>NC_067287.1:29000000-31400000 GCF_020740795.1 Apus apus | reverse complement strand
CACAGGTATTTGATGCCATGGTCTTGGAAACAACTCTCTAACATTCCCAAAGAAAACTGGGATTTCGAATGCCATCTTTTTAATGACAGAAGAGAGCTAGGTGGTGCGGGCCTGAGAAACTTAAGTGTGTAAAGTATGAATTAACACATCAAAATACCACCTCTCTAGCAACGATCAATCACAGAATCACAGAATCTTAGGGGTTGGAAGGGACCTCCAAAGATCATCCAGCCCAACCCCCCTGCCAGAGCAGGATCACCTAGAGCACCTCACACAGGAACGTGTCCAGGTGGGTTTTGAATGTCTCCAGTGAAGGAGACTCCACAACCTCTCTGGGCAGCCTGTTCCAGGGCTCTGTCACTCTCACAGTAAACTTCTTCCTGATATTCACATGGAATCTCCTATGCTCCAGTTTGCATCCATTGCCCCTTGTCCTATCACTGGTCATCACTGAAAAAAGCCTGGCTTTGTCCTCCTGACACTCACTCTTAACATATTTGTAAACATTGATAAGGTCACCCCTCAGTCTCCTCTTCTCCAAGCTAAAGAGACCCAGCTCCCTCAGCCTTTCCTCATAAGGGAGATGTTCCACTCCCTTAATCATCTTTGTGGCTCTGCGCTGGACTCTCTCAAGCAGTTCCCTGTCCTGCTTGAACTGTGGGGCCCAGAACTGGACACAATACTCCAGATGCGGCCTCACCAAGGCAGAATAGAGGGGGAGGAGAACCTCCCTTGACCTACTAACCACACCCTTTCTAATGCACCCCAGGATGCCATTGGCCTTCTTGGCCACAAGGGCACATTGCTGGCTCATGGTCATCCTCCTGTCCATCAGGACCCCCAGGTCCCTCTCTCCTACCTACACTGCTCTTCAGCAGGTCAGCCCCCAGCCTGTACTGGTACATGGGGTTGTTCTTCCCCAGATGCAAGACTCTACACTTGCCCTTGTTGAATTTCAACAAGTTTCTCCCTGCTCAACTCTCCAGCCTGTCTAGGTCTCTCTGAATGGCAGCACAGCCTTCTGGTGTGTCAGCCACTCCTCCCAGTTTAGTGTCATCAGCAAACTTGCTGAGGTTACACTCTGTTCCCTCATCCAGGTCGTTGATGAAAATACTGAACAGCACCGGTCCCAGTACTGACCCCTGAGGGACTCCACTAGTCACAGGCCTCCAACTAGATTCTGTCCCATTGACTACAACTCTCTGACTTCTTCCTTTCAACCAGTTCACAATCCACCTCACTATCTGATCATGAAGACCACACTTCCTTAGCTTATCTGCGAAGATGCTGTGGGAGACAGTGTCAAATGCTTTACTGAAATGAAGATAAACCACATCTACCACCCTACCATCATCTATCCACCTAGTTACTTCCTAGGGCTCCATTTTCTGTCCAGTGACTGATACACAGCTGGCAGCAAAATTCATGATGGACACCCTCAAATTGTTACTGGAAAAATTCCATTTAGAGACATCATGGATGTATCTGTATGTGGATGCTTGAGACAGAAAGGTGACAGATCCAGATTTTGTTGATCAAAGTAGATCACAACCAAAGAAAGAGTAGTGAGAAAGAGTTTTATTTTAAACTGCCTACCTCAAAAAAAAAAATCAGCTCATTTTCTGAAGCTTTTTTATTTTCTTTCAATGATCATATGTAGATGTAACATTCATGTCTCAGATTAAAAAACCCTAGAAAGCACACCTATGCCAACAGCTGAATGAAAGCCACTGAAAGGGTAAATACACCACTCTCTCTTCTTTAAAAGTAAAAATAAAACATTTTGAACAAACCAACACTGGAAAATTGTCATTTTATACTAAGAAACAGCAGGAACATGGGTAAAATTCTTTAGGGGGAAAAAAAACCTCCCAAACTCCACAAAATACAACCAGGCCACCCTAACTAGGTTTGAAAAAATGCTGAGAGGACTTACCCAGATGTGAGACAACAAGGTCAGATACATGCCCTCTGAAATGCCAAACAGAAGTAAAAAATACCACCAAGAAAACCACAAAACACAATTCTAGAAGCAGACAGTTTGGGTAATTTTCTGCAAGTTACACCAACCTAGTCTAACTCTGCTGAGCAAAGAAAGAAGGCTTTAGACATTTATGTTGGTTTTAGTAGTGACCCATTTCATAGTTCTATTGCACTATATGGTTCTGTCTCCTAAGCTCAAGTTCTCAAGAGACAAGAAGTTCTAGACATCTTGCCCCCTGTGAGGACTTTCAGATTTTAAACCCAGAACTCCCCAGGGAAAGAGCTGAGCACCCAAGAAGGCTCTTTTGATAGACTACAGGAGAAGGAAGACAACTGAGGACTTTTATATCCTCTAGTGTCTTCTGCCAGGTTTTATAAACTTTATGGAACAACTTTAATTCAAAAGACATACCTAGAGGCTGAAAAACATGTAAGCTACATCTCAGGTTAAACAGTCATTGTGGTAGAGCAAATTTGACTGAAGAACTGTTGTGATGAAAGAAGAAAAAACAGTTTTTTTCCTTTACCTCTTAATGCAAATTAAAATGGAATGAAAACCTGACAACTGCCATGTCTGTGTGGACAAGGTCATATCTTGCCAACTCCTGTATGGACAAGGTCATATCTTGCCAACTTCTGTATGGCCTCTGTATCATTATGGAACCGGAGACATTTCAGGAAGGAAGACATCTGTTCTTACTCTGACAAACCTATTTGTTCCCATCCACATCCAAAATTTGTGTGTTACAACAAAGAACAGAAGGAGAAAGTAGATATTCCAGAGTCAAACAGCTGGAGCCTCACCCTTGGAAAGAGCGAAGATGGGAATTAAAAGAGAATTAAAAATGCTAACTGTAAAGCAATTAAAATTCCCTATAAAACTATCAGTGGTAGCATATTAGAAAGCAGACCATTTCCAAAGCCACTAAAAGAGGTACCATAAATTAACAATTTTGCAAGAAGAACTGGAGATTCTTTTGACAGAAACAGTAAAGCATCTCCTCAAGCAGCAGATCTTACTGCAGATCAGTACGTAAGATACTAAATCTTTCCCAGTCAGTTCAGAACAGTGTTTTAGAGCAGCTTATGATTATATTTTAGAAGAACTTTTCCTCATTTAAAAATTCCATCAGTTTTAAAGTTAAACCTAGAAATAAATTGGGCACTTAGAGGTATTAGAGGCTTTTTCAATAGATGTTCTGGACATTGTACTACCTCTCATGTTATTCTAGAGGCTAGTTAAGCTCAGTGTTTGAAGTCGAAAAGCTTTTGGAAATTGATGTCTAGGGCTAAGCTTAAATCTTTAAAAACTTTTCAAAAGAAAGATTCATTCTGAGAGCCAGTGTTAGCAGTCCGCCTTTTCAACAGGACCTATTTGCAAAGATGTATCTCAAATAAATTACTTGATCCAGCTGTACCAGTGAAAGCCATTTGCAGTAAAAAAAATCATAGTGTATCAGTCTGTTGTATCCAGAGAAAGTACAAATTTCTAATTTGTCCTTCATACAGCTACAAGTGAAGCGAAGATCTTCAATTCTTTATCTTAGGTGGGACGAGGGGTAAAGAAGGGAAATGTAAAATACTGAACTCATTTATTTGGACAGTAGATGAGGCAACAGTGATACTTTTATTGATTTGCTGCTCGGTTGCTAATTAACATACTGCTTTCAGGCTTAGATTTTTCATCACAAGATTGACCTGTTTAAGACAGTCTTTGGAAACTCACTTCTCAGAGATGACACCTTAAACCAGAAAGAACGCACTATTATTTCTGGTTTTACTTGGTAAGGAACAAGCCAATTCTACAAATACACTAATCTACAATGTAAAAACATATGCAGTGTACTTTCTTCAAAGTAGCAAATATGTTGGAATAAGATACTAGCATGGAAAACAAACCCCATTACAAACAGAGATGTCAGATCAGTGTCCTGCATCAGACATCTTGCTCCCCCCATCTACGATGCACCCATGCACAACTAGCAAGTTAACAAAGAATTACTTACCAAGTACAAGAGATTAAATAAAAAACAGACTCTCAGAAATTAAGAACACATTTACATTAAATTCTACCATGCTTAACATGACAGTAGCTCATTCTCTTTCTGAGAGATCTGCTCACTCATAGCCACAACAAATGACTGCAGCTCAAACAGTAGGGAGATTCTGGTCTTTATGTCCTGTGGTCTTTCTATGTCTCCTGACATCCAGGAGGCTGAGTTTAGCAGTACTAGCTTATTTTTTATTTATGACCTTTACACAAGTAGCATCTCAGAAGGCATGAGAGGAACAGTTATGGTCTGCATGTGCCCTAAGTGCAGTTTATGTTCTGAACTCCTGAATTTCCTCAGCAATTAGAAAATTAACTTTTATTCAGAATATCAGCACAGATCCCTGACCTTTGTTCCTTGCTACATGCAGAGAATTACCCCACAAAAACAGTACTTATATACCATGAAAGAAAGAAAACAAGACCACTATCTATGTGGGAATTAATCTACTCCCTGTAGGCTAGAACACACAGTATCAGTTAATAGTCACAAAAAAGGCTTCTGATAATATTGTATCATTGTCAGCATTAAGTCACAATACATGTCTTACCCTTAAAAATGCATCTACAGAGGCAGGAATCAGGCCCCATGCAAAACATGAAACATGAGGACAAATGCAAAGAGTTTTTCTTCCCCTTCCTGTAAGTTTGAAAGGAATAAAGAGGCAACAGGGATAATACATCCAATGGGCCCCGAGGATCCTGCTGCCCATAAAGTGGTATGAAGCCCAAATATATATGGGGATTTCCAAATTAGACACCTGCTTGAAATAAGTCCATCACTGCTCTTAAACATACAGCCATGGGACCAGACCCTTAGCACACAGACTGCTGGATGAAGGAGAAGCCCACACATGGAGAACTGTGCCTTTACTTTGTGTCTTTTATATCTGGCCAGCATTTCTAGAAACTGAGAGAGCTAAAGTACTGGGATGTAGACAAATACTTTTATACTTCAGTGGATAATCACCTATCACTGCTGTTTGTATACAATGCTATGTGACAGTTTATTTCAGAAGACACTACAGAAAATACTTCAGAACCACATGCCAAGCTGCACACATTTTAAATTCCAGCTAAGCAACTTCCACAGAAGAAGGGTGAAACTGCTATTCAGGCCCAACACAGTTCAGATGATCTGTAAAAGCTTTTTTCTCCCGATGCATTTCAATCATATTCTCAGTATATTAACATCAGAATGAAAACCTTTTCCTATGTGCCCAGAAGCCCATTAAATACTTCTCAGTGTTTTTACGATGGTCTTTATGCTTAAGATTTTACAATTCCCAATAATAAAATACACACTCACAAAGACTTTTCACTGAAAATAGCATTACACTGATGTTGTGACAAGATGGACTATAACAGTGTTTAATAAGGCTGCAAGCTCAGGTAGAGAGAATGTGCAACAATGTTATATGAAGGAAACTAAAAAAAAAAGCATGGCAAAAAAAGCAGCACAGGGATGAAACAAAATAGCTGTTGCCACATGTTAGGATTTTACAGTAGCCTCAAATACAATAACCACATGGGAACACATCATAAAAATTATCAGTATTTTTGTCTTCCATTTCAGTGTAACTACAGTGTAATTAGAACAAATCTTGCAAATTTTATCTAGAAAAGAACTCAAGTAATCCCCTTGTCCCTCCTCCTGCTGGATTCAGTAGTGAAGTCAGAAAGGTGATATAACTACTTTTATACCCATCAAGATTTCTTAAAACATGAATAGTGATACAAGTGAATTTTTTTCTGTCCATTTTCCACAAGTTTTCACTTTGCAGATAACAGAAGTCAAAGCAGCACCAAAAGTCTCCAGACACTTGAACATTACAGAGGCTGGTCCAGCCTCTGAATACACTGGTTTAGGAAGTGATGCCTGCTAATCCAAGTGGCAGCTCTGGAGCAACATGACTGAAGATCTTGGTGGCTGCAGAGGAGTGGTGTGGCAGTGCCAGTTCAGAAACATGCTTTCAAGTTTGTACCCAGGGATAGACATTGACCCATTTCTGCTTCGGATCAACTTTAATCCACAAAGCAGGCAACTGTATCCAAAAGGCTACTCACTACAACCTTTGCAGATGCTATAGATGACCAGTTTTTCTTCAGGGAATGAATCGTCTGCCCCAGACGCCTCAGACATACTTGCCTCAAGGACACGCATCTTAACACTGGAACCCAGTAGAATGTTTAGTTAAGGGATTTCTTTCCCTCACCACTGCAGGAACTTGGATGATCATCATGCCTATCTGAAAAATCCTTGCCAAACTGAAGCCACATACAGAACAGCCCTGATCCATGAAGCAGCTCTATGTTCCACAACAGAGACCTTCCTTTTGTTTGGGAATTAGAGAATTACTCCATGCTACAGCCTCCCAAAAGCAGAGAATGAGTTTGTGCTAAACTTTACCTATAGAAGCTGCTAAGAACACAACCAGCTGTCTTATTCAAAAAGATTTATTTTCCTGGCTAGAAGCACAGTTGCTTTTCAGGATATGACTGCATGAAGATGTCAACTATTTGTTTGTCTCCCTAGCAGAATATTCCTCAAGCGTAAGCATACCAGTGACCATGACAAAAAGAAAACTGATTCTCCCCCCTCACAAGTCCTGTTAGTTTTACAGAACCAATACAACAGCAGGCAAGCCAGATTTGAGTTCCCTCTTCTAATAAGGGGAACTGGTTGCTAAGTAGTATTCTGTCACACCTGCACAACCCCACTGAAAAGGCAGGTGTAAACAGAAGCTTTAATTTGCCCTGCTGTTGCTGATGCATGGGAAGGTGAAAAAAAAAAAAACCAGCTTGAGCCAGAGCCCCAGTTGGATGCACAATGCTGTCAGGCAAAAAACCAAAAACATCTTTCTACTACCAAACTGAGTGTATTTGATCTGAAAATCACTAAGGCTCAATAAATATGAAACCCCACAAAGAAGTTTTTTTACACTCAATTTTCAGGGGAGAGTTGCAGTTTCTGTAATGAACATGCATTAAACTCTCAATGAAAAAGGTAATTAAGAAAATGATGTTTGGGTTTTTTTAACTCAAAATAAGTATTCTGCTGCTGAAAAACACAGCATGTGCAGTAAAAATATGGTTTGGCAGGACAGGTTTGTTGCATGGCTCTATCGGTACAGAGTTCTGTTCCAGTTCAGCTTAAAACAAATTCAAACACTTTATGCAGGGATTTAAATTATATATAAAAAAATATTAAAAAGTCAGCACATGAACACTACAAGGTCATTAAAAAAATAAGAACACAGATACGCAGAAATGACACAAAACCCACAGGAAAAAAAGTCAGATATTTGTTACTAAAACAGATAACTAAAGTGTATTTTTTCCCCTGTATCACATTGCAGCAAGTTTCAATAGAAGCAGAGTACCACACAGTTTCTTCCATCAGTAATTGGGGGGGGGGAAAGTTTGTAAAGAAAAGAAACTTTCCTTTTTGGTAACACAGATTTACAGGGAGATTTTGAAACCACATTCAAACATTCCTGTATCAACAGTTTCCAAATTTTCCCTGTAACTAATTCAAGAAAGAAGTAATGATGGTGCCCTGAAACAGAAATCAGTAAATAAGGACATCAGAGAGATGGCAAAAAAAAATACTGAAGAAGGTTCAGAGAAAAGCATGTGTGTATGGTATGACACAAACATAACTGATATGGAAGGAAAGCTGCAGATTAAAAGATTCTGTTAGTCACAAGCAGAGAAACATAAAAGGAAACAAAAAAAATCAAAGAAAAGGGTCTACTTGTATCATTAAATGAGGAGAAATACAGAGTAAACCTCTAAAATTGAAAAAAACCCTAACCTTTACAGTGGCTCATAGTTATAAAAAAGAAAGTGTAAGCTTTGCCAATGCAAACAGAAATAACCTAGTGGGGTACTGCAGACTCAATGCCTGAAGAAATGTTAGGTTCAGATTTTAAGGAGCAGACCTCATTACTTTCACTGTGAGCAGCCTACACTTCCTCACTAACCCCAGTGGAGCATGAAAAATAATTGTTTTATAGGTATTTACACTGGGTTTTCCCAGGCCAAACCAAGAAGAAAAAGAGCCACAGCCCATCACTGAGGTTCATGGTCACTAGCCAGAGGAGGTAACTTCCGAGGGCTAAGAAACCCCTCACTCCTGGGCAACTGGTCTTTGTGCTCTACAGTACAAGTAACAGAATTCTTGAAAAGATGGTAGTTTCAATGTTTATGATTGTCTTTTTATCAATACCTCATTTTGAAGAAACACCGACCAAGAACTACAGCCTACTCAACAGCTAAAGATTAAACCTCTCTCAGGTAAAGGTAATGGTGGAGTTGATTCACTGGGTGTAGTGCAGGGCATAAGTCTGCTGAGAACAAAGTTCTGTTCCCCAACCTAAATTTCTTTTTATTTTAATTATCACAGACCACCAGAGGAACAAGATGAGCCAAGAGCCAGCAAACATCACACACTAAGAGTATGGAAAAACATTTTTTTATAGCACACAGAAAAACATGCCATCCTAACCTATAAGCTCACAAGCCCCATTGACTAACACACTCAAGACAGACACCATAAAATGGCTGAACATGCTATACTTGGAAGCTCAGATCACAGAGGACCTTGAGAAGCAGATCCAAACACACCACTCCACCAGAGCTCAGAGGAACCCTCTTTTCTTCAGAGCTCATTTAGGCCAGAAACACCATCTTCACCAAAAATCTACCACATAGGCAGCATACTGATATTCACTTGCTTCTCTTCCCTTTATCTAAATGTGCAATAGCAGGACCTCAGCTAAATCCAGAAGTGGAGACACGCAATCCCCAGTAAACCAGTAACCAATATTAATGTGACTTTTTTTGGCCATTTCATTTCATAAAACACAAAGTTACTTACTTGTCTGCAGGTGGAGAAGGAGCTCTTGTTCAACATGTCTTTCTTAAACAGAGGAAAAGCCAAGCCTGCCAGCTACTTCTGAGACCTGCCTGCTATTAGGGTGCAGCCATCCCACCTGTGGCTAATTTATAGTCTCGACCATGGCACAAAGCTGAGGGGGAAGGGTGGGGCCAGCATTAATAACCCACCTGTGAAAGAAAGCTGGCTTTTTGCAAACAAAAAGTTCAGTTCTTACTTCAGGGTGGAAGGGGAAAATAATTCTTTCTTCTTTTAGCCATTTTCTTTTCCTTCCTCTTACTCTTATTTCTTTCTTTACGCTTCTGCTCTTCCAACTTCGTGTCTTAGCTTGCCTTTTTACATCAAGCATTTATGTAGCTTCCATTTCCTGAAGAGGAATAAGCTTAAATGAAAACCTAAAGGTGTCTTTTAGACCTAAGTGAAAAATGCACTGTTTGGATAAATAAAAACTCATATCCAAGATCTGTTGATGTTTTATCAGGCAGTATTTTTGCAATTGTCTTTCACAAAACGTACACTGAAAGGAGTGTTTGCTTATGAGCTAGCAGGAAAATCTTGTCAGTGTGCTCCTGTGTCACGCTTCATGGCAGCTCCTGCTGCACCAGAGCAGTACTCCCACTTGGCCTACATCACTAGCCTTGCTCAGCAACAGGCATTATTACATGCATGGGGAACAAGCCTGGGAATAAGCACTTATGACATTGCCTTTCCCTATTTAGAGGTTGCAACCCTGACCTGTTAGGAGCGCATGTTCCATGGTGTTGGTTTTTCACAGAAGTATTTTAAGATGCTTGTGAGAGTCTTTGAATGCTAGGACTTACTCAGATAAGCATTTATTTGAGTCTTTACATATGTTTAAGTCCTAAATAAATGTCTCTGCAACAATGTATTTCTTATGCAACTGTTCACAGAAAGCTGAAAGTAATGAAAATTCAAATTTGAAAAACTATTGTGTTTTGGTATTTCTGCATGCTGTTGCTTTGTAAATGCAGGCTGTTTGACTCCTCTGCAGAGAGGCAGCCCCCAGCTGATGTGTCACTGAAGACTTCTTTGAAATACTAAGTAACAGGAAAATCTTGGGCTGATTTTCAAACCGACGAGCTCAGTCCACAGCCTAGGTGCACATGAAGCCTTCCCACCAGAATTCTCCCCTCTCACACAAGCCTGATCTCAACAGTGGATATAATTAATTCTCATGTCTTCTCACACCTCTTCCCTCTCATTTCCAAGACTGTGACTGTACTAGATGGTGTCTTGTACAGTCTATTAAATGCATATTGCATTACAAAAAGACCTTCAGCATGCGAAACTGGCAGTCCAGCACATTTCAGCTCTCACTCACACCAGCTGAACATCTGAGCAGGGATCTGTGGCATGGATATGAGGACAATATTGCCTTTAGTCACTGCTAGCATGCAAGCAAATAAAGAAACATTTTTCTTCAGTCTTCTGTATCCTGAAGATGAAGCATCTTTCCTTTCTCTTCATGAAACTCATCATATGCTGCTGTACTGGAGCAAAAAAGTCACAAATAATTAAAGAAGGCATCTGCTGTCCAAACTTCTGACAGAAGCATCCTTGATAAATAATTCATCCTAAAAATCTTGAGAGGTATGAATGAGATGGCAAACCAGGTGCTCCTCTTAAGCATGTAGGCCTTCCTAGGTGACCTCCTATGGCACAAGCAGCTTATAATATCCTGGAGGGGGCACAAAGAGAAAACAGTTTTAACAAATTTGTCGATAAAGCTGTCAAGCACACGTGTGTGCTATAATCAGGTACCTGTATACTTCACAGCAGAGACTATTATGCAATTAATGAAGTATCAGATAGCTTCCCACGATGGAATCAGGGAAGAAAGGAGAAAATACCAGACTCAACTCACCAACCACAACCAGAAAGCAATGTAATGCTTGAGTAAGAGTGTGTCCTTCATGCAGGATTGCTGTGACAAATGTCCACACAAACTACACAACGTTACACTGTACAGACCTCAGGGAGAATCCTGACAATTTTATATCATTTATTTTTGGATCTGGTGGTGTTCACACTTCCAGTGGTCTCAGCAGAAGGTCACATCCAGGGACGCTTCAGCACCCAACCATTTTCTATCTTTATTTTTTAATACTTTGATTTTAAATATTTTGTTATAATTTTCAGGAGATGTGTCTCCTGAAGGAGGTCAGGGAGCTGAGTCTTCCAGCAACACCATTCTCTCACTTCCTCCAAAATTTACTCTTACACACATCATCTGAAACATTTGCAGTAACATTTTTTTTTCTTTTTAACCTTACATTATTCTTCGTAGGCCTATCCTGATTTCTATGCCAGGGATGCCTATGACAAACAAATTTATAAAGAAACACTTTATCCATTCTCAGTTAACAATGAACCTTCTTCATAATGGAAAATCATACAACTAAAATTTTAACAGAACCAATCTTTGTAAATCAGGGCTCTTAACTGAAGAGCAATTCTGGATAGAGAGACACAGATCAAATACATGCACTTAAAATACAAATAAATCATATATACATATTAACTGCTTTGGACTAGATTAGCCTGTATGAAAAATTTTTATAAGAGAGGATTGAAAAGGTACATTTGTGTGCTGAGGGTACTTGAGCTGATCTCACACGAAAAAAGTTATTTCAAAGAGGTATTGTTCTGTGATAGGCAATGCATTACCGTGGAAGCTGAGGAGGGGCTCCTACATAGTTTACATTTGACAAATTCAAAAGAGTAGCAGGATGGTTCACTAGGAAAGGTGAGACAGATGTGCAGAAAGACATTTGAGTACGGCCTGCAGGAAGCTACTCTGTGCTTATACCTTAAACCCTGAAAAACAGTTTTCACTAGTTTTCATTTTTGTTTTTTCCATTTGTGTGTTATATGGGTCAATGACATTAAACTTTGGACATTTTTCTACCTACTTGCCAACCACCATTTACTTACTATAAATACTGACTTTTTGGTCTCAGTTAATCAGAGATGATCTGACAGACTCTGACAATGTCTAGCCAACTGCTTAAGGAAAGCTCCACACAGATCCTGTCAGATTGCCTTTACCTTACTGAGGAGGAAATACTTTTGTAACTGATTTTACTTTCCTTCCACTTCTGACAGAAGAAAAGTAATGAGTTGAGTCATGCTTATCTGAATTCATCTTACAGAAGCAGGAGCAAGGGTGCCTAAGCTTATTCACAACCAGATTTAACTAGGACCTATTTTAGATGACCAAACTGATTTAAAAGAAGGGAGAAAGGAAAAAAAAAACCCACCACATACTACTCATTCCTACACAGATGATGTTATATACATGACATATGTGTCAAAGTAAAATCTTTAAGGACTTTTCTGACTTAGAAATAGGTGGTGCTTAATTGAGACTTTACAGTTTATTAAAAAACTAGGTAGAGACATTGAAAGACATTTTCTTGTCTTATCTGGTATTTAGGCTGAAAAAACTCACACAGTATTTGTGCTGCTGAAGTATTTCATGCTGCACACACAGCTAAGGGGTTACAAAGTTTTATCAGTAATTTTGTAAGAGCCTTCAGCACAGCCACTCTTGTCTCCCTTCAGTAAAGTCCCATGAATTCTGTTTAAATGAGTGTTAAGCCTCAAAAGTCCTGAGGTGCACTTGGACAGTGAACACTCATTTGCTGCTTTAATCTTCTTTTGATTGCATGTAGTGCAACTTATCCTTAAAAGTCTAAACACAATTGTGCATTTTGATAGAAGATCACAATTCTGTTTCAATTTATTTTTATTTATTGGCTGACCTGGCCCATGACTAAGGTTGCACTGCACAAAGATGAGAGCCTGCTGTGTCCCCTGCTAAATAGCTAGGTGATTACACATAGTCAATGATCAAAATTTATGTTCAGGAAAAGCTCAAGGCTATTAACAAAGAGGTCAGAAATAAGAAGCCTTTTATTGAACACATTCTAATATTTTGAAGGATTTTTTTGAATGAGATCAGCTAAGCAAAATTATCAGGGCAACACAAAACTCTTACGGGGTATCATTTAAGTCTTGTCATTTTGCTGACACTTGTCCTTTGAAGAAAGAATGGCTAAATTCAGTTACGTTAGATACAAGCAGACTCAGCTTTTTTCTTACCAGTCAATCCACCAAAGAACCAATAAAATAATTTAAAAAAAAAACCTTTAAAGAATGACATGTCACAGCTACTCTTGCATAAAAATAACTTCTGCGATTTGTGTTCTCCCAATACCACATTGTATCTGTGATTCAGACAGGAAGAAGTCTAATTTATACGGACATCCACATCTAGAAATAACAATTTTGAAAAGAAGAAGGAAATGTGTGTTTTCAAAATAAAATAAATTAGAAAAGTCCACTTCTTTCATGAGCATGATGAGACTGCTTTTATGCAGTTTTATATAGTTGTCATGTTTAGTGGAAGAAGATATTCTAAGTGAAAATACAATTATTTTACCAAGAAACATACCCTTCTGCTCTTACAAGAATGTCCCATAAGCTGAAGAGCTGAATGTTATGGACATTGTTGAGCAAATAATTGCTTCCTCCAAAGACTGTCATATTATGTCTCCTATACAATGCAACACAATTTATTTTGTAATGCATTTTCACAGAAATACCTTGCTGTTCACAGAAGTTATGTAATACCAAAGAGCTCTGTTGTGAAGTGCTTCAATGAAAAGGAAGCAGTGTAAATGCAGAGAGATGGAAAAGTGAGCTGAAAAAGTTTGTATTGTTAGTATTGGAAGAACTGGTTTTGAGCCAGGAGCCGGCCATGAACAGAAACTTCCCTACTGCAGAAGGCACAAGAAATCTAATCTTTCCTAAGGCTTTGTTAAAGTGGATGTGAGCAAAGAAGTGTGGAGCCCGGAGTGTGAGTGGGGAACTGCTGCAGAGAGGAGAGAACCACAGGATGAATATTAAATGCTGGACTGACAGAAAGCTTTCATAAGGAGACTAAGAATGATACAGGGACAAAACAGAGCACTGTGCAGAATGTGAAAAGTCCTCAAGACAAGGAGACTGCTTTATAACTAGAAGAATTCGGGATGCAAATAAATGGGTGCATCTTAGAGCACCACAGTTACTTGACCTGGTATGCAGTACTACTATTGAAGACTTTACAGACAAAATACCCTCTGAGAAAACAAAACTTTGTAGGAGCCTCCTTTGCTGTTTGGTGTATCCTCACTAAACCCATGGACATTGGGAGCATAGAAAGCTACAAAAATATTGATTCCACTAAGCACCCACAATGGTAATTGCAAAGATGCTTCTGGTTCCTGGATAGAACTGGTTTGGGACTTAAGGTGAATGTTTGGGATTTTTTTCCTTGACCTTTTTTTGTTGTTGTTCTTTCTGAACTGAAACTAAAGCGACATTTCCTGAAAAACTGAAGATCTGACTTCTGTCCATCTCCAGAGGCAGTGCTGAGGCTCAAGAGTCACTTGCAGGTAAAAAGGGCATGGGATAATGTATCAAGAACTCAGAGGAGAAGGATGTGTAGTTTTACTGCTGATATTGACTGATGGGACACCCATTGATTCTCCAAAACTGCTCTAAACACAAATGAACTGTAATAGTACATCATGCCATGATTGCATGTTGATGCTATTTCCTGAAGTGATGTGATGACACTGTGGTAGGACCATTTTAACCCATCTGTCACATTCTGCATTTGTCTCAATCAAACTGACACAAGGATTGCGTAAATGTGACTTTGGGCAATGCAAACCCCGCGTTATGGGCCTGACATCTAAAAAAGCAGTTGGTATTGAAAAGAGGGACTGACATGACATGGACATATGTTTGAATGTAGGACCCTTGCTAGAGGACATTTAAATAAAAGACTTGTCTTTCCTCTCAAGCAATCTGAGATTATTGCTACGGCAACCCAAAGATTGCTGTAATTTTTTGACAATCAGCCTGCACATATTATACAGAGCATCACACCAAGCATCAGAAAAACTAAATTCCTCTAAGGTCCCATCTTTCTAAAACAGAGACATCCACTTATCAGTAGGCACATCTGAAAATACTGCCACTGCACTGACAGTTTTAGAAACAACGTTCACAACTGCTAGCAACAATGTTTTGATAATACCGTTGCCCACTTCTCAGCCAAAATTTCCACTTCCATTTACTGGAATTCTGGTGGATTGAGGACTGTAAGGCCTGGTTGAAGATGTCTTCATATAATAGAACCATCTTTCTATTTCGTATTTATTTTAAAAGATAAAAGTATAATTTAAATGTGTCTTGTCTCTTTTCTTTAAGATAGTATGTATCTTTACCATATAACTGAATCTTTAAAGATGCAATAACGGCTATTCTAAAATGGTCTTCTTTCTGTATCTACATAAAGATATAAATATCTGTTTCCTGTGTATTGTAGGCCAATGAAATAATAATTAAATATCTCTCTGCAGAATTTTCTCCTTCTTTCCTTCCTTTTTATTCCCAATTCAATAAAGTACACACAGAACACAAATTTCAGTGGCTTTTTAACAGATCTTGGTCTGTTAAAGTGTACATCTTCCAACGTAAACAATGAATAATTACAGAACAGTCTCTAGAAATTAAGAAAAATGGATAACATTTCCTGGAGTGCAGAAAGAATCTGCAGAATACCTATTAGAACATTAATATTAAGATTTAGAACTAGTACATAGAAGTAGATTTGGAAGAGTTGAAGACTGGTGACAGACATAAGGCTGACAAAAAAAAAATCATATTGCAATGTCTTCAATAAGCATTGTTCTGCTTTCCAGATGTTGTTTCCCTGATAAAAGGACTACAGCTGTTAAATTCTAGAACATTTCAAGGTAAGCAGATGAAAAAGCCAAGGAGCTGCTTCAGAAATATTAACTAGAGGCTAGAAATGGAAGCTAAAAGGCACAAGGTAGTGATAATAGCAGATGAAAAAGAGAGGAGCAACAGCTCAACCACTCCCTGATACCACACTAGGCTCTGCCAGCCTGTTTATTTCCAGACCCAGACAGGTACCTTGACACGGCTGAAGGAGCAGGACCAGGGGGACAAGCTGGTGAAGCAGGAGCAAGTAGATGGACATGGGCAGAAGGAACCTCCAGCTACCACTGCCACCAAATAATGTACCTCCACCCAGGCTTTTGGTGTTACTGCTCTCTAAAGTGCAATCAGAGCAGAATGAATAAATTTAGGAGGGCTTGTGAAAAACTCACCTGTTCTTCCTACCATATCAGTTGTCTAAAAAAAAGTTATAACCTCCCCCTAAAGCCTGGTCTAACAAATAACACATTCCATCTGCCAAGTTTCCTTTTTTCTCTTTTTATAAATGCCTCAATCATCCAGGGATGAAGTAACGACAACTGTATTTATTTTACTTCCCTAAGTGTAATCTCTCTCCTCAGCAGATGTGACAATTTACTGACAAAGTAAGTTCATCACACAATTAGCGGTGTGAAATGAAAGCCTATTGTGTACCATAATGATTTTTCTTGCCATTAGCAGTTAATAATTACCGACACCGGCTTCAGGGCGGGCTCAGCCCCCCCCTTTCTCCCCTCCCCTCCCCAGGCCCGGGCTCAGCATCCCCATTTCTCTGCAGCCCAACAGCGCTGTTCTGCAACCACTAGGGGCTATGGGAAAATGCTTCGTAATGAATCCTGATGAAGCCGTTGCTCTATTTCTCCCAGCCCCACAGAGCCCCATCTTCTCAGGTGGTGTGCAAGGCTGTGTTTGGATTGGCATCAGGCCCCTACAGTCACTTGAGAGATCGGAGGCAGGCCGATTACTTTTCCATTGGGGGTATTCTCAATGAGATGTTACTTCATGGTTAGAGGAATGACTTTCCTATAAACTTTTATTGCGTTTTCTAACATGATTTCATAAATATTACTAGCACAATACTAAGTTCAACATTTTCTATAAAACCCCATAAAGTAATAATAAAGATTGTCAAAACTGGACCTTTTAACTGCACAACATATTTTCATACAAATCACATATTAGTAACTGACCCGGCCTTGCTTTTTTGGTGCTATCAGCATTTCCTATGACAGGTACTCTTGGTCCCCAGTGAACGCCTGTCTGTACTACCACTGCTAACTTTCTGCCTTTCAGAAAAAAAATAATTCTATTTTGGGGCTGTTTTGTTTTGTTTGTTTGTTTGTTTTATGGGGGTGAGGGATGTTTTTTCCCAGAGAAATTACAGATTGTTGTATTTTTTTTCTCTGGTAAAACTACAACAAAGAACTAAAATAAACCCAGGAGAACTCCTAGCAGAGTCAATACATCAGGAATTCATGAAGAGCCATCTAGCAATGTAAAGTTAATGAGCATATATCGAAGCCTGTTAAACCACCACGTACATGCTTCTCATCAGGGAGTAAGACAACCTTCAAACTACATTAACCTAAGAGTACTTTACCCCAAAGAAGGGCATGCACACTGTAGTTTAAAGGCTTTTATTTATGCCCATTAACTTTACTTGAGCTGTTTGGATTTGCCTACTCCTCTCTAGGCAAGCCCTAAAATTGCTGTCTGTCCCTCTGCTGCTCTATACCAACTTAGATCCAAAGCAGCAGTTTTGCTTTCCATCCAGAGGGCCACAGTTATCTCTAAGCCCTAATCACCAATTCACTCTCCTTGTTTATCACTGTTTGCAATGGGGGACAGGAGAGTCACTCTGGGGAGCCTGCCACAACAAGGTCCCTATTCAGGATTTTGCTGTGGAATGAGCTTTCTCCTTCCATGTAGTGAGAAATAAGACACATGGTTTTGATACCTAATTCAGATGCATTAAGTAGGCATACAAATAGCATGTCCTGTCTCTCAAGACATACTGGGGAACCGAGAGAAAAAGAAAGCAATAATGTATCGTTCACTGAGATGGGCTGAGGGCCCTTATTGATATTCCAGGATAGCTGATAAGAATTCCATATTACCCAGTTTAGAAATGAGTAATATTTATTCAGGCAGCGTTACTGGTATAATGCGAAACTCTTTCTGTAGTTAGATTAGGAAATTGCAAGTAGTATTTTTCATGCTTGAAAATATATGGTCAGGATGAACCAGAAGCTGGATACAAAGCAATCGGAATTCACAGAGAGCAGCGTGTCACAATCATCTAACTAGCCAGTCTTCAGGCAGCTTTTACTCCTATCACAGTCAGATTCATAATTTCTCAAACCATGTTTGGCTACACCATGGCCATACAGGAACTTCTTTGCTGGATTTAGTGCCACCTTCTCATAGCACTTTGCTCCACTGATGCCTTGATGCCTCTGTTCCTTGCTTCTTAGCCTACATGACTACGTGTCACCTTCCCTTGCAAGTGGTGCTTCAGAGCTCAGTCCTGTCCCATTTCACTTACACCTTCCATGAACACCTACCAAGCACATCTGTGTGTTTATCTAGCCATTGCACCTCCGCCTGGACCCTGAGGAGACCCTGGTCTGCCTTACCAGCTGGGGAGAGGCAGCGTGTAAGCCATTTGGTCAAATAACAAACAATGCACACACGCTCATGCACATCTCAGGCCTAAATCCATTTGCCAGCAAAGCCTTCCCCTTGAGAACACTTTGTGGGCTGCCAAGAGAGATAGCAGAGAGAGTTCATAAGAATTGCTGGTGGTGTGATATCACAGGTGACTAATTTTCTTCTGATCCAGATCATTGCTATGCTGAGTAGAGTCAAGAAAAGAGATGCACATTCTGTCTCACTTTCTTCCAATTTTCAGTCTTCTTCTGTGTGCTCAGAAAGGGGATTGCAGCTGTTGAGAAGGGAACAGTTAATACTCTCACTTTGTAATGGTTCAGACCAAATCTGCTCTTTTGCCCCATATCACTTCCCATATGAAGCTGCAGCCACAACATAGTTTTCTTCACCAGCTGTCCCTCTGATCACCATGCTTTGCCTGCCAAGCTGGTAGTATGCTGTGTTCACTGAAAAGGCTGGAAGATATGGAGCAGGGCTGAGGAATAACATTTCATCAAGAAGATTCATTCATCGTAGGCTATTTAGGATTTAAAATTGGCACCAGCTATTCCTCAAAAGATAGATAGCAGAGCTGCAGAAAACAGGGTGAAAAGAAATTGGAGAGGTCATCTAATCTACCCCATCTCAAAAGGGCCATCTGTGGCACATTTGTCTGACCTGTTCTCAAAAGCTGTCAAAGACAAACTACCCATGATCTATCTCTCTAGGAGTTTTTAGAGCCACAAACTCCGGGACATGAAAACAGGCATTTCTAGCTCCTTTCAGCAGTCAGCCAGCTAGCAGCTCAGTTGCATTGCTCAGCTCCCACCTGGGTTTCCACATGCTGGGAAGCACTATCTGACAGCATGGGAAAGCTGGCTGCTGCCTTTCTCAGTGCCGGGCTGCATGAAGCAGTAACAGCAAAGAATACCCCTTCCGAGTAAATCTTCTCAAACACTCAAGCCCTTGGAAGATTTTTTTCTGAATCACAAGAGAGTCACTGCCGAGCCTGGAGCGTATTGCATCATGTGGGAGGATTTAATCCCATTCTAAGCTCCCTCATAATTTCTATGTCAATTTAAATATATCAAAACAGGGATTTCTAGCAAAGCTAGATGGAAGAAAAAAAGTGCTAATTTGTACTTTTCAGAGCAAGAGCTTATTGGCCAAGAGTTAGGCATTAAGTATCATCTTTTCATCATTTTATTTTATAGGTTCTTCCCCCCTCCTCAAATAACAAATGACTTTGCAAGAAGCCTTCCCTACTTTTTCTAACCTTTGCACAGTGCATTATTATCTGCACCTCATCCATTTTTATATTTAGAAACAAGGCTGCAGCTGATTTCAGCTGATCTTTTTGTAAAAGCAAATTGCTGCTTCATGTTTTCAGTCTTCTCACTTTGAGGTGCATCAGCTGATCAACAGGTTGCATTCTGCTACCCTGAGCACTAAACTTACTTGTCACCCACAAGTAAATTTTCCTGTAACACTTATGTCTCCTTCAGTCATTCTGGGTTTCTCACCAAAGTGAATCAGCTCATACATGGTGATTTGTTTCCCTTTAAATGATACTGATTTAAAAGAAATCTCAACCTGATACCATGTCACTTGGCAATAGCAAACAAAGAGTAGCTATGTTCTTCTGAACACAGATTTTAACAGAAGTGGGAAACAATTATTTTTCCCCTTCATTAATCTGCATCAGTGCTTTTTTATTATATATGTAACAGGCTGCTCAGTACCCATCCTACATAGGCTCTTCACTTGTAAAGAAATGAAATTAATCTCCTTGCAGACACTCCACTATTAATTGTTTATAATGCATCTATCTGAAGGAAACACAATGATATCTCAGCACACATTCCATATTACTTATAGCAGTAAGTGCTTCAGGGAGTCTGTATGAGCCGTTACCTCATGGCTGAAATAAGCCTACTTCATAGTTTTTGATACTGTACTGCCTTGGGACTCAGTGCAGTAGATATAAATTTTTTAAAGTTACAGAAGATTATTTTTTTTATGCCGTTGAAGTGAATTGGCTTTGTAATTAAATTTATTTTCGGCTATCTTTATTTTCATTTATTTATTTATTTATTTAGTCCAGAAGGCTACTTAGCCTGCATTTGCATCGGGAAGCCGAAGTATTAAAGAGCATCATAACACAGTATGCAAAAGCTATGTTAAAATTTCTTCTCTAAGAAAAACAAATTCTTACAATTTATTGATAACTATGTAAAATGTCTTATAATCAAGGGAACTTAAGAGAGGAGGAATTCCTTGTCTCCTGAATTTTTATCTGTTGACAGAAAGAGAATTCATTAAGGTAGAAATAATACCATAAGTAAGGAATAGAGATGTCTGTATCTTTTCTGAGTGTGAGCATTGAGTATCCTATGAATTCAGTAATATTAAAAGAACAGAAGATGTGATGACTACATTATGCATGAACCTGGCGTAGTTTGCTCCTTCAGACTTTGTCAGCTTACTTGTGCTTTTTCATTCCTTTTACAGCAGAGATCAGAGAGCAAAAGATTCCCTTGGCAGAGGAGCTAAATTGGATAATAATATATCAAGGGTAATAGGAAGAGGGAAGAGAAGAGGGAAGGTTTCACTCAACAGCCTTCAAAGATCATTAGTGGAAAGCTAACACTGAAACAGGAGTGGTTCACATTTTTGCAAATTCCAGCTTGCCTTCCCAATTTTGTTTTTTAAGTGTACCGACGGAGCAAACAACACATGAAAATCTCTAGGGTCAATGAACTGATTTCCCTGCCAGGCTGGAATTATTCCCAGGAAAATGTTTACTACAATCGTATTTTGTTACCTTAGAATGTTCCAAGAAATAGTTCGCTTGAAATGGCAAAAATCCTATTCTGAACAGATGAAACGTAGCTTTTTATTATTTACATCTTCCCAAGGCATTCCTTTCCTACATCAGGGACAGGATTCTAGATACTTACTAGATGCTACCATTTGCTTTTCAACTCAGGACAGCATTCTTACTCAGAGCAGCACTTAAGTAAATGTTTAAGTGCTTTCTTGAATCAGGACCAAAACTGTCACTCTCTGGATTATATATTTGGCTATTTTAAACTTCTTTTTTCCTCAACTCTTCCAGGTTATTTGGTTTGTGGGTTTTGTTCTTTTTGTTTGTGGGTTTTGTTTGTTTGTTTGGTTTTGTTTGTGGGTTTTGGTTGGTTGGTTTTGTTTGGGTTTTTTCTTGTTGTTTTTTGTTTTGTGGTTTTTTGTTTGGTCGGTTGGGTTTTTTTCTTTTTTTGAGGGGCTTTTTGTTTTGTCTTTTTGTGGTTTGGTGTTTTTTTGTTTTGTTTTTTCTTTGTGGGGTTTTTTACTTTTTTTCCTGTTGTTTCTCTCCATTTTTCTATCTTCAGCTTTCTAGTTAATGTATTCTCAGAACCAAATGACTTGTGGTAACTACTCTCATATCCACTTACTTTACTAAGAAAGTTGGAGTTACTCAGTTTTGCATTTTTTCTGCTTCTTTACGAGAACATAACTCTGTGAAGTTGGACCAGGTCTCTCAGCACTGACCATTCACATCAGCTCATGCCAACTCTCTCTCCTGCTCCACCCGACAAACCACAATGAAAAGCAAAGGAACACAGGACTGTCAGAAACATGACCCAGGTGCTCTCTCAAGTGGTTGTGATGGTTTAGTTTGGTGGATTTTTTTGGTAATGGGGGACGCGCCCCACAGGTGACTCCTGTAAGAAGCTGAGAAGCGCCCCTGGCTCCAAAACCAGCCAAGGAGCCATTAGAGGGACAATAGATGCGCCTCAGCGATTGACATACGAAAGAACTGAAACGAAAGCTGAGCCGAGCAAGCAGTTAGAAAGAGCTGAGATGGAGAGGCTGAGCAGTGCCCATGGTTTGTGAGGAAGAAGGGGAAGAAGGTGCCCAAGCAGAAGTTGCCCTGCAACCCATGGCAAGATGGCAGCTGTGCCCCTGCATTTATAGAGGAACATGGTGGAACATTCCCTGAAGGTGCCAGGAGGGGTGAACTTGGATTTGCTGCCAGTGGACTTGGATTATGCAGTTGTGGAAAATCCCATGGCAGGAGAGGTGACTGTTCCTGAAGCAGCCCATGACTCTGTGGGAAGCCTATGCTGGAGCAGCTCCTGACCTAGTGGGAAGGACTCATAAAGGAGAGGTTCATGGAGGACTCTGTCCCGTGGGAGGGACTCCGTGGGGAAACAGGAAAGGACTGTAAGGAACTCTTCTTCCTGAGGAGGAAGAAGCGGCAGGAAAAATAAACTGGATTCAATCTAAACCCCATCCCCCTGTGCCGCTGGGGGGAAGGAAGGATGGAAACCGGGAATAAAATTATTTGGGCCCGGGAAGAAGGGAGGGGTGGAGGTGAGATATGCAAGCCCTGCTTTGTGTGTTGTCTGTGTCCTGTGTGTGTTTGATTAGTGTGAAATTAAATTGTTATTTTTCCCCAAGCTGAGTCTGTTTTGCCTGGTACCTTAATCTGTGAAGAACCCTCCTTGTCCTTTGTCTCGACCCACGAGCTTCTTGGCCTTTGTCCTCCCCATCCCAGTGTGTGTGTGTTGGGGGGGGAGTTGAGGGAGCGGCCCCAGGGCTGGTTCTTTGTTGTCATGACAGTGGTGAAGGAGGCTTTGGAGCTTTTGGTGTGAGAATAAGTGCAATGATGGACTGCCTCTTGTTTACAGAAAGCACAAAGCAGAGTAGCAAAACATCCAGCAACTCTCCCTCCTATCCTGTACATGAGCAGAGGCAGACTTTCATTCGCAGA
This sequence comes from Apus apus, assembly GCF_020740795.1. NCBI lineage: Eukaryota > Metazoa > Chordata > Aves > Apodiformes > Apodidae > Apus > Apus apus. Next base: position 31,376,825 of record NC_067287.1, on the reverse strand, counting down.
ACAAACTCAAACCCATTATTTTCCACCACTTGCTTATACAAAGGCTAAACTTGCTCTCATCACCTCTCACTCTGTCTCTCTAATCCATCACTGCAATCTGTTCTTCTCCACAATTTAAAGTCTCCATTTTGGATTTGACTTAGGGTACTGTGGATAACAACACCACTGTTGAGCAGGTGCTACCACAACCATGATCTCATAATTTTGTTTTATAATTATATTCTACTATTTGGTTTGCAAGGCACAAAGTGATTACAAACTATTTTGAATTAGCTTAAAATAATGAGTGTGAGAAGGCGGAGCAGATCTTCAATCCTATGACTCATCATTTTAGGATTGTTTAAGTTTTTTACTTTCTCTATGCACTGATAATGCAATGCTAAACTCCTAAAAAAGTAAAATTTTAGGAGAATGATTTCAAGTTGTATTACTGCTTAATAAAATAACAGAACCTTCAAATTCAATTCGACAGCTGCTTGCTTTTAGCCAAAAATCAGGCCAGTAAGAGAAACAGCATGACTTTGAAACATCACTTATTGACACATTTCATTCTCTAAAACTATACAAATTAAATGAATGAGAATGTCTCCCCTAGGGTATGTCAAAATATGGACAGCTGAAGGAAGGACAACTCCTACAAGCCTTCTTCTCAGGGTATTTATAATTCTAAAGTTCTGACTTCCAGCACCCAGACAAGCCTTCCCAAGTATGTTCCTCTGCAGGAGTAAGACTGTAAAAATGTCTAGCATTCAAAACGTAGTTTACAAAGATACAGCAATATATCCTTGAAAGAAGGAAGTCACTAGCACATTTAGCAGTTTGGAAAACCTGTCTCAAGTAGCAGATGTAACAGACTAATGGTGAACCATTCTTTTTCAAACTGGAACCAGGCTCCATGTGTGTCATTATCTCCTATGTTTTTCTGATTGCAGCAGGAGGAACAGCAGTGTAATTGCAGTATGCATGTATCTTCAATAACATGGATTATTCACCAGCCTCTAACACATAGCTTCTACAAATGATATATGGAAATTGTTAAGGATTATATACAAAGACACTAATTACTAACTATGCCTGCTGAGGTCTATGACAAAACCCCAGTTGCAATCACTAAGAAACAAGGTTTTAGAAAAGGTTTCACCATCTCATTACATACAGACTTCAGTTAGCAGAAGGTGAGTATTAAACAAAAGCATTAAACCTTGCTGAGAAAAGGAGATGAAGATTCTGCATTGACTTCACAACTACTGTTCCTGGTGCAGAGCAGGTTTGCAGCAACAAACCCAAAGTTATCTATGCAACAGTGAATCAGCCAAATGTAACACAGTACACAACAGCAATCCCAACTATAACTTCAGAAATAATGTCTTTGAAATGAGAAGTGGACACTTCAAATCAATTTGGCCTGCATGAGTAACTGTCTTTTTAGGTAGTAATAAGATGTCTAGACTCTCACTTCAGCTACGAAGTTCTGGAGCACATTGAGTTTGTTAATCAGCAATATGCATGCAGACAGCATTCAAAGTCTCACAGACAAAAAAGAAATTACTGAATTGGGGATTTGCCTGTCTAAAAAAAAGAAAGAAAAAGCCAAACCATGTGTTTGCTATACCCTGCTGCATAACTAGGGACCACTTATCATAATTTACCAGATAGTAAGCGGGTATAGTCACTATTATGTATTTGACTTCCCAATAAATAGCTTTCTACGTGGCATTTTTAGGGAGCAATTCAACGATTTCACTCATGCTTCTGGTTACCCTGAAGGGTCAGGGGGCATCTCCTCACAAGCCCTGGAGTTTGGACCCCGAATGCCTCACCCGGGGCACACTGTGCATGTCCCCACTGCCAGCGCTGGGAACACGAGGCTTATGCAGGGAAAACGCGGCAATTGTGGGTTACATGAACAGGGAGAAGATCAGAAGCCTGTGTGGGTGCTGCGGGAAGCCTGGGGCCTGGGCCTCCCCCCCAGCGCCTGCCCCGAGCTGCGGGCACGGCCTCCTGCGGTAGCTCGGTACATGCCTGACGCCCCAGCCTCACCTGCTGCTCCTGCAGAGTAACAGCCGCACCGGACCCCGCGGAGAGGGGCTCAGCCGCCCCTGAGGCGTGAGGAGCCCGGGCCGCACCGGCAGGAGCCCGCACAGCGCCCGCACAGCGCCCGCCGCGCCGCCCGGACGCGGCTCCCGCGGGAGCAGCGGGGCGCGGGGCTCGCGGGGTGCAGCGGGGCGGCTGCGGGCCCCGCGGTACCGAGCGGCCTTTCTGAGCCCTCCCAGGAGCCTGAGGGCGCTGGGACGACGTGTTTCAAGAGAATCGCCGACGAATAAGAGGGCGATACTGTCGTAGTTTTGTTTCGTGTTCCCTGAGGGGGCTGTGCCTCCTGACACAAAATGGCGCCCACGCGCCGCTGAGGCGGTGACCCGGCCGGAGCCTCTGCAGCCTGCCCCTCCGGCGCCTGCACCCACACGGGCTTCCCCGGGCCTGAAACAGCTTTCAGACTTGGAGTTGCATGGACCTCCAGGACTTGGAAAGTCCTCCCTCTCACCTAAAGGCTGTTGTGGATATCACAGCTCTTCAAACGCGTCTCCATTTTATGAGAGGAGCTCAACGGGCAGGGCAGTGCTGGGAGTATAAACAAAGATTGATAAGGTGGCACTGTGCCCTGTCCCAGCCCTGCCTTAAGGCTGCACAAGGGGAACCTAAGCCTGAATTCAGCCTGGAGCTGAATGACACAAGAAACTCATGAGGTGAAGGGTGCTGGGACCTTGCTCCTCTTCTGCGGGGGAAAAGGAAGAACCTTCCCCTCGGGTGCCCCTGTGTAACAGACCGGGCACATCGGGGCTGGGGAGTGAAGAGTGAGTAGTGGATGGGATCCTGGAGGAGCCCAGCATGCACAGGAGATCCAGTCACACACCCACATCCGAACCGGTGCCACCAGAAATGCACATGAGCTGTCAGTAGTGGGAGGTCACCTACTGATAGGCACCAAATCACCCATTTACTGACCAGGGCATTTCTCTAGAGCCTACCAGGAGCTCACATTCATGGTGTTGCTGAGGGGCTGCCGAGCCTGGTGAACCCTACAGAGTATCATCTGCTCCTGCTGTTCCTCCCAGGGCCTCGTGATACCATGACAAGGCAACTTAGAACCACGACAAGAGACTTTTGTGTTCCTCGGAACAATGTTAAAAACATTAGGAGCACAGGTGGTGGTCTCTATCCTCCCAATCAAGCTGAGTAGTGCAGTTGATTCTCCAGAGGAACAGAAGCCATCCAGAAGGATCTAGACGGGCTTAAGAAGTGGGATCATGCAAACCTCATGAAGATCAACAAGGCCAAGTGCAAGGTCCTGCATTTGGGTCTGGCACTGGGAGCAACCCCCAATATTCATACAGAATAAAGGGATTGAGGGCTTTGGTTTGAATCTTGTTTAAATCTTAATAAAAAGTGATAAGATCTTATTTAGATCTTAGTTGCCTAATAAATTGCTTGTAGTGTAACTGAAGAAAAAAAAAAAGCATGAATGATTTGCTATATCTAAGTAAAGACAGTGGCTCAGACTAGGATCCATTCATAATGAATAAGAACCATAAGATTTTCAGTGTTTCTGAATGGAAGCTTTGTTAAAACAGTGGTACACAATTCCTAATTACAATGATTATACAAAATAGTATAATAAATCCTATTAGACAAAAAAGTCAGGGTGTTCTGTTTTTAAAATCCAATTTAGTCTAGAAAATGAGAAAATTGATCTTTTATCTTTAACAACTTGGCAAAAATAAACTGGATTTTAATTAGGAAAGAAGTATGATGAAATTAAAGCTAAAGGTAGAACAATGCCTTAATAAAACTAGCTAAAGAGTATTCTTAAAAAAAAAAAAAAAAGGTGCTTCCCTTTTTTTTACTCAATTGAATTAAGGAGCCCACAACTACTATGTAAGAAAGATAATTACAAAAAAATGTTTAGTTGGAGAAGTGCTTTAGGACTTTAGGACTCAACTTTCAAGTTGAGTTTGTTCCATGGAAAGCATCCACAGTTGCCTGTGTGTTCACAGGAACGATCCACGCCTTGGGTCTAGCATGGGCAGCTCCTGCCAAACATCTCCTGCATCATCTCTGCCATGGCTCATGGTGCTCAGCCTCCTGCCCCTATTTGGCTGTCCCACCAGAACCTGCTTGTGTTTAGGGACAGGAGGTAAAGTGGGCCTCAAGAAGGGGGTCAGTGTTTTCAACAGGAGATGTGATGAGCAGTGTAGAGAGTTAGAGAATGCTGTGACACTTTGGCAAAGAGCTTCAGCACGAGAAGATGAAAGGAAGGAAAGCCATTATGAGTGGTCACAGCTCCTGACCAGCAGTGCAGGCTGGTAAGGAGGGTGGCAGCCAGACATGCACACTTATTTGTGCATGCCCATAGGCATACCTGCACAGCACAAATGCATGCAGAGCAAATCTCAGCCTCTTCCTCTATTAGCATCTCTGCTAACACTAGTGCCTTGATCTGACCACATCAGGACAAGGCAGGGTTGGAGCCAGGCATGTAAATCTCCCTCTGCCTTCGGAGAGGAGAAAACAAAAAGGGAGAGATACAGGTGAAGGAAAAAAAAAGGAGCAGAAACATTTTTGGCTAGAAAGAAGGAAAACTCCTTGCTGAGATGCAGTTGTGTCATCTATTCCCCTGACACAAAAATACCACAGGTATTCTTCAGCTGGCCATTAACCTCCTCTTTCTCAGTTGGAGTACTTTCATTGGCCACAAAAGCAGATTTTCTAATGTCTTAATTCACAAATGCTTTAACAAACCAGGTGTAAGGAGAGAAAGAAGGCAGGGAGGACATTCTCCTTAGCTTTTACCAGCCTGAGGGTGTGCAGTCCATTCACTCATCGTTTCCCAGTTCTGTGCTCCTCTCTATGTGATAAACTTTGTATGCTTTGTGAAGGGGACAAGGAAATCAGAGAAACAAATCTCTCCAAAGAGAAGCTGAGCACACAGTCCAGCAGCCACCAACTTATAGGTATTCAGACTCTTAAGTCTAAATATTTGCTACTCCATCATGGCATCTTACTCAGATTTACAAAGCTAGGGGACCAGCTTCTGTTTCATTAAACAGTGCGTCCTTCCCTTTCTAACAATACTCTCTCTAGACTGTATTGATTCAGACAACACATAATTAGTGCTGACTCAGATTAAATATGGTCTCAAAAAACACTACTTTTTTTTTCTCATGACACAAAGGCAAACTGAAAACCCTCAATGATTTTTACTGTAGAAATGTAAAAATAGCAAAAAAATCCTGCAAATATTTATGGAAGCTTTATATGTCTACATTAATCAGCTATGATCCTGAATGAAAGCCCTTACTCATTTGAGCATCTGATGGTGTCTGGAGTAATTTTCAGAAATATACATTAGGTCAGAAGGAATTGATTTAGATTGTTTTAGAGGAGGGTCCTTGGAGCAAGGACCATTTACCCTAAGGGCTTCAGAACTGCTCAGTCAGGCAATCAAATGGAAGCAAAAGTCACATATAAACTCTGTATTCAGCAATTGAAAATATAGGGTTATATTTCCTTACATGCTTTGGTTTATTTTTTTGGGGGGAAGCCAAAAATCAGAGCTAGAAGTGCCTTTTGTCCTGCTTGGATGAATGGAGGCTCCTGTATTTATGGATTTGCTGACTTGAATATTTTACCATGAATGCCTGTTGATGAGTAATCATGTTTTATCTGGGTGCCCATCCCAGCATCTGCATTTCTGTTGCCATACTGGCAGGACTCTATATGCCCTTTAGCTTGGTTTCTGCTAAAATGTAAAGACTTCATAAGAACAAGGCTCCCCTGAAAACGACAGTCACTGTCAATTGTACCATTCTTACATGGATAATTTCTGCCATTGAACACAAGCACTGGCCAGAAAGAAAACACACCATCACAGAAACAAAGACCAGCCACAAAACTGACAAATCCTACCAGGAGTGACATGTACTTAGCACAGCATCCTGGCCTGCCAAGCTCCTGGTGCTCAGAGCTCAGCTAAACAGGTTTGCCTGCAGTACCTGCACAGGCATTTCTGCAGTCAGTATTTTACTGTTTTCCCAGTGGAAGTGTACAAACAGTTTTCTGCTTTTTCTTCTCCCCATTTCAAGTCACCTTGTTTTAATGTGCACAATTCAGAATTTTTACAGTGGTTTCTCATCACATTGTCTTCAGAATACTTGAGAAACATGAATGAAAGACAAAAATGTGCATAATTTGTGAAAATAATAAGCACACTACTTAGAAGGAAGGGAATACTTTGATGCTGGTAGCAATGCCGCAAATACAACCAGAATTTTAGAAGAGAGTTCTGATTCATTCGTTCATCTGTACTAGCCAGTGTATGAAGCCTTCTGCATCCTACCTACCAGCTTACCCAAATCATGGTCTCCTGGTGTTAAGAAAGAATGGGAGATTCACCATCAGATTTATTGAAACATGTCCAAAGAACAATTTTAATCTCTTCTGATAGGCCCTTCTCCATTTAATGTCTTGGTCAGCCATTCAGGAAGAAGCACTAGTGCAAGCTCACACACTGCATAGGGTTTATGATTTTTGGCACAAGGACATCATTGTGCTGTGCTACATACGGCCAGTGAAACTGCTGCTTCTGCCAGAAGCACTGAGCCTTGCTAAGCCATCAAAGTCTGCCATCTTCAGTGTGCCACCCCACTAGTGCTCACCTTCCATTAAAAAAGCTGTGCTTACTGTGTTCCAGCTGATAAATATAATTGGGGTTGCCATTAGGCTGTGCATGGCCAATTAAGGAGGTGCAAGTCTTTGCCATCCACACTCACGGTACTGAGAGTGACAGATGCTCCAGTATCCAGAGAGCAGCAGAGCTGATGCTGCAAAAGGGACAATGTCAGAGTAGCTGGGCATGGTGAGGGCTGTTCTTGCCTGATTATAGCCCAACGTTAAAAAAATGGCTGCGGTGAAAGGAAAGGGCTCTGACAATTAGCCAGACAGGGGAACAGATGGGAAGGAACAGAGCCTCTACAAGGTCATACAGAACAGGCTATAGACTCCTGTTTTCGAACATATTTTGCAATATCCATTATGGGATATCCTCTATTTGCTGTAAAGAAGGACCGGAACCTCTTCTCTCCTCTATTTGGTTTCACAGAGGAACCTGTGGTTGGGGTTTATTTAGGAAAATATTATTTCTAGTTTCTGTATTCCTCAAGATAAGTCTTAAAAGAAAGGCCTGTGGTGGCCAGGACTACAGGTCTGGTTTGTCTGGTGTCACATCTGAGCTGCTGGCCTTCTCTGTATCTAACATCCACACACATCCATTGCCAGAAGCTGTTCTAAACAGTGAGTCTGCATACCTAAGCCACAGTCTTTTAATTCGACCTCAGAATTCTTTTACAATCTCAAGTACACAGACTAATTCCTTTGTGGAGTTCAAATCAGTACAGCACTAACAACTTGAGCAGAACAACCTGTATTGCTGGTAGTTTAAATATTTATCATTTTGAGGCCAGAAGGAGCCAATATGTAGGTCTAGTCTTACCTCTTCCATAACACTGCTAGCTGAACTCCCCCCAGGAATCCCTCCACCAGAAATGAAAGAAATCCAGCAGAAGTTGATTGAGCGAGGTCTGAAAAATTACTCCACAAAAATTAAAGCATCCTGATCCAAGTGATCCATCCAAATCCTGATCAAATGCCAACTGCTTTCACATAGACCAGCCTTTTTTTTCTGAAAGCCAGTACAGAACCCTGAGAGGTGACAGAATTTGCTAATGCAACAAGCGTGCTTGATGACCAAAGGCAGAACAGAGCTGCTGGATCGTTGGATTTCTCTAACATATATTTATGGAACACATCGATAGGTTATTTTGCACTTTCCCTAATAAAATATTTGGTGCACAAGCAATAAAGAAAAAAATTAAACTATGCAATAAACCGAGCTGCCAAAAGAAAATAAAAATACAGGACATGTGCTATATAATTGGTTGTATGTACATTGCTGCTGTTCACAGCAATGGAGTTCTACCTCCTGAACACAGCAATTCTCCCTCCTCCTTCAGTAATTTAGAGCCAAGAGATTTCTTTCTCAAAATATTTTTTTTATTAAAAGGCCTCCATAAACAAATGCTATGGAGAAAATTAGAACCAAGAAAAAAGCAGAAGGTAATCCATTGAGGTCCAAGCTCTGTGTACAGGAGCAGGAGGTTGCCCTATAGTCGGTCTCAAAGAAATGTACCTCCCTGTCTTCCATCAGCCCCTCTTTTCCCTCCAACCCTCTCTTCCCTCCCTCCGACCTTGGCATATTCTATCCACAAGCATTTCAGAGCCTACTTTACCTTCTCATTCATACTGTCTTGCACTTTAAGATTATCACTTATTTCTGACCCCCCCCTTGGTTTTAGGGACAAATCCTCCCAGCTGACAGAAATCCATACAACTTCACTGAAATCAGAGAAACGTAATCAGTTTAATCAGATAAGGAATTTATTCTTTCTGTCTGCTTCTTCTGTCTTGCCCTGTTGATTCATGCTTTTTGAATGGATGGATCCACCCTGTCTTTTCTCATTATATTTCTGAAGGAACTTCCCAGTTTTTCTGCCTCACTGGTAGGTTTCTGTCTACCTCAAAGCCTCTTCTCCCAAGTCTCTTCATTTTTATTAAACTTCTCTTCTACTAATACCCCAAGAAAAATATTCTGAATGATGTGATCTATTTTTCTAATATATTATTTCACTAAATTTATATAATTACATAAATGCCTTGTAGGAATTATATACAGAAAAGTTACATTTTAAGCAAAATACACTGATGGAATATAGTCCTAAACTGAATTTTTCCTTTTGGATCCCCCCAAAAAATGTATTGGAGAAATAAGCAGCCTTTTCTCCATTCTTAATGTAGGTGGTAGAACTAAAAGGAAACCAGAACTTCAGCAATCTGGAAGAAAAACTCATTTGCAGTCCTGAATGAACACACATGCTACCAGCAGTTATTTTTACCTAGCCCATCATTTTACGGCCAGGAGAGGCTAACAAAATCTACTGAGAATTTTGGTTTTGAGAGATAGTGGCTATATACTATCATTTTTTAATACGCTGCATCCGACATAACTGACCATATAATACAAATGATACCCTCTTTGACAGCTCTGGCAGAGATAGAAAGCCAGCGTCTCAAATCAGCATGTTGCAGAACACTTTTACAACCACGAGTAAATTTAGTTGCTTTTGCTGGAGCACCCTGGGCAGGAAGCCAGTGGAGCATCCCCCGCCACACACGCACTGTCAGGTCAGCAAGCATGGCATCCACACCGGGCTTAGTTTCATCTCTGTAAACATGCCCCCCAAACTTGTGCTGGGCACCAGCTCTGAAATACTTTTAGAAGCAATTTCTGAAAATACTGTTGTTTCAGTAAATAGCATGGACTGGGCACTGTCGTTACTTAAATCACAGGAAATGGTGCCTTCTCAAGGCTTGAGGCTTAAGCTGGCACAACTGCTTTATGCAAAGATAGTGTTTATAAGGATGGGAGTTGTTGTTCACCCACCACAAGTTTCAAGCCACCACAAGTTTCCCATTGTAATGAAGGGTCTTTGGATCAGGGTCCACATACACATACACAACAAAACAACTTCTGGAGATTATTTCAGTTCACTGTGTTCTTCAGCTGATGTCAAAAATTTGCAGACTATAGATTTAAAATTTTACCTACCAGAAAAACTAGCAGAGGTCAACATTTCTATTCATACAATTACAGAGACCAGTGACTAGCACAGCAATGCAAGTTAGGCAGAGATAAGGGTAAAAAATAGTTCTCCCTCTCTTCTCTTGCTGCCTGGAGGGAATGAAGACACCTACTTTTGCAGCTCCAATGTTGAAATCCTTTTTGCTTTCATGTGGTTACTGTGCATGTTCTCTGGAGTATTAAATGAGAGGAAGGCATTATGGTTTTTAACTTTGATGCCCCATTAAGATGAATATGCACCTAATGAGCTGAGAAATTACCATTGCTGCTCTTTTTGTACTACTGTACAAGACTAGCTAATCAGGACAGGGGCACGCTCTTTGTGTTCTTAACCTAACAGGGATGAAAGTTAGAAGACCATATTCAAACATATGTTCAATGCAGCAACAATAAAGACAATAATAGCTCCTGCTATGAAAGAGGGACTAAAAGGGATTTCTTTTTTAAAATTTAATTTTCTTATTTTAAGAGCTGCAGTAACTATCCCTCGCAGTTGAGGTGGAGTTTGGCATAAAACTACGGATATTATTTGTAAGCCAGCTGTCCCCATCAGCAGTTTTAGAATGTAAGCATCTTAAGACAGTCAGCAACAAAAGTAACTATCACCAATGAAACCGCTGATTATTTTTTTTGGGGGGGAAAAAGAGGCAATCTTACTTTAATAGCAACAATTGAACTCTTTCAAAGCCCCTTAATTCAGTGACTTAGTCCTGTTAGAATTTGAAATGTGTCCTTTTTTCTGAGGTCAGCCTCCCTAAGAATGAAGCTGGATCAAGTAACACAACATGAGAAGCTAAAGCCAGAATATTCCAGAATTATTGACTAATATTCCCTACCTGCCAACTGGGGTGTGGCAAGTCTGATTCATACCCTGATATGTGAGCAAGGATATGAAGCTCTCTTTTCCCCTGAGGGAAATCTTGTAACGAACAGTTGACAAAACAACACACAATTTTGAAAGTAACAAATTAAAAACCTAATAAATCAAGAACATGGGAGTTTAGGCATTTTTTAAATGCCTAAAACAAAATTCAAGTTTGCTTTCAAAGATATCCTAAAGGAAAGGTATTATTTAAGTAATGAAGAGAGCGCCACTGTGCTGACACCTTGACAAGGTTCATGTCCTGGAAGCTTTCAGTCCCCTGGTAGTCCCGCAGTGTTTTTCACATAAATCTTCTCAGGTGGTGAAATGTGTGTGGGCCCGAGCTCACTGACAGCTCTGATGTCCTTGCACAGCTGCAGAGCAGCACTTTGCAAGATACTGAGTAAATGTAATTTCTCTGGTGGCTGCAATAGGCCAGGAGCTCTCTTAACCAAACCTATATAATGGTTACACTGTATTGTAAATTAAACCATAGGGAGTTAGGCACAGCCCAACAGACAGGTGTTCCCTCTGCTCCTGCAAGCATTTGTTTCCAATGCTTATAAAAGGCAAGGTGTGGATGGGTGCTGTGTTTTAGTCAAGAAGATGTTGATCTTGTGTATCACATTTAGCCTATGGCAGGGGTGACATAAAGTTTCCTAAAATTTCCCTTGAAAAAAATACTAAAAATCCCAGAAGATGTGGTAGCCTAGCAGAGAAAATAACCATAAGGGTGATTGTTCCCTGCATTTTTTGATGCTTTTTTTTCCTTCTAAAAGGTTTGTTTCAACATTTTGTAAGAATATTTTCTCTTTGATAAAAATACTACTGCAAAATGTGGTTCAAATAATAGTATTTTTAGCTAGCTCTAGGCCACTGATTATTTCTTTAATTTTCATTTATGCCAGCTCTACAATTGTTCCTTGAATTTTGGCCAGCCTCAGTAAGGGATGGTGGCCACAGGACAATTCCAGTGTATACACAGTCACAGCATGTCCTCTTGGTGTGGTTGCCTGGGGAGGAGGGATTCTGAAAAACATTATTTTAGACTAGGTGTACAATAATAGAGGAAAAGAGAAAAGCACTGCTCCCATTAATGATTGATCGCCGATTTGTGCGGTCATGTCACCCAGGTCAGGATCTGCTCACAGCCTTGCACTCACAACATGCTCTGCAGCTGCTCACTGATGCACATGGAGGAGAACATCTCGGGAGAGCTGCAAATGGTGGCAGAGGAGGAGGAAGCTCCTCTCCTGAAAACGCAGCACCCGGAGCTCTCTTGCTACAGAGGAGAGGAGTGAAAGCAAGCTCTGCTTGTTCTGGGTTTCTGAATTCCTTGTCACACTAACTCCTGCTGACACCGCAGCAATCAGAAGGAATCTCACAGGGGAGTCTGAATAAAGTATTTTCTAGAGAGAAAATGTCATACAGAAGGAAGGGGAGAAGAGGAAGTGCCATCTTTAGGGTTGCATTTGAGGTGTGATACCACTTTGAAGATGAACCCTGGCAAAATCTCACTTTCACACAAGTGATTTACATCCTGTGTGCTCTCGGTCATGTTGACTGGCTGCACAGGAAAAATTAAGCATGATTATTGCTAACTAGTCACAAGATTTCTGCAGCCAGAGATCAGCACTAATCCCACCTGATGCATAAAAAATGCTAATTAAGGATTAAATTGTCATGAATTATTTTAAGGGGATAAATAATTTTTAAAAAAAGAAACAGGTGCATTTTAGATAGTTAAATATTTTTGCAGTTTTCTCACCTCTTCCCAATTAATGGCAAAGTAGGAAAGGGGAGAAAATAATGGGAAAAAAAAAAAAAAGAGAATTCAAAGTTTGAGATTCTTCAGTATGTATCTAAAAGCAGTAAGCTTCAAGAGACAAAAGGGAGGATATTTTTCCAAAAGTTCATCTTTCATCTAAGTTCACATCATTTGAACTGTAGTATTTCAGCAAGCATAAATTTAAGTTCCAGTGTGCATAGCTGCTGAAGAGTGTGCCACAAGCATGGCTATAAGCTGTTCCACAGAGCTATTACTGCTTTGCTACAAGTGACACAGGAAAAAAGGGCAAAACTCCATTTTATCCCAATTTACTGGACTACCGTGGAGAAAGAGAGCAGGAAAAGGGGCACTTAATTCAGAAAATGAACAGAATACCTGTGAAAGTCACAAGATAAGTAGAGGAGTTATAGAGCCCACGTCAACCATTTCCAAAACCATTATTCTAAGTTACAGTACACTTTAGAAATCAGCTCAAGATTTATTAAAGTCGTTCAAGAATGTGAAAGAAGGAACCACAGGCTTTGAGGAAAATTGAGTTATTTTACATTGTCAGTGTTACAAACTTAGGAAGCCTAGTTTGTTACTAGGAATTTAAGAAAATCTGCTTTGTAGTAGTCAGCATGGGAAGATTCAGCAAAGGCAATTTAATAAACAAATCCACTGGAACCTGATTATTTCACTATCCTGCCATAACATGATGAGTCAGAAGGCATAATTTCCTTCCACCACTTTATAACGGACATTAGATCAAAAATGCTGCTGCATGCATCCGTGTTAATGTGCAATGGTTCTGCTAAGTACCTTTGTGAGAGAAGCCTTCAGTGGCCACTAGCACTCTTCTCTCCCCAGTGGCTTGCTACAAATCATCTCCTGCACCACAGCACAAGGCTAGAAGCTAAAAAAATGAATACACCAGTAATTTCTTTTCGACAGTGATTTGACACCCAGCTGATGGAAGGAGCTAACCATGTAACCTCTACACCATAAGTTCTGCTAAAAGAGATTCTCTCAAAACACCCATGGGGTTATGGATTCCTGATAATAGCAGCGATAGGATGGATGATAAAATTATGGCAGTGTAGAAATGCACTCTCAATTAATTTCCCATCATGTTAAGGCCATTATCATTGGTTGTCATCTAGCAAAATGGAAAAGAAAAAAACAAACCTAGAAGCCTTCAATACGTTTAGAAGTTTCACTCACTTAGCACATGATATAATTGCAGCAAGAGCAGGCCAGCCTCTTGAAAGAGTTTACCTTCAAACAGAGCCTTAATGGTATTGATTAAAAGTACTAACGGGCAGATTTGCTTCAAAAACATAAGCACTGATAAAAGAAAAAGAGAAACAAGTACATAGCCTGGAAGGAAAGTGGGCAGAGATTCACCCCTCTCCCCCAAAACTGAGTTAATTCAAAATTTCTAGATGTCAACAAGAGCTATGTTGAACCAGCTTTCAACACCAAGCTCAGAGGTCAGATGCAGCTGTTTCTCCAGAAAAGCTGCTTCAAACTACAGCTCTTCTTAGCAGTTATCTGTAGTTTTTTTTTTCTCTTGGAAGATCAGAAAGTTTAGAAAACTGTGGACAGGAAGCAACACAATGTAAAGTCTATGGGAGAGCATATATATACACAACATATATAGACACAAATATACATACACACACAGATATGTAAGTATGTATGCATTTATATTTAAATATATACAAATGCACAGCCATAAGCAGTAATTAAATAGAACCTATTCTTATTTTTGGCAAAATGAAGAACAAACCAGACAGGTTTTGCTCTCTTTGCAAACTTGCTGTCCTCCCCGTGCTTTCTACCTGCCAGTTCTGTCACTGCTTCCCCAACACAGGCAGCGGTGACTGGAAGAGGCAAAGGGTCAGTGCTGTGCTGGACAGAAGAAGAGATTGCTGGTGTGTCAAAGATTCCTTCTGCATGTTGATCTGAAGACATGATTTCCCCTACTTTAATTAAGGCACGAGACATAAGATTAAGAATTAAAACTCAGCCTACAAGAAGGTGTATGCCAGGAAGAGCTGAGGAGAACTTTTACAGTATGATAGGCAGCAAGAAAGCCCAGAGCAAACACTCATGAAAGGGCTAAAAACTTTCTTTAACTTAGAATAAGAAAATCTATGTCTATAAACGAGGAAGATGAGATCCTCTGGTCCATATTTTTGACTTCTCTGGTTTTGAAAAAGTACAGAATATATCTGCGAGGCATTTGCGTTTACCCTGCAATTGCAGCAGACTTCTGGATACACACATGCAACTACTCAGTGATGCACAAAGTATCCAGGGCGATCCTGATTATAAAGATTAAAGATTATATATATATATAAATATTATATATATTATATAAATAAAGATTATATTAAAATTCCTCTTAGCCGTATGAGAAACTGGTATGAGCCCTACCCTTCAGGAGAAAACCTAAAGGCTGACAACATGAAAATGTATCACAGGGTGCTTTGGACTGTAGTCTCATGGCTTGGTTTCAGCTGAGTAACATCAAGAGATGACTGCTTCTAGCTACTCATCAGCCCAGCAATTTACAGCCTCCCAGGCTTGTTGCTGTTCCCCTTCCTTTTCCATACTGTCACAAAAATCCAGATGGCATTAATACTTGAAACAGAAGTTTTTACTAATCCAAAGTATTTTAACATAGTCATATTAGGCAATCACAACATACGCAGATCCAACAGGGTGGTGTTTCCAGCAGCAGCTGGAGTAGGGCAGGACACAGCTTGGTGATATTCTGAGCATGAGAACATCTTCCAACATGGTTCAGAAAGCATTAACAAAGATGACTGAACTCTAATTCCAGATTTCATAGCTCTGAATAGAAGCAGGTGGCCAAATGAAATAATGCCCTTTAGCAATGGTTTCTACTGCCAATAAATCACAATCCAAATTTTACATCAAATTGCAATTAGTTAAATTTAGATTTGAACTTGATTTACTTTTTTCCCCCCCTCAAGCATTACAAGAAACACCGCCACGCGCAGCTGGCATCTCAAGAAACTTCAGGTGGAGAAAAGCATTGCTCTGTTTGTTGAGGTTGTCACGTATCTTTCAAAACAGGAAAAAATACCACATCTTTTTGAAACACCTGCTTCTCAGCTTGCTTGAGCAGCAATTGTTGCTGTTATTGACAGCTCAGCAACATAGGAGAGGATTTGCTCTTGTATGTCCTTTTCCATTCCCCCAAGTGAAGCAACCAGCAAAGTGCCTTAAATGACACCCACGAGACTCAGGCTCACTTCACCCAGTGTGGTAGTGCCCTGGCACTGCCACTGCAGCCTTCCTTCCCCTGCTGCATTCCAGTCTTCCCCTACCTGAAGGGATTATACAGTATCAGCAAAATAGATCTCAGCTTTATTCCTTGGGCAGCTTCTTTGTTTCTGCTGCCAGCATCTATAGTACTACTGCATTAGGGAATATTTCTTCTCATTTAAATAGGCCGTTTTACACAGCAAAATGGAGAAATGGAGACTTTACGTCTACACCAGGGGGATCTTCAGCTTTGAAGCCTGTGTAAGTCTTTTAAGCATCTCTGGCTGTCAGCCATGTGGAACTGTAAGTTACTGTCTAGGGCATGTTAATAATTTTTAGACATGTAACCTGTAACAGAAAAAGCACCTTTCTTCCTCAAATGAAAGAAAAGGCACTCAGACATAAATACAGCCAGGAATCACTGGTAGTAGGAGTGGAGAACCCCATACTTTCACCCTCAAAACCCCCTCTAGCTTTCATGTCACAAAGAAAGAAGACACAGTGAAATTTTCCCAACCATAGTGGATCATCACTATATTTCTTGCCATAACAATTGATGTTTAATTCCAGATTTTTGAAAGTTAGATCACTGAAGATGCCTACAGCTGCTCTGTGTCTACCTAACTTCAATACCTGTCTGGTTTGGAAATCTGCCTTTGTAGCTTGTTATCTAACTTCTTTTTGATACTAATAAACAACCAGGCACCAGTGATCCCACACCCCTGGCGAACGACTTACACGCCCCTTTGTTCTGTGAGGCAATTTCAGGTACCTCAGTTTCGACCTATACACTTCCTCTGAGTGTCTAAATTCTGTGAAGAAAGTGATGGCACTGACTTTTCAACTTGACAGGACTTTTTTTGGCTTGAGCCACAGCTGTGATTCAAGTGCAGGCAGCAGTAGGAAGGATCTCAGTCCTGTAAGTCAGCAGCTTTCCCCAGGTCTGCTGTAGACCGGGGATCTTGAGCAGGTTGCTCCATGTTGTTATGATAGCTAAACACTGCTCTGTTCCATTAAAACTGGAAGGCTTTGGCATTTCATCCCATTTCTGAATGGACAGTTTCTGAAAAGTCTGAATGTCACAGTCAGAATTTGGTGTCCAAGCCAATATATAGAAAATAATTTAAAGCTAGTCTTCACTAAGTGGCCGAAAACAGTCAAAATGTAAGAAAGAGACAAAAGTATGATAAGAATTTACCATTTATTACAGGAAGAGTCCAGCCCACTGACTGCTTCTGCAGTGGAACTGGCAGGTTTGTTACAACCCTGTGAGATAGGTGAGGTAGAGAATTATACAAATTCTTTATAGGGTTTGACAAGTTCATTACACCTTTGATGTCTTTAACCTTGTACTAGTTTATTGTACTGAACTTGTCAAAGCAAGTATTCCAGAATAATTGCCTGATAGTGTTTGACTGCTGTGGCAATGCTCCCTAAGTTTGCAGACATCAGTACTTTGCCTAGCTGCAAGTATAAATGGAGGAGACAAATTAAGTGAAAGCTGAAGCTGATATTTTCCCAAAACAATTTAAAAAAAAAAAAATTACAAATACCTGAATTCACTTTTGATCTGCAAATTTTAAATTTTGCTTTCTTCTGTATTCCAGTCCTGATGGGGAATGGAAACAAAAGAGTACAAAATAGGAGGAGACACTGCCTGAAATTCTGCTTTCATTAGGGACAGACATTTTTTGAATTTTCCAGAGACTGCTTTCTAAGGCTTCTTTTTCAGCTTTCTGGACAAAAGAGGTCTGCTTTGCTCCCAGACAGGGCCAATAAGCAATAGAATGTTTATAGACCCTATTGATTGCTAAAAGAAGCTCATTGAGAGCCCCAAGCTCGTACAGGTATGTTGAAGAAAAGAGTGACCAAGTATCATGTTGCCAATTTCTTGTTGCTGCCCCCAGAGCTTTGTGGAGCAGCTGTATTCAGTTGCTGCACAGTTCCTTTCAGCCTGGATCCACTGTGGGGTTGTTCCTATCAGCTCGGATGACACTGCTGTCACAGACTCAATATGAGTGTGATTATACTGACAAAGTCCTGAACAAAAGAAGAGTAGCAGTAGACGGTGTGGGGTTTCCTAAGAGCTGCTAGAACGTGGATCTATGGGAGGACTGTTTAAAAAGCAAGAGGCATAGGCAGGTAGTTATAGAGTGAGACTTCTTCTACCACAGATGAATCCCTAATCATCTGAAGTCACTGCCATGCACTGCAGATTGCTTGTTAAGTTAAAAAAGAGGAAGAATTACTTACTGTCTGCAACTAATTTATTTAATTAGCAGCTGGCTAACCTGAGGATGCCATATTTGAGTCCTCTTGCCATCTCAGACTTTTTCTCTTGCCAGCTTCCTGGATAATCAAAGTAGGATGAAGCTACCTACCTGGAAACATGCCTTGAATAATATGAGAATATATACAAGGTATAAATAATATGTTATATTCTATGTCACATCAATATTAATGGTTTAAATACTAAAAATACTAAAAGGCAATGTAAATTTCCCTGAAAAAGATGGGTTCAGTAAAAATCGGTGCCAAATTAGTATCTTATTTGAAAAACTGCAATGAAATTAAAGAGAAGTAACTGAATATTGCCTCCCTAGGTACTTGTTAAGATCCTGGTCAACTGTTTTATACCAACAATGTAATTCTTGACCAAAGATCTCAAAGCCTTCTGTGCACTGATTAATTACAGAAACACAAGACTGGAAAGTCCTGTGTTCTGTTTTGAGGCAGAGAAGTATTAACATCATCAGTATACAAAAGCTAACATTGCACAGTAAGGGAAGGGTGAATGTAGAATAAAATCCAAGCTGGAGTTTAACATTTCTAGGTACTTTTAAGAAGTGCATGTTCAGCCCCACGTGATTCATTCAAATCAGAGGAAGATAGGGCAAGCAGAGAATCCTCCTGAATCCCAGAGCCCTGCTCTAATTACTAACACATGTATCTCTGCTTTCCTCCAGCAACAATTTCCTCTTGCATCATTTAATCCATTTTTAAGCTTTGTTTTTTTTTTAAAAAAGAAATCTCTGCACCATTCCTCCTCAACCTACAGACATTACAGCTAACATACATCACGAGGGAACACGGGGTTTTTTTGTGTTATCTCTATGTGCAATGGTGCTGTCATATCTCTCAGATTGTGTCACTTCTGAATTCAACTTTTATATAAAAATCAGAGCCAAAGACAAGCTTCTGGAACTGCACCTAGCAGTCCTCGATCTCAAAAACCTTAACTAATTTTCCTGATGATGCTGAAGAAATGTTTAGTGAAAGGACTAAATGCAGCAAGAAAATATGAAATACACATCTGTATTCAATCTTGAAATGGTTCAAGTTACCATACATCTCCCCAGTTTCTAAAACCACTCCCTGCCAAAGGTCTGTTTGATTAATAGCCTTGAATAATCCCCTTCCGCAGCTCCAGGGGAAGGGGAGTGGATGTACTAATCTATTATCCACTTGTATTATGTAATATAACACTTATTTTATCCAGGAAGATTCATAACCATTGACACGATAATAATCACAGCTTAAATTGCATACCAATGAACTTCTAATACTAGCCCTTACTTAATCTCTGCTAACTAGAATCAAATCAGATTTTTTTTCTCAAAAGCTAAGCAGGAAACGTCTAATTCTTTCCTGAACAAAGCAGCATTGTTATAAATTAAAAATTAACTAAGCAAATTACAACTAACCAGTTAAAAACACCTTTCTGCTGTGCAACTGTGCACAATAAAAGCAAATAGACAGAATTTATTAATTCTCCACCAACAAAACACTTTCATATAATCTAACTACATGGCTAGTTTTTCTAAGACATGACACAGTATGAGGAAAAACTTCTATACTGTAACTGTTACAGAGCACTGGAACAGGCTGCCCAGAGAGGTTGTGGAGTCTCCTCCTCTGGAGAATTTCAAGACTTGGGGACTGGTTAGACTGTATGCAAGACTCCCAAAATCTCTTTGTTACATGGGAACAAGGGGTTGGACATTTTACTGCACCTCAGAGCATTGTTTCCACTCCCAGAAGGAGAAGAAATTTCTGCAGTTGTGAGGTCCTGCTCTGTTATAAAGACAAACCTTTGAAGAAATTTCTTCCAGTGGCACACATTTCAGAAGTAGAAGGTTCTAGACTCACGTGTCTTTCATTAACTTGTGCCTAAACACTGGGTGCCTTTGGTTTCTGAAAGGAACCGTGGACTGACAATACAGAATTAAACCCCAATCTTTCCTCTTGTTTCCTCTTTTCTCTAAAGAAAAGGCATATGCATATTCAGAAGAATATTTGTGCCACAACCAGTTTCCAGTGCTGCAGGAACACATCTATTCATGTTAAAATCATGTATAATTGGCAGCTTTTGACCATTTTTTAGAAGAAAAATTCCCCTATTACACACGTGGGCTAGGAAGAAAGTATCCCATCTGCTGACTGGCTCAGCAGGCAGCTGGTGAATATTGTCTTTTCCTGTGCTTAATTAGCTGTAGAAGCTGGCATAGCCAGCAGGATGAAAAATAATGTTAGTGCTCAAAGAAATCCTCCTGTTGTTCTTCCTCCATCATTTTCAAGGTAGGTGATGCTAGCATACCTGTTCTGCAGCAGTTTTACTTCAGGTGACTTCTATATAGTTGGAGTATCCTGTCTAGAAGTTCATTATGGCAAAAGGACACAGTATGTGACTTAATTCAGACATACATTGACATCCTCTTAAACAGCAACCTGTCAAGCAAACCTACTAAGAATATAAAGTCCTTTATGATCAGTTTGAGGTTTCAATAATTTATTCTTCACTTTCTTCTTTGAGCATTACTGTCAGTGATGAAGATATCAATACTATATTCTTCTGGTCTTCCAGACAAAACACAAGCAGGCCTATTGTTGCACTTTACATTTGAGAGAGAACAACAGAACTTGCATTTCAAGAGATGAACTTGTTTCTTGGAGTTTGATCTTAATAATCAGTGTGCACTAAGAAACTGTCAGAAGTCCTGTGCACAAATTTTTATTTGGAAGCAGTAGGTTCAACTTCCCACTGAAAGAGTAGGTTCTAACTTCAAAAGAAAAAAAAAAAAAATCTTCAAAAGAAGCTTTCTTCCTTGACTACAACCAGTTTTTAGCTGTTGCAAAATAAGCAAGCCTGACACTAGTTGATGAAAAATTTTATCAGATTTTTATTATGCAAAGCTGAATTATGTTATTAGGTGGGATCTCAGGCTGGGAAAAAAAGTGCTTTATGGCTTTATTAGTTAAAAAACACATGATAGTATCACTGATGTTTTGACAAATTTTAGATATTCTAAAGATACTCTTCAGATTCTGGGAAACACTCAATGCTCTGGAGACAGGCCAGTGAAATAAAGTGATCTAATCAATGAGGAGTCAGAAAACATCTCAGTGTGATAGTAGCAGAGAAGCTTCCAGCATCAGCTATGTCCCTGATTACCAGTGGGCCAGAAATACCTAGACTGCAGGATGCTTCAGTAGGACTACACACATCCACTGCCATCTGACATCACATTCTTAGAGAAGATCAAATGTATGGTTTGTGCAAATACCCCATTTGTTAAAGTGATATTTATATCCATGTCTATGTTTACTTTAGCATGAAGGAGATACTAAAAACAAAATATAAAACTGCCAAAATACTGTTTTTCTCTTTCTTCCTCAGACTTGCCAGCATATAAACATGCTACAAGTCAAACACCACAATGTATTCATACTGGGGTACCTCAGAAGACAAGATTACATCTTCAGCTGTAACAGGAAAAAAACAGTGTTACATTTTTCATGCAGGATATGGTGTAGTTACTTGCCTTCAGTCTATTTTTTTATAAGATCACAGAAGTAAGTATCAGGGAAGTAATTACAGCAATTAGAGAGGTTATTTGACGTCTTTCTTTTCCAGGGACTGTCAAGTCTAGTCCTTTCTGGCTGAAAGAAAACATTCCCTGCATCCATAAATACACAAAGATCTGCATTCTGATTGAGCTTTTAAAAAATCTCTGCACAGTCTGTGTGTGGTTTATAATCTCTCGACTTATATTAGTCCTCTGGGCCTGAACAAACATTCTGCAGTGTTTTAACATCAAGTTCAAAGCAAAGCTGTCAACAAGACAACAGTCAGAACATATTGCTCTTTCCATAAACAGTCACATCACACTTGATTTTTAGTACTACAACAAGAAAATATCATATCTGCTTTATACAAATTCATATTGAACACAGCAGGTACACCTCTCTAGAACAACACCACTTGATGTGAGAATGTCATCGCTAGTTGTGCTGGCGGAATATGTGAATGCCCCGAGGATGAATGAAAAGTGGATGTTAATACCACTCACAAAGCATTTATCAGTTAAACATAGATACTGATAGGTACAGAGAGGCTGCTCAGATACCATTTGCCTTTTTGGACACACTTCTCAAAATAGAGTACAATTCAACAAAGCATTTACACAGGGCTGAAGCTTTCCCAGTGAGGGGCTTGATTGCATACACCCACAGCCAAGTGTAAGGTTGTACCAACTTGTGTTCTCCTACCCACCCCAAATCCTTCCCCTGCACCACCTGGGGAGGGACAAAAGCTGCTCTTAATCTTTGAGGGATGAAGAAAGATTTGACACCAAAACCACCACGACACAGGAGATCTGGCTTCACACCACGTAATATGAAGCTGTGGCTGGAGAGAAGGGAGAGAGCTTTGCAGCATGGGGCTTTCCCACGATCTTTTAGTGAGAATGATGTGGTACTGGATCTAGTATGAAACTAAGAGCTATCAAATAAGCTGAAAGTCTTCCCACATCTTCTACAAGTGAAAGAAACTATTGCTTTTCTCTCTTTCTGATCACAATTAAGATTGTCATCACAGCTGGGTTGCTTCTTTCCTCTGCCCAACATCCCACTGTTGCCCAGAAGGTAGATAGAGTCTTATCTGCCACTCTCTGCAGAAACTCACTTTGGGAAAAGTAATGCCAGTATTGGGACCATAGGTTTGCTTAAAGGCACCAGCAGTAACATAAGGAGATTTTCTGAGAGTTCCCCTCCTAACCAAATAGTTCTAGACACATGCCAGGATGTAGACAAGGACTCATAAATTATTTTTTCCCCTATCTTTAGCTGGTCTGTTCAGCAGGTAGACATCACAGCACTAATTGCACACCATGGTTTTTCATCTGCAGGATTAGTAAGGCTTTCAAACGTATTTCACCTGTATTCTTAAGGGCTGGAAACTTGATGTTAAAAGGAGGAAACCAGAGCAAATTCTAGACAGATTTGCTATGGGGGCTTCTTAGCTCAGATCCTCTGTCCTCCAGGTCAGCCCTTGGCTGGGGCTTTTTTAATGTCTGCCATTCTAGAGCACACTTTGTTCAATGCTGTAGGGCTCTTCTGCCTCATCTCAGCACAGGGCAGCCCGGTGAGAGTCCCCTTTGTCAAACTTCCCTCCACCCAGCCCTCCAAATCCCACAAACACTCAAACCCAGCTGTCAAATCTAGATTGGTTTTATTTGGCTCTTGACCTTTCCTGCAAGAAAGCACCTGAATTTAGAGGCCAGTTCAGTATCTCGTGTACAAGTGGAAAAATTCTAACACGTGTTCCTTCTGAGCACTTTACAAAACTCAAACACACCGAGTTGTGTCTGCTAGCTCAACCACACAGTATCCTTTTAGCACTGTGCTGGAATCATGCACCAGCTCTTCTATTTTCCTTAGAAACCTTACATTCATCTCGGCTCTCTGGAACAGCTCAAGTGTCTTGAAACATTTCTCCCCACACAATCACCCTTCAGTGAGGGGAAAGAATTAGCGTATTACAGAGCATGGTCTATTACCAGCCATTGCAGGTGAGTACCTTTTCTTCCCCAGAACCTGCCTCTTCAGATCTGCCCTCTTCCAGAGTTAGAAACCACCACCAAGAGCTAGGTGTCTTTCACCTCAAAAAAGTTAAGGGCCCTTCTTCAGATGTGGACAATATTATCACTTAAAAAGATACAGAAAAAATAAATAAATACATGCTATCAGGGAAAGATTTAATCAGAGTTGAAAAAAATATAAATTACTTTCTATTTTAAAAGACGGTTCTTGAAAGCTGTCAAATCTAGATTGGTTTTATTTGGCTTTTGACCTTTCCTGCAAGAAAGCACCTGAATTCAGAGGCCAGTCCAGTATCTCGTGTACAAGTGGAGAAATTCTAACACGTGTTCCCTCTGAGCACTTGACAATCAAGTCTATGGATCTTTAGAGAATTGAATAGGAGCAAGATTCAGATAACAAAGCCAGAAAGAAAATCCACACCGGAATAAAGGTCTTGGATCTGAATGACTTTCTTGAAAAAAGAGGACTATGCTGCCCTGAGGATTTCTGTACACTGCAAATTATTTTTTTCCTCCAGAGAGGTGTACACAGCAGAGTACTGGCAAGACCTTTGCACACAGTGCTTCCACGACCTGGTGGGACTGTGCTCATGCCAAGCTCTAGACAATGGCGATGCTCTAGACAACTCAATACACGTTGTGGAAAAGGTTCCCACAGTTCATTCAAGTTGCAGTGTGTTTGATGCCAAGCAGTTCAAAGTATTCACCACAACACAAACTGAGGCATGGTAAGGTTGGAAAAAGTGCACACACATAGTGTTGTAATTTCGATGCTACAAAATGCTTTGTACTCAGAATATTACACAGTCTGTAGTTTAAATAATTCAGAATGTTACATAATTTTCACAGGGTGGTTTAAATCTGCATATGAGTAATGACAGAAGATAGTTATAAATATAGTTATTTTAATTAAAACCTTTGGCTAGACCTTTAGTAGCAGGCATCTGACCTCATTACAGCTGTGAAAATGGTAAATTTCAACACACACATACAAATACATAGATATATGCACACAAATTTATGTATCTGTGACCTAGATACTGAGGTAACTAATCTCCTTACACTTGCATGGAAATATAATATCTTAGAATACTCTAGGTTCCACATATTTGTCTAAATTCGGATACATTTATGGATTAAAAAAACCCCACCTGGATAAAAAAAAGAACTCACTAGAGATGGAGAGAGAGTCAGATCCTCTAAGCATAAATCCAGCACAAGTCTACTGAAGATGGTGCTAATGGAAATAGTGATTTATACCAGCTGAGGTTCTACTCCATACCACAGAGAATTGTTTGTGAAGAGTTTTAGTGCCAAACACTGTGTAGGTTTATTTGCTCAAGCAGTCTTGCTAATTTTAATTGAGTCAGTTCCTTAAAATGAGCAGGGTTTAGCCTGTCTTCTTCCTGTATGGCTTATATTCTGCAAATAATAAAAAATAAACACTGATCAACAGAACAAAATCAAGTATTTGTTTAATTTTGGAGCCAGGTAGTTTATAGTTTGTATTACTTGTAGTTTGTAGCTTGTATGATAGCACTTCTGTTTATACAAACTTATGTTAATATCTAAGAGAGTAATTAGGGTGTTTTAGGAAAGATACTTTTTGAAAATACAAACATCCACATCTTCTTTTCATTCCTACATGTTTTCTTCTGAAATGATTCATACTTCCTTCTCTAAACCTATTTAGCTTATGCACATTTCTATAGCAGCACTGAGCTCTTATAGCTACGTTGCTTCTGAAGCATTGCTTTCTTTTTTCAGAGATAGGCTTATTAGCCACACTGAAATAAAAAAAAAACAACCTTCCTACTCAGAGAGAGACTGTTTCCCAACAGCACCCCCAGTTACAGGGTGATAGCTTAAATCATCTCATAAATAAATACACACCACTCTTGCCTTTCAGCTCCTTGCAAATATTACTTGTGTTACACAGTTCCATCCTTGGGATGTTAGCCTTGAATTGTATTCGTGAACCAAAACAAAACCACATAACAAACGTTTCTCACTTTTCTTTAGACTTGGACATAGTTCATAAGAAATGAGAATTGAGTTGCCAGCTCCAGCAATGTGGAACAGAACCTGCCCACTTTCTCTGAAGACAGGAACACGAAATTAGATGTAGGTTTCACACCGGGGTTCCACCAAGCAAAACTCAAATCCTTCCCCAACCCCACCCAAACATCTGGAATTTTTCAGGCATTTGATAGAGTTATCTTCTAAGCCAGAAAACCCCAGAACAAAACCTGACTTGGATCAGGTTTGCCACGTGCAGTTTGGATAGGGAACATTAATTCCTTCAAGACTACAAAATCTGTTGATCTTCTGAAATTTGAAAACCTATTTCAACAAGACTCGGCACTGCTTCCAAGGCCTGAGTTTCCAGTGCCTTTCCTCTACAGCCTGATGCAAACCTCCATCGATAAAAAAGCAGGCCTTATCTTCCTTAGGAATTTGATTTCTTAAAAATGCTGCAGTAAAAGCATGCAAAATTGCAGGTAATCAAAAAGCAGCACAATGCTCTCCAGCACTTAAAAAACCAACACTTCTGCAGAATAACCTCTAGGTGATATACAACCAATCTCCAGATAGTTTCTTCACAATCTTAATGAGATTTTCTTAATGCTGTTTTTCATGTTTATTCCATGTTCAAAGCACAACTCGCGTTTTGTGTACTGAACGACAGAAAATGATAACTCTATTATGAAATGGGAGGGTCTGAATTGACTGCTGAAGCTAATGGAAAGTGTTTTAAGCACATTATATTTTATCATGTTAATGTCTTGATTACCTCCTGGAATTGCAATTTTAAGTGAGTACATTAGGAGTAGGTGGAGATTTTTAATAAGAAAATATGCTTACAGCTAGAGAGTCACAAAAGATGGCTTCAGCTATTCAGAAAATTAAGATATGTCTCAAAAGTTACAGCAAACATAAACCCAAATTGACACCTTAAGACTATTACTATTTGTTCAACATAACAATAAAACAGACTGACTGAAACTCATATGAGCAAAACTAATAGAAGACAGAGGAGCCAGAAACAGACATATTTATACACATGTGGGGATTTACTTTCAAAATCAATTTTTAAAAGAGCCCCCAAAAGACTTTTCTTCAGTGCCTCACTGTTAGCCTCAATCTCTTTTCCTACCTATTAGAACTGGAGTGGAGACCAAATGAAATACCCTGTTCAATCACTCTGTTATCTCTTTTGGGGAGCATTCAGACCTACACACCGTGCTAGTTGCAGCCATGACCCTCAATAGCAATATATTCTCTTTGTTAAATTCTTATTTCTGGCCCTCATTGGCAGTCCTTTGGAGACAGAGTTTCTCAATCAGCTGTTATTGTTGGCTTAGGAGGTGAAGTGATAGCACCGTATTCCCTTAAAGAGAAAATACCCGATAACAATTCTAAGACAAACTGAGCAACTTCTGTCTATGACATGATGTTTTTCATTTCACTGTTTAAGTGTAACATCACTTTAACTCCACTGATACTCTCCAATTATTCTCTTGATGTCTATTAGCAAAAACCAAGACCTTCCACTTGTATAACTGGATAAGTAATAAGATGGACCAACACCCTAGATTAGGAAAGTGTTCTGTCCTCAGAGCCGTGACTGCCCTTTTTGGTGACCTGAGCAAGGTCATTTCATTGCTGTAATCTCTTTCCTCCTCCTGCTTTTGGCTGTCTGTCAGCACATCCTGCAAGATCTTTGCGATAGGGGATGTCACTTCCCATGCCTTTATACAGTGCCTGTCACACTCATGTTTGTTTTACTGGACATAAAAAAAGTGCAAGACTCTCTGTCAAAAAAAAAAGGTACAAAAAGGTACAAAGCTGGCCTTTTCATGGCTTCATCTGGCTTGTGCACAGTACCGGACCTTGATAATCTCAGACTTCAAGAGAGGCAACAGCATGGAAAGAGTCAACAACTTCAGTAACATCTATGCAATCTTTTCTAAAGAGCAACTGCTAGGACAAGTTTATTCTCTCCATGCTGTTGCCTCTCTTGAAGTCTGAGATTATCAAGGTCCAGGGCTCACAGTCAACCTTCCGATCACCAAGGTTTTATCCAGACTTCATCTGAACCCAACAGCACAAGCTGCCAGCAATTCTTTCAAAGATTCTTGAACACAGAGATTAAAATCTCTAAGCATCCCCTCTGATGTAGAAGCCACTGCTCTTATTTAGTTAAAACTGGCTTCAATTAATTGTCCTTTCTGTTTTCCTAAACATTCATTTCTGCTGTTTGAACTTATTTTCCAATGTTCTAACTTCAGTAATTGCCGCTTTAATCTTTTGCAGCTTCACAAGTTCTTGGTAATGGAGAATAATAAATGTAAATGTAACATTTAGGCCATCAGTAATTTATCCTGGGAGAGCAGTTCAAAGGGAGCATCAGCTTGAAACTATTGGTTCATTTGTGAAGTTTGAGGCAGGAGACCCAACTGTCATCTGACTTCAAGGAGCCTTTGTACGGGACTAATTATAAAACAAAGCCACCGGACTGGTACTGATTAGTTATTTATATTTTTGATGAAGTTATCTGCAGTTATTTTTTGATCTCTAATTAGAGGTGACCTCTATAACAGAGGTTTGCTTCATTTTCCAGAAGAGCAGCTCAGGAATCCGTCAATCGCTCACTTAAAATAAATACCACAGTGATCTTAACACTCCCTAGAGTTGATTCTTAGGTAAAAAGAGAAGAAAACCATCTGATTGAGTTCACAAAGCTGGGCCTCAAAGTGACCGAGGACTTTTTAAAAAAATATGTCACACAGATGGAAAATGTTTTCGAGTAGTATCTACAGCAAGTCATGACTCTCTTAAATCCTTCATAATTCATGACATGGAATCAACAGCTGTTTTTAAAGTAAAAAATAACTCATGGGGAATAGATGGAGAGGGCAAATCCTGACTCTGCTTTCTGACATTCTCAGACCAGGAAAGGAAAGGTTCCATTTTAGTAATTTAAATGCTAATATAATTTCATGACCACCTGTCACTCTATAAAATGTTTTCCGTTGCCTTAATCACATTCTGCTCTCTTCAGCAGAAAATTAGCTGATGCTAAAATACCAAAAGGTTATTAAGAAAGTTTTATTTTCTGTGTATAGATCATCTGGTATATAAGAGTAATCAACTTAGGGCAGTATCTTAATCAAATGCTGATGTATGCAGCAGTCATTATCAAATACCAAGGAAAACAGCCTGATGTGTTAAAACACCTGCAATAGAAATGTATCTCTCTCTGACTTCTAATACATTCAGTAGCAAATGCCAAGTCCATGGGATGGAATGCTACTCCCTCAATCCCAGTGTGTAAGATGACTCTGACTGCACCTTAGAGAATTTTCTCCAGAAATGGTGAACCTGACCTGTATTTTAGAAAAACAACATTCATAAGCTGTCTTCTCAAGTTGTGTCTTCGCATTATAACTAAAGTGCATTTTTAGCTGTTTTGACTAGACGCTCTTTTCAAATAGTTTAGAAAAAAGATTAAGATGCTCAATAGTATCTTTAGAAAAACAGGAAATAGCAAGTACCCCAAAACACATCTGGAAGGAACCAAGTGATAAGACCATGGAGGCAGCAGTTCAGCAGATACTGAAGATACCTGCTTTTGTAACAAAGTAGAAAGTTTTTTCTGATTAACACTGATGGGTAGTTACCTCCAGAGAGGTTATCCAATTAGAGCAAAAAATGCTGTGCTATGTCTTATCATGTGCCTGATCTTTTCCCACCTTCCTGCCTTATTCAAAGAAATATTTGCCACCAAGTCATGGTGTACAGTAACTGCTAGTAAAATCCCCCAGCAGCACATTTTTCGGAATTGTAGACTGTTCTGTATATTACTTTCCACTCTTCTTATGCAAGCATATAAAGTAGGAAAGCACCTTTACTTGAATCATCTTAGAAGATGACATCTAGTTCTTAGTACCCTAGAAAAATAGCAAGTACTATCCTTATTCTTAGCAAAAAAACCCTAACAAAAACAAACAACAACAAAACAACCCAAATATAAATGCAACCTTAGAATCATAGGCAAAAATTTATTCATACTCTTCCAGTGAACTCAGCAGTTGAATAGCCCAAATATAATAAAATGCATTTAACACATTCTGTTAAATTTATTTTAGAGTTGGAACTAACCATTTAATGATAACATGGTTAGCTTCAATTTATTGATACATATTAAATGCTACTTTACTAGTGTATACTAAAACCAAAATCACATTTGACCTCATATATTAGTATAATCTAAGATGATGCTCTTTCCTGGTACAGAAAAACCCAAAGACCAAAAACCTCATTTTCAGATTCTTGTCCTCCTCAAATATTCTTCTTACAAATATTAGCTCAAAATGAGTCTTCAGTCTTTGAGACACGTTTTTGTGCAGGCACAAGTAGCATTAACCAATCTTTATCAACCACTGACAGCAGACCTCCCCAGTTTTTTTCTGTCTCTATTACTGTCCTTAAATGAACAGCATGACTCAAGCAGTTATGACTACAGCTCGTACAGGCAGCATCCTAGTCTAGGCTTTGACCTCTATCAGTAAGATGACATGGCCTTATTACTGCAACAAAATCTAGTTCATTTTTATCTCAAACCTACTTAATTATATTTGAGTCAGTTATTAATTTCTCATAGAAACTTTAAAAAGAATGCCTTCAGAGGGACTGGATTTTCCCCTAAATTCATATTCCAGTGCTCAGATGCAAAGTGTTCCCAGATACTCCTCTGCAGTTTTGAATATAACTGTTTCTTATGACTGCATTTAAAAATGGCTTGTAAGCTTCTTTAGAGATTTTCTTTACGTTTTAGAGGAACTATACACCCACTGTGTAAAAAAATAAGGTAAAATTCCAGGCTCCTTTGGACTTTTACTGCTACTGATGTCTCTCCGTTACTATTACAATGAATCGGAATTTTCTAGTGGAAACTGCCCTATCAAAGCATTGCTAGACCCTCTATCTGTCACAAAAAAAATTAATCCTGACTATGCAAGTCAAGTGGTGCTGGGTTTTTGTTTTTTTTTTTTGGGTGGGGGAGGCATGTTACAAGTTTTAGATCACAATAAGATTATTAGAAAAACTCACAGCTCAGACTTTTCAGGCAAAAATGGACAGTATTCTTGAACAAAACAATGTGATTCTTGCAATAGAAGCCACACTGGTTTTGAAGTTAATATTTGATTTGAAGACAACCTGACAACATTTTGACAGTCCCTTTGACACACTCTAGTTTCTTATTCTAAAGTCTTACAAATAACCTACTGAGTCCTGCAGAATCTTGCACTTCCAGTTTTAGCAGACAGTTTCACACTACTGGGAAACAAGCAAAAGCTCACGGTATCTTTTTCATCTATTGGTAAAGAAAGCATAAGTTAGGCTTCATGAGTACATAAGAACTTTGGGATCCTTTAGCAAAGACTCTGCAAATGTAAGATGTTATGATACTGTAATTATACAGCAACAGATTTTCTCAAGTGCTAACACAGTGTCTTCACAGTGCCTAACACCTCAGTGTTGAGCTATTCGTTCTACTTTGTTGTTTACCTTTGCTGTACTGCTTCCAATCCTTAGGAATAAAATGGTACCAACAGAACATGCACATAAATCACCTGGGTGTCATAGTGGTAGATATTAAAAAGTCAAGATTTACCACAGCACTGGAATAGTTATTTCCTATTTCTAAAATGCTGGTGCCACTCTTCTGCCTGATGTGACTGCTGCAGTGTAACCTCTGGCAATTCTGGACTATAGCTGTAATTCTAAATTTTCAACAATTTCTGCAGTATACTTTGAACAGGTATTTATTATGCAGACCACACACACTCATGCTTATATATGTGATGGTGTTGTACATAAAGTATTCATCTCTGTGAGTGTCTGATGACTGCAGTATGAAGAGGCACTTCTGTTATATTCTCTTTGTACATCATATGGGAGAAAACAACATAACCTATTTCATAATAATGTAAAGTAACTTTTCCTTCCCTAAAAAAGAAGCTACAGGACATGCTCCAGCTTTTAAGGCCAGGAGCTAGTGCTTCATTGCACCGAGGCATCTGTCATCTCCCTTTTCAGAGGTATCAAGCAGAAAACCCAAGTCAAAATAAGCTTGAACTGAATATCTGATGGGAGGTAAACTGTAGCCTAATTTTTCCCATTTCAAGATGGCAATCAGAAGACAGCACTCATACTGAACAGATGTTGCATACTAAACAGATGTTGGTATTAATTTTTTGGTGAATCCTGAGAGAGATGAGCAGCACACAAAGAAATCAACATGCTCACGCTTGTCAGAAAGAACTCTGAAAGGAAAGACAGTAAACACAGAACTAATTAATCTGGGAGGTCCATCCAGTGTAGTCAAATACAACACACAACTGGAATGGGAATGCCCATTGGTGGCTATGGAACACCTTTTTGTTTAGTTTTTGTTTGTTTGTTTTGTTTTTAAAGGAGTATCATATATACCCAAGTTTGCAAACTAAAAAAACCAACAACAACAAAACTAGAGCAGTGCTAGTCCAGGAGACTGGGACACAAGAACCTGAGATGATCAAGGAAGTGGAGTCAAGGTTCAAAGTGAGTTAGATTCTATAACGACCTGGGGTTAGCTTTACTGAGCTACACTTCCTGAGCTAAATCTTTTGCTGAACCTGAGCTAGGAAGTCCAGCAGACTTCTAATTGAGGCTGTGAGAAGTTTTTCCTGGTTTGGCAATTGAAATTAATTAAAACAGAACTCAAAGTCTGACTTGTAATGAGACTATAGGGAAAGAAGAAAGGAATGGGTATTTGTTTTACCTAATCTCCGATAAGGGTTTACATTTTGCATCTTCAGTGAAGGCAGTGATAGCTTTTAATTAATTTGACCATCAGAGAGGTAGCAAGAATTGCAAACTGTGAGCAAAGCCTACTCTAAAATACAGGAAAACCCAAGAGCAGCTAATGGTTCAAGACCAGTGATCCAACAAGCAGTCTATTCTATTCTGTCTTTGACAGTATCCAAAAGTGGATAGATACCAAGGGGGGAGGAAAAACCACAATACCACCTCTCCTCCAGCATCCAAACTTTGTTGCTTCAGGGGCTTCCTTAGCCCAGCATTGAGTAATCTTCAATGGGTTTATCTTCCCTGAACTGTCTCAAAGCTATGCAAACTTCCAGCACTCCTAGGTGTCCTTCAGCAGTAGTTTCCTAAAGTTAGCTGCTTTTTGCAGGAAGCATCGTCTTCATTTTTTTCTGATCATGGCTCTTTCCAGGTTCACTGGATAGCTTCATTTCTGCATCAGAAGTGGGAATGCCCTATCCTGCTTCTCCAAATAGCTCCTCATCCTATGAAATTCTTTCTCTTCCCCCGTTCTTTTCTCTCCCAGACTGAAAAAAACTCGTCCCATCAGTCATTCTTTAGAAGGCAGCCACACTTCTCCACTATCACTGACTCATACTTTTGAAGTGCAAAGAAAGATCAGAGGAGAGTTTGCCTATTCTAAATTCCTCAGAAAAAAACTATTTTGAATCATTATAGCCTAAGCTGCTTGTCTCCTGTGAGGCACTCGCTTCACAACCTATTCTTTTACATGATTCAGTCCTGATATGTGGGCCATTTTACCCTGCTGAAACCACCAAGAAAGTCACTCCCATGTAACTCTCAAAGCCACTAATAAATAATTTGCAGTTGCAGCTGTCCTTCTTTTCTGCATTACCAAGCTGTGATACATTTGCTATGACATAGCAGAGTAGATTTTTGCATTCCACAGAGCTGAATGTCTCTGCACAAAGATCTCCAGTCTGCCCAGTACCAACACCAGCACACTTAGAGATTTTTGACTCACACTCTCACAAGGGTGTGTGCTCTGACAGGGCTGTGTGGGCAGTGCAACACTCACCTCTCACTTTTGCCTTTGTCCACAATCCCAGTGGAGGCGCAGACAGTGGGACTTTCTGATCTGCTCTTGGGGCTGGCGTGGAGGGGGAAGCAATGACACTGAACCCATGGATATTCACTCAAAAGTGCTGCTAGAAAGTACAGGTGCCCTGTCTTTGCCTAAGGATCTTCCCAGTGGCATGAACCAATATGTGGGGCCTTTGAAACAAACCTATATCTTGACTATAATATTCCAGGTGATGCCATAATTTTCCTTAAGTTCCCAATTTCTTGCTCTGAACTCATAAAGGCCACACTGCATCTGCAAAAAGTAGCTTCCACTGAAAAATACCTTGGATTCACTGGAGTATCTGTACAGGGCACTATTAATACATCTCTTTTCTCACATGTGGAATTCTACAATTCCGGCTGTTAATTAAATCACTTTCTTCTCAATTTAAGCTATCTTAGCATAACTGACTCATATTTTAGTGTGCAAAGAAAGATCAGAGGACAGATTGCCTACTCTAAATTCCTTTGAAAAACTAATTCAAATCATAATATCTTAGACTGTTTCTCTCCTGTGAGGCACTCGCTTAACAATCCATTCTTTTACATAAGTCAAAGAGCAATTCAATTATAAAATCACAGACCTTGAAATTTTACAACTAGCCCAATTATCATTTAAAAAACTCTTGATTTAACCATTAAAGTATACCCAATTAGAAAAGTCATATGTGCGTAATTTATATAAATTCTACATAAATTACAAAGAAATGAGTTAGTTTTCAAAATGATTATAAGTAAAATACAACTTAATAATTTTAAGTACTGAACTTTATCCCTGTAGCTCTCCCTATTTACTCTCCTTTCCTGGGTAGGACTTGGCCATATTCTCTTCTCCATCAATGACAGGGTGGAAGTGCAATATTTTGTGATTAACAGAAATTAAACCCAAAATTTCTCTATTATGGAAATGGGAAGGCCCTCTGGTTCCCATGCTCTGAAACCTATCTGTCCCGAAGGACAGACACTACCCATCACCATATTCAATAACATTGTAATTTTTTTAAATACAAAAACAGAGGGTAAAAAGGTATAATTTCAAAGAGAAACTATGAGGATAGACCCACAGATGTCCAAGAACATTATTTTTTTGTTTGACAGGAAAAGAAACTGCCTGACTTTTGCTCTGCACAGTTAAATGCCTTAACCGACTACATTGATAGCTTCAGTTTTGTAAGCACTGTTGAATGCTAAAAACATATCAACATCATTTTGCTGCCTTAAGAATAACATTTATTACAGATAACTTTGGAAAACATTTAATATTTTCATGAACAAAAATGTAAAGATCCCTGCACAATTACTGTATAATAAAATAGCATTTCTTCTGCTTCAGGTGATGATTTTCTTCTTTCATGTAATGAGCTGTCATGATTTTCTTTATTACTTCTTTTTTACTGAGCAGGAAGTTGCAATCTAGTAGGTACCTAGGTTAGATTGTCCCCAGAGCAGTATTTGATATGCAAAATGTAGCTTATTAGTTTTCAATTTGCCACTAGCTTAGTTAGGAGATGCTGTTGAAATTTCTTCGCAGCAGGAAATACTTCTGCATTATAAAATGGTGGTTTAAGTGATGTGTGGGAAAAAAACAACCATGATGCAAATTTAACTTCATCAAGTTTTAACCCAATTTGCAGTTGGTTTCACTCATGGAAGGCAGTAGAAAGAGGAATGCAATTTACCCACAACTTAGACACCAGATTGAAAAGCAAGGATGGCTTGTTGTCAGCACATTTAACCTGTCCCAAGGGGTGGAGTGGGAGCCAGCAAGGAGATGAATTTATGGTACATTGGTCCTTTTCTCTTTGACAGTAACCAAGAGGGAGAAGGTGAGGATTGCACTAAGACAACAGTTGAGGCAACAACATGGAGATTCAGAAGTTGAGGAATGTTCACTGTCCTCTAAATATGTCACAGAAGCTATTTACCTGTGCAGCATCAAATAAAATTCCTGGGAATGAAAATCAGACAGAGGTTCAAAGACGTAATTTGAGAAACCGGTGGGGGGAAGTAAAAAAACCCCAAACAACCAGTGAATGAAAAAGTTTGCAGTAAAGCAGAATAAGAAGAGGAAAGAAGTCTTAGCATTTAAAAACTCAGAAATCAGATTTCCTGTATAAGGTGAGGGCTCATCAGTTAGAGGGCTCAGTAACAAGATATGG
Organism: Apus apus; assembly: GCF_020740795.1. Taxonomy (NCBI): domain Eukaryota; kingdom Metazoa; phylum Chordata; class Aves; order Apodiformes; family Apodidae; genus Apus; species Apus apus. Next base: position 31,341,145 of record NC_067287.1, on the reverse strand, counting down.
ATTTCTAATTACTAAATTATACATAACAATGATGGCCCTCAAAACTGGCAAATGCACTTCTCATGTTGCTCTCAAGATTTTTGTGATGAACGTGGAGGAGTATTCATGCTACCACACTGGATACAAGTTTTCTTTGGAATACTGTGTGCAGTTCTTGTCACCCTAGAATAGATCATGTCAGTCTGGGAAAAAATACAGAACAGTTTCCAGAACAAAAGGAGAATGAGGAGGCTATTTTATGGGAATAGACTAAAAGAGCTTGCTTTGTTTAGCCAAGCAGAAAGTTGAGAAGGCTACAGTTGCTCTCTCTGAATAAATCAAGAGGGTAAAACCAAGGGAGAAAGAGGAGTTAATTGAATGTAGAAAACTAAGGGTAGTTGGAGAACAAATTGTTGCCACAGACCACAAAGATAGAAGTTAGAGATAAACAACCACCAACTAAGTATGTTTTTTAAAGAGAATATACCAACAAAGTTACAGTGGCTGGAGTTCACTGATATGGGAGATCTTTTCTGGTTCTAGTTCTTACAACTCATCTTTGAAGGGAGAGGTTCAGCTCCCCTGAAGTCCTGGGAAATTTCTTGACAGCATGATTTTACTGTCTCCAATGCCAACAGTTCAGGAACATCCACAAGATAATACATTTCAATAATCACATGTTTCTGTCCTCAAAACTAGCAAAATACAACTAAAAGCAACACCAAACCCATATTTGGGTGTAATCAAAGTCTTGGACCCACCAACATCGCCCACAAGGAGACAGATGCCCATGCAGATCCGGCTATGCTGTTTGTTTTAGTAGAGTGAAACCCTGGTTTGTTTCCCCATGCCCAGATGCTGCCAGAAGCAACTTCATGACAGCAGTGTCCTACTATCAGGATCTCATCAGTTGTCTGGAGGTCAGTGACTATTTCCAGGGCACAAAATACTTCCCCATATTTTTTTTAGATTACACACAATACTCATGCTGGTCACAGAAATAGCCTGTTATGTGTGACCTACCACATATGCAGGTATATAGCATGCTTTTTGTTTAAATGATGACACAATAAGCAATGGTGGTACAATGAAATAATGCCACACGTTCCATAAAGCCGATAGGCTTGAAAATGGAAAAAATATGACTAGAGTGAATTACTCTAAGGCACAGTAAATAAATTCCTTTTATTAGTTGTTTACAGTTGTGGCAATAACATGGGTGTGCTATAATGCTGTATATGTTTATTTTCTGCATGGAAGATGTACTGCCACAAGCTATTTGCAGCTGACGGTCCCAGCAAAACAACATTTGTTACTCGCAATCGGCACAGAAAGGGGCTCATCCTCATTAAGTATGCAACAAGGCATGACAACTCAATAAAATACAGGGATGCTCTCAGCAAATGTCAGATCTGCCTGCCTCTTGACTGGTTGTGATCTGTACTCTTACATGCTTGTGCGCCTGTACTGGGTCATTTCTTTGATGGTATCAGTGCAAGACTCATGTTTTGCAGTTGATTTGGCTCAGTGGGCTAAAGCCAAGAGGCTAAGAAGGAACATACTAAGGACTATTGGCTGACCTTCTTTTATTTCTTCTTTGCCACACTGTGCAGAAGGGACATTTCCTCCCAAGTGCTGCATGCATCAGCTACACACAGACACACAAAAAAGTGTAACTCAACAACTTTCCACTAATGCTACAGTATACTTCTTAATGGGTAATTAATGATTTCAGGTCATTATTCTTTTCAGCCACATGATCAGTTACTTTGATTTACAACAATTTATAGGTATTTGCAATATCACTTCCGTTGCAAGTTCTGCTCCCTCTGGGTTAACGCTGGAAAGAGAGTAGGTAACAGAGGTATGGCCTTGGTCCTGAGGAATTCCCATCACATCTACTCTTAGGTCAGCAGAGATAAACTCTGGCCTGATGAGATTCACTGCTTACACATGCATTTCTATTTTTTCTGACATTCAATTTAAACTAATTTCTAACAGAGAAAATTGCAGTTTTAATTTTGAAACGATCTTGCCTTGCATAAGATGCACATGTGGCTCAGCAGTGCTTATAACTTAAGCTATTAACCTTTCATTAGCTTCCTATATACCAAGCACCTAGAAGCTGTGGCTTTCTTTTAAGAATCTGATGCCTGGTATTTGGATGACTATTGTAAAATATTGCTACATATTGAAAATTTGGCAGAGGACAACACACGATTGGCAATCTTTCCTTTAATCACTTACGAGCAAGCCATGTACTTTGCCTTGTAGCCATCAAACTGGTGATAGCCATTCTTTCAGGTTTAGAGTTCCTATATGACTCCAGGTAGAAAAAAGCTGCAATAAAATGGATATCCTCTCAGGGATAAATGGTCCTGCGTAATTTTCAGACACAGAAAAGATTGCAGTGTTCAACTCTCTCAACAACAAAAGAAAAAATACAAAATAATGAAATCAACTACCTGGTACAGCTCCCTTGATCTCTTGTCTCTTTTAACTGGAAAAGAGTAAGTAATTTCATGGCAAAAATCCTACTTCACAGTAGTAGGGGAAGAGACTTGGAGAGATAGGGGAAATATCTTTTTAGAAACTATTGGACCAGATATATTCTGCAGCTGATCCTGGAGAGTGTCTGTAAGGAGAGATCTGACAACAAAGATCTGATTCTAGAATTTGGATGCACAAAGAGCCAGTGTGCGTGTGGAGTGACAAAACATGAAATGAGTTTTAAAGAATACCATTTTTTTGTTCCCAAATAACTGATGGAGTCATGTTTAAAATAGTCACTCTATACAAGTCATTTAGAATGCAAGCTTTTGCTGAAACAACTTCATTAATTAGGATTTCCAAAGGTTACCAAGATTTTTATTTTTGCACTTATACACTTTTGTGAGATTGAAGGTAACACTCTCGTGCCTGTCTGTTAATTATTTTTATTAGATATCATATGCTTTAAATTGATTTCTGATTCACTTTTTTTTGTAAGGAGATGTAGTTGTCAGAACTTTTTTTTATAATCTCACTGCAATTTTCTTTTACTTATTAACATTGAGAACTCTATAGAATATCCTGGAATTTATTTTATTTTATTTTTTTTTTTTTTGTATGGGAAATTAAATTGTATAAGAGATGTAAAAGCAAATGTGAATTTCAGAAATAAGAGTACTATAATGACTTCACAGAAAGCTCCATTTAATTAATTAGGTAACTGGGAGTATCTTCCTGATTTAGAGGGACACTGGAAAGTGCTTCTGTACTTGTACCTCTTCCATAGCACAGTGCAATTATCAGTGACAATACAAAATGCATTTTCTAGTGCATAGAGAACCTGACAGAGGCAACTTGTTAGCATCAAGGGTATGTTGTCTCCCAAATACTAACATTCACTAAAAGTCCAGCTGTGAAGATTTCTCCACTGTACTTGAAAAGGGATTACACTCACCTAGAATTGCAGCCAGACTAACACCCCAGTCCACAGGGACAAATAACAGTTTCCTTCATCAGTGGGTTGGGCACTGATTTTTATGTGAGGCAACACACAAAAACTGCATGGTATGGACTGTCCTTCCAACACAAGACCTTCTAAAACAAAAAAATCACAGAGCTCAGAATGGCAGAACTGTCTTTCCTCTAGGCTGTAGCACACATCCACTCTTTGGATGGACTTTCCAGCTTGTCTCTGTCTCTCTGGATCTACATCAGAGCTACCTTTAGTGAGGCTGCAAACTGCAGCATAGAATCATAGAATGTCTTGGGTTGGAAGGGACCCCTATAGTCATCTAGTCCAACCCCCCTACAATAAGCAGGGACATCTCCAATTAGAGTGTATTTCAGTGTCTTCTATGACTTTGCATGTTTTGTTCCCTAAAAGCCAGACAATACTTCTTACCTTAGCAAGGACGCAACACGTCTAAGATCTTGCAATGGATGTTAAATAACAAAGTTCTGTAGAAAATTAGGCAGGCCGGTAATCAATCTGTGTTACTGTGTTCAAGTCAAGAACAAAGTATGAAGGACAGAACACATGAATTACAACATTTTTTTATTAAATGGTTTAATATTTTTCATTTTTGTACTCTATCTTTCAATTACAGTGGTATCATTCCATGAGGAATTAGAATGATGATATTTGGCTTGCAGTCTTAATTCCTAACTCTTTTTTTCCTGCTTTTTGCATTAGCTGGTGTACTAATGAATATTACACTTATAAAATTAATGTGACATGGATACTAGCATTCCATCACTTCAGCAGACCTGAATCTGTGCCAGCCTGTTACAGCAAAAAGTAAGAAGAAATGGCTTTCACATTTAATGCATTAAACTGGTGTCACAATCACCTATTTAACGGAACATGGTGGCTGAGTGTAGTGTAAAAGCCTTTACAAAAGATAAGCTAAACGAGTTATATTTTATATAGACTGGTGTATGGATAAAATGATCTATACTTTATCTATATTTATGGAATCTGGAAAACGTTATATTCCATGGCATCAGCACTAATTTGAAAGAGTCTCATAGCTAACATTCAATATTTGTGTCTCTGAATATGTGAAAATGTGTGAAAATAAGATCAGGTTAGGTTCATTTTTGCAGAAGGGCTTATAGAAGGGGTTTAGAGTATGGAGAGTAGATCAGCCACAAGCAGCCTCATATCAGACTGCTCTCTAAAAGCCACTAACTACTGCTCCCACATAAAAAGGGCTGACAAGGATCAGAAATTAGGACCCAAAGTATTTCAGTCTCACTACCTGACTTTTAAAATTACAATTAACAAAAAGGCAGTGGGATGGAATTTCCATGGTTGAGAGCCACAGCCAGGCTCTCCTAGCCCTGGAACGTCAAATGCACTGCTGTTCCCAATCCTTCCTGCAGCAAGGACGTGGCATCACTCTGCCAGATGAATAAAAGGAAGAGGTTTGTCTTCTGCCACGCCAAGCTGTTGATTTTTGTCTGCAGAGAACAGCCTTGATACTCTACCATTATTTGCCTATTGGCTTCACCACAAACACGAGGTGGGAAACGAAGCATGTTAAAAACGAAAAGAAAAAAGAAAAAAACCCCAAGTCTTCAAAGAACCGTTAGGTTTGTAACTTCTACCTGCATATGCCTGCCACTTCACTAGCTGTCAAATAATTACATGCACCCCACTGCCCAGCAGTCTCTGAAGGGTTTTAAATGGATTCAGTAAAATGCCTGTCCTTCACACAAAAAAGACAATAAAAAAGAACATATTACTAAAGAAAACTGTCTAAAAAACCTGGAGGCTGCCTTCTCTCCTGCATTTAGGGCAGCTTATCACTTGCACAGCCCATCGTCTTTCCGACTACAGCTCCCAGTTTACATAGTCATTAGCCGAGGAGGAGAGAGCAGCAGTTTGCAAACACCCGTTTTGTAACGGGACATTTAGCAGACGCTAGCAAGAGATTAGCAGTATTCACAGTGATATCTGCATACCAGTAACATCGCTCAGAGCAGACAGCTGGGGCTACAAAGGGAACTCATGAAGCTTGGTGTCACCCAACTTGAGCTTAGACTTTGATCACACATGAATAAATTCAAAGTTCCGCTTTCAACACTTTGATTCTTTGGGGGAATCTGCTACTCCAGCATTTGAAATATGTAAAGAAACTCAAGCCACAATGACTAGAATCATTAGGCTTTAAAATATGATTATGCAATTTCTGCATCTTCTAAAATCATGAATTAAATTACTTGATACAGGGGATGAGTGGTTTTGGAGAAGCAATCCTTGTATTTCCTGAAGATCTGGGAACAGCCTGCATTGAAAAAATATATCTGTGGTACACTAACTCCCAGTGATAGTTTAAGAAAGATGCTGAGATCAACAAAACTTCAAGACATTTTTTATGACCACGCACTGAGTATTGATGTTCCCAGATGTGCCAGGAACAAGCACCAAATCAAGGCAGTAAAAGTTTATGGTTTTATCTTGAGCTGCACATAGAGACAACTTCTGGTATAGAAAATATATATGCAACTGGAAAGGCAAAGTGTTAATCTCCTTGATCTTTCCTCCATAGGGTATGGCCTGGGGAATACTAATGATTGGAGAACTTCTAGTGCTCATCTTAATCCATCACAGTCAGACATCACTTACTTTGAATTTCAAAACCTGTTATGGCTACTGACCTGGTTGGATTACATGCTCAAGTGTGCACTATCCAAGCAGCAACTCTGAGCAGTGTCCAACACCCCATTACTGTGTGCAGCTCCTGTAGACCATGTCAGTAAGAGAGAGGGAGGAATGAACACAGGTTACTCAGGAGAAGTAGCTCAATCTGTAACAATCAGCAGTATTGCTGGGAGTGTCTAGGGATGCTTAAACAAAAAAAAAGAAAAAGAAACCTGCACTGTAAAAGCCGTTATCTAACAGGTCAGAAGAAATAATACCAAACCTACTGAAATCTTCCAACTGAAGGACATGGTCACCTGAGGCACAGAGAAATGTAAGAGGAATCTGAGAAAAACAAACAAACCAACAAACAAAAAACAACCAAAGCCAAAACCAACCAATAGAACAGAAAGGGGTGGAGATGAGGGAAAACCTAAACTCTATAGAGAACTGATCAGGGGAATAAAAGAATAACAAAATCTCAGGCTGTTGTACATTACTGAGAGATCAGATATTAAAAAATGTGATGTGCAGAGGGCTCAGTGAGATGCAAAGAGAGGGCGAAGGAAGTAGACAAATACAGGTGTGAAAAATGTACCGTAAGTTTGTGTGAAAAATGAGGAAAAAACAAAAAAGACCCCCAAAGGATTAAGAAGGTGTTACTAAGACAATGAGATGGGGGATGGCAGGCAGGGTGAAATAACAAGGACCTCTACTGATCACCCAGAAAGACAACAGAAGAGAGACAGGCAGTAAGAACTGTGCTGGGAAGAAGTGGGTTGGCCATTCAATTTGCTTTGTGGAACCTCAGACTTTTTGCTCAAACTCTAACCACCCTGTTTCATTCCTCTTTTATCTTTCTGTTTTAGATGATGGGAGAACCCCTTGAACTAAACTTCTGAAGTACAAATATACTTATCATTGAAATTTAGAAACATTTTTCTAAGCATGATGGGTTATTTCCACAGCATTTTGTTCACTGAAATGCTGAAATCGATAGGCAGAACTGCCAAGAGTCATCCCAGGTGCTTGGCTGCACTATATGGAGCATAACCTGAGATTCCAGCTCTGGATAATAAAGGACATCCCTGTGGCTGCCAGTCCTGGAGCTACAGTAAATTATGCTGGCTCATGTGTGACTCCAGGGCCAAGCTTTACTGAAAGAAATGAATGATAAGCTGCAGCTTTTGATTCTTGCCTTAGTCTGTAAAAAGGAACACACACATGGCCAGGAAGTGATGAAACCTAGGAAAGCAGAAACGGAGCACAAACCCGTAGGTGATGATGATACTGAGTTGATGCCATTTACAAAAAGTTCAAAATTAAGAAAATGACTCATTAAAAAAAATCAGGAAATGAACACTGATATTACAAGATACTAAAACCCTAGAGGACAAGCAGAGAAGGAGGTGAGAAAAGCTGGAGGAGAAGGATTAGCCTCTCCCAAGAGGCTGCAGGTTTCACTGGCCCTTTGCCACTGGGTAGAAGACAGCGTGGCCAGCAGGGATTCACCAGATGATGGCATCAAGAGTATGACCACAGCAATGCCCAGCTGCACAACCGGTCTGGTACAGGCCACAGCTCTTCACTGTAGATAAATAATTGTTCATTAAAAGATTCTGTGTGCAGATTATCTTGCTCTGAAATCTCCAGCCTGGTAAAAAAGTCCCAAATAGAGTGAGATAAAAATTTGAGGGCTACTCATGGGAGTCATGCATGAATCTGGGATTTGCTCAAATATTTATGAGGCTGCAAGTAAGAAACTTTTTAGATCACATGCCTGCCATGTGCTTACCAAATAGATAGTAGTGATCTCACAGAAAGAAAGCAGTCACATACAGAAAAACATGCACTCTGTGTTGGATTTTTGAAGGAAAACAGTTTGAGATCTAGAGGTGACATTAACTATACACATGTAAGACTAAAGGAGATTTTTTAAAATTCCAAATGGTCAGAGTTAAACTGAATCATGACAGTTCTCTTTGGGTCCCACAGTTCATATGAAAGCTTGTTTATAAATACTATGTAAAAGGCAAATAATATGCCAGTATTATACTAATTGATTTTTTGCAATATAACTATAATGTACTCTGAAAGCTTTTTGAGCCATTTTTAATTGTACTTTCCTTTTATATGATCTGCCCATAAGGTCATAAAAGATTTTGGTTCTACATGTTTACAGCTTCCTTGTAACAAAATATTCTTGGACTTAATCCCAAAAGCCAGGTATCCCAAACAATAACATTCAAGAATAGTTTGAGTGGGATAATGTAGCCCAACACAAAGGGCTGTAACACTGCTGGGATTATGGCACCCAGTACCTTTGTAAGAACTGGACGTATATTGTGGCAAAGACTGATATTCCATCTCAGTGAACAGTTTTGGGAGGGGAAGTTGTTTTGGTGTCTAAATGAAAACATGGCCACAAGTGTGTAACTCCTTTGTGCTTAGTGGTACATTGTCAGAGAAGAAATAGGATTGCCAAACAGAAGTGGATTACCTCATCTCACACAACAGTGACATCAACAGGAGCTTTGCCGTTTACTTCAGTGAGAGCAGGACAGACACGTTTTTGGAAAGGCAATGTGAATCTTGGTGCAAATCACCTGTTTCCTAGAGATCAGTCTTGGCAAACCAGAGGAGGCATGAACCTTTCTCCTTTGTAAGAACCTTTCTCTATTGATTAACCTATCAATTATAATAAAGATTCATCAAAATTATAGTGACTCAAACTCAGGCTGCTCATTAACTGAGATCTTGAACTACAGCTGGTATGAGAACTGGGAGAGAAACAGCAAGTCAGAAGGAAAGGTAAATGGAGAGCTCAAAGAAATATAAACACTAGAGAAACACAGCAGGTCACTGGAAGAAGTTCAAGCAAGAATTTTATATAAAGGAAGACTGAGTTCCTGAAATGAAAGATGAGGAAAAAAACCCACTAGTTTATTTTAATGTTGCAAGTTAGGGATGCTGACTTTACTCTGAGCAATCTATATTTTAAAAAGTGAGAAACACCAGTTATCAGATGAAGACTGATTTATCAGTTACAGAAATTTGTAGAATGCTACACTTCTAAAAATAGTACATCTTTTGGAAGTTATCTGCTTCATGTGAAAAACCAAGGACATGGAGATTTAATATATTTGCTAATGCTGAGGTAAATACGTAGTTTTAAATTGTTCATAAAATTGCTCATCCAAGGCCAGATGGTAAAGAGGATCCAAGACTCATAACTGAAAAAGATCACTAGACAGCTTAAACTTACAGAAAACTAATAAAATGTGAAAAAAAAAACCAACCCAGAATGAAACTGGACCAGATTGTTAATTTCAAAAACTAAACAACAGAATGTAACACTAGTCTGGGTTAGTAAAAAACAGAAACACAGGGCAACACAGAGGAGGGGGAAAAAAGGACAAAAGTAAAGATACAATGGAGCAACCTGCACGATGACACCAGGCTGATTTTGAGGCAAGACCAATAGAAGCAAATGAAGACCTAAGCAGTGTCCTGCCTTTGGACACTTGCTGTAGTGACAAGCAGCAAATTAGTTCTGCAAAATCCTACATGAGAAAAAACACTTTTTAAAAAGAAACAGATATATATGCCTGTTCCACACAGGGACTTTTTTTTTTTTCCCATCGGCTCTGAAGCCTGCTGCGATATTTCTGCTCCCTGTTATTAACAGTTTCCAAACCTTTGGTTATGCTGCAGGTGTGCAACTTTCTCTCTTCCTCCAACCCAGCCTCCAAAAGCCTCTTCTGGCTGAGCTTCCCCTCTGCTGAAAGCAACTGAGTGCTCACTCCAGAAGGTCTGAGTGACCCAGTGCAACAGCCAGAACTCAGCTGAAAGTCGGCCTCCTTCTTTGCTGTGCAGTCAGATATTTTAAGAAATATAGCAGACTTCACAGCAGATAGTGAACAAATGGGACATGAGGACTGTCCACAAAAATAAGTATAATGGGAATAATAAAATTGCTAATTAGCTAACATTTGTTGTAAAAATCATTATATTATTGACTTCTGATATGTGTACAAAACCAGAACTGAAAACAAGAATTATGAGTATTGTCCAATACTGTCCTTTAAAATTCAGTTGAAGAAACTTCAGCTGGAAGACCTCAAAATTGGTTCAGATTTGGTTTTATATACTAGAAAAAAGGTTTCATTTTTGTTTTGAATTGCCAGTTCCAATGTCAATTATTAGAACTCTACTAGAGAATGTTGCTGGACATGTAATTTCAAATACTAAATCTCTGCAAGACGTGATACAACAGGAGAGAGAAAGACAGATAACTTTTTGTCATTTAACTCTTAAGAGTGTAGAATATTAGCTAGATATATTGATTTTAAATAGATCTTAAGTCCAGGGTATCCACAGTGCTTTGGCCTATAGAAAATAGTGGTTAAAAATGGTTGAAAAATGCTTTTGAAAACTTAAATAATCAATGGCAGATCATTACATCACATGATAGTAATTGAGGGCATCACCCTCAGGACAAGAGCTGTCAGATATGAAACCTTGTTTAATAGCAAGTTCAGAGTTTCTAGAAAAAAAATTGGGTGTTTTGTTCAACTACGAAGTCACTGAGGCAAACACAGCAGTCTTGTAAATTCTATAAATGCCTTAAAAAATTGAAACACACACATCTGGGTATGCCAACCACCTTGCAGTCATGTGACAATTTATACATAAGCAGCTGCAGAAAAAGGAGGGAAACAGCTGTGTTATCACAGCAGTTTAATTGAGACAATTATTAATCAAAGCCATGCCTATAAAAATGGTACAACACATATTTTTTATGTGGTTTTTTTTCCCCACTTTTGAGAAATAAAAACATGAGAAAATTTCTGAATTTCTAAGATGCAAAACACAAAAAGATGGCTGAAAAGCAAGTACACTGGAAAATACTAAGGGAATGGAGCAATCCAGGAAATCTTGAAAAGTTGGACAGCTTTTGATACGAGTGTGTACTGTCAGGGTCTTGATTTATATTTTTTTTCCCTATGAGAAGGAGAGGGTTACAGGCATTTGAAGAAGCCTGCAACATTCCTTGCACAGCCTAGTTCAAACCAGTTGCTACAGATTGGTGTTACTGTAAAGGGAGCCAGAACTCCCCTTTCTCACAACACTTTACTTTCAGGATTTGTTATCCTACTTGAAGACTCTGAGCTGTACATTCTGAGGAATGGAGAAAGCACTATGCAACACAGCCAGAGAAATAAAAACTGCTTTGTGCCTGACAGCACTAGCAACACCAGATCTCTCTGAAGGTAGAGACAATTTTTTCCTTAGAATACAAGAAAGAAGTAGAAACATTTCTGTTTTTTATATAAAGAAAACCCTTCTGAATGGAATGCTCAAGAAGCCTTTGATAACTGTTTAGAAGCTAACCTTTTGACTTCTTAAGTCTGGCTGAGCTCTGTTCTAGACCACACTTGAGTAACTTAGTTCAGGTTGAGAGTCTTGGTCAATTTGTAGGTATAATTTATGTACCTGGATTTATGTTTTAAGTAGAATTTGAGTTTTGCCATAGCTAATGATGAGTAAAACTCTGGAAGAGAGATAAAGCTCCTGTACCAGTATTTTCACCGAAGTATAGCAAAAGAGATCAGGATGAGGCAGATACAGGATTTGGTTCCTTCTGTGATTTATCTGGAGTTATCCGCTAATAAATGGCAGCTCTTATGGTTGCAACTTTCTACAAAAATAACTGTGTCTGAACAAAAGTTCTTTCTGAAGTAAAGGGCAAAAAACGTGCTGAAAACGTTTCTTCCTTATTCCTCAGATTTTGGGATTATCTATGCAGTGTATATAGCAATAAAGATTGTTTCTTGTGCTCTTCTTCCTTAACAGAGCTATAATTTGGGGCTTTTAACAGTGGGTTTTCAAAAATTTTAAAATTTCTTCTCATGTTTCTATTAATTCTTCAGTAGGTGAGCAGGGTTTGTTTACACAGTATAGTAATTCTTATTTTTTAATGGCTTCCTAATTTTTAGATGACAGTTTCTTTTGTTGCTAGGACCTTTTCTTCTGTCTTTCTAACAGTTCTTCCTTGTTTTAAACTTTAATCTTCCTGCTCCTTCTCTCCCCTTTTGTCCCCCCTTTTCTTTTAATATTGACAATGCAGATGACATTCCACTACAAAAAGCACCCCAACTGCTTGACTTGAACACATCCAAAGCTTATTTGTTTGCTAAAAAGCATTACAGGACAGAGAAGAGCCTTTAAAAGTAAGCCCACATCTTCTGAATGGTTTCCTCCGATACTCACCTCTGCTCATTCAGTGCTACTTTCCTGAAAGACTTCTAATGTAACTTTTTGAAATGTTAAAGATAATTTTGATTTCCCTGACTAAGTAATTCAAATATTTTAAGGAAGGTTAGTCAAATAATGAAATTATCACCAGTGCTTCTTGATTCAATTAAATTACATTCAAATAATACAGAAGAGTACTTTCTCAAATTACTTTAAGAGTAATTTCTGCCATATATCCATCCCTATGTTACTTTTGCAACTTCTGAATTTGGAGATATAGTAATCAATAATATTAGTGTTTACCAGAGAACCTTGAAATACAAATATAAAAAGCTTCTTTATTTTCCTCTCTTTTTAAGCTTTAAAACATTCTGAAATGCAAAACTGAGACATATGTTAGTAAACAGAACATTAGCAGCTCAAATCACCCAGTGCTGCACCTGATGCAGGTCCCTGATAAGACCTGGTCACACATGGAGTCAGCCAGTGCTTCATAATATGCTACTTCCAGCAGTTTATTACAAGCATAACTACTTGTTCTATGTCCCAACACAACTCAGAAAATATTCCCAGTATCCTCAATAACTGACCCCTGGGAAAAGTATGGCTCTTCTAAGAGCTTTATTTCAGAGCTTTCTCATTGTTGTCTCCCAGCTTCTATTATTGCATTGCCATTATTTTCATCATCACTGAGAGATACAGAGCTTTTTGAAATAATCTGAATGACCTCTAGCTCCAATTCTCCTTCAGAACACGATGTATTAATTTCATTTTTTAACATCTTTTCAGTTTTTAGCAAAGTATTCATTTAAAATACGTGCACTGTCTGGAAGCAAAAATTACAAGGGTAAAAGGGCATTCCAAGATGACTGAAAATGTACCTCTCAAGCTGTTTCTTTTTCTATTTCCCACATAGTTTTGCTGAAAAGGTGGATAAGAGATCTTATTCTAAAGGCAAACATTTTTATTTTTTCTTCTGTTTCAATGTAGTTCTTTGTGTGTCCATCATGCTGCACTCTGAGATCTTGAAGAAATTCAGCACTGCACTTATAAACGTGAGATCTGGTTGTACAACAGACAGAACTGTCTATATTTTTACTTGTATTTTTACAAATTGTTCTATAGTAGGTGCACATTGGGCTGTAGCATACATATGCAGTGGTTGGAAATAGAAAAGCAGGTTTCATTGTTGAGCACACTATCAGGATTCCTATGAAGGGAAGCCAAACCAGATGATGTGCTCCAGGCACTGGTGGGTATTCAGTACAAGAGACTAGACTAGACTTCTGAGAATTTGTAGCAAGCAAAGTGATGATGAGGACTCAGTATCTGTGTAATGTGCATTTCAGTGATTTTTTTGCTTTGGAATAGTGACCTGCTCTTAAACTAGTGCTGTCTATGGAGCCTGGTGCAAGCAAATCAGACCGAGTTTCCTTATAGTTACCTAAGCCTTTTCTACCACTGTTTTCCCTCTTGAAAACAAGAGTTATCCTTCTGAGAGCACATCAGTATGCAGCCTCTCCCCAAGGGACTTGGCATCAGCCTTACTGGGGAGCTTTACTTGCCTCTTTGCAGTTTTGCAGTGTCATTGAATGTAACATTAGCATCAGAGAGTAGGTTATGTGCAGAGTAATGTTAAAACTATTTCAGTGGAGAAAACAAGACTGAAAAGAGATTATTCCATCTACCTATAGACATTGTAAAGCACTATTTCTGCTGCAGTGGTGAAGCACTGTGGCTACAAAGCAAGCAGTACTCCCAAGGTACCATTCCATGACAAGTTTGGAAAGATCTTGCTGAAATACCCTATTTCATCAAAGCAAAAATATTTTCACTTTCAGAAATAGCTTCAAGAAAGGCAATATGATTAAGACTTGCTTGACTTTCATCAATCCATGATGACACGTTATGCCCTGGATTAGGCAAGAATTTTAGCTCAGGTAGTATCTAAGAGTCCAGGTTACAGTCACACACACATAGGGACTGGCATCTCAGGAACACCCTAATTATAACAAGGTTTTACATGTTATATTTAAGAGACATTTTTGTATAATAATTTACTATTTGAGACAATAAGGAATATAATTAACAGCTAAATGGCAAGATTTCTGCAATTTGTAATTCCCTAATTGCTATTTTGGATTTCTAATGGAACATCAAAATGTCATAATCTAGTGGCACCAAACACAGAACACTTAAAATGTCAGCAAGAGAAGAAAATGACTTTAGAGAAAGTGGTTTAAGAAGTACAGATCTGTGATTTAAAATGTACAGTACCTGGTAGTATGAATTGCATTATGCAGGAACAGCTCTTTTTTGTGCTGTATACTTGAGATTAGAGGCTGCAAACTGCCTATTTCAGAATCACAGCTCTCCACTTCCCCTGCTGAGATGTCAGATAGACTTGGGCTAAATTTGATGGCAAGTGTTCCAGGTCCTGTCTGTCAGGTTCTCCCATGCTTAATGAGCAACATACTCTTTGATGAAAATACTGTGTAAACAATGAAACAGCATGTTGAAGAGGCGTAAATGAACTTGCTTCTGCAGTATTTTCAGTCAGAGCAGGGCTTAGGACTTTTAGGCAGGCCTGCAAAACCCTGCTGTGTCCCTAGAACATAATTGGCTCCTGAGAGCAACAGCCTATATTAGGCACAGTAAAGCAGTTTAGGAAGGTCTTTCACTAAGCTTTCTAAAAATGCAACTCATTCATTTTTATAGGAAGCCTGTGGTTCTAGTGGGTGTAAGAAAGGGTTGTCTAAACCCTTGCTCATTTTTATTTCCTATAAGTAACATCATCTCACTCTAGATACAGTACTCAACTACTTTGGACTAAAAACACAAAGATCATCAAATATACTTTTGTGCATGGATATGTAGTCATCTTCTAAATCACCATTCCTAAAAATCACCACTCTGAAGGATATCTGTAGCACAAACGTTTCCAAGCATCAAAGAAGGAAACCCCACAGCTATTGGGAAGGTTGTACTTTCAAGAATGATGACGGGTTGATCAGCTGGTAGCGTGCCTGGGAACATCCCTTCTGGCTTCAGTGACTTAATGTATCTGAGGAGTTGTGGATTTAAAGATACTTAGCAGCTTTACAGTGGCTGGCTTAGTCCCTGCCTTCCCAGCTAAGGTTACAAACAACACAGGAAACAACAGCAGTTTGTGATACAGGCAGTCAGTGTTCATTCCTGTTTCCCCCCAGCTCCCCAGCACAAGCGTGCATACCACTGCAACACCCAACCTTCTCAGATAGCCCTAGTTACATCAAGTGGCCTAATTTACATTGTTTACTGTGCTGAAATAGGTTTTATTTGACACTACTATAGCACAAGCATTTTTTTTATTACTATACCTACTTACATTAGGACAGAGAGCACTGAATTTACTGTATGATGTATATAGTACCGCACACGATTTTAATGCTTAAGGTTCACCACATATTTTTGAAGAATTGCCCTCTAGATTATTGAGGAATAGGTGAATGCACTGGCCAGAATAACTATTTTTAAAACTGCATTCAAAAAGAAGCTATAGAAAAAATCAGGTGCCTTGGGGAGGAGAAAAAGAAGTTAAAAAAAGTAAATACCAAAGATCTATTTCCAGCTAATGTCTTTAGTTAAATTAGCAAAACATTAACATCAGAACCGTGGATAAGTAGCAAAAAGATTAAGTCCTGGAATGACAGACCAGTCAAACAAAATTAACTGAAAAGAAAACAACATTTTCTCAGGAAATAAACACATCACATCATGAGAATACAGATGTTTCTGGCAAATGCATTAGCACAGCTGGTTTTCTGTTCAAATCACAGTCCTTTTCTACAGCTGTACACACTGCAAATGGTCAGAAGGGAGTCCCAGGGCATCTGCTCAGCAGCTATTTCTGCATTGTTTCAGTCTCATCCACAAGCAGGAAATCTGGTCTCATCACAGCCCTTTCCTTTAAAAAGATCAGCTTTCACCATGGGGAAAAAATCTCTCTTGTTGAATGAGAACATCCATCATAGTTTAAACAGAATTTCAGGAATGACAGGTACCTTATTTAGATAAGGTGACACATTACTGCTTCCTTTTTTCTCCTTCTTCTTATACAGTAAGATCTATATAGAGAGTAAATTACTCTATCACACCAAGTAAGTATCAAAGTCAAGCTCCATTTTCTGAGTTTCCTATTCCGCATCCCCTTGAATTCCTCATCTAGCTGTTTGAAGGACATCTGAAGTGGATTTCTGGTTCCACTTCTCTTAGTATGAAATATTTTTGTTGGCTATGCTGAGTGATAAAGCTTACTGAAATCCTTTTTCCTAGGAGAAGGTTACTGGCAGGAACTGTATTGCTACAGAATTGCTGTTATTGGTTGTTAAGAATAGGGGCTTAAAAAAAAAAAAGCAAAAAAAAAGCAACAGCTATAAAAATAACTGATTTAAAAATTCTCTTAACATGCTCTCCAGATTGTTTTAAATTGTTTTCTTTAAAACTGAAAAAAAAAAAAAAAGATTAATGCAAGAAATGGAAATTAAGAAATTCAGATTTCTTTGGAGCTCTTATTGTCATGTCTGTGTCAGGGTGTGACCATCTGAGCACTGGGAAGGAAGGGGCATGTGAGCCTGGACCACAGGCTTTAGTCACAGAGCAGGGCAGTGCGGCACTAGCTACAGGACTGCCTTGGTCTCAAATCTGACACAAATTTGTAATTTTTCTGTCTTAGTAGCTATTTTGCAGATGAACTCCTAAACATGCCCTAGCTGGGCAATGCAGAGAGAGAGTTTTGCTGATTCTGGGAACACAAACTTAAATTGGGCCAGTTACGTGGCCTACATCCTTATGTGTGAGAAAGCTGGGAATTAAATGGATCCCGGTGGAAAACACTACCTTACCTGATAGGCTTCACATACACTGTGTCTGAGATCCTGTGTGTAACTTGACTTCTACTTACTATCATGGATACTAGTATGTGGCTCAGTACGCTTGAAAATGTCAACAGGAAAGCATAGGAAAATTAACTTTACTAGGAAAACTACTAAAAATGGACTCAACATTATATTCATTCATAAGAATAAAAAGAGTTACACTTATTGATCCACTACTAAAAGAAAAGTTATTGCTCTATGCAAAGGTTGGACTGAAACAGAAATATAGCTGTTCCATAAAGCTTTGATGAAGGAACCACTCCGAGTCCCTGAAGGTATTTATGGAGGATGGGTAGTGATGGGGAGAAGACTGAGAATTAAATACTACCTCAAAAAGGATTTAGCTGCAGACTAAGCACACCTCTGTAAGTGCCATGGCAGCTTAGAGAAGTAGTACCACACTGATGTAAAGTCCCTGAGTCCCTCTTAATAGAGTCCACGGCACTTTCTCATCTGACTTATCCTCAGCACACCTATATGAAAGTCTTCAGAGCTATGAAAAATACCCATCAGTGGTCCTCTGGTGCTTTCCACACAAATCCTGCATACATCCCATAGGAGCAATTCCTTTCATCTAAGTACAATTTACTCATAGGACAAAAATCAATTTTTATCAATACTCTGCAAACAGGCACATGGACTGGAAAGGAGATAATACAGATTCATGAAAGATCCCGATAACCAGAAGCAGGAGAAATATTTAGATGAAAAGGCACCACATCTCATTGACAATGCCTGAAATACAGAGGCAGGCAGTGCAGTCACATTGAAAGCACATGCCTCTATGCATAAGGAACAGATACTCATCATGTACAGGGTGAAAAGTACAGGAATGCAAAAACTGGACTGACAGAGAACACAGGTCAGCAAGTTTTGGAGAAGAAAAGATAAGATATCTGAGTCACACTTTCAGCTGCTGAACAAATCCTGACTCTAGTAATAAAGAATCTGATGGACTGAATGTGTATGCAAGAGCTGAGGGAATAAGCAGAGGTAGGGAACTGTTTGGTTTGTTTTCTGGCTGCCAAAATTATTTTTCTATTTTGAACCATCCTGCATCCATGAAACCTGCAAGGATGAACAACATCAGCATTAACATCTACAGACTGGGGATGTGCTTGAAGTTGTATTTAAACAGAAGGAAAAGCTGTCAGGTATGAGTCCTCTGTATCTGCTACAAGTTTGTGCAAACATTTTTTTCTGCTCACAATGTGCACCTCAGGCTTTACTGGTAAGAGTCCTAAAGCAGCCAACATCTCTCGTGGTCTGATTTAGTGTCTGCTTTCTGTACCTATGAAATGAATAGCACAGGGTATGTGAGGCACACTGAGCCTTCGGCCAAAGCAGGATGCACTGAGCAGGAGAAGAGGACAGCTACAGACCATGGGCAGGCCTGAGAGAACTGGGGAAGATGACAGTCAGCAGTAGGGGGAAGCAAAAGGGTTAAACTTTATAGAAAAGATATCAATGGATACAGAAGTCCAAACTGTTCTCAGGAAACCTTTAGCACATCAATTATAGCTGATGATTATCACCCCTACTCAGTCAGCCAACCTACAGGATTTTCACAAGCTGCCCCCACCTGTGGCAGGATAAAAGGCAGGGAGAAGTAAAGGCATTGGTAGTGAATGATTTTTGCACCTTGCTGCCAGCCTTCCCTTGCACAGTTCATCATCCATCTAACAGAGAGAGAGGTTGTGGGAGTAATCCTAATTAAAAAAAAAAAAAATAAAAAATTTAAAAGTAGTTTTCTTTCACTTTATCCTCCATCCTTCCTAACTGGAAAGGTTTGAGGGCTGTCTTCAGGCCAACTCTGAGATTTTTCTGTAAATGACCTTTCTATAAATCCAACTCAAGAGCTGAGAGAGGTAATAAACAGTTAAGGAGCCATTTTACAGGGCATCTTGTATTTTTCATTCCCTGAAAATACCCTGAAAATGTTTTAGCTGAGATTTTCAAAGCAGTGTGGGCAAATCCTCTGCACATCTCACATTAATTAACAGCAAGCGTGTGGTAATTCCCTGTAGTACTTTGATAATGTCAGCTTTTTTTTTTTAATATCCATTTAGCATATCCATGTGGAATAGGATGAGGGAAATGTGTATAGCAGGTCGAAACTGCACCTAAAAAAAAGCATTTTTGTTCTGACCTTATGAGCCTCTGATCTGTTCTGACAAAGGGATTCTGATCAGCTATTTCAGGCAGATCCAGAAATGTGAAATAAATGCACTCCACCATCACGGAGATCGGAGCTTAGTAAAGTATCTCATCTAAATAATATTTTTCTGTTTAGAGGGCTTGGGGAAGGGTAGGGGAATAAACCTCTATGTTTACTGTTAGCTTTGGAAAAAATCCACTGGGAGGGACTGCACAATTAACATATTAATGAAGGCTGGCCTCAGATGTGATTCCTGAAAGCAATTACAGGCAAATTAAGAATATAAATGCAGGAGAAAAAACTCATGCCTGTTTGGGACAGGAAGAACATGAGCCATTCAGCACTGAAATAGGGATATATTTTATTCCCATCTTACTCTCTTTGGAAAAAGCAGCATTTCTAACACTCTTCATCTCAACTACAAAAGACCAATAACACTGTGACACCTATGCTAGCTGGTACAACTGGTTGCTGAGCTGGATAGCAGAATTTAGACAGTAAAAACCTGGAAGTGTTGTGAAAGTCTGTACACAGCTAAAGTAGAGGAAATAAGTAGTTTTCACCACATTGATCTCTGTGCATTAACACGACTGAGTTAAGTCTACTGGTGGGATTTTTTTTTTATTTTTTTTTTTAATGGATACCAGTCACAAACATTGATGAGTATTTGCATGAATTCTTAAATACATTAACAGTGATGAAACCCAAACTGGCCTTATGGCAAATCAAATAGAAGTGGATGTAAATGCCTCCAGCACAAGAGACTGCAATTTTCTTTTCCTCATAAACACCAGGTGAGGGCTACAGAAGAGCTGGCTGGAAAACAGGGTTTCCACTCATGGCTGGTTTTGTTTTACTCTTCTAAGTAACAGTGCAAATCAGACCAAAAACTAACATGTGCTAAATTCCCCAGGCCCTGCAGCTACTTAGTGATATTGATGTTCCTGTCAGCTTTCATGACCAGAGCAAAGATGACAATTTCACTGAAGAGCAACAGGAAAAGTTGGCTCTTGGGCTCCAGCAGCAGAAGACTCACCAAAAAGAGTCTGAACTCCTGGCAGGTCCTTGCATTGGTGCCCCCCAGGAGAACCCATCAGGAGCCCAGGCGCTCTTTACCTGGCACCCTGCTCTGGGCTTGGCGTGCACTCAGACCAGGGATGTTATGAATGAAACATTTGGGGCTCAACAAAATGCATTTTTTTATATGGAACTTCTTTATTGTGTGTGTCTCTGAAAGTATTCACAGCCAGCTCTATTATCAAAAGCCTTTACAACTAAAGAAAGAAGCTAAATAACCAGAAAAACCTGGAGGCAGGCAAAGCACATTTTTGAATGCTTAGACTTCTCTCCAGGAAATTTCAACACACATGAATGAAGCCCATCAAATAATGCCAGAGGAGCTACAATACTAGAAAGCAAAAGCCATTGAAAGTTGTTTCCCCACTCTGGAAGAACAGAAGAGGTTTGAATGAAATTAACTAGCTTAGTTATTAACCAAATCGCTAGTATTTCCCTGACTGAATGTGGACCACTTGTCTATTCTTAGTGGTTTCTACTGAACATGGCAAGTAGCAAGCTATGAAAGCCTTCTTCCTTGATACCAACTTAGGAAACTCAGCTAGAATATGAGCCACTAGGTTTATTTTTTAAAATTTATTTAAGCTCCTATAAACTCCTATCTATCTTAAAAGCCAGGTAAATGTCATATCTATTGTTCCTTAATCTATTTTGCCAAACCTAAAGCTACAAGCCCAGAAATTCCTTTGCTGAGCTTTCATCACCCCAGCACTATTCCTCAAATGAGCCTTTGGAAACTCATCAGCCACATGGCCATCTGTGGAATGCATTCCCAGCAGGATGCTCCTGGTCAGCCTCTAACCTGCTTGTTAACAAATGTCCTCTCTGCTCCAACAACTTTTATTATAGTTAACAAAACACAACTCTTTTAGCATCCATTGCTGCCAGTGAAGTCTTGAGGTTTTCTTTGCCAGAATGTCCCTGCCTACAATTTGCCACTCAGAAGGGAAACCTTGTTTTCAGGTACACCTGTTCTTAACACTAGCAGGTCAAATGTATTCTTTTCTAAGCAGGATCACTGAGATATCTTCTTTTTACTTACTACATTTTTAATTTTTTTTATTTTTTCCCAGTGGAGATTTCAGCATTCCTCTTATTCCTCTTCATACAGCCACACAGCCTGTGAATCCAAATTGCCAACAGGCTCCATACTGACTTGCTCAAAGATCTCAACAGTCATGAAAAAACCCCTGATGATAAAGCCATTTTGTACGTAACTGTAATGCAGGCTCCTACTGGATGGCTGCCAGGGTGCCTGGCAGTGCAACACCAAGAAGCCAAAGTATATAGCTGACTTTAAGATCCATTTGCAGACAGCTCAGTCAAAAATCTTATTACCTCTGGCAGGTTGCACAACTGTTTGGTTCATTGATTCATTTGATTCATTGGTTCAGAGTTAATGGCAAATACTGCAAGTACCACTTTAACGCAGAGAAAGGTAGAGGTAGGCAGTGCACAGGAAGGCTGCCTGTTTACCTGGGACACTCTGGGTCAGGCAGTGACTTCCAGAGAGAGGAAAGACTTCAACCCTCCTGAGAGCAGTATGTCAACATCATGTGGAAAAGCCAGGCAGGGATGAACCAAATGACTTGCAGTGACAGTGCAGAATGGTACTGAACAGAGGGAAGCCAGAAACAGGCCAAAACATTCCTGAGGAGCAATGGGAAGACATTTCAGCATCCAGGAAGCTGTAACTTTCCTTGCAGGAGTTCAGCTGCATGTGATACAACATACAGCCTGCCCAAACTTGGCTCAAGTTTCTAGAAAGTGGGTAGACATGAGCCATGAGAATCAGGTGAAAGATAACATTTCAGAGAGAGCTTAGATTGTTGAGATGGGGTTGATTGCAGTTCAAGGCAGTAAAACACTGATATGAAAAAGTATTAAGTCCTATAGAAAAAAAGATCAATCCCTTGCATGGATACCCAAGGCTGATAACTTCTTGCCTGACAACTGCAAGGCAACAAAGACATCAAAGGTGGCAAGCAAATTAATGCCCACCTACTAGTGGTCCATTGTGTATAACAGCCAATAGATGTTTCTTTCGTATTTTTAACTATTACATTGCTTACCTTTGTTCATGGTGAAAGTTGTCTAAAGTGGTTCAAAGCCTTAGAAAATTGCTTGGCTAGAAAACCCACCTAGAGGAAAGGACCTGACCAGCTATGCCACCATAAGGAGAGAACCCATTCATTTTTAAGACTTATCTAATCTGCAGAACAAAGTATATGGGTTTTCTCTATTTATTTGCCCTCTTTTAGTCATATTGTTCAATATTATATTTTTTTCAGTCTGCTAAAACTTAGCTTTAATAATTGGAGGCATTTGATATCTTTTAGTTTGCTCCTCTCAAGGATAGGGAGGTGGGATAATTTTAGCTCAGGGCTCTGGCAACCTATGGTTTTTGTTGCACAGCCACAAAGCATTTGGGCTTTGGTTTTGTTTTTCTTGTATTTAATACTCCTAACAGATGTATTGCTGATTAGTTTCCTGATCAATCCACAATTAAAGGAAGATATGGTGCCAGGATCTGCAAGGATAGAAACTGACTGGCTGAAATCACCCTACTGACTTGCATGTGCACTGGCAAAATCATCATGTGAAATTCTGTGCATTAGGTGAGCAGGATTAGAGGTGTTTTTCACATTGAAAATGCTCCTACTTGTCAAATAAATCACTGGAATAATGAAAGAAAACCAAGAATACATTTGCAACAGTAGATATAAAATATTTATATAAATTGAGCAGAAAAATGGAAATAACCTTAGTAAGCAGGAATATTCAATGTTTGTGTACAAAACATTGTGTACTTAGACTTTGGAGCCGTGAAAAAAATGGTTAGCTATGAAATTTTCTGCAATCACAAACCATAATTGGGCATTAAAATTTGAGTTAGTAGTGGCAGCCAACAAGGTTTCTCTTCCCTTTTTTGCATTCAATGGAAACAGACAATTGCACAATTTGCTAACAATTTAGGAACAGTAGGTAAGTAATTATGTATCAGCAGCCTATTGAGTCACCCTTTGGGGACATACAGAGAAGATTTGAGGCCTGGCACCTGTCAGAATGAGCTTTCAACAGAAGCAAAGGCGGCGGCGCCTGAACCTCTTTTCCAGAGAAACCCAAAGACATGTGACACAACACATTGCTCATTGTTCCCTTGCTGTCATCTCCCTTGTGTCAACAATGTGTTCACACAGAAACACAGCTCAGGGAAAATGTCTTGTATAACTGACTCAGTTACTGTGGGACTGTGCCGTAAGTTCTGCAACTCTCTTTCCACAGACAGTATATGAACCTTGGCACTAGTCTTTTACCTTAGGCACCTTGGCTTTCTATGTAAAAGTGATTTTTAAAAACCAGTTCCTCTGCCTCTTCCTTCTGTTTCTTCTGCTACAGCACAGTCCTACAGGGAGAACATCCTGACAAGGAGACTTTGGACAGGGATGCATTTGTCATCTCCTATGCAGACAAAGCTTATTTAAAAAAAAAGTTATGAAAAAAAAAAGTTTGTGGAAGGCCCAATTTTTTCCTAGCATGTACCTCTAGGACATAGAAGTGCACTGCTTTTGATGTGTCACTAACAGAGTTTCCAGCAGCAGTAACTTTTAAGTAGGAGATTAGGGCTTAGAGATGATTTCTTACAACAAAGAGTTAATCTATTTATCAAAAAACTTAATACACTGTCCATCTCTCTTCTAAAATGAGTTAAAAGCATTTGAAATACCACCATGCAGAAATCATGGATGGCAAAAGACAATGCTGTAGGTAGTCCTGCTCCTATCAAGATGTAAGCAAAGGCTGTGTTTGGGAAAATGTGTTGATCTGAAGCCCTGCCAGTCACAACAGTTGTCATAACAGATGGGACATCCAAAGGATGGCCCCAAGAAATGCTCTGGGACCATCAGACAGAGAACCTTTGGACTCAGAGTGCCCTGTAGCTCTCAGTGCCTGAATGTCCCCCATCTTCTCCAAGAAATCTGTTCCACACATTGTGTAGAGAAATAAAACATTTTAATGATACAATAATCTATCTCTAGATAAAATCTTCCATTTGAAGGGACAAATTACTACAGCACACAAATACAAGTGTATTCAAACTACTAAGTTTTTTGTAGCATTAAACTTAACTATTATAAAGAATTGCGTCACTGATGCTATTGTTTTCTTAACCCTGATACATGTTTTCCCCAGCAAAAATCTTTCAGAGGGTAAATAATGTCAAAGGTATTTGCAATAAAATAAAAATTAAAAACAATTTAAAAAGGATTGATACATATACTACAGTACTGGATCAAGCAAAAAGCCAATTGATTTGACTGAGACTTGCATCCAAAATTGATTATAACATTAAACTTGCTATCCATTATTTTAAATCTGTATTTCAGAAGTCACGGAACACAAAAAATAATTCCAGTAACTTGAACACTCTGTGTCTTCTCCAGGGCAGTTATTAATTGAAATGTTGATCATTCACATTAAAAGCAAATGTGAAGAAAGTACTTAACTCCTTAAGGTTAGTTCTGGATTAATTCTTAACTCTCAGCTCAAAGTAGGAAATTTACATTTAAAAAGTCTTTTTCACCTTCAGGTCTTGTATTCAAATGACTGTTTTTTTTTTATATATGGCCTGCCTGACAGTTATTTTGCAATTATATATATGATTGTAATTTTCAGTCTGTAGCAGTGCCTCAATAAAAAAAATACAAAGAAAACACAAACAGTTGTTGAGAAAAAGGGTGATTACATGAATCACAGCCTTCATGAAAAAGCTGAAGAGATCTGGTGCAGTTTGTAGCTTCTTACTACATGTAAGAGACAGCAGAAGGTTGTAAGAATGTATGTTCCCCACTGTCTATCATCTGCATTTCCTGGCATTGGTGAAGAAACCAAATCAGTGCCTTGGGGCATCATTTGTCATGAACTGTTATCTAAGGAAGCATTTCCTGCTTCAGATGCATCTTCATACAGGGGAAAGAGCTTTCAAGGAATAAAAAAAATAATAAAATAAAATTGAGAGGAATGCCTTTGAGAAGCAAACTGAAACAAAAAGCAAAAAATGGCTCTTGCTTACATCATTAAAAAGCTCTTTGAAGCAACCGATAATGGAGTCTTGATACTACTGACATTGCCAAAGCTCACAAATTTGAAGGGTTGCACAAAAGGACACTTTTCAGCTCCTGAGACATAGTTGCTTTCCTTAATTTTTTTGGATACATTATTCCTTAAACTATTCATGAAGGAAATATAAAAATGTAGCTTCTCAAATGAAGTCTCATGGGACATATGAAACAGAGTAGTTACTCATCATAATGATGTACAAACAATGATATAACCAATTTTCTGCCTCTTGCATATGCAGTTAGAGACTTCATGATTTTTGAAAGCATATCAAACTTTACAATGATGGGGGAGAGGATTCATTAGACTGCTGGAGCAGTTGATGAATGGTGTAGATGGATTAGGTGCCTCCTGTGCCAGAGCATGAACAATGGTTGGGAATCAGTGAATTTCTGACAAAAACTCAACCTGTGGTGCCAGTGCAAAGTTCACTGCTCCACAGCATTCTTCAGTAACTGCAGGTTGCACCACATTGCCCATCAATCTGAAAGTCATTCTAGATGAGGGTGAAAAGCTGGAAAATGTAATTAAACTGCAAGTGACACACTTACTTTTGTTTTCAGTTTTGTTCAGTGAAATGGGAAGTGATCACAGCCTTCTCCAAGCATGAGTAAGACAGCTTTCATGTGGAAAGGTGTTGACTTGTCTCCGACAGGTTTGCTTTATCTTTTTCCAAGGTAAAGCTTTTAATGGTGATTTCAGTTTTGCGCCTGCAGATTGCTTTGAGAATGACTTGTGGCCATGCAGACTAGCTTATTAACTTGCTTGCACATCTCAATGAACTGAACAAGCCAGAAAACTGAGCTGAAAGCTTTGCCTTTTAATATTTGTGACAAAACAAGGACAGTGTTAAAGATAGTGCAATTTATAAAACACAAAGGAAAATATGCCAGACACTAAATCTCTCCCTAAAAATAATCTGAAAGTTCATCCCAACTTAACTGTTGGTATTGGTGTGTCAGATATATGCATATGTGTACAAACAAATTAAAGCACTGTCTGAATTTGGATACATAATTTAATTAATATTCTATGATCAGTGAAAAATCAGAGTTGGATCATGGTTCCGGTTTTCACAGAAGACATTTTGCCACCTGGCTTCATGATAAAGGAAAAGAAACTTTTGATTGACCTATCATGTGGTGATGAACTGAAGTTCAAATTCAACAAATTGTAGATTAGCAACTTTTTGTGGTGAGGGAATGAGTTTAGTCTGGTGTCTGACTGAACCTTTAAACTCCACATATCTCTGAAAGACTGGCTTTGTCTGTCCTATTCACCACTGGAAATAAGTAAACCAGACTTTTAAATGAAGCTCATCAAAATCTCAACTGACAAAAAGCAACTGAGGAGCAAGTGCACACTTCCTGCTAGTACCAGGCTTTGATTTCCCCAGGTGCTACTTCAAATCATTGTTTTTCTCTTCATTTGAATTTGCCAGGAGTGAGCAAGGTGAACTTAGATGTCTGCTTGCTGATACAATACTGAAGAATGGGCAGGAAGCTGAAACAAGTAACTTACAAAGACAAACCATTGTTTTTGCTCAGCAGCCTAATGCAAGAGAGCAAGTGATTTAAGTATTTTGATTGTTTCTTATAATTTAAGCAACATGGAAAACATTAATAATAATGCATGCTTCACTGTACCTCCCTTTGATATACTGTCTTTGTAAAAAGGATAAGTTGAACAGTTTAGGCTTTCTCCACATTTATTTTAGTAGAAAGCATGAAAACATAACTCTGCTAAAGATAAAAGTGGAACAAAATGAGACACCAATTCTAAGAATACAGAAAAATGCAAGAAAGTTTGCAAAGTGCTCCTTTAGGACATATTCCTCATCCTGTATGACTCACTTCAGCTCTTTCATTGCACATTTAATACTAGAAGGGGAAAAAGGCAGAATATCTGATTTTATCTTGTATTTCCAACTGTGGCTGGCTAAAAGTGCTGGATTCTAATAACGTACATACACAAGGGGTGTCAAAACAGCAGGACGTTTACATACTCAGGAATATGCAATTATACCTGTAAAGAGGAAACTGCCTGCCAAACTTGCCTGCAAAATTGCCTTAATGAAGGAGGCAAAGCAGGTATTTACACTGAAGGAGAGGCAGGTAGCTGTGTGAGCGGCCGTCTGCAGGGCAGCTCCCAGCCCACCACCAGCTGAACAGCACCTGCCCAGCCTGAGAACAGAGCAAAGAACTGCCCCCACCAGCCACAGATCTCAATTCTGACAGTGATCCTTGTATGAAGGACATGTGACGTACGTGTTAAGGTATCTTCCTTGAAGAAGCACTTTAGAACATTACGGAATAACCCTGTATGCAATTATTATGTGCTGGCAGCTGCAGCAAGGGATGTTGCAGAGGTAAGCAAAATTGTTCCTTCTTACTGCTTTTGGCATGCAGAGGTGCTCCAGCTTTTAAAGCAATTTCAGATCTGAAGACAGACACTGGGGATGAACATATTGGAACCTGGATTTACATTTAGGTCTGTTGTCTTGGTTTTGGCCAGACACTGTTTTAGAATTGGAAACAGGGAAGAGGCAAAAAGAGAACAAAGTTATTAATTGTTTGTACTGGAAAAATGTCTGTCAGCAGACATGTCTGAAGAGTTAAGGAAGCCCTTTAAAAGTAGGTCTGCCAAAACAGAAGTAGAGTTCAGCACAGAAGAGTGTATGGAGAATTTCTCGTGGGGAAAAAGAAAGAATAGAAAGTCAGGAAAAGCCCAATTAAAAGTTAAGGTCTTGAAGTAAATAAATTATTAAACTTGCTTCAAAAGTTTGTAGAAATATTATTCCCTGAGAAGAATACTAAGTTACAGTATTGGAATAATCCATGGTTAACTTGGTAGGAGATTTTTTAAATTTTATTTTATTTTTAATAGAGAGCAGCACTGAATTCCTAATGTTTTATAAACAGAGTATCAAAGCACAGATATGACTGCCTAATCAGTTACATTAGGATCCCCATGGCTTCTAGGTGACAAATATTAGTTTGGATTAAAAAAAAATAATCCAATACAATTAAGTTTATTATTTCCATGTTGGGAATCTCTTCTCTCTCTACAGTAAGAAAACTTCAACTCTTTCATTTCAGAAGTAATTTTGCAGACAAACCACCTCTCGAATCAATATCATGTAAAAGCACATGAATAAATGTAGCAGTGGGAAAAAAATTAAACCAGCACTTTAATGCTTTCTTGAATTATACTTCCTATTGCAATTTCCTCAGTCCAATAAATTGACTTAAATGCTTTGGACAATCACACATTCTGTAGAGTGCCCAACTAAACTGAATAAAAACCACTGAGTATTTTGAAGTTCACTCTTCAGAAAACTTAACAGGAGTAAAGATGGAATAGGAAGCTACAAAAATAAAATTACAAGAACTCATCAGAGGAAAAACTGCAGATGAAAATGTTAGGTAACATGTAGACATCTTAAGAGGACAGTTAGAATGAGCTAAGGAAGACAGAGCAAGAACCACCAAGTTTCTGTTTTACTTTGTGGAGGGTTCTAAGGTTTAAAAATTATAAGTATAGTTGATATTTAATGAGTTGCAACTAGTTGCATTATTTCAATTAGTTTATGATGATAAGGATGAATCCAAAGCAGACAGCTGTGAAGATTTGTTATTTTAATTAGTTAAGTAAGCAGATGGGATAATCAAAACCAGTTCTGATCCATCACAGCAGACTCTGTTCTGCAGGGTCATGAGGGAAAAGAACCTCAACACCAACACATCATGACTCCTGTACTAGAAAAGGCGTTTGCTCACTGCTTTAGACAGGTAATAAACTCCAAATAAATAGCGTCCCATTCACAAGAACAACGTGTTTTTTAGAGACCAAAACAATACACATGACAGAGCAGTGCAAAGACCAGAGCTATCAAGCTATTACAGCACAGTAACTACACAAATATGCTTGCAATGGGCATTATGCACAGATTTATAATCCTAGAGTATAATTATTGATTATAGCTTTACCTGATTTGCACTGGGGCTTAGGGCTAAAACAGTTTTTCTTCAGTCAAAAAAGTTTAGGATTTCTGAGAACTAAATTGGATTAGAGGTAAAATAAACTAAATCTGACTTAAAAGCTGCTCGGTATTTCCACACCATGCATAAGGACAGACCAAGCAAAGAAACAGCTTTGTATCAGAACTGAAAATTCTGTGAAGCAAGAATACAGTTGGTGGTATCACTGTAAACTGAATTAAACATTAAAAAAGATGTTTTCTTTACAGTGTCCATCACCTTGTCTCTATTTCTTACTCTATCTGCTGGGAGAAAGACATCTGGATCTATCTTATCCTTAGCATTAACCTCAACATTTGCCTCCCAGCCGCTGCTAATAACAGCCTCAGTGTGTCCATGACTGAAATAGCACCCTTCAGGTAGGCAGAAGTCTGACTTCCCTCATTTAGCCCAGCTTCACAACTTGTCCCTTTGTTTGAAAATAACCAATTATTTCTGACTCTATTCACATTCACCCTACACATTTTCAATCCTACTTAAAGAGAAGTTATTACTACACACAAATTACAACACAGACTTAGGAGTTAATAATTTACTTGTCTAGCTGGGGATTTTTCCTTTTAGTGCATTATAGATGAACCACAGACAAATTCAGTACTTTCTTGAATTAAGATAATCTAGCCAATCTAATTCTGAATATATCAAGCAGTGCTGCTCTCTGTGGGGACAATTTAGAATAAAGTGTGCTTCAGTACAAGGAAGAATGTCAAGTATTAGCTGACATTGAACGTAAATCAATAAAAAAATGTCAACACCATTAGCAGCACAGTTTGGATTGCTAATCTCTGCTCTTCCACAGCAAATATATTTCTTTTTTTTGGCCTCTACCAAAAATATCATTGGTCCTTCACAGACGTTAAGAAGGATCTGCAATGTAAAAATGTTTATATAAGAATCAACACAGGCAAATTTAAACTAAGCTGGTCTTTCCTTGCATTCAAGTGTTAGAGAAAGAACGATTAGATGACTTTTAAGACTGACAATGGCACACAGACAATCTCCAGGAAAGAGATTGCAATGCAACATTTTAGGCACAAAGCTGCCTCGTTATGATGCTATATATCTAATCTGTTCTCCATCTTCAGAAGAAAAGTAACTTGCAGTGTGGACATCTAGTCTTAAATAATTTAAATTCAGCTGGTTCAATTAGGTTAGAGGTACAAGGAAAGCCCACAGATGTCAGGAGGACATACATTCTGCCTGGGTTTTGGATCAGCTGTCAAACTGGTAACACACAAAGAGATTGGGACACTGGACTCTCACTGCTACACTAACAGTAAATAGGAGTAGAAAACCAGAAGCTTACAAAGCAATTTTCTCTCACCCTGGCACATCCCAAAGTGGACTCTTAAAGCCCACAAAATACAAAGAGGTGAAGCTCACAGCATATTTGCCCTCTGAATAGAGCACCTTCTGCAGCCTCTACCACTTCTGTGGTCACTTCTGTGTCTTTCTTTCATTTTTGAATCTGAGCAGCACTGGATCCATTTCTTGTTGTTAAATGTCCTTCATTAGTTACCTTGCAGTTCTGATTGTTTTGACTCTTTACCCTAATTGATTTGCTACTGTAATTGACTTTCTACTCCACTGATTTGCCTTGTGTGTTTTATCATTTTTAAGTGTAGAAGAAACACAGAATGGAATTAAATCCCCAGCAATTGTTTATTATAATCTCATGCTTTCATTTCCCTCCACTAAAATAACTGCACATGGCTTCAAGTCTGCTGTGCCATCATTCTACCAGTATTCCTTACATTTCCGATATACTGTTCTACTTCTTGATCTTTTTCCTTTCCTTTTGCTTTTCAGTCCTGACATTTCCAGATCTTAATATACCACTTTCTTGGAGCCCATCCCAAATTAATTATCATCCATAACTCTTTGCTCCATCTCTTCTACTTTGCCTTCCTCACTATGAAAGCAATGAGATTTTCACAGGGTACATAATAGTCCACACAAACAAAAAAACTGCCAGTGTACATCCTCTGCAGCACTAACAGAATGAACTGTCACAAGCCATAAACCCACAGAATTTGTCCAAGTGCTTGTTACATGTTTCTGTAAGGCAAATAGAGGAGCCTTTGTTTTTCTTGTATGGAGTTACGTTCAATCTGCAATCATATTTTCATGAGACACCCAGCTACAAATACGCTAAAGGCCAAATGACACCTGATGCTCAAAGGAAGAATGAACAGTGTTCTTAAGCAAGGCACCGCCTTCATCTGATCTCACCTGTCTGTGAACCAATAGTAGCATCAGAGCTGGATGAGCACCACGTCAATGGAAGGAAGAGCAAGGGGAATTGTTCAGTGCACTGATCTCTTGGCTCTCTTAACCTCAGCTTTAAAACTTGCTCTTCATTTTCTTTTCCTTCTTTGCTTCCACCTCCTGTTCAGAAGCATCTCATTTTCCTGTCTGTTGACTCCTTGATCTGCTCCCTTGATCTCAGCCCTCAGTCTCTTACCAATCACTCTCTTCTTCCACACCCTTTGCTGATCTTCTGGCTCATTTCATCTATACTTGCTACAAAACAATGATCTTATCTTGTCTGCTTTTTTTTTTTTTTCCCTCCCCTAATCCATATAATCTTGTTGCATCCCTCTCCTTTAATTTCCTTTTTCTGTGACTACAGAATTGCTTTCTCTCCGTGAAGGTGTAGAATTCAAAACACCCTCTGAAGATGCAGAGGTGACACTCCTGCTCCCAAATCAACTTTAGACTCACTTGATTTATGCCCCTCCTACCAAGATGGTTAGTAGAATCATAGAATCATCCTGGTTGGAAGAGACCCTGAAGATCACCAAGTCCAACCATAACCCAAATCCCCCTACCATAACCTAATTTACCTGTTCAGTGCTTAAATGATGTTGCTAAGCACCACATCTACATTTCTTTTAAATACTGAAGGGATGATGACTCCACCAGCTCCCTGGGCAAAAAGTAAATAGCGCAAAACTTACATATAAATACATATATATGTATACATAAAAATAAAAGAACTAAAACCAAGCCACAGATGTAGGTATCAATGAACTGAAAAAGGGGGTATGTTATTAACCATGAAGGGAGAGATTGATGGAGCTCAATAGAAGTTAAATTGTGAGAGAAGGGAACATAGGAAATGAACAGCTGGAGAAAATACTGATTCAGGCTGGACCTGGGTCAGAAACAGGTCAAATAATAACATTTTCAGTTTATAAAGAAAAGAATCTACTCTGATCTGTATTTGGACACCCCCAGACTTCTTCAAAGACTTATTTTCTTTAACATGAAAGAGTTTGATTTAGTCTTTATTGAAGAGATAGAGTTAGAAAACTCTTCACCAGTGTGATTACTCATTTTATGTGCTCAGGGGAAATCACCCCTTTGCAGTTGAACTTAATTTTTCCTATCCTGTTAATATCTGAATTACGACAAGTCTGAATTACAGGTAGTTGTTACTTAGGGCACCTTACTAGCTGAGGAAGTTCAACTCATAAGGCCTTCCTGACATAATGCTGTTTATTCACAATGGGACATGTACAAGGAAAGGGCCTGAGGGAAATGGATCCTAAAACAAACAGAAGTGATGATTAGGACACTGATGAGGTGCACTGTCTGAATCCCAGGCTTCTTATCTAATTAAAAAATAATAAAAAAAATTAGTCTCCTGTCATGGAGAGGGCCTTCTTCAATTATATCCCTTGCTTGGATCTGATGAAGAGCTCATAGGTCCATTTTTGGTCTTCTGTAACTTCCACTTTTAAAATAAATTAATAAATAATTGTTAATACTTCCTCCCGAGATTCTCAGGTCCCAGGATCACTAATTTGTTCTAGGTCAGTTTGTAATGCTCAAAGATCCCATATAAGCTTATAGACAATCTCTGTGGAAAAAAAAAGAGTTTGTTCTTACAAAATGCACCGAATTTTCTTCTTGGTGTAGCCAAGCTATAGCCAGTCCCTTTGCGGAACGTGATGCCAGGCGACAGTGGGTAATAGTCAGTTAGTTAACTGAATTAGTAAAAAATCAAATTCCATGAAACAGTGAGAACACTACAGATTTTTTATTTTTTTTAAATTAAATTGTGTATAGTTACTTTATGAATAAATTCACAAATAGTTATTTTCTCAGTTACTTATTTTAATTCCATGTTCATAATTTTCTAGATAGGTTTTAGGATTTTTTCTGGCATGCTGTACTTCTAGAGCTTCATTTACATTGTTCTGCTGTACCACAGAACTGTACATGTTATATGAAAGGCAAAAAAGACAATTTATGGAGAGCCTAAAATTTAATTGCATCTTTTCTTTTCTCTTTCTCTTAATCAGAATGCTTATTAATTGGCACTTTTAAAAGGCAGAACCAAGACATTCTTACAGTGTTCGATATTTCCCAACAATCATTTCCCTGTATTTACACTCTGGAGTTATGAAAACAGCAAAATAGTAATAAGAAATGCACTTCAGTTTATAGTAAATCGATGTTTTCAGTAAGACATAATTAAAATTACTATGCAAAATGTGATAAATAAGTCATTACTGGGAAGTATGTAGCATCCAGCTTGACAGATACTTGCATCTCAAGCACATTACAAACAGTATTTGTAGTGGGAGTACAGCAGGTACCTTTGTACCAATTGCTCTGCACAGTACCTCCATTTCCCACGGAAAACTGGATTTTGGATCCTAACACCTATTTTGCATCATAGCTGGCCTTCATTTGTTTCACAGTCATAACGGAATTAGGTAACAGTAGTGGGGAATCACTTTTTTTTCCATTCACAAACTAGATAATTTTCTTATGAAGAACAAGGATTTGGCCTACTTTCCTGCAGTTCTATAAATGTTTGCAGATTAATTTTCATGATATCTGTCCAGTACACTAAAGAACGTGATAGATTTTGCTGTAACATGATAAATATGAAGCTCTGTGTGCAGCATTTGTTAAATATTAAATGCTTTCCGGAGTCAACACCACTGTTTCTCTGCTGGCTCCTTTGGAGCCTGACCCAGAGCTGGGTCATTTCAACAGGGATTCCTTCCTGTGAAAATTAAAGGACATACCACAACGTTCTTGCATTTGAAGACATATGTTTGTGTATCTAGATACAGATACACACACACGTGACATCTTAAAAGTGGCATTCCCTGTAAAGACAGAACAACAAACTGGGACTCTTGACTTTATACTATCACATGCCTGTGATGTGATGCCTGCCTGATGGCAAAGGAAGGGCACTTGTCTGTGTCTTGGTTTTCAATATGTAAACAAGAATAATGCTAATTCCTTCTGGTAGTTTGACCTTTTGTGTTGTTTAAATTCAGCTCCAGCCTTGGTGGTTTGGACTGGTCTCTATGAAGACTTAAAGACCAGGTTGGATGGAGCAACCTGGTCTAGTGGGAGATGTCCCTTTCTCATGGTATTGGGTTGGGAACAAGATGATCTTTAAGGTCCCTTCCAACCCAAACCATGCTGTGATTCCATATATGGATGTTAGAACCAATACCCCTCAACACTGTGCAAGGTGGGGTCATCTCTTTGGTGATTATCAGGTACATGGTGCTCAACAGGAGACAGGTAGGCTGCAGAGCCATGGACACCCATGTCTCTCAGCTTACTTTGAAAACAAAGCACTATTTTGACAGGTAAACCTGACCTCATTCACTACTTGCAAAACCCAGTGTTAATTGCACGCTATTGAGAACAGCATTCTGCAGTGACAGCTTATGATGGGATCTGCCAAAAGGAAATAGCCAAGAGACTTGAAAACCATTAAGTAAACAGCCTAATAAAAATCAGGGGAAGACTATACTAAATGAGCACTATTGTCTTGTTTAGAGCAAAAAAGGCAGGAAGAAAAAGCAACAGGGAACTTTTTATATAAAACTCTTATTTAAGACAATAGTAAATTCCCAAATTTCTCTGTTAAACTACCACTGCTTAATTTTGACCCATGTGCATACTGTAAATAGCTATTGACATTGCACACGTACTATGCTGTCAGCAAAACTTTAGATCTAAAGAGACCATACTTAATAACCTTTCATTTAAATCAAAGGTGTCATCAATGCCAACCCTTCATGGCCCATCAATCCTTTGACCTCATCTTGAACATAAAAGAAAAATAAACTTTTGAAGAGTAACTTAGACCTGGTAATGTATAG
Organism: Apus apus; assembly: GCF_020740795.1. Lineage (NCBI taxonomy): Eukaryota > Metazoa > Chordata > Aves > Apodiformes > Apodidae > Apus > Apus apus. Next base: position 31,305,314 of record NC_067287.1, on the reverse strand, counting down.
ATCAGTGAGTTCATTACCTAATAGCAGATATATGCTTTGGGAAATATCTGACTAGTTCTGGTAATATTCACACTAGATTATCAAAGGTCACAAGCCTTCTGACCCATTGCTATGTTATGATGACCATTATTGACTTGAACTGCAGCCTGGTTTGAATGACTATGTCACGCAAACTTTTAGATATAGAGGGGAAAATTTACTCCAGTGGGAAGCCATGTTTCACAGCAATATAAAGCACGGATGTATGGCATTGCTCTGCCCCAGTTGGGCTTGCTTACAAGCTAACAGCAAATCCTTGACTTCAAATTAATCTATTTTTAGATCTCCAATTAAGGAATCCTTCCCTCCCCTGACCCACTACACTTCTTATGGAAGATTTCACATTGTCAAACATTTTGGTTCTTTACTTGCTAGTGATGCTACTGCAGTACTGCATGGCTGCTAAAAGTGAAAGCTGAATATTTTTAATGCATATTTTTTTCTACCTGAAGATAATGGCACCAGGCCTGCAGATACAGCAATCAAACATACCGAGCGTATGATCAAGGTCACTTTACAAGACTCATCCTCTCGCAAATTTCACATTTCCATTCATCCTCTCAATCAATCTGTTGTTATTCTGTTTACCTTATGTTCTAACTCAACATGTCATCACTCTTTAAAATACATCACTCTTACCCTGGCACACTACTTTTGCCTGTCAGCTGTCACAGAGTAATTGTGACCAATCACTACTTTGCTTTTCTGCTAGGGACCACTTAAAACATCCTTCAGTCACTTCCAAAGAGAGAAACTTTGCCAAACTCAAGTCATCACATTACAACTACCTGGGTTTTTATGTGCCATCTATGAGTCTGAATCAGAACTGCAGAATGTGGTTTGCCAATAGTGAAAGCCAGAAAAGTTGTAGAAGCTGATTACATATATTTCATGTGAACTTAATGCCAACAATCTCGATGCACCTGAGTAAAAGACAGAATTTGATAAAAGCAGATAAAAACACTCTGGTAACATCCAGTGCACTAACTAGTAGCCACCTATTCTGAAACACGAGAACAAGAGCTTGTGTAAGTAATAAGCAGAAAATGATAGATATTAAATATGCAGAATACATGTTGTATATGATTAGAGGCTTTGCTAACAGTCTTTGTGTTTTGTCTATAAAATCATGTAGGATAAAAGGGCCCTCAAGAAGCCATCTAGTTTAGCCTCTTGGTCAAAGCACATCCAGTTAGAGGAGATAGCTCAGGGCCTTGTCCATAGTACTGTTGCCATCCAGCAACCTTCCAGTATTGCCAATGTACACTTTTCCGCCTCAACAAAGAACAACTAAGATCCTGTTTTTATCCATAATTATCTTATGAAGGCTTTAAAGCACACACAGATGATGCAGTGCAGAACTTCACTGTCAACACAAACCTCCTTGATACTTGGAATTTTTAGTGCTCTCTTATGCTTAGATTTGTCTCTTGTGTATTATTAACATTTAATGTCCTTACAGACAATTGTCACTGTTACTGTCCTGTAGATCTTCTGTTCCCTTGAAAGTATAGGCAGCTGTATTATTCAAGGGAGTAAGGAACTGAGACACTAAGTAATGACAGGTAATTCATGTACTACTGAGTTGGGCTTCAGCCAGCCCCAAAATCCTCTACCCTATGCTCACTGCTCCAGGAGGGTTTATTTGGAGAGGCATGAAAAGATGATTTGGTGAATATCCAGGAAGACTGGCACTGACCTGAGGCCAACAAGCACTGTTGAACCTGAGCAAGCTCTGTGGAGAGGCCAGCTCTCTGCTCTCTTCACTCCTGGTTCTGGGAACACAGCCCAGACCCACCTGATGAGGCTCTGCATGATGCCAACCTTGGTTGGGAAAATGCACAGCCTGCTCCTGGGCCTCAGTGGGATCTGAAAACCACTTAACCATATTTGTATAGCATTGCACCTGCCAGACCCGGACTGATCAGTGAGCCAATACAACAATAACCTGGCTGGATGTGTCCATGGCATTGTTCACACAAGAGGGATGCTGTATAATGGTTCATCATACAGCATGCTTATCCTTAAAGGAATACTGATTTTTGTGACTCTAAAAGAAACCAATCTAACTATTCTTAGATTACATTACCTGATTACAAACACAATAGTGAGCTTTATTCAAGCACTTCTAACAGTTGACCAACAAAATGTAATTGATTTTTCTGACATTTATGTGCCTAGATCCAATAACCTAATGCCTTGAAATAAGTCCATCAGTATGCTGAAAAACAAGTTCTGACTTCTGGTATTTGAAAGCTTGAATGGCTGCCACTCAACCTTGTAAAGCTGGTAAAATGCTAGAAATGTAAGCTTTCTGCATGAAGGAGAAAAACGTAGGAGTGACTGCCCAGCACAGAAGCAGAGATACAGAGAATTCAATTATAATTTGCTGTAGTTTATGAGGTGCTTTTATATATTAAAACAGGGTTGACTTTAAAGAATCAAACCACGGAGATATTAGAACAATTTACTACACAGCACAACTGTTACCCAGTGGCAATGCCCTGCAACACCTGACTATCGCTTCTTGGACAGTCTGCACTCATCTACCACATACTACACCAATATTCTAGCAGAGTTACTAAAAAAACATCACTTTAGAAATGTCTTCCTTAGGGCATTCAAGTGTATCCAAAAAAGAAATGAGCTAATTTAAACAGTTAAAGTAATGGCAAAGGAGCTGGCTTTGACAAGGAGATATACAAAGCATGGGGGAACCACAGCATTGCAACATTTTTACATTATTGGCTTTTTTTTGTCTAACTTCCAAGTATTGTAAAAACATCTGCAGGTACCATAAGAGAGTAATTTTTAGAAATAATTTTTGTTTTATGCAGGAAATTAGGTTAGGAGCACTGAAAGCCACAGACCAAACTCACTTTCAAAAACGTGCTTAGAAGGACAGGCAGCAGTATAGATGGCATCCATTTGTTAGGAGGTCCAATTTGAGAGCTTTCCCTTAGCCCAAGTGAAATAGGAGTTTATGCACAAATCAGGAACCAAATTCCAGTGCTACTTATTTGCTTTTTGTGCATACTGTTTAGTTGCCTATCCATCATTCTTTGGACATGGCTATAAGCATCATTATTTAGATAGTCAAGCAGGGAGCCTCAAAGCTTAATTTTCCCAGGTTGTTATTTCTACATGTCCCAATGATTTCTTGCAAAAAACTGCTTGCATTTACACAGACTACATGAATTTCTCTCTCTTAACACACATAGGCTTTTCAGCTATTTTTCACTGGTGAAATATAAGGTTTTTCTACTTAGCAAGGAGCAAAGGTGTCTTCAGCCATCAGTCATAAACAACATGGAAGTGTTTTGATATTGAGAATCGTGGAATTTTGGGGATCCTCTTGCAGTAGCCTGGGAAATTGGGCAGGAAGAGACCAGTACAAGAGTTTCTTGTTAATGCCTTTTTTTTAGTAATAGATTTAAAAAAAAAAAAAAAAAGACTACAGAAAGCAACTAACTAACTAACAGGCTATAAGGGCATAGCATTCTAGTTTGAAAGTGTTTGTTACAAGTCTCACAAGTGTTTGTTAAGTCTGTAAGTTTAGAAAATACTTGATAAAACTCAACAACTTACTCAGTATTTAGTCTAAGCAACTTCATATCCAGGTGTAATTCTGCTGAAACTGGTCATGCTCTTACAAGACAGGAAAGCTGGGATGCTCTGAGTAACAGAGCTGTAACTGAATTTCTTACTGCATTGGCTCTGATAAGTATCAGTAATTTCAGAAATAAAATACATTCTTGATCCTTTGTCAGAGGAGGATAAGAATGGTGACTAACTCACAGGATCATCCTTCTCTTGCTCCTTTTGGTCTTTTTCATTTAAAAAAAAAAATGGAAGCATAAGAATGAGAATTGCTCAGCACTTGTAGAGTAAAAATACAAGTGAATCTATGTAATTGCAGGGGGTTTGTTATCCTCCAATTAAACCTTTGAATCAACAATTCCAAACACACTAACATTTGCAAGTTGTAGAGATTAATTCACATGGCTGTGAATTGATTTATTGCTTACTGATGTGGCTATATTTATTATTCTGATGCCTTCTTAACTGGCTTAACTTTGGATGTCATTTTTAGGTTATGTGCTTACTGTACTCTTCTCATCTGATTAAATTACAGCTATGAATCAATTCTCTCTGCCATGCAACTGAATTTTCAAATATAGTTTCACTTAACTTTATGAGGCTATTTGTTTTTTTCCCTGGCAGATTGTTTCAATGAACGTGTATTCATTCTACAGGGCTGCAAATAGGAACAGTATTTTAATTTTACTAATTTTAATAGTGAGGCTCATGGGTAAATCTCACTCAGCACCACGGAAGGGATAAATTTACTAACTTACAATATCTTTCCCATTCCAACAAGGTTCTTAGGTCCTCTTTGGAATTAAATTCCTGCAAATTTAGTCGAGTTTCTCATCCAGGTGATGTTTGTGCAATTTCCTCCTTCTAGCAGGAGAGGGCAGAAGGACTTATCTACACAGGCGTGCCTGCCAGGCCAGCTGCAAGACCCACAAAACTCTGGTGGGGCAAGAAGGGATGGACTGCCCGGAGAAGCTTGGTTAGGCTGGGAGGGGTTGTCCATCACTAGGGAAAAGTATGGAACTGATGACAACAGTCTCCTCGTGCCTGCCTACTCTTTCAGCAAGTGTGCTCAGTTACAGGCTGGGCACAAGCGCAGTCATTAATATGTCAGCACAAGTCATCCTTTGATGCACCTTGGCTGAGGTCAAGGATGCTGGTGAGGGGTCTAGACATGAATTAAGAGTGTCCATAGCAGGTGCCTTCTGCAAGAGGCAAGGCACGCTTACATTGGGACCACTAGTAGGATTACTGTGCAAATGAAATTCTACAAAACTGTAATTAGTCAAAGAAATATTACAAGCAATCTTGCTATTAGTGAGTTTGTTAGCTGGTAGATACTTGGACTAGATATGAATGGAAGAACAACGTAGTGGCTTCTGGTCACCTTCATATTTACCCTCAACTCTTCCGTTCTTATTCCACCTTTTTTTGTTTGTTTCATACCCCATGGGAAGAAAAGTAAACATAGTTTCAGATGTGAACAATTAAAAACAAAACAACAAACCAACACCAAACCTAAAAGATTTTTGCAATGGAGAAGAATAAACTTCGTGAAACAGTCTGAAGGTTGATTTTACAACAGGATCCCTATTTTTCTCTGGGCTATAGGCTCTCATGAACAGGCACATCATTTTGTAAGCTATTCTGTAGCTGCAGATGCAGCTCTATTCACAATAAAAACAAGTCTTTAGAAGCTCTAAATGTCTTCAAGACCAGCTCTCTCTTTTTCCAAAGTCTCAATCAAAGGTATAAAACATTTATTTTAGAACATATTTTAAATATAAAACTTTTCTGAACAATGTTTCATTAGATATTCAGTAAAGATGATGAGGACCATGCAAAGAAGAGCAGCAGAGTGCTTTCATCTTCTACGGAACTTCCATAGACATGAGTGTTTCCTGTTTAAGTGATTAGATACTATGTAAGCAATCCTTTTATTTGCTTGAGAAAGAGAAATTAAACAGAAACTAAAGGTTAGAAGTTCTGCACCTGCATACACTGCTGTTCTTGACTGTGAATAATTCAGTGAATTCTTGTCACCACTCCAAATATTCTCCATTTCTACAGCTTCAAGGGGGCACTTGCTCTGACTACATCACAACATAATCCCAAAGGTATGAGCATTTTTTAATATGATACTAAATAAATAATATTTATTGTGTACAATTAAGCTGTACATTTGTTTTAAAGCAGCTTTGAAACTTTACAGAAGAAGAAACAGAACAGAGTCCATCATCTTCTATTAAGAAATTCTCCTATTTTTCTTCTCTTTTATAATGTAAGTCATTCTACTCAACTGTAACTCTAGGATTTTATGCAGTTCTTTAAATAATCAATATGGAAATGTGTGCTTTACTGTTTGTGTAAAGAGAAGTAGAGTACAAAGGCAGTTACAGAAAGGTAGAGGTATACTGCAAGATTTCTTACACATCACCATACCATGTAATTTTCAAAAATCAATAATTATAACTTCCCTACCAACTTAATAAAACCCACCACCTTTGATTGTACTGATTTCAGATTTTATCTTCTTCCCAAATATTGGGTCTTACGGCTTCTGTTCTCATCAGCATCTGCTGACAGTCTTTGTCCCGATCTAGACTGGACTGATGGCAGTAGAGGATGTACATAAGTTCACAGAGAGTCTCTGTAGCTTCTAAACTTGCAATATGCAATACATTTTCTTCACATCAGCAAAGCTACCTCAAATGCATTCACAGCCATCATAGAGATAATTACAACACAATGTCATAAGAAACTTGGGTTTCTTTATAGGTACATCATGCCATATTACTCTGATCAATGTAGGGAAATATTTTAACGAACTTGCAAAGCATACATTTTTATTGCTAACATTGAAGCTAATTTACTGTTCTCACAAGCTATCTGGTGTTAATTGCAGATACTGGGAATTATGCTAAGCAGGAGTTACTGCTTTTTAAGAATACAGATTGATAATCAGAAACCAAATTCTGCTGTGATAGTATAATGCTACTGTATTTATTTTTGCTTTGGGAAAACTGTACAACTTATAACACCTCTGACTTGGGTACGCTTCTTATTATCACTAATCCATACCTATGTTATTTTTAACAAAAAAATAATTGCATTTTACATGGTATGACTCTGCTCCCCAAAACCACCTTTTCTGTTTCCTTAGTCTGACTGAGAGGTATGCAATCAGTACTACTAGGGGGATCAATGGCTGTTCTAATGCTTTTTAACTTGCAGGTACCTTCCCCTATCATTAAAAACAACAGTGTAGGCACAATATATGTATGGTGCTTATTTAAGTTCCATTCTTGAGCATTTTCTGGCCCCTGCTGTGCAGAGCAGGCTTGGTCCTAGCAGGTCTGCTCATTGTGTACACAGCAGGGCGACAAAACTGGTTCTGCTGAGAGTTTCTGAGTCCTGGTAGGGACAGGTCCCACTGCCACCAACACCACAGCCAGCCTCACCACACCCTAACCCCAAGCTGCAACCCATGCCTTGGCACACCCTGATATCCATGGCTAAGGACTGCACAACAGGCAATGCCTGTAGCTGCCCATCTTTTGCTCTGGTAAGCTTTCCTTAGCCTTGTTCCCACCAGGGGTCCTGGGTTTCTCACTCTCAGAGCTCTAACCTTAATCTTAACCCCCAGGTGAGTCCTAAGGCAGGAGTTCAGCCCTGTGCCCTGATTAACTAATTCCAAGGGGTGAATTCCACCAGAAGCCCTAAAATCGCTTTGCCCCCCCCCAAACTACACTCTTAGTACATGACTAAGGTACAGCTTTTTATCTTTTGGAACAGGAACAGATACCTAGATGCTTTCGTGTGTAGAAGTCCTGGTGCCAAACCAAGCAGAAAACATGGTCGCGTAGTTGCACTTTTCCCTGTCTCAGTTAACCAAATTGCTGTTAATCACATTAAGCAGTCTACCCTAGAAGTCTGTTCACTAATATTAACATCAGTGTTAACTGCACATTAACCACAAACACGAGCACTCAAACCATCCTGACAATCTGTGCTGTCAGGGCAGGTGACAGCAGCAGCACCACCAGATATAGTCACAGTCCTCAAGGCAGAGATCTGGGAATTAGGATTTCAGAATATGCTGTGATGTGAACTTGCTGTATATGTTAGATGAACTGACAGGGCACAATAGCTATTAGCTCACTTTGGCTGATGTTCATGGTGGTTGTGAGCTGTCACAGGAAAAGCTAGAGGAAGACTGCCTGTGAAGCCAACTGAACATAGCTTAAAGACTGTAACAGCTCCTACAATACAGCAATGAGAAAAACAGTGTGTTCTGCAATACAGCTTGTTAATTCGGCGCAAATGGTGTCCTCCAGAGCATGACATTCAGTCAACATGTGCTACACTACTTGAGGTGAGGAACTCTAAAATATAGAGGGAAAAATTAAATCTGTTGAAAGCTTCTTACTTCCACTAGATTATGTCAATATTCTACAACAGCAGCAACAAAACAAACAAACAAAACCCCAAAAAACAACACCAAACAAAAAAAGAAACAGAGCTGGAACAAAAGTGTCATATTACTATATATTTATGACTTGCAACAACCTCTTAATGAGTTGACTGTGTTTTCTCTTGTACCTGCCATCCTTACGCTGTGCTATAGAGCATGTGAACTTGTTTTTACCATCAGAAAGATAATCTGCAAGAGCTGCTTTGGCTTGGTTTGTCAAAGGTAATGCTTTGTACACCTCTGCTGGGAATGCTGAGCTGGCTGCTGAATACAGAGCTAAGAGGTCTAGATATTGGCTTTCTTCCTTTTAATTATCATCTCACATGTAAAGGAGACTGTTTTATCTTTAAGAGCACAAGGGTCATTATAAATAGTCTTTAGTACAGAAAAGAGCCAGACAGTTTCATGGTTATAATTTAGGATCTAGTTCCATCTCAGTTATTTAGTCTTGAAGCCAAATGAAGCAGAGAAATGTGAATTTTTATGATACTGTCTCTTCCAAAAATATTGTTTTGACTTTATTCAAATCCTCCATCTTGATAAGCCAGAAACATTTTGTTGAGACTAGCTTTTTTATAAAAGTGAAATGAAACATTCCAGCAATTTCCCCAAAACAATTTGAAAGAAATAAGGCCACATGATTTATTTTCTCCTGCAAGATGCACTAAGAAAAATCAATCCATCAAAAAAATTGAATTAAAAGTTTTAAAGTTCACCCACAGTGTAAGTATGTTAATTTAAACACAAACTAACTATTTGAACATAACCATGATTTATTCTTTCTCAAGATTACAGTCATTTGATGATTTTCACTATGTAGATGTAATATAGACTTTTCTAAGTCACTCAACTGAGCATACCATGACATTCTGATTAAAAGATTAGCACAGTGCTGTATCAGGAGAACACATTTTAAATGGATTAAGAACTGACTACTGGACAGATCTCAAAATGGAGCAAGATACTGTGCCCAGAAATAAGAGGATTTCTTAACTCACAGAACAGCAAAATTGAGCTAAGTCTCATGGTCAAAGACTTGCATACAATTTTTGTTGCTCTGCACTTTGAAATAGACCAACTTGAAATTATATGTAAATATATTTACTTCTAGTTCTCATTAAGAACAGTCAGGCAGATCTTACTACATTAAGACACTATCTACATGAAACATGAGCAACATGATTGTGTTCTAATATGTGCTCCTGTACTTGTTTACAAGTAAGGGAGAACACCACCACCTTATAACCACCAGTCCTTACCAGGGTAGAAATTATCTGAGCTGTTCTAAGATTTCAGCAACAACTACATTTATGATGTCTACTTGAAATAGGCCCATTTAATAAAAGACCCAGTCTAACCCCACTGTGATCTCTTCACTTTAAACCACACGGGACTATGAACACTATCACAACTGCTCAAGCTTTTCCTTCTTTGCACTGCTGGCAAATGGGGGATGACAACGTGCCTAAACAGCCCCAAGTCAGTAAACTCCCCTGCTCCACTTCGGAGCGGTGGGGTTACAAAACAGATGTTTTTAAGCAATCGATGCTTAACTCCCAGCAAAACTTTGAAATACCATTGTACTGGTTGTGTCTCACAATGAAGTGGTTCTGTCCCAGCCAACAAAGACAAACATAGCTCTTAAAACCTCCCCTCATTAGTTTTGATAAGATTGAAGAAAGAAACCTTAGAGAAGTCATGCTTATGAATCTTGATTGGTTAAGAATTTTGATAAAAGCAGGCTCAGAGAGGCACAAACACAGGCATTTTGAGTAGTGACATGAAAACTCACTGCTGGAAGAAGATGCAGGGGAGAAAGCTGAGGAACAGCATGAGCACTTGGCCTTTCCAGCAGCTGGAAACAAGGAAATTGCCACAGACTGGAGTCTCTCTCCACCTCATTCCTTCTCCTTCCAAAGGGAGGAAGGAAGACAGGCCTATGGTCACCAACACATTTCCTACCTCCCTTTCTCGAGAAAGATGTCCAAATAGAGTACATTACACTTAATTTCCTTGTGAAAGTTTGAAATTTAGATAAAAAGAACTGGCTACTTAATGAAAAACAACTAACTACCAAATACTGCCACCACCAAATACTGCCACCATTAGAAGTGATTTGCCTTTTGGTGAACACAGCTTTTCCCATCCTGATAAAACTTATAAAAATGAACATTGATCTGCTTCTGTCTTCTTCTCTGTGTGCATATACAGTCAGATAAATAAATATGCACTAAAGCAACATGACTTTCCACCTTGGGAAGTTCCTTTTGGGTACTATTTTTATCTTCCTCCATCATTATTCTCGCTATTTCTGCCACATAACGTCACTTTCTAAGCAAACCTCTGCAAAAGCAGCCAATTCTTTGGCTTTCTTATGCTCCCAACCAAGTATGATTTATCTCAGCACCAGTTATCAAACCTGAAATATAAGTATTTTCTCTCTGGCACAAGGAATTACAGGATTTACAGCTGCTGTTGGTTAGGGACAGGTTGGGGAAAAAAAAAGAATCACAGAATTCACTTCTTAAGTTATAGTATATCATGAAGGCAAAATCATGTGACCGAACCCCCCCAAAGTAACAACATATTTAGTCTGTTGATACCTACTGTACCCTATGTTTGATCATGAGTGGTCTAATGAATGAATAAAAATCAACCTTTCAGCAAAGCAGTGGAAAGCATAATAAACCAAACTGGAAAACAGAACTGTTGTATTGATTTTTGTTAAATTAATCTCCCCCTTAGCACCAACCTATCATTAGATCCTTACCCCCAACTCCTGCCTGGCAGCATTGACAGCTGGGGCTGTAGCTGTACTGACAACATTCGCATTAAACAACACCATTTGTTCACTAAATACACTCTTCAAAAAAAGTGACAACTGCTGCTTATGACTGAAGGATTGTATGACCATCATGTAAACATCCTTCTAATACTGCTGGAAAATTAGTAAATATAAGCTCTGTATTAAACAGGAAGATACAGGTTAACTTTATTTCTTGTACCACTTAATACAGCATTTTAAAAATTATGTTAATTTGTTTTCTTTTAGCTCTACAGAAAACTGGTAGATTGGTTTGTAAATCACATTGGTTCAAAAGACAGACCACTTTTTCAGCCAGAATATGCAACAGAAAATCACTTAATCCCCATGTGGTTTAGTTCTGCCCCACTGACTGTGATAAAGGTGTAGACACAGAAAAGCAGATTTAGTGCAAATATCAAAAGCAAGCTCAAATCCTAGGTTCTGGTTGGCCTCTTAGAGTACCTCTGATATTTGAGGGCCAGGATAAGAAAGATGCTTCAAACAGTCAACAAGTATTTCCTTCTATATAAACGAGCTCTTCATTTCACTGGGAAAATCGGAGCAACAGCATTACTTGTAACAGGCACTTGACCTTAAAGGACATAAGTGCAAAAAGAAGGGCAAGAGACAGACAATAAAGTAATTGTAGAATCACCAAATGGTTTGGTTTGGAAAGGACCTTAAAGTTCCAAATCCCCTGCATGGGCAGGGTCACCTCCCACTAGATCAGGTTGCTCAGGGCCCCATCAAACCAGATCTTGAATGTTTCCCAGGGTGGGGCAGCAACACCTTCCCTGGAAGCAACCTGTGCTGGCATCTCACCACCCTCATAGGAAAGACTTTATTCCTAATACCCAATCTAAATCTACTGTATTTCGGATTAATATTGCCACCTCTTGTCCCAGCATTCCATGCCCTTGCAAAAAATCCCTTTCCAGCTTTCCTGTAGGCCCCCTTCAGGTACTGGAAAGCTGCTATAAGGTCTCAAGAACTTTAAAAATCAAAGTGTGCCGATAGCTGCACCACCCTTTAACTAATGCTCTCATCCAGAAGAAATACAGGTAACTCTACATAATTTCTTCTCCTCCCCCAAAAAGGAAAACTCCTTGGCTCTGGTTTACCTTTTGAAGTATCTTCTTTCATCATTATTAGGACTGTAAACACATTAACTTCCTTGTTTGGTTGCCTAATGTCTGGTGATGTGGAAACTCCTACATGTCATTCAGTAAAAAGAGTAAAACCTGAGCATCCTCCAGGAATAAAGCTGAAGAAATGGGAAATTCTTGGACAAAAAGATAAATTTAAATTAAAAAAAACCCCACAAAACTAAACTATGAAAAAAAAAAAGCTCAGTTCCACCATTTGAGGTCTGATTGCCTTCCATGAAAAATCTACTGTAACCATTTAGTCTTGCATGTTATATGCTGCACACATAATTAAAGCCTACCTTTTTTTTTTATGATGGACAATAAATAGGTAGATTTTTACCAGCAATAAAAAAATAATGTGCCATTTGCTTTAGAATGCTAGTAAAAATTTTGTGATCAAATGCAAGGTGCTTTATGGAAGCTTCCTGTCTCTATCATTATCTGTCATTTTCAGTCAAAACAGAGCTAATATTGGACATCTGGGAGAAAAACTGCTTTTTCAGGCTTTCCTTCATGAGCAGAATATGGCAAATAACAGAGAATATTTTAAGTTTTTCCCCTTTGTGGTCAGAAATAAAAAGCATAATAAACATGTTAAAAAGGGCTAATGAGCCCCAAGCAGCAAGATCTTAATCTTTCAAAGACTTTTATGGACTGTAATTATCTAATTACTGTTAATTGGTTGAGTGGGATAAGAGAGTACTGTGGGTGTAGGAGGGCATGCGTTGTGCTGCACATTTGGTGCTCATCCTGACACCACTGGGTGTAATACACCACTTGCTCAGGAATATCAATGATTTACTTGCAAAGTTTTTTGGTTGAGTTTGCAGTTTTTATCTGTGGTTTAAAAACTGTTGCTGATTCTTTATGCTCTGTGCGTGGTAAATCAGGAAAGTTGACTGGCTTCTCCCCATACTCCTGAGAGCTTAAGGAATCCACAGAATTGACATTTTTTTCTAGATTTTCTACACACTTAAACATCTTCTCTCCAAAAGAAAGGCAGATTACAACCCTGAAAGTAACCATGGCTTCAAGGCAACTAGACTTTTGCATCCTGGGTCACACAAATATAACAAAAGGCTGCTTCTAACATAATGAGCTGAAATGGACTGTCCGATCCCATCCTAAAAGCCTAATCCTTACAACAAAAGGAATGCTGGCACTTGGTGGTGCCTCTTGATGTCTTTGTAAACTGAGTTCAAGTGTCTCTAGGACACTGCTGAACAGAAGACATCACCACCTCCAGTGTGAGAATTACAGCAGTTCTCTGCCTCAAGGATTAATCACTTTAGACACAGTTTAATAGGGATGAGATTATCAGAAATGTATAATTTATGCATAACAATACAGTATTTGACACTCACTTTTGTGTCAAGACACTTTGTCCAGGTGTGATTATTACAATCAGATATAAGCCCCATTCAACATGAAGAGCAAAATTACATGTTTAGCTGATTTTTACACTGACCTGGCAGAACTTGAAGCGACTGTATGATACAGAGGACTGTGAAGCCAGGCTTTTTTTCCCCAGAACTGAAGCATCACATAGTAACTCACAGTGCTAGACAACTTGAATACCTGAGTAATATCTTGATCTTTGGTCAAATGCTTTCCTCCTCTTAGAGAACTAAAAGTGAAGATTTTCAAATTTCTGGTGCATTAGGAAAACAAATGGAAGCACCACTATCTGGCACGCATCATTACCTGCTCACCCAGGTGGGCAAGGCACAAACTGAGCCTAATGGCCCTCCTTTGTCTTCTAAAACACAGTCCAGGGTCCTAAAACACATAACTTACTGCCCAAAGATCAGCATTTCATTAAACAGCCACTTTGCTTGTTAGCACCTCCTGTACTGACAGTTACACTGTGACAGCGTAAGCTACATGGCAAAATCACTGGCATTAGATCAGTAGAGTCTGAAAAAGAGCTGATGTCTGTTGAATCAGCAAAGGACAGACACGTTATTCCTGCCCACTCCTCACATCACAAATAATGGAGTGGGCAAAGTGTTGGCTTTGAGTAGCCAGCATGTGCAGTAGGTCCTTCAAAACCAGGTACCTCCACTCAATGAGCAGAGGCCTGTTTTGTAAGAACATGGCAAAGTGTCCCTTGGCATGGGGGAAGTTCCTAAGGACAATGTGACCTTGAACAAATTAAAAGAGTAATCTGAACACAGAAGAAAATACTGCCATAAACAGATTTCTCACACCATACACTGTTGTATTTAGCAACCCACTATAGCTGTGAGACTAGTCACTGCTTTTAAAGCTAGGACTAAGTGGCATTTGGAAGATTATTTCCATGCAACTTCAAAAGCACTAAAAATGTGTGCATTTGACATTAAAAAAATTGTTTTGATTTACAAAGAAAGCTGTTGTAGCAAATGGCCTGATTTTTAGGGGATATAAAAAAGTTTAATGAAGGTAGTTAAGCTACAATTTTAAAGAGGAAGGAAAGCAACAGAGGTCAGCAGTCTGAGGAGATGCATTGTTTTGTCTTGTATTTTATTTTAAAGCAACATGTTTGTAATGAGACAGAAGAGGCCTCTTAAACTTTCAAAATACAGACCCCTGTCAGAAATGTGTGAAAACAATGAGGAATTGCCACTGAAGTTCTCTCTAACATGCACTCCTAGAGCTCAAAATAGCTGCATAATACTAGACCACACAACCATTTACTTCACTTTGTGTACTAGATTTATTTTTCTGCACACTTCTGCCTCTGAAAACTTCCATATATGCCTAGAGACAGTTGGAACAACTTCATAAATACTGAGATTGTAAGATTAATTCAAGCTCAAACACTTATTTTGTACTAAAAAAAAGTAGCAGGGAAAAAAGCCCCATAACAGCACAAAAATCTGTGTCAGCCATTAATAGGGTATTTTTGACATTTTGCACTAAATAATTCTCACTGCCACAATATTGCTATTACTGCACTATTTCATGCCATATGGCTCAAAATGCTATACCCAAAATTGTTACTCTCATATTTTGTTTTGTAAGATTTTTCCCCTAGATTTCTGTTCCAGGCTGCCTCCACTTCCTGGGAAAGTTGAATTCCCACATGCAACTGGAACACAGAAAGCTAAGCAAGTTGATATGGGTGCAGAGCCTCAGCAGTGCTTATCAGAACTTCAAAATGTCCCTACCCTTTGGGCTTTGGGATTGCCTAAACAACTCTGAGTCTTCTTCCATAACCAGCAGAACCTACTTTAGTGTCTCCAACAGCACAAAGGCAGCAGAAACATCCATTTACTCAGCCACAGCCTCTTTTAGGGGACCATAGAAATATTGAGTGACTACTTGGGGATTTTTCCCAGCAGCAACGTGAAGAACAACAATAACAAAAAACCCCAGAAACCCAATGTTATTTAGAAACAACAACAATCATAAGAGTAGTTTGGGCAATACAAATTTGTGTTGCTGACTTTCACAATCAGTTCTTACAGTAACAGCCTAGCATTCTGCAGTGAGGAGCACAAGCATACAATTGAAAGCTGCACGCAGCTAAACTATTGTACTTCTTCCACATCTTTTGAAAGGCTCAGCCTGAATTTTTCAACAAATTGGACACTTGTTCTCATTCTATGCACCAGCCTAAACACACCTGTGAGAATTTAATGCTCTTGCTACACTTTTTTATTTCTATCTTGATGTTGATATCAGATTTATCACAACAGTTTCTAAGCATCTATGATTAATTTTGTAACCAGCAGTATAGGATAATCAACAACACATTGTTTTAATTTTAGATCTGATTATCCAGCAACCATTTTATCCTGAAGTGTTATCCACAAAGAAATTTACAAGTAGGAATTAATATGGTCTTGAATTAACTTCCCTCACCAACTATATAGCCTAATTACTGGCACTGAAGAGCCAAGAAGGAAGGGTCCTTGAACCAGATTCAAAAGACTATGGCATATAGCATCCCCCCCTTTTTTTTTTTTAAGTCTTAGTGGGACTCAGCTTATTAAAACATGCATAGAAAAAGTTCACTTAGAATGACAATACTTTTTCTGCTCTCTTCCAAACTGCAATCTATTAAATCAAAAGTTCACATTTAAAGTTAGCTGTTTTCTACAGAGTGAATAGAACAAGCTTACAGACTTTTTCCACTGTGAGTTTTAAGAAGACTACTAATGAAAAAGGTAATATAAATATCACTTCAGTGCCCCTTTCCTTCTGTGATTCACAGTTATGCAAATGCTTATGAACTTCATACCTTGATATCCTGTGAAGCCTGCTGGTATTATTCATATTTTATACATCTGAAGAGTCAAAATGTGGTTTTCTTTCTTGGTTTTTGGAGCCCCCCCTCACCTCCCCCCTTTTTTTTTTCTTTGTGAATTAAATAAGCTTTTAAATTAAAAAAGTGTGATGCTTAAGTGAGAAATTAGGATTTTTGACATATTTGTTTACACTCTTTCACAGCCCTGTTCAACCCAGTCAAATCTGTAACTGAACCTTCCAGTTATGACCAACACAGTTGCACAATATTTTAATGATTAGTCCTTCAGGACTACAGCTTACATAAAAGTACAGTATTATAAACATAAATAAAAATCACTACCTGCAACATTATATTTTTCATGTATAGGCTTAAAAATCATCAGTATTTTTTTAATCTGTCTCATTTCCCAGCATATCTCATTTATTAACATCTGCTGTTCATGGCATCATTTTCTCTCTGAATGGTGATTTTCTCTGGTTCTTCTTTTCTGATATGCTCCATAGTAGGAACACTTTCACAGAGATAAAAGACATTACCTTTCCAAATGAAAACATTGGAAGGAAGTAATCATTTATGACCATGACTTGTGAGCAAATCTTTCATGATTCTGACATCATTTGCATTAATGTCCACAAGCTCAGCTGAACCTTCCTGCACTTAGAGCTGCATACAACTGTCACATTGTGGAATAGTCCAAAGTACTATACCTTTCACTTTGGGGTTTATCCTATCCTGAGGTTGCAAAATTTAAGCGATATCTGCTAAGTGAAGAAGTTAATCTGTGTGTTTCAAGGATCTATACAATTATAATCAACGCAGTTAAATGTTTCCCCTCAAGTATCCCCAAGAGGAGTGGGCTAAAAGCATCACTGAAGCTCAGAAGCCCTCTCAGTACCAACATTGCTTTACTCAGATTTCCTATTGATTCAATAACTAAGAGCAAGCACAGTGACCTGGATTGAGAACCACCTGAACTACTGGGTTCAAAGTGCAGTCATCAGCAGCACAAATTCTAGCTGGAGGCCAGTCACTGGTTTTGTGCCCCAGGGCATGATATTGAGGCCAAATTAACATCTCCACTAACGATGTGGACAATGGGACAGCACATACCCTCAGCAAATTTGCAGAAACATAACTTGGAGGAATGATCGATACAGTGAATTACACAAGTGCCATTCAAAGAGACCTCAACAAGCTGGAGAAATGGGCAGACAGGACTGTCATGAAGTCCAAAGGGAAACGCAAAGCCCTAAACCTGAGAAGCTGTACAGACTGGAGGCTGACCATCTTGAAAGCAGCTTTGCAGAAAAAGGCCTGGAGGTTCTGGTGGTCAGCCAGTTGACCATGAGCCAGTGATGCAACCTCATGGCAAAAATGGTAAAGAGCATCCCAGGCTGCATTAGGAAAAGCACTGCCAGCAGGTCAAGGGAGGCAACTCTTCCTCTCTACTCTGCCTTCATGAGACACATCTGGAGTGCTGTGTCCAGTTCTGGGCTTCCCAGTGTGAGAGAGACATGGGTACATGCTGCAGAGATCCCAGCAAAAGCCCACAAAATGTGAAGTGATCAGATCTTCTGACCCATGAGGGGTGGCTGAGAGATCTGGGACTGAGCTCAGTGGAGATCTCAGTAATACATATAAATACCAGAGAGAGGAAAGATAATAGAGTCAGACTCGGTGGTATCCAGTGACAGAAAAAGAAGCAACAGGCACACACAGAAATAAAAGACATTCCACTCAAACAATAAGATAAAAAAGATAGACTATAGGGGTGGTCAAACAATGGTGCAGATTATCCACAGAGGTTGTGGAGTCTTCATCCTTGGGGATGTTCAAAACCCAGCCACATACAGTCCTGAGCAATCTGCTCCAGGTGACCATGATTGAGCAAGGGGTTGAACTAGATCATCTCCAGAAGTCCCTGCCCACCTTAAACATTCTGTGAACCTATGACACAATTTGCTTTGGTTTGCATTAAGTAATATAATAACCACAGTAATTCCTTTTGTTGGAACAAATGTGTTTCATTTAAATGCTTGGAATTAAAACTCTCTATATTTTAATCTCTAAATGATAGTTTTCTTCTCAATACAGAAGAAAGTGAAGATTATGAATGAGGTCTTTACAGTAAAATACACATACATACACACTGATGTGTATGTTTTTTGCTACTACATTTTACTGTGACATGGCACTGTCTAGTTAAAGGCCAAATGAATTCACTAATCCGAATGCTAAAGAATGAGGAGAAAAAAACCAAACAATAAAAAGTCCCAAATTTTTTCTTCTCCCTTCTCTTTATGTTCTTCTCCTGTGAAAACGCTAATCCATACACTCATTGTGTGTTCCTAATTCCATCCTCCTCTCTCTCCTCTAATCTTTTATCTGTTTTCTTTCCTGAAAAATCTTTGTTTGGACCTACCTAGGCTTACAGGAAACTTTATCTTTGAGTTCTGGCATTCACTTCAGTTAATTGAAATCTTTCAGGTCTAACAAATCCACTTTTATGTTACAAACTAGCTGGGAGAAAGGCACAAAGGCATCTTTGCACAATAAAAACAGCTACCTGTTAATTCTGACAGGATTTGAAATTAACTTAAAAAAAAAAAGGCAAAGAAGTTTAATGTAGCCTTTAAGTGTCAATGCGTCATATTACTTAGTAGAACAGGAGTACTTATTAGTACTTCATATGATGATGTGATTATGGAGAGATGGAAGCATTAGTTTATTATGCTGGGAGTTTAGCTATAACTAGCAGAAGTTTAGCTATAACTGCCTCTTCAAGGCAAGAGACAGACTTTTGACAAAGTAATATCCTCTGTCACAGACAGAGGCACCTTTCTACTTTATTCCAGGATTCTCTGTATTTGCAGTCTCTCTTTGAACACTGAAGTACTAATTTACAAAGATTCTCCCAGAACTTTAGCACATAATCCCTTCAGCAGAAGAACTTCTAAGTTTGGTTTGGCTGCTCTGGTCTGTCTACAGTTATAGCACTGGAAGTTGAGGATATCCACAATAAGATATAAGAAAACTGGCATGCTAAAACCCAAACCTATGCCTTCTAATTTCATATTCATGCCTGACCAAACACTTCTGCAGAAGAGTTTGGCGTCTTTGTTCAAATAAAAATAAATATTTTTTTAAAGGCTATTGTTTTAAAGGTTAATGCTTTGAAGAGCTGGGCTGAAACAGATAATAGTTAGTCAACCAAAAAAAAAAAGTGATAGCAATCCCTCCCATTTGCAGGTCTTTTTTTGAGGTAAGATCTATCATGTTATAGGCAATGTTTGCCACTTTGTAGCAACATGGAGTGCAGGTATTCATTGGTCTTACCCCACCATCCTTCCATCCCTGCCACCAGAACACCTTTTTGGGTGTCTTGTCTTTTTTCCTAGGCACTATTTCAAGGTGTCAAGGGAAGGAAAGATTTCTCCTTTGCTAGGAGAACTCAAACAATGAAATTGTGCTCTTCTGCTCAGGCAGCTTTCTGCCAAACTAATGACAGTGAACTTCACATTGTTCAAACAGATGGAAAGAAGGATAGTAACAACAGTTTTAAGTAACTAGAAATAAGACCTACCCTGTTCTCATCTGTGGCAAGCAGCACTATTTACTTTTTTCCCCACAAAGTAGTGTTATTGTAAATCATGTGATACTTAGACTACTGCAGGAGACATTTTCAACCTGCAACTTTCCTCTAATCACTTTGCTACCAACTATTCAAATTCTGGAGTGCCATAATTGTCAAAGTTTCTGTTCTAGGACTCCTATGATTCTATGAAGTCTTAGGTTTCCTTCTGAACTTAAAAATGTAGTTGCACACTAAAATTATAAAAATAGCTTTAAAAAAAATCTCAAAGGACTATTATGAAAACGTCATAAGGGAGATTCTTAAGATCAGCATTTTTAGGTAAGTCGCAGCATTTTGAATGTCTGGTTACAACAATATTTCTTAGCTGTATGGCATAAGAAAACTGTGTTTCTCTAGAATCAGCTCAATAGTTCATGTTTCAACTCATATTTAATTATTACCTAACACGGTTTGGGAACACAGGTCACCTAAGTTTCTCATTTTCTTTTTGACAACAAATTACATATACAAGGTTCTGATATGCCTAAATATAAAAGAAAAGGCTTAGCCCTATTAAGTAATTATTTAATCAAGTTTTTGGCTGAAGCAGCAAAAACCCCCTCTTTTTCTCCTTGTGTTACTGTTGAATGCATAAACCCACCCATTTAAGACCGCAAAATTCCCTTCTCATCCCCACTACCAGTTTACAGAAGGTGAAACGTGGGCAAGACTAGATGGAGCTGAAGTCAGGGGTGAGGTGACAGCCACGCCAGGGCAGCAATGATGACCGAGATGCGGGACGGGACGCGGGGCCCCTGGCGGGGTCTGTCCGTGGTGCTGAACCGCGACTTCCACCCGCCAGACACCGAGACCCACGACATAGGACCGACAGGAAAAAGGGGAAGAGACTCACTGGATCCTTCCTTTGACTAGGAAAAAAAAAAATAATACAATCATTCTGCCAATTGTCCATTACTAGAAAAAACTAATTGCACTTCCCACTGAGCTTTGGAGGGCTGTAAATCATTATTACTTTGAACCCACGGCTCACAGCACTGCGAGAGCGCTGCAAAAAATAAAATTAGCTGATTAAAACAAGCTTTTAAAAAGTCAAATATCATTGGTTCCACCCTGAGAAAAAAAAAAAAAAAAGCATCTGCAGAAATTAAGCAACTTGCCCATGCAATAAGACATGGGCCAAGGTATGTCTTCTTGCAGTCTAACATTACGTCTATATAGATAGTGCTTAAAGGACTTTCAAGCTCTCAGAATAGCACATTCATCTGGCTACACCAGAGCTCTGAACCAGCAATATCAAACCTCCTTTGCACCCCAGTGTGCACTTGGGGAAAAGAGATCCAGACATTATAAAGAGAGGTCAGAATAATGTGACCTTTAAATGTTGTGGGGGGAAAAGGCACTTCACGCTCCAGCTTTTCTGGAGGCATTATCATCCTCAACTTGTTAGTAAGACTTTAGTCTTTAATTCATTAACATTTCAAACTGCCACAGCAAGGTTCAAGAAATGTAGCACCACTAACCAAGAAAAAAAATCTCTAATTTAAGCGTTTTTATTTCCCAGAGTAGTATCACCTACTATAGGACCTAGTGCAGAGCAACAGCAATTTCTGTTCATAATAAATGTATCTGTAAAATAGTTTCTCTACACAGGATGTTTTCATGCCTGTCTCCCTCATCTCCATTTTTGCCTTTCCACCCTTTAGCTCAGAGTATCTGTAGACCACTGTAGACCATACCATAATTTTCAAAGCAAAAAAAAAAACCAAACACAACAAAACACAACATGATTAACATTGGTGGTGGGCAGGTATGTGTGGAAGGAGAATACCATCTACAATAAGGTGATCTAAGCAGTCCTTTTTTTTCCTTTACCCCAACTACAATTCTGTATTTTGAGCAGAATTTTTTCCTTATCAGACAGTAGTAAACAAAAATACAAAGTTGTTTTTTTTTCAAAGCAAAATTTTACAGAGCAAGCTCACTTAGAGGTAAAACTGTACTTGTAACTTGCACTTGAGTAACATCAAATGGTGTTTTAATACACATTTGCTCAAGAAAGACTGTTTTAAAAATAACTGTACCACAACACAAGTATGCAACGTCAAAAACTAACATGCATGTATTTATGAAAAAAACCTTGGAACTTTTCTACTAATGATAGAAAGGGTTTTTTTTCCTCTTAAGACAACTGGTCAAATCAGGTGACTATCAGAACATATACAGGGATTATCAAGATTGTGGACTTTTTCCATACTGAAGAATCAAGGGACAATTTTCTGAGACCACTAACTGCATTTTAGTTCACTTCCTGCAATCTGTATAAATGCAGACTGCCAGCAAGCTTGCTGAATGAGGGATTGTGGTTTCTGAACCTTCCAGCACTATGCAAGACAAAAACTTCCAAAAAAATGACACTTTTTGTTTTGTTTTGTTTGTTTGTTTAAAAACTTCTGATGATATGTGTGTCTCTTCTTTGGGAAGAGAAGTCTAACGACAATGCGAGAATTCAGACTCTTACCAGCACTGTGTTGATCAGGTTCCAATTAAATTTTCTGTAGAACTGCATGCCTAAAAAGAAAAAAAGACAATACAAATTAAGAATAGCTTATAAAAAGAAGATACTCCTTTTGTTAGTTGATAGCCATAAACATGAGCACACATTTACAGATCAAAGTGTATTTTGTTCTCACAGCTCTAAGAGTTTAAACATATAAATATCACTTGATAGAGCACCTGGGGAGAGAAAGCTCATAAAAAAAAGCATTGCCTCTGAGCATCCCATCTGTTACTCTACCTGTCCCTGCCCCAGCATTCACAGAGCTTTAAACAAAATAGCATTTCTACTGGGAGAGGGGGTCTCTTAAGTTCCCACTTGTCACAGCATCTCTGTGAGAAGTCTGGAGTCAGAAGCACAGCGGGAAGTCACTGCTTTCTGCTGGAGTTTACACTGCCTTTTTTTTTTTTTAAGCACAAAATTCAAAATTGAGTTCTTCCCTCTCCTATACCATGCCTTAGGCAGGTGAGGACCATCTGTCAGACCCAAAGACATCTGCAATCAACAAGCATATTTGAGTTGACAAAAGGGTCAAGGCTCAGGAGCAGAGTACTGCTCACGAAGGGAATGTGGCTCTGAATTTGCAGACACTGTTAAGGAAAAGTTCTGGTGTCAAAGATTTGTGCTGCTGCCCCTGTGGGAAATAAGCCAAACTAATGAGGAAAAATATTGAAAGATATTCCATTCTCCAGGCTCTTCTGTGCATCCAGTTTTCTCTATTTCAGCCTATTAGTCTTCATTCTGTGTCTCCTGCAGAGGCCTTTGTCAGCACATGAATAATTAATGTTAATAGTCTCATCAACTTCAGGGCATAGTGCAAGACTCATTGAGCAAACGTTGGTTGGGCTTGTCCTGCCTCATGATGAAGTCTTTTCTTTCACATAATGGATCCCACAGAAGAAAAGCTGGGCTCTACTTCTTCAGTGTTCCTTACACAACTAGTTACAACACTATGTGTAGTATCTCACGGTATGTAAATCTGACTAGATTGTCTACTAAATGTGAACATTCAGTGAACACCTAACACAACTCTAACTGCAGGCAATAGCTAGTTTTACTTTAATCTCTTTAAATTAATCCATAAAATTGTTTTTGTTGTTGTAACAACACATGGTTTCATAATGTCAGGGTTAATATTAATATTATTAATATAAGCTCTGTTGCTAGTAGTAATATAAGCTCTCAGTATCACCCGGTATTTCTTCTACTTTTTAATATTTTCTTGAATCCATAATGGAAAACTGGAGTTACAATGATTTTTCCCCTTTGGCTGTGACTGCAAATGAGGCACAGAAAACAAGCACCCAATCCCACATGTGATAAACAGACTACCAAGTTCAGTTGCAAGAAGCAAATACTACTAATAAAAGAGATCAGTGAAAATCACCTGGTTTTTAAGTCAGAGAAAGCTTTCCTCCAAAGGAAAATACAGTTCTGTTTAACAGTAACACTTGAAGTCCTACTTAAGACACCTATTCTATGAAAATCAGACAAATTTTTTACTAGATACACAGCTCAATAAAATTCCATGTTATTACCCAAACTGTTGCAAATTATGCCCATTCACCTTAGACAAATCAAGACAATGTCAAAATGAATAATCAGGAGTTTCATGGATTCGGACTTATGTAAAATAACCCCCCAAAATGAATGTCTACTTAGACCTGCCAAGAAACTGTAAATTCACTCACGACCACAATGAGTATGCACAAATAACAAATTGCCCAAGTTTCAGAAGACATGAAACTAGTATATTATCAATTTATTGATTAGACACACTTAACGTAGTATTACTGTATCTTCATCCTTCTCATTTAGCATAAGCAAAACAACATGACCTCTAGGTATTAAAATCCCATTAGAAATGCTTTAAAAATTGTTTGCTATAAAAGCTATTGGTGATACTTTTCAAGTATGAGTACATTCTTCACTGTTGAGTAGAGTAAGAAAAATGCTAACATACATTTGAAAAGGATCTAAACTTGAAGCAAAATACTAAAACAATGAGACCAGATGGCTATCAGCCGTAGTAAAAGAGTAAATTCAGCACAACTGGAGGAAATAGCATGTTAGCACATTTTTTTGCATTAAACTGGAACCTGCCTTGCAGCAGGAGACACAAACATCAGACCGGGCGTGAGCTGCAATCTGTTCCGGAAGCTAAGACCTTAGTCAGGTTTTTTGTTTTAATTTTGTGAGTCTTGACACAGTAGCAGGAAGAATGAGGCAAAGAGGGAGGGAACTGCTGGTCAGGAACATTGTCTGAAAAAGCTTTGTACTCACTGCCTGCAGCTCAGATTGACAGTTGGATTTACAGCGTCCCCTAAACAGGGCGACAATCCAAGCTCCTACCTCCACAGCAAATTACAGCTCAGTTATGAACAGTCTGCTCTTCAACTTCACAAGTATTCTGCTAGTTAGTATTGCTTCACTCTTCCATTCCACTACATAAATAAAAACATTATATAACACTCCATACATTTTGGTGACTTCTCTAGTAAGATTTGATTGGGTAAATCTGGATTTGCCTAATAATTGAGAAGTAGACCAGAAAAATATACTGAAATTGACTTTGCCTGCTTAGGATAAAATGAATGATGAAAGCATTAGCTTAAGGAGATAATTAGTTTCATAGTCCACAACAGTGAATATTTACTGGGATACTTAGATTTTCTTTGAGTGAGTGAACTCATACATTTTAATGAAGTGTGATATTTGGGGTTATATAATTAAAGTCAAATGTATAACATATTTAGCAAATTGAAAACCTACTAGTTTGATGTATAAAATAAACAATTGGTTTGGCCCTATTTTTTAATTTTTAAATGTACCCACATCTACTTTTAATTAAAGTTCTAAACCTGCTTTTTTTTGTTTAACTAGTACCCATAGCATAAAATACGCAGTTATTAAAAATATGAAACAACTTATTAAATAGTCCAAACAGACAGCAATTTAGAAATAAACTCAAACCTTATCCAGAAATACAACAACAAAAGACCACTCCACCCCCATCATCTAAAGTCCCATTAAACAGAAAACAACACAGAAAGTTACAACAAATGAACTTCAAAGTAGATGCTCAGCAGGATGCCGGTTTGTCATGGACTGGGCCATGAAAATGAAGTGGCTGATATTTTAAAAATATAATACCTGCAAAAGATGATCATACTTCCAGCTGTTTCCATCTGCTTGTAAGAGATACAAGATTCGTATTTCCTGTCATTACCACAAACACCACTCTGGAATCTAGTGAAGTGCTGTGCCAGCCTCACACATGGACTTCGAAAATGCCAAGGCAAGCAGACAGCTCCCCACCCCAACTTCTAGAATGATACATTTGCTTTAACACTCCTGCAAACACATGCCCTGGTGACTAACAAAACAAGCAAGGGTCTTAAGACACAGAATACTTGCACAGCACTGGTCCTGTAGCTTCCTTTTATTTTTCCATGCCAGCCAAGCATACTGTGCAATACCTGTCTGTAACACATCTGATGGTTTCTGCAGCCCAACAGACCCTTTACCAGCCCAAAGCAGCCTAGCAACCTGAAGTTATTTCCCTTCCATTTGCCTGCAATGGAAAGTAAGTGGCAGGCTGTCAGATTTTCCCTGTAAGGACAGGATTTTCCACTGAAATCCTATTTATTTAGATAAGCAGGAAAAGTGTCATAGTAGCACAAAGAGAAGAAAAGTGATGCTAATTTGGTATGGAAAAATCTTCACGCTGAATGAGAACTGTAAGACTTTATTATCTCAGAGCAGTTGTTCAAGTGCCAAGAGATACTGTAGAGTATTCAAACACAACACACTGACAGTCCAGGCTGGTCTAGGACAGGAGAACAATGGAATAGATGGCAGCACAGTTAAACAAATTCAGAGGAGATGGATAACAAGAACAGCAAAAGGCAAGTCTTACAAAAATAATGCATTTTACCATCCCAATTCTATAAAGGCACAGATCTCTTGCCTGCTCCCCGTTACAGAATTACTTACAGTACAAACTTCTAAAACACTATCATAAACACAGCCATTTTCCTCCTACATTCATCTGCTACTTAAGACATGGTGCCTCATTTCTGTAAATCTGCCTGTACTTACTCCAGTCTGTCAGTTACATGGATGTTTCAAGCAAGATCACTAGTTTTACTTAATGTAGCAAGGTTATCAGTCCTAGAATCCTGTGTGATAATTTTGCATAGAAGAGAAAGTGGTTCCAAATCAGGTATTTAGCGGTAGAAGCAGCTTACCTGAAATCCTAAGAAAAATAAATAAGTAAGTCAAGCAATGTTTCCTCCTTTCTGCAATATAATAAGTGAAGTGTTTCAAACCCAAATAACAGCATTGCTGTTAGGGATTATAAATTGTGGTATTTTTCATAAACAACCCATTTGTTTTACCAATCAGCAAAAAGGACACAGACTCCAACAGAAAGAGCAGGCATATTTTACTGTATATTTCAAAATAATACAAAAAAAGGGCAATGTATTTAATAATAAAAAAATAAAATGGTAAGCTTATTATACTCTAGTTTTAAGCAGCAAAGAAAATAAGCAAGGTAATGCACCTAATCATTACTACATAGTTAGCTGTAGTGGTTAAGAAAGATACAACACCAATTGCCCTAATCATAGATTACGATCGTGCAGATGTGCAGTCGCTGGGAAGCCCCAGTTGCAGTGAGGATTTGGAGGACCTGTCATGGCAATTGGGAAGCTCTACACAGTGTGTCCACTCATAGGTGAGGTCTCCAAAGTTGCTGCAAGAAGGACCAGGTTTTATACAGTTGAATAAACAATTTTCAAATCCTTAAGTGTGGAAATATCCGCTGTCACCCTCCCCTCTTGGATTTTACCCAAAGCCTGGCCAGGGCCTAGGGAGGATCCCAAGGGGGGTGGTGGTGGGTGGTATCTCTACCTATTTTAGCTTTAACCACATCTTTCTCAATAAGACCAGATGTCTGGTTTCAGGCAATTGCAGAATGCCTCTAAAGAAAGAAAGATCTGTCTGCTGGTTACTGTTACACAATAAGCGTTATACCAAATCTTTACAGATTGTCATCAAAACACATATATATACTGCTGGGTTGTGAGATGCATCTATAGGCCAAATTTGGTTCAGGGCCTACTGTTCAGACCTCAGTACTTCAACACTGTATCTGCATGGATGATGCTAAGCTCTGTCTGTTCTTTTTCACAAAGCAAATTGCATTCAACCTAACCAGACTAACAATGCTTACAAATAAATGAAAAATCTACAATTTACTGTTAACAGAAGATCAGTTGGCACCCTACTGCGAAGCTGAAGGTGTAGCATGCACTAGAGAGAAACTGGTGATAGGTTGCTGACTCATTTTTCATTTATTTTCTGGGTGTTTTTCAGCATGAGGAGCTTACAAGCTATGATATAGCTTTCTCTGTCCGAGTGCTATCTCACCCTCATAACAGAAATCAGTAATTAAAGTTTAATATGCAGCATTGAGACTATCTACATCTCCCAAGGGGCCACTAGAAGGAAATTAGCAAAGAATGATGCAAGTTTGCTAGAAGGATTTGATAGCCAATTCTAATTCCATCAGCTTTGAGTGGGAAATTGAAAAGGCACCTCTGGGGGCACTAGCCATGTGTTTCCTGCAAGTTTCTCATTTAATTAAACCAGGCACATGGCAGATTTTGAACTTAGGCAATGTAAACCCCTGCAATTGCAGCGATCTGTCCTGCAGAAGCTCCCTGCTCTGTTCCGATAACCCAAACTTCCTGGATAAAACAGTCACACAAAGCTGAGCGGAAGAAGAGCAGACAGACAATTGAAATTATATGCTGATTAGATGCCAAGGGAAGATTGCTTCTAATGCTGTGCCATGCCAGCAACTGAAAGAGATAAAGCCTTTTTAGCTGAAACAAGAATCAGCTTGTAACACCTTTGGTTTTTTGTGCAAGAGCAAGGTGTTTTTTACAGGTTATTCAAAAGGTTCAAGAACTTTGAAAGGTCATGGGTTTATAGGAAGCTTCTAAGTTTCAAGAATACTTTACCGACTCTTTGCATTTTCATTGAGCCCAAGAGATGCCAGTTTCTTGCCTGTATTATTTATGCTTTGTACTGCTACCAAGCCACCTGATGCAAACCAAGCAATGCCCACAAAGGGCAGTGGGCCTTGCCGAAACCTCTTCTTCCCACATTTTCCTGTGCTCCTAGTTTTCAGTGAAGTAACCAAAGGCAAGATTTCTGCATCCTGGGTATAGAACATGAGTCTCAGAGATTTATTTACAGCATTTTTTCTCATCTGGCTAGCAAGAGAAGAAAAGGCTTGTTTCATCTGCTTTACACTTCCATTTCTTCCAGTTCCGCCTCTGTTACTAGGAGCTCTTTGCTGCACATGACTACCAAGAGGCTATTTGAGTAACAATAGTCTACATATAATCTACAGCTCAGCCTTTTGGGATGACATGAAAGGGATGTGACACAGGATCTTTAGGTTGGGATGTATTTCACAGAATTTTATTTTCTGCAAGCAGAAGGTTTACTTTTCAAGATGTCTGTTCCCTGCTTCTCTATATTTCAGGAATGAAAGAGATCCAGTTATATTGCAGCTGTATTCTTTTCAAGCATGTAACAGTACCTGGAATATAAAAGAAGAACTGAAAGACAGATTAAAGTCACAGGACTGATCTCTAATGTCTAATTGTCTAGCAGACATTACTCCATACTGCATCAGGTTCTTGGCAATAAACATTGCTGCTGGTGAGACTCATAGTTGAAAGACTGTCTGGTTTGGAAAGGCACTCTTAGATGTGATGCAGATCTTTGGCTATGAAAAGTCAGGTGCTAGTTTTGTGTCAAGAAAACTCCACTCTCCCAAGTAGCTCAGGTAAGGAAGTTTCAGGTGCTAGCTGCTAATCTGAGCAAATCAATGTCATTTTGATTAGTGCTATGTGAATTTGAAGAAAAATTGCCAGGTTAGCAAAGTCACTTTTCTCTTGAAACCCCCCATGCGTACCAGCTTATGTAATCTTAATTAAAGTCAACAAAGTGCAACTCCTTTTTTAAAACAATTTAAGTACCTTTTATTGGAGTTTAATTAATAATTATAGCCACCAGGGTAAGTTTTCCAAAAAATCAAAGGAAGACAGAGGGCTTTATGCCATTCTTTGTTTATAGTTACGGAAAACAAACAGCAGTCCAGAGAGAAGGCTTCAATTTTATTTGACACATGCAACTTCTAATGAAAATGGCAGCTGTGATTCTAGTGGAGTCACTAATTTTAATTTCAAATATAAAATGCTTATGTCAATATTATTAAGAATAAACGTCCTAGAGAAGTAGTACCAGAACAAGGTTTTATTTATTTATTTCATGAAGATAAAAACATGCTGGTTTGTTTTTCTTTGTTATGGTATATGCTTATTTTTCCAATGTACTCTGACTGTAATATAGTTTGATTTGCAGGAGGGAAAGGAGAGGAATGTTAAATTTCAGACTTCTTTTTCTAGCTGAGCAAGGTGAAAAAAATGTAAAGGTTTATTTTGAGGAAACATTCTTTTCTCCAACAAAGGAAAAAAGTTTCCAGTTTGAGACAAGTTATTTTCTTCAGAAAACTACTTATTTTGATGAAGAAGGTACTGGCTGCCAGAAGCAAAGAGCAGGGAGGACATCACAGAGATGGGATTCACTTTGCCTAAGCATGTTAACCTGTATATCTAATCAAGGGATCTTAATTGCTCCTAATGCTTGCTGAAGGAGTGTACCTTTCCTACTATAGCAGACTGCAGGATTGTCAAGAGGATCTGAGGAATGTCCTCAACATCCTTAAGGCATCAGGAGCCATGAACTGCAGCAATAAGTAATAAACACATGAAGTGTTTCAAAAAAACAAGCTTTATCCTCTCTTCTGGCCTTTGAATCTTGCCCTTATGCACAGGTGTTACTTTATTAATTTCTACCAGACATCCTTCACTTTAGTTTCACAATTTAACTCTACAGGACAGAGCATGGACCGGAGTATTCATTTGTATAGGTAGGGGAAAAACTCAGGACCCCCGGCCTTTCACTTGAACAGGAATGTGTTTAAGGACACTTGCTTCTAATCTCAAGTTCTTCACCTTCCCTCCTATGTCTACATAAGAATTTCTAACCTGACTCAATTCATGCGATGTAAATAATAAAAAGTTTGCATAGCATTGTTTTTTTATTTCATCCACTTACCTCTTGTAATTACTTCAACCATGACAGCATTATATATTCCTAAGCCCCTTGTGCATTTGCAGGCTGTCAGATACAAACTCAACCTAACTAGCCCAGGTACCCAGTGATCTGACTATCTTCTGGCATGTGTACTTCCTGCAGCAAACAGGGATGTTTCATAGCTTTCCAGCTACAAATTTGGATCCCTCAAATTCAAGTTCATTAATTCTCCTTCCTGTTCCCACCATCATAACACAATATTTTACAACAGTTAATGTGCAAGAACCAATTTCTGCTGTGTGCTTGCTTTACATAAACAAGTTACCTAAAAATATTAGCCTATAAAATAAATCTTGTCATTGTTCTTTCTAACTCTAAGAAACCAGCTAATCATTACACAGATTTATTTACACTGTGAGCCTTCAGGCTGGTGTAATTATCTCATTCTTGATATTTGTATCAGGGCACCACTAAAGGCATTGAAAGGTTAGTAGAACTTGCAACAGGAGGTCTTTTCGACCCTCTTTTTTTTCCCCTTCTGGTGAGACCTGTATTGTCACTTAATATTACAATGTGTGTGGGAGGGTAGTTTTGTTATTACCTGCTTCAAGGACAGCTTTATGAAGGTGAAAACTCCCTAACCAGAAGAGTTCACTAAGGGTACAGACATACTAATTAAACAGCAACATTATAATTATCCAAAGCTTGCTGTTTGATATTTTTACTTAATGTTTGTCAATACAAGCTAGATAAGATTAGAGTAAAGCTATTTTGTAAAGAGCAAGGCAACCCTTAGCGTTCAGAGCTGATCAATAACAATATCTTACACTGCAAGAACTGCAGTGAGCAAACTGTCTTACTTCATGCTAATTTAGCAGGGAATAGGGAGGGGCTGTATCACTGTCACCCACTGAACAAATAAGCTTAATGCCAAGTTACTGTGTTTGAAATAGAACCCTTAAAATTTGTTCTGAAATCTTGCTAAAGTAAATATTATGTTGCAATTTCATCATAAGTCACCCCAAAATATAAAAATACATACAGCATTTAAAAAATGTTTTTCTTCTATGTAAGACTCAGCAAAAAAATGGAATTTCTTTGTGTTTGGGAGGCATTGTCTCATTTTTAAGCTTTCATCTCATTTCTACAATAAGCTTTTCATATGGCTACTAGCAGCTGAACACATGCAGAACCAGAACTCTCTTCCTTGCAGTGTCTCTTTATGACAAAGTAGAGCCATCAGCAGGCCAGATCATCTGAGAGAAACTGACCCATTGTCATTAATATGGCCAACTCTATTGCAGCAGCGTCATTATGCTACAGTGCCTAATCACTTCCCCCTGCAGTGACATGCATGTCCTTCTAGATACAGGAGACTGGTTAATTTCTGCACAGAACTGAAATTCAAGGTCATTCCTTAAGAAATATAAAGATTATCCTCAGAGTGAGAAAGAGCCTTTTCTCTTCTCTCAAAAATAAAGCCTTTGCAAGCGTCCTGCTGTCGGGCACCATTTTGTGGAGGTTGCAACATCTGAGGCATTGGCATTGCAGAGACCTGGCACAAAGTCTGACAATCAGCTACCACACTGTGGGTGTGAGAAGCGATGTCACATGTCAGCAAAACAGCATTCACCAGCTGGAGGCCCACAAATGCCCACTATAATTATCAACTTTATTTTCAAATAGAGTTCACAGTTTATACAGGACACACTTCATGCCATCAGAGCATTCAAACACTGCACAGAATAAACTGGTGGCATGTCAGGTTTCTTAAAAAGAAAGCTGTGCACATAACATGATATATTTTATTTGTTCAGAAGAACAATAATCTAAGTTCACCAAAAAGAGTAGCATGCATTATCCAAATGTGCAAAGCACAATACCTAACGATTCTTTCCTGTACAACAGAGCAGTTGTCCTCTGCTCTGCTTTTGCCTTTAGATTCATCATTACTACTTTTATCCATGTGGTTGCTATCAATTTAATGCTCTTAGTTCTACAAATACAAGTACATGTACATTCACCTAAATGTTGACCAAAGTCAATATTTTGGGTTTCCCAGAGGGATGTTACTTGGTTTTGCATGCTTCCGTTCCATTGTACTCATGCTGCAACTCAGGAGGCAGAAAATACACATGAAAAGAATTGGCCACTTTGTGACTTCACTCATGCTTTCAAATTTTCATTTGGCAGGAGTCTAACATTTTACTGCTGCTCTAGACTTCATCCTTCTTTCTTCTATTTTATAACCATCCCCTCCTTCTTCCAAACCATTGCTGAGGTACATTCAATTAAGAACTCCATTCTAAGCTTTCTATATTAACCTTAGGAAGGTCTTAAAAATGTCAATTTCTTCATATACTGACATTCTGTGTGTATATATCTATATATACACATACAGAAAATTACATATACATTCTTTTGAAGCATCTCGGTAACATACTAATGATAATTCAGAAAAAATAAAAAAAGAGCTTAGGAGGTAATATTTTTCCTGGTGCACTCCAATTAATTCTGACCCACCAGAAAATGTCTGCCCAATGTGTTATCACAAATTAAAATAATTCCTCCTTGCTACTGTAAGCTAGTATGAAATTGCATGCAAAGCAGGCTACAGGTAGGGAACTCTCTGGACAGAAGCTGCTTAGCAATACTTCTAGAAACTAGAATCTGACTTAAAAATATAATTAACATGTTGTACTCATTTTTTCCATAAATTAAAAATGAGACGCTGTTGTTCACCTACGGTGAGCAGATTTCATGCATTAATTTACCACTTCTTAAACTGCCCATTTAGCTTAAATGAGAAATTTCCACTAGAGATGAAAACTACAAAATAAAGCACTTGAGTGACAGACTTGCAATCTGCATTAAAAAAAAACGAAGGAGATATGAATGAAAGGACAAAGACATATCAGATATCTGCTGTCAAAAATCTCTTCTAGAACTTGCTTCGCTTTATTCCTTTATAAACCACTGCCAAGGATGATGTATCGTTTAATACTTCAAAAGATTCTCCAGTAAGCCAGAAAAGTGATGAGCAGTTCTTTTGACCCTGGCACCCAGAATAATTATAATTATCTGGACTATTTAGCCTGAAAGGAATCGGACACTATTCATGGTCTGTTAGTTCAGCTATCATGTTTGATAATCTATACACACAAGTCATTGAAGGTCACTCAACCTTAGAGTACTTCAAACACACTTAGTTAGCCTTTACTGAAGAGGGAAGTGCAAGTGCCCCATTTCTATTGCTATGACACTATTGAAAGACTGGAACTACTGAAGGATGAAAATAATTTTATTTTATGTCCTCTGTGTAGAAAGATTTGAATAAACCCAGTTGTTTGGTTGGACTGTAAATACAAGATACTTGCTGGGATACTGGAGAAGTGAAGACTAAGCAGAAGGAAAATGAAGCTGAAGTAAATGAAGCTGATTCAGTGCAACTGTTCAGAAGTGTTACCAGAATTTCCCCTCCACACACACACAGAACTGTATAAGCATTCCTTAGTTAAAACTTACAGAATCATAGAACGGTTAAGGTCGGAAGGGACCTTAAAGATCATCAGGTTCCAACCTCCGTGCTATGAGCAGGGACACCTCACACTAGACCAGGCTGCACAAAGTCTCATCCAACCTGGCCTTAAACACTTCCAGGGAGGGGGCTTCCACAACCTTCCTAGGTAACTTATATCCTGTGTCTTACTACCCTCATGGTGAAGAATTCTTCCTGATGTCTAACCTAAATCTACCCTCTTTCAGTGTAAAACCTTTACCTGTTGTCCTGTCACTACCCTCTCTGGTGAAAAGCCCCTCCTCAGCTTTCCTGTAGCCCCTTCAGGTACTCCAAAGGCCACTATAAGGTCTCCCCAGAGCCTTCTCTTCTCCAGGCTGAACAGCCCCAACTTCCTCAGCCTCTCTTCACATCAGAGGTGCTCCAGCCCTTTGATCATCTTGGTGGACCTTCTCTGGACCCTCTTCGACAGCTCCATGTATTTCCTGTGCTGAGGGCTCCACAGCTGTATGCAGTATTCCAGGTGTGGTCTCACAAGAGCCAAGTAAAGGGGAAGAATCTTCACCTCAGTTGACTAGCAAGGGCTACAATACTGGTTCTGCACAAGTGTTTCCACGATGTCAGATATCCTGGGTTGCATGAAGAAAATATTTTTATAAAACTGAAGTTACATAGGAGTTTTACAGGCATTTTAAAATGGTAAGAGATGTTGTTATAAGACAATACAACACAGGGATGTGGAAGCCCCATCCCTAGAAGTGTTCAAGGCCAGGTTGGATGGGATTCTAAGCAACCTTACCTAGCAGGTGGTGTCCCTGCCTTTGCAGGGGGGTTGGAACCAGATGGTTGTTAAGGTCCCCAACCCAACCATTTTATGATTCTATGATACAAGTAATGGACCATCAACCCACTAGCTTACATTTAAATGTAAGCAACACTTACATTTAAAAAAAATGCAATGGGTCATCTCTGTAGTCCTACTAGACTTTCAGAAATTTGACTGAACTTCTGCCCTAAAGAGAAGCACCTGTGATATCATCACCAAGCAGAGTGGAGATGCACACCAAAGTAACTCCTTTTCAGTGAGAAAGATTTTTCTCAGTAGTTCCCAGTGTCAGAACAAGAGGCAACAGGTACAAGTTTGAACATAGGAAGTTCCATTTGAATATGAGGAAAAACTTCTTCACAGTGAGGGTGACAGAGCACTGGAACAGGCTGCCCAGGGAGGCTGTGGAGTCTCCATCTCTGGAGATATTCAACACCCACCTGGATACAGCCCTGAATAATGCGTTCTAGATGGTCTTCAGTGGGCGAGTTGGACGAGATGATCTCTAGAGGTCCCTTCCAACTCTAGCAATTCTGTGATTCTGTGAAAGGGCTAGTTGATTGATCTATGCTCACTGAAAAGGACAATACATTGTCTAGCCACTTCGGGGAGCAGATCCACTGATCTTTCAGAGATTACAGCTCTTTTTCACTGCTACACATCTACAGAAAGCACCAGACTTCCAGCACGCACAAGACCAATTTTTTACAATCCAGATTTGAAAAAACAAAATGCAGATGCAAAGTTAAAAGATTACACTTAATTCTCTGCTGCTGCACTGACAAAGCCTTCCAACTTTTTCCGAAATCAATATTCTTGCACTGATATAAAATTAGCATTAGAGAGCTGAGATTCAGTTCTTGGTATTGATCAAGCCATCTCTGACCCAAGCCTGTTTGTAACAGAAAACACTCCTAAATGTATAATCTCTTTACAAGTACATTATAATCTTTTAAGACTGTCAGAGAAATAAATTTTCTTTGCTAATGTATACTCTGCTTCTGTGTGGGAAAAAAAAAAAAGATCAGTGTAGGCAAGATGCAGACTGTGTCTGATTTTGAGAGACATACCTAACTCCCTAGGTACTTTTCTTTTTGAAGTTGCAATTTCTTATTTGGAAATCATCTTTATTGCATGCACAACTGCCAACTTCCAGTATTTTTCACCCTTTTAGCCTGGCTGAACCAATGCTGAGATGAGAGCAAGTCTCTTTCTATTCTGTGTGTATCATCTCTAACAGCTTTCCTTGCCAAGTTTTAACTACTGAAACCATTGTGGAAGATACATGAAAAGGCAGGTAGCTCTCAAAGAACCCTTACCTAGTGACACAGCGAGAATTTCAACACCACCTCATTCTGGAAGTGCCACTAAGAACAGCCTGAAGATGTTTCTGCTTCTCTCCAAAACTTTAAATTATATTAGTAGATTAATAGCTCTTTTAGTGACCTTCCCCCCATCATCCCCTGAATAACAAGTTTATAAAAATATCAGTCTTAAAATCCCTGGTTGAATTTTTATCTTTTTAAAAATAATTTTCCTAATCCTATCTACATTCTCAAAATTTGTTTTAAAATTATTTATTAGAAATAAAAAAATTAAACAGAGGCATAGTTCTGCTGAGCTTTATGGTGGCAGGATGGTGTATTTAAATCTGAGGTTAAAAAAAATCAATATACAATTATTTTTTCATACACCTGTGTTATTCAGTTTTCCTTTGGATTTCTCTATTAATCTTTAATTTTCTTTATGCAATGGTTATAATGCCATTCTTTGATTCTGTATGTGAAGTATTTTTTTAAATGACAAATATATTCATATATTATAATAAAATCTATATTCAGGTAACAAATCAAAGGTGTATATTTTACTTTTATAATGAAATCAAATTGAATATTCCTTAGTTTAGCACAAACAAATCATGCTGTTATAAAGAAAGGTATAAAGACCTATCAGCCAAGGATATGGGTAATTTCCTTTTTTAGGCTCTATAGTGGTACATTTTGTGTTCTAACATGTACCCGTGATGGCCAAGGAAAATATTAACGCCTCAGCCTTTATCCCACAGAGACCACACTCACCATGTCTCCATTCTTGTTAATGAAAACCCTCTCACTGAGCTCAAGATCAGTACCATAGACTGCTCCTGAATATTCAAGCCTAGACGTGTACTCTTAAAAATAACTTTCCAGTCAATCACCTCAGAATAGTGCAGGGAAAAAGATTGATATAACTCTTATTTCCATCAACAAGCCAGTATTTTTTTATTTGTGGTAGAGAAGAAAAAGGTTTGCCAGCAAACAGCCTTCAGGAACTGGTCTCTACTTCTCACTACTAGTCCAAAATGCATCTTCCTAGTATTTAGTGAATGGTTTATGGATATATTGAGTTTTCTTAAAGTATTACCATTGTTGATTTTGAAGGGTTTCTCACCTGGCACAGAAAATTGACTGTTCCAACCCAAGTGACTGCAAATTAAGGATGTAAGGTCTAATGAATAGTCCTCAAAGACTAAAAGACTTTTTCCTAATATTCAGATGGAGGAAAATATAAATAGTGATGAAAGAAGAGGGTTTTGATTTGTTTATACACATCCTGCAGTCTTTATTTGAAGTGTGATGCTTCTCCCTACTCGTTCTTGATCATTGGTAGTCCTCCTAAGTTACCATCTCCCACAACGTTCTTTAACATTGCAGAATAATAAAAATTATCCAAGTCAAATGGAAGATATAAAAACCAAAAATATACCTCAGTACAAAGATGACACTTCTGCTATCCTTGCACTGGTCTAAATTCAGAGCAGTCTGAGATCTTAAGCAGGATTCCTTTCTCAGACTTACCTTCCACTCATATTATAAAGAAAGGAAAATGGGCTTTTAAATTTTCCTTTATCAAGCACTATGGCCATTTTTTAGATGTGTAGACAGAAGTTGTTAGTTATCATAGGTTCTAGAAGCTTCCTTTCTGGTACCAGAAAACAGTTTAATAAAGAGCAAGATTACCTTGAGCATCATTTTTTTTCAATTCAAATGATGAATAAAGGTATCAGAAGCTATGACAGCCACAGGAAAATAGTGTGATGATCATCATACAATTAACAGAAGACAGTTTTGCTGAAATACAGCTTTATTTAAGTAGCATCAAACTCTCCATGTGGTTATAATCCTGTAGTTGCTCTTAATGCCTTATTTTCCAAGGAAACTTCAGATTTAGTATCACCAAACAACTTCATTTATTGACAGGGCATCAAGTGAGAATGATTAGGAGCACAAAATTAACTAAGAGGGGTGGGAAAATAAAATCAGTAATCAAGTAAGTATCAATGAAAACTAGGGCTGTCAGCAGTAGAGACAAACAAAACCAGAGCCCAAAACAATGAAAAGGAAACTGAGGTCAGAGTAGTAAAGCACTTGTGCTACCAACACTATGAAAGAGTTCAGATTTATGTGGAGCACTTGATTTAGAATCATAACTGGATAAGGTTTACAGGCACCATGAAGAACAAACCAACTGGAAAAAGACATCATCTTAGTTACAGGTTCCAGGACATTCGGTCATTCATTCTACAAGAAGTATGATTTTTAAATAGGTAGAGATGTTTTGTTGTTCCTTTTTCTTGCAACTGTGATGGTCTAAGTGAGGAATATTTGTTAAGATAAAAGTATTTCTTATGATAAAGGTAGTAAGTTACAATTTAACAGAAAAACCAAAACTTGCAAACACTAGTCTGCCTAACTTCCTACATAATCAATCAAAATTCTAATACATAACATAGAATCATAGAATGGTTTGGGTTGGAAGGGACCTTAAAGATCATCTAGTTCCAACCTCCCTGCATGGACAGGGGCAACTCCCACTAGACCAGACTGCTCAAAGCCCCATCCAATATGACTCTCTCAAAGCAAAATGACCCAATACTGCACTTTAAGAACAACAAAAATTCTGGAAAAATCCTCCTTTGATATGGTTGCTATTTCACCCACCTAAGAGCAAATCTCAATGTATTTCTAGCATACTTCCAATTTCCTTGTTAGGCATGACTGACCATTAACATCCTAACTTATTTGAAGAACTTTGCCATTCAGTTGCTTCCTCACTCCTTACAACAGTACTTCATCTGGCTTATTACTGGAATTAATGATTGCTTTTTTTAAAGAAGGATTTGGCAGTTACTTGTGACTTTTGAGCATATATAATTCTTGACTAAGCAGCCAGCATGCAACAAGGTTGAATTTAGACTGACAGGTCATCGCATGTTTATCATTAAGTTTTATAGGAAGCAGAGTACAAGCTTGATTATCAAGACTTATTCTGATTTTCAGTGTCAAATAGACTCTGTTTAGAACAGACAAACTGCATAACAGAGAATTCTATGAGTGTTTCAGGTGCATAAGAGTCTCTTTCTTTCCTTCTCCTTAATTAAGTACGAAAAGTGTTAGGAAAATTCAAAGTCTTGATTTGGCCTTATATTGCAACAATTGCTTACCCATATATGATGAACAGCTAGGTAGGCATACTGCACCAGTTTGCTGTCAGAGCTGTTTTATACCCTGATACATTTTCCATTATTCTCAAACCCAAGACAGGACGACTTACGGTTTTAAGAGAAAGACACATTTGGCATTTGTGGCTAACAAAAGGCTGTCTCTGCACACAGGATCACAGAAAAACTGTTGATTTTTGCCTTACAGAAGTGTTAGCTACAAACCCTGTCAACAAAAATTGCCTGGTTATTGCTAGCAGCACAGACACACTTGGGTTTCACTTTGCTTAGGGGCTTGCCACATACCCACAGAACTGTGAGCTTGCTTGTTTTTGCCAGCAGGGGAAGGAAGGCTGCCATGCCACATGGCACTTGGAACTGCTACCACACACAAGCCATTTTCATTCTGTTTACCGGCTTGCAAGTTAAACTATATTTTAACACAAACATAAATGTAGTAGTTTGTTGTTTTGTTTTTTTCCCGTTTAGCCTAAGTTACACAGGCACCTTGCAGCCATGAACCAGCCAACCATTTAATGACTGCAAGTCCTTGAGAGCATGTTGCAATGCCATAAGGGCAATAATTTCCCTTGTTTAACACCAGTAACCAGATACCAGTAACTGCCTAAACAGAGCATGCCTTGGGTATTCCTTAAGGCAGCAAGCATAAACACTGCTGCAGTCAGGGTACATGTCCAAATGCCTTCACTAGCATCTTTCAATAAGGAAGCATTTTTCAATGCTTTTCTCATAATTTTGATTCAAGCTGTATTAGTGCTTCTGAATTCTTGCAGGTACCTTATGGAAACTCCTAGCTGCATTTACTGATATCAAATCAGCATTTACATGACAGAAAAGTCCAATGAAGTAGGAAATTAAGAATCTGTAATATTAGATATGACGAGTTATCTAAATGGTATTAATTCCTGCAGACTTACTAACCTTAACTTCTCTTACCTGAGAAACAGGGAGGAAAAAAGCATCTTACCAAACATTCCTGTTAAAATAAATTACCCACTGCACAGTTTTTTTTGTCTTTTTTTTTTTTTTCCCCAATGAGCTACAGCTGGCAGCCCCAGCACTTCTGCATCCTGCCTGCTATTGATATATAATCCTTATTCATTTCCAGCCATAATGTGACAACTGTTTCCAGGCAAGCGAACCCTCAGTTTTTCAAACAGTATGGAAATATCAAGAAAGACGTATTTTTTACACAAAAATATTCTCTTTCTACTATTGTTAAAACTCACCCACCTGCTGTAAAAGTAGTTGCAATAATTGGTTATACAGGAGGAATTCTCACCAACCAATACATTCAGCTTATTTACCATCTATATAGAGCAATTGCTGTTTTCAGGGTAAGAATAATGAACTAGGCTCAATATTATTGAAAACCTCCCAGATGGGGAGAATCAAGTGCCTCACTGAGATTACATGTCAATAACAACTTAATGATCATCATTATCTTCACTGGTCTCTATTACATCCTATAGGTTTTATTCTTCACATGCATGTGCCACACTTTTTGGACATTAGAAGAAAAAACAACACAAAACCAACAAAAAATCATTAAAAACAGGATGACTTTTTTCCTGAACAACTCTGCCCCAAACCTGTGAAGACTTTTTCAAACCAATTCTGTAAAGAGCTGCAAAAATCAGATAAGCCACCACAAGTTTCCATTCATCGAGTCAAGATGCTCAACCCTTAAAACATTGAATTTCAGGCCCTTTTATGAACTGCTTTGTAACTTACATGTCTTAGGCACTTTTCCTGACTGACAGCTGAAACTGTCGACAACAAACGCAGCAAAGCAAGGATGCACACATACTTGTTCAAAGGCTTTCAGCTATGTTGTTTCCTCTAGGGACAGCAGTGCAGGCCTGTAACTTTTTAAGCCCCTGACAGTTACAGAAGGTCTATGCTTCCCCTGCTTCCTGTAGCAGAAATAATACGATCTTTAAGAATGGACTAAAGGCTGAAAAAAGGAATGTTCTATATCCTTCTAGGTAGATTAATCAATACTTAATTATTTAGAAGCTCTAAATGGCTATCTTTGGCTGGCACGTGAATAAGACATGTTATCATCTTTCAATAAAGGCCAGGAAATCAGATTGCAAGCATGTAGCAAGGCACTGCTGTGTAGAGAAAGTTCGCTCCATTTGCTGCACTTCACCATTTCATTTCATCAAAGGTGTTTATGTTACACTTAATGAGATAAGGGACAGCCAAGGCCTCAATAGCAGGTCTCAGCATTGTCTGATAACAGTAGCAAACTGGGAATAAATACTGCTTTGCAGAAACCATTTTTAAAGCCCTAATAAAGTAATCATAGGCCTTCGAAGAAATTGGTTAATTGGATCATCCATGTTTTGTTTCAGGAGTAAGATATGTATTCCTATGATTAATTCATTAGAGCGTGCTTTTACTCAAGTTAATTTGATAGTTCTGAATCGAGGCATCACATTGCTGGATCGCTATTGTGCTTTTGCAGAAATGATGTGCTAAACAATCCAACCTTTCTGCCTTGCTAAAGTTGCCTCACATTACTCTGTTCCTCTGGATACAACAGGGATCTTGTTGATTCAGCTTGTGGCCAGCACAGGCATCACTCCCAGAGCTCTGAGTAAGGGTAGTGGCTGTTGATTCACAGCAATCCTTCTGAAGTGATGAGAATACCTGACATATCTAAACGAGTGTGCCAAGTTTTTCTAGTTCCCTTTTAAAGTAGCTACTGAAGGGAACACAACTGCTTCACGAGCCCAGCCAAAATTACTGTCAAGATATTCCATCACTGTTTCTTCCACAGAAGTTTTTGTGCTTAGTTGGTTCCAGTTGGATAGCAACTGATCTTATGATCTGACAGTCTACCTCATCTGCTAGTGAATCCATCTAGAGGCTTTTAGGAACGTGTGTCATATACATGTTTGTACTGCTAGCAGAATTGTCATCAGTAAATACTGCTGAAGTGTCCATATATGAGAAATTAGCTGCTTATCAGCTGTGTGAATGTCTACAGACACTGGGTTCTGGCAATTCACACAAGTGAGAGAGAGCATGAAATTAAATTTCACTGAGGGAAAGTAAACAGAAATCTTTTACTGTCCACCTCAAACAAGATTATAATATCCTTTCCAGAAAGCAGTTTCTGAATAGTAATATCTTCTTATGGTTTCTGAGATCTCTAGATAAAAGCTACTGAATATAAATATTAGTTATAATGCCATATTTTTCAAATGCATACACGGAAATTTATTATTTACTGTACCAGGTACTGTATAAACACATAGATAGAAACCATCTTTGCCTCTAGACTGGACTGCTGATAAATCAACAGATACAGATATAAGGATAAAGCAAACTTGATTAATTCTTTTATCATGGCTATTCTAGCTCTGACTCTCTCATGTGTTCCATGGAAGCCATACATCTTTAACCCTATAAAGGAGTAAGAAGCTAGGGTTAACAGAATTATTTCTTAATCCTTACATCAAACTGTAAGGACAGATAACTATTTACCTTTCTACATGTCTTCAATTCTTGAGATTTGAAGTGTTCTGAACAAAGAAAAGTTTTCTTTTACAGACTTGTGCTGGACAGAAAAACTTTCTATTGCTCTCACAGTTTATCTGCTTGTTAAAGTGGGCTGTAATAAATGCATAAATATGCTTGAATGATAAATTTTAGTAATAAGTGCACTGGGACTTACTATGACCTTATCAAGTGGGGTTAGCCATTCATTAATTCAGATAACGCAATTTATTATCATAATCTTTTGCTTATACTATTGTTGGGCATACCATTTATCATAATTTGCATATGCAGATTGATGTGCAATCATTTCATTAATTTTAATGCTTTTTCTTAATCCCATCAAGATTAACACTTTGCCTTAAAATTCTATACAACTTATTTGCAACTTCCTGTTATGTCTTATTCTAATATTAACATGGAGGAATTATAATTAAGTGCCTTCATTTGAATATAGTAGCTACAGTTTTGCAACTACACCAATAAGGCATATATACAACTATCTTTTCCAACAGAAATACTTGCAGTTGTTTGGAACATTGCAGTTCTTGTATACATTGCATATATATTTCAGGCAGGCATTTTAGTTACTGTGACCACAGACTGTGACCACTGCTGTGGAGGTACCATGCAGTGAGATTTCCCAGCATGGCCATATTGGTTAGGGCTGGAAGGCAGTTTAGTCACTATCACCTCATGCATTAGTGGAGAAGTTCTTTGTAACAGGATAACACTAGCAATGCCAAAATAAATCCTTTGATTAATATTAAAAGGAAATTAAATAAACAGGGACTAATGAGAATATAAAAATTATTTTAAAACCAGTTCTAACAACAGTTTAGCATCTTTAACATCACTAAAAGTATTTAGCTTCCCTGTTTTTCATTAAGAAACACGCTGGCAGAATGAACCATTTATTAATACTTTAAAAATCATAACTCACAGAGAGAAGATACTTCAAACTGTTTACTAAATACAGACTAGGAACAGATCAATCACATTAGTTCTTGTGCAATGCCCAACCAAATCATAACCCTGAGTTTAATATTTGCATTAATTCAATGTAACGACAACTTCATTTTATATATACTCTGTAAACACACACACGGAATATTTGCATGCAGTGTAAGTACCTACACCTCATT
This sequence comes from Apus apus, assembly GCF_020740795.1. Taxonomy (NCBI): domain Eukaryota; kingdom Metazoa; phylum Chordata; class Aves; order Apodiformes; family Apodidae; genus Apus; species Apus apus. Next base: position 31,261,184 of record NC_067287.1, on the reverse strand, counting down.
CACAAAATTAAGAGTGAATGCATAGTGAGCAGATTTTGTAACTGTTGAACAGACATTAGGTAGGACCTTCAGTAACCAGAAATCTAAATAGATAGCTGGATAATTAATAAAAATGCCAAAACCACTTTACTATTATATTGGAAAGGAAGTTTGTTTTTTGAGATAATTGGCAGAGAGCTATTAATTAAAAAACCTTTCAGGGAGTTTTCTATGGATATTTCCTTATATTATTTTACTTCATTAAGAAAAATAACATTTCTGAATGCATTGTTTGTCTTCCTACATTGCACAGATTAAATAAATAGTTGAAATAATCCATTTCATTATGTATTTACATTGGTGTAAATGAGTTCAACATTTGTTTAAGTGTATGCAAGAGGAAATAAATCTAGCATAAAAATATATCAGGCATCCTAATTAGTCCATGAGGATCTATCCTTGGCTAGTAAGTTTTAATCAAGCAAGTAAATATACATTATGTCCTGAGTTCTTAGAAACCTATCTGGAGATGCTTAAGGCAATAGATTCAGGCCATTATGTTTTATTCATTACTTATTTGAAGTTGGTATTATTTTCTGAAGGAAAAAAAGCAATTCTAAGTTTGAGTAATTACTATATTGCTCTGACCTTTTGCTGTTATTAGCCAACTGTGATAATATGAAGGACTTTAACTTCACTCAGGACTCCCCTGAGTTCAAAGGACACCTCCTGACCTCGTTTTCTTCCCAAACCATTTCTCAAACTCATCAACTCTTTCTATGAAGGGTTCGTCCGAATTTCAGTCAGCTAAGGGAATAGAGGATGTGTACATCACTTTGACATGAAGACAAGTACCACTGTATGTGACTCTCCTCTGAATGCATTTTTATTAGACTTTGTTTTCAGTTTTACTGCTTTTATCAGCCATGTGTGTTCTTCATTCCAAGTTAATATTATTCCTAATATACATTTATTTTTTATTTAAACCATCTGCTAGTACTGTGTCTGCTTCAAAGGTACTATAGGCAGACTCCTTGGTTGAAAGATTCTGGGGAATGTGTAGCATGGGGGCTGTATAATCAGTATTTTAAAAATATATGTTCACACTATTGTATAGAAGCAAAAAGAACCAGGAATATCAGTGTGGTATTGCAGAACACCCATACTTTGGAGTATAAGACTAGGTACAAGTTTATCTCAAAATCTCAATTGATAAAAATTATCTTGTGACATCTGGTAGAAACTGTCAACCGTGGTATTATTTTAACAGTGTTTCTTACTCAGAACATCATCCAACAAAAACATTCAAGTGAGAGCACACAGATCTACCTATATAGCTTTGGTAGAAGAGAAATTAATTCCATGGACATTAATCTTCATCAAATTATGGTTACTTTAGAGTTAAGCTGTGGCTTTATTCACTCTCTTTCATGTTCATTTTTATGAGTCCCAAATACTACTCAAGAGTTCTCAGCACTCATATGTCTAGTAAAAGCCCCTGTTGTATGAGAGATGAGTAAAGAATACTTCCATCATCTGGGCAATGATAGTGCTTTCTATTTAACTTTGCCTTTTGCAGACCTCATGCACTGTGCTGAGATATCAAGTTCAGAGATATGCTGGCATTTAACAAACTGATCCAACACTTGGAAGTTGTATTTCTCATGATGTCCATTCTCTACTGGATATCCTGAGCCTCCCCTGCACTGCCTCCCCACTTCTGCACTCCACTCTAGTTTGAAGAGATTCACCACCCAATTGTAACAATGGATGTGCCACAACAGCCCTAGCACACACAAATAAGACTCCTGTTAACACCACCAGTGTTAGCAGCTGGTGCTGCAGAGGCATCTGAGACACCACAGCCATGTCTGCAGTGCAGAGTAATTAGCTCCTGTTCTGCAGAAGCCAATGTAAGTCATTGCTTATTAGTACCAATTTCACCTCAGCCATGTCAAGACACTTCAGCTCAATGCATATTCCTGCTGGATTCCAAACAGCTCAGAGGCCCCCAGCTGCTGCCAAAGGGCTCCTCAGCATCTGCACTACCAGCATTGATTCTATGCTCGCAGCAGCTCAGCTACCAATTTACACTGGATAATGAAGTTCTGTTTGAGCATAAATGGCATCGAAACCCTTTCCACTGAACACACAAATGCAGCTTATAGCATATAAACTGGATCTTAGAAAGGCTGATGAACACTTTCTGATCCAAGCACATGCAACATCCTACTAATTAGCATCCTTTAGCATTAGATATAAAAAAGAAAATTGACAACACCTAGATATAGATCAAACTCCTCTACAGAACATGATGCCATACTGGAAGAGAATAAAAAGGACACATTTTCTACAGCAGAATGTTGGTCTTTTTGATGTTAACTGCAAGCTTTAATTAAAATTTCAGATACTATTATGCCATGTAATTAAAAATAAAAACAATACTCAAGTTTAGAGAAGATACATGATTTATGACTTGTTTCTTTGTTCTTGTTTAAGTAGAAGCAGGGAAATCCCTTAAAAGTGGAAGAACATTTGCAACCACTGGAATGTTAATACAGTCCTTATACTGTCCTGAGGGGAAAAAGAAAGTCAGAATTTGTTCCATAGCACCCAGTTTGCTACGTTTCTCTGCTTTATGCCAGGCTGAACTGCAAAGAGTCTCGTCTTTTCTTTCATTCTTTCAGCCCAAGATAGCTGTACATACTTTTTGTTTTCTGAATCCTCTGAATCTTACACTACACTTCGCAGCATATGTTTTATTTTATAGCTCTGTTACGGATTTTCTCTTTAAAGCACTGTTTCTTTTCTACTCTTTGTAATAGGGAAAAATATCTGGTTCTTTCTGCTGGGCTACTTTTTCAGCATGAGGTGTTCTGTATCTCTTTGCATATTTAGCAGGTAATAGTCCAATAGCAAAGACTGATTTTCAGTGTCAGGCTCAGACTTTAAACTAGCAGTTAGGGAAATGCTTATATTCCCTTTTCATTTTTCATTACTTCCAACATACTCACTTTGTTTCTCAATAGCTGTTTCTTGAAACCTAAATGCCACAAATTCATGAGAAAGGTCATCTTTATTTCAAATAGCATTTACTCCTTTGAAAGGATATATGACAATGTTTGTCTCAAGTCCATTTTAAACTGGCAAAGCAGAATGCAGATCAACCATAGTGGGCTGTAGGCTCTGCCTAGAGGACTGACTACACATTCCTGTCTGGCAGACCTGAGCAATTTGGCTGCTGTGCTCTCCAGCAGATTTACAGAAACTCCCATACATGACCTGGATGGGTCCTGAATCACAACTGTTTCATCCCTTTCTCCTCCCAGAGGCAACCCTGTCTTTCCATTGACTATATAGTGAACTTAAACTCTGAACATTTGTCTTCAGAATCACAACAAAAGTAAATGCCTGAAGCACCCCAAAGCAGAAAAATAAATGTCCCATCTTTGCTATATACACAGGACCTGATTTCTACCATAATTATATACTAAAGATATAAATGAGGACTTCACTGTGGTAGGATGATGTGGTAGCCTTTCATGCAGCAAGCCCCCAAAAAATCTTTGAAAAAAAAAATGCAAGTTTAGGTTTGATTAAAAATTTGCATTTTGTTGAATGTGGGTTCAGTGAAATCTTTTCAAAAGCAGAATGTTTTAGTTCTTCCCCCCTCAGAAAGCTACTAAAGCCAGGAGGCAATGCAAAGATCAAAGTTCACTGTGTAGCTGGAAGAATATGACAGTACAAGGCATAGCAGTTTGGCAACTGTGATGTGACTGAAAAAAAACCCCAACAACCAACAAACCCTTTATTTTGGTCAATTAATGCCTTTGGCTAGTGTGTACTGACAGCTGGACAAATGTATCAGTATTTGGGATTAGCACACATGTTTTGGAGTTTGCTGATGGTAGTTATTGCTGTGATGGTGCCTAGTAACTATGAGCCTTTTCTGCCAGAACTACACCCAGAGAAGAAACAGAGCCGTGCAATGCAGCAACATAACAAAGCAAGCTGGCCCATGGAGTGTGCTGGCATCCCCAGCCATGCACATCATGTCAGAGTGAGTCCAAGTGCAAAGGAGGTGACCTGAAATCCAGAACCTGTGCACCCAGGCCTCATGAAGCACAGCTATGCTAACCAAAACTCTCCATCTAGAAAGGGAGGAGAGGCTGGAAGCTCAGCATGGTGGGCAGAACCCACCACTGGCAATAAGCTTTTTCTGGGACTTAGGGGAAAAAGAAAAAGAAGGATTTACCACCTTTGGAAGAAGACAGAGGCAACTCAAGGAGTACAAAGATGTTGTAAGGTTCATACAGAGAGAAAATTAGGAAGGCAAAAGCCCAGACGACTGGAGGCTGGCTAATGGGACACCCATCTACAAGAAGGGCCTGAAGGAGGATCTGGGGAGCTACAAGCCTGTCAGCCTGACCTCAGTGCTGAGAAAGATCATGGAGAGGCTCATCTTGAGCTCACTCACAAGTGCAGGACTGCCAGTGGATCAGGGCCAGCCAGCATGGGTTTAGGAAAGGGAGGTCTTGTTTAACCAACCTGATCTCTTTCTGTGACCATGTGACCTACCTATTGCATGAGGGGAAGGCTGTGGATGTTGTCTCCTAGAGAAGCTGGCAAATCATAGCATAGACACGTGTATTCTTCACTGGGTAAAAAAAACTGGCTGGAAGGCCAGACCCAGAGAGTTGTGATAAACAGGGTCAAATCCAGTTGGCAGCCGGTCACCGGTGGTGTCCTGCAGGGCTCAGTTTTAAGGCCAGTCTTGTTCCATGTCTTTATCAATGATCTGGATGAGGGAATTGAGTGCACCCTCAGTAAGTTTGCAGATGACACCAAATTGGGTGGGAGTGTTGATCTGCTTGAGGATAGGAAGGCTCTACAGAGGGACCTGGACAGGCTGGATCAATGGGCCAAAGCCAATTGTATGAGATTCAATAAGACCAAGAGCCGGGTCCTGCATTTTGGTCACAACAACCCCAGGCAACACTACAGGCTTGGGGAGGATTGGCTAGAGAGCTGCCCAACAGAAACAGACCTGGGGATGCCGGTGGAAAACTGGCTGAACATGAGCCAGCAGGGTGTCCAGGTGGCCAAGAAGGCCAATGGTATCCTGGCCTGTATCAGGAATGGCGTGGCCAGCAGGATTAGAGAAGTGATCATGTCCTGTACTCAGCACTGGTGAGGGCTGCACCTCAAGAATTGTGTTCAGTTCTGGGCCCCTCACTATAACAAGGACATGGAGGGGCTGGAGCAAGCCCAAAGGAGAGCCACCAAGCTGGTGAAGGATGTAGAGAACAAGTCCGATGAGGAGCATCTGGGGGAACTGGGGTTGGTTAGTTTAGAGGAGTCTGAGGGGAGACCTCATTGCCCTCTACAACTACCTGAAAGGAGGTTGTAGGGAGGTAGGTGTTGGCCTCTTCTCCCAAGTAAATAATGACAAGACCAGAGGAAATGGCCTGAAGTTGTGGCAGGGGAGGTTCAGATTTGATACTAGGAAGAATTTCTATACTGAAAGAGTTGTCAGGCACTGGAGCAGGCTGCCCAGGGAGGTGGTGGAGTCACCATTCCTAGAGGTATTCAAGAAACATGTGAATCTGGCACTTCAGGGCATGCTCTAGTGGCCAAGTTTGTAGGGGGTTTTGTGGGTGTTTTTTTTTTGTGGATTGTGTGTGGTTGTTTGTGTGTGTTGATGGTTGGACACTGTGATCTCAGAGGTCCTTTCCAAGCATGACAATTCTGTGATTCTCACTGTAATATTTCCATTGGCTCTAACAGATTTATATCTTTGTGTGATCCACAGCCAAATCTGAAGAGGGAAAATATGTTGACAACACATTGTAGATGAGTAATTTGTAACAATTGTTTCATTACAATTGCAGCATCTTCAAACAGATTAAATGATAATATGAGTAGTATATACATTTTAGATCCAATTCTTAGAGCTGGACTTCACAGATAAGCTGCCAGTAGTTTTGAAAATACTTTAAAGGCTTTAAAAAAAATGTTATATTTCTTTAAAAACTCCCCCTTAAAACCAGACACAAAAGTTTGTTTTTTTTTCTTTTGATCTTCATAGATTTTCATGTCTTTAATTCAAATGGGCTTCTTTCTACTTTGAAGGATGTACGTATACAGAACATATAAAAGATATATTAGCTTGTCTGCAGGCTTCAAAAAGAGCTTTAATTTGCTGCTGTTTCAAAAAACTGAGGGGATTGCCTTTAATAGGTTGAGAAGAGTGGCAAATGTGACAGCTAGCACGTTTGGGCTCTGGAAAGATGATGTGGAGAGAGAATAAATGGCCATGGAATCACGATGCTAAAGCCAGAAAGCTCCCTTCCCCTCACCCCAGGCAACATGCTGGGGAGGATGCAGACCCCAGTCTGGTACAGGTAAGAGGCAGATCAAACCTAAACTCCCCTTGGCAGGGACAGGATGGCTTCTGATACCGCCACATCAGCTAATTTCTCAGACTGCACAGATCTGACAGCTCCTTCTGAACATGTTTTGGTTCATATATTTCTAATTGAAGTGGGCCTGCAGGCAGAAAACAGGCAGAGCAAGATAACCAACTACAACCATACCCTGTAGGCAGAACAGGACACAAATGGCTCATGCCAGCTCCCTCCTCTTCAAGCAGACACTGATGAGAGCTACCACAGCCAGTACAGACACCAAATCACATTAATGGAACTTGAAAGAGAGCAGATTCAAGAAAAGATCAAGCACAGAGAAGTAGGCTCAGCAGCCTTGCTCCTAATTCTTTATTTTACACCTCAAAGCCTACAATTTTATTTAGAAATTTTTCAGCCTTTTAAGCACTGTATTGACCTGAATTAAACTCAAGTCACTACATGGGCTTTATGTTATTGGTAGTTGCAAAACCAAGATAAAATACAGTTCTCTGAAAGTTCTGTATTGTAAAGGTAATATTTTCAAAGTTAGTAATTGTGATTCTCTTTGGGATAAAATTAAGTCATTTTCATGTTGCAAACTTTTTTTCCCCTCTCTGCAGCATGAAGATCTAGCCATCTATTTCACTGGCTGTTAATGATAGCTGTTCTTTCAATAAGAAATAATGTACTTGCATAATCTGTCTAATGTGTACTGGAGACACTAAGTTAATCATTATCTGATGTATGATGACCATTATCACTGGGTGCCATAACAATCAGACTTAGTGAGGCTTTCCTCTTGCATCCTCTCTTGACCGCCACCAGTGATGTTCTGTTGCTTATCAAGTCTCTCTATGCTGATTGTGTTTTGAAATTACAACCTATTCTTTTCCTGCAGGACGCCTCTTCTAGCAGTAGCTGAGAAGCAGAGAGAGGGCAATTCTCTTCTTAAAGCACAAGGAGCATCTTAGATAATCTGGGTTCCAACGTGTTTTCTGCCCTGGCTTGGGCAAAATCAAAGGCTTTGGTATCTCCTTGCCTGTTCTGCATGGCACACTTCCAGGGCTCACTGTTGTCAAACACAAACATGGCAAAAAGGGAGGCAGCCATGCAGGCCCCAGAGATGAAACAGAACCTTCCCTGTCTACCTATGATCCCAGCTATCATAGATCTCGCTCTAGGCATGATGATCTTTTTATAGATTCATCTTTCATTAAAACATTCTGAAACACGAATAGTTTCACTGTTATCTCCAGTACAGTAAGAGACTTATGTTACTCACTTTCTTAACTTTTACAGGAACTGCATAGGTTCAGAAACTCAGCTGTAAGAATGGTTAGGCAAAACATTTCTGGATTTTAGTCACGTGAGCCTGCACCTTAAAGAAATTAATGTTCAAGCAAGCCAAATATCTCAACAGAACACTTAATTGAGACATTATCATTATCATCACAGCTTTAAATCAGTGCCAGCTGGACCAAGATGAGGCCTCACAGGTCCCCTTTTGAGATCCATGAACTGAGTGAATTGCATTTTGCAGTGAAATACAAATAAGGTCAAGAGATTCTAGATTTCAAAAGAAAAAAAAAAGATACAGTTTTCGTCATAAGATGAATCTTAAAAAATACCCGTGACAGGACACAATCTGAAATGCAAATACAAAGCCTGTCATCTCCTTAATTTTAAACATCAAAAATTACCTAAAATTTACAGTAGTTCCCTGAAAGTCATTATGCTATATTAAAATTAATGGACTGAAATCTGTGTGTGAGAGAATGGGATATCAGAGAGTTCCAGATGACCTTAGATACAAAAAGCTTATCTAGAAAAATAATATCCTGAATACCTCCACTACAGAAAATGAGGCTGGTCAGAATCATACCCTATGCAGGCAGCTATTTTTTGTCATACAATCTTCTCAGTCTATAGGGGTGTCATAGCTAACCTTTTTTCCCCAATTAATAAAATTCTCCATGTTTTTCACTTTTAAAGATATAAAAATATCTAGAACTCTAGATGGAAGCAAAAAAAGATGGAACACACTTGTGCATATACAGCTATCAGAACATTTGTTTAGTTACAAATGAATTTCCAAGTGAACTGGAGGACAAGAAAACTTCAAAGGAGAGAAAAAAGCTGCAACTCAATAAAGTGACATGAGCTGCTCTAGGAAGACAGGAATAATCACCTACAAAAAGACATACTTGAAAACAACTGTAGAAAAGGATCCAGCTGGTATCTCAAACTGTATGTGAGCTAACAAAGTCAGCATTCTGAAAAGACTAGTTACCCATGTTGAATCTATGGGACACTTTAAGAGATTGATGAGACCTCATCTTAATTATTATATCTAGCTTTGGATATTATATTTTTCAAACAACCGAAGACAATCCAGAGATGAGATCTCAAATTGCTGTCACTACTCTTCGTACCTGAGAAAAATCTGGAAGTATTGATTGTTTAATTTAGTGAAGGAATGGAAAAGGAAAAGAGAACTCTGTCTCTGCAACAACTTTAGTGTAGCTCAAAGAGAGTAATCTATTCTCTATTTCCACAACAAGACTAGTAACAACTCAGTTGCAGTAGAGGATTAAGTACAGGACAAGCGAACTGCTGAGGAAATTGCCTGAAAGACTTTCTGGAAAGGAGGGCTCCCATCAGCAGAGATTCTTAAAAAACAACTTATGAGTTATGTGACAGATATGACATATTTGCAATTAAATTTCACCAGGACAGCTTGATAGGTAAAGATCTCTAAAAAATCTTTCATGAGAACAAGAAACAAGTGGAAAAGAAGAGCAGATTTCAGCCCACCACTGTAGCAAGTTTGGAGCAGCCCAGGGTGTGATCACAGGCTCTGTCAACGTTGTTCAAGCAAGCATGCCAGAAGTGACTAAAAATTTAAATTTGTAAAGTTGGCTTTTGTTAGAACAGAAGATGTTAAACTAGAACAAAACTGATGTTCAGCATGTGACAAAAGGTGTCAACAAAAAGCTTCCCCTTGCCCACTATGACCTTGTAGAGTATATTCCAATTTAATTCCAGCCTCACTAGCAACAGCTGCTAGTGACTTCGCTTTCCAAGAAAATGAAAATGTGTAGTCCTCCCACACATTAAGCCACAAATCTCCATCATAAAATACAGCTCCTATCTCAGACATCCCAATTAAGAATTAGCCCCTGATAACTCTTAGGTGTGTAGGGTGGTGTTGGTTTTGGGTGTCTTTTTTTTTTGAAACCAAACCTGTCCTTTCTGGTCAGATTTGGACCTGCCTGCCTTGATGAAGTGCATTAACAAAGAGTTAGTTTTAATACACTTTGGACGAAATTCTGGCACGTGTTAATGCAACACTAGTTCTTTTAGATATTGTGAGTGTTGCCTGGACAGGCAGTAATCTAAGAACATCACAATTTCTCCTGTGGCCCTCAGTATAATGCCAAATTCTATTAGCAACAAGTAAAATATATGTAATTTGGATAAATTACATAGATTATTTCAACTGTACTACACTGACTTACATAAACAAGGTTTCTAGTTTTCCCTATTCCTGCAGAGAAGCCATATCATCTAGTGCTAATAATACTGAATAAATGGATTTAATATATGAAAATATGAGTTCTCTAACCAAATAAAAAAACCCAAAAACACTTACTGAGAATTAAATTTAGGGTTAATGAAAACAAATAGTTTTCATTTTCTCAATTTTGAGTTAGAAGTTTATATCTAGTATAATCTCAGTCTTGTATAAATGTATGCTTAATATGAAGGGAGATCCTTTTCTTCCAATGCTACAAAGCAATTCAGTGCAGGTATTTGGAATCAGTTTTGGGGATACAAAGACAATCATACTAGAGTCTGCAGTTGTAAGGGCTTAAACATTTCACTGGTGTTATTAAAACCCACCAAATTAGACTATTCCTGTTCTGCAATGAGACAGTCAGCTGCTCTGAACCAACTAAGCCTCACATATCAACCATATGCTAATGTACACCAGATAAGTTCTAGGGCTCTAACACAGCTCTGTCCTCCTTCACACAGATACCTGTGCTTGCTGGGGGAGACAGGAACAGGATGTTATGGCACCCACCTGCTTATGCCCGTGGTAGACACTATCTTTGCTCAAGACCTGTGAAAGCAACAATCTCTGACAGAGAAACTCTAAATCATATTGTTCAGTTGCATGGAAATCCTTTCCCCCACCCATGCTGAGAAACATGAGACTGTCAGGGAGGGTGAGAGTTAAGGTCAGGAGGTTAAACAAATGCACTGTGCTGCTGTGAAGAGGGTTTCATAGCTTTTCTGCGCCACACCAGGGATAAAGAAGGTGTGGAATTGTTTCTGAAATTACTTTGGCTCAATAGCCTGTCCATTGCCTCTCCTCTGGGTAATCTTGAAGCTTTGCCAGGATGTTATGTTCTTTGATGCAGATCATTTGTCATGATGAATAGTATTATGTAAAAGTTGTATTTTTCCCTTCTGTCTTCTGATTTGTAATATGAGAGATCATAATGTAGATTTAATGTTACAAAGCCCAAGTAATTTAAATCTTTAAAATATCTGAACAATTGAAAGCTTCTAGTTAAAAGTCTCAAAACCACCCTTTTGGATTCATTATATTCATATACCACTTTCTTGATCTGCTTTACAAATCCAGTTAAAAAAAAATAAAAATTCTCACAGTGAGAAAAACCAAGAAACATTTTCTCTTCAATAAATAAGAATGTCTAAACTCAAAACTTAGTGTTTTAGTCTTGATTTCATAGTCCTTCCTCAGTGCTAGTACCTTACACTGACTGCAACACACTGAACTTTAAACATTTCCCTCTTTTTGCCCATTTCAGACTCAGTCTTACATACATCTACAATACTGAGTACTACAGTGCCTTCCCTTGCCTTTTTTTTTTTTTTTTCAGTTGGTTTGCCAGTAGGCTGATTAACAGCACAAGATACAATTGCAATGCCATTTCCCACTTGTTGATCAAGCTACAACCACTAATACTAGCCCTCAAGTCAGAACTAAACACAATACTACACTGCATAAGCAAGGATCACAGGCTGAGGCCAAGAATGATTGTACTGCTCTGGCAGGCAGCGAAGGGGGTCTTCTTCTTTAAGTTCCCTTTCTTCCTTCAGTCTCCATGCAGAAGTCGATTACACAGTTACTAATAACATGGTTCACCCTGCCAGAAGGGTAATTCCATTAATATTACATTGAATAGGAGGAACAAATGCAGAATAAAGGTAAATCTGTGGTTAAAAACAAGATACCTTGATCCTCACTTCTCTGAAAACAGCAAAAGGTACCTCTAAGTAATACCAAGGGAAATAATCACATGACAGATCTTTAGAGAAAGCCTAAATCTTTGAAAAAGATCAATTACTACAAAATAGTAGTGCACTGCTATCTTCTACCTTGCTTTACAGTGATAAATGAAATATAAATAGCCTTTTGCAGTTGATAGGAGCACTTCCAGATTAAGGGTAAGTTTGTAGAGAAATCCACAGCCAATGCTGCTGACTTCCATTATCTGTGCCATGTCATATACTGAGCTTTGCAAGTGAGAGATAAATAACTATCCCAGCCCCATCACTACCAGATGCCATTGCTACTTCTTTGGTCAGCTCTAATCAGAAACTAACTCTCAAATACCAAAAATGTTTAGCAACCCAAAAAAAAAGTATATCTAGAAGCCCTTCTTGACAGCCGTTTAAAAGGGGAAGACCATTTTAAGACAAACAGGAGCACTGAGTAGAAAAATCAAGCGTTTTGCTGTTTTCTTACAATGGCCAAAAAGAGCATGCAAAAATAACAGAAGTCTAAGACAGAAGAAAAAGGTCATTGAACAACTACTGCCTAAGAAATAGAGATGTCTCATTTGTATTAATGTCAACGCAAAAAGGCCCAAGTCTCTCAGGCTTCGCAAATGTCACCAATGTTATTATCTAGTTGTTGAATATTATCAGTTTGCTAAAGGAACATATTCTTCTAGACAGCTTTATGCTGAACTTGCAGAATAAGTCCCAATGAAGCATGAATTATGTGTGAATTTATACCATCATGAAAAGTGCTTATAACTACTTATTTCCCTTGATATCTTCATAAAAAACTATTTCATTAAAGGACATTGAAGATACTTTTCCAACTCAAATTCAACTGCAAAGTGGAATAGGAATTTTGTTGCAGGCAGCTGCAAGATGCAGAACTGAAGTTAAACTGTGTGCAACTTCAGGATAACCAGCTGCCAACTGGAATCCCCAGCATGAGGGATAGGAGCCCATCCTCTGGGCTGGGCCAATCACTACTAGCCAGGAGAGCTGCAGGGTACTGCAATTCAGCTACAGGGCCACAGGAACTTGAGGAGAACAAAGAAAGGCACCTTAATCTGCCACTTCTGTGTCCCCGTATGCTTGAAAGCAGAGAGTTAATATTAATATTAAGCACCCCTTGGTTGAATGCAGTTTTTACTACTGCTTCATCTCCACCTGTATGCCTTTTTTCAGCTGGCTTTATATAACAATAATGAACTTGCACACTGGGCAGGACACAAAGACCAGGTGGTTTGTTAAGAGTGGCAAAACCCACTTGAAATCAATAGCAAGAACTAAATTTGATTTTCATCTCCTTGTCCTATTTAGTTTTACTTCAGAATTTCTCCAAGTCTAGGAAGAATATTACAGACTGAGGAAAAAGTGAGTGCTAAATTTTGTAACAATAAGAAATGATAACTAAGAATTAAGTGTAATTTTTCTCTTAAACTATCAAAGGAATTTAAAAGCATTGGTGAGTAGCTTAATAGACAAGAGCACTCTAGCTTCAGATGGATTTTAATGGGAGGGTAACCACAAGAATAAAATCAGTTAATGAATACTATAAATAGATTAGTGAAAACTCTCAGCTCTTTTTCTTTCCAAACATCCTCCTACCACACCACCCATGGAACTACTTCCAGAATAGTATGATAAAACAGCCCACATAAGAAATCAAATACTGCTACCATTTAGAGTTCTCAGCACTGAGTTTTCTAGAAACTTTATGCAAGTTTGTACTTGGAGGAGAGTGGGGTATTGTAACTCTGCAAACAACACATTCACCTGAAAATACAGAGAAGAGCAACATTTTCAAGTATTCTGGCTACACTTGGAATGTCACAAATGAGATGCCATGACAGTGAAGGTTTTTGGGAAACTTGATCTGACTTGCTGAGATGAGCTGCTTATAAGCTTTGTCAAGCTACATCCTCTAAAAATACTAAATACTTTTGAAAACCTTGGCCATAAGCTGTCAGTTGCAATAACCATCAAATGAAAGGGGAAAGAACTTTGCACCCTCTATCATCCACCACCTCACCTCCCCCAAGAAGGGGCATTCTACTTTGCACTTCAGGTTCTGATGACAACACCTGTTCCTCTTCTATCTTTGGGAGGGATAGAAACAGAAATATACTTCATGGATTAATTTAGAAATGAGAGAATTTAGTTTTTCCTTCTCTTCAATGTCCTAAGAACAAAAAGAAACGTCAACAGAGCTACAAATGCTACTGTTGACAGAGATTATGATGCAAAGAATCACACTGTGATATGGAACAAAGCCAGATCATTAACCAGTAACTGGGTGTTGCATCCACATGAATGATAGTCCAAACTCTTTCCATCATCATAAAACATGGCTGAAAGATAGATCTGACCTCCTTTTACTGATGTGGATGTAATTATACAGTGTCATCCAAAAAAAGCCAAAGGTCTTTCTTGGAGTACTTAACCAATAAGCCACAGGCTATTTTCCTTTGACAGCCTGTCAAGTGTGTTGGAGAAATCTGTAGCCATCCTCAACATCCTGAGGGTTGCAATATGAAAACAGGATGTGACATAGGAAAAAGAATGGTATTGAGAGCGTGCACATGGACAAATGCATCAGACATGAGATTCTTAGAATTTTATCTTCTGTTGAGGTCACTAGATTCAGACATTGAATAGAAAACTCCCATTCATAAACAGTATGTGTGGTGGAATTCAATAAAATAGCAATCTAACAAAGCTGTACAAAGCAAAAACTAAGAAAAACCAGGACAAAAATACCTCTTTCTATATGCTGTGTTTATGTAGGGATTTACTTTTCTAGTATCTATGCAATGAAGCTGTAACCATGGAAATAGCCTATGAATGTTTATCCTTAGAGCTTCTCTGATTGCATGTTCTAGTGTCTTATTTTGTGTTCTTAAAAGGCTGCAAATGAAGTTGTCCAATTATTCTGTATTTGTTCTTTTAATTGTTTCTATATTGTTGTGTCCTCAGTGACACATGTAAGGCTCTGAAGAGAAGGTCAAATTTGAAACAGCAAATGTGACTACAGAAAGAAAGGACCTCACCAAGCTTTTGGTGATGTCTAAATAATAAACTACTGATACATGAGCAAGGCATCTAAATTCTTGTTTTGCTCACTGCTCCATGGGAAGACTTATTACAACATGAAATATGTTTCTAAGATAAGAGATGAGATTAATTGGAGGCGATTCTCCACCTCCATTGCTTACAGAGGAGACCTTGATGGGTAACACTCCCACCTGCAATGAATTCTTTGCAGTGAGTATGTCAGAGGAGCTAGAAAAAATTGAAGCAAGCATACTGGAAATACTAAACAAAATGAATAAGCTAAAAGCTCAAAAGTCAAGCTCAAATTGAGGAAATAAGTCCAGACAAAAAATCTGTTTGAAAGGCAATTGTGAATTTAACCCATAGCAAGCACTAGGAAATATCTGGGTTTTTTAAAGTAATCTGGAATCATCAAGCAGCAGTTTCAGTAAGCTTGGAAACCAATACAAATCAAAGTCAATGCTTGGTTTGCCTTTTAGTCACACAGGTCAAGACAAAGAAACAGAAAATCAGCAAGTTCATTGTTTACAGCACGTGTTCAATTGAACCAGCATTCACTCAGATGAGTATATACTTATTTCTGATTTCTTCAGAGCAGTTAAAGATTACTCAGAATATTACTGTGTTTATTTGCCTTTATATATTCTACAGAGAACAATGAAAAGAAGAAAACTTGCAACAACTGAGGAGACTAACATTTAAAATTAGTATTGAAGGCTGACTTACAACACTTCTGTCACAGTGTCTGGCTAAATTGCTGCAGAAAAACACTGCTTCACTCCTTCAGTGTCTGTGTAACTATTCTTGACTTATACAGAATTTAAATGCCCAGTCAAACAGAGTATGATAATCACAGAAAACAGCAAAAGTATCATTTTAGTAATATTAATAGTTCCTCAAAAGCTGTAACCACATCCTTGCAGTTAATCATGTAGCTAAGTGATTTTCCTAGCTCCTACCCAAACAACTAGCTTAGACAGTGCAAAATCACACTGTCACTAGGACATGACAACCCATTCTCAGTGCCAAGACATTCTGGGTGCACCCGGTTTCATCTGCCAAGGGTACACACTTGTAGATGTAACACATTTGTGTTTAAAGTTCCTGCTATTCTAATTTTACAAGTGTAGATGTATCAATACATACTAGAAGTCAAGAAAATATTCAATATCCATATTTGTATGGATTTACAACTCTTCATTAAAACATGAACTGACCATGAATCAACTCATAATCACTACTTAAATATTTTTATTAAGTGTAATATACATAATACATGTACACATACATATCAAAATGTATGCAGAGAAAGCAAGATGAGCTATTGGAATGATCAGTTTAGTGCCAATGCACAGGTGTAATACAGGAAAAAAATCTAACTATGTTTTTTTAACAGATGTGAACCTTGACTGTGTGGTGAGTTGTTTTTTTGGTTGCTTGGGCTTTTTTATTTTTTCTTTTTTTTTTTTTTTTTTGGGGGGGGGATGTTTCTGTTTGGTTTTGGGGTGGGGTTTTATTTATTTGGTTGGGTTCTTTTATAGATACAGCCTGAATTTCACCCCACCAGGCTCTGACTGGATCCCCACCTAGTAGTGACAAACTGCCCTTGCAACTCCAGTGAAAGCTTTTGTCTGAAGGTTGGCTGAACCCTGTGTTTACCACTCATTTATCATTATTCCAATTAGATCAACACTTATGCCACAAACTTCATTTAGATCCACTGTGAAATCTGTGTTCAGAGGACTAGAGTATCTTCTGTTTCTTACCTGGGGCATGCTAGCCAAGAAGTTATTATTACAATCTGTTAAAGCTACTTATTCAGAGCAAAGATTAGTCTTACACTGTAGGAAGGCCGATAAACACAGCACACCTGGACTCTTTATTTAGCTGCATTTTGCTGAGTACGGGAAACAGTGTTTATTACGTGCCAGTGAAATAACTGTAACAACAACTCTGGCTTTGAAACAGAGAATCATCCATACTGCAGCCAAGAGCAGTGCCAGCCTGGGACAGGTGTACAGTAAATGAGCAGGTAAAAATAAACATAATTGTGAAAAGCTTGAGGATGCTTCTCATCACAAAGAATGCATGTTTCTTGTGCTGCTTTTGTTTTTACTGTCTGCTCCTTCAGGGATTAGGTTTGTTATGGAGGATGCCACAGGAAAATGGGAGAGAACATAAAGGCAAGCTTGGAGCCCTCCCCAAGTTTCCAAATTAATTACCATTTTTTAGCAAGCTGTCTCTTATTTCTGAATCTAAAGTACCTCATTAGACATCTGATTAAAAGTAATTCTAAAAATAAAATTTAAAAGAGTAAAAATTGTGCCCTTGAGCCCATGGAAAAACATATTTAGTGAAATAATGTTAAAATAAAGATGCTGTTCATTCAGATCTTGCTCTCAAATAAGACCTGAACCAGTAAGTAAGACAGAATCAAAGCCTGGAAACTGCAGAAGTGTGAGGGTGGTCTTTAGGGTTTAGCTCACAGCACAGCAAGAAAGGATGGGGATGCAAGTATCACAGAAGAGTCAGTGATATAATTTCTCCAAACCTGCAATATTACACGTACAATAGAGGACTTGCTTGATGTAAAGGACATATTAACCTCAGTTTTATAACTTCCATGCTTATGTTGGGGTTCTGACATTCCATCAGTACGTTTAGATAACTCACACTTTGGAGAGGAACAAAACAAAAGCCAAGTAGCAGCAAGTATAATCAGGAAAATACTATCACAGATGAAAGGAATAGCTATACTCAGGAGTTCTTTAAACTTCTACAGTGCTCTGAGAGGGTAGAACTGAATACAGAATCTTTCACATAATAGTCAAACTAAGACTCACACTTTTTTTGCTTTCATTCAGGGTATTCAAACAGTGAACTCCACAATGCAAATAGTCACTATAACCAGTTTCAAATGTGTTTCACAAGCACTGGCTTCCCACTTCACTAAGTCAGGTGCAGCTGTTACAAGCTGAGGCCTCAGCAGCCACTTAGCTCTCCTTAAAATTCCTGTACTTCCCATTAAGTAACAAACACAAACCTTAAACACAGCAGTTGCCACCTCTTTTTTCTCCTGTTCACTTAAGTCCCAGATGAGAGGGAATCAGAGTTCCATTTTGAAATCTGTCCCTTACAGATTAATTATAGAAACCTTTTTTCGACTAGATTTGTCTCAAGCCACAATGAACCATGAATTAAAGTGTAATTACCTTACTAGCAATTACATAAGTTTCATCTTCATAGCACTTTAGAACATTTTAAAAGGTAACAACTCAGAAGTCTGGATTCCAGCTGCTCCATAGAGATTAACATTCTGCAAGACTTTGCCTTTCTCATCTACTTGCCTATTTAAGCTTCTCTTCCGTCCATGCAGTGCCTGGTCCTAAGTCTCTCATTTAAAGTCCAGAAGCACACCTGTCTTGTAAAGTGACTTCCTACAACAGGGAGAAAATAATCTTTCCTTGTGTTCATTCATCTTTTGGCCTTTCAGGAAATGTCAAGTGAGTTCCAGTTCAAGATAAATAAGTATGAATGTTTGAAATACTAGGAATTTGTGTTTTTTTTATGAGTCTCACCTACGGCTGAGAAGCAGAGGGTCTTGCATACGCACAGCATGTTTCTCTCACCTTGGCAGGCAGTACTGCCAGGAAGCCACCAGATCAATACAACTCACCCCAAATGACTTGTTACTTAAAAGCAGGACTCTCCAAATAAAAATAGTAGTAATGCTAGAGTATTTACTGACATTGAGTTTCAGGGATGATTAATGTCCTTTAAAGAAAATGCTACCACTTATTTTCATTGAGTAAACTTACTCTCTGTATACGTGTTTAGACATAAATAATGAGGGAAATTATGCTAGTTTTCAACTTTTAACAGAAAAAACCCCACCCTTCTGGGGTAAAAACCTTCTACAAACTTTTGACATTTTGAAGTAGACATTGAACCAAAGCCCAAACCTCAATAAGTGTTCACAGGGACTGCTGCTAAATATTTTGGATCAGGCTTTTAGAACCTTTCAATTTCTGGGTAGTGCTTGAGAACTCTTTTTTATAAATAAACTCTTATTTATAAAATCTAGGAGAAGCAACAACATGCTTGTAACTGGAATTCCCATATGAGAACCTAGTAACTGTTAAATTCTGTCCTCTATTTTTTTAAAAAAGCTATTTTCTTTTAAGAGCTTAGAGCAGAATATTTGTTTTGAAAAGCTTTCATTGTTATGTAAACCAAAATGATATGTAAACATATCATTGTTATGTAAACTAAAATACAATAGGTATTTGAAAAAATAAAGATTCTTAGAGGAATATTCCCATGGGCACACATACTTCATTTGAGATGTTAAATAAACTGAGAGTAGACTGCAGAAAGATGGCATAGTTATGCAATAAAATATAAACACAATTTTAATTTTTCTCCTCTTTCTTTTCAGATTTTGAAATAAGTAAAGGGTTAATAAGAGAGAAAAGGGGCAAAAGAAATGGAAATTACGTCATCCAGATATGAATACTTCATATTTTCTAAGTACTTGTGTAGTGCTATTTAAACAGGTACCAAATGGTTTCTCCTTCCAAGCAGGTAGTATTTAAATCTTAACATACAAACTTAAAAGCCAGTTGCACTGTATTGTTCACTAGTGTTAGAACCTATAGTAAAAACATGACCAATTTAAGCTGAAAACTAATGCTCTTTTGTCTATTTTCATCATTATAACAAGCATTTTGCCAAATTTTAAATCCATATATTTAGACTGTAAAATGAGGACTGACTACTTGCAGCTGCTTTTTTCATATGCATGTGGAAATGATCAGTCTAGGATCTCATATGGAGATCTGCTAGCTTTAAGTTTTCATTAATCAATGTATTGTTCTTCAAAAGCATGTCACAGGGGTTCCTCATAAGCAATTTTTAAAAATGCCACTTTCTCATCCATGCAAATGTAAGTCAAACAAAATTACTTCACAGCTGCTGGGTTTCTAGCTTTTCTAATTCTATTTGTTCAAAGATTTCCTTGGTATTTTAAACTGGAACTAGAAACAAAAGCAAACAAAAAATCCAACCCAACAAACAGAACGCATACATTTTTGAAACCTCCCAAGTGCTTTACCAGAATCCAAGGCAATTTTCTCTAAGAAACAAAATGAATGAAATTTGCTTATGGACCCCAAGCTTTGCAAACCCTTCACCTAGAACAAGAGAAATATGTGGCTGGAAGCCAGTCGGCAGCCAAATGTGTTAGATGTGTTCCATTTATTATTAATGTGACAACATTCTATATAGCAGCAACAGTGCAGGCAAGTAAGAGGTTGCCATGGAGATAAGTTACTCAAGATGCAGCTAAAAATACTTGCTTCTTCCCTTACTGTAATAAATATTGCATTATATGAAGGCTAATAATGATGACATCAAATGCCATCTCAAAAAAATTTCCAGCTGTGGGGATTATGGCTATCTAATGGATTGCCCAGTGGTCACACTGCATTTGTTGTTTGCATTCATGCAGCTCCTTTTTTTCCCCTTATTACATGGTTAAATGTTAGAAGACAGCTGTTGACATTATTAGGACAAAATACTGCTCCCTGCTCAGGGCAGATTTCTTGCACCATTGTGCCTTGGAGGATTATAGTCAAGTTCTGTGAGGAGATGCAACTTAAACTAGAAAACAAGCATAAACAGAAATAACTTTTGAACAAGATCATGGAGGTTATTCGGCCTTATCTCTGGTTACACATTCAATTTTTTTTCTGTACTCTGGGTACCTTGAGGTTATCAAAGATACTAATATTACCTATTAATCACCGACAAATAAATTGTTCAGCCCACTTTGGAAGGACTCCTCCCCCTTTTGGCTTTCATGTAGTTTTGTATATGTCCAAACAACAGTAGACTTTTTATTCATAGAGTCAGAAATAGCTATGTTGCAGCATTCCCTGTCCTCATTCCTTGTCCTTGTATTAGAAACAGTGTACCAGCAGAACTAGAGAGGTGATTGTCCCCCTGTACTCAGCACTGGTGAGGCCACACCTGGAGTATTGTATTCAGTTTTGGGCACCTCAATTCAAGAGGGATATCAAGGTGCTGGAGTCAGTACAGAGGAAGCTGGTGAAAGGCCTAGAGAATCAATCTTATAAAGAACGCTTGAAGGAGCTGGGAATGTTTAGTTTGAGGAAGAGGAGGCTGAGGGGAGACCTCATCAGTCTCTACAACTACCTGAAAGGTCATTGTACAGAGGTTGGTGCTGGTCTCTTTTCACAGGCAATTAGTGACAGAACAAGAGGGAATGGCTTCAAGCTGCAACAGGGGAGGTTTAGACTGGACATTAGGAATTTTTTTTTTTCACAGAGAGTGGTTAGACACTGGAATAGGATGCCCAGGGAGGTGGCTGAGTCACCATCCCCAGATGTGTTTAAGGGTCGTTTGGATGTGGTGTTGGTGGATATGGTTTAGGGGAGAACTTTGTAGAGTAGGGATGATGGTTGGACTCGGTGATCCCAAGGGTCTTTTCCAACCTGAATAGTTCTGATTCTATGATTCAACAAAGTCTTTAAAAGCCCCAAACTTCAGTCATTTCAGTTTTACTTCTCCCCCTAAAACTTTTCAATGTTCTGAAATGAAATGAATCTTAATCAACTAATGAAGCTGAGACAGAGATTAAAATACTGAATGCCAGACCAAAACATTATTAAGATCTTTGTTAAAGTCATAACTATTTTTCATTTCCTCTGCTTGCAGTCTTTAAAAGATGGTATTGCCATTAATTTCTTAATTTATAATCCAATTGAACAAAGGAATTATTTTTATAGAAATACAGATTATACAGAAGGGAAAAGACCTCATCAGTCATCTATGTCCTTGTTAAAGCCTGCTACTGAGTAGCAGTTTGTGTCTGGACTGTTTTCAGCCACAAACTCACCTTCAGTGGTGTAACCATACAGCTTCTTGACAATATCCATAATACTATATAGAATCCTTATATTTCCATATTAATTTAAATCTTTCCTACTTAGGGTGATGATCCATACACAACGTATTTATTTTCAGTAGAATAATAAGCTCAATTTTAAAACATCGGATAATATTTAAAATTTACGAAACCAAGTATCTCCTAGAGAAATAGAAGGCAGGGTCTAAGTTTTGTTATTTCTGCTGTTAATAGACATCACAAAGCAGACATAGGAAAGGAAACAAATGAATTTAGGAATCCTGGGTAACATTGCACAAAACTTCTTTCAACGTGTCCCAGGTGCACAGAGCTCTGTGGGTCAGCACCATTTCCCCCACAGCAACACTTAATTATCACTTTGCTGAAAGCAGTAACCTCCCCTCTTTACAACAGGCACCACCACTTCCTTCAGCAACACTGTCTTTATCTATAATTTTTCCACTTTTTTCTTGTGTACTCTTCTCTTTCTACGGTGGCACAAAAATGAGATATCTAGTACTACACCCCCCTAGCATGCTCAGCTGCTGGCTGAGTAAACAGGAGTGAGTCTCTCCTGAACTAGAGGGCAGTTAAAGAAATGCCCAGGCACTTTGATAAAGAAGTGCACTCTTCTTCAAAATAAGCCTCCCTACCATGCTAATTCCTGCTTTTACCCTTCACCTAAATAAAGTAAACTTACTTCTTTTTAAAGGTTCACCTGAGCTGAATCCCACAGAATTTTTAAGCATGGGTTCTGTGGTTTATTTGTCATCTGCAAATGACTTAACATACTTTTGGCACTGGTATGGTATTACAACTACCATCTAATGGGTAATAACTTGACTCAGATATGTGTCTGTGGCTTTGGAAGCCCTCCATTTCACTCTCCATCATCTGTATGCCTTTGGTTAACACCACATCTGGACACATACAGACACAAAGCTGCAGACCATATCTTATATCCCTTTGAATAAACTTTTCTAGTTCCATGATTCACCCAATGAAGCATAGAACTGTTAGGTTGTTTCCAGAAGCACGACATTAGTTCTTTGGGAAGCAACTTTTTGTTTGGCTTTTAATTTTTCCACTGCTGTTATGTACATTTACCCTGTGCTAGACTTTCCCCCCCCCACCAGGTGAGATGCTATCCTCCTTTTCACAAGCACTATAGCTCTCCTGTGACCTTCCAGTTTTCCTCTGAAGGCTCAGCTCCAAGTAGCTTCCAGTCTACATGCATTGCCCTGCAGGTAGAATCACAGTGACCTTGAATGATACTTTTGCTGGACAGGCCTCCAGAGGATTACATTATTTCTGAAGCAAGACTCCCTGTCAGGTGTTGTACTACATGGCACAGATGCCTGTTTCTAACAGACACCTCACTTGGAAAAAGCACTCTCTTGTTTTTCACATCCATTACATAGAGTTAAGAAAAACAAAACTACTTTTAATCATACCCTGACTGCTTTTGCTTCCGCCAAACCTTCTGCATCTTCTTTCAACTGATTTTTTGGGCAAATCTTATAGTTTATGTAAGCCAATTATAAAAGCATAGGTGTTAATATTATGACAAAGTAGCCTTGTGGGGTTTTGTTTTAAATATCCCAAATTCCAGATATAAAGGAACTCTGGAGAACGGTGGGTTTAGAAGAGAATTGCCTTGTACAAAACCATGACTACACTGCATATTTACAATTCACATAAGAACACCTCAGTGGTTGAAGATCTAGAGCTTTATCAGAAGGGGCTCTCAGAATGACAATGTTCATCTCCTGTGTACTGGAGACATTCCTGCTAGCTGAGAAGAGGGGGACACTACATTTCTCAAAGAATATTGAGAGTATATCACCTTTTCAAAAGGGAAAAATAACCAGTATTGAAAAGCAAAGTGGGGGGTTCTGCATGGGGTTTTTTGGGGGGGGGTTTGTTTGTTTGGGTTTTTTTTGGTGGTGTTTTTCTTTTCGGTTTTTGTTTTGTTTGTGTTTTTTTAATATATTTTTTTTTTAATAGTTGGGGAGGTGGTTGTGTGTATTAAAAAAATTACCAAGATTCAAAAGCCAAAAGCTAAAGTCATAGAAAGTCCAAGTGGATAATCAGACAGTTTTGTAACAATGAGAGCAATTAATCATTGCAACAGACTCTTGGGCAAAATGGTAGATTGCATCTCTTGAAGACTGGATGACTTTCAGAACAGAATCCTTTGGCTAACCACAAGTTATGCCTTAAAGACAAGTTACAGAGATGTAAGACCATTTAATGACTCTCATCATACAGGTACTGGATTAAATTTAATGATCCCTTCCAAATTCAAAGGCAGACTGTAAAACATCTTTCATATACTTCATATGGATTATGTTAACACAGCCTTTATCACCAGAAATATCTTTTCCCCCCTCTATTCTAAAGCAAAAAACCCTCAACCTGTTATACAGCAGCACACATAGTAAAGCTCTAAGCATTATTTACTTCATGTCACATGTGAAGTCAGTGACAGTACAGAGTCAACACTACAGATTGTTCAAATATATGCTTAGAGAGCTTGGAAACCATTTCTATAGTCCCCTAAACAGTCACCTGAGAGTAGTCTCCTTCATGAGCAGGAGGGCTGAGTTTAGACATTTCTATTAGTTCCAGGTCACAGCTTTCCTGTTCTTTCTCTGAATATGAAGCTCTGGATTGGACCTTCATCGTCTTATCTGACGCCTTCACACATATTTTCCCCTCACAGAAGACAATGGGCTCACCTATCTTGCAGCTAAAGTGTCCTAATTAGTTGCTACATCACATGGTTCTGCTTTAAATGCCGTATGTAGTCAGGCCAAATATACAAATACAATAAATTTCAAAAAGCTTAGTTCATTGTAGGGGTGACCAGATACTGGCAACTCGTGTGCATAAATTATGTATAAACAATGACAGAAACTCTGCCACGCATACCAATGGGTTGAAAAATTTTGGCCTTAGCTTAGTTTCTTTCTCTTCCATATTTGAATATATTCTACAAACATCCAATATGATTTGATTAATTAATCAACAAATGTCATTTTCCATTAAAGTATACTTAATCATCAGAAAAATTAGAAGCCACTAACAACCAAAACCAGTATAATTACTTCTAATGTAAATAAGCTAATTTAAATGGTGGAATATGTCTTTAAGAAAAGCGTGTGTTAATTGAGGTCTGCTCATAAAAGCAAGCTACTAATTGAGCTGGCATGTGCCAGATAGACTAGTCCAATTGAAAGACAGACAATATTTGCAATGTAACACTGATTTTAAAAGTTAACATTTTAATGAAAAAACCTGCTATCAGGCTCATGCCAGTTCAATTAGTCACTCCTTCCCATGAGCAGACCCCAATTAACACATTTTTTTGAAAAAATATCCTACTGTTCAATTAAAACATGGAAGCATAGATGATTACACAAGTCTGTTTTGATTATTAGTCTTACTTGATCTGTCTCAAACATGTTGTTTCTGAATTGCTGTATCATCAAAACTTATGGATTTTTATTGAAGCAAAGGGTTTTTATCTGTATTAAGCAGGCACTGCCTGCATAACATTACCAAAATAGTTCAAAAATCCTAGAGTGGCAAGTTAGCATCTTGGTGCCCATTTTAATAAAGCAGAAGCTCATATTACATGCAGTGGGGTAAGATGTTGAGACCAAGTAAACAGGCCTTCTGTGTGTGCAAGGGTTGATCCAAAGCCTGAGATCAGTGACAGTCTCTTTTGTCTTCAGTGCACATTGGATTAGATCCCCACGTTCTATGTGAAAAGAAGAATAATCACAGTGCATCACGCACTGGGATGTAGCAACCTGGCAAATATTGATTTGGCATGGTAACTGCTATAATATTGATTTTAAACACAACTTGAATATAGATTTATCAATCATTTTGTGTCAATATGTAATAATGATAGCCATTGATGGTTCAGTAATGTAACAACAACAACTAAGAGCTAAGGAAGAGTCATGATCATTGCAAATGTTCACTCAGAAGTATCATGATATGCCTACCTGGGGTACCTTGCCACCTGAGCCCTACTGAAAGCATTAGTAAGTTGTTCCTAATTAGCTAAGAATGATGTCAATGAGGAAAGTCACACAGAATTTGGGAGTTTTCCCTGTATTTAGAACTGTAACAGAAAATACAGACTGTTTTGGTTTGCTTTTTTTTGTGGAAGGAATTGATCTTACCTACCAGTAAGTTAAAACAATGCTTCTTACCATTGATTGCCTCAAATCAATATTATGCTTTTTGCTTGACAGTATGAAACAGGCAATTCTGAATTCACAAGTAGAGTTGGATTGAACATACCTTTACTAAAGCAAGCGATGTGCAATTACAGTGCCCCTGCAGTCCACTACCAGTAATCCTGTCTTCAGCATGAGTCTTTCATTTCATGGTTGGACTAAACTTCTGTTATTACTACTTGTCAAAAGTAGTTATCAATATGATTCCCTGAGGGGACATTCTAACTGATCTAAAATGTCTTCAGAGAGTGCGACATAATCATCCAGTCTGAATAAGAACCTACAAATCTATTTGCCTTAGGATAGTACATGCTTGGTAACTTGTCACTGCTACCTAAAACAGTATGCAGGTATACTTGTCACCAAGAAGTGCTATTAAGGTAAAACTTACATAAAAAACATAACCATGCTTTGGAAAAGTATTTTGGGTATGGTGAAATTAGAATTGTTGCCAGAACAGTTGGGTAGATATCCATATCCAAGTATGGGGGGGCGGTCTCTTCTGAACCCAACCTCAGCATATTTTTCCCTTACATTTATTATTGGTGGAGGTGGCTCTTGCTGTCAAAGTGCCACCTACATTCCCAGTATTCAAAAATAATACCAAATGCAAAATATAAAAGAAGTTTGTTCACTGAAACATTTCCAGTTCAAATGAGTCTGTCCTTCCTGTTGGAAATCTGTAATTCCTGTGACCCCACTGCACCGGGACAACCCCAAAGGCTTAGCTTTAACTAGATAAGTGATTGCAATGGGAGCAAAGGATTTGCTAAAGGACCTCAGAAGCTTTGCTGTATAAGGGCTTGCCCCCTTGCAAAGGGCTTAAATAAAGGCTATGTAAAGGTGGCTTAAGTTCTGCCTTCAGTGAGGGATGCAGTTTGGGAGACTGAGGTCAAGACTTGGTCTGGTATCAGAACTTGCATTAAATTAGGTCAAAGTAATGGAGGTCAGAGTAATGGAGATTATAGCTGTCTTTTAAATTAATCAGTTTTTTCTTTGGCTGGTGTCTGCCTTCTCCCTCCAGCATCAATAGCAGCACTTCTTCTGGCAGTGGACAGGTTTTTTCAGTTTGTGTTTCGTTTTTTTTTTTTTTTTCTTTTTCTAAACTTGGAGCAGGAGAGACATGAGGTATGTCATCCCTTTGATGTCAGTGGAGGTACATGTCAGTGCAGAATCTGCCTCACTTTTTCTAATCTTTTTGAGTATGCGAAGATGCTCTGAAACATCCCTGTGGAAACTTGGCAAGGGGCAAAAAATTACAGAGACAGTGAGAAGGAATGAGAGAAAATTCATTCTTTTGATTTGCACTCCTGATGCATCTCAGAATCCAACACTTTGCTCGTATGCACAACAGCCTGCCCTCCTCTGCCCCCACTACAGTTACAGTTGTATCTGCCTCTTTTTTTTTTTTTTTCCCGTTTATTTTTTCCTGTTGGTTATGGTACATTCACTACACATTATCACGAGTAGTCGTGCTAAGTTTAAATACCTGGCCTCTGACAGCATACAACATTTTATTTTATTCAGAATGCCTCCTGTTTTCATTTTGGCTGTAAGTCACCAGGAATCTTGCATTTAAATTCAAGAATTCAAACCACTGCAATAAACTTCATGTTGAAAGACTTAACACAAACAAATGAATTATTTTTTCTTATGAATGGAAATAAAGAACATATCAAATTTAAACAAAATGTTTCTGTATTTCAATCAGGAATTCAAAACCCAAAATACATTAATCTTTATTTCAAGTTCTAGGGAATCTTTTCAGTGGATTGAATACTTCAACTTCTACTCCAAATCTGGGCAAAAAAAATAATTAAAATACTAATACTTCTTGCATTTCAAATTCTGCTCAAACCTATTTATCTTCTGAGACAGCAGAAAAATAATTCAATATACTTCCCCAAAATTTTTTTTCTTCTTTGAGTCAGTAACTCTCAGTACATATTTTGACTCAAGTCCTCATTTAGCTTATCAAACAGAAAAAGACTGTTTTGTGCTTTTAAAGCACTTCAACATAAACTTCAATTTCAGGCTGAGAAGAAATAAACACGTTAAACACACTAGATCACACGGCTAAGCTAAGGATGCAAAATAAAGGCAGCCTGAGACTGCCCTGTCAAACAAGCACAAAAAGATTTGTTAAAAATTTGAAAATACTATGAGTTGTTTGTTTTGTTGTTTTATTAAAAGGGAAAAAAAAAAAAAGCAAAAATCCACAACAAAAGTGATGTCTCTGACCCAGCTGAAGAAGTAAAAGCAAGGAACAGAATACAGCAATAGCAGAGCTAAGAATTCACTGTTTCTCAGCAAGCTGAAGAGAGGGAGTCAGTAGGGAAAGGAAAACATGTTCTCCATTTTGATGTGTTGGTACCTCTCAAGCTCCTTGCCAGAGGCATCCCAAGGGCCCACCCACCTACCTGCACTTCTGAGGCTCTATTACAGCAAGCTTCAGTTAAACAATACAAGTATCTCCCTTTCCCAGCATCTTACATGAACACATCTTACATTAATCAGTCACAACTGCCATTTTTTTATATAATACTGTTCCAAATAACACTGAGGTCTGATAATATTGAACTAATTTGTTAAGTGTTAATTTGAAACTCCAGCAAGTTCCTCATCTACAGGAGTGAACTCGGGTCAATTGGTGGTATCAGATGAGCAGGTTATGTAAGGGACTATTTGCTCTTCACACAGCTGCAGTTACTAGCCCTCAAGACAGACTTTAAGATATATGATGCGTGCATTTGTTTGGTAATGTTTTACAGAAAACTTTCAGATCTTTTTCAGGTGCAGTCAGAGAACTGGCTTATGCAAACACAAACAGAGACAGAGAACGTACAAGAATGACCATCTTAAAATGCTGCAAAATGTATGCCAGCTGGGTATAACCACTAACTCTAGCTTCTCCTTAACATCTCATGCTGCAGAAAACCTAAATTAGCCAGGACAACTCCATCTTTGCATACTCCAGTCTTTCATCTCCTCAAGTCCCTGACTCAGGAACTACATACTCTCTTGGTCTAACATACACCACCAGAAAAAAAAAGAATAATTCCATAAACAGTGACTCACCCTCACAGACTCTCCTTGGGGGACATAGCACCACAAAGGACTGTTCCCAGCTTTATGCTCAACTCCTTCTCTCTAAGCGAGCATCTTCCTGAGAAAAGGGAGACTTGGGCAGCTGTGTGCATATAAAGGGTGCCCACAGCCTGTCTCATCACAAGAGATCATTGTCACCTGAGATGTCCCCTCCCCTCACAGGTGTAGCTCTTTTCTTCTTTTATCTCAGAAATTAGTGAGCCATTCTGTTTCAGAGTAGGCCTTGCAGGTTCCCACTGATGTGCTCTGTGGTGGCCTCTACAGGAAGAACCCACGTGTCACCTGCAAGCTGACTAACCCCAGTGCTTGCTCAGGTCACACAGCAATTTCACACACTTTGGCTGGGGAAGGGGAGGTCAGCTACTGCTCTCCTGTGAGCACCCAACTGCTCAGACCTGTGTGTAGAAATGGGCACTTACATAACCTTTACTTTCTCCTTACCACCAGTGGTCAAAAGCAGCTATGCCATGGCTTCAGAATTGTTTAAATTGAGAACTGAGGGAGAGCAGTAGGCTATGGTTAGTACTGTCCTCCTCATAATAAGGACAAACAAGTACATCCAGAGCTTTAATAGGAAATAAAGGGAACTTCCAGATCAGAAAGAAGGACAGTGGCCAATGTGGAACCTCCCAGGAGACAGAAAGCCCTCCGTGTCTGACTTCTGTCTTTGATGGCTTGCAAAAAAACCACCCTATTAGCACAGGCAGACAGGCACTCGGTACCTAGACTATCACCTCTGTCAAAATGAGAGGAGCCTAAGCTGTGACCCCTTCCCCAACCCGCTCTCAGGCCATGCCTCCTGTACTGTCACAGCAGATTGGGCTGTGACAGGTTGGTCAGGAAAACCAGAGATGTTTTACATTTTCTGCTTGACTTGCAGTCCTTTTACCAGACTGAGGTTTGGGACAGTTTTCTACTGATATTTTGATAATGCTTTAAGAGAAAAACAGGTCTGAGGTTGACACACAGCATTACAGTTTCAGTACTATGCACATAAATCTAACTACTTAATTCCATTGAGCATTGGCTAAGTGGGGCAGCTAAAACCAGTATATTGCATGGAACATTTATCACTAACTGCAGTATACAATTCACTTTGCCATTTAGGCTTACACATTTTAGAGTACTTACAATCATGCTGAATTACACTGGAATTCCCATTTCAAAGGATTCGATGAATGTACCGGTTGAATACTGCCAAACTCCCTTTTTTGTTCATCTAGACTTAGAGGGAAACTGAGCTCCTGTGAGGCTGCTTATGCATTGCTGGATCCCAAATATTGTTTGGATGCCTGGATTTCACCAAAAAGTTGGTGGAATAAAAAGCAAGTGGCATCTACAAATAGAAAACTGATGTAATTTTTAAAAAGACAAACCATGGCACCGTATCAGTAAGCATTGATTTCTCACTGGCATCCATCTCACTGGATAACAATTTTTATTATTTTGTTATTATTAGGAAAGGTGAATGTGGTTTTTTGCACTGTTTAAAAGCCATGTTCCAAGGAATTATGAGTATCTGTCACCAGATTCCCATAAATATTCAGACCTGGCTCAACATCAGAAAAAAATTGTCCAGAACCTCTCTCTCTCTCCTTTCTGTTTTAGGTTTCTAATAATATGTCAAAAAAACAGCCAGGAAATATTTTTTTCTGGATCAGCCAGGTGCAGGTGCTCTGGCAGGGAAGAGACGTGGAGGCTGAGGGTGGGTGTCAGGGGGAGCCTTGCTGGGAAAGGCAGAGCCCTGCAGCCCCACCTGGCCAGGCCCCACGGCTGTGCTGCTGCCCTCATGCCCCCGGTGAGAGGGCTCACGGGGGCCCAGCCGTGTCGGTGCAGTGTTGTGAGCAGGCAGAAGAAATCAGCTCTTCTTTTCAGTGAGCTTGCCTGTTAGAGAAACTCAGTGATGGAAGAGCCCCACTTTTGTCTTTCAGAGGTAGAAATGTACTTGTACAGCCATCCTCCCCTTGAAAATCTCAGTGTTTTCACATTATATACCCAGCTCTCTCTAGACAGGAAGGAGTGAAGGAAATTCAGAAAAACTTTTCACTCTCAAAAAACAAGCTTTTCCTAAAACCTGAAAGGACCTCAATAGGAGTGGGCACATCTGTTCTGCAGCTACACTGCTTCTACTTTCTCATTTGGTGATGTGATTTTTTTGATATATAAAATTGAAATTCTGGGTTGTAAGAAGTACAGAATTATTGTTCCAGGTCTCCTTAAACAGAAGACAAAATGAATACAGACTTCACTGCCTCTTCTGTGCAAATCCTGCCTATGATCTTCCCAGTTTCGTTTCCGTATCTAAAACCCTGAAGGTATAAGAGTAATATCTCTGGAAGTCAGATACTACTAGAAACATTTACAACTTTTCCTTCTCTTTCAGGAAGAAAAAAAAGATCAATTGAAAAATGTGTTCTCACTCTGGTATCAGCTGTATTATTAAACTGTTAAAACAATCATGGATGTGAAAGAAAAAAAGGAAGCGGTCAGAAGATATTACTGATGCAGAAGTATGTCTAGGGAGTAGGTCTAGGCCCTTAATACAGGTATTATTAATGCAAGTCTGCTTCCATGCTTATGCAAACAGACCTTGAACATTACATGAAATTTCCAGTCATGTTGCTTGTGAAGCCCAGGTGGGGGATGCACGGCTGTCTGAAGCCTAAAGAGACTTCCTTAATGGAGTCCAACAAGATTAGCTGTCCTTAGCCGCTACATGACTCTGTAAAAACAGCAAATAAATCACTAACAGTCTCTTAACAGACTTTGCTCTTTCCTGTTCTGAATTAATATTCCTTGGATTAAGCTCTACAATGGCTAACTCTCATATTGCCATCGTGGCTTTTTTCTTTTCAGTGCTTTTTGAAATATTCCCAGGTTTTTGAAGATGCTGCCTCTTGTCCCATTGTAAGAAGTGTAAGAAGTATAAAGGGCATTCTGCTGGTAAGCTTGCAGCACATTTACTGGAACTGTCCTCACCCGATCATGTTCTCCAGCTGGATCTCTGGAGTGGAAAGGGGACCTGGAGTTCTTTCACTTCCTGTAACACAATACATACTTCCTACAAGCCCTCTGTGTTAATAGATTTACTATGTACTGTGTGATATATTGCTGCTCAACCCACGACTTAGTCCTTTCTAGTGATGCAGGCTGATTCTGACCAGACTGGTTGCATCAATGGACTAAGTAGGGACAATGGTCATGATTATGCACCCTTCTCTAGGATTAGTATTTACATTTCATACTGTAATTTTTGATATAATTTTTATTAAAA
The DNA here is from genome assembly GCF_020740795.1 of Apus apus. Taxonomy (NCBI): domain Eukaryota; kingdom Metazoa; phylum Chordata; class Aves; order Apodiformes; family Apodidae; genus Apus; species Apus apus. The sequence goes on along the minus strand of NC_067287.1, from coordinate 31,228,862 downwards.
GTTATTTTTGCCTCTTTTTGTGTAAACTCAATTTTGAGCATGTTACAAGATGCTGGGGACTGAGAAGTGAATGTGACTTGCTTGTACATCTGAAGCAGGCTAAGGATTAAAGGTGCCAAATGTCTATTTCTTTTATCACCTGTTTTCCCCAGTGCAGAGTAATATTCAGCTTTCCTTTTCTTTATCTTAGTAATGTTTTTCCCATTTCTCTTCCCCTCTCCAGATACTCTACAAGGAGAGAAGCGTCTCAGTCGCCGACAAATTGGGAAGAGGAAGAAGCACAATTTTAAATGTGTAATTGTCAAAACCCATTGTTAGGCAAGGCCAAGCAGCAGAGCAGAAGTTACACCAGTCATTGCTTTTGGGTAGCGTATGATTGGCTGACCACATCCTTATGTGGATGTGGCTGAGCCACTGCTGCACTGCTCTCCAGTGGAGCTCTGGAAGTGCTGTCCTTCCATGTTACTGCTCCAGGCACCTGGTCAGTTTGCTCATTCAAAAACATGCCTTCAGTTATGTTGGCTTTTTAGCTCAATGTTAAGTAAGTGCATTTGGTCCATGCCTTTGTTAGTGATCAATGATCCTCACAATTCAGTATGCCTTCTGGAATGGAAAGAGTCTAAATAATCCAATTAAGTAGGAGAGAAAAATTGATCAGTGTTTAGGTGGTTGAAGTGGCCATGCTTCAGGAGTTAGGTGTGAGGGAGACAGATGTTGCAAAGGACCTGGGTGAAACTACAGCATGGGCATTTATCACACCCAGGCAAGGGGACTGGGACTCTTGTTTAAATGAAAAATAAACAAAACACTAACCAAAGGAACTCACAGGTAAGTCCTTCCAGATATGAAGTCAGTTCATGATGGTAAGTCCAGATCACTGAGGCTGGATCTAACAAGCTCCTTTTTTTCCCCAGTAATTCCAGTTTTTCAGTAATTGTGGCTGACCTCATTTACTTGCACCTTTTTCTGGAAGGCTCAATGCCATGTGGCATTTCTCCCATGCAGGTGATACAATTGAAAAGCCAGTTTCTCTTCCCATGTTGAATTCACAGAAAGCACAAGAGCCTGTCTACTACAGCAGGTCTGAGCCTACCTCTGATTTGAAGGTGTACAGCCCTACAGCTAAGGATCTCTTCCTTTCCTGCAATGCAGTCTGTCTGTGATCCAAATCACTTTGTAGTATCCCAGGAATTAACTGAAAGCAAGGATGACTGTTTCATGAGAGCAATTTACTTTCAAAGACGTTGTTCTGCAGTGACATTTGGCCCATTAGACCATTTTTCTCCCACTTAACTGGATTATTTAGACTCTTTCCCTTCCAGAAGACATGCCTTATTTGTTCCCACACAGTAACCTAGTGCACACTCAACCTCTGCAATTGTAGCATACACCTGGAATTTCACAGCTTTTATTAACTAATGCTTTGACAGAGCAAGCCCTTCTTTGATATCCTGTAGGCAAGCAATGCTTTTTTAATGGTAGGTATCCTTTTGCATATATCGTTTTGTTACCTGGGAGTGGTAAAATGCTAAAATACTAGAAATGAAAGCTTTTGCTTATGATATACATTGGGCTTTTCCTTGTACAAACTATGGAACTTTGTTAATGCAAGTCTGAAATAAATAAGATACAAAAGCAGAGACCAAAATTTGCCTCAGTTTCTTCAAAGAAATCTGGGGGTAGTGTGGTGTTGCAACTAGCAAGTTGCTGTTTTGGGTGCTTCACCAAAAAAACTACTAAATAAGAATGACTGCTATTTTGGATAGGAACAGCACTGCAATTGACAACTAACTTACTTCAGAAGTTTTATGGCACACTCAGCTGAATTAGTGCAGATGTTTGTAATTTTATTAGTTTTTTTTTTTTACAGAAAGAAGTCCTTGAAAGGCAAAAAACTTACTACAGCAATTATAAAAGTTAAAGCTGGAAAAGCATCAGGCCCAGATGGATTTGCCACTCACTTTTGCTTTAATAAATAATATTTTATATTCAGAATTGCTTGCTTATAAAGTGGCTTGAGACATTACACTCAGGGGAAACTGTTATTTCAACCATTCTAAAAGCTAGAAAGGACCCATTTTCTAACTTCCCTTGTCAAAACAATTTCAAATTATTATTAGCTGAAGCCTTTTCAAAATTGGATTGATATCACCCCGTTTGAATCCATGTCTACTAGTTTGATCCCTATTTACAGATAGGGATCTAACAACTTTAAGAAAAAACTCAAAGGGTTCTAATTTTCCCACATTTTGTCACAGGAAAGACCATTCCACCTACTAATATTTTTCTTACATGTTCACCTTTGGTAGCCAATTTATAGCTGGGATTTAACTTCCAAAGGATTCTCTTCAGAGGTGATTACTGATGGCATTATTTCTGAACCATTCATGCCTCACTAATCCCAAGAAAGTTGTCTTCCCACACCACTGCCACTGGAACTGTGTCTCAGCTTGCAGCTCCAACTAGACATGGGAATTGGTGGTGTAGGATAATGCAACAGAATAAAAAAAAAACAACATGCTTTAGTTCTCCAAAAATGCTTTTCATGTTTTCATATATAAATGGAATACATTGCTCTCAACCTGTTAACACTAGTTCATGTTAATTGCTGGACACATCTCAGAATAAAAAGTAAATTTGGATACCATAGAAATTATTGGAAATTTCAAACGTACTTCATGGGGAATGCATGACAACTGGAGCTTCAGCTGGCAACAAAGTATTACAGATTATTAGACATATTTGTTCTCACTGAAGCAGAGCACTTGCAAAAGTCCACTTCAGTCCAGTTAGCAGAAAATTTAGATTGGGTAAATGTATAGGTGGATAGGTAGATTGACCAGTCAGTCTTTACCTTTAACCTATCAGACAAATTTAACATGTGGTTCTCAGAATTTAGAGGGATGGGTTAAAATAGCCCCAGTAGATTTGCTTTAATTTTAGGAATATTAATAAAATTTTGAAAGTATTTCTGAAACATAACTAGGGACTGTTTTCATTAAACACTTGGATGCCTCTGCCTCCTTGTTGCTCAACAATAATATATACCCAATATGGTGGTCAGACTTAGATCATAAGAAAGCAGACACCTACCTGGCTGCTGATAGACCCATCCCTTCCTAATGAAATGTCACAATATTTGTGTTTTAATTATTCCCTGAAATTTTCCATACCTAATGAGCAGGTTTGTTTTTCCATCACTGAACTTCTATAAGAAGCCACCAATTAAGAACAATGGATCTGGGGAAGTGGCTACATTCAGTACTACCTGCTATTGCTCCTTCTTCCAAGGATGGTTCTTTCTATTACTCCCCTTAGCTTCTAGACACTGAACTCATTCATTTGTAACTTCCTTAACAGTACCATCTAGAGTAGATACACAGCAATACACAATTAAACTCCTGCCAAACTTGCAAAATGACATCTCAATCATCGTTACTAATATTTTCATTCTCTCCTAAACATTATGCGAATTAGAGCATACTGAATAGAAAAACAATTTAGCAGTGATACAATTGCAGAGGATGTGTTTGAATATGGAAATGCTAAGTATACATTTTGGAGAAAAGAAACAGTTCTTTGTCCTGAATACTTCTTAAAGGGAAGCAGAAACTCTTGTTTCTTTAATTAGCCTGGCTTTTTCATTTAGTTAAACAAGAATTAAATATTCAGAAGCATTATTCTTACAGCACCCATGTATATACAAGTGCCTGTAATAATTCCTTCAGATTATTAAAGGCACAAATGAATTTGGAAAAATCTCACATTATAATGATTATAGTAGTGCTATTAATGAACATTTTTATCATGAGCATCGAACTTCAGACCCTACATGTTGCACTAGGATATGAGTAGTCAGGAACGTTTATATTTTCTGTTGTTTCTTTCAGAGAGCCCAGCTAAAAAAAAGAAAAAAAAGTAAAAAAAAAAAGAAGGATGGGTACATGGGTGTTTCAGGGAAAAGAAAGCAGCAGAAGCATGTTCATAAAATGTTGATAATATTCTCCTTTCCCCCCTGCTTCACTATCACCATCTGGACCAAGAACTGTACTGGGAATAGTGTAAGCAGTGACAGAGAAAATGGGTAGATTCAGAACAAGGGGTAGTAGGTGTCTCAGAGATTGTGTGACTCAGTTTGCCCAATGAAACGTTGATTTGGAGGGAGCAACAGGGAAAAAGTTTCAACAGGTTGTAAATTGTACTTGATCATGCAATTAAGAACAACTGTTGGTCTCAGGTGTTATGCTTTTTACAGCAACAATGATACATAATATCCTCGTTACTACTACACATGAGAAAACTGAATTTCATACCAACTTATAGACATGGTAACACAGAAAGCTGTGACCCATACATTAAGAGCACAGTGCTTTTCAGGGTGTGCTGGCTAGCTGTTTGATAGAGATGGAGTATTTAATTTCTAAGAAAATGTAAAAAATGTGACTAGCTAGGAAGCTGCATGGCACTGAGACCACATCTATCTCCTTGTGAAAATACAGCCACTGAGAAGATCTAGCTAGTTTTCTTGGCATATGGACTGTATGCTGGCAAGCCTTTCTGTAGGAAGAATTTCAACTTCGGAATTCTCTCCAGTCCTTCTTATTAAATGCGTTCACTTATAAAACCTGCTGCAAATCCCATCTATCTGGAGGCAGAATTAGCAGGGGAGGGTGAAGTTCTAGATAGTGGTGTGACATTTCTTTTTCAGGACTGGATTAGCAGTTTGGAGGCGTTTGGAAGTGCTACCTTAAGAAGGTGATTTTTGAGCATAGGCTGACTTATGCAACAGGCTGCTACACGTTTTCAGTTGCTGTTTTTTCATTAGTTTTGTTGTTTTTTAAATCACACAGTACAGTGCTTAGGGTCTTGCATGACTCTTCTATTTCATATTTGATCACAGGATCACAGAAATTAATCTATATAAAATGCCACAGCATTACAATAACCATTTCTTTTTTTGCACCAAAAAATGACATTTTCTTCCTTTCTTCTCAGCAGTATCTATACAGTGTAATGCAAAAGATATTTTACTTGGGTGGTAATATCTTGATTCCATTTTATGTAACTATTTAGAAGACAAGTGAAGAACATCCTTGCAATTTTGAACAGCTACCATGTTTTGTGTAGAGGGGTTATATGAGAACTTTCATCTTACAGATTGGTTTTAAACACTGTACTACTTGGGAAAAGAATGGGGAATGTTACTTGTGCATGGCAGGAATACTGAAGATGTTCAGCAGTCTGAACATTGTCCATTATACACTCGCTCAGATTCAAGTGTGTTAATATTCTGCCTATAGAACAACAAAATTTATATCAACTTTCATAACAATGGTGTTACAGTTGTACTAAGGAGAAAAGAAATCTTAATATGCTTTGGAGTATTCTCAGGAAGCAACTAATGCTAATAGTTATGCAGGCTGAAATTTGGAACATTATAAATTCCATCCCAGGCTCCAGACTGCAAAGGCAAATTTTGAATAGATTTATACTTTTTAAAGTGACATTTCTTCAAACTGAGATATTCAAAGTAGCTGTTTTAAATATAATCAATATGACCAATATAGTCAGGACAAATGTATGCCCTTCACTAGGAAGTATCTGTTGATAAACTAGTGAGAAGCTCCCTGAGGAAAAGCAGAAGGATTTTTGTCCAGTTTTGCACTGGATTTTTTACCTTTTTCTTGGAACATGAGTTCTAATGACCACATTAATCCATCACACATTTGTAAATGTATGTATAGCTCCATTACAATGCACTTCCCTTCAAAACACTGATGTGTTATTCAGTTTATCATGGCCTTTCATCTTCTATCCTGTGATGTCATGGTGAGCTAGGCAGTCCTCTTCACTGCAATCATCTGGCTTTCATACCTAAGACCAAGTTGCACTAAGGTACTTAATTTTGGAGCAGGGGTGAATTGACAAGTACCAGCCACAGTGCTAAAACATTATGATCATAAAATACACCGTTAGCAGCTGCTAAGTTACACAGACTCGTTTGTTATACAGATACTGCCCTAAATAATTTACAATGATTCCTTACTGCTTTTTCTACTTTAAAAGAGATGATCTTAATAATAGTGACATGCCAAGGGCTAAGGACTTGTATCTGGATTGTGAACCGCAGTGTCATGTAACAACGCTCCTAAGTTAAGTTCAAACAAGCCACGGATAAGGTTATGAATCCAGCATGTGGTGTAGCTTCTGGGTTCTTCTCAACTAAGCAGGGAAGCATCAGTCAAACAAGGGGGAGGTCTGGAAGGGATTGTTGTACCTCTTGAACAAATATTTAGAAGCAAGCCTGCCGTATGAAAATCTCTAATGACAACAAGATAAAATTATTAGCGAGGCAAAAAGTTTAAGTGTGTACTTTGGAAGATTAAGCAATAAGGAGGAAAAATGGTAACCTTTTAGAAAGTCTCAGTTTTGCTTATAAGCTTTAGGCAAGGACATTTGCTGCCCTACAGCCTCAGAAGTCAAGTACTTGTGTATTTTTCTGCAAAATTATAATTCTACATTCACTTGTGCCAAGTTGTCATTTTCTGCAATTGCCTTCAACCCATCAAAAAATCTTATTGTTAGAGCTGCATGAGAAGATCAAATTGCATTTAAAAGGTGAGGAACAGTAACACTCCTTGGCAAGTTGAAATTACTTTTAAGCCAAAAGGGGAGATCATGCCTCCATGAGTTCGCAATTGAGAGATTAGTTTTAAAGCTCTAAGAAAGGATTTCAGAAATGTCTCTTCTAAGTGCCACAAAAACTGCATGTAAGACTTATTTTACATCTTCATTACTTCACTTGGACATTTAGAGGAAGACTAGAAAAAATTTTAAGAAGACGATTGCACTTCCACTGAGTAACAGCAGGAAGAAGTCCAAGAACAAACATCTAAATCATGATGTTGCAGCAGGTCTTTTACACAGGGAGATACTTTGGTGTCCTCTGAAGTCTGCACACGCACATTCCCCTCTTCCCTGTCCTTATTTCCCCCACAGCTCAGATGCACACACACAGATAATTACTGCCTGTGCCCCTGCCAGTCTGGAGCTTCAGAGGCATGAAAGGAAAGTCACCCCTGCAGTAAGTGTGTGTCTGGGACCATAAGCCCCTGTGAACTGACCACCAAGTGGAGAGGAAGAGTCATGACCCTGAATATTCACACCTATGCATAATGAGAGTGCTTGTGACCTATATGCACTGCCTTTCACCCCAAGCCCTTATTCACATCACACAGCAGTGGTGAGAGGCTCCTGTACGGCTCCTAAACCTACACATAGTACTTTTATGTCATAGACCTTTAATTTCAATATTTTTTTCACTAGTTAAGAGAGCATAATCCACACAAGCAAGTCAGAGTAAAACAATGTAAACCCATCTCCAGCATGTGTATTACTTTCTTTTTTAATGGCATTTTTTTGAAGGCAAATCCATAGTAAGTTGTCTGAAATTGTCTTATATGTCTCCATCACAGATAAAATCCTTGTGTCATATACTTTTACACAACATTAAAACCATAGATTTCTACTCATTAATCTACTACTGGTTTGTTGACTTAAAAAAGTCCCTTTCTCACATTCTCTGTTTCTAGAATGACACTAATCTCCTTTTTGAGGTGATTTGAGAAGTATGAATTAATATTATGCACATGAGCTGACAGATGAATCTCAGCAGCAGTGTAGGAACTGTTGTAGGCAAGGCAGGATGGGCTTTGACTAAGAATAAGACTAGCTTTCCAAAAAACTGAGTGCCACCAGTGTTCTGAAGAATTTTTACATGTTTCTCCTCATTGAATTGCTTTTTAAATTGTGTAAGCAAGCCTTTAGCATTATTTTCATATATTTATTTATGCCAGAAATATTTCAAAGAATCTGTGCACCATAAGAAAAAAAAAAGATGTTACTGTGAATGTTGGTGGAGCTGTCATGGGCAAGCCAGACCACAAAGAAGGAAGGCAGCCTTGGCTCTCCACTTGTCCCTAGTGGCGGGATGATCTACAAGGGTCCCCGTAGATCTGGAGGAAAGACTAGGTTTGTTGGCATATACGAGCACTGACCTGGGAGGCAAAAAAACCCAGACAGAATACTTTTTTTTTTTTTTTTTTTAAACCCAAATTTAATAAAATACAACGTGATACCTAAGGGGTTTTTATCTATATTCCTGAGGAAAAAAAATAAAGAAATTAATTATCTCAAACCATTCAATTTAGATTGATTCTAGTTATTCACAGTTAGAAGTAACAACACATATATACTCTTAAGTAGACACTAGCGTATGAGTTACAGAAATGAAAGTGCACCTGCACAGAATAGGTGAAAATTCATGTTACTAAATTTTACCTTTGAAATTTTATTATTTCCAGAAATCTCAAAATATACCTTTTACAGCTACATTTTTGCTCCTTTCAAATTGTCAAAAAAACATGAACCTGAAAAAAGGTCTTTATCCACTTCAATGGAAATATTATGAAAATCAAATTGCTTCAGTCTTGGCATTCTTTCTAATCAGAACATAAATTGATTCATCTTTAAGGTGAAAGTATTAGTCCTGGGGAGTTTAACCTAGTATGTTCAGGAAGAAAAAAGTAAAAAACTAGGATTCGATATTTTTTGCATAAAAAGCCAAGAAGGAATGGTAATGAAGCTGTGTTGGCTGGAAGATATGAAAACAAATGAGAATATTTTTCTCTAGAAAATATTCATTTCAGCAACAATGAAGCACTTTGAGAAACTGATATCCATAATCAGGGAGAAAAAAAAAAGCATTGAAGCTTCACATGACCTGATTCAGGGAACTCAACATAGAACACAGAGCATTATCCATACTGCTGATCATTCTTCCCTTTTGTGCAGATATATATGGCAGTCTAGCTGAGTCTTATGCAAAGAAATGTGTCTTCTTCAAAAAAAGGAAACTTACAAGTATTTATTTTTATTTAATTATGACCAGGTTTATTGCCAAAAAGACATACTACAGTAGGCTAATAAATACAACATTGTGTTTCTGCTAAATACTAAAGCCTTTTTTGTACTAATCTGATAATTTTATATATAAAATGGAAAAAAAATCTTGTGGTATCCTATCACGTAGAAAATTTCAGTGGAAAATACTGTTTCTGCTGAAATCAGTAAGAGATTTTTCAGTGCTACTTAGGCAGCTAACATTTCACCTATTCAACTACAAGGACAGGCTGACAGATTTCTCTGAGTAGCTTTTCTTTCTGGATCTGAAGTCCAGTGAAACTATTTTCTTATTCAATATCTGCCTGCTTATACTTAGCTTATGCTTATTCCTCATGCAGATTTCATTCCCAAGGGTTTATTATGGTTTTAAGGCACATAGTCAAAAGGTATAGATATGTTTTGTGAAATTATGGCGCTTGAAACCAGCTGTGGGCCTGGGTTTCTAAACACATCATGTATGTATAGTGTGTTTTCAGTGTGATTCAGAATAAATAAAAGAATGAGAAGGAATCAACCACAGCTCTAGAAATCGCTTCAGCTTATTCATTACACTTTCACATCACATCACAAACCAGCTATACTCCCTTTTAGCTATGGTGAGAGCAGCATTTTTTCATATTCTTGATGGAACCTGGCTTATTACAGCACTTGACCTCTCTGCCTTCTCAAGAGAGGTTTAATTCTTGATGTAAGGATGGAAATGCTTAGCCACTTGGGACACACAAAACTGATTTCTATTACAAAATGTGATTGATAAAATGAGAACCTGGTTAAATGTGAATTTTGAGGGGGCAGGGAGTTGAAGAGGTGGAGTTTGGATATCGTAAAGCTATTAAAACAACGTTAGCAACAACATGCCCTAGTAAAATGCCAGATTGAAGGATCTGTAAAAACAGATTGAAGGATCATATGCTGATTAATTGTGATCTTTCATTAATGTATTCAGATGTGTGCTTCTGCTGCAAAATCACTACAAAATACATGTAAGCAGCATGTTTTATATGCCATTCTGAATGATTTCCTAATTTAGGGCATTTTTTTCCAGTTTCCTAAGATGGTATTTAATTATGTGAAATGTTTCCCATTTATTTACTAAAAGCTCATAACTGCAGTGGGATAGTGGGATTTCCTACTGCTCCCAATCCAGTAGTTCATTCAACTCAATAAGTGCCATATTTTGCCTGCCACTAACACAGGAGTGTGATGGATAATGGAGATGTGAGCAGAGACAGGAGGGCCTCCCAGTCAAAACCATGTTGTAGGAGAAGAAAGCCCAAACACAGCAAGCACTTAATTCTGCTCCCCAAATACTCAGATCAATTAACTGTGTGGTACCTGAGAAGAGGCTAGATCAGCATATATAAGCACCAGCAGGCAAATCAAAAGCTTTGAGCAGGAGGTTGAGCAAGGTGACCAGTCCAACCTGAATGATCCTTCTATTCCACACTCCTCTATCTTCTTCTGGGAGGGTGCAGTCACAAATCATTTTTTTCCATGAAAACATACCAAGTGCCACCAGCAAGAATTCTACAGTACACAACCATCTGGGAATAGCTCCTGCTCCTCTACACAAGATGCAAATCCAGGTATGGGTTACACTACGTAACTAATTTTTTCATTCATGGGTTGTTGAAAGTATCCCAGGTAGGTAAAAAAATCTTTCACATCTACTACAGGCAGCCCCATGGCTGCTCATGTTCTGCCATTGGTTTTGATTTGGAGCCAGTGTAGACATCCTATTGAAATATTCCCTTCCCTCTTAAGAAAATGATACTTGCAATTTGGGAAAAAAAAATAAATATTGAAATGTCTGCTAAATTAATTTGAGCTTGCCTGCATTTGATGCTGTACAATTACAACGGAAGATTAATTTACCCTTCATTTTTAGGGATTTTCTGACTAGTTCCAGAACCACCTACATGTATGGGGCAGGTCAAGAGAATGCTTACACCACTGTGGAACCTGCAGCAAGCTGACAGTACACATACAAATTATTGACACTTGAATAAAAGTATTAGTTTGCAAAACACACAGGGTAAAGAGAGAAATAGCTGCCCTTAAGAAGAATTTGCCCCAAAACAAAACCCCATTATTAAAATGAATTGAAAATGAATAATCATATTATGATCCATTATGACCTAACCCATCTTTCATGTTGTCATCTAGCTGAAGCTTGAGGGCTTCAGTCTGTTGTGACATCTCCCTCTACATGCTGAAGATATTAGTGTCTATAAGCAAAGTCACTCTAAACATGGTGTGCCTAAGGGCTGGGTACGTAAAACACTCAGGCAAGGCACTGGTTGACACTACGTGCTATGATTAGGAAGCAAGGAAGAGATGTCATTTACCATATATACATATTTAAGAGAAACTCACTCACTGTCAACCTTCATTAAGCTTCCAATGATTTTATTAAGCTTTTCTCTTTGTAAAAAATATTCTTACTGAAAGCATTAAAAAAGCTCCTCTACACCACATTCTTACAGCTTGAAGCTGTCCTTCTTGTCTCTTTAAATATATTCAGCCTCTCATAAATTAGATGCATGTAAATTGGCCCACATTCTGATCTGTCCAACATCCACACACAACCCAATCCAACATGGGTTTAGCACTTCTATCTGAGCTGCAGTGGGCTCACCTGTGAGTTCTGCTATATGAAACCTATACCCCTGAGAAATTTGCTCCCACCAAGGGACTCAAAGATGCTCTGGAGCCTTTGGACACAATTAGTGCACTGAAATTTGAATTTGAACATTTTTCCAAAAGGAAAACATTGCTTTTAATTGTTCCCACCGTGTCTGGCTAAAGATTTATTATCTCTTCTCTTTCTGTTGTACATTTGCTTTAGCTGAAGATGGTGAAGATGATTATTACAGAGAAAGAGAGGCAATACAGCATTAAAATTTCCTTTTGTTCATAAACAGTGTGTACGTAGTAGGTGTACCCGTGCTTGGTCTACACAACAGGAGCAAGCAGGATGCTCCTTGTTCTCTGCCCCTCTGTCTCTTTCTTGATTAAGCCTGTAACTGATACTAGTCCCCAAGCAAGGCTCCACCAGCTGTGAGCTGGCCAGGACCATCATGTCGCTCTGGTGCTCATCCCATGTTCTGTGCCAGGGCCACAGCCCACACACTGCACTGGACTGAGCAGCAAACTATTTAGCATTCCCTGAATTGCATGAGAAGCACAGTAGACAAACGCTGGGGAAAAAAATTTACTCAGTAGTGAAGCCAGAAGATGTGGGATTTGAAAGAAAAGACGTAAGACAATATGAAGAAGCCTTGTATCCAACTCCTTGTCCTGTAGCCAAACTCAAAATTGCACAAGAAAAGCAAAGTAATGATCTTTAGAGTTATTATTTTCAATACAGTACAAAAGAAAGCCACAGGTAATGTTTAGAACACATAAAATTATTCTCAGCTCTGGAAGCCAGAGACTTAATCCATAGGATGAACTGTCTGGACTTTAAAAAACAAACAAACATGTAAGACAGAAACATAATTTCTTCTCTCATAAACAAAAATAGATGTCATTGGAAATGTCCTCATTATGCTCAAAGAAAACCCTTCAACAGTCTCTCATCCAAAATATATTGACTATATTACTATTATTAGTGAGGAATTACTAAAAAAAAATAAAATCAAAACATACCCTTAGATCTGTAAGACATGTATATTGTACAATCCTGGTATCTTTTATTTTTCATGAATGTTATATATATGCTGTTATTTCATTTCTTTGAGTTAATTAACTGACTAAGTGTCTCCATGCTTTGGTCAGACAAAATAAAATAGTAAAGAACTGGAGCTACACAAAGGGAATCAGATGGCTCACTAATGCAACCTTGCTGACTGCAATATACATTAATTTTGGCTATACACATAAAAAGTGGGTATGTCAGAGAGAAGGAGAAACTTCAGTGATAGAAGTCTGCTATGAATATATATCTTGATTTTTCTTTCTTTTGACAGTTTCTTGAGTATTCTGTACTAAGCACTGCATATAGCAAAAAATAAAGGACTATTTATCATTTAGTTTACCCATCAAGATTTAAGTTCTCAATAACAGGAATACAAAGGAAGAATTTTTTCCTAACACATTGTATCTAAGTCCAAGGTCCTCTGCACTTTGAGTGTGATGTATAGTTCCCCACAGCAGAAAAGCCTGGAACATAAGGAAGAACCCAAACCATAACTGCTATTAGACAACTTGCAGGAGTTCAGTGAAGAGACTGAATTTCCCAAAGTTTTACAAGAGCATCTCACAAGTGAAAAGTGTAAATAAAGAAGCACAAAATTTTCTACTGTTGTTGGCTATCCTGCCTCCTTTGTTTGACTAATCTTAGAGACTTCTATCCCCAGTGTTGTGGGTTTTTTGAATTGTTTCCTTGTTACAGTGCAGGCATCAAGAGGAGAAAATCACAATGCACTGTGCCAGTTAATACTTCAATTTGGGTCAAAGTCAGAAACTTCAGAAAATGTTTGTATGGCTTTCCACCATAAAACCCCATTACAAGGGCTCCCAGGTCACCCACATGCTTTTAAAAATCCTTTGGCTGAAATCTTAGGAAATCTGTTACTGACTGCATTGTGAACAGGATTCTACACCTTGTTTTATGGTGTCAGTTTTATCTTTTCTGTTTCCATCCATAGCTTGACTGAAAAATGTCAATTTCCCCCAATTCTAGCAGCTTATAACTGACACTTCTATCGAATATAAATCTTTGTGAGTCCAAGTATCTAACCTATGAAATGGAAAACAACAACAACAACAAACAACAGAAAAAAAGCTTTTATCCAATTGGAGAAAATAGTTTGGTTTTGCTCAATATCTGAGGACCAGCACAGGTCAAAGTATTCGTCTTTGTTCTGCTTTATCTCATTTTACAATGATATGGTTTCAGAGAAAAGTTACAGATTGCTTACCCAGATGTGAAGAAAGGACATCTTTGGAGAGAATAAGCTTGCTACATTACTTAAACAGAAATAAGAAAAGCACATCTTAGCTAAGACAAAGAGCTGGAACCAATACATTCTAAAGCTTTTATTAAAGACTTTGGGAAATCTATGTTCTCAAAAGACTAATGATAAAGTATTAGAGATAAAATTAAATCAGAACTAATCTCAATATTTCATCATACCTGTTCACTCATACCTGTTTGTACTTGTGGGCATCTTTTGGTCTCTCATAAACCTTTTAGAAACAGGTGTTGAGTGTGATGCTTTTAGAATACATGTGTCTGGTACATTAAGCTGACATCGTATGGTCATAAGAAAAAAAAAAGAAATAGCTTGTGAAAAGGGATTGATTTAACCTCAACAACTGACAACTCACTTTCCTAGAAAAACTCTTGGAGTTAGAAATCAGAGTCCTAGGGGAAGACCTCTGCTTCTCTTTCACATTATGACAGGAGTGGGTTCTGTCTTAAAAAAATGTCTTCTCATAACATTTGAGGAGAAGAGGAGAACAAGAGGTATTTCAGAAATGAAGTTGTTGACCTTGGACTTTCTCATTATTTATTAAGAGCTCAGAAATGTCCAAGACTTCACTTTTTCCTCCTAATTTATCTCCTCAAGAGACAGAGAAAAGCATGCACGTTTATGAATACTTGGAGAAGATAATTTTATTTGTAATTTAGCTGCAAAGAATGCAAATACACTGATTCCCTTCCCGTTCAAAACAACTCAAACTGGCATGTAATTTTCAATAGTATGATTGGTTGGATAATGTAGTCTTCCTGTGAAATAAAAAATCAAGGAGAGACATTTTGGTCCATAAACAACTCAGCAATGACAGGCCTTCTTCCAGAGGATGTGATGTGGAAGAGCCTTTCACTGGAAGGAGCAGGATTTATCAGCATTTGCAAGACAGTTTGTAAGCTTCCATACTTCAGCCTGAGGTGAAGTTAACAGCTACACTCATGATTATGGCAGTCTATTTTACAGCAGTAGTAAAACGTGCTCTGGTACTCTAACAGATCAAATGTCAGCCATTTGTTTTAATTTCCAACAGCCAAGAAAGAAAATTCATCTTTCTCAAAGTGAAGTCATGAAAGATGATGAGATGTAAAACTGACTCAGAACTGTTGTCTCAGAACCTGGATCAACTTATTGTCAATCTACTTGCATTCTTAGCCAGGAAAATCAGAGAATTTTTTCAATCCTCCCTAGGAATTTGTGGGGTAATAATAGGCCCACTTGCAATTTTATACTAAGAATTTACAGATAGTGATTAAAAAACATTTTTTCCAGGAACTGTAATAAAACACAGATCATGGGGACTTCAATGCTATATTTTCTCATGCAAGGTACCCCTCATCTCTAACAACCTCAACTTCCTTAAAAAATCTTACTTCATGAAATACCCTCGGATAGAATATCCATCCTTAGCTCACATGCTCAGATGACTTGCTCAAAATCAGAATCAGGTTGAGGTGATTTTGGAAGACAGAAAAAGGTCATTGTTTGAATCAGAAAAGTGAGAGTTTTTGAGGGAATGAAGCATTAGGAAAAGGATTACTGAAGGCAGGGCAGTCCCGATGTGGGCTCTTTTGTAAACTTGCTTTCACGTGTGTATGGCACACATAACTATTCTCTCTGAATCTCTCTTTCAAATTCATGAAAACAGAAAGAAACCTTGTTTTTGCTCACATTCTTGTTCCTAATAGGAGGTGAGCATTCAGCTAGTTCACACACTTAGAGCCCAGAAGCAAAATTGCTGCTCTTGAGCACAGAGGCTTTTCATTTAAATCACAGAATCACAAAATCTTAGGGGTTGGAAAGGACCTCAAAAGATCATCTAGTCCAACCCTCCTGCCAGAGCAGGATCACCCAGAGCACATCACACAGGAACATGTTCAGGCAGGTTTTGAATGTCTCCAGCAAAGGAGACTCCACAGCCTCTCTGGGCAGCCTGTCCCAGTGCTCTGTCACTCTCACAGCAAAGTTTTTTCTGATGTTTACGTGGAACCTCCTATGTTCCAGTTTGCACCCACTGCCCCTTGTCCCATCACTGGACATCACTGAAAAAAGCCTGGCTCCATCCTCCTGACACTCATCCTTAACATATTTGTAAATATCAATGAGGTTGTCCCTCAGTCTCCTCCAAGCTAAAGAGACCCAGCTCCCTCAGCCTTTCCTCATAAGGGAGATGTTCCACTCCCTTAATCATCTCTGTGGCTCTGCGCTGGACTCTTTCCAGCAGTTGCCTGTCCTTCTTGAACTGAGGGGCCCTGAACTGGACACAATATTCCAGATGTGGCCTCACCAAGGCAGAACAGAGGGGGAAGAGAACCTCCCTTGACCTACTAACCACACCCTTTCTAATGCAGGATGCCATTGGCCTTCTTGGCCACAAGGGCACATTTCTGGCTCATGGTCATCTTCCTGTCCACCAGGACCCCCAGGTCCCTTTCTCCTACGCTAAATGTTTCTCAGCCTTGGTTTTTAATTTGAGAACATATGTAACAGAGTCTGTTAGCCTGGCAACTGCTCTATATAGGATTTGCTGTTTGTCTGGAAGCCATAAGCATATTTGAGCTCATAGAAATCCTGTCAGAAGGATTTCTAATTCTTGTTAGTGTCACCTTGCTATTGCCAAGATTCTGAAAATGTGGTACAATATCAAAACAGGTAAGAAAAATTTTAAACCTTGAATCTGAAGCCAAATCCCATTTCCTGCAGCAGTTTGAACTGAAATCCCAATAAGCAGCAACTGATACAGGTGCTGACAATAACCACAGCTGCAGCAAGCTGCTCATTGAATATCCTGACTCAAATAAACAGACCCCACTGGGCTTTAGGAAAATCATGGTCTTGTCTCTCCATTTGCTCATTAGGCTCACACTCAAATTATGCCTGTTGTCAATTTGCGAAATAGCACCTCCCTCCATGATACTGCAAATGGTGTTGATCCCACCTCTGTATCAAATACAGCTGCTTGTCTTCAAAGCAGATTGGGGAACTTGGAAGAACACACTGAGAAAGGGTATGTCCACATAAATTCTTCATCTTCCCTCAGCTGGATCCAGTGCTACTGGGGAACAGGGACTTCTGAGTGCAAGGACAGCCGTTTCCATTTACCTTTCCCTTGCTGATTCTTGGAAAGGTTCAGTGCAACAGCAAAATGAAAAAAATTCTGCTTCAAAGACAACGTAACAGTACATGAAGCAAAATGTCAAGTGAGCCACTTTCCCTGTTTATTACTGAGGATATGAAATAACTGAGAGGAATAACAAGTTCTCTTCACTTGTATGGCTGGAATGCTGCCAAATCTGGACCCAGATTTCCTCTGTGTGAAGAAATGTGTTTGTGAGTATGCTGAAATTTGGTCTGAGACCAATTCACAAAGCCTGATCCCGAGCACACTGAAATCAGCAGAAAGGGAAACAATCCCATTGCACTGAAAATTGGACCTAGTTTTTATGACCCATATTCTCCCTTCTCTTCTGTTTCTCCCCCTGCAAAATTGAAATGACTTCTGTTCCAGGTCATGCTTCAAATCCCCTTAAAAACTTATGATTTAATTTGATTGAACAATTCCGAGACCATAAAAGCATCTACCTTTGCCTAAGCCACCCTCCTAATGCAGGTAGCACAATTACTACCTTGCAAAGTGCTTTGCAGAGCCTCACTAGCAGATGATAATCCAGCAGCCCTGAACATCAAGATAAAACTGGTGAATAACACATGAGTATTCCATGTATTCAGTCAATGCTTGATGGATATCTCAATTTAGCTGTCAGATGTAATAATTGAAGCTACAGTTCTAGCCAAAAGACTGTGTCCATTCTTTTTTCATTATTAAACCAGAGATATAAACACTAATAGAAATGAATACTATAGTAGATAAAACCTACAGATACAGACAAGTAATACTCTAGAAAATAAACTCCTCCTATAGCTTGTATGATGAGTATTTGCAACAAATACTCTCTTGTATTCCAAATAAGTATTCTGAAATTACTTCATGTATTTATTGTACTTTAAAAGTACAATTCATATTCTAGTAATGGATTTAATTTGATGCACATTTACATTGGTCTGTTACTGAATGGTTGGCGAGGGACATAAACAATCAAGGCCTCTCCTCTGTCAGTGTTTTCAGATACATTTCAACATTATTTTTTTTACTTCCATATGCTTAACTGTTTTCATATGGCTGTTCTATACATATATGCATAATCTAATTTTACAATTTTAAAAGCAACTTTATCTTACATATTAACATGTCTAAAAAGAAATACATAAAATGAGAGTCACAGGTACCTTTTTCTCTCTTACTTTTTTTACTCCTGCACTGTCATAGATCTGTACCTTAACAAGGAATTTCATGGCTGCATTTATGCCTACACACAAGTGACCATATTTACTGAGATTTGTAGGCAAGCAGACAAGCGAATTCACATCTCCTTGCATAGAAATAAATATAGTTAAATAATTATTATAATTAAGCCCTACACCTATCATGTATAAACACGCAGATTTCTCTGCAGTCTGTACTGTGACAGCAATCTGAAGTTCCTGTACATCCCAGTTCATGCTGACATTTTAGTATTTCATCTTAGTCTAGATTAATTTTTGAGTCTTTGTCTAGCCAGAATATTTTTTGTAATAGTCTTGATCATGTTTTTCTGTCTAATATTTTTATGTTTACCCCCCTACATATTTTTTCTGCTCACAACATTTTTTCTTACTTGAGCCTTTTGCAGGTAAATGAGTTACAAAGGCACAGAATGTTTTGCATTTCAGGAAAAGTAGAGAAAAGAAACACCCTGCTGTTTTGTTCTTGCAAGCCGCCTTAATAGATTTACTGAGAAGGACAAGGCAGTCCATCTTGAAGGCTATAATGCTATTTCACTTTGACATCTGTTCTAAGGTAATGGTATCTATCATTAACAATGTCATTAGTGACCACTTTCAGTCCATTGTTCTCAGTGTCTAAGCTGGCTATAAAGATCTCATTTTAGACACTTAACTCTGTGCATATGCCCTTTCATGACATGTTACTCTGGGAAAAAATGCTTTATGACTGGCCATACTATAATAATTCACTTTCATTTAAAAATACAGCATGTGAGATTTCAAATGAGAGGACAAGCTAAAAAATGACAAGTTTTTCAATCATTCATTGTTATAATCCTCAGCATCTTCTAATTAAGTTACAGTAGCCAAGCATTAGATGAACAAAAGACGGAATCGAAGGGAACAAGCTGGAAAAGTGTAAGCTGTTTTAAGTGAAACTGTGTTTATCCTTCTGTGTTATCTGTTTCTAAAAACGTGCAAGGCATATTCACAAATTACAAACCTGGGGAAAAAAAAAAAAAAAAGCCAAATATACAACATCAGATCTAAACTTTCACCTTGATTTTGTAGATGTTACCCTATGGGAGATCATGGGTCTTACATTACTCAGTAACCTACTTCTATCACTTTATCTATGAGAATATCTCTAAGTAAGCTCTTAGCAGTATTAGCACAGCTGCCTGTCCTCATAGAGGTTTAAAGCAGAATTGTGAAAGACAATGCTGCTCAGCATTTCACCTTCACCTGGAAAATTTTAGACTAACCTAATTGAAGATTCTGGAATTAAACTAATACCTCTTGACTCTTAGTGCTATGGTTTAGCCCTGTGCAGCAGGACACTCCATCTCAATGTGCCTGCCTCAGTTTCCCTTTATGATTCCACTGCTCTGTCTCTCAGTTTTTCAGCCCTGGGCCTGGAGTGGAGAGATTCCCATGGGAAAAGAAAGGGCCTAACAAGCTCTGAGCTGGTAACAACCTTGAAAGTACAAACAGAGCTTAGTCAAAACAGGAATGGACAATATATCTTTAAACTAATGCAAAAATGACAGCAAATGCAATGACATTTGTATGTCTCCATAGAATAACATCCTTGATATTCCACACTCAAGGGATTTCCATAAAACACAAAAGCCATGAGGATGAACTCCAGGTTACATCAGTATAAGCTTGCTGGCTGGTTCAATGGGAGGTGATTTTAGCCTGACAATATGAATTTAAAATAATAAAAGTACACAATTACTGATACAAATCCATGCATTTATGCAGGTAGTTAGCCCAGCAAGGTTGTAACTTTTTAATGTCTCTGGGCTCACAAGTATGCCTATTCTGCTATGGGCCTAAACTGCAGTTTATTAAAGCTTAATGGGATCTCTTCATTGACTTCATTGTGCTTTGGACAAGGCAGATTAAATACAAAATTTGAATCAGCAACAGAATTTGAACAACGATCAAAACACTCCTTCCTAGATATTAAAATTCTGCTACACACTATCTGTGTGTAGTCAAAAGAGTTGGGCTGATCTTCTCAAGTAGATTAACCTCTTACATGTTATATTTTTGATGCTTGATGGTTGAAAATAGTTAGTGTATGTATATATGAAGAGTTGAGTCTTTTGTTTCCTTGCATTAATATTATTGCCAAAATTTGAAACAAATAATTGATGGCAAAGGGATAATTTCAGAAATTATTCATGAAAAATACTACAAATCATCCAATATTCTCTTTGCTATTTTTGTTGCTCTTTCTTCCAAATTTTAGCTCATTCTGTACCTTTACCTTGTTAATATCAGTTGCTCATACAGCAGCACAGCACAGTTCTGGAGATGGGAGGTAAAGGAACTGAAGAAAGGAATTCATTATCTGCAGCAGTTTGCAGGTGCTTTGTTTAGAACTACTGCTGAGTTAATTTTTATTAATAAATGGGACAGGCAGCATTGACCAGATGGCTATCCAGAGGTTTTAGGTGCATATAGCTGTATCTTTTCTTTACAGTAAGCATGGAAAAAAATCCAACACAAAAACAAAGCAGTAACGGGGCTTTAAATTCTAGGCCAGTGTTTTACCAGAGCACAAATTACTACACAGAAATTTTAGACAGAGAAATAAAGAGATAAACTATGATAAAAGCCCATGTTGAAGTTATCTATTTCTTCTGATGTTCTTGGCGTGTTTGTGAGATTTGGTTTCTAATTTAGCATCTTATATTGACTCCTTGGTTTGCAACAAACACTACAAAATCCCCTCTAGATCCTTGAGAAAGATTTTCTTTTTTCTGTCACCTTTGAGGGCAACATGAGCAAACAAGAGACCAAGATCAGAGTTTCTGGTGTTAATGTGACTCTTTCAGTATGTAACTCTATGCAAAGACTAAACTCTTGAGATTTTGAAAATGGAGCCTAGCACATGCTTAATTCAACAGCAATGGAGTTGGAGAGGGAAAATTGAAAATTACGTTGAATGGGGTTGGAACAGTTGTTCTTTGTTAGCTCAAACTCACATTAAAAAGAAAAGAATGGTAAAATTGGAAAGACAGAAAGTATAGGTTTTTGGTCCACTTCTTCCTTGCAAACTCCCTGCTGGGGAAAGACAGCCAGAATCTGCTTTGCCATTCCCAAGCAAGCACAGTCATAGCAGTGCCTGTGTGGATACGCAGCCCTTAGCTTATCCCTGGCCTCATTAGGGGTTTTTTAAAGAGAATTTGAGAAGTGAGGGATGGGAAGAATAAGCTGATCTTTTGCACCCTACTGCAACCTTATTTCTGAAAGCTGATGGTTCATTAATTAGAAATTTAGGGCCTAAATACCTAAAGAACCACAAAGTAAAGCAGTCACTTCAGTGAGCAAAGGCCTGCACCCATCTGTGCAGAGCTCTGTGCCCTCATAGAGACACATCAGCCTAATCCTGATAACATATTTCTTGCTCTGGTTTTGGTCCATTTGGAAGCAAGAAATAATCATAGGAGGACAGGAAATTTCTGTTTCAGTAGAATATGTTTAAAGAAGATAATACTGTGGGCATGTTCAGTTGCTTATTGAAACTTTTTTTGTTATCCAAGTTTTCCCTCTGAACCAGGGCTGACTGCATATTTTAAAATGGTGTTTGCAAACATTCTGGGCAGCTGCTCTATTCATTCACGGTTTTGCTCCTTTTTATTTACTATTCATGAACATCTGGACTATTAGGATTCTGTTCGCATAAAAGGTTGGCAAATTGGTGTTGCTTATATTAATACCTGTATAGCCCTCATGAAGAGTTAAGCATTCACAGAAAAACAAAAGTTTTAAGCATTTGGTAATGATTTTTTTTCCCCCTGAATATTTTACTTGACCAATCAGGAAGCAAAAACAACAGCACATGATTTGAAAGGCAAAATGCACCTTATAAAAGCATGAATGGTTTATGGACATAATATAGTATAAAATTTATTGGCTTCAGCTTTTTACCAAGGACTCACAGCAAGTTAACCATTCTAAGAAGCAGCGGAAAAAAAGTTAAATAATTGGGTTTTTTACTCATGGAGAATATATTTTGTATTTCTGTAATGACAAACTTTTGAGGTCTGCGTACTGCTAGCTAACTGTGAACTTATTTTGGTGCCTTTGAAGTGTTCCTGACTTGCCTCTGGATTTTATTTGCATTTGTTGCTAGGGTTTATATCCTGATGGGTGCCAGACAACAGACTCCTCTGCATTTCAGTAGGCACTTTGAAAATTAGTTATCTTTTACTACTTTCTTTTCTACCCAGCTCATAATTTTCCACCCTAACTGTAAGCATATGTCACATGTTCTTCCCAGCTTTGTAAGCAATAAGTATGAAGACAAGCAAGTTTACAAATTTTGCACTCTCATAGCTTTCAGGTTCTTCTACCTAGCTTTTTCTACTTTCTTGGGTTTTTAAAATTATCTTTCAGGACTTTTTCTTCCATTTTTCCCTGTTGTACAGTGCAGGTACACAAAAACTAGATCTTCTATACTGCCTTTTGAAATCTGAGATATTGAAATTGAGACTGTGCTTAATCTATGGAGGAAACTCCTGCTATAATTAGCTACGTTTTACCTACATTTCATAAAGAAAGGTAAATGATAAAACTGCTTAGGAATAACATGATCATAAATCTCAAGATGTAACCTCAGCTTCCTCCAGCCAAAGCAAATACCTGTATCACTGAGCTATAGCAAATGTCCTTCTCCTGAAGAAATAGTATCAACAATTTTAATAATACTATTTTTAAAAGAGCATTAAAAATATAATCTTCTGCGGAATAGATAACTGAGTGAAAGAGACAGAGAAGTGAGAAGTGTCAGCCAACTCTCCTCTTAGAAAAGCACTCACAGACCTGTAGTTGCAGTCAAGCTACTCCCCAGACAGGTGATGGCCTGACTGGGGTTTGAGTCCCTCAGCCAAAGTCGTCAGAACCAGCACACTCCTTTCTAATGTAGTGAGACACCCTAGTAAGCATGATTCAGTAACTGAAAAGGCCATGAGAGTGATCATTTTGTGCAAGACGTCTGTCTGGTCATACTGCAATTAAATACTTAAGAAAGTTACTGCAAGAGTCATTTCCAGAGTAAAGCTGCACTGAGAGTTTTGTTGTGCTGCCCAGAGGCACCATAACCAGGTACTTCCAGGTGCAGTGAGAACTTGCATATGAAATTAGACATAGAATCTTTTCTTGCGTTATTGTGTGATGTTGTTTGGCATCAGACATTTCCATTACTGTTGGGAGGGTCATATAGTCATAAGAGGCCCTCTAGCACAGTTCTGGTTGGGAATCAGAGTTAAAATATAATGGAATTTGGAATTACTAAATTTACACTGCATGAAAAAAACAACATAGCTCTATCTAAATATGCTGTTTATTCAGCTCCAGTTCATTCAGCAATATGCAGCATAATTTGAAATAATTATTTTCTAACACTTTGAAAAGCATAATTGACATAGAAGCATGAAACATCCAAGTCTTCCAGAAACTAATAATGGTAATAACTAAAATACTAAAGACATGTTTTGTATATGAATGTTTTAACATATTAATCTCCGTTTGATAAACGTAGGGGTTTTTTTTATTTAGCAAACATTCAGATTCTCAAGATCTTATAAAACATTTATTTTACATTTCTTTGATGGCAAACTTTAACATGTTATGCTAGGTGATACTAAGCAGTACACCTGGTTATTGTTTTTTAGAACCTACAGCTCCTTAATACATATACTTAGATTTGTCTACTACTGTAGACAAATCACATTCACAAATTCAGATCTTAGATCCAAATTGCCTGCACTTCTTCCTTGGTTTTGGAAGAGAACGTGACTTAAAAGTAGGGAAAAAAACTGACTGGTAGTAGATAAAAGCTTCCAATTGCTACCTCACATTGAGAGTGCTAACCAAAGATATCCTAATGTGAGCACCATGAGATCAAATAATGTAATTCTCCATTTATTTCTACATGATTTGACACATCACCTGCAGTATTGGATGGATGCATGACAATTAACACCCAGATGCGATTAAGACTACAAAATTATGGTGGTTTTTTTAAAAATGCAACTGGTAAAGCACTCATTTAGGATGACAGGACTTTCTCAATTTTACTTGTACACTCCTTGCACTTAAATACAGTCATTTCAAGATCATACCACATTTTTCAAATGCTTCCAGCAAGACATTTGGTCTTGTTATCCAATTAATATTAATTTTTACTAAGAAATGTGAGATGGAAACAACCAATACTTTTAATTTTCAATTAATAAGCATTAGTTTTTTTGTAATTATGATTTTTCAAATGTTATTTTTACCTATCATACCTTGGGAAATACAGTTAAACGTTGACATTTAAGTATTCTGCTGTCAACTCAAAGCTAATGACGTTGCTAATCAAACCTGCTTCTAAACATGTATCATTAATATTTATAATGCCAATGAGTTTAGGAAGGAACTACTGCTTGGAAGAATCAGAATACCTCTTAATGTACTAGCAGAACACAAGCAAGAGTAATAGACTTTATAGTTCAGGATATTATTCAGTGAGAAAAAAACATCCTGTTCTGCGCATTGAAGTTGTTTAGTGTATTGTTACTTCCAACACAAGGCAATTAATTCAGCTATCAGTGTTGTGGGAAAATACAGTAATTTTGGAACACAAAGAGGTGCACAGAGTAGCCCCTGAGGAGCAGGGACTAGGGAATGATGTGGAGGGGATCAGGAAAGCAGCTCTGAACCACCTGTGCAGGGTGCAGCTCTACCCAGAGCTGGAGGCTTACAGTACTTCAAGCACTGATGTGCTTGAAGTCAATGGCCAAACTCTTAATGAACTAATTAGGAGCAGGAAAAAGTCCCTCACTCTTGCTATGTCATGAGGTTATTCCTCATTAAAGGGCAGTACTTCTGGGTTTGTGCTCTGGCTTTATTCATTCTGTACTCAGACAAATGCCTATTAGAGCCATTAAGGTCAGAACTCTGTAAGTAGATCCAGCTCTTATTTAGTTTAATTTCTGAAGCAGTGGTAAAAAGATGCTCCAGTTTTATCTAAGTGACTTATTTGGTCATTTGCAGTTGCAAAGATGCTGGGAGAAATTCTCTGGGCTTTTCTGCACAAAAGTGTTTCATTTTAGTCCCTGTTTTATGTTATCTCATCTAGCAGAATAAGCTAAATAATTACAATGATACAGCAACCAGAGTTATGTTTAGCCTGTTTTCAATATAACAAGATTTTTCTCTTAGGCCACTTAAGTCCTTGAGAACTAGTTTCTGGCAATTCCTTGTTGCCTGTTTTCATACAAAGTGAGCATAACCACAGACAGTAGAGAGAGGAAGAAATGCTGAGTTGATCTAATCCAGACCTTCTCATCCTTCATTGCATGATTATTTATTGAATTTAATTTTCTATGATTTTTATTGGAAATATACAGATAAGAGCTTAAAATGAGAGCTTCCATTCAGTCTTTTGCAGTATTTTTCCATTACCTAATCATTCAGTCAGAATTTTTTTATTGATGTAAGTATTATTTCCTTGATTTCATTCTATCATTTCCCACTTTTCAGACAGGTGTATCCCTAAATAATATACTTTTCCTTCTGATACCTAAAAGGCACTTTTCAAACGTTGAAAGAAAAAAAAAAAATCAGCTTCAGAAAAAATGAATAATACTGAAGAATGTGTTCATTCTATACATTTTAAGAGAAAAATGTCATGACCTGCCATCAGTGTCTCTTCAAGCCATACTGCTTTGTGAAATCAAAAGTGGGTTTGTTGATTGTGTTCTCTACAGGCTTATTAGAGCTGAGAATTCACATGTGGGTGACCTGGGATTCACTCACTTCTTTTATTACATGTAGGCAAGGAAACTGTGCTTAATAGAGTATGTGTGAATAATGATGCTGGAAAAATACGGTATTTTACTTGAATATCAACTTTTCTATCCTGAAGCATATTCATTTTTTTAATATATGCAAAGTGCATCTTCTAGAGGAATGATGAATGTACAGTATGAATTGGACACAGGAAGAAAAGTGTAAAGTTTGCAAATAATGATTCGAATGTGAAATTACAAAAATATTTTCTTACTGGGATGGTATTTATATAAAGTGCAGCATACATCCAATATTCCTTTCTACCCTGCAACAAATGCTTTTCCTTAATAAAACTTGACTTTGGCAAGGATCAGTTGACTAATTTGTTCTTCAGCATCCCTGGCTTGAAATCAGAAGAAGACTAATGATGCAGTCAGTAGATACTTCTCCGTTTGTACAGGTTTACCCAAGGCATTGGACATCTGTTTATAAGAGATCATGCTGAGAAAATGCCTACATAGTGTCATCTTTCATCTTAACAAGTAGTGGAAATAACAATTAACTACCTTGGTTTATGGATTTTTTTTTCTCAGATTTTGTGCTGTTTGTCAGCTATTATTTTCTTCATTATCCAGAATGGATATTGCTTGCTATTAATTTTCTTTATTCTTGTGCTTTGAATTTGTACCTTATTCTGAGCAGTATGATAGCTTTGTAGTACAGCTAACAAGAAGCATAAAGAGGCCTTGTAACAGCTGAATGAAAAAGAAAAATATTTTCATGCACTGTTTTAATAAAAAGGATTTGGAAAAAATATTCTGTAAAATTTTTGTTTTATGAAAATGGTTCCTTAGGTCAAATATTTTGTGGGTTTTTTTGTTTGTACATATGACATTTCTTTGACAAACAGAGTTGGCAGAGAACTGAGAAAGCAAAGCACTGTGAGAAAACATATGGCTGTTGTGAAGTTTTTCTTGGTGTAAAAGTAGCTCAGTAGGAAATAAGAGCTTGCATCACCCTTTCCTTTTTGTTCCTGAGGGTTTCTAAACCAAGTTATTGATTTTCAGTAAAATATATCAATAACCGTGTCAGCAGTCAGCATCATTCCGATAATGATGAATGGTTTTCCGTGTATCTATGAGGTATTCTTTCTTGAGGAAAGGTATGTCTCAGTCCACTCATGGCTATTGCATGATTTCCTCAAAAATCCCTGTACATAATCACTGGCAGTGGTTTGTAAGAGTGGACATCAATACAATGTTCTTTCTGTTGTCTGAAATAAGTGTCTCTTTGGAAATTACAGATTTCTTATGCAAATGTTTCAATCACAAACCAAACTTTTTCTGATATTAAACCATAGCTAATTCCTGATCACTCATATGAAGAAACATTTATAAGACTGAAGTACCAAAGTAGTAAGAGTAAGGTGAAGAATTATTTATAAAAGCCTTCATTAGAAATCCTTATTCCTTCATTTTTACAAGTATTATCCTAGCCCTAATCCTAGATTTCTTGTGCTGTCTGCCACTTCATTTTTGTGAACTCTCTCTAGGTGAAACTTAATGCTTCATTTAAATGAGTAGTGGGAAAGAAAAGCACAATTACAGTGTCCCCCAAATCTACCTGGTCCAAAATAGCCATCCTAGCTAACAAAGTCCTAACCATAACAATTTTACTGGACATTGGAAGGAGAACTGACTTTCCAGTAAAATTTGAAAAGACACAATCTGTTTTGATGAGCTTTAATAACATGGGCAGAAGTGTGTAGCAGATGCTTTGTATGCAACAGTGTACACTGAGGATTAAACTCTGCAGAAGTGGTTCAGTGTAATGATTTCAACAGAAAAACCACTAAGATACTATCAGTGCTATATACTAAATTTCAAGACCCAAGATTTATTATTATCGATCTTTGGTGTTAGAAAAAAGAACAACTTTCTATTTTCTCCCAGGTGTCTTTGTTTATTACCCTGTGCAGTTCCACAAAAAAAAGGAAATAGATAATGCAAACTGAGAAGTCTGGCCTTACCTTTTTTGTTCACTGGTCTTTACATCAGGGCAATGGAGTAACTCAAAAGCACAAGCAAGATTAAGAAAGATGTTCCTAAGTGTAATTTATCTTTGCCTCCTACTTTCATTAATTTATAAAAATATATTTTATATTTCCTGCAGGAAAACATATGTTGTGCCTTTTTAGCAGATATGTGGTGTGATTTGCATGTGGCTCCACTGTTCCATTCTTTTGAAATACATGATTTTAAAATATCTAACAGTCCATCTAAGCACCTTTTTGTTTTTCCGTTGCTAGGTATTCAAACGTGTATTAATTACAGTCTGGTAGGTTGCAAAAATGATTATACTGTGTTATGCAACAGTATTTATGATGCCACTGAAAGTAACAGGATTTAACAGAAAAAAAATAAATCCTGAAAATGACAAGTAGAAAGAATAAAAGGATTAGCTTTTTATTTACAAAAATAAATGTGATGTATTTACAGGTAAAAACAAATACAGATATACTATATTTAGTATTTAAATTATCAATAAATGTCTGGTTTTGGTACTATATATAAACTCACATGTGTACTGTATACACGTGTATACCTCCCTCTCTATCTGTTCTATATGTATCTATGCCAGTATTGGTGTGTGCATAATTCTGCACAGCACAAACCTGCAATGCTCATCACCCACAAGGCGGGAGCAGCGCCTGCAGGAGAGCTGGGCACACTGCTTTGGAAGTTACCACCACAACCAGGGGAGAGCTCAGAGTTCATCTGGGCTGTGTCCTTCCAGCCAGCATCGCACCTCCTCGTGCTCCTCCCTCTGAGGTCAAGGGATTTTGGTGGGCAGCTGCCAAATTCCCAGCACCAGCTAATTTAAACAAAAGCCCTCCAGATTCTCACAGTATCACTCTGTTTGGAAAAGACCTTCAAGATCTTTGAGTCCAACCACTACCCTAACTCTGCCATGTCCACCACCAAATCCTGTCCCTTGGCACCACATCTGTCTTTTTAGATATCTTCAGGGATGGTAACTCAGCCACCTCCTTGGACAGCTTGGATCAGCAAGTCCAACTCCTACACCAGAACAGGACAAGCTAAAGTTCACATCATGTCCCTGAGGGCATTGTTCAAATGCTTCTCTAATATTGTCAGGCCTTACTGCCCTTACTGCTTCCCTGGGGAGCCTATATATGTGTGTGTGTGTGTGTATATATATATATATGACATAAAAAAATACATATATATACTCATGCTGCTACAATCACGTGTATACTCCAGGGCTTGAGAATTATATAAATTCCTGTGTCAGTGTTTATTTTACGTTTTCTTCTAGCCAAACAGATAGTATTTGTCTCCTGGCTTGGCAGGTTAGGTTGTGCCCTGTTGCTGCCTGCTTTGGAGCAGACATGTGCTTGGTAGCAGCATGCTGAGCCTGCCCATGCTTCTGTTTCTAGGACACCAGTGGGAGCACCGTAATAGATAAAAATTCCCAAATCCTGCTTCACTAGGAAAAAAAGAGATGAGGTTTTGGGTTTTGCTTATGAAATTACCCACAAGTGTCAAGTGGTGTAAAATCAAAGTGTGCCCTTTTACTGCAGGTGATGCCATTTCCCTTAACTCTCTCTTCCCTGCCCAAAATTTTATATATTTCTTGTTTTCCTTAATAGAGAAAAAGAGGACAGAAAAAAAGCTCTTTAAATACTTCAAGGACAAGCATCTTCTATCTGTCATGGAAGTCATGCTTACTTCTTTCTGACATACAAAGCAATCCATAAAGAGTGAAACTGAAGACCTGAATTTTGTGACTGATCGTAAGAACATAGTAACAGCCTGCAGCCTATACCTGTGTTAGTGGCTACTTTTATATCTACATGTAAATATTCTAGCAGCTATGTCAACATCTTAGTTTTCCTTTCCTCCTGAAGAATGTTAACCAAACTGTTTTAAATTTGTAAAAAACAAAGATGATTAATTGGACGTTGTATTAAACATGGCAGAGCTCAACCGTCTCATTTTTCATGAGTTTATTTTTTGTTCTCATTGCAGTTTACCTGTTTTATCTATGGAATTGCACTGCACCAAATAAATTTTTAGGGCTTAGAGACAGACCCCATTAAATATGATTTACTTTTCTGTAAGTGTAACATTTCAAGCCAATAGCTTTCACCATGGATAACACTGGTTGTGCTTGTTTCTCTTGTTTTTCTGGAAATCTTTCTAAGAGACCAGATTTTTAAATCCAGGTTCAATACTAAAATTACTACATATGACTCACTTAATGCCTATAGATATTTCCAGTAGTCTTATTCTCATACATGTATATTTGCAGAAGCAGTAGATGTTGTATACCAAAATAAATAGAGGACACACTAAAGGTATGGATGAAAAAAATGTATTAATATTTCAACACTATAGCACAAATTAATGGGAAAAAATAATACAAATTAATCAAATTTTTGCTTCTTGTAACTGCCTTCTCTGCATTCCAAGACAAAGATATGTCATGCATTGGTAGGTCTCGCAAGTGGCTTGCTTGCCAGCTTTAGAAAAAAGATCTTATTTCTCAGAAATCAAATGGTACAAAAATCTCACCAGTACCACAAGAAACTTACATATTTAAATGGTAGATATTCTAAAATTGCAAACTATCTCCAAAATAGCATGCCTTTCAAGTACAAATGTTGGATAAAAGGCAGTGAAATGAAGCACAAGATCTTGTTCTAGCAATCATGACTTTGAAAGTCACCCAAAGCTATACAGAAAAGGTATCTGTGGCTCAAAATTGAGAAATGCCTGAAGTCAGTGGGACAGCATTCACACACAATTGCTCAAACTCCAGGAATTACCAAGGATTTTAAAGAGAAGAAAGGCCAGTGCTCAGTGGCTAAAAATTGCTCTGCTTCTGTGCTGTTCATGTGTTAGAGCCAAAGACTCAAAACTTCATATCCACGTGTTCACTGCAGATATTTTCCCCCCTCTATTGCAAATTGACCTGCGTGTAAATATGGATCTGACCCACCTGTAATAGTACACTCTAAATATTTGACCTTGCATAGCGAAAAGAATTTTATTGTGTCAAGAGGAATACTGCATTTACATTTTTTTATCCATGCTATCTATTCCTCACAAATATAAGCAAAACTACATGGGTTTTGCTTATACTGAGTAATTTCTCCACTGCTCCAAGAATTTCCAGTTCAGCCAGCTCTGGTGTGGGGGAGCTTTGTCTTCTCTCCCATGTGCTAAGGCAACTGCTCTTAACTAACCCAGTACAGATTGAGTCCTGCACCTTCACTTAAGCTACCTGTCTCTTAATTTTTACTACCAACTGCAACTGCTACGCACCTACTCAATGTCATTCAGATTTTGCAGTGCTGTATGTTTAAATATATTAATTTATAGACTTGTTGCATATATGTGAGAGTGCTACCTCACACTGCTACTGCTGTCACTGGGATTTGGAAAGATTTAACCTTTCTCAGTGACTGTAAAATCAATGGATCATTGATCATCTATGCAATTTTTTTTCTATTCTCATTTAACCCTACGTTTTTCTTTTTCTTTTATTGTCTTTTTAGATCCACTAACCTTTTCCTCATAGTATATCTTATATTCAGACATAGGTGTTTTATAGCCAAATCCCAGTTTTAATTTAAAATTTTGCTATTTGCAGAAGCTGTTAAAATTATTTTTTTCAATGCTCTGTTCAATTTACAAGATCCCTCAAATCCTTCACATTTTGACTTTAAAGGAATGTCACAACCCAAGGGGTTCATGTTTCCTTGCTTCCCTCATATTTCCACAGACAGAAGAATTGCATTTTCAGACATGACCATAATGTGTGTAATATTTTCCCACATTCTTCCTAAAACCCCAGTGATTTTTTTTTTTTTAATTGTCTGTTTCATGTTTCTTCACTTTGGCCAATCTCCAGTAAGCTCTAAATGATCTCCTGATGTTTACATTTTAATCTTCAATCTTGCTCTGATTTTCTGCTTATTTTTGTGCTCCCCCTTTCAGTTAATATTATGTTCCTACAAGTTAATCTCCTGTTACAGCCCTCTTCAGGTTGGCGTTACGGTGTAAGGCACTGAATGCTCCCTGGCTCTTAAGCTGAAACATGTTTGGAATTGACTTAAACTTGCTAAATATAAGTCAATTGCATAGGTATAGCATATACTGCACCGGAGATGCTGACTCTGTTAGATCTTGTATGAGATCTAACAGTGAGAAGTCAGAAAAATAACTGTATTTACCTTGCCATGAGGCACTCACAGGAAAGGGCATGTGGGGGTGGATCAATGACATGATAGAGGTTTAGATCTTGCTTGCTACAGCGATGGCTTTGACTTCCCTGCCCCCCTGTTGACCTGTACAGGAGAGAGGTAATTGATGACAGCCTGTTACCAAGAGCAGGTTATAACACTCCTGTTGTCCATCCACACAGGCAACCTAATTTTCTCCTGTGTCTAGAAACCAGTTCATCTCAAACACCTACACTCATGGATTAGCTCCGTATGTGAGCTGTTTGGACATAGTGTTGTTCAGTATTCCTAGCATGTCAATGTCAAGGACAAAGGGTAGTAGTATTATTATTATTACTATTATTACTATTATAGTATCGACTGTACAGTTTTGGCAGTGCAGGAAGATTATCTTAATAGTCCCCATTCTTTAGCTTATTTCTAAGCAATTTCCAGGTGATGTTGCAACTCTAACCTAGATACACATTTCGGATATGAAAATTGTATTCTTTTTTTTCTATTATTATACATGACTGAGATCCAATAATATATATATACACATTAGCCAGCTGTTTCATGATTTAGTTGGACAAGTTTTGTCCTCCATTTCTTTTAGGAATGCCGATATAGTTATTATTACTTTTCTCAAATCTATTATTTAATTTTGTCTTTTTCTTTTCTATTTTTCTTCTATTTAATCCATGCAATGTTGCCATCTTCTTGAAGTTTTTCCTCACAATTACTTTTACTCTCCTGATCTCTTAGGATTCTGTCATATCTTTAGGAGTGGCTTAAGTACAGATAGTAAAGAACTTGTTTTGAAAAAGAGTTTGTGGCTTTATGTTTGTTTGTGGATAATCTGACCAAAACTCTCAGAAGGCACTCATGATTTCGAAATGTATACAAAAAGATGTATTTCTGCCTACAGGCTGCTTTAATTTCTTAAGACTTAAGCAAAGAAAGAGATCTTGGCTGAGAAAGAGTTTTATAGAACATATGAAGAAAGGCAGGAACTGATTTTGCTGAATTTGGACATGTGAGAGACAATAGTTTCAGCATCTCTAAGGTGTCAGTAAAAACCTGCAAAACGAATGCATTCCATATTGTGTCAGCATGGCAATGAGATAAACTAGTGAGTAGTGGCTGACCTGCACTACCACCTTTATTTACCAAAACAGTTCCCTAAACTGTGAAGAACATTTGTGACAGCCCTATATCATGTGCACCTGGACAACAACTGCAGCTTAAAGACCAGCAGATACTTAGTAGCCAAAATTAAAGAACTGAATACACACCAGCAGAAAAAAAAGAAGTCATTTGATAAAGATATCCAAGAATTTTTGCTTAAGATCAACATATATATATTTATATAAAAAAATAGATTTTGCATTACAGCTTTACTGGAGACTTACTGTCTCTTCTATTTGCCTCGATTTCTCATTAGAATTAGAAAACACTCTCATTGCTCCTTTGGCAACACGGTGTTTATATCCCCTAAATAGCAACTCATATAGAGACAGGCAAGAGAGGTTTTACATAAAATGTATTAAATAATAAATAATTATTTTTTGAGGGGGAGGTGTCTGTAGAGAAAAGCAGGCTTTATGCTGCATTTTACGATATTTTAGAGAGCTGAACTATATAAACCCGAATCATATGTAAACCCTTTCTTAACATTTCCAGGTGCTGTCTGGAAATAGTTAGCTCAGGATGAACGGAATATATAGTTAACTACCACAAGTTTTATTTATTTGTACATGTGTTAACTCCTAGCCATATAGCCTTTGACAAACCAGGCCATCCCTGGGCACTTCAGGCATATACACAAGCAAAGGGGGCTGAGTAAAACCTACTTCACTGATGCCTCTAATTCCCCTGAAAGCTGACAGAAATACTGGGGTTAATTCTGGTATAATCCGAATCTTTACACAACACCCACCAGATATTTCTCCCAGGTCACTGCCTTGTGCAGAACACACAGTACTTTGTATTCCCATGCCCATGCAGCTGGGGAAGGCTGAGCAGGACTGGTCCATTGAAACACAGCCAGGTGCATTTGCTCACTCTTTCCTTACTCTCCCAAAAGCTGTTGGAGAAGGATAAATGACAATAAGAACTAAGTGAACGGGCTGACTAAAATCTTCAGGGACTTATAGGAACCCTGGCTTTGTTATTAATGATAGTGTCAAGAAATCAATGAAGATTGCATGTTTCTCCTGATAATATTCGGGACTACATTCCTCACTGGCAGCTTACTGTGTTACTTAATACAATTGGCCTGTACTTGGCTATCACATCAGCAAAAAATAGCTAAACCCTTCAACACTACAAAAAAGCACATTAACATATGCATTGTGCTCTGCCATTGACTTGAGGGGTTAAAAAACCAGTCGTCATTTTCATGTGGCTACTTGCCGCCTCCTCCCCACACACACAAGGGCATGCTCCCCAGAAGGCAAGCAGCAATCCAAGGCTTTTTTTCTTTTTCTTTTTCTTTTTTTTTTGGATAAATGAGCTGCCAGTGAATTGGAGAAAGATAAAATCTGCTTTTTATCATTTTCTTCCCACATGCACTTACTACTTTAGAACTAAAAAGGAAGTGAGAAATAGCAAGATATTTGTCCACTGGCTTTATGTAATAAATACGGGGAAGTTCCCAGACAAAATAATTGCTGTAATGAGAAATTTCAGAATAGGATTACATGTTGACACTGGTTCTTGAGTTCAGCAGTTTGTTATACTATTGCCCACCAACAAGACATTTGACATAAATGGCTAGCCTATTAACCCACCCTTGCAGGAAATTTCCCACTCTGCTTGTCAAGGGGCATTTGCAAGTCTTACAATGCATTTAATGAATTCTCTAGTGCTTGCACATTCAATTTCCATCCTTTCCTTTTAATCTTTAGTGATTTTAGCAGCAATGTCCCGGGAACCATTTTGGTACGAAAACTCTAATAAGGAAAAAATCAGGGTGACATTTAATTAACAAAATTAATTAGTGCTAAATACTAAAAGAACATTCTCTAGCCATTTATGAGACAATAGCTGAGAATGGAGGAATGCTGAGGGTGGCAGCTGGAAATTGCGCTCAATTAAAAATTAAAACACATTCTCAGAATATGAGAAAAAAATAGTTTCTACACTAACATTTTTCCATTATCCTAATATTTTAATGCTGATTTTAAACTTTTTTTGAGGTGCCACCCTGACAATTTTCCACTGGAGACATAATAGCCTACATAGAGAATTTAAGGTTGCTAATAATAACCTTGCTTTTCTTCTGCAGCCCCTGAGAAAGTATCTCCCCAAAGGATTTTGTGGAATGGAGCTTGATATTCTATAAATATAATTGAATATGAAGTTTAATGAAAGTAAGAGCTGAAAAGAATCAGCTACATACACCATTCCCACTAATTAGATGTTGCATAGCTCTTGAATCAGTTTAGTCTTTTGAGCCAACTGAAAATATGTACTTAAATGGTAAAAAAACCAGTGTATACTTTAAAGAAGATACTTGATTTATTATTATTTTTAACTTCTGTTTACTGCTGTTAACTCTCTATGACATAAAGCAGGGAATAAATACATATAGACCTGTTGGAGAGGGTCCAGAGAAGGAGCCACCAAGATGATCAAAGGTCTGGAGCAGCTCTGCCACGAAGATGGGCTGAGAGAGTTGTGGCTGTTCAGCCTAGAGAAGAGAAGGCTACACGGAGACCTTAGAGCACCTTCCAGTACTTGAAAGGGGCCTACAGGAAAGCTGGGGAGGGACTTTTCATCAGAGAAGATAGTGATAGGACAAGGGGTAATGGTTTTAAACTGAGACAGGGGAGATTCAGGTTAGATATTAGGAAGAAATTCTTCCCTATAAGGGTGGTGAGGAACTGGAATGGGTTGCTCAGGGAGGCTGTTGATGCCCCATCCCTGGAGGTTTTTAAGGCCAGGCTGGACAAGTTTTTGTGCAACCTGATCTAGTGGTAGGGTACCCTGCTCATGGCAGGGGGTTGGAACTTGATGATCTTTAAGGTCCCTTCCAGCTTTAATGATTCAATGATTAAATCCTGCAGTTAAATCTTAGTTATGATTAAAAAAAAAATAAATTCTTCTAGCTCCAATGTTTAGTACTGAACAATCTAAAGTCGACATATTGTAAATTAAGACAAAACTGAAGTCAAACAATGAATCACTTGTCCATAGCAAGTAGTGATAAATGATCCTAACATATATACAGAACTCTTCAAAGACAAAGGGCTACAAAGGAGTAGATGTAGTCTCTACTCGTGCCAAATTCTTTGCTCCTGTATTCTAGAAACTTGGCAAGGCAGGCTACCCAATCATCTTTGAACATTCATATAGACTTCTCTCTTCCAAGATCACCATCCATTTTCTCTTTAAGCTTTTCTCCTTTATAGGAAGAAATATCCTGCCTGGCTGCATAAGTATCACTCTGAAAGAGAGGTCTCCCAAGCCACTGCCCTGGTAAATTACAGCTGCACATCAGCCTGTACACAGGCCTGTTCCTAAAGGCTGACATATTCCTAATATGACTTACTAATGACTCTAACTTAAACCCCAACACTTGTTAGTTTGTTTTGCCCATTTCTGTTCCCTAAGTCCATGACAACATTGAGGTCCTTTTACTTAAAACATTCCTGGATCCAAATGGTATGCACGTTCTCTTTCTCAAGCTTTGGATTTTTTTATAATCAAGATGGATTTTTTTTTTTAGAAAATAATCTAATTGTTTCCAATTTTCTGAAGCTCTGTTCTATAAAAGTTCTTTTTTTAAAAAAATATTCATTTTAGTTGAAGCCTAAAAGAATATTGAAGAGAGGAAGCACAGTAAATTCTCTAAACAAAAACCCAGTGTCTTACGAGTATGCGAAAGTATTTACAGAAGGATTAGTGAATTTATAAAACACAGTGAACTTGGGAGTTGGGGATTTTCGATAGCCACATGCAATATATATACAATATCCCCAAGCGTGAGCTCTCACGTGTTGATGACATCTGCCTTCCACAAGACAAATATAGAGTCAGTTACGAAGTACGCAAATAAATGGAGAGCAACATGCAAAAAGGAAAATATATGTAGTTTATGATCCAGTTGTCATGGAAAAATTATTGTCCAGAGTAAAAGAAAGGTAATTTCAAGACTCTGAGCCAGCCAGTTTAAATCACATCATGCTCGTTGCCTTAAAATTTAATCCAATGACTTTTTTTTTCTTTAATGCACAAGATAGAAATACTTTTGGCACTTATTTCATGACTAAAACGTTGCACTTGACCTTGTACACATTCATGAACCTGCAAAACTACATAATTTTAGTATAGTTCAATACACAGAATTAAGAATAATTTTACTGTTTGAAGGATAGGCTCTACATCTATGTTTAGATACTTATGTAGATAGAGCTTCCTATAACTTTCATCGCCTTCAGTACAAAGTATTCCAAAATTATTGGCCCACCTGAAATAATTTAAAAAGTCAATACAATGATATTGTACAAGTAGATATGCTTTATATTTATCCTGTTTTTACAATATTGAGTTGTTCACATCCTTGAAGTAGACATAAAGTCAAAATGTAATGATTACTGAAATCAGTGGGGGTCTTTCCACTGCCTTCAGGCTTGGGGCCCAAAATTGAGAACACAGGAATAGTTATTTTGTTTGTCAAGAGATCAATAAGCTATTTTAGTATTAGTAGTACACTACTTGGATTCTGTCACAGGTACTCTCACTTTTCAAATTCTGTTCTGTTACTGAGGAATGATGTAAAAGCATTTTGCCAGCATAAATAAAATAATGTTAAAAGATACAGTATTACTTTTTGAGTCAGTGTTTTTTCTTACACTTTCTCTTATGAACATATTTTCAAAAAACCTAAGTGAACTCTCCTTAGTAAATGCCCACTTGCTATTAAATGTACACTGGAAGATATATATTAATGAATATTTGAGAAATGTTAATTATTTTCTGTATCTCTTCTATCCTGAAATAAATGTTTTCTAGTTATCTAGGTGAGATTCTTTCAAGTGCTATGAAAATAATTTAAGATTTACTGTGTTTTCAAAGGTAAAACTACTTTTTGTAGAAAAAATCCACACCCTGTGTAGCTTTTCAAAAATGTTAGGACAACCGGACATGGGAAGCTGAAAAGTCCATTTGCACACTGAGATCTGTGCTAAGGCTGTTCTCGTGACTGCTGTGAGCAATGTGTTACAGGGAAGCATTTTTCAACCATCCAGCAGTGGCTGAAGAGTATAACTCAGGAGCCTTTTGTTTATGGGCACCTGAAAGCCCCCAGGGAATGGGACATTCCCACTGGAAATGCAGCAGCAATAAGGTAGTAAAAAACCCCAAACCTGTTCACTAAATTATAGACCTTGTTTCTACATGGTTACGGCTGATGAAGAAGTTTGCTATGAAACTGTATATGAGCATGTTCTTAATTAGTCTGTGAAAATTCCTAGGAATTATATTACACATGAACAATGGGTAAAAAAGTTAAGCATTTGTGTTTAAATCTATAAAGAGCAGCCAATTTTCCATATCATCTCATAAAAATGACAGAAACAAATAAATCCCACCCCAATGTAATAAATCTAAGTTTATTACAATATTAATACAAATGTATATTGATTGAGAAAAAAAAAGAAATTTGAAGTTACCAGAGTCATATATCCAACCTGCAGAGGGTAATCCCTCTCAGGTCCTCATCAGACCCGAGATGGGAAAATGTGATTGTGTTTCTGTTAATCTGATCAGAAGAGTATGGTCAATTCTTATTTCTACTGCTCAATGATAGCCAGCAGAGAAACCAAGAAAAACCATTTATCAGCTTTCAAGTCCTAAGGTTTCTCATGCTGGTGAGTCCTCTAGAGGGCATTAGTGAAGTCAAGAAGCTGAAAGAAGCCCTAGATTTTCAGTGGCTCAGCTAGTGGGCCCAACAGGTACCTGGAAATCCTCAGCCACCTGCTTCAGCAGCCTATTTCCTGGCTTAGCAGGCTGTTGAGGGCTTTAGAAGACAATCTGACCTATTTTTGTGAAAATCCTCCTCATAGCCTGCTAGAACATTTTGAAATCAAACTGACTCTGCAATAGTCAGAGTTTCACAAATAGACAAATATCTGTCAGACCTAGAATATACTCCATAACAAGACCAGTGGATTCTAACAGCAACTTTTAAAATACACTGCTTAAATTTTCTATTTCTATAATATTTTTTAAAATATTAAATAGATTATTTTTAAATTGTTGAAATTTCAGAACTGTGCTTCAATTAAATGCCAACTGAAGCCTATTTCCTTTTGTTCAAATTTACAGTCTAAAAATGGAGAAATTACTTTTATCATTATGAAGCCAATTCAACCAAATCCATTTCACACAGTAAATAATTCAAAATTAATGACATAACATGAGGTCTTGTGTTTGTTTGCT
The DNA here is from genome assembly GCF_020740795.1 of Apus apus. Classification (NCBI taxonomy): domain Eukaryota; kingdom Metazoa; phylum Chordata; class Aves; order Apodiformes; family Apodidae; genus Apus; species Apus apus. The sequence goes on along the minus strand of NC_067287.1, from coordinate 31,189,106 downwards.
GTGTTTTTTAAAAAAATATTAAACAGATGATTTTGTGGAATTTCCCCTGTGAGCATAAGATCCCGACACATATTTAGCCTGGCACTTAATGGCAATAATGAATTGGTGTCCATTGCTGGAAAGAAAACTGCAATGGGAATTGCACCCTAATGTGCCTTTTCTTCCTTTCTACAGTAAGAAAAGTGCTCTGAAGTCTGACTCCAGCTGATTGCTTTTTTAATGAATCCTAAGTCAGCCATCTCTACGTTAGAGGTTTTAGAGCTGGAAGTATTAACCTGATTCTTCTGAATTACCAATCAGTAAGTTACTGAATATCCATTTAGAAATTGTGTCTCTTGACACCCATCAAAGGGTTCAAAATCGCTTTGATGGTGTCATCTCTGTAGCCCGTACCTTATCAGACAGGTTTTCCATGGGTATAGAGTCTGCCACCAAAAAATATTACTCCACTGCTACTGTTAATTACATTTGCTTAAGGCTACCTCTTTTGTCAAATGTAAATTTAGTAAAATTTAGGATGTCAATATATTTTACTTTTGTTCTGTTTATCTGACTAACTCTGACTGCTCCAGTAGAGACTCGTCTGAGGAGCTTTCCATCGTTCTCTCTGGCTTTGATCAAAGGCTGTCAGAATTTGCTTCATTTACATTTCAGACCCACTGATTAAAACCATGTCCTTTGGGTTATGAAGTATTGTTGGATGACAGAACTAAGACAAACTGTTCTTCCTTATGGCATTGTATTACCTCAAGATTTTTATCACCCTGCTGTTATGCCTTTCCTGTATCTGCATGCTTGTTTGGGGAAGGAGATTCTTGCTGCAGAAGTACTGATCATCTCTTGGTTTTAGGACAATAAATGACTCTTGGTCCTAGAGATATAATTACTGTCAAAAGTATTCTTAGTGTAAAGATAACTTGCTGACTGCTGGGAGCAAAATACTTTTCTAAATGTTCTTCAACATGTACAGTAACACCTCTTTTTGTGGAAGCCTCTGAACAGCATGCAACACCTATGGCAGTTTTAATTTAGAATGGATCAGCTCTTTGCAACTGATAGACACAAAGCCATTCAGTCAGAATAAAGTCAGTAACAAGAATACTTCTTTGGCTGGTCCTACAGCATGTTCTTTGTTCTATGTTAGCAATGAGCAAGGTTCATGACATGACATTTCATCAACTAAATCTGTGTCCCTTGATAGCCTCTTAAAATCCTGGGCTTTCACCAGAATTCCCTTTCCCCAAGAAATGTTCTTTAAGCTCTTATTAAAAACTTTTATGATGTCACAAACCACTGACAGAATAACCCCCCAAAGCCCGATTTGGCTTTGCTCTTTCCCTTCCTTCATTTTCTGGAGCAAGTGTTTTTCACTAAGAGCCTTAGACTTTTGCTGCCTTGGACAACTGATAACTTGGTACAATAAGCACAAAGATGGGAAAAACATGTAAGTACGGTCTTTTCTGCAGCACTGGCAGATCAATTGGACAGGCAAGTGTTTGACCAGTGTTTAATGGTTTACTAAAAAATTAGAAATTAGCTTTTGCTGCCATTACCTCCAGTGCTACGCAATGTCATCTGGCTTTTAAGACTTACTTTTTCAATGGTCACTTAGGCACTTTTTTCCTTTGCTTTCTTTCTGCCTCAACAATAACTTTAGGGTTATTGTAACCAGAAAACTTACCCTCTTCTTTTTTGTCTGTTGTGAAAATCTGCTCAAGGATAAAAATTTACTAACAGGAATGAGAATCACATCTCTCTGCCAGTATGATATTCTACATTTTCCTGTTGCTTTTTTTGTGACTTTTACCCCTTCAAGATTTTTGTATCTTCCTACTAGTTGTCATCATGAAATTTTAAATTGTTTTACTTTAGGTATGGAAAGTGAATACTGGAATTGTCTTTTCATTAAGAAAATAATAATCTTTTCACTCACATGTCGGGAGACAGGGTCACTGGTTGTCAGATTTCTGTTCAGTTTTCAAGACATTTAAATGCTTTCACCTGCTAACCAATGTTTACGAAAGTCATTAGGGTTTTGCACAGCATCCTCTGCAGGTGCAGCTATAAGGAACTGAGTATGAGTTTTGAGTTTGCTTTTCTTACTACTTACATATAAGAGAAAATGTTTCTGCTAATACTTCTTTTTATTTATTGATTTTTAATTTAAAGAGCTCCCTTCTTAGAAGCCATTGAAGGACTGCCTCCTCTCATTTCTTCTCTACTTGGAATTTGTGTGTTTCTATATTAGTTACAGACAAAATAATTGTGTAAATAAATACATAATAATTATAATTATGGATAAACCATTTTCATAATTAAGAATTTACAAGGAAAACAATTTCATATATTTTTATATATATATGTTCATATTACACTATGTTGCTAATGTGTGCCTGTAACAGGATATGTACAATATATACCTAAATAGTTACAACATTAGCATCATCTTGCACTTGAAAGTACAGGGATTTTGCTAATGCTCTGGTTTGAGCTAGGACAGGACCAATTTTCTTTTTAGCAATTTTACTTTTCAGCTAAGTCTCTTCTAAGTGGCTGCACTTTCTGAAATTAACATCATGTTTTTCAGACAGTATCTGCTTTTAGGACTGATAATGCTTGGTGTTTGCCTTCTATACAGTCTGAATCTTGATCTTAGACAGACAGCTATTATTAATTTTTCCATTATTTTAATCTAAAATACTTAGAAAAATGACCAATGGGGCATGTGCACAGTATAGAACAGTAGATAGAAGTTGACTTTAATAAAGGGGTGAAAAGATAAACTTTAATTTATAGATCAGACCGTTAAAGAAGATAAATAAATATTCACCCAATAAAACTTGCATTCTCTGTCAGTGTATACAAATATAAAGTAAAAGGATGTTAGTACTGGAATACAGCCAGCTAGTTTCATTCAGCATAGTCTAACAGTTTCATTGACCAAGCAAAACTAAAATGATGCTTAACAGCCAACAAGACACAGGGCCATTAATGTGTGAAAATTACGCTTCTCACTTTCTTCCCAAACTCTTTTTCATTTATCTTGCTATTATTCTGAAAAGGAATTTAATTAAAATCAAATCTCAGAATCACAGACTTGCAGAATGTTAGGGATGAGAAATGACCTCTGGAGATCACCTAGTCCAACACACCTGCCAGAGCAGAACCACTGAGGGCAGGCTGCACAGGATGGCGTCCAGTCAGTTTTTTTAATGTCTCCAGAGCCAGAGACTCCACAATCACTCTGAGCATCCTGTAAATCCTTGTAAATCCTTGGACACAAAAAATGCTCTTAAACTTATTGGTTGAAAAGTGCGAGGGTCCCATAGGACTGACTAAAGAAATTGTATCTTTTGCCTACTTCCTATACCCTGAGAATATGTTCTTCCTGTTTTAAATGTTACAGGTTTTGTTTGCTTTAACAAAGCTGCTTTAAGCAGGTGATGTGTGCCAGTTCAAGAAGCAGCAAGTGAACCAAAAATCCCAGGGCAGTGCAGACATTCAAGAGCATGAGTAATAAACTCCAGTGACATAAGCTTTGCCAAACAGAAGGAAAGATTTCTTGAGCTAAAATGTACTTTCTTTCAGATCATTAAACTCCGCTTGAGTATCAGTGCTTGAAACACAAAGTGTTCCCAAGTCTTCCAAGTGCCCATCTTAGAATATTCTCCTAGTAATCTACAACATACAGGAGGAACAATTTGAGAAAAGAATTACATTCCTGCTATACTGAAGCTCTAAGCTCTGTTCCCTCCATTTGTGGGAATAGGGTAGAAGTTGTATGCCCCCATGCACTCTAGATGAGCAGAACAACCTCCTTTTGAGCAAAGGTGAAACTGAATGGCACTGATATTGGGTATGAGAAGGTCAGGAAATGCCATTTGCCTCCCTGAACTAAGACTGGCTGTTTTGTGAGTATCAAAGTTGGCACAAAAAAAAAAAAAAAAAAAAAAAAAAAAAAAGGTTTCTACTTCTGGTGAGGACTCCCTGGCAATAGCTGAGCAAATTATTCTCATCAAATGGAACAAGCAGAGAACAGGCGCTCGTACAAGTGCAGTTCTATGATGGAGAAGGATTAGTTCTCAGTAGTAAATGACATGTAGTATGCTGGTGTTCTTAAGTGTTGGGAACAAGGAGAGACACTTGGAGAATCTCTATTGACCTGCATCTGTCATTTGCATACTGAACTTAGTTCCTGATTAAACTGAGGGCTTTTTGCATCTTCAACTATAAGTTACATGGCAAGAGTCTAATATCCATGCATACAACACCTTGTATGCCTTAGAATCTACATAGGAAAACAAAGTTGTGGCTTGTAAATCTGTCAGTGTTTCATGCATTGTTTGAATGAAATAAATTACTACTCTTAGGGCTTCCTTAATTTGCTATAAATCCCTTCCTGCAAAGAAGCTCTCAAAATATATTTAATGGCAACTTCAGAAAATTATTTTTAATGGCAACATTTGGAAAAGTAGGCCATCTTAATTCTGCTAAAAATATAGCAATGTAACTCAAGTGCAAATATGCTTGGCTACATTATTTAATTCCTAGGAATATTTTCTTCAGTCTGATTTGTTCAAGAACAAACATCCTACTTATAAACGAGGTGTAATGAATCATAGAATCATAGAATCATAGAATCCTAGAATCCTAGGGGTTGGAAGGGACCTCGAAAGATCATCTAGTCCAACCCCCCCGCCAGAGCAGGGTCACCTAGAGCACATCACACAAGAACGCATCCAGGTGGGTTTTGAATATCTCTAGTGAAGGAGACTCCACAACCTCCCTGGGCAGCCTGTTCCAGTGCTCTGTCACTCTTACAGTAAAAAATTTTTTCGGATATTCACCTTGAACCTCCTATAAATGAAATGATGAAAGAATGTATTCATACAACTATAATTTCTGATGTAAAAACATAAATAAAAAAAAAAAATTCTAACCTCAAGCACGTAACAATAAGAATAAAAATAACTGGCTTTAAAAATTAAAATAAAAATAATCCAGTGAATGTACATTCAAGAAACAAAGAATCATATTTGCCTGTGATTATATTATAGACTACTTATCCTCCTAATGTTTAGAAAATGTTCAAATGCTCTCCGTTAAATCACTCAGTTATGGAATTTTCTCAAACTTTCATTTTGTTTGTAATGCACACTGTTAGACTGGATGCTTGGCTTTTCCTTTCCACAAAAAGGAATCTGGAACATTGCCTCAGCCCTCAGCAAATTATGCTCTGAGGATAAAGCAAAGTGGAACACTGTTTCATTTGTTAGCAGGTTTTTGTTTGTAGTGATTTTTGCCTTTGAGGACAGTTTGAATTGAAATCAAAAGAAATTTGGAAAGAATCAGTTTGTTCAGTCTTGAAAGGAAAAAATAAGACAAAGAAGTACTAGTCACACACATAAAAGGTTACTCTGTCAAAGCTGGTAATAGTTTGCCTTCTGTACCTATCAGGGAATAAGGTGAAAGTGATGAGCATAAAATGCAGCAGTGGAGGTTTAAGCTAGATGTTACGAGAAACTTATCACTGAGACGATAAATGAGGAATTCAGTTGGAGAAGAAAGTGGAGAAATCTGGATTTTCAAGGGTTGGTTACACTAGCAACAGCCAAGAAGTGTTCAGCTGTAACTGCTCCTGTCCTGAGGCAAACAAATACACAATAAGAGAAGATAAGGTCCTTTTCAGCCTTATTTTCACTTTTACAGTCTTCCTGATTTGAAAATACTTTGGATTTGAATATTTTTAAGGTTAAATTTGTTAGAAAAATATGAAAATGTTCCATTTTTTTCAAATAACTTTCAAAATAATCAGTAAGATAACCCTATTCAAGGTTTCATGTAAGGTTTTTGTTGTGGATGAACCCTCATTTTTCACACAAACAGTTTTGCTCAGCTAGATCTGAAACCAAGTTAACTGCTCATTAATTCTTTCCCAGACAGTTTCTAAAATCTGTATCACAAGTTTCCTTGGTAACAGCAGCCACCATAGTATACCATGACACCTAGGCATTAAACTGCACAAAAGCACAAATCCTGAACCTCTGTGTCCGTTTAGGAAGATGAGGGGAGGCTGCAGTCAAACTTATTCCCCGATGTGTACGTGATCCTGCACTGAGCACTCATCAAATGCAGCTAATGTGGATGGTGATCACACCCTATGACACACCGGTTATGTGGATAGCAGTCCACTCAATATTTACCACAGCCTTTTCTCCCCACAGAGCTCCTGCTACAAGCTTGCAGAAAGCTGTGAGTGTTAGGATTCCAGGAAAAGAAAGTTACAGCTTCTGAGGGAAAATGTTTGTCTCAGCAGGTAAAGCTTTTGCTGCCCTGTGAAGACTTAATCCAGCTAGTTTTATTCAGAAAATGAAATATGCTTTAATTTTTTTATTTTTACACCTGATAACCTCATCATTGTCATTTTTTATTTAGGAACAGCTCAAAGATTCCAGCCATTACCAGCTCCATTGTGCTAAATGCTATGCAATAGATAGCCTAGAAAAGGGACAATCTAATTCTACTAATGTCAATTTCTGATCTGCTTCCTAGTGTACTTCAGTCACTCACAATGAGAATTGTTTGTAACTCAACTAAACGATTGTAACAGGTGTTCTAGACCTGAGAGTAGAGACAACACCTGAAATTTCTTTCTTGAAAGCAAAAGAGGTCAGTATCTACCATGCCAGGAATTTGTTCCATGTTCACTTTCCATAGTCTTACATTGGACTTAGCCATACTTGCTTCCTCATATTGGTCTGGCTACCTCATTAAACCTTCCAGGCATTATACATTAAATCTGCCACAAGGGAAACATTCAGAGGAACAGCATCAGAGGGTGCTGGACTTGGGATAAAAAAGGTTGATTCTACCATGAAAGCATGGTGGCCTGATAATGGAATAAACAAATTCAGTTCAGTTCTCCTATCCTACTTTTGAAGCTGTGGAAGTATTCCATGGGCCCAGCTCTCAAGCCTGTCAAGAGACACGTCTTCAGCGTGCCAACCACACCACACAACTTGGTGCCATCAAGCTCCTCATCTTCCATACAGTTATCATTTCCTCTACCATACAGTTAAAAAAGGTCACGTTAAAAGTTGTGTAAATCTAAAGTTTTCCCAATTTTTCTACAGCACCATCAATTCACAGACAAAATCTGCTTCTCCAAGACTCTTTGTTAATAAAAGTAGAACATTCTGGCATGTGAAGAGTGGTGTCCCCTTGGTTTGATTCCTTCTACCCTGCAGATTTCAACAGCAATATTCATGTCACTCCAATGCTGAAGCACTATGCTTGGCCATAAAGTTAAGAAAGATTAAAAGGACTCTTCCTGATCTCCAGTTATGTATAGTGAAATACACACTTGACACAGTGCATTAACAGGCAAAAATCTGGAATTGTCAACAGCTGAAAAATATGATCATCAGAAGAAAGCAATCCCAGTTTCTTTTATTCATTTTCCGTGGACACAATCAGACTTCAAAGAGCAAATATGAACTGGTGCTGGATTTTATCTTTTTTCTCAGATTCTTTTTTCAGATAGGGCTTCTTTTACATTCAAGTTTGCACAATGAATAGCAATTTTTACTCATTACTGTCTCAGTTGCTGTGGCCCATATTATTCTTAAACTTTAAAATTATGTTACCTTCTTTTCAATGCCATTCCTAACCATGGAGACAGAATATGTCAAACTGATTTATGCCTGGACACTTACCTGAAGAGTGAGATATTTTCCCAAGCATGTATGCCAGCATAACATGTTATCTTTTAAAATGTGGAAGCAAAAATGAAATTAATTTGATTTAATTTTGTCTGGGGTGTAAGTAATGTAAGTTTCATGTCCACATACACACCCTAAATATGTGATCCTTCAATGATTTCCTCAAAGATGCAAGACTACCAAAGAAATGCAAAGCCCAATTATTTTTTTGAGCATATGCTGATCACATCTCAGTACATTTAATGTTATTCAAACTAATAATTCATTCAAACTCTGCTAACATAGAGACAAATATTACTCAAATTTCAGCAGCAATCCTGTACAAAAATGGTTCACTCGCTGTGCTAATTGACATGAGATACATGGTGAGGAATTATTGATCAGAAATTAAAAAAGTAATCACAGGAGAGAAGAATTAAGCAAGACTACATATAAAGCATGTTCGCTGAAAAGGGAAATTAGTAGCAAATGTAGGGACAGAAAGTGACCTTTACCTGTCAATGCCTTTCTCACCACATCTGGGGTGCTATGGTTGAAGGCAAGAAAGGATCATTGTGCTCATGAGGAAAGAGGGAAGAAAACCATGCCTCAGCTTGTATAACTGTAAGAATTGTGACTCACCAAGATATGGAAGGATCAGTAGGCACTATTCAAAACCAGCATTACACCTTGATTTGAAAAACTTATGAAAGCACATGAAAGGAACTGTTGAACCAGCTGGACAGGATGGGTTGAGAAGATTGGATGCAAGAGGTAGCACTATTCACCATGGAAAGAAGTTTCTGTTTTCCCAAAGCAGCCTGTCAGAGTTTTCAGGAGAGATTAAATGGTGTGACTAACACAACAGCATTAGTTAAGGTACCATAGAGAAAAAATTGGAAATAAACTATGCAAGAGACTGATGGGAGTTTGTGGCACTGTAAGCAAATCAGTTTCAGTCCGATGTCGAGCATAGGTAAAAATAGTAAGGAAGATCTAAGTTCTTGGAAAAATTGATGGAATTATGGAGCCTATAAAAGTTAATAATTATGTTGGGGGAGATTTATAAAATCATTAAACAATTTTGTTTGGAAAAGACCCTAAAGATCCTCAAGTCCAACTGTTAACCCATCATTGCCAAGCCCATCCCTAAACCATGTCCCTCAGCACCACAGCTACATGCCTTTTAAATCCCTCCAGGGGTGGTGACTCCACCACTTCCCTGAGCAGCCTGTTCCAGTGCCAGACAACCCTTGCAGTACAGATTTTTTTTCTGATATCCAACCTAAACCTTCCCTGTCACAACTTGAGGCTATTTCCTATTGTTCTGTTTCTTGCAGCTTGGGAGAAACAGGCAGGCAAATACTTGTCTGGCTACAACCTCCTTTCATGTAGTTGTAGAGAGTAACAAGGTCTTCCCCAGCCCCCTTTTCTCCAGGCTGAATAATCCCAGTTGCCCCAGATGCTCCTCACAGGACTTGCGCTCTAGATCCTTCGACAGCTTGGCGGCTCTCCTATGTGCTACAGCAACTCAAGGTCCTTCCTGCAGTGAGGGCTCAAAACTGAACACAGTATTTGAGGTGTAGCCTCACCAGTACTGAGTACAGGGTGGTCATCCCTTCCCTGGTCCTGCTGGCCACACTATCTCTGTTACAAGCCAGGATCCTATTGGCCTTCTTGGCCACCTGAGCACTCTGTTGGCTCATACTCAGCTGGCCATCAATCAACACTGCAGGTCCTTTTCCTCTGGGCAGTTTTCCAGCCACTTTTCCTCAAGCCTGTAGCTTTGCATGGGGTTGCTGTAGCCCAAATGCAGGATCTGACACTTGTTCCTGTTGAACTTCATACAACTGGACTGGCCTCACTGATCCAGCCTGCCCCCCTCTGTAGAGCCCTCCTACCATCAAGCAGATCAACACTCCCACCTAAAATAATAATTTCATCTGTGTAACATTATATCTATTTAATATTCATGTGAAACACGTAGGTACGCAATTCCACTCTGCATTTATAAAACTGCTACTTACAGCTCAAGCTACATTTTAGTGCCTCTTAAGGCTTACCTTTGTGTCTTGAAAAAATATAAGTGGACACATAACAGGGAGACTGGTAACTTGTGAATTATTCTTAAGAACCTGACTGCATCATGTTTGATGATCTCTACACTTCCATCACTAGTAGCTGTGTTTTCTAGAGCTAAATGACATTCCCAGCTATGCTCTGATGCTAACCATGTGACAACACACATTTTCATACCATTTGCTCCCACCTGATAATATCTTTTCCCTGAAACTTCCTAGAATCCCATAGCTGAAATACTGTTCAGGCGGATTCTTTCTGCCCTCCAGCTGGTAGTGTCACTATTACTATTTATATTAAAGTACATTGAGTAGACAGAGGTTCTGACCTGCTGTTTTCTCCTTTTGTAATTCACATTTGCTGTCTTGCTCACTTACGCTAGCCAATAAAATTGCAATGCATTTATAGAATCATAGAACTATTCAGGTTGGAAAAGACTCTTGGGATCACTGAGTCCAACCATCACCCCTACTCTACAAAGTTCTCCCCTAAACCATATCCACCACCACATCCAAATGACCCTTAAACACATTTCACCATTTAATTTCCATCATTCAACTTCTTTCCCCAATTTAGAACCTTTTAAATAAAAATGTCTCTTTTAAATTAACATTTCTTGATTCTCACCTGTTTTTGGGCACAAATAAGTAACATCTGAAGTAAATATTGTTATTGAGACCAATAAAAACTTCACAAAAATCTCTTCTGTGCTATAGTCTCTCAGTTTGTATATAGTAGCAGGGTACCTAGAGACAATTTTGTACTAGGTGACTACAGGCACAGCAGTTAATGACTGATATTGCTATTTATTACAGATATACCAGATAACTATGACCCTTCCTTTCTCTCTGTTATTAATGGTCTTATTAGGAATGCAAATCAATGTCCACTATGTAAAATGGAAAACACAAAAATCAATGCATGTCCTGTTGTGTATGGTTTAGATTCAGATTTGTTTTTCATAGTGCCACAGGTTGAAACCAAACTTTGAATACTAAATTAACTTTAGATATTTGACTTGTAACTTGTGGTACTTCTGCAGATTTTCTTTTTATTAATAAATTTATATTTTTTTTAAAAAAACAAAACAAAACAACAAACAACAGATGATAAAAAATAGTTTTGTAAAATAGGTTCCTAACTAATCTTTATAAATACAAAAATAAATATCCAAAAGTAAAGCAAATGAAAAACAAGGGTTATGTTTGAAAAAAAACCATTATATTTAAATGAAAAAGTTATAGAGCCCACATACAAAGTTCTAAAGCTACTGTGTTTTCCACTCTTTCTACATCAGGATCAAAGTCTGTTCTGTCCAGTGACATGCTTTCAGTCACTGAATAACTATGCCTTTATTTCTCACATATGGTCCCTGAGACCTTTGCAGCTGCAAGTGATACAACATATGTCCTTTTTATTTTCTTTGATATATTTTTTATCACTAGGAGTCACCTTGGATTAGAAGCCCTTTTTTAATGATCCATAATCAAAGGGGTAGTGATGTTGAAATACATTATTTCAGATCCTCAAGGGAACTAACAGTCAAGTTACAGAGCTCGTATCCTCCTCCAGAATGCACCAGATTGTTGTTTCAGTCATCAAAATGAAGGCTACCTTAAATCTTGTTCTAGTAGTGCCATCATATTTGATCAGCCAAATTCTGAGAAATCATTTAAAATAATATCTGATTTGAATCTTTTCCAAGTAAAATACTTGCATTTTAAGTAAGGTTTCTATAACTTATTGTTAGATTACTTTCTTTTTCATGGTCTGTGATTCTTGGTTATGGCTGGGATTAGGGAAAGAGATGCCAAAACACTGTACATATTCTTATAAGGTTCACTGACTAAGACAACAAAGCATTTCTGTGTTGTGTTTATCAAGTACCAGAATGACTGAGGTTCTCACATGACAGAGATGAACCCTCAAAATGAATAAAATCAGAACTACCTAATTAGTTTCTGTTAATCTTTTAAAAATAATATTGAAACAGACATTTCTCTACTTGGTGTGATATCTAAGAATAACTTCTGGATTGTAATAGAAACATGGATTTAATTTTCTTAGTGGTCTTTAAGAGAATAATACTCTTCATATTTTATCACCTTTCCTTTTTTTTTATCTTGTCAAATAGATGTCCTTGGATTTTTATACAACCAAAAAGTGTTGCTGCTATACAAATTGTATATACATCTATAAATATATGTAAATATGTGCATGTGTATTTTACATGTATATGTGTATTGTGTCTTAAATACTATAGTGAACTCTTACAGCTAAATAAATCCTAACCCATGAGTAAAACATGTTGGCAACTGGAACAGAAAGTGGTGTGGAAGTGTAAGTATCATGGCATTGATCATTTTATCTCATTTTTATACTGCTAGTGTAGGTGGAGCGAAAGAGAGGAGAAACAAGGAACAGTCCAAAAGAGAAAAAGGGAAGAAATAATTAAATCTGTGTGATTTGCCCTGGTATACTGTGCAATCATTTATGGCAGTGAAATCACAGAGACAGTCTAAGCCAGTGCTATGTAATACATCCCATGTATCCAATGTATCCCTTGCTTTACACATAGCAACATTATTTAATTGCACACAAAATGTGGGGTTTGAACTACAGCTTTCTGAATATAAATACTCCATTCTCTTTTGCACTTACGTTAATAAAATCATCAGTCAGAAGAGCTTACTCTCAGGTAGGTCTTGGTGGATATTTTATGAAGATCTGAATAAAGGATCAATCACCAAATCCAATAGGAAAGAATTTTTTAAACCGCTCTTTACTGAATAGTTAAACAAAAGCAGGCCTAATATTTAGAGATGACAAGGACAGAACACTAGCAGTCTTCACATGAACATGGGAACTGTTATCTTACACTTGAGAACTGACAGCAGCTGTTTCTTTGGATCATTTTTTGGAGATGACAGCTGGATTACATTTTCCTCTTTCTTTCTTTTCTCTACGTACCATTTTTCATTTCCCTTTTCCTTACTTTTCTGATAGCTAAGCATGTATTGATAAAATTGCTACTTCACATTTTTCAGTTGCTGAAAAAGTGTTGGACATCACTGTTTCTTTTGCCTGAAATGTCTGTGTTTAGCAGTCTCATAGGCAACAAAAAATTACTAAAATATACAGAGTTCCTTCCTAATTCCATGGGGATTTGAGGAAATTTCACTGGGAGCCATACTGTATTTAGGAACCAATGGGATTTTCAAAAGCTCTTTGCTAGCCTAGTTCTATTCACTTCAGTAGAGTCATTCCTGACTCCCAATTGCAAGAGGAAAATGATGTCACTTGTCTAAAATCTCCGTTCCTGAAAATTAGCATTCAGGTTATATGTATAAGCTGTTGAACGTACTGCAACACAATCCCTTTATTTCATGCACTATAAAGCTTATGAAATACAGACATCCACAAGCTATGAAGCAAAGGCTCATAAAAAATGCCATGAAATGTGTAATTATCCACTAGGCTGACTCTTCAAACTATGCCTGGAATGAACTGAACTGGGGGATTCAGTTGAAAAGCCAAAATTTTCACAGATCACATTGACAGAAGACAAAATGAAAAGATACATGAAATTCAGAATCAGCAGAGCTCTCTGAATTTAATAAAGTAACCAAACACACTCAAATAATTCCATGCCACTGTCTATGAGAAAAGTAGTTATGCTGCAACTTTCTGCTAGCTGAGTGCCAATGACTCCATAAACAATGGATTTAATTAAGGAAAATTACCCCTAGCAAACATCTGATAATGGATACTCTTCACATCTAGCACTCTGTAATTTTCTCCCAAAAGCTCACCAAAAATATTGTCTGGAGGACATGAATGCATTACACAAGGAAGTGTAAGATGGTTTTCTTTTGTGTCAGAAAGTGGATTTATTATCATAGTGTTTTCAAAGAGTAGAACTTACTCACTACACTTTAATCTTTTCATACCACTAAGACATTAATTCTAGTATTTTTTTATTACTATTCAATTACAAATTTGACATACCTAGTGAAATGCGATTTTAAATATTTCAAACCCGTAACACAATTTCTGTCTCTCTTCTCCTGCTCTCCCTCTGGCCTGTTAACTGAATAGATCCCAAAGACACAATTCTCTAGAAATGTATCTTCTCTTCTCTACTCTGTATAGACCTGCCTATTAGAATCTACACACTATCACCTGTTTCTAAATGTCTCTTGAAAATAAGGACTAGACTAGAGTCTCTGACCGTATTATTCTGTTAACATTTCTCTTTATACCTCATACTAGAAAATCTTTGGTCGAAATGGAAAGCAGTGTACTAGTATCTCAGAATTTTTCCATAAAGTGTTCATGTGCTCTTCATAGTTTCAAAGCTGTTTATGAAGGCTCAGCTAATTAGAGGCATATGAAGTACAATTTATAAAACTCTAAAATATAACTCTGATTGCATCCAACAAATAAAGCCTAACAGACTTTTCAGCCTTTAACAAATGATGAGAATTCTACAGCTGAGTAGCAAGTTCTGGGTACCCTGTTTTCTTTTATCATAGCAATGAGTAACTCAGAATATCTGCATAAAGCTCAGAGCTCAATTTCAGAGCTACTTTTGAGTCTAACATAGTTAAATGTACTGTAGGAAACACCAGCTGGCTAGAGAAGGTAAACTTTACTCACTCACTAATGATCTACATGAGTTGTCCCAACAGAAAATCTAATACTACTGAAAGGAATACTCCAAAGGCCATACAGTTCAGTGTAAAATAGCAGCTTTCCCATGCATATATTTATATTACCGATATAGATGCCTTACAAAAAACACAGAATTCTTTATCTGTCCAAGTCCTTGTACAGCTTGATCTCTAACATGTAAGATTCTCCACGTGTAGAATTTAAATTAGGCTATTCTTATAAATATTCCCACCTGCATATTGTACCAGAGTCTCGCAACCACAGAAATTATGTACTAATGCAATTGTTTAATGCAGCCAAGAGCCAGACTTATTGCCTTACCTCCACATTTTTATCTTATTACTAGCAAGCATTGTCAGCTGTTAATAAATATGGCTTTGATAGTAGAGAAGATAATAGGGAGAGAGAAAAGGACTGATCTAAAGTCCATTCAAATAAGAAAGCACAAATTTACAGTTCTAATTTATCTAAACCAGCTAAAAGAGGAACTCAAAAGCACAGCCAATATGCTCCTGCATATAACTCATGCTACCAATGCCTGACATTCAATTTGATTCCATGAGACAGACAACACCTGAACAGTACTCTTTTTCTGGAGGAAAACACACATACAACCCCACATACACATAGGTACAGCCAATCTCAGTCTAAGTGCCCTCCCTTCAAAAGAAAGTGCATGCATATCCTGGATTAAAGGCAATCACAGATGCAAAATAAGATAACCCAGCACATCATGTCACTCCAATTCCTGTCCAATGGAGCATAATGTGATTTGTAGTATTTTAAACTACATCCTGATTGGATTACTAATGAAGGCTGGCAATTCTGAGTTTACCAATTGCTGACAGTTTTTCTGAAGCAGCTGGGCAACTACTTTTAAATTGAGAAAGACTGTAAAATATATTTACAGCTAAATGCCTTTCTACAAAGATGGGCCAGATGGTCCCATAGAAATTGGAAAATGAAGGAAACATTAATGAATCGTCCAAGAAAACAGAAATCTTTTAGTGGGTGGTTCAGTCCATTAAAAAGAAAAATCATCCTAAACCCAACAACACCCAACTCTTCATAAAGTGCTCTTTTGCTTACTCTAATTTAAATGCACTTCTAGGCATATTGTATTTCTAAATAAACACAGGGAAGCATAATTTTATAATAGATGAAGCTTGCTTCTGTGATGTTAATAGCATATTCCATCACCAGATGAGACTTAAAACTGATTTTTTTTTTTAAGCATACTAAGTCTGAACTAGAACCTCTTTATATTTAGCATATGCATAGGAATCCTTAGTGGCAGGGAAGTCTGAGAGCGAGAGAGATTCTCAAATAGAGAAACATGTCTAGAAAGAGTTCTAGACTTAATGGAAAAAATTTTTAATGGTAACTAACACTTCTGAATTGCCACGGAGATAAAAGCAAAACAAAGCTCAGAAGTTCTTTTAAATTGAATATCAGACAGAGAAGTCCACATAAATAACATGTTTACTTTCTTAAAGCATCTTATTTTCCAGGACACTTTTCAGGAACTAATTCTTCCAATGGCCAAGTGAATTATCTGTAATACTTCACTATTGCACAACTAATTGTGGTTTGCTCTTCATTTCTCCATTCTTAAATTTTTTTCTCAATGTTTTCTTTTTCTTTCTCTTTGGGGAAAAACAATTTCCCTGTCAATTTGCTAATTATCAATTAACTATCTTGTAAAAAGCAATATTGCTATTCTATTGAATAAGAATTGCACAACTTTCAGAACAAGCTAGCAAAACGAGCAATTAGCCTTGATATAACACTACTACTGAAGCTCTTGATGCCTTCTTAAGTGCTAGTGATCAAGCTCTATGCTATTACTATGTTTAGTAAAAATCAAACACACAGTGTCTGTACTTGCAGATTACAGGACTAAAGGATGTAATATACAGAGTCATAACTTAAGTTTATATGCTATTTAAACAACACGATTTTCCATGACTGGGGCAAAACCTTAGTTTGTACTTGAACTATAAAAGGCAAGTTGATCTCTTGTTTCATACGTAAGGGAAAAGATGTTGGAGGCTTTTTTATTTGTTCAGTTTTTCCACTTGTAGGTTTTGATTACATGCCAAATAAGCTCTTGAGTAGAGTCTAGCCTTCAGGTAGCTGTCAGCAGTACTCTTTCCTGATACATCTGAATGGCACTTTCTGATGAAAATGGCACCGTATCTGAGACAAGGACTCCTCAGCCTGGTTTAGCTCTGATTAGAGGAGTTGTGCCATTTTGTGCCATAACTGCCACATCTCCACCAGTGTGGAAAACACATGCTTTGTTCTGACTCTTAAGACCCATCTAAAACCAAAACAGTTCAATGTTCATTTTTAATAACCACAAACTCCCTGTTTGGCAGTGTTCCTTCCACTAGCAGCTGTTTGCTACCAAATGGAAATACTATTTCTTAAATGTGTGTTAGATCAGCCAGTTAATCGTAGGAACAGAATGAGATCTGAATACCCCATTAGCTTCACTATTTTTTTCCAATTATAGATAAACGTGTTTTGGAATGCGTACTACATATTCTTAATAGAAGATACTTGTTTCACTCATTTTAGGGTACTTGTGTTTTAATATACAGTTTGCTATTTTCTTGCAGAGTCCACTGTGTCCTTGAAATTTTACCTTATTCTATTGCTATTATTTATTTAATACGTTTCCCTTCAATACTTCTTAAGAAACTGAAATTAATCTCTAAAACAAATAACACTGTTATAGATGAAGAAATTAAAAAAATCAGAGTAGCTAAGTTTCTTCAGGAAATGAGTTGATGAAAAACTGTTTTCAGACTCTGTTAAAGTGAAAAATGGAACCTTGCTGATGATGGAAAGATTTATTTTTTTTTCAGGATTGATAGGAACCACATGATGGGTCCCCATGAAGGTGGAGATTGCACAAGTTCAGCTTTATCAATAAGACGAGCTTAATCTGTAGCAATATTCTGCTTGCATTGATTCCATCTGTATTATGGAGAAGCAAGGTTCACACTCCATATTTTGAGCATATTTCTGAATTGACTTAGCCTTGGAATATTTTCAAGATTATTTTTATTATATTCATTTTTTTTCTTCAAGTTGTTTATGTTACTCTTTTTCTCAAGTTGCCAGCCATCATCTCGAGAGTCTAGATTTGCTACTTGAAATACGCAGCATATGAAACGTGAAAACAGAACATGTCATATTGCATCCTCATTAGAAATGGTGGATATTTAAGAAAAACAACCTATGTATGAACATTTATTTGAATTTTGAAATTGACTTAGACTGAATGTACCCTTTGTGCCCTCTTCCCACTAATATTCCAGCAAATGAATTTACTAGCAGGTATAAATGACAAATTTAAGGGAACATTGCTGAGGCTTACACAAAGCAAAATTAAAACTTCAGATGACAGCCTCTGAATTTCTTTTTCACCAGTCGTGTGCCTGGAGCATCATGGTAGAGCCTTTCTGCCTGCAGGTGACACCTGAATTGTCAATAAGTGAGATCTCACCCTGAGGTCAGACAAGGCAGCTGCCAGGGCTGGGGTGGCACAATTTATTTTTGTCTTTGGGGCTGTGATTCCTAATGCTTCAGGGAATCTCAACAGGCACAGAATAACCTCTATGTTTTAACTCAGGAGGCAACTTATATTGGACTACATGCAGTCTCCTTGAAGGTGAACTAGGGATGTTATTGTGTAGCCGTTAAAAAAGCTATTTTTGTGATAGTGAGGCAAAAGGATTTTTCAGAATTTCTGGAATTCTTGTTCATGATAGTGGGGCAGGGGAACTGCTTGAAGCCTTTGTCATCAGGAGGTTAAAGATGGTTATTGAATAAGGAGAACAACGTGCCTCAGAACTTCATGTAGCCTGCAGCTTTTCTCCACTGATGAGGAAAAGGATTGCTCTGAGGAGCATCTGGATTTTAACTTGGAAGCTAGTGGCAGCCAAAAGCCTGCCAGCTCATCTGGGAGAAAGCTTGTAAGCCAGCAGACCACAAGAAGCCATACTGTGCATGGGCTGGCCCTGCCCTGGGTTAGCATTGTTTTTCTTTTCCCTACTTTCCTCCTGCCTTTTAAACTAGTACTTAGTTTCTGCTGCTGCATACTCTGTTTCACAGAAGTCTTAAGGTAAACAGACTGTTCCTGTTTTAAAATGCAGCATGAACGTAGCTTCCGTTTAGGTCAAGAGGAACTTTACCTCTGTGACTTCAGGAAAAACAGGTTTAATGAAATTCTAACTTACTTTTTTTCTTTTATTTCCTTTTTTTTTTTTTTTAATTAAGAATGGAACAAATATATAATTAGTTGACATATACTAAGGTATATAATTCAAATTAGCCTAGCATACTTCTGAGAGCCAATGACAAGAGTAGTCATTCAGATTTCAATAAAAATGTATTTATTACCTGTAATTAGTCTACTCCATTATTGTTGGATGTATTAAAAATGTCATTTATTTTAAAGCATGTGATTATTCATTGAAATTCAAAGGGAATTGAGTAGCAAACAGTATCTAGTGTGATTTGTCTCACCGTTAATACACTTAGTCATTGTGAAATACAGATATATTGCCCATTATTTTTAACTAAAGCATAATACACTGAGTTTTAATGGCATTTGCCTGTTACCCAGAAAAAAATATTTCTAGCAGATAGTAGTGGCATTTAGTTTTAGCTAAAGCACTTGCCCTGGGTTAATAAAGAAAACAATTTTTGAACATTTATTTGAGAGATTAAAATCATAAATGCATTTCATACCCAACAACTATTCTTATTGCACTTAGGTAAAGGGTACAGATGCATAAAGAAAATTAATATCAACAAGATGCTTTCAGACATAGTAGTCTTGCTCTCCTTTCCTGAAGGATTTTAACTTTTTTTCTGTTATATCAGTGCAAAACACTTCTGAGCTTATGCCTTATGTCGTTTTTGGTGGAGTGTGTGTGGTTGGTTGTGTTTGCTTGGTGAGTTTTTTGTGTGTTGATGGTTGGATTCAGTTATCTCAGGGGTTTCCCCCCCATCCCCCCTTGCTTTTCTTTCCTATTTCTGCTTCATATGTTTTTTCTAGATCACGTCTCCCTTCTCCTTCACTTGCCCTTGCAGTAAAATCTTTCCTCATTTCATGTTACTTCCTCTGTAGAATTTACTATTGGCTCTGCTTTCTACTCACAGTCCTCACTGTGAGTACTCACTGCCAACACCTCACCTAGGACAGCGGCACAGGGATGGGGCTGAACAACCAGGAAGTGACAGGTTTCCAGGCACTGCCAGTGACATCTGGGTCACTGATACCACAAGTCTCTTTGCTCCTCTCATCCATCACTGCCTTTCTTTGACTGCAGTTTCTTCACCATTAATACCTGGCTTTGTGTCTCCCCTGCTCTGTCCCCTCCCCAGACACTGTGCTTCCACACCTTACAGCACCAAGGAGGGCAGAAATCCTTCAGGCAGGCACAGCCTGGCAGTGCTAGAGCTGGAGCTGCTACTGCCACGGGCCTGACCTTAGGAGAAAGAGGCTCTCCAGGCTGGGAACTGGCTCCTGCAGCTCCTTCTGTCTAGCATAATTATACCTGCAAGAAACAATTTTGCCTGGGGAATTTTCAGCAAGGAATTCATGGTGATTATCAGCACAGGAGTATTCAGAGGAACCTTTTCTTTTTTTCCTTTAACTGTAGTATCTCCCCCAAAGTTTCAAATACCTGAAAGTCTAGCAGCTGTAACTGTCTAGCACTAGTTTCTCTTAACCTCCAGATTTCTCTGTGTACACAGAGTAACATCATTTTTCAGCAAAGACCTCCTGCAGTAACTTTAGAGCTTGAAAACATGCATTTAAAAAGCATTTAGAATAATGTAAGAGACTGCCATTCTGCATGACATTTAAAAGATTGAGGAAGGGAAAATGTGGAACTAGGATTAAATTCTGTATTAGCAGTTGAACGCTGTGAACTGCATTTACCAGAGGTTGAGAGACAGGCATTTGGGTTTTCCTTCACTTTGAATCACACAGCACCTGTGCCTTCTGTCACTCTTGCACAGGTAGTGCCATAAAAGAAAGTTTTTTTAAAAATAGTAAAAACAATAAATTCAGCTCTGAAACTTATCCATCACTTAGGCAGTACAATATATATCGGTATTGGCAGTTATAACATTTACAAAAGTAATAATCTTGCACCCAGCACTGTAATGGGGTTGCCATATGTGGAATAAAGCAGCATACACAACAGGGGAGAATTCCTGCCATAGACACTTTCTCAGACACTTTTCCATACTTTTTCAGAAGAATCATGACTAATTTTCAAGATGATTAAAAATTAACAGGCTTTTCACGCATTCTCTGGTCACTATAACTTCTTAATAATTGACCTTACCTGGCTTGAACAGAGATGAAAAGATGCAGGTCTCCAAGAAACTGAGTTCCCCTTAGTATCTATAAATAAAAATAATGAAAATATTAAAATCCTTAGAGCCAGGCAGTTTTCAGAATAAACAATTTTATATTAAGGTGTTTGCATTTTCATAAAGCTGGCATTCATAATTACCCCAGGTCGATGGAGCTGGAATTTTGTGTAATTTCTTGGTCACTTATCAACCAAGGTGATGTCAGGGCAGTTCTCAACAGAGAAGCAAAAAAGAACTCTGACATCCCAACTCAGCAGAAGAGACTGAGGCTCTTGCACTTGCCATCTCAACTACTGACACAGACAAGCTAAAGGGGAAAGTTATTGTCACTCATGGTCTTGTAGCAGTGCTACAAAGAGAGGATGGGAGACTTCAGAGATATTAGTCAGCTCTGTCAAGGAGAAAAAACTGCAAAAAAGTCTGTGGGGATTTTTTTACCAAAATGAGTAATACCGAATCAGCCTCCTTTGTCTGTGCATTAGTACCTGGGCCAGGCAGCCTCAGCAAGGCAAAATGCATCAGCCCTCCAGACTGGCAGCAAACAACCATACTACTTTGCTCTGACCACTGCCAACACAGGTATTTTTAATCTGCAATTTATTTCTGTCTGTCAAAGGTGAAAAGCATTAAGCAATTAATTATTTGAAGTGATTTAAGAGGCAGATGGAAGCCAGGGAGACTTCAAAAAGTGGCCGATTATTATTAATTCATGTGGTATTCATTAGTGTGTCATTAATGATGCTGCTTTCATTTGATATAGAATGCAATACTATTGGAATTTCTCTGTAATTTAACAACTGCTTAAGAATATTTACTGAAGTCTGATACTAGTACAGATGATTTTAAGCTAAGATTTATCACTTTATGTGATGTCAGGACTATTCTGCACCAGAGTACTCTTCCTCAGCACACAAGGACAAATTCAGTCTCCAGATATGACCTGACAAATTGTCTCCCTCCCCAGTCCATCAGTACTCTCAAATGCTACATCACTAATGAAAGAACTTATCTATATGTCACCTTTTGACTCGGGTTCAACAACAATACTCTCGATCCCCTTCTCCTCCCTCCCAGATAGTGAAGGAGAGAGAGAGAAAAAGAGAGACACTTTACTGGATTGAAAACTAAACTACACAGCTTTAATTAAACACTAAGGATATAAGAAAATATATACAATTATATAAAAATGTGTTCAGGAAACGTACAAAACCCCTGTTGCCTCCCCTCACCCCCAGGAACTCCCACAGCTCTCTCCTTAGCTGCAAACAGTCCCAAAAAGTTCCAGACTGCTGCCAAAGAGAGAGCAGAGTGATGAGGGTCAGAAGAGCTCGAGCCTGGGGGTCGATGCTGATGGATGGACAGAGTCCTTCCCCTGACACCGGCCATGGTTGGAAGGAAAGGGAAGAAGAATAAGGAAGGAAGTTGTCTTCTGTGATCTCTGACCCTCCTCTGAGCTTACGCAGATATATGGAATGGACTATCTCTGGCCAATTTTGCTGTCTGTCTCATTCAGCCTCCTATGGGGGGGTCATAGATCTCCCCATAGTGTCTGAGCCGGCAGAGTAAAGATGCCACCTTGAAAACCCAGCAGTTAGAAAAACATTCCACCATTATGGAACTTCCACCTTAGTTGGAACACTCTGCTACTAGTTAAAAGAAGCTTACTGAGGGGAAAAAAATCAGTAAAAGGAAAATTGGCTTCATCCTGGCTCAAACCAGGACACTATAAAACTTAGATCAGGAAACATCTTTCTGTTCTAGTCCATAGAACTCATGGTTGCTGCCATCTAACATGTCAACAAATTTCCTGGGCAAGCAAACAGTGATCCCAAGAGGATCCTTCAGCTGCAGATGTTTACAGTAAAGGTACTGTTAGCTAACTGCATTATACACTGTCAGCACTAACTTTGCGTCTCAGACTTCTGTGAGATTTTTATGCACCCTTTACATGTTTTAGCAATTCACGTCTTCACAGTCTCACAGACAAGTGTTTACTGTATAAACTATTTGCACTAATATATTCTGTTTAATAAAGTTAAAATTCGTATATTCACTAATAGAAACCAGATTTTTTAATCTAAAGAGAATATGCAGTACAGTTCCTGGCAGAGTCTTAAAGAAATACATTGCTATTTTAAAGTGAAATACCTGTGAATATAATTTCCTGCTCTTGGGTATGATGTATTAAACACAGCATATCCAAACACAAGTATAACTTCAGAGCTCTCAGTACCTCCCCAGTATCAGGTAATTATAACTTCTCTAAACAGTTAACTGCAAGCAGCACCCAAGCAATGTCTATGGACAGTAGCTGTTGTCCACAAAGCTTGCCTGTCCACAGGGCTTCCTGGATCATTGGACTGTCTAGCTGACCTTTCAGACATTTCCATCTTTCCACAAAGGCTCTGTGGTTGGGCTACAGCAGGCTTGCCATTTTACATTCTTGATTCTTCAGGTCAGCTACACAGGAGAGCATTAGTCACTGCTAATCACAGTACTGTAGTTTCCCTACCATCGACTAGGCTCAGCAGTGCCCCTAAAGATAGATTATCAGGCCAAAAGATGGATAAAGAGCTCCTGCATGAGATGAAAAGACACACTATTACACATTGAGTGTGTAGTTCACAATTTGAAATGCACGGGTACTTTATTTTCCCTAGGAAGGTGAAAAAAAACCAAACAAAACACCACCTAAGAGACAAGTGCTGCATTATGGCAGAGTAGGATCATTTGAAATTAATGAGCCTCTTAATTTTAAAAGACTCTAAATAAGCTTCAAATGAACCCCTAACGTAACTTAGGCCTATAATTGCCAAAGAAATCACAAAGATGTCTACATACATCTCCCACACATCCTCACTGAAGTGAAAAAATCTCTGCAGAGCCTCTCTACATTTCACAATTGATCATGACAAGAGAAGTATCCAAGTTCAGAAACAGAACCCATTTCTGTTGTATTTCTAGCTTATCAAAATGTTCCTGGTTATCACACAAGTTCATTATTTGTCAATTTAAAATATTTAGGCTAATGGAAAAGCTTCTATTAAATACCTGCCTTCATACCACCTCCATACCATAGAGGGATTAGGTTAAACACTTGGTAAGATACAACAGGATACAATACAAACAACACCATGATTCTCCTGGAATACAGTAATAATGTCACCAGCAGAGCTGTGTGAAAAGTTTTCAGAAGACCAAAAAGCTTTTGAAGTCCAAAAAGTTTTCAAGTCCAAAGTGGAGTTTCCAGGTTTGCAATATTATTAGGAGACATGCCAAGCACGTACGTAAGTCTGGGCAGTTGGGGAAAGATCACATTCAAAGTTGGCAGAGCAAAAATGCTTTCTGTAAGTAAAACAAGCAGTTTATTTTTTGAGTCCATTAGATCTTTTAAGGATATGAGTGTCTTCTAGCTGAAAACCTGCTGGATGAACTTGAAAATCTGAAGATCAAAGAGGTTTTTCTTCTATATGTTAGAAATAATTTTAGGGGGAAAATATTTTCCCCACCTCCAATCAGTAAGTGAAATACATACCTGGAATATGATACAGCATGTACAAAACTTCTAGTACTTTTCTTATTCAAGCTTATTTTTACTGCCATTCTCATAGATAACAGAAGTGTATCAATGGAGGACCTGATACTTCTCTCAAAGGCCTTGCTATTGAATTTTAACTAGGACACAACTAAGCAGTGGAGGGAAGAAAGCAGTGAAATGGGAGCAGAAATAGAAGACAGGCAGCAACTGTAATAGAGATAAGAATAGATGGTCATAGGCTAACATTGTGCATAATTTAATGGCTTTCTTGAAATGCTGAATTCCTTTTGGGGCAGATCAAGTATCAGCATAATAACTTTCTGAGATTTTGGAAGCGACAAGAACCTTAAAATATGTATGGAATATTAGAAGAATGAAGAAAAAGTGCAAAAAATGCAAGCCTGCTTACTATGCCCTAGTAGTTTTTCTTCTATTTCAAGCAGACTGTATCTGACTGAATTCTTACTGTCTGAAGGCAAAATGAATGGTCCTGCCTTGGCCACAACTCACTTTTAGTACCACTAGATCTAGGTAGCCTAAATCTTAAGGGTTCACAAACATTTCAGATTGTACATATTACCTGAGGTACAGTTCATAAAGCACAAAAATCACTAGCAGTGTGCTGAAGTATTTCAGATTTCTTCCATGACACAAACATGGTGTACTACTTAACCAAGATTAAGGACAGAGCTTGTAGTGAAGTGTTCACTCACCCAGCTTGCTGTTCCAAATAACGTTTTTTCTCCTTGAAATGGTTAATATTTGATAACTTCCTGCTATAAGTAAATCACTAGACTGTAGCTACTAAATGGTATGGTACAAAATCTAACTCTCAAGTCAGATGAGCACCTACAATATTTTGTCTAGCAGATTATAAGGCTTTAAAAGATAAGGTGTCAATCAAATCTGGATCAGTCTTTCAGACATAATTCAAGTTGTGTTTGCTCCCCTTATATTCCCTCTACAATTGCATGGCATGGACTGCACAACACCAGGGCATGGAGTCTGGCAGGTGTTCAAAAAATGGCATGGTGAGGGCTCTGAGAACAGGCAAAGAAAACTTTTTAGAGTCTAGCCAACATTGTTAAGTGGGATCTAAGTTTGATGAAAGACCCAAGAGTATGTCTATATGTGGATTTGTATTTTTTGGATAAGAGGGAGTCACATGCTTCAAAACAAACACATGCTTAAGTGTCTGCACTACAGAATAGAGGCCTTCAATAGCTCCACATTTATTCTCCATACAATTTGGCATTGCTTCTGAATTGACCTCTCACTCCTCTGTATCACACATTACAATTCTAGGTCATGGTTTGGTTTTACTTTTCTTATTTTCTTTGGGTTATATTTTTGACATCCTTATAGAGCCCCAAAGCACACTAATGTGACATAATGCTGCCCGTAATAACTACAGACCATCTTGCCATCTTATTTCATTCCCAGAATGGGAAGATGGAAGGAAGTCCAAATTGTACCACAGGTTAGTAGATTGAAAATTTAGAGAAAATAAAAAGCCTGTAGTTTTATCTGCTGGAAATATCATTCCAGGGCTACTTTTGGCACTTTGAGTACTGCAAGTTCATTATTATTTAGTGTTGTATCACAAATTAGCATGGTGGGGTGCTCAACAGGTACCTGCACAGAGAGAGAGTTGGGATTTTGTATCACTAAATGAAGTCTTATTTAATAGGAATTAGAATATGATCTTCTGTAGCATACTGAGTACTAAAACAGTCTTTACTGCAATTACATCTGGTCACCTTCAGTTTTAACACTGCATTAACAAGACAAGCAGTGATCTAAAGTCCAATTAGATGCCAAGTTATTCAACTCATTAAGTTTGAATGAAGTAGCACACCGTCCTCCTACAAAGAGACTGCAGCAGAGTTCTTTTAAAGTTTGTGAATAGTTCTTTAAATTGAAATTCAAAATCATAACTTGAAGCCTTTGAAAACATCTGAAGGAACAAAAGAAGAGGAAGTGTGTTGCACAAGTATATATGCAAATTCCTTCTAAAGCATTTCTGCTTTCCAAGTACGAAATACTTAACAGCAGAAACTGTTAATTAGGAGAAAAATGTTTGCTTTACCCTCAGAAGTGGATTCCCTCTGCTGTAACCTGGCAATTTATACTTCAATGTGAAAGCACATGGAAGGATTGTTCTGTGAACTGCTTGCACTGTGTGTTCTTCTCATCCCCCAATGTGCCCTCACCTTCCCCTTACAGTCGAATACACTTCTTTGTTCAGATTCAGGATTAAGAATGTGACTTGACAGAGGTATGATAACAAGTCCGTGGTATCAGTGGAGTTACACGAGGGCAGAGATAAAATCAAAATGTGTCCTTTTCTTTGAGCCCATATAGTATTAGCCTTTATCTTGTTTTTGCATAGAGCAATCAAGTTGCCAACAGGTACATTACTGCAAAGCAGATGGGTAATAAAACTGTACACAAAATCTCTCTGGCAACTTCATATTTGCTTTTGGGAAAGGAAATTCTTTTAACCTGCCACTTCAAGCTTGGGAGGAAAGCTCCTTCTGGGTTTCAAGTTTACAGGATCATATTCACCACCTGGAGTTTTTCAGTTCCCAGTATTCCCAAATAATTATTTGTGGGAAGAATGCTTTGTTTCATCTAAGAAAAAAAAAAAAAGGATCTTACTGTGTTGACAGATGAATTTTAAACTTTTAACTTTTAGCTCTGGTTTTATATTACCTAAAAGGGAATACTGGTTTGGAGATAATACACATCTTCCTGCCCATAGTCTTTTAGGTTCCTATCATTCATCGTCTTCCTACATGCTGTAGCATTTCAGTTTTATTGAAGAAATACTAAAGGAAAATGCCCCATCTCCCTTTTTAATATATATTTTTTCCTTTTAACAAATATCTTAATTAAAAAAAAACAAAAAAACAAAAAAACAGCAAACATTAAATAACAAGAGAAAAGATAAGAGGAAATGGCCTCAAATTGTGCCAGGAGAGGTTTAAATTCAATATTAGGAAAAATTTCTTCACCAAAAAGGTTGTCAGATTGTCAGACACTGGAACAGGCTGCCAGGGCAGTGGTGGTGTCACCATCCCACAAGGGATTTAAAAGACCTGTAGCTATGGTGCTGAGGGTCATGGTCTAGTGGTGGGCTTGCAGTGCTGGGTAAATAGTTGGACTTCATGATCTTAAAGGTCTTTTCCAATCTAAATGATTCTGTGATAAAATTTTGCCAGGATATGTTTTTTTTCTGAGCTCACCCCTGCCCCAAATGTTCCTGAGACTCCCTTCCTTTCTGCAAACCAGCCCTCAGACTTCTTGCCTCAGCCTGTGGGTGATGGTGAGTCCAGGAGGAGAGTAAGCAAGCGCTGAGGAGAGTGTGGTTTGAGCTTTGAGATATATAAAATCAAACATTTCCCTGGCCCTAGCAAATCAAACACATGCAATGAGAAAGGGCTCTGGACAAAATCATGGATGCTCTGAAGGACAGTGAAGAAATATCTTTTCATCTTTGAGTCTGGGAGGAAGGGAAGAATGGAATCACATCTAGAGATACCCTAAAGGACAAGGGAGCCCATGAGGAAAAAGATACTGGCTCCAAAATTAGGTTTTTTGTCATAGCATTTATAAAGTCTCATGACAAATGTTAGTAGACTGCTGACTTGTAATGCCCTTGGCTGCTTGGTCTCACAGTCTAAATGTTTTGAGGTTTATTGCAAGACATATTTAATAAACAAGTAGGATAAAGATGTGTGTGTTTCCCATCATGATAATTACTAGAAATTTCCATGAAAACATTTCTGGTTTAGTGTATGTCTTCTGGTTAACAGTTCTTACTGTCACTAAAAATGTGTACTATAAATACATCTGCATAACATACTAGAAATTTCACCAGCTTTGGAGCATCTTTTCAGCACTTTCTGCAAATATACATTTTCAGAATATTTTCTATGTGTTCTAAACAAAAAATACTTAATGCTTACCTGAAAGTAGACAATGCTTAACATACTATGGAGAAATCTTTAGCCATTACATCTGACATATTCCCACTCACAAAAACAGAGCAATAATAATTTACAACAGCTTAAGATCCGAAAATGAATTTTAGATCTATGCCTAAATTTTATGTGTAGATAATATAAGTAGCTTCATATTTAATTTTTAATAACTTGTGTATGCTGGACTCTCAAAATTTACAGGAAGCTTTGGAATGGGAAGGACATTTTAAGAACTATTTTATTTCAGAATTACTAATTGAGAACCTAGCTATTTATATAGAACTTGAAGGGGAAGTGAGCTTGATTTTGGATAGCTGAAACATCTCTGCAAATACTTACCCTAAAAAT
Organism: Apus apus; assembly: GCF_020740795.1. Taxonomy (NCBI): domain Eukaryota; kingdom Metazoa; phylum Chordata; class Aves; order Apodiformes; family Apodidae; genus Apus; species Apus apus. Next base: position 31,160,376 of record NC_067287.1, on the reverse strand, counting down.
GACTGGTTTAATTTTGTCAAAGTAACTTCACTTTTTTCATTATCTACACCTGTATATATGGGGTAGGGATATTCACAAAGTACAAAGTCACCATCCTGATCTTCCCTAGAGAAGGGAAATTAGAACAGATTGGTGACACCCACTTGAAGAGATGTTTACAACAACTTGTCGTTGTATGAGCCTTAAGATGCAGACAGACCAGCTCTACCTGAAGATTTTGCTTTGAGATCTCTTTGGTTCTTGTAAAATCTCTCTCAGCTGTTTCAGCAGTCATTCCTCACGAAATCAAGTAAGTTCTTATTTTCAAAACAATCCTGGATACTTTGGTGGAAAACCCAGAGCTAGGCCTTCAGCAGGCAAACACATGGAGAAAGGATTCTGCAGGAAAAGAGTGTCACTCTTGGGACAAACTATTAGGTCAAATGTAACCATGAAAAGCTACTGTGTCCTTTCTGTTCTCCTGTCTCTTCTTTTCCCTCTAATTTAAAAATGGGCTAAGAGGCAATAGAGATGCCAAGAACTGGATGAAAATAGAAATATTTTTTTTTCCAACTACTACTTTGCTTATTTTGTTTTGTGTGAATTTCTTAATGTACTATTAATAATAAACTTCTTTTAGATAAAAGTTGTTTTAAACTTAAGAAAATCCCAGCAACCTGCAAGACTCCAAAATTACACAAGTAAAAGGAAATCCTATTTTTAAGACTGAGGAAAAGCCTGAAAAAGATATTTCAGATAGTTTGAAAGATGATGTGAAACAGGTACGTGAATACAGAAACCACTTCAGGTGCTTTTTGCTGCTTTCCCTCAGCAGTGGCAAGAGGAAGGTCTCTGTTCCTGACAGATGCATTTCTAAACTGATTTTTATGAAGGGGGAGAGTAGGAAAAGTTCACTGCAGCATACTGAGCAGACAAGCTTCAAAGACAGCGCATATGTCTGAGGCTCTGAGTCCCTGTAAGCACCTTGCATTCTTTTGACTTTTCAGCAGCCTTAAATCCCTTTTTCAGCCTGCTGCCTGGGGGCTCTCCAGGTACACAGATAGGTAGTCCCCCGGACCAGGAAATCTTGGAGGGAACTGTTATCCAGTTGCACTAACCCTTTTTGTTTTTGTGTAAGATGTGACAATAATTCAGAGACAATGCAGTATCATCAGGATTTCCCTCTATTCGAGCAGTAAATCCCACTCCTGATACCAGGTACAGTCTGCATAACAACAGAGCAGAAATACCCACCGGTTTCTATTTCCTGACTTCAAGTAGAAAAAGCCCTCTCTCCTAACTCTTTTTTATTCTCAGTTTACAGTTATTTGCAAGCTTAGTTATTCATACTAGGTTAGACTGAATTATTTACCTTTTTCCAAGAGTTTCTCTTTCATTTTTTCTAATAGTCTCACCTGAAATAATTAGAAAATAGCAGAGGAGAATTGTAAAAACAATATTTAAAATTAAATGAATGGAATTTATGCCTTGTTCTAGAACAGTATGTATGTAACATGCAATTATGTTGGGAAAAAAAATATCTTAAACTCGCCCCAGGTTACAGATTGATTTCATAGTTGTTTTTTAAGCTATTGCTCTGCTTCCCGGGGTATCTCTCAGGCTTCGTTCAGCACGGAATCCATTATGTAGTACACACTCAGATAGATGAAAGGTATTATGGCAAGCTTAACTTTCCTTCTATTTAGTGAATAAGGATTTATAATTATTCCTTTCATGGTGTTGAAGTTAGCTGGGCATATGCCTACCAGCTCATTTCCTCTTGTTACTGGAGGTGTTGCTTTTAACAGCAGTTGTTCTAGACATCTCTCAGATGCAGTTTTAAATGAGAGCTGTGAGCATACTGGCTGGTCACAGCTCTCATCTAGAGCTTTCCTTATGGGATTTACAGTCTGTAGCACCCTATTTATTGCCTGAGTTAAAGCAAAATCATCAACACAAAGAGACACACATTGCCTTTGCACATAGCATGTGATCTCTATTCCTTACTGGGGAAGTCAAGTGAGAACTAAATCAAAACAAAGCGAAGGAAAGTTAGTAAAAGGAAGGGACATTTAGAAGGAAACTAAAAAGCACCTTTTGGTCCCTGCAGTATAAATGTTTTGCCATACTATACATGACTTGGCCTTATTAAGAAATAAACTATTTTATCTCTTTTCTCACTTTCACTTACAGTAATGAGTGGAGGAAAATGAACAGAATAGCTATAGGTGGGCAAGATTATATTTCCAGGAAAATATTTATATAATTAAACAGAGATTTGGCACACATTAAGAACTACTGAAAACACCAGAGCCATGCAGTTTTCTTCTACTGCTACTACCACCACTCAAACCCAAAAGGATTTATTTGGGGAATAAAGGTAAAAAATTGATCAAGGAAAAGCAGTTTAATTTTAAAATCAGGATTATTAGTTTTTGCTCTGGAATTCTGACTCAGTTCAGTTCCTTCTTCCTGTTAACTCTTTTAAAAATGAGAAGATATCCAATAATCCCATAGATCCCTTCAAGAGAGGCAGAACTCTAAAATTATGCTGAGACTTCAGGGTAATTGAGAATATACTCCACATTGTGGTAAGAACACAAAAACATAGTGATGAAAAGATAGGAAGAATATTCCTTAAAAAACCCCCTTTCATTCAAGGATTTAATACTATTCTATAAAAAAGGAAAGTACCATAATTTTACATATTTAAAAAAAATAAAAAATGAGGCAGAGATGTGAGCAATACCCTCCATTTGCATGACCTAATCTTGTAAAAGAGCTTTACAGCGTGCAAAGCAGAGCAGACTGGTGGTGCCACAACTGCATTTACATGCCGAAAGTACCAAACATCTCTGTGAGGCAAGGGTGACATAATAGTGTGTGAGAAGTAAAAACCCTGGTGACTTTGATTGTATGTGACTGCTCTTTTGTACATTTCTGTTAAAATGCTAGTAGTTTGTTTTGACTGTGCTTTGTCATTTCAAACAAAGGATATCAACAGCCTTAGATTCCAATGCTTTGTCTTGGTCTGTGAACAAATAAATTGTACTACATTTATAACATTGAAAATTCATAGAATTTCTGAAGGCACAAACTTAAGGCATGCTTCTCATTACTCCCCCTGTATTTATACAAGTTTTATTGGCCATGTTACAGCTGTTGGATGCACTCAGGTCAACAGCATGACTTAATAATGTTGAGCTGCATTAACTGCATAAATAAGATATTTTGACAGTGGACTGTGTTTGAAGAATGGGTCAGCAGCGCCAAGCTAAGGGCAAAATTATACTCAGATCTTCACAGTACATCTACATTTCTCCAGCTTTCCAATGTACTTAGAAAAATGAGAAATACTATGCTGATATGAGACAAATAAAGAACAACTCTACCTTGAAAATAAATCTCATTAATTTTTTCTTTCCCAAAGAAAACATTAACAGCATATTTTGTTGATAAAAACTTAATTTCAATTAATGTTTTTTGCTCTAAATCCATTCTTCTGTGCTGATAGTATTGTATGCATTATTGTGAGTGAGATGCTCCAGGCAGCCTAGAATGACACGAAATAACAGCTCTGAAGCTATAACTGAATTATAGCTGTTCTAAGATAAACGTCCAGCTATTTTTATTGATCCCACCAAGAATGCTGATTTATAAGTGAGGCCCTTTTAAGGCTCTTTAGGCCTCTTTAAGTGGGACCCTTTAAACCAATCTTTTTCACTTCTGAGAAAACTTCTGATTTCAAAGTAGAACATAGCACATATCTGGTTGTATTAATTTATTCAGCCTATTGGTTTCAAGAAAGAAATAATTGATATTACCTCAAATATTGTGTGCACAGTCAGTCTGAGAGTTTCTATCCAAATATATCATAATATAAAACAGCATGGAGAGGGTGGAAAAGAATTGCTCCTAAAGTCAGATACTGAGATTAACTCCATGATTCTGACTCTGCTGAAATAAATTGACTAGATTGACTTCACTTAAAAGTCTTCTTCAAAAGACAGTTTTTTCTTCTTCTTGAAAAAAACTGTGGCACAACTAGAAATTTTTCAATTCAGTGATGACCTTGATTACAACTAGCACCTTGATTAGAGCACCATACCTCTTACTCTTAAGTAATCCACAAGAATGGTAAGCAACATTTGTGTGGTACATATCTTACTCATCCACCACTGTTTTAACATTAAAATTATTTTGCTTGGATGTAAATACAGGGAAAACAGTGCCAGTTTTCTCTCTCAACGTTTAGCCTCCCTGAAACTAAATACAGTGTATCAGTGAATTACACAGCAGAGATCCTTTCCGTGACTTTGCTCTCTGGAGGCTGAGCAACTTGTTCCTTACTTTTTTTCCAGAATACCTCTTCGGCAGGGTAAGCATCAGCTTAGGAATCACACAGCTTCAGCGACTTAGCGAGCGTCAGCTCAACACTCTCCCATTCACAGGCTGCAAACTGCAACCCTTCCTTACCTCTTTGTGTCCTGGGTAGGAATTTCAGCAGGCAGATCTGGCAGCCTGTTACTTTGCATTTACTGAACTTCAACTCTTTGGCCTGCCTCCACCCTGCAGCCACAGGCTTTGAGCTGTGCTCCTGGCACGTGCCAGATTCTTCATGAAGAATGAATGGGGTGAGCACGAAATATGCTTGGCTTTGCCAAAGCCACACATGTCAGTTGTGGCTGTGAGAAAAGAAGTGGATATGACATTTCACTTTGTAACACTTCTGAAACTGAGAAATGACAAGATATTTTACTCTTGTACTAAGGGATCACATGGAAAAAATAGAAAGTATCCAAGTAATTCCCTTTCCTCAGGAGGCTGAGGCCATTAACAGCTGTTTCTGAATCTCTAATAAAGCTGTTCATGTTCACCCTCTGGCTAACACTGTTCTGGAGCTTTCTCCAGTCCTTCATCACTAGGCATAATCCAATGCTTTAATGAACAAGGGAATGCTCTCACACCTAGGAAGGTAAGGTATCACAGGCAAAGCAAAGCTTGACACACTTCATGACAAACTGAGTTAAAGGAAACCCCTGAAATTGTCTTTTATCTTTATAGCTGAGCACAATCTGCTGAAGCAAGGGGTAGCCTTTTAACCCGTAACTAATGTGCTAATCTGCTATTAAAATAACATACACAGACTCTTGAGAAGTTATGACTTCTTGCTTGTCTTAGAATACATATCTGCTGAACACATAAACATATGTTTAACAATGGGAAATAAGAGGCTTTTGATTTTCAAAATATATAAACAGGACTCTACATGGGCTATACTCTCACAGGTATAATTTTGTACTTGAATTAGTAGCAGGTTAAAGTGGCACTACTTAGACAAGTATTTCTCTAATTTGCTCTCAAAAAATACATGACAAAGTCTTATACATCTTACAATGGTTAATATTAAATTAGAGCCCTTAGAAAAATCATGTTTCACTAGCAGTATTTTGGCAAACCATTAATTAATTTAATAGATCAAGTATAAATACAGTTCCTGTGTCTTGAGCAGGACTTTACATTATGAGACCGGGGACACACTTAAAAGATAAGAATGCAAGTCTCATATAACATTACTTCTATTTTGGAGGGCAGAATATTTCCCCTCTTCCCAAGTGAAAAGTTCTTTCCAAGAAAAGCAAAACTTTTTGGTTTTACTTTTTTTTTTCTCCTGTCCTGAAAACAAGTCCTTAGACAAGATTCTAGCACAATTTCCCACTGAATGATGCATCCTGTTAGGATGCATCCCAGCTAGGTATTCAGTGACCAACAAGGAGCTTCAGTAATTTACAGGGTTTCAGGAGGGTGGAGACTAAAGGGAACCCAAACGAAAAAAATTACATGGTTGTGCCCCTCTAGTCATCAGCTCCATAAATGAAGGAAGCTGGGTAAAATAATAGAGCTGAATGTGTGGCAGCTTTTGAAAGGAGAAGCAGAAGGAAGAAGGTCACTATAAGGTCTTCCTGGAGGCTTCTCTTCTCTAGGCTGAACAATCAAGTCCATATCTCTCTAATTTAGAGAGAGGGATGTTGTGGGGGACCATGTCAAAGGCCTTAGAGAAGTCCAGATAGATGACATCCACTGATGTAGTACACTAGGTTGGTCAGGCAGGACTTGGTGAAGCCATGCCAGAAAAATGACTGATCGCAGTGAGTTTTGAAAAGTGCTTTAGTTTCATGCAGTCCCTATTCTCTACTAACACCCCCTTGCCAAGCTCTCACTCCCCAAACACCTGAAAACCACCAAAACACACAACAAAAGAACAACCCTGCCTGTTGCAGCAGCTTGGGAGTGGACTTGCACTGCTTCAGAGTGCTGATACCTTTTAGCAATGCCAGTTTTGGCCTGGAGCATGGATACTGGGCCTCCGAGTTGCCTGACAGACATTGATTTCCCGAGCTCAGCTAACTCTGAATCAAGCTGAATTCCAACACAGAATTTTAAAAATTGCCTCTTAATTACTGTAGTTATGCTAAGAATAGAGAAGAGTGGAAAAACATCATTGCTAATGAAATGTCACTGAACTAGCAAGACAGAGAGATGCTTTTTATTCAATGACTTGAGATGTCAGAAGATTCTCTGATCTAAGCATCTGGGAATTAAAATCTTCCCAAGCGTAATTAAAATGTTTGTCTGCCCTAACCTATAAAAGGTTTATCCACAATGCCAGTTTCCATCTAACGAGAAATGATTTCTGCCAAAGAGAACACTAGTCTATTTTTCTTCTGTATCTTTACAAAGATGATCATCACAAGTACTTGGAACAAATAAAAATAATCAACCTCCTATTATTATAATTGTTTGGATAAAAGAGTTGCAGCTACAGACTCATGGTATAAATCAACATTCTATTTATGCTGTTAGTTACCAGGTGTACAATTACGCACATCTATTCCCTTGAGTAATTGACCTTAGCCTTAAGTGGATGCCCTCTCCATCATGTTTACTTTGCTATTCTTTAAACAAAAGAACAGATCTATAAATCAGCAACATTAAAATAGATTTGTAAAGAGATGTCAGGGTGTTTTTCAGCCTTCCTGCTCTTGAGACTGGCCAGTGAGCAGACTGCTGGGTGACACCTCAAAAGACATTTAATTTTACTCTATTTTGCCACTGGTGTGCCACCCTTTTAAACTGTCAAGGATGGGTGGTTTTTAGGATAACTTGGCTGAGTCTCAGATGCAGTTTCCATGACAGGAGGTGTAATAGGCCTACTTTGATTATTTAAAGCAAGAGAACTTTATGATACACAGATGGGTCAGCTTAATACAGCTAAGGTGGCCGGAAATCTGTTTTAGAAGCCTGATCCACTAAATCTACACAAACCGTATGTAGGCTTAAGTAAGACACTATGCAGATACATGAGTACTTATGTAGCTTTGTAAAGCTACATTTTTTAAATACTTGGACCAATGCCACATTGAAGACAACTGAACTTTCTTCACTCGTGTAACCTGATGGCAGATTTTGAACATAGCCGGAGCTAATGGCTTGCCAGAATTAAATTCTCAAAGTGCTAAATAACCACAGTGAAAAACTAAACCTTCTGACAGGATACACTGTACAAAGAATGATGCAGCCACAAAAAGGAAGTAATTAGTTCCCTGCATACTCAAAAACTCCCACTCTCCCTCAAGCAAGGTCTTGTTATGAGTGACAACTTGCTTGCAAGTGATTTTACCAACTATATAAATGTGAAGGACAGGAGTTTGGGCAAGTAGCAAAGAATTCAAGCTCTTTCTTTAACAGGACTTTCATGTAAGAAATTGAAACTAGACTACTATTTGAATAACTCTATTTTCCTCTTTTATATAAAATTCATAGAAACCTTTATTTGTAATGCCTGTTTGGGAATCCTTTTTTTCTGGTATTCTGCCCACCTGAAAGCTTATTTTGCAAACTCCCTCTTTCAACCAGTGGTAAAATGCTTGTTTTATTTTATTTAATCTGTTGAATTACTTTACAGGAAGGCCAAATACGTAAGAGTAAAGCAGAAGAATGTAGCATATTCAGCAGAGGTGAGATGAGCCTATCCAGGTTGAAAGGATTTACTTCAAAGCCTTTTTAAAAAGAAAGTCCTACCCTATAACCTAGTGAAACCTGACCTTAGAAAGCTGATCTTTGCTTAGGACACATGAAAAAAAAAAGGGGAAGTGAAGGCGAGAGAAAGAACAGAAAAATAAAACCCAATAACTTTTTCAAGACCTCATGTCCCCTTTCTTAGGCCTAAGGCCCTAAATGGAACAGACGTGTATATTTTGCAGTCTGTCAAAAGATACCCTTCCTAAATTGAAGACTTCTTTCCTACTCAGAGTAGTCCTTCCTAAGTACCTACATTACAACAGTTAAATTAATTTCTGCAATTCACTTTCTTGGACAGGACTTAATACATCTCAGGCAGAGACTTGATTAATTTTCAGCCAGGGCTCATGATTCCATCTATCAAGACTACCTGGCACTTGAAAAAAACAACCCTTCCTTCAGCAGTGGCCTAGATGGTCCTTCTCTTCCTATACTATAACCAGGCAAAATGGTAATATCAGAAGAGCTGCCAAAGTTTTATAATAAACTTGGCATTATGTCCTTCCCACAGACAGTCCACTTGTTTTTGTTCTTCATGAGCCCAAGCAGCTCTGTGCTTTCTTTGCAGTTATTTTGCTGCTTCGAGGATACTATGATTGTAAGAGCATCTAACAAGGGAAGTCATGACATAGGACTGTGTTTTATAGTTTATGTCTTCACAAATATGTGGATAGATATTGTTGAAACTGAGTTAGATATCTAAATGTTTACAACCATTACATACAGAGGCCATGTCCAAAACCGTAAACCCTGCTGGGCTGGCCAGGAAAGGAAAATCACCTTGTCTTAAGTTTTCAGTGTTAAGGATATTTCAGTATTTCTGTACATCATTCTGCACCTGAGAATGAAGTGCAGAAGCACTTCTGTCCTGAAAGGCCATGGAGAAGCTCAGCTCCATCTCAGGTTACATACCGGCCAATTTGAAGATTCTTGTCTTCAAGGTTAAACTCTCCTGGGGTAAAATTTCGGGGAATATTCTGGTATAAAGTTCCTATATGAAAGTTTTCCCAGACTATTTTACAGAAAACACAGATTTTCTTGGTTTTGATGTCTTCAGGGAGACAACTAGAAATTGCTGCTCTCATTTGGTTCTAGCAGTGCATCTAGTAAGGTGCCTGTGGGAGGTAAATGTAAGGATTTTATGGCAACAAAACAAAGATTGTCCCTTAGTTGCCTTGCAACAGACTTCCTCTGAATGTCTATTTTTGTATGTTAACCTGTTATTATGTATATTATATATTCTTGTTTTCTTACTCCTTAATCCATGTAAAGATTTGATAAGTAACTCCTTCAATAGCTGAAGTGACTTTACCCAGTATCTAATATCGTGGCTGCTATGACTCCAGTCCTGCCATGTCAATCTTCCCATCATATATCTAGGCTTAATTTTAGATAAAACCAAAACAAAACACTTCTAATCCTGATCTCCTCCACTCACTCCCTTTGGGTTGCATCACTTCCCAATTTAGTACATTCAAATGCTTTGATTGTATAAAAGTTTTGTCCTTCAAAAAGTCAGATGTGTTTGGTAATGTTTTTTTTACAAAGTGTTGCCAAATCCCAAGGGTTCAAGCTTGACTTGTTCAAGGGACAAGGTAATGATGTTGAAAATTATTTCATTGTGCCAGTTAAGAATTACCTTATTAAACAATCCTCAAAGCATGCTAAGAATCTTAAAATCTTCTAATACTTATTCTTTAATTAACAATACTGAATTCATACACTGCCTTCAAACTAAAACAAATTAGCTTCCCTAATGTGGGATTTTTGCTGTCTGCAAAAAGTCAACTAAAGTCAGCACATGTTGCATCATCAACACAGGGCAAGAGGAAGTGGCCTCAAGTTGTGCCAAGGAGGTTTAAATTGGATATTAGGAAAAATTTCTTCACTGCAAGGGTTGTCAGGCCTGGAACAGGCTGCCCAGACAAGTGTTTGCGTCACTATCCCACAAGGTATTTAAAAGAACTGTAGCTGTGATGCTGAGGGACATGGTTTAGTGGTGAACTTGGCAGTGCTGGATTAAGGGCTGGACTTGATGAGCTTAAAGGTCTTTTCCAACCAAAACAATTATGTTATTCTATAATATTATTAATGTCTTTAAAAACGCAAGAGTGATACACACACACGGTACATGCCCTGGTTGACCTAAGCATTTCTACTGACATCTGTGGGCATTAAGTAAATCTCTAGACTTACTGTAAGTATGCATAAAGCCAAAATTACCACAATTAATAATCTTCAAAGAGGAGACATGAATGCTACCTAAACAAGGCAAAAGTCTAGCTCACAACACAGAGTGTCCATCCACTGCCAGCAGTGCTGGCTTCAGTGTCTCAGCAGAAACCCTTCTAGGTAGAAATGCCCCAGGACCTTTCATGCATGGAGTCCTATGGGCTACCTTCCCATTTTCCTGAATGCAGTGGTTCCATAAGCCAGAATCAGGCCTGATAAAAATCTCCTATTTTTAAGAAAAGTGGATTATGTGACTCAAGAGCAACATCTCTGACAAAAACTTCAGCACACTGTCTGGAAAACGTAAATGCTCCAACCCATTAATAATTTTAAATTTCCCAAACAAAAGATCTTATCATCAGGTGTGTCAGGCAACCTTAATAGTGACCTATTAAAACAACAACAGAAAATAAGTGGCAAATGAGATCATATTCAAGTTGTTCAGAGAAGGATACATTATTGAGTCATTACAGTCATGCTAGGACTAGGTGGTAGCAACTGAAGAAATTTAATATTCATGTAAGAAAAAAGATCACATATGGAAAGAAACATTCCCTGTGGCTTATGATATCCACAAAAGGACAAATATTTCAATCACAACAAATAAATAAATAAATAAATAAATAAATAAATCACAATTTAAGCTGATTAGTTTAAAATACATTATCTTACAATTTCTCTCCACACTTTCAGTATCATACCCAGATATACTTAACATTGAATATTATACATCTGCTCCTCTCCATCTCTCCTCAGGCTCAAAAAAGTGCCTGCTAATGCCTCGTGACTCCAACAAAATGACATCCTGGTCACCAGGCTGGAAAGTGCATTAAGACTCCTGCTTTTTCAGATAATGCAGGGATTTTGGTGAATCATAGATTTAAATGTTTCCTGAAAAATACTTCAGTCTGTTAGATGTGACAATGCCCTTAAATCAAAGTTCATCACAGGTAATTCTTCTGTGGAACCTGGCTCTAGTAGAAACAAGTTCAATATTGGAATGAAAGTGGAAGGTATGCTTTTTAGAAGGTCAGTCTGAAATTAATGTACATGTGCACATACATATTTAAGATTACTTTACTATGTAGTTATATATTTGCACCCCCATGAGAGAGCTCATGACCAAGTGATAATACTTGTACCCATAGATATATGCAGCTGTAATTGTACAGCCAAATTGTGGCCTGCCTAAAATTCAGCCCTGGTGAAAAAGCAGCAGGCAGCTGCCTTCCCTGCTGTGCTAATAGTCCTCAACAAAACCATTTTGTAAAAAAGAAATGAATGTGATAAAAGAATGACTAATGTCTTTGAGTAGCATCCTGCAGAGGCTATAAGACAAGGTGCTGCATTTGAAGTATTTCCTACATGAATACGTCATCTATTACAAACAATTAGAAATCAGTCATTAGTCATACCAGCAGTGTACTTACTTCCATGGCTACTGGTTAATGCCTTCAAAGTACAGGAGCTTAGACAGCTACAGGGAGATTATTCCATACTATATTGTTACACCTTAAAATGGACTAGTTCCCATGGAAGATGGGTGTATTAAACAGAGCTCTGTGTTTTTATACATTTAGAGGCAAGTTACAAAAGCCTCCTGCTAATACAAGCCCTTTGCAAACAAACCCTATTACTAGGTTTCCCATTCTCAAAGGGAAAATTTCTGCCAGCAAAAAAAAAAAAGTTAAAAAAATACAATGCGTATTTAAATATGTGAATATATAAAAATACACAAAATGTACAACTAAAGTAGACTGAGTTTCTGACTTTTTCTACTATTTTTGCACTGGTTTAGGTTGATTATAAATATTTTTGCATATATATATATATATATCTGTGCATAAGGGTGTTTGTTTTCATTTCCAAGTCTTCCACCTATCAAACAAGTGGATATTCCAGGGAAAGAGTAAAGTTTGTTATGTCTGTATTGCCACTCTGGACCTAATGGTATGACGCAACAGCACTCCTGATTCAAGACTGAGTGAGAAGCTACCTTTTTGTCTCTGTGCTCTAAAATATACCTTTTATGAGACGAAAGTCAGCCCACAGTGAAATGTGGCAAAGTAATCATTGATTTGGAAAACAGCCACTTGAAATGACTCTGCTGCTACCCACTAGCTGAGTCATTTGAGGTGGGCGAGTCAATGTAATTTTCAAAACATGTATTGTGTTGTGGGCTTGCCATGAGCATTTTTTATTTTCCTGCTTTTATAGTATTAGGACATAGTTCAGGGACAAAATGTCTCATCTAAGGTAGGAGAAAGAAAAGAACTTGATAGAAATTAATTAATCTTGTAAGGAAGATTTGTAATGAGAAGCAATTGGTACCTGCAAAAGAAAGTATCCTTTTAGAAAATAACATAATGATGATTATAATAAGCTATTGTGGCAGAAGCAATACTTACTGAAACAAAAGGATGAGACATAATTCCATACCTCTGCCCACACTGAATAAGCAGAAGCCACAAAAGCTGATTCTGAAAGGTATCTAGTATCAGTACCTGTTCATTTACTTAATTCTGGTGCTATTTCTAAAAGGAATTTGAAGTGAAGATACATTTCTAGCTGTCTTCTGTCTAAGTGTTTGTATGGATGTGCTTATAAACTTTTTATAGAGGTAATGAATACATTTCAGATTGTAAAGAAAAAGGACAAATCTGACTGAAGATACTTAATCAATTTTTTTTTCAGTATTAATCTACTGAATTGCAAAAATAGCCAAGTTCCAAAGGTAAGGAAAAAATACAAATAGTTTTGGCTAGATTTCTGATTTAGATGATAATGCAAAATGAATTTTTATCTTTATTCAGAAATTCTGCACAGTTTTCTACTAGCAGAGTTTGGGTTACACTTCTTTTGGTCCCAAACCACATCAATAGATTAAAGATCAACCATACAAATACACAAACAATGGTCATGTAAAATATTTTGTTATATCCTGATTTCCTTTCCCTCCACATCTGGTATCTGTGATCAGAATGTTGCCTCTGTCTTAGCATTTCCTGCATGCATTAAATTTTAGAGGACAAGCCCGTGCCTTGCCTTTTGGGGCAGGAATTATGGGTGAAACCCAGATGTATGCAAGTCATCAAATTAATTGTAAGAACACGCTACAAACACTTGCCTGTCTGATATACAAACACAAATAACAGAAGTAACAGAAACCATGGAAAAGCAGAAGAACAGGAACAGTAATCATCCTTACATAGGATGCATGCACAAAATTTTGATTAGGAAGAAAATTATGATAGAGACTTCTAGAGCCAAAATAGAACCTAGACACTCATTTCAGAGTGCTCAGCTACACTCTGTATCAGCAAAAACAGAAAGTTAAGCCTTTATAGATAGATTCCAGTCCTTCCTTTCAGAAATAGTTGCAAAATAAAAAAGTGCTACTTGTCTATTAGATTGAGCCAAAGTTGTACTTGAATTGTACATGCAATCTGAATTGATTGAATCTCTATCAAATAGAATTTTTTTTTTTCTTTTAATAGGCTCTGTTCTCCTGTTTAATTTGTCTTCCTCCAGCCTCTGTTTGTAAACCATATGTATCTACTAGGTGATGATTTGCACAAGCTTCTAAAGAAAAAAAAGAAACAAATTTTGTGTCAGCAACATTCTTAGATAAAGATGTAATGATGGAATTGATTCAGTAAAGATTTCACTTTTGTCCTTGGCATTACAATTCAGGCTAACATGATCCAGCCATATTTGTGGAAAAATAAAAGCTCTGACCATTTAGAGAGGTGATGAAGTAAATACTGATTTGAAGGCATTTCATCCTTGTGAGACTTAAGATGTGCATCAATCTTTCTGAATAGTTGATGCTAGAAAATGGGAAAACATGCACACACCCCATTATCCTTAACAAGCAATAGGATATCTCACCTGCTTCTGAAAACAAAAAAAAAAAAAACAGCAAACAAAGAAAGAAAGAAAACCCCAACCAACAAAATCCCAAACAACAAAAATACCCTGAAAAGAAAAACACTGTCTGAGGTACATGCTGGATAGTATCCAAGGAAACTATATCAAGTTCTTTCTGTGACTAAGAAAAAAGAGTCATGTATTAAGGGTCTTGTTTCTTTCATCATTCAGAACTATTACCCATATAACAGGAGATACACATACAAACATCTAGCTCAGGGTTAAAAGACAGTACAAATAAGTTTCCCAAGCTTTTAAAATGGCACTGGGGAAAATGAAACATAAGGGTCATTAGTAGAGGTGACAACGATTTTAAAAAATATTGAGATGTTCCTTATTTCTTATATTGTGCATTTCAAAGCAGATTGAAAAAGCGTTTCAGAAAATAAAACCACAAATTTGTTCTAGGACACTCTTTGCAACATTTAAGGCAAGAGATCAAACAATGATGGAGCTGTCAAAGCTGCAGCCTTTCACAATATAGACATGGATAGCATCAAAGTAGAAAAGATATTTATTTAATTTGAAGGGTGAATATTTTTTTTATGTGGTATGTTCAATGCAGTTATGCAACACCTGTAAAAAAAATCTAAAGTTCTAAATCCTGCCAGTTTTATACTAGTGCTGTATTTTATCACATTGTCAATTTGCAAGTATATTTTAATTGTCAAAATTATATTGTTGAACCTGCCATGTGACATCACAACCTTGGCTTTTGCATATGCTGCTGTCAATTCAGGGGTGAGGCAATTGAGTTGATCTGGCTTTTATATAAACTTCCTTAGTCTCACAATTTACTGTTACTCAGACAGTCCTGTAGGAAGTAATATTCCAGTGACTGAACCCATTTATCTAGGAACCTTCCCCTGACAGACCTCATAATTTATATCCGTAAGGTGTCCTTCAAAATGGATAAAGATTGATGGTTGAACAGGAACTGTACTTGCATTACATGCTTTTGCTTTAGGCAAATTGAGGATCTGATCTCAATTAGGCAAAGAGTATCTAAAACTCCCTTTGCACAAATACTGTATGGATGCATGAGCTGGTTCTCTGACTCATGGGCACAGCAAGATTGGAGTCAGACTGACACTGGAGGCTGAAAGCAGTCTAAATACTGCGTATCCTCATGTACAACCAAATTATTTTCAGGCTTTTCTGCAGAATTATTCTGTGTTGGTTTTTTGTTGTTGTTTATTATTACTATTTGATTTTGACATTCACAAGATTTTAAAATGTGGATTTAAAGCTACCTACTTAATTCTGGTAAATGGTAAAGTCTATGCACTTCTCTGAGGAGTGAAATTTGGGGCAAATACGCTCCTCGTATACCAACGAGAGTTCAGAGTTGACAGTGTTGGAGGAGTTTATTTTGCATAATTTGGAGAGAAGTTTTTTTCCTAGTAATTAAGAAACAGTACTTCTCAGTTCCTTTCCTGGATTCCCAGCAATTCTTTGCTATGTTTACAAAATGACATATTTACCAACCACCTCTCCTCTAGCTAGATGCGCAAAGTTATCAACAAGTTATCATTCTTTCTCCTACCATAAGTAACACTAGAATGTGTTTCAGCATAGTATCTAGCAATTTCCAGAGTCTGAATCTTTGAAATATTATGCAGTCCTCAATTTATTCTGAAAATTCAATATACGGAGAAAGATTCAGAGTGAATTACCTGTAAAAACACCTCTTCTCTCTACAGAGTATATGGGATTACTGTGGAGCTTCCTTTCTTACTGTAGGTCCTTGCAAGTGAAGGACTGTAAGTACTTGTCATTATTTCCAGTTTGCCAATGAGACAATGAACCACACAGAGATGAAGCAATTTGCTTAGTCATGTAAGGACTATTCAAGCAGAATAATTAATTGACATGTGCATGAAGATGTTAATCCTCTAAAACCCCAATATTTATCTTTAGTGGCTATATATAATGTTGTGCTCAGGAATGCAAGTAAAATGGATCGTCAAAGATCTGCCTTGTAAACACCAGCCTGAAGCGCTTGGGCTCATTTTTAACTCATTGTCTGAAGTACTAGGAACCTAACTTTAACATGAATAAGAAAATGAGAATGTACGGTACAAAAGCGAACACAGTAGTGGACTATTTCTTATTCTTGAGAGCATTCGTTGTCTGTTTTGACACTTTTTTGTATGTAATCTCTGATAATGATGTTGAGAATAATGCCTTTTTCCATGTCACAGGTGGCTGAGAATTTGCAACTTTTTCCCTCAGAACAGTATTCCCAACAGTCTGTTATATCTTTAGGCTGAATTCTGAAAAATGCTCTTTTTGAAGCTATCCTGAAACTAGGACCATGAAGATGATCAGAGGGCTGGAGCACCTCTCCTATGAAGACAGGCTGAGAGAGTTGAGGTTTTTCAGCCTGGAGACGGGACTTTGAGCAACCTGGTCTAGTGGGAGGTGTCCCTGCCCATGCATGGGGTTGGAACTAGATGATAATTAAAGTCTCTTCCAACTCAAACCATTCTGTGATTCTAAGATTCACATAATAGCCCAGGAGTTGTAAACCAACCTGAAAGCAGTATCACAAAAAAATATGCAGAGCTACTTCTGCATGGACTTAATTAATCTCCTATTGCTCTCCACTGGATAAGCAACTACAGAACCTAAAAATGCATTTTTGTGTATGCACCCAAGTGGTTATTGACAAACATTTAATATGCACAGTACCTTTTATTCCTGTTTGCTGCATCAGATAACATCTAAACAGGTCTGGGAAAGTGAAGAATTGGTGGTTTTACTGATTTCAGGAAGAACTGTCTCACATGAAGCACAGCTTCACTGAGATACATTCAGTTTCATGGTCATCCACAGAGAAGAAAATTGAATGTTAATGTAACTGATTATAGTGTATGCTTCACTTAAAAAATGGGGACAGGTCTCAGTTGGGAGAACTTAATTAAACCAGTCTTCCAGCAAGATAATGATATGCCTTTTTTAATTTTTTTTTTTTAAAAAAATTAATTTTTTTTTAATTCCCCCACTGGACCTTCCTGTTCCTTAAACTTCAGTTAATAATAGCACAATAACGAAAGATTTCTACATTTTTGGCCAATAGCAACATGGTGAACCTGAACAGCACATGAAAGTATGGCTTTTCTGACTACTGATGCTCTCAAAACCTTAAATGAAGTTGATTCCTCATCTTATTAAAAATGAAGTATAATGCTACCACCAGCATAGTAACAGCCTTCGTAACACCCTTCTCTTATGCTTTCATCCACAGCTCTGATTTGTTTTGCTTTAACAAAGGATGGAAATATCATTACTGTCATTTACCAGTGGAAAAACAATCACAGGAAAGTGAGGAAAGAAGAGACCAGCCAGGGACAGATAATCTGGGTTTGTTCCATTAGCATTCAATATTCCAGGCTGTATATTAGTTCTCCATGTGTCTTAGATGTGTAAACTGAAATGGTCTGTCATAAAGGTGGGATGTAAAGATTGTATTATTTATTTACATGCAAAATATTAGATTTTATTTCTTACTTAGTAGATGATGTTATCTACCTATTAAAACTTAGGTGTGCCCAACAACTCACTAATACATTAGAATTTCACTTTCTTTATTAATTTGGGGAAAAGAAAAAACTAAAATTATGTCTTATGTACATCAATACAGTAATAATTAACTTTTTTTTTTTTTTTTTTCATCAGGTACCTTACAGAATCGATACCTAATTCATTAAGATAGTTTTGGGAAGGCATATTTTTCTAGTTTCCACAGACATACATCTAATCTAATTTCACATATGTGAAACCAGAAATATGTCTTAAGAGAATAAATTTCATAATGGCGTTGTGCACAAGATGGTTATTGTCAGAATTATCTCCTATACCTGAGAAAGAGCAGTAATAAGAGTGGTTTAAGACTTCCTTTTATCACACATGAAGATATGTAAATTAGGATGGGTTGGATCTGTAATAAATAAACCTTTGCTAGAGGCAACCAACTTTCAATCATCCATACGATCATGAGCATTTCATTTAAACTAAAAAACAACATCTTAGCTCCCCAGGGAAGAGATTGCTTTTCTCTATGGCTAAGCTGCAGATTGTAATGATATCACAGATAAAAAACTTTTTTTTTTTTTTTTAGTTCAGTCATTAACTAGAATTTGAGGGAGAAAAACCTGCCATGTGTCAGTCCTGCTATCTCATCAGATTTCTTGGATTCCCATTTTCCTGATGCTTTCTTTTAATGATGGTCCCACCCACAACCATCTCAGACCTCACGCTGTGAAAATACAGCCTCCTTCAACTTTTTAGGAATGTTAGTGATCATAAACTACGTTTAGGGGGCAACCAAGGGCCACCACATATATGAGAGGAAAGCAAAAAGTAAAGACAGGTTAGATCACTGCACTAAGATGAAACTGCAAAACCACAGAAATAACAGTAGGGTGTGGACTCAATGTTGTGCACCCTGCATTCAACAGCCTTTTAGCCTTTTCAATTAGGTGGCATGGCTGCATCAAGAAACTGTGTTGAAATAATGCTCAGATATTTTATGTCACAAGGCAATGTTTCTTTTGAAACACACAATTTCCTTATCAAAAAGAATAAAAAGCCTCACCCCTTTTTGGAAAGTATATTCTAAAATCTTATTCTACATGCATTGTTCTATAAACTAGCAATGACTGCTGCTTAAATTACCTAAAAAAAAATACAAAAAAGAAGTGTGCAATACCTGTTACCCTTAAATAAATAGTATTTCTGTTCCCAGTGACTTTTGAAAGCACTGAGGGAAAAAGAAATATTTTCCAGACTTCTCAGTTTTCCTTTATTTCTGACATAATGAACTAGAGCCATACTAATAGGAGGCACACAGAGTTCCTTAATAAAGCTGTTACATTTGGAACCCATTATTCCTCTTTTTCTGTGCCAAGTTGTATACAATTTTGTCAACAAAGTTTGAACATGTTTCAAGGCAGCTCAGGAGAGCTCAGGAGATCCTACAGGATCTTTTACCACAAACCATGGCCCATACAAAAGACTAGAAATAAGCAAAACTGCCTTTCTTTTTATCCAGTTGTTTTTGTTTGTTTGGTTGTTTTTTTCCCCCTTTCCACATATATATATATATATATATAAAAAAATATATATATTTAAACTTCAAGTTCATATCACAGGATTCAGGGCTTTTCAAGCATCAGGATGAGACATCGGTGGGTTCACTGCTACTTTTAACCACGTTTTTTCATAATCTTTATACTGGCATCTACAATTTAATGGGCATAAACACTTAGGATTACAAAGTATAAATTTACATGTGTAACTCCCTGAGATGTGCAGGTAGATTTCTAAATTCTGCACTTTGCATCTTCCACTGATTAGGTAAAATATTATTCCCCATTAATTGTACCTCCAAACCACAGGCAAAAAACAGAGATGAGAGCCATCTTCCAACAGGAGACTTAAAATTGGCCGTACACATTCTAAGTAGAACCTATTAACAATTTTGTAAGGGCAAACAATCATCATCAACACTTTGCCAGGGGACTGACTTAATAGGCATGCTATTAACATTGAAACAGGCAAATTGTAAGGAGATCATAAGTAGTGCTCATGGATATACACCTTGTATGAAATTAAACCAATAGTAGTAATAATAATAACAACATTGACATATAACCTTATGAAATATGCAGTAACAGTTAAAATAGCTTGCAAAATTATTTTTTCCTGATCAAAAGTAAAATGTAGCTGTCCATCAGGCAAAAAAATACTTCTACCCTTTCACTCCCATAAAGAATATACTATGCATTTCCTGAGGAAAGTTTTTTCTTAGCTTCAAAATAGAGGAATGAGAGTTTGGGTTTCCCTGCTTTGGAACAGACACTCCAGAGCAGAGAGAGTTTCTTGAAAGGCAAAAGAAATATTAAAATTTGTAAAAGTTTACTAGATTGGGACAGAAAAATCTCAGGGTTAGTTATGACAATGCAGTTGCTGGGGGGCTTGTAAAAACCATTTTGCTCTTGTAGATGAAACAGGAGTATAGATATTCCTTCAACATAATTACCATCACTGCTTTTTTACAGGGCAATTTTTCCTACACATCTCACTACTGATACATGTAGGACCTCAGTACTTCATAAACACAAATGGATTTATCTTTGCAGCATCAGTTGTACTGTAGAACAGTTTATTTAAATAATAAGCTATACTTTGATTAACTCGGATGCATTTGTACGTTGCCTATGAGTCAGCCATTTTGATTTAGGTAATCGTCCCAGTGCTTTCACAGCTATCACAGTATCTTCCACCATGACATACACTGCCCACAGCAATCTTACTTTTTGAGCTTCACAAAAACCCAGCATAGTTTTAGAACTTGTTTGCACCTTCCTTGCTCCAAAGAAAGTTGTTCCATGTTGTACTAGATTATTACAGCCCAGCTGGAATTCAATAAAGCAGGTTTCCTTCTGCAGGTTTTGAAACCTGAGTGGCTACCAAATACTGTGAAGAATCACAGAATAATTTCAGTGGGAAGAGCCCCCTGAAGGACAATCACCCTTGCTTAAAAAAAGGCCAGAGAGATCAGCCACCATTCCTAGGGCTGAAAACAAACAAGCAAACAAACCCTGCAGGTCTTAATAGACAAGTCTGAACCTATTCAGAAAAGCCACGTACTTCCTGCACTATTATATATCCAATTAAATTTAAGTCTTCATGTATTGTTCTTTACCCCAAGAAATGTGAAAGGAGATGCAATGAGACTACTTAGGAACTATAAATTTGTCTGCCCTTGCAATATGTTTTTTTTATTGACATAAATTATTAGCTCAGTTTGTAGTTATGCTGTCTGCAGCCTGATGGCTTCTGCTCACAGATGATCAGAGAGACCCAAAATCCTATTGCTTTTTCCTTTCCCTAAACACTTTGCTAAAGAAAAACAGGTGAAAACTGCCATTAAAGATGTTTAACAGAAAGTAACAAAGCATATATTTGCTCTCCCAAAAGCAAAGGGCTATTCCCATCTCTTGCATGATCTCTCACCACCCCACCTTTGGCAGTCTCACAGAAGTGCACCTGCATGACACCTTCCCATTCCCATCTGAAGCACATCCCTGCTGCTCCTGGCAGATCATCTCCCACACAGGCCTCCCCTTGAAGGGTACTTGCCCCAGCCACCCCTCCTCCCTCAGATCTCCACAGCCATCTTAATAATCACTCCAACAGTTTTTAAGTGTGTCATAGTAATAATACAGAAGTAAAATCCCCTCTCTACAAAACACTGAAGGCTTTTAAAAAACCTTTTGAGGTGACTAATTCACTGCCTTCACTACCCACACAGAAAGTCTTTGCTTGAAAATTACAGCTGAATTAAGCATACCCATTTTAGAAGCAATTTAAAAAAAACAAAACTCGAAATCACATCAGAAGTAACTCAGGACTATACCTTGCAAGCTATTTCTCCTCACAGAACGGCTCAGACCGAGACCACACTGGCACGAGGAGTGGTTTTTCTCATGCTCCCGTCAGCTGCCTTTCCCGCCGAGCGGCCCCTCGGGCCCTGCTGAGGCGCCTCCAGCCCCTGCTGCTTCCGGAACCTTCCCCAGGCCCGCTCTCCTCAGCCACCTGCACCTTCGCGCCTCCAGAGACACGCTCTGTCATCTTCCCAGGGTGAAGTGGAACACCCGGTAACTTCCCAGATCATCCTTCCCACCGTTTCTGCCGACAGGGGCAAGATTTGCCTCGTTGCAGTCAGCTCCGACCTGCGCCCCGCCTGCCGCTGCTGATCTCCCCCTCGAGCGCGGGCTGTGCGCGCAGGGGCTGCCCCTCTCTGTCCCCAGGGTCACCGGGCGTCCCAACCGTGCCTACTGAGTTTGACACTCCCCACATTCACCTTCAATAAGGAGGTAATTTTATTTTTCTCCCAAAGCCTATCCAATATTGTTGTTTAAGAAAGCAAAGAACAGGCAATGGGATCCCTCAAACAGAAAATCTTATATTACTTGTGATTGCCTGGATATACCAGACGTTTTGTCCTTACGCTACATTTTTTACTCCATTTTCCAACATTAAAACTCCTTTAATTTTTTTTCCCTATTATTTCAATTATGTTAAGATATTTATTTGAGAAATATGGGTTTTATTGCATTATTGCCATAAAAGTAATAAAAGCATTCATGTATTACCTGTTCTGGACAATCACACTTGGTATAAAATTGGCATTATTAGATACGTTATGAGGTAAATTATTTCCTTTTCCTTATTTTCCCATTTATGGTTTATCCATCCATCTATAGTTTCAAGAGGTTTAAAAATAATAGATTACTCGTAATCTACCAATCCAACAATCTTCTATGTACTCTATTTTAATTAAAAAGTAAGTATAAAATCTAAACAGAGTGACAATATCCGCAAATACAGATGAGTTAGCATTAGGTCAGCATTAGTTAAATCCTTTATTCAGACTGATTATATTTCAAGAATGAGAAGAAAACCCCTGTAAGAGCAAAATGAGGTAAGCAAACAGCATTATTCTGTTTTCACTGTTAACTTCAGAGGTTTATGTTAAAGTTACAATTTTATTTCCAGACAGTGTTTGCCTGTGTGGAAGGAAAAAAAAAAAAAAGAAAAAAAAAAAGTCTTCCCTACTTTATTTTTTTAAATTATTTTTCAAATATTATTTATCAAGAAACAGAGATAGCCTTTTGGGAAACCATAGCTGTGTCCATTATACCTGAGCATTTTTACCTCTGTATGTCTGTGAGTTCCCTGGTAAATGGATCTATCCGCATGTAAAGATGTATGTCTTACATATTTATGACTATATCTACTAATTACAGACATTGAAAAGGTAATAAAAAGTAAGAATGTATAATATGATTTTAAGTAATGCAAAGAAGTAAACTTATAAATGTATTAAAATTATATTATTTACACTTATTTAAATGATATATATATATATGTATGCATATTTCTAAGCATATTCTTCCCAATCTGAATTAAAACAGTTATGTTTCAATCCAACACAATTTTAACTAAAATAAGGGGAGGAAAAGAAACTCAGAAATTTGAAACCTCTGAAGCCACAACAGGATGATTAAGGTATGTTAGCCATCTCTCTTCCTGCTGCCACTGGCTGCAGCTCTGTTAAAACCTTGTCAATAGAGCTCTGCAACTGTCTCCATAGTGTACCAGACCCTCAGTAGCCTAAATCCAGCATCTCATGATCCTGGCACTGGGCAGGTCACCTTACTGACCAGGCTAAACCCTTTTTCTGCTACTCATCAGAGAAATATGCTGAGGGAGGAAATAGGTTCCTCTCTGACCCCATGTCTGCATGGAGTAAAATAAGCAGATAAGCCAAACTTGTTTATATGCTCCAATAAGTAATGTCCCTTGAAGTGCTGAGATTTGTGTGACTTCAATATAGAAGCACTGGAGTTTCTGAATTATTTGAGAATTAACCTCTCTGGTGCTGCAACATTTTTTACCCTTTCAAATTCACTGGAGGGATAGTAGAGTTGGTCTGAAGTGCTACTAAGGACATATTATCATGGCTACCTATATTGAGCTTGCACCAAAAGCTAGAAGCTCATGAAAGTGTTTTTAAATAAGTAGAAAAGTATTATAAATTCCAAATAAATGCTTGATTAGACATGGTGTTCCTTTGTCTTTATTACAAAGATGACCAATATTCTGTCTAGAGCATTTTAGTCCCAGGAGGAATGTTACAACTACTGCTTGTATCAGGACATGACACATATTGAAAAGGTATTCTTGGGGATAAAATTAAATACTGGGGTTGTAAAAAGGTTTTAGTTCTTGCTAATGAGTTCTTTTTTTTTTTTTTTTTTTTTTTCAATAACAGCAGATTAAGACTAGTGTGTTTAAATAACATTAAGGCTTCTATAATTTGTATAGACCTTGAATAGCAAAGACATCAGCAGGCACAAAAAGGTTAACATTTCAGAGAATGACTTGCAGGCTGCTCTTTTACAAGTCGTCTGTCTCAGGCTTATTTCAAGGTTATGTCATTGTTCAAAACTTACAAGACTTGTTTGAATTAGTTATGGAACTACAGGTAGGTACAGAAGGGCTGTGCTGTCCTGTTACTGGCAGACAAGAGCCTGTCATTAACTTTGTAGAGCTGAGATTAAATTCTAATGCCCCTATTAACAGTTATTTGGATCTTCCTTAACCCTTCATGAACATTTGCACCTATTCTGAATGTGTGTTCACTTGCATCGTCAGCACATAAACGTTTGCCTATCTAACTACTGATTTTCTTTTACACTCTGTCTCACCAAATTCAACAAAATTGCTTCCTGAAGGAATGCAAGTACAGGAAATACAAATAAATATTTTTGCTTCAGATCTCTGTAAGCAGATAAATACAAGGTGAATACTTTGTGTTGTTTTGTTGCAGCCATTCTCCCTTAACCATTACATGTATTTGTAGAAACAAAATTGAACTATTTGGAAAAGAGCATGTTGTTTTGGAATAATGAAGTTTCAAAGTCTGTGTGAAACTGAATTAAATAAAAGTTTTTCCGTTTGCTAATAGTCACAATAAGAGTCCCAGTATATCTGAGGGGAATTATTAGACTAGGGAGGGGGTAGTTATTGGGACTGGATGCACCTGAAATGCTGCTGCTAATGAGATGAAAAGTTATTTACTGAAATCTTGAACACAAGACTATATTATACAAAATAGTAGAAACCTAGAAGCTGGTGCTCTCATTTTTCCTGACTCCACCCTGAGGGATGAAGAAAATTATTATCTCCTACAAGAATAATGAGAAAAGAAGATTAGTATCTCTGTCCTGAGAGTCCTCAAGGAAGATTTTTCCTTCATGCAGGACATCTTCATAAATGAACAAAGCACACAGAGATCTGGATAAAGACAGCATGATACCCTTTTTCCCTCCACTTCCATCTGTTAGCAAAACTAATGAAGTCAGAAACTACATCTCCAAGTACTTTTCTTTCTTTTTCAGATGTGTATCTCCATTGATGTATCTACAAGGGCTACTCTTAGTTGAGAAGTCCTGATGGTTTGAGCTAAAAGCAAAGTGTATGAGATTATAATTGTTCCAGCATTTCACAGCAGGAACTTGAGAATACGTTTAGGGCCTTCTGATGAAACCACTGTTTGGGGAACTGGGCTTCAGCTTTTGAGAATTGATCTACCAGGTAAATCCAACTCTCACCTTTGTCTGAAAACCTGTAAAGGAAATTCTTCCTGAAGGTATTGATTTCCTATGAAGCCTTGATACATAATCTTCCCCACAAAACATAATTTTTTAGGTCTAGGCACTTAAAGAACTAGTTTCTTCTTACAGGACTTAAACAGAAATAAAAGCTGAGCAGCTTCATATTTTGTTTAAATTATGTTTTCCTTGCTGGAAGCAACCAAAATTAATTTTGCTTGACACCTACTGGAACAGTTGAAAATTTAGAGGCAATATGGCTGCTAGCAAACTCTGCAAATTACAGGTCTGGATCAGACAATCACTTGCAAAAGCAAAATAGCATCATTTTCATGTGTATTACTTTGGGCTGCGGCAGTTCTTGTAGTACCAGGAGATAACCCGTGAGTGAAGGACATGCTGTACTGAAAGATTCTACTTTGTAATGCTATGCAAACACCTAGGATACCAGGAGAGCCTGAAGTTGCAATTTCTATTTTGCCACCTGTCATAAATAATGTGTAGGTATATATACATTTTTCCCAGGCATTCCAAGGAGGTTTTCAAATGGCATCTAGTATTTTGTTTTCCAAAATAAAATCCCTATATATATACAGAGCACAAAGTTACTTATTCCCTCAGACACCATTTCAAAGAAACAACATATATGTTGCTTTTTTTAAAAAAAAAAAAAAGTAAAAAAAAAAAAAGCAAAAAACAAATGGAACCTCTCCAAAGATTCAAAACTTAAAGACAGCAAAAGGGACAGTATTGAAATTTATAGCAGATGTTTCACCAAAAAATATCCTAGATCAGCATAATGTGGTACTTATTTAATGTTCCTTTCATAAAAAAAACATACACATATACTTTCCATGTTTTTGTGACATATGCAAAAATCAAACTGCTAGGATTACATTTTATAAACCAAAAAACCCCTCAAAACTCCCATGAGCAGCGGCACACAGATCATATTCAGTTTATATAAACCATCACCCCTCCAGAAGACTGCTTGTGGTTTATTGTGTAGATAACATTTTCGGTAAAAGACTTTCAAAACTTGCTCCCACAAAGGAAATTAATAGCCACTTGGCAAAATCCCAAAGAAAGAGTGATTCTCCTACCCCACCTTGCATGGCCAAATGAGTAAATGATCACACACTGGAGCATGACTACTTGCCTATAAATGCTTCCCACAGAGGCTGTTACAGTGTTCCGAGCCAGCAAGGAGCTAAATGGCAATTAATCTGTGTTCTTTTAGATATATTAAAGGCTGAAAACATATATAACTTCTTTCTTATAGACTTTTTTTTTTCTCCCTCAAGTGCCCTCAAAATCACAAATCAGTCTCACAAACTAAATATATTACCATGATCTTGTTATGAAGTAGAACTGTAAGCCAGAAATATTATACTGAAATTTTGAAAGTAAATCCTTAAAGATACTTGCACACATTTTACTTGAACTTTGGAGTGATAGTTTTTCCCATTGGGATTCAAACAAGCAAAACAAATCCAAAGAAAAAAACTTTGAAGTAATTGCCTCACAGGTGCTATGTTTCAGATCCTATCCCACTTGACAGGAATTGATTGCCCAAATTCTTGGTCACAAATAAGAAGAAATTAAATGAGACAAGGCAGGATTTGATCACATTTGACAATAAAATCAGATACGCTGCGTAGACAAAGTTTTTTCTTAATAAATGGAAAATATGTGGCCTTCCTGCTCCTCAGGACAAAATATAATTCAATTTAAGAGAACTGCATGCTAACACACACTTTTTTTCTTGGCTGTGCAGCAGCAAAGGGCTCAGGGTGGTCTAGATGTAAGAGTCCCATTAGATGACTCCTCTGATGTTGTGAACCACATGGATGATTAGGCACGAAACTGTAGGAGTGCCACTGCCCAGAGTGCAAACCCCTGCCTTTTCAGCTCTGCAGCTCTGGGACCCGTGGCTAATCCATTTGATGAAAACTTGTCTTTGCCAACACAGCATGCTCATCTGAGCCCAGATACAAGGTCACCAAAACACTTAGGGTTTTTCATTTGCAGGAACATCTGCTAAGATCATTGGTGGAAAGCTATCCAGCAAAAAATGTAAAATTTATTTTGTTACCTTTGAAATAACAATAAATTAACCTGCCATGGATTATTCACACTGTTTTGCAGTGATGAAAATTAGTTTGACAGTTGCCTTTGCTATTTCAAGTACTGATGTGAAAATTCAGTTTTGAGAAACTAATCATAGTCAATATCAATTGAAAAATAAAATATATGCAAGATAATTGCTATTGCTGTTTTGAATTTAGGTACAGTAAAAACAAAATCTGTTTCCCTTTTTTTCACTCAATTAAGTTAAACAAACTAACAAAATAGGTATTTATAGATAATGACTGCACCAGCTAGGTGGAAATGGAAAGAAGAAATGTGTAGATGCTCTATGACTGTTTTAGTGATGTAAATATTATTTTTAAATGCAAATTTCATTTAAATACCAATCATTTAGATTGTTTTCAGCTATTCATGCATTTTTTGTGACCAGATAATCGCTGACCATTTATGAAGAGAATATAGGGAAAGAAAAGTAGCTACATAGAATAAAAAACAAACACAACAATAACAAAAACCAAACAAACCAAACAAAACCCAAAGCCAAAACAAAAAAAGCCCAACAACTAAACCAAAATTTGTATTAAAAAAAACATACCCAAATGCTTGTGCACAACTGTTATAAAAAATGTGCCACATTTGGCAAGCATGCTACTGTAATCAAAAGAAAGGATTAATTTAAAATCACCTTCCTCCTACTGGTAATTGTTCATAATGCTTCTGTGGTCATTTCCCCCATTTTTTAAGGTGAAATGTCTGCACGATTGGTCTAGAACAGCTAGAGAGAATGAGAAGGTCATACAAATTCCTGAAATAAGCTTTCAATCCAAGCCACCAGAGATGACATACTACAACTGTTCTTAGTTTGTCTTTATTATTCTACACGAAGATTTTCCAGTCATCACAGTATTTGGAAAACTGCCAATGCTTCAAAATGTGAAACGTTAAAAATTCTTACTGCAACTGTAGATACAGTACCTCACACAGAATAACATGTGTATTAATAATTAATAAAACAGAGAGCAAGGAAATTATTTGAGTATAGAAAGACATTCTTGAGTAGCTCATAAATCATAAGAGCCACTGTGGAAAACCTGCAAAGCCTGGCATACTGCATGGAGTGCAACTCAACATTCAACAATTGCTCTAACCCAACATTTCTGAACTGGAAACAATAGCCTTTGACTTGATGCATAAGAAGAATGAAATTCAAACCTGTTTCAAAGCCATTATCTGAAGACAGAAATGGTGACTTGGATCTCAGGGTGTGGTTTTGGGGTTGGTTTCTTTTGGTTGGCACTCCCTTTAGACTACTGTTCACTGACTGACACTCTACTACAGCACATTAGCATAGACTCTAATTTTGAGAAACATGCTGCTTTAAAAAATTCTGGAATTACCACGAAATGTGTAATAAAATGACACACTCTAGAAGGAACTGAATGACTAGCTATTGTAATTAATTATTGTATTTTACCAGTGTAGCTCTGAAAAGATATTTTTTGTTGTACACATAAATAGATGTGTTGCTGGTAGATGTCAGTCAAAAAATTTACATCATTGATCTTGGATTTTATTGGATCAATACAGTTTGTCTTTGCTGTGTGCTGCAAGCAATTCTCTGTGTCAAACTACATTTTTGGAGCTCTTTAAATTGGCGGAGAATATGCCTTGGGAAAAAGAAAGAAAGGGACAAATTATAAAAATACAGACATACATATACATTTACACATATAAGAGTGATTCACATTGCCTACATTTGTCAAGATCAAACAGCTTCTGGAAAACATGTCTTGATTGAAAACAGAGCATCAACCCACATTTTCTAAACTCTACTATATGCTACAGTGAATGTGATAACAGTTTAAAATCCAAGAAGAAATTAGCATTTCCTACTGAGTTTAACATCTGCAGTTCATGGCTTTGGATATAGAAACACTGTTCTGTATAAGTAAAGGGAAGTATGTTCTGTAACACACAAAAATTTGATATAGTTAATGCAAATCAAGACATCCCTGTGCCCATTATCTAAAATCCAAACCAATCTTGAACTATTAATCTTCCAAGTCTGAAAAAGACCAGTTGATTTTTCTACAAAACAATATATTTCATGTGTGTGCTCTTAACCTCACAACCTTCCCAGAAAGCACCTGGCGAGATCCTCACGTAGCAGGGTTCAGTACTTGTTCCCACAGCATTGCTAACCTTGCAGAAAATACTGTGCAACCAAAGATAACTTTCTATTCTAATAGAGCTAAGGTTCAAACATTTTCAAATTTCCTACAAATGATCTGCAACTAGATTTGCATCTTTGGCAGAGATGGATTTAAATTTGCGTAAGTGACAGAAGGTGACTCAATATTAAGACACCGGAATTTACTGCACTGCACCCACTACCGAATGTTTTCATTCTATTTATTTGGCTCCACCTCCAGTGCAGAAGATCCATGATGTCTCTTTGCAAAGAGGGGCAGCATGAACCTGACGTGAACATGCAGGAGAAGCAGGAAGGCAAAGCCAGTATCTCTATATTTTGTTGTTGTAAAAAGATGTAACTTGCATGAGTACTATGTCTACTCATGTCCACTTCTCACAGGTTCTTCAGTGCTACACTCTCTCAGGGATACATTTCTCTCTTGCACCCACCCAGGCTTTAAAATGAGTTTTTGAGATATTGTTAAATTGCAAAAACATGGAAGGTTCACACAGCTGAGTTTTTTCTCAATTTCCTTCACTTCTGCAGGCTCTTCTAAGATTCTCATCTTAGAAGGTTATTAAAAATACCTATGTTTTAAGAATACCTTTTTAATATGTTGAATGTGCTGTCCCACCATGCAAAGAGATGCAAAGATGTTTTCCTAATGCTAAATCTGACTCACTCTCTCTTGCTAAGTAGGCACCAGAGTGAGAATTTGGGATGGGCATATGCTATGTACACACTCCCCACAGAGATTTCAGCCCCCTTCCAATATGTTGAAAAGGACAGCTCATTCTTTCTTTTCCCCACCTCCCTCCATGTTAAATGTGCAGTTTCCTGACAAAATATGATAAAAGTGTATAAATTTTCAATTTTGGGCAAAGATCAAGATGCCATGCGATGTGTAGAACTGAGCTCCAATTTAGAAATCAAAGTCTAAGGAGTAGCATTTTCTTTTACAAATTGTTTATCATTGCAGAAAACACTCATAATTTTTATTTATGTATATAATCCATTCAAAACCAAAGCAAAGCAGAAATAAATTCTTGGTCACCAGGATCAGTAAGGCTTATAAGCATGGCATAAAACTGTCTTGTTTTCTGCTTCCCTTCCACCTAATTTTATTTTTAAAATATATCTTCATATTGCTTAGAGATTTATCTTTACATTAATGTTAAACCTCTTTTGTCTCTTAAGCAATTTTATTCCAACTTATATTTGATGCTTTTACTTAGTCATTTGTGACTATAAAGATCTAAGTGAGGGTAGAATCACACCTCTGAAGAACATGAGTAGGATGTGAATGATCAGCAATAAGTCAGGTGCATGTATATGACAAAATAAACAATATATTACTGGAATTTAGGCAAAAGTCTGTATTTTTCTTCCTGTTTGCTGTCAACAGCCCCTTGGAAAAAAAGTGATGACAGTCACTGAGGGGTGACCTCATCCATGTTTACAAATATGTAAAGGGTGTCAGGACGATGGAGCCAAGCTTTTTTCAGTGATGACCAGTGATAGGACAAGGGGCAATGGATGCAAACTGGAGCATAGGAGGTTCCATGTGAATATCAGGAAGAACTTCTTTACTGTGAGAGTGACAGAGCCCTGGAACAGGCTGCCCAGAGAGGTTGTGGAGGCTTCTTCACTGGAGACATTCAAAACCTGCCTGAACACCTTCCTGTGTGATGTGCTCTGGGTGATCCTGCTCTGGCAGGGGGGTTGGACTAGATGATCTTTCGGGGTCCCTTCCAACCCCTAGGATTCTGTGACTCTGTGATTTTCTCTGATGCTACAGATGGTTTGACACATTTTTCTTTAGTCCTTACTTTATCTGAGGGTTTTACATGGGGGACACCTCATTTTTTGACGAGGTGCACATTATCTTCTGATTTTCAGGAAGCCATTCTGTTTACAAAACATCATTTAAAAAAGAAAAAAGCTTTAATGAAGCTGTCACAGCTCCTTAACAGTAATGTCTGCACACAGCTTTGGAGCATTATTATCCCTTCTCTTTTTAATCACTCTGATTGTTTGAATGGGTGGTGATATTAATGTATCTGTGATTCAGAACACTGAGAATATGATAGAGAGCTAGGATACAAGCCTAGAATACTGCTATGAAGTCAAATGAAACTGATACTCACTGAAAGCTGCCACTATCCCTTTCTTATTAAACCAGAAACCTCAATCCTCTTACCTGCGCCTCAAGTTAAAATCCTAATTTTCTCCTAACAGCTTCGTACCAAAGAGGCTGGAGCTTTCTGAGTTAGGAGGCAGAAATCCTTCATGTTCTGTGAAATGCAGCGGAGGGCCTGGCCTTGCCATTGGCTACGCAGTGCTTGTCAGGTGGACAGAGAACATCTCTGCTCCTCAAGGCAGCCATCATCAAGTTAGCTGTAAGTAACATCTCCAGGAGACTTTGATTTAATTAACTTTACTGATGAGAAGCCCCAACTGCAGGACGTGAAAATGACTTAGAATATATTATTACAGCATGTGGTCCTCCTATTAAGATAGTTTTAGGTTTACTGGGTTTTGGAGACATATACTGTATGGTTGAGCTGCTTAGCACAGCTACTAGGAAAACTAAAAAGGAAAAGTAATAGTTTCACAAAATGCTTTTCTTATAAATTGGCACACAGATGAAACTGTCTCAGAATGAGGGCCATGCTTGACAGAGCTGCTTGCAAGGACCAGACCAATGGGGAACACACAACACATGCCCCAAGCACTAGAAGATGAGCTCAGTGTAACTCTGTCGGTTTATTGGTCTACTGGTTTAGTATCTTACTTTCTTTTTTCCTTTTCCTTCTTGTATTCCTTTCCCTGCTCTGTGCTCCCCCATTTCCTCCTCAGTAGTGATGTCATGACCAATTATTAGCCTTATTAGTTGGTAACCTTATTAGCCATCAACTGCAAGTTCTGAAAGGAAAGACTCTCAACTGCCAAGCTAGACAATGCAAAAATGAAGCATTTCCCTGGACCTGGCCACACAGTGGCCTAACCTAGGGATAGGAATTCATCTGAAGAAAGAAAAGGGTGAAAAGGCAAAGGTACCATAAAACAAAATGACAAGTAGCCACCAAACAGTGATATCCCCTCTGAAACATATTTAGTTATTTAAAACACATTCTCCTGAACAGATGTTAGGATCAAGATAGCTCTGAATGATACAAATCAATGACTAAATGATAAAATGTTCCTTGTTTGTGGCACCGATCTGAAATAAGAACAAAAAGATAGCTACCTTAGTCTGAGTTTTGCTTATGTCATTAAAATTTAAATCTGATTAAACTGAGCCAGTCTGGTTTTATAACCTGTCAGTATGATAAAAGAACTTTGACACATTTGTCTTCCAACACATTAGGGGGATTTTCATTTTGCACCTTACAATTATATCTGTATTAAAATGACAGAGCACACTGAACATGAAAAGAGTGATTCATAATAATGGCATTAAAAGCAATAAAGAGTTAAGGATACTATGAAGGAAAGGAAGCAGAAAGGAAAAAGAGGCTTTGTATAAAGCAGAGTAGAAGGGAAAGAAATACCTCTTCACTCTGGCCACTTTATTATTAGTCTAAATTAAAAAAAAAAGATGTAAATGGGAGGGCTTTCTGCCTAAAGAATCAATACTGAACTAAAAACACCACCCAGAAATAGTTTCCAATCCCCCAATCTCATTTTGCACTAAACATAGTGCCTTCTGGGGTGGACATACATTAAGGTTTAAATTCCATGTCTGTCCATAATTTCTTCTGCGAGTTTGGCTTTCTTCTGGGACTTTGATCTTGGAGTCAATAAAGAAAATAGAGGCAAATAGGCAATTTTTTCCTCTCCTAGAAATGTTTTTGTCTTATTAAGACATTTTCCACTCCAAACAAGAGAGAAGTGAAAGAAAGATTAAACCTTAGGAGATTATAATGAACTGAATTTAAATATAAATAGAAAGCTCAACTGAAACAGGTGGCAGTTAATAATTATGCCCTTCTCTTTTTTTAATTCAGTCATTATGTTGTTGATTTTTTGTTTTACTACAGCTATTGGACAAAATGTTATTCTTAATATCAGAATGCCATCTCTCTGAAATCAATCTTTATTTTTAGATTTCAAAGGTTAATTTGTTTTCAGACTTTGGAAAATTCAAGGTTGAATTTAAAAATCTCTCAAAACTGGTTGCTTTTTATTAGTTTGCATAATAATACTTTTACCATATAAACATCTTGGGTGTGTGGAGTTTTTAGTTTGCTATTTTTTTTTCAATACTAACAAAATCCTTTCGTTTTCAAAGACTAGTTTGTAAGAGTTGGGAAAAAACCTGTAGCTGGATCTGAGCAGTCATGCAGTCAGATAATACAAAAAGTGTAGCTTTGGCTCTTATTTTGGGGAGATCAATCAAAACCAATAGAGCTGCAGCAATCCACAGCAGTTGTGAATCTCTCCACCTAATCTTTAACCTGAGCAAACAACTAACAATATTAAATTTTGCTTATTAAAATGTGCAGTACAATTAATTCTTTAAACTTTGGCTTTGTAATTTCCCTGTAAGATACAACATTAATGTTTGTATTTCTTTGTTTTCACCTTAAGCTTTCTCCTAAAACAATTGCACATTTATTAAAAAGTAAAAGCAAAGTCAAAATAGCTAGAGGTTACATTAAATTATAATTATTTTTTGATAATATTTACATAGCATTTAAAATCTAAATTCAAGGTTTTAAGGTTTCCCTTTTTATAAATTGAGTATTTGAAGGTAGCTAACAGGATATAATCTGAAGATAAGTCCACTGGTCATGAAAGCACCAAGCCAGGGCACTCTCAACAAAGATACATGTTTCATTAAATACAGCAAAGTTAAGGGAGCTATAAATAAGAAAATAAAGCTATAGTCTGCAGTTAAAATTCTTGCTGCTTGCAGTACATCATTCTGTTCCTAAGTGTCTCTTGCTGGACTGGAGTTTCTAAAATTAACATTGCAATATCCTACATAGGCACCAAAACGCACATGAGAAAACATTGCTGAACTGGTATTCTCAGTGCTAACATGTTTGTTATTTTCCCAACATGTTTCTGTCCATTGAAAATATTTATGAGGATAAAATTCTGAATTGGGTCTTTGAACAGTTAATGTGCAACACTAAGACAGAACCATGCAGTTTTTAGTGAAAACTGAAATGCAGATGAGTTCTAGCAGTTTTACAGGCATTATTTTTATGCTTGCTAGGGTCAGCATCACTTAAAAAATTAAAACAGACTAATGCCCATGCACAATAATAATATCGCAAAAGCAAACTTAATTGGTTTATAATACTATGAAGTTAGAAACAAAAAAATTAAATCCTACTTTTTATGTAACAGAAAAAAAATAAAATGTACAGCTGATATGTGTTTCATATATATACAATCTCAATGTTTTGTGTGTCCACTCAATTTCTGGTTTATTTGCAAACACTGCCTGTCTCTATTGCACTATTCCTGAGTCAGTGTGTAAGAAGGGCAAGGTCTGATGCCTGGCTGATTAGGAAAGGATAAGTAGGTTCCATTAAAAATAAACCGTGGAGCAGAAGATAATACGACCAGGAAATAGGGCAACTTCCAGTCACAGCACAGCAAGTGGCAGCAAGATTCATGGTCCTCCATGGTACCTCTTGTTAGAAGCCTTTCATGGAGCTTTCTCCAGTAATACTTTGTCACTCCGTGCTCAACATCTGAGGAACACTGGGAATTTTAACGAGCACAGGTAAAAAAACAGAAGCCAACTTGATGTGTGCTGGTTCTGATCTGTACAGCAGGTTTTGGAAAACACACCATGCTCAGCCATTACAATGGAAAACATCAAACTGGCTGTGTAAAAAGTGGCACTGAGCTTTCATTTGGATGGTAGTGCACACAGGTATCTGGACTATTCTTTCCTGTGAGGTCCACATGCACTCCCCTCAAATGACAACTAAACCAGCAGATATGGAAATATTTGACTGGGGTATTCCTGTGGCTTTAGACTATTTTCTTTGGCATCTTTTTATACTGCTTTAAGCAAATTATTAGAACCACAGTATCATACTTGAGAAAGCACACACTTGTGTTTCACAAATGTAGCCAGAAGGTCATTTTTTCCATATTTTCCTCATTCTATTCTGCATATATAGATAGAATTATTCCTTTTTGCCTGATTACGTGAAGCATATTCAGACTGTACATAATTAAGAACATTAAAAAAAAAAAAAAGGAACAGCTAACGCTCTCACTAGGCCTTTTAAACAATAAAATTTTAAGAAAAGCTTATTTATAGGAATGTATATTGAAAACCTTTCCAAGGAAGGGAGTTTATGTCCTTTGGAAAGATGCAATATGTGAAAGAATCAACAATTATTAGTGTATTTAAAACACATTTGTCAACTTACTGTGGAACTGAAAACCCACAGGACAAAGTAATTACCCACATTTCTTGTTACTAGTGTAAATGGTAACAAGAGATTTATATCAAAAGTACCCAGTTATGACTATGTGATACTTCCATCACTTTTTCAGCTACCTACCCTCATTTTTATATTCAAGTGCCCCACCTTTAAATGGATTTTTTTTATTATTTTTTTTCACTGAGGTGTCTGGGCTGACTATGACTTTAGTGTTACAAGAGAGATGTCACCTCATCTACAATAATACAACTAATCTCAGTCACATCTGGTAGAATCCAGTCATAACATGGGATAAGAATGCTAATGCAAAGACCAGACGAGGTGTACAGTTTGACTGACTTACCATCCTCTGCATGCCAGAAGATTTACAAGAGTAAGAGCAGAAGTAAGAAAACCTTGGGAAAATGGATAAATATGACAGCTGAGTCTAGAACAGATTCCATATATTTCATCTTATATACAAAATAAGAGCAGCTGGTGAGCAACAGTCTGGTGACAAAGATGCTTGCAGTTTGCCTGGGCGGTTCTCCATTTCTCAATACCTGGGTGTGTCAGGACATCTTTCTTTTTCAATACCTGAGACTCTGCTCCTTCAGAGATAACATCTGAATTATTATGACCTTCCCAAAGCATAAATCCCACATTTCTTTTTTGTTGTTGTTTTTGTTTGGTTTTGCTTTTATTTTTTTGTTTTCTCTTTGTGTTTTAAAGCATTAGCATTAGGAACAGTCCACCTCATGGCATTGCAGTAGCTACAAAACCCACCATATTATTTCTGCATAGTGTCTTCTACCACAACCTCTTATCTCTTCCTGGGCTATGACTGGTCTTAATCCGTGTTTTAACAATGCAGTTATTATTTACCTGACTTTAAGTTCAATATTTAGAAGCTTCGTCAACCAGGAGCTGCTATAGCCTCCAGTAAAAAGCTTTTTTAGACCTGTCTCTGAGTGCTTTCCAAAGCTCAGAGGCAGACACAATCCCACCCCGACACTGCAGGGCTGTGTTCTGCTCCATTCAGTTAGCAGATATAAGTGTTCATTCTGTTTGCAGAACCCCCACACTTCCCAAGCTGCACATCTTAAATCCTATTCACTGGTGAAAGAAATCTAATATTCATACCTCATAATTTGCTAGTTACTTCATGGGCCTATTTACAAGGAAGGTTCAGCTAAAAAGCCAGAGAGAACGTTAGCTTATGAACGCTACTGAAGTAGTGTGGATCTTCCCATCTTCCAGAAACCCTACATATTTAGCTGAGAAAACAGAAATTATTACTCACCTAATAGGAAATGGTTTAGTTGCTGTGAGCTGAATTTTCTGGAAGCCAGAAAAGGCACTATTATTGTTATTGTTATTGTTGTTATTGTTATTGTTGTTGTTGTTATTATTATTATTATTATTATTATTATTATTATTATTATTAAAATGGGCACTTACCCTCCCCACAGGAGTGGCTATAGTCCAGTTCATAAGTGTCATGCTGTGCATGATAAAAATGTGTAAATGAAAGGATGGAGAACAGCTCTCAGGTTTTATGACTGCAAAATCAAGGATCATAAAGAGACCTCTCAAACTGGGAACTTCAAATTGATTCTTTTTCCTCTGTGGAGCTGTCTCATAAGGGAATTGTTTAAAACATCCATTTTTACATGATATTTCTGTGTAAGATGCTTGGTATGCAAAAGCACAAGACTGCAGATCAGTTTTGACCTTGTTGAATTCACAGTAAGTGAATAATACTACTGTAACATTGCAATATCTTAGTAAACAGATATTCACAAGTCTGAGAGGACTAAGATTTTAGCTTTCTCATATTTATTCTCACACATAATATAGAAACACCCAGAGACCCTCACTGGAACATATAAACTCTATAGATACATAATGAAACCCTAACCCTGACAAACTCAGTCTAATATGAACAGTTTAGATAAACACCATAAGAAGACAGATATCATGTGGCAGATGGAGAAACAAAGGGTTGAAGCCCAGAGGAAGTCACACTGCCCAACAATGAAGTAATTTGCTTTTTGGTCCATCTGTGTTATCCCAGCTCTGGTTGAGCCATCCTTCCAGAGTGTTCCAGGACACTCAGGTGTATCAGAAAAGGGAATTCTGGTGTTTCAGTTCAGCATTGCTGTCAGTGAGCTCACTAAAGAGGGACAAAGTGAAACCCAGCAACTTCCTTGCCTGGTCACGAGCTGATGCTGTGTCTGCTCCTGGGTGCCTGATGGACTTTCTTGGGAGAAACTTAAACTTACAAACACCTGGAGGAAGGGCTTACTCTCAGCTGCTGCCCTACTCCTAAATCTGTAATCCAAGGTTTAGTCTCATGTCTGGGAGGATCTCATCTTGACTCAGTGTCATTCAGTGACAGTTTTGTATGAAAAGCAAAGGGAGAACCTGGGTGTCTGTGCTTCCACCTTTGTCCCAGCTGTTCAAAACAGCACTTGAACCAGGCCACTATAACCCCACTTTGAAAGTCATCAGATCAACCCCCTCAGGACCTGACTGACTTGTACAGGAAATATTTGCCAAGGTATTCAGGTAGGGGGAAAACTGAGCCCAAGCAGATATATACATTACAAAATATATTAAATTCTCAATTCTGGGAATCTGTATCAATATCCAGTACCTACAAAAGCCCTGACACTTTGCCTGTCAGGCAGTGGCTGAGTGGGAGTTTTCAGAGCTGCAATTCAGTGCCTTCTCCCAGGTGACATGCCCAAGGTCTCCAAAGACATAACCTTCTGCCTACATCCTGCCTTTCCACTACATTTAGAGCTACAAAGCAAATGAGAATGAAAATAAGTCTAGCGATTCAAAGTCATGTAACATTTTCTGTACACTAAATTATGAGTACTCTGTGCCACCCAGTTTGCTGATAATATCTCAAGAGCTCAGTGCCCACAGGCAAACTGTAACAGGACCTGTAACCAGCCTATCTTCTTTGTGGAGGCCAAAGCAGCTAGTCTCAGCCAGCCACAGCATAAATAACTGCTTGTCCTGAGTGGAAGAATACTTCAGCTTTAATCCTTCCTGATTGTCATTCCTTATAAAGCTGAAAAATAGCTTACTGATTTAAAACAAACACCACAAAACCTTTATCAGGTGTGTAAAATGATGGGTTAATTTGCACGTAGCTGCAGAAACTACATTGTTTTCAAGCCCATTTCTGGTTGATTTTGGTCATTAAGCTGTCAGTGTCACCTGAGCCAGCTTTGGCTAAGGGTTGGGAAGGAGAAAGCAATGGAGGGATGGGCTGAGCCTCATGCTGGCAACAGTCATCTCCTCAAGAAGCTGTGGGTGCTCTGCCAAAAGACTGTTTTTGGTGTTGAGGGGGCACTGAGGGGGACTTGCCACAGGAGACATATGGCCATGGCAACCAGGCTGAGAGGCACAGGGTCATAGGCACAGGAGAGGCTGCATGGCTGCAAAGGGAACGCCATCAATCTCGCACAGGTACAGCACTCGTGGCACAGAGCTCTGTGGATATGGGAAGAGAGATGAAGTGACTCTGGTCTGCTGTCTTAAGGCTGTGGTGGAAAAGCTAATTTTCCATTTCTGTCCTCCAAAAGATATGCTTTAAAAAAGTCAACTTCTACCAGATTACAGATCTTTGAAACAGTGAATTAAACTTGTCCAAACAGGGATCCTGAATTTCACGCCGTTTCTAACTGGCATATGCTGTTAAAAGAAAAAACAAATGAGCAAGTACAAAATGCCTAACTGCAGAGGCATGGGATGAATTATGGATATCTTCTAGCATATGGTAATGTTGTGACACTATGCCATGTTGTGCCAGGCAGCACCCAGGTCACAGCAGGGAAGAAGCAGAACTTCAGAGGAGCCTGTTCTCAGCAACCTTAGCAGAGCAGTGAAGCTCAAATTTCCCAAACAGCAGGGAACACTGTACACCTTTGGGATAAAAAAGGCTGGAAAACAGATAATATTTTTCCCAATAGGTTGTGCTAAGTATCATGTTACCCCGGAGGTGCCAGAAGAGGGCTTGTGTAAACTCATGCCAGCCCAGGGAGTGACTAGCTATTTCCTAAAGTAAAGAAAACCAGCTCTCCAGGAGCTATTCTTATATGTGAAACACTTCTTACCTTTCCCTTAACATTTCTTTCCCTGAAAATATCTGCAAACTTATACACAAATCATCTTAATGACAAGGAAAGATGTTGTTTGTTGTTTGTTTTTTTTTTTAAACCTCCAAATATTAATATGATAGCCTTTAACAATAGA
The DNA here is from genome assembly GCF_020740795.1 of Apus apus. NCBI lineage: Eukaryota > Metazoa > Chordata > Aves > Apodiformes > Apodidae > Apus > Apus apus. The sequence continues at coordinate 31,120,009 of NC_067287.1, read as the reverse complement.
GATGGAATTGGTTTCATTTTTTTAATGTCATTGTCTCAGCTAGAGCAGCTAATTATTCTGCAAGTATGTCAATTTATCCTAATTCACTACTACCAGAGATCAGCAGCAATGATGACTTGCTAGAGAAATGCTGGTGCATACATGCCCATTTTCATCTATGACAGCCTGTTTGTTACTGGGTTAATAGCAACTCTTCACACAGAGGGTCATGCACACAGCAATCAAGTGATTTTTTTAGTAGAAAAGGAGATACTATTTCTCTGTCATCAATATTACTAGAATGGTTTACATTCTAGTGATCATACTTCTAAAAATCATGCTAAGCAGCTAAGAAACAGAGCTAAGAAACAAAATTATGAGAGGCAACTGCAGGAGCCAGACCTTCAAAACTGCAGAAGAGGCAGATGGTAATACTTAGCAATTGCCTTACAGCTCACTTATAACACCAGCCATTTGCAAATTAGCTCATAATTTTATTTTCCATATAGGGAAGGGTTGGTGTTTTGTTTTATTTTCAACAAATCAATATCCACTATATTAGCTTTTCAAGGAATTAGAATTGATGCCCTTAATCCTCTCTTGAAGTTTTTGGAAAATGCTGGTTGTTAGGCTCCTTCTCATGGAAACCCCTATCATATGCTTAGGTTACTCTAATAATATGGATCAGATAAATGGCTGTGTTGATTTTATATATATGTTTTATATAAATAATTATATTTTCATACATACATTTATAAATATATAAATGGCTTTATTTATTTCTAAACCAGTCTCCTAAACAATTCAAACAAATTTCTAGAAGGAAAATGCAAACTGAAACAAAGAAATTAATAGTAAAAGTCTGAATTTCCTGCTTATTCTTCCTAAAAGGACAGATAAGCTTAAAAGCCACAAACACACACATACACAAAACACCCCACAGGCTAGACTTTATAAGTAGAAAGAGCTGCATTTGTAATGTTTGTACAGCTTGTGTGATGTATCTGTTTGTCAGGTTGCCTACTTGCCTGAAAGATATCAAGGTGTGCTCACATTGTCTTATTTCTTCACCATAAATTGTTATCTTCCATTGCCTCCTGCTTTCTATAGCTTTTACATAGTTACATGAAGAATTTGAAACAAAGAAGTGAGGTTAATCTTGCTTTATTTCACCCTTCTGTCTAAGGCAAGAATAAAAACAGGGTATTTAAGATAAGAGGATTTTAAATGGTGAAAAAGTCATTGTTTACATCCTAAGGTACTAGCTGAGAAGATGAAGATGACAGCAAACACCATATGAAATGTACATGTGCCCACTTCAATATTAAAAAAAAAAAAATTACACAGTTTATTTCTGTCATAACATACAAGCTGTCAGCAAATCCAGACAATTCTTCCTATACAGCATCTCCAAGTCCAACCATCTTCCTCACCACCCCTACTGCTAAACTCTGTCATCTCACACACCAAATGTGGTACCCTGCTGGTCCCTTGGCTTCTCACAGTTACACCTTCTTCTCCTTCTGGTTTGCTGACATATGAAACGTCTTGCTGTCAGAATAACTTTCCTCACTTGTTGTTGATTTTACTCCCTTTTCCAAACCCTATCAGTTCATACACCAGTGCCTTCCATGTTAAAGGTTTTAATTTTAGCAATCATGTTATTATACTAGAATAGCCCATGTACACCTGAAATATTAACTCTACCACAAAGACTTGAAAAACACTGCCTTTATGAACACCTATAGTGACAATTGGTAAACAAGATCCACACGGGCTGTAGAGGCAGAAACACAGATTGCAGGAACAGAGATTGCAAAGGAGGCACCATGAAGACAACTGCATGCAAAAGGCTGCAAAAATTCCACACCTTCAGAATAGTTCTCTGAAACAAAGAGCCAGTGTATTTGCCAAAAGAGGGACCCCTCTTGTGATCTTACTTTGGATGTGTTCCCATCAAGCAAATATTGAATGACAGCTTGAAATCAAATGCTTTTCTTTGAGAGGAAATCTTTTCTTCTAGGGCAAATTGTGCTTGGTCACAATAGATTTATGAAGAACACAATAGATGTTGTCTCCCTTTTACAAACTCAGCTTGCTTAGAAACATGTATATTTTTATTGGACAAAGATAAAAATAACTACTTCAAATACATGACAGTATCTTTCATCTTCTGTAATGGATGTCCTACATCTTTCGGCAAGTGTTGGTGACATATTGGTAAAAAAAGAACAGAGTAGCTTAAATTCTGTTTCTCAAAGGCTAGAAGGTGGATTTATCTGAAATTTTTGTTCACTGAACAGGAGCATCAAGACATACATAAACAGACATTGTATTTTTAATGCTGGATATGAGAAGATGCATATGATAGGCAACCATGATCAAAAACACCTGGATACAAAGCAATAAAATTCTAAAAAGTGCAGATTGACTATGATAGTTCAAATTTGTTCCAATACATTTATTCTGGTTGGTTTCTGGAGGCTTAATGCTGAAACACATATCTCTAAGTGGGCAAAATGAAAATATGAAGAGTGAAGCTGGCATAAAAAAGCATATTGCTTCTCATGCCTAATCTGGATCAAATTTACACTGGAAGAAGCTCCAAGACTATGGAGGTCTTAGATTAAAAGCAGAAAACCATATGTTAATTGACACATAGTTCAGAAAATAAACACACTTGTTGACAATGTTATTCCCGCAAATGCTTTCAGTCTCTGTATCACAACTGCAACATATTTATGTACTTCTAGCAGTCACCAGCCCTCAAGTGGCCCCTAATTACAAAATGCTTTGACATCTATGCTGTAAGGTGGAAAGTGATGCTAGAATTTTCAGTGAATTTATGCTGGAAACAGGAACTCCACCAAGAAATGCTATAAGCTTATTATTATTTACCAGTATGATTGATGATATATGAAACACACTTTTGAATTATTCCAAAATAATGAAGGAATTATGCATGTATTTCTCAGTCATTACAATGATGCATATGGGAACCAGGGAGTTGTGGGGAGAGGAATAAGCAGCAGAAACAATGAGTTCTGCTGTCTTTACAAGAAACGGAGAACACTCTGTACACATGGTGGCTGTTGGTCTGGTTTAACATGGACATCCAAGTACTTGCCCCAAAATATATCATGGTTACCTTTATTTGTGAGAAGAACGAATTTAAGTAGGGAACATTTTTTCTCCAAGATCTTTCAATGTGTCTTTGAAATATCACTGCTGATTTATACAATTGAATGAAAAATACATCTGGAAGGTATAAAGAACCAAGCCCTGGGACTGAAAATATATCTCACATGGTATGTAGAAAGACCCGATCAGCTTCATTCTCCCTTTAGACTTCCCAGGCCTGGGTTTGGTCACTTGGATGTTTCGGAGAGGACATTGGAAATGTGTTTTCTATTTTGTACACCTGATCCCAGCACTGTACTCCTCTCTTCCAGCTCACCAGTGAGCAGTGCTTAGGAAGGGCACGTATGACTCCCAAGCAGCTCTTTGCACAATGCCTTCTTACTGGATAGGATGAAGGAATTTATGGGGGAGTGTAGGAATTGAATTTTTCATGTTTTGAATATCAAGGAAAAAAGGAAGAAGTCAGAACAACCAGTAATGTGTTGTGCAAGGCTGCAGTTTCAGACTTGGAACTTGCTCTGCTCTCCCTTGCTGCCACCATCTGCTCTTCTAGCCTCCCCATCTGCCTCTCCTGCCACGCTAAATACTGTCTTGACTTTTTGCATACACTTAGTGTCCCTGCTGTATGCTTTGCCCGCTTCACCACTATGCAAAATTTGCCAAGAGTCTTTTCAATGGATCTTGGCTTTCAAAGCTGCTGAACTGGACTTCTCCAAAGCTGTACTGTTCTTCCAAAGTCATTCCCCCATCCTGAGAAACATCAGCGCTGCAGCTGCCCTACCACAACCACTCAGCTCCTCCTTAACCTAGAACCTCCCACACTCTGCAAACTCTCTGCATACCTGCCTTCATTATCCTTCCAGCCTAATTTTCTAGCCCCCTTGGGGGTTTTTATCATCTACAGATCTCCTGGCCCTTTTGGCTGTTTCTAACCCTCCCTTTAATTTTCAGCCATGAGATTCTCCTCCACGGCTCCCTGCCCCTTATCACCTGTTAGCTAGGACAGGGTTGTCTGTGCAGTGAGACACAGAAAACACTGCAGGACTTTGCTTTTACTTTAGGTTTTCAGTTCAGGTAAAGCAATACCTTTCCACAGAAACATCTTTTTCTTCCATTCCACAACCAAGTTTGAATATAAGTTTTTAAACAAACAGGGATACTACAAATACCTCATGTATACTATCACTTGGAAAACATACTTGACAACATTATAATAATACTAGTATTTTCTGTTTCTTACAAAACCATGGATGCTGCACCATCACAAGTGTGAATGGGGCTTTAAAATATCACAAGGATATTCAATTACAAGTTAAACAGTATTTTTAATCTCCTGATATAAGCATATTCTTCCCAAGCCTTTCACTGGACCCAATACACACTTGTACAGAAATCTCTCTCTGTCAACCATTTATCTTTAAGCCTTTTATTTTTCTCTCTCAAATGCCTTATTTTTTCCTAAGAAAAAGCTGCTGATTCACATTTCTGTAAGTCGCTTATTTCACTATGAAATTAGTGATAGAATATCTTAGTTATATGGAGGTCTAAGAAAGAGCACTTAGAGAATACAGAAGGTGAGATGCAGCAAAGTATTGGTTTCTCTTAGCATTTAGGGACAGAATCAGCTTGCGGACAACATGGAAGCTCTTGTGAAAGTGCTCCTGGATTTAACAAGAGTTGAGCAAGCAGTCCACGGTGCCTTCCATTTCTGCATTACAAAACCTCTACAGCTCAGAGATGATGAGAAGCCATACTACTTGTTGTAACTTTTAATCTGGTATTTAAACCATCCTGGAAACCCAAAGCAGGGAAATTTGAAACTGTATGAAACTTATGAAACTAAAGGAGCTAAAAGGGGGAGGAAATACTTGCTATCGGGGACAGGATTCCATTATGAGCTCAAGCAACTTTGTAATTTATTTGAGGATTAATATTAATTTATAAAATTACAACATGCAGACTTTTCAGAGGCTATATCCTTTCACTCCTAAATTTCTTCTCACCACCATTAACTTCTGGTCTCTAGGCTAAAAACTGATCTACTGGAGCAATTTCTTTCCAAGTTCCTAACAGCTAAAAGTAATCTATGTGAGATGGGGAAGCAAGACGGTTGAGCACTTCTTGCATTTCATTAAGGGCAGGTCTCCACTGCAGTAAACAGGGTACTGCAGTCAATGGGGGCTCAATCCTGCCTTAAACTACTTGGCTTGAAAACAGCAAAAATGAGCCATGGCAGCAGAAGAGCTTGAAACAAGCAGGTTGTGTGAACTCCCCTGGCCCCTTGCATTTTGCAGCAGCAGCATTGTGAGTGACCAAGGCTGGTTTGTACATCACTCAGACATGCACCAATGAGCTGCTGCATAATGGTTCTTTGAAGCAGTATTCTGATGGATGGTCTTGCCTTCTATCCTCTCTTCATACCAAGATGAATTCCACCCAAGGAATATGTTTTATTTCATAACAATACTGATAGCACTAATGTTTTTGTCATGTTGGCTTGAATGTATTCAGGACATTACTTCTCTCCAGATACTGTGATAGCTTAAGTACAGTTATGGTGCTATATGGCTGCAGTATTAACCAGAGCTTTGGTTGCATACGTTTAGCAAAAAAATATATATATAAGAAAAAATAAAACTAAGGAAGAGAACTTATTACTTATTGATGAAATTTAGATTATTTTTTGTATGGCTAGAATGCTTAAAGGTTCCTGGAAACCAGAGGAAGTGGTTTAAGCACTCTAAATATCAACAAATTGTTTATACCCTTGCAAGTCAGACTGCTGGAGAACACATTTAACTTACATCATCCCCACAGTTATCCTTTGCATCAAAGAGATGATTATTTATACAACAAGATGTAACTGGGGAAACAGTTTTTCTGAGATAATGACACCCCTGGGACACTGCAAGGCTCAGGGTTGAGAGGAAAAGTGTATTTTATTCTGGAGTTTTAAATTCCAAGCTGCAGTTTCAGCCAAGCAGCACGTCTCACGTGGATTATTGTATCGCTTTAGGTAGCTCACCTCACCTGCCAATCAGAATATTTCACCCAACCCAAAGTAAAGTTCTTAACTCCTTATTTACCACACTGCAAAGGGGTCATACTTTTTGAAAAGTGTTGTCTTTAATTTTAATGACAACTAATGAGCAAAATATACCCAACGGGTATGCTAGTATTAGTTCAGAAGGGAATAATCTACAAGAAATGCCCAGGTAAAACTGAATTACCAGTACCACAAGTTTGCATATGTAACTTAATTTTTTAACAAAATGAACACTGGTAATTACGAGTACTTCTTGCCAGTTACTTGAATCATCAAAAAAGTGTGTGTTTTCTATTGAACAAAGCACTCTTGTAATTTGATGGTACCCCAGGAATGTCCAGAATGAAATAGCCACTTCCAGCACACAGTGTCACACAGGTTGCAGAGACAGCATGCCACCCCACTCCCAATGAAACTGAAATGCAATGAAAATTCTGCATTCACTACTTTGTGTTCTTATGTGCCCAGTCACAAAGGCCTGCTTAATTACTTTTCTCTCAAGGAACAGCTCCCCAAACTGATCATTTTGATAAGCAGAGTCTCAAACAGAAACATTTGCAGCCCCTTGCAATTTAAAGCATGCACCAAAATCAACAAACAAATGTTAAGAAACCAATGCAACACTTTGGGCAGAAATAACAATGTTACTCTCTCCCCTATTTCTTGACATGGAAAGTGAAATAAACATTATCAGTTGCCTACATGGATGCTCATTCTACCCAGAGGTAGTGGATGAGAGATCTCTATGAAAATGACATGTAATGACTATGCACACACTTATTTTTCTCCCAGTGGGATAATTGTTTCTGCTCCAGACCCTTCATACTCTCTCCTTTTTATATTTTACAGACACAGCTTCCATCTGCTCCATGAGCTAAATCTCATTTTGAGCATACAGAGTGATTAGAAATATTACTTCTCCCCCTTTCAAAAGAAACAGTTTGAAATGGTCATCCCTCTGGTCTGTCTGCTTATGCATCATGTTTTCCTTTGGTCTAAAGCAGCGTTTTGCTTTCATAGATTTTTCTCATGCTTTAGATTTACATAGTTTCTTTTAGTTTTCATTTTTTAAAATTAGCTGTGCATTCATTAACGTTGTATTTTCATTTCCTCCCTCTTCTCTGATCTTTTTCCAGCTCTACTAATTCAGCTGTGATAGCGGGTTTCTCTTTTTTTTTCCCTTTGTTTTTTTTCACCTGTGCCACAAGCAATTATCATTTCACAAATACAAAAGTTTAACACCCTCCTATGATGAATTGTATTTAAAAAGAAGTTATCAAAGAGGACATACAACTTCTGAATGTTACATCTCCTGATAATTTTGTTTTAAGCCTCTATATTCTTTTGCTACCATAATTAACATACTATTTCAAAGACACAAAGGACAAACGATCCATGGAGGGCAGCACTGGTGGTGAGAATTCCAGTAAGATTATTCATCTCTTGGAGTCCAAATATATTAAATCTAGTACCAAAGAAACTGTCAGTTCTGAAAATAATTGTCAAAGATAGGACAACTGACTGCTTTTCGTTCAACACCAACATGCTGTGCTCTCCATGTATCTGGAAGCTTATTCATCAATTAATGTATTTGCTGCCTTTGAAAGATATTTAGATCCATAGGACAAGCTATGCTACTCTGCATTAAATACACTATCAAATTACTTCCCCTAGATTATTAAAATAGTTAATGCACTTTAACCATCAGTTCTTTAAAACAAGTTTTTCCTGCATTTTATCAAGATAATAGGAACAGGGTTCTCAGCTGGTAGAAATAAGGACAAATGCTGGTCCTCTGGCACAAACAGTCCCACTTTGTCTGCTTCCTCAGTAGAAACAGCAGAAAAAATTATTGAGCTATAGCCTTGCCTCTAGTCAAAATGAGGATACTCAGCTTCTAAATACCAAACCCTTAAATGACAAGTAGGTGGGCTTTACAGCAAATTCAAACAGAACTCATGCTTTCAGTATTCTTACACAGCTACAATTTAGGATAATACGAGGAAATATAATCACAATTTATTTGGAACATTTAATCTCTATTGTGTATTGACCTATTTCTAAGGAGTTACAGACTTCAAAATGGCTATTCCCCCCACTGAAAAAGCAACACATACCTAGTGTGTCCATGCGAAGACAATTTTATTGCTACTAGCATTAGACTTTAACTCTTGAACAGGGAAAACCTTTTTTTTTTTATTCATTTGTAAAGTAGAGCAGAGAGGGGTCCAGTTTAGTGATCCTGCCTCTCTCTCTCTTTCCAATAACAACAGTATTAGTGCATTCCTTATGCCTCTTTTTATTGAGTGTTAAAACCAAGGTGTTTATAATTACGATACTACTGGGAGTTTATGAGAAGACATGAAAACGTGGGAAAACTCCATCAATAAGTGATTAGGAGAATGCTTCAAAATAGAAATAAAATAAGGAGATGAAACATTGAATGCATCTGTCTAGGCCTTTGAATGAGTGGTACGAAAATATGTCAGGTTTAGCAGTCTGTACTGCTCACTGTCACCTGCTTTTAAAAATATTCTCTCTTTTGCATTACTGAATAATCCATAAACTATTTTTCTTCATCAGTGGTTGGTTTTCTCTTTTCCCCAGATGTCATAACACAAGAGGTCTTCTAAGCAGCACTACTTCTTCACTAGATTTGACCCAACTGAGCCACATAATGCTTCTACATGGAACAGCAACCAAAGGTATTCTATTTATTTGAAGATAATTGCAAACAGATAATGCTGACATGGGTCAGGCACTCAATGTACTTCTAATTTTTTCCTCTCATCTTAAACAGAAGTAACATATATTAAGTTAATATATCACTTCAGGGGTTCCAAAATTTAGTTTGCTCTGATAGTATCATTAGTAGCAGCAGCAAGTACAACAATTACTTTAAGCCCTGACTCCAAAGCCAGGTACTACAAACAATTTTGATGATTGAGACAATTTATAAAGGAAAGTGCTTAAAAATGTCAATGCCATAGAAACAGAGGGTGTACCTCACAGCTCCTATCAGCTCGGCTCTAAACGTGAGCTGAATGAGATGGTCACTATTTACAGGATGGGTAGATCTTACAAGGAAGGAAGGGAGAAAGATTAATGAAATTTCTCCTTTCAAATAGCAGGAAAGGAGTCTCAGAGAGTTTTGAAGCTTGACAAATGATTGCACAAAGCTCCTGGTATTTGCATGACAGTAAAAATATCCTTTTGTGGATCAGGAGAACTTTCCTTCTAACTGCCCAACTCTTTAGTCATATCTTGAAGTTACTCACCAGCTTTGTTGATGGTGCACAGGTATAAACTGACTTTATAGGAGTTCAGCAGCATAGTTTATTAATTACCTTAATTGAATCAAGTCAATAATACTGTAAAAATACAAGGAGTAAAAATCTGACATATTAACCTGAACCATTTTCAGTGAATACATATTTAACACAAAAGCACATTTTGAGCAGATACGCTTCTCAAGTTATGAGCAGATAACATGAACAATTTGTTTAATTGTTAAATGAAGAGTAAAGCTTGGAATGTGTGGGCTAATTGCCTGATCACCTGGGAGCTGTTGCTGTGTCTCATTTGGCTGGAGCCTGACAGAAGTGACACTTGCAGGCTGTACCTGCTTGTTAGACAGCATCACAAGTGAAGGCCACAATCAAGGAAAGAGATGTAGAAGGAAGCACTACTTCATTTTTAAAACATCTCCAGTTTTCTTAAGGCTGATATAAAAGCAAGTAAAAGAAATAAAAATACTCCAATGATCTATATGAAAGATACACATGGATTTTTTTTTTCTTAGCAGGAAGCAGCAAGGTAAGGATCTGCAGCTGATATAACACAGCACATAAATAAAAAGTCAAATTAATTTAGGTTATTTTAAGCATTATAAACAACAGAACTGTCTGTGGAACTTTCACCAGCACACAGGGCAGAATGCCATCCCTGAATATGCCATTGATGGTTGCAGGAAATAAATATAATTTTTAAGATTCAAATGAAAGTGCTAATGGAAATGAAGTTCAATATGTTCTGGTATTCACTGGAAGAAAAGGGCAGCAGATTTGGGTGGAATGAATTATGAAGTGTTTAAAATAAAACAAAAATAGACAGTTGAAGGTGCACAGAAACTATCGCTAACAGGGAGAACTCAGTGAAACTGACAGTCTCCAACTTCAAGGTCGATCTAAGCACCCTTTTAGTGAGCTTTAGATTCAACATTTCTCTCTCAATATTCTGCTGATACAAAGAACTGTATGTGGTTCCTTTTTGGGTTTTTTTGTTTTGTTGTTTCTTTTTTCTAGAGCTGCTGTGCCTCTGAGGAATGCTTTTCATTTTATTTCACAGTCTATGATATATTCCATTATTTTAATAACTCTTCTGGTTTAAACAGAGAATATAGCTGTCAAATTACTATTCAAAAATGTCCAGGAAAGGAAGAAAAAAGCCATTTATATCCTTAGGTGTGGCTCCTCCAGGGAAAATTATTTCTGAGCATTCTGTGAGTAGATTTTGCAGCCTTCTGTTTGATTTTATTCTCATGTATCTACTTACAGTGAAACTGGTTTCTGGCAAGGCACAAAGAGCAGAATCCAGTCATCATCTTTTTGCTAAATACTTAGGCTTTCTCAAGTAACAAACAGGAGGCAGGGTATGAAAAACAAATAAATCTGTAGATTGTGGAAATGATTGATGACAGATGTGTGCAGAAACACCTTTATTCAGTAGGATGCCACACTCAGAAACTCCCTTTGCTGTTGAATAATGGCATGGCTGCCACAAGAAAGCAACCCCCACACACCCAACCCCCCCTCTGGGAAATTTTTTAAGCCAGGCATAAAAGTTCAGTGTCTCTGTACAGAGAAAATTTATATCTGAAATGACAGCTATGACTACACCTTTGAGATAGCTTTCAGGGAAGGAAAGAGAGTGCACCTGGGTGTCAGTGCATGAAATAGCGTGAGAAATGGGTAGTGTTATTAATACAAGGTCCTAAATACTTTAATGGGAAGAAAAAATTACTGTCCACAGATGCATGTTTCACTTTAGTAGAAGCTTTATTGCTTCAAGGACAGAGGGAAACTCCTGCTACAATATGTTTCAAAGGAGCTTCTCATTGTTCAGCAAAGCCATATCCAAACAGAAAGGAAACTGCCTGCTGCTTCATTAGATGGTTGCCATTTTCATCATCAGCTAAATCCATGAATAAATCCAGGGAAGGAACTGCAGGAGCAGCTCCTGGCATGCAGTGTGTCCTTTTGATTATGTTTCACTCTAAAAAGACATTTCCTACATGAGTTTTTAACTGACTTGACAATTATTTTGTCTAAACCAGATGTGAATGTGTTAATTCAACAAGAAACTCTCATTTAAGCCTTTTGCAAGAGTTCCATAGAAGGGAAAAAGAACCCAGTGCTGGACTGGGAGCCCTTTATAAAAGTATGTGGATAATAAAATCCAGGGCTAGCTTAAAGGAAAAGATGTAATTGAAAGAAGAAGGAGGTGCTAAGCTAGATTATATGGAAGACTTCAGAAGGTACACTCCGAGGAATGTCCAAGAATGCACAAAATTCATCAAACAGCTATAAAAATCTTCAGTGAATTATAAAAAGCTACCAGATGGAAAAAGGCTAGATGAGAAAGGGTTGAGTTACTCAAGAGCATAATGACTTCAAAGGAAGGAACAGCAGGAACTAAGGTGAAATTTTAAATTAAAAATAAATTTCTGAAGATGAGAAGATGAACTTTTGTTCAAAATCAGGAAAAAAAAAAAGCCATTACCATGCTCAGAACTTCAGGGGCAAAACTAAAATAGACCACAGTCAATGCAGACATGAAGGAAGGAAATTATTCTCCATGCCAGATGGCCAATAAAAGGTCTGTATCTCTTTACATCCTAGAAATGAGATATAAAAAGCTAGTAGGCCTTATAAAATCTATCATGAGTGAAGTCAGACAGCGAAGGACCTGCTGCCTTACAATGACTCAGCTCTGAGCTTCAGCTCTGTACAGAAGAGGCTTTTCAGCAAACCTCCTGGAACTGCTCAAAATGCTCCTGGAAAACAGCAAAGGGGCAGGAACCGCCACCACCGCTCAAAGCTCTGAACACGTCGGCATCACACTCAGCAGCTTTACTGTTCATTACTGTTATTTTACATGAGGTGATCTTCTGTAGATGTATTACTAACATTAATTTCACTACTATTTTTGGTATGGTAGAAGTTTCTTTGGAGTCAGAGTGCTGTCAGTCCTGCTGAAGCTGTGTTGGTGATCTGCAAGGCAATTGATTCAGCCTGTCAGTTTACTGAACTGCTTCAGCTAAAATGAGCACATCAGAAGCTGTGCTGCGGCACTGCCGCCTTCTAGCTGCTTTCTTTTTGACCCAGGTGATTCATTTTGTCTTGCAATGACATTCACTGGAAAGCAGTGGGGTATGGATAGGGCTCAAGAGGAAACTCACACGTTTCCCTTTGTGTATGTTTCAGGATCGTGAGCTTCCCTACTTAACAGCAGCATGAGAGATGGCTTTTCCCCAAGTGTGCATCAGATAAAAGTAAAAAGGTCACTCTTTGATGTGACTTCACAACAGCAATAGAAAAGAAGATAACACTGAGGACATACACCTTCTAGTTATTTTCATCTACAGTTCCGTACTCAGCAATAACAGTCCATTTTCCTTAACTACATTAACGTTCTATATTGGTCTTTGAGTTACCCAAACAAAACAAAAAAGCCCTACAGGAACCATGGGGATTTCAAGCTATGCAACACACAGAAGCTACAAGATAACATAAGGGTTACACAGCCCAGGGCTTGAGAATTTTAGACTGGAAAGTAAATCTTACAAAGCGCTTTATATGAGAAACATGGATTAATTAACCTGCTTACATGTAAATGACAGCCCATATTGAACTGTTTATATTAGGATTTTCAAATATTACAGACAATACTAAAGAGATTATTTGCCTAGATTTGTCACAGAAGTTGGTTGTTTTTGTTTGTTTGTTGTTTTTTTAATAATAGAAACATTGTGAGATCTGGAGCTTAAAGATGGGAAATATCTCTTAAATCTGTTCAAAAAATTCACGGCAATAATTTCTCTGGTGTCAAACCTATGCTTTAAGTAGGTAATTCTATATTTTTGCATACAATGACAGTAACATTAAATATCTGCACACTTTTGCAATCTGTTTCACAATTTCATTATCAATCCTCTTATCTCCTATGGCTGTTGAATGCAGTTGCTGTTACAGCCTGATACAAACAATTGTAAAATCCATCGAAGGGGGACAATCAAATCTCCATCTTATTTTGTGGTTTAGTTGTCTGTCTGCACCCCTGAGTGCCCTGCAGGGTTATTCTTCTGCTTCAGTTACTGGGGAAAGCTTTGTAGAAGAGGTGAGTGTTGCACACCAATGTGATCATGGCAGGGCTTTTACTATTACTTTTTTTTTACATCTTGCTTGGGAGGGGGAATCCTGAACTTAAATGTGACTAGTATCACAGGATGGCTCTAGCACAGTAGATTTTCTGTAACACAATTTCCACCACATCTGGCAGCTTCACTAAGAACTGAAAAGCATTTTTGTGTTTATATTTTGTCTTTCATGAGGAGCCAGTTCTTTCACAAATTACATACTCTAAGTCATCTGACATTAGGCAGATCTCCTAAATCTGAATGAGGATATAATTTGGCCTTTTCTGTTTAATACAATGTGTTTGTAGCTACAGAAAAGCTAAGTTTTCATATTAGAAGTGTCAACATTACAATGTGAATTAAATTTATGTGAAGGCAGCTATGTTCCAATCAGAAAGAAATCACTGTGTTCCATGTTGATAGTGAGAAGGGAATGCTTGGGTAGAAATATATCTGAACTTCTTGTATTTGGCCAAAAAAGGAACTCCAAAAAACAAGTATTTTCTCACCGATTTACTACAGAGCCCTTTCTTTGAAGCATCAAGAGTAGAATATTATAGAAATGGTAAGTATCTTAGGTCAAGGTAAATAAATTGTTCAAATGCAAGTGGAAAGAACTGAGAGAATTTCCAAGTCAAACAAGTTTCCTTTAGAAAAAAACTTCTCTGAGCTTATATAGATGGATTCGGGCTATTAGAACAAATGGAGAATTTTAAGGAAACTAAAACGAAACCACTGCATTTTCTCTGATTGTTTTATCTTTAAACCAAAATCACAAGTCATGCACTACAACCCTAAGCCACTGAAACAGCAGAACTCTCAAAAAATTTAACAGACCGAGACTACAGTTTGCATAATTCACTGAAGGTCAATTAAAAAGAATGAAAAGGGAAGGTATTATGAAATTCACAGGAAAAGCAATTTAAGCAGTTCTGCTGAGTATCTAAATCTCTCTTCTTACATACAATGGGAGTTTATTGATGGCTTTTTATAGTGTCAAATTTCAGTACTTACAGATCCGTTATTTTTTTCTATTTTAAGTTTAAGCCTGTCTAGAGCTTGAGGCTTTTATCCAGTTTTTAGCAAGATTTTCATGTCTTTCAAATGTAAATCTGATTCAAATTAATCACAAGCAAGCGTCATCTATTTTGCCAATTGATACCCACTGCTCAATGTATTGCTGAAGGAAGAGAAAGAAACAGCTGCAAGGATGAGAATCAAGACACTTTATAAACTCCTACATTGTTGCCAAGTTAGAAACATTCATGTATATTTTTCTTACAGATCTTTTTCAACTAAGTTGGGTTTTTTAATTCATTTAGGTATGTAAGGAGTTACATTGTACATTAACAATAGTTAATTACCATCAGCCATCTTGTGCTGCATGCTAGAAAAAATATAAGAAATCATGTTTCAGTGTTCCTGTATTTTTTTTAATGTGTAAGCATTACATCATGATCCACAGCAGTGCATGTACTGAAAACATTATGTTGGTACTAATAAAATATTGTGGCCACGCATCCGATGATAGGAAGTTCTGCTTGACTTGCTTCTTAGATGACACCACTAACACCATTAAGATACGTAGTTTAGGGTGTAAATTAACCATCATGCTGCAATATTCAAACTATACATTCATTTCATTAAGATGAATGGTTTAGGACAACTACAATTTTGCAAATAAATAATAACAGCTGTGTGAGATAAGAGGAAATTTTGTTTGACAGTTGCATGCATGTGGAAGCAAAGAAAGACCTCATAACCAACAACAGCTCTGCAGCCTTACTCATAGTGTTTAAAAAGACAATGATCCCCATAGGCTCATTGAAAAAATCAAGTTGTGTCAGCTTCTACTAACTCTTATCCAGCCACCTCCCAATGAATTCCCACCTGCTTTCTGTGTCTCTGATTCCTTTCAGAGGGGGAGAGAGGGCCTGATCTCAGGAAGGCAAGTTCATCTGCTTCCTCACTTTGTGTTTCCATAGGCATCAGCTAAGGCTCCCAAATGTACAATAGACTTTCCTAATGCTTATTTCACTTTTCTTCCAGTGCTCCCACCCCTCCCTCCCCCGTAATACCCCGCCCCCCAAGCCCTTCAAAGACACAATTTTCACAGCTATATACAAATTGCAGTAAAAGACATCTTTGTCTACAGTCTGAGCAGACAGATTTGTAAGGAAACAGAGTCAGAAACTAAATCAATCTCCCAGTCTAATTCAAATTCAAGATACTGAACATGGATGGAAATGTTCCAGCTCACTTGGGGGAGTGGAAGCCCTGAATCTCCTAAGAGCTGCACTGAGCATCAAATACGGGCAAGAGCTGGTGGGAAAGAGACAAGGACAGCAATATGAAGCAGCCAATCTGCCAGATCAGACATTTTCCTCATTGCACAATATAACAGGGAAAGCACTGTAAGCAGGGGTTCCTGCAAGTCAGATTCATCATTACAGCTGGACCAACTGTTAACACAGTACCTGAGCAGAAACTCTACATGAAGTGGCCCAGCAGGTAGCAAAGCATGCATCCCCATCACAGCAAACTGCAGTGGAAGTTGAAGAGTGTCCTTGCATTTACATACTTGCAACAGAGTGGCCACTGAGTTGTGTGTGAAAATATAACCAAAACAAGTATACTAATTGGAGGTGGCCTGTGTAAAGAAAATTGCTTTTTATTCTACTACATTATCTCTCATGGAGTAATAAGTAAAATCAAATCCCATTCAGATTAATTTGACACTTGTTCCTGTCTGGGTTTATATACTCTATGTGGTCTCTACATTGCTCTGTTATCTCCATCACTGCAATTTCAGACTGTTCAAACTAGCTCTGAACTTCTGGTGTTGTGAAATTGTCAATCTTAAGTCAAATTACTAAAAGCCCTGAATGACTGGCAACCACTAGATGGGCTTTAGAAAGCCAAGATATTAAAAAATCACCACAGCCTCTCTTTGGAAAGGTAGGCTTGCTTGTTGCTGGTTCCATTTTATACACCTTACCTAGGTCAAAGGAATGTCAATGAGACCACAATCTGCTTTCTGCCTTATGCATCTGAAAACAAAGATTCCTCTACTGAACATTTTTTGCATTAATCCATCCATTAAAAGTCACACACACTTATTTTTATCAATATAAAGTATAATAATCCAACAGAACAGTCTTCAATCAACATTAAGTAGCTGTTAAGATACTAGACTATGCAAATATCCATCCTGTGTGAAAGTGTTTTGCAAAACACAGGAATCCTTACTGATTTATACTGTGTTGTTCAATGGGAGTTACCAGTGTTATGTGTCCTCCGTCACAGGCAGCACTGCGATGTCCACAGAGGAAACCTTTGACAGGTTCCCCCCTGTGTCAGCAGAGTTGCCCTGCTAGAAGGACACAACATGCAAGAGAAGTGAAACCACCTCACCTCCTGTTAACAGTACAGCAGCTGCTTCACTGGCTTGCTACAATCAAATATGATAAGCAATTTCTCTACCATGAGACCTCCTCAGATTAAAAGATCTGGGCATTTTCACTGTCAGTCCTCATGACTTTTTACTGAAAAGCTGTAACAGCACAAAGCCAGGTTATCACAAGCTGAGCCCTACGAATGGGATGCACCAGCTCCTGAGAAAAGACCTGCACAGCTTCAGAGAAAACAATAGCTTGCGACATGGCTGTTTGCACAAAATACACTCTTTATTTCTTGCTGTATATCTTTAATTTGTATTACAGCATCTAGAGGAGAAACTCTGATCTTTGTCCAGTACTGCTCAGCATCTGGCATTTACACCAGTATCAAATTCATTTGATCCAGTAAAAAAAGGTTTTCATAAATACGTTAAGCAACATTAAACTGCCAATTGCAATTAGCCTATTTAATCTCTTAAGCATTAAAGCAGGAGGATATCAACACCTTTATCAATATACAGGCATTTGGGTTACCTATGCAAAAAACCTCTAAACAAAAAAGGCACTAAGCAAAAATTGGACAATATAACTGAAAGACAGCTTGTTTCATCTGATTTTTTGAGGATGGGGCAGAACAGTGAGGAGACACAGTGATATTTTAGATTAGAACTATTTTTTCAACAAAAGCCTTGATTTTAAACTTGTGTATGACATTGCAGAGAACTTGAAGTTCAATAAAGGAAAATACATGCACATGGGAGCATTTTCTTAATTGGACTCTTGAGCTGAACACTCAGATATACTTCTGGTAGATGAAAAGCTTCATATTAAATGTCAAGATGTAGTAAAGAACTGACACTTAAAATGAACTGAAGAAAGAAGCAAAATTGAAGAAATTTAAGGCAGTGTTTATTAGCTGAGGATATTCTATGCATGGAGCAACTCACCTTTTCAAACTACTTTCTGCCCATCTGGGATAATGACTGGGTATCAGGAATACAGAATACAACCCAAAGCCAGTATCAGAGGGGAGAAGCACACTCCTATGGGTATAACTAGAAAACACAACACAGCCCAGAGGAAGACTGCTGTCTTCAGCCACTCTAATTAGCACCAGTTGTACTCCATTTCTGCACTATAGATATACCCTAAGGAACATCTTATCAGAGGTCTATCTCTAGAGCCTTATTCAAGTCTGTAGTAAATGCCTGGTCCAAGAGACAACCTCCACAGCCACAGGCCCTCCTGCCACTTGCACCCAGCTGGCTCCCTCCACACACTGTAGTTTGTTTGTTTGGTGGCTTTAGACCAGTTCAGTGTCCACTCTTCACTCTTGGCTTCCCTCCATAGAGGTGCATTCTTCCCTTACCATTTGGTGGCTTCTGACTCTTCTTGCCCTTTGCAAATCTTGGCACTTCCAATCTAACTAGGATCCTTCATTTTCTATAGTGATCCCAGAAGGTCAGTGATTCTGACCTTGCTTTTAGATCTTTTTTTAGAACTTCTTCAAAATTTCCATCCGTTCAGCGTATCATCACTCTCTTGCTATGGACACCTCCAAATCCTTTTCATTCGTTGAATTATTTCCCTTCACTCATCACCTATTTTAATTCAGATTCACGAGGCTTCACTTCTCATCCTGTCAGAGATTTTTCACATCCATCTTATGCAATCCTCCCTCCCTTTTTCAAATGATACAGTTCCTCCTATCACCTCTGACAACACGTCCTGTCTGTTATTACCATCATGACACCATCACATCCTGAGGTCTGATTCTCCTCCTGCTCCTCCTGTCATGCTGCTGAAGCATGTGTGAGAAAGTGCTCTGGTTTTGCTGGCTCCCTGCATTTTACATTGATTCTCCCTTTGCTCATCTTTGTCCTTTTTCTTTTGGAACACCCCAGGCTGATCCTTCTGCTGTCAGGCTTTGTTACAACTACCTCTCCCTCTTATCTGCCACCACACGCATGCTTCTCTCTTCAAATGCTTATTAACATTTAGTCTGAAAAACTGACAATCTTCTCCATACATCTGTTTTGATCAGAGCAATCATTTCCAAGTCTGGAATTGACCTTCAAAGTCTTACCAACCTAGATTTGAAAAAAAATCCTCATATTTTTAATTTACTTTCATAGCCTAGATTTCTCTATCTTTAACGTTCATGTTCTCTTTTATACCTGCCCATCAGAACCGATGCAGATAAATAGTTCTTTTTTGCCAGTCCTTTATTTTTTTCTTCCCATTTTTAATATATTCAGCATCTGAAGAGCTTTGGATTTGTCTTTTTCTTCTTCTCAACTGAGCAGTGCTAGAAACTAGAACTATTACTGTTAAAAACAGTGAAAAAATAAGACTTAGATATTACTAAAGATTTACAGTCCTATTACTAGAAATGACAAAAAGCAGCAAAAGGGATAAGGAGAAAGTAAACAAAGAAAGAGAGGAAAATGCAAGCCAAATTGAAGGTTGCACCAAGATTAAGGATGGCTTTGGAGCTAAGGAACCCATAATCCCCCCATCTGCACTGTCAGTCTTTTTCTCAAGGTCACAATGTGCATCTCATGCTTTTACCTATCATTGGCTGCTGGGGACAGCTTCTACCAAACGTCCCTCTGCCATATTCCTTCTCTATTATGACTGTATCATGCTTTAAAGATGAAGATGCAAACAGACAGGTTCAATAGTAGAAAGATGACACTTCAGCTATCAGACAGAGCAGGTTATTTTTACACAGAAAAATAAAGTTGCAGAAAACATTTTTTTAATAGATGTCCATCCTGACCAGCGGGGAGTAAAACAACCAGCACGTGGGTGGCAGCAAAATGCAGCTCAATATTACATGAGGATATTTGTCATTATTTATATCTAACACAGGTGTATATTAATTATATATTTGCTGAAAGGCAGCCAACAGTCAGACAGCTGACTGGAACTCTTTGTAGCATTCATCAAATACTAGTCTTTGACCTACCACAGTAAGATACCTACTACAACAAATTTTTTAAGTTCAATATTTTATCTTCAAGCCAAAGTGAAATCCTTTTGCTAGATCAGAAACTGGTTTGTACACAGAAAGAAAAGAAAATTTCAAGTAAACGTCAGCAGCGACATAACATATACCTAATTGTAACAGAAACAATTAATCTTGTTGACATTAACTTCACTAAATCACTTCAGGTCCAGTTCTGCTGCAAAATAGCAATTTTGGCTCTCAGAGCCTGCATTTATTCACTTCCTTGTAAAACTCACCCTTGACTGAAAGCTTAAAAAATGTTGACGCATTCAGAAGAGAATAGGACAAAATACTGTTTTTGTGAAACCAAGTGACTGACACTGCCAAGAAAACAAAAGTGTTCTTATTTTTCAGGACACAGGTATCAAAAAGTCACTCTGAAAAGGAAATTACTGCATCTGAAATAATAATCAGCCAGGAGCATGTAGCATCTTAGCTGAGTAATTCAATCTTGAGCCTACCAGCTTTGACCAGGGCTGCAGCGTATGGTGATCACGAAACATCGAAACCCTTGGGACAGGTTCCCTGCAGCCCACTCCGAGGCTGCGTGCACAGCCCATCGGGGGCAAGCCCTGAGGTTGGGTACAGCTCTGAACTCAGGTGGGTTGGGAATTTAACTCCGCTGTAAAATGCACCTTTCAATTTCTCTCACTTCATATAAGCATCCTGTTTTAAAACATTTTTTTAGAGCACATATAGTTTATATTTCTTTCCAGGCACTTTTTTTTTTTCCTAAGCTGCAATAAATATTGGCCATTACTATTTATTCTAAACTTAACAGTGGTTGTGCTTAAATCAGAAAGAAACAAAAGCTTGATATATGATCATACACTTTTTGTTGTGATAACATTTCCCTTCTAAACAGATTATTTCCCAGAAGCCACTCATATAGGTATAAGATATGTTCATATCTCACAAGCTTAAAAAAATATATGTTTTTAAAAATCTGTATTTTAAGTTGAATGTTAAGCAGAACCAGTCTAAATCCATGGCAAGGTACTGTGCTTTGCCCATAGCATTACATGTCCTACAAAGAGGTATGTTATGAGAGGAAACACTGTTTTCCAGCCCTGTCATCTGTTTGTTGTGCATCAGCAACCACGTTTATGCCATTCGTATGTGTAGGTAGCCTGAAAGCTGTCATTATAACTGCACTTCTGCCGAGACACACGATGGGATTTGCATGTTTGCTTGCAAGATTATATAGTAAGGGAAGTTTGCCTTTGAAAAGTGCACAGACGGACAGTTTGATTCTGTCTGGCAGGGGTAGAGCAGAGGTGAGGACAGATTTGTCTTCTATGAATGTCCCTGCAGAGTGGTGGGAATCTGCAAGTGTAGCCTGGAACACACTTCAGCCTGCCACAGTCCTCAGGGAGCCCAGCAAGCCCATCTAATCCTTGCAGCTGACTGGCTGAGATTTGAAGGTGTGAGCTAAATGATGCCTTCAGCCAACAAAACGTTGGAAATAAAAGGCTGAAGATTCCTCCTGTGCCACTGGCTTTATACAGATTTCTGAACTTCCATGCAGAGACCTTGTTTGGCTGTTTATTCAGAGGTAGGATGCTCACAGACCTTCTCTTCCTGGGTACAACAGGCCTGCACGGGGCTTTGCACAAGAAAAACCTAATTAGCTCCTTCTGTGACACCCAGTAATTGAGATCTTTTCTGAGCTGATCTTTGAGACTGCCCGATAATATTTCATTCTTATTTATCAGTAACACGTTCACTAAAGCATTACATGGCACCATCAGCATCCATATACTCTGAGATTAGCCAGTGTTTCCATTAGGGAATTATAACTCATCCTTACAATTTGACTCCAGACAGAATTGTAGCTTTCAGTGTCAGAGCCCAGAGCGATTTAAATAATGGAATTAGGCTATAAAACCTGTTTAGTTTCCAGTTTATATTTTATATTTCAAACAAAATCCAAAAATATTGAAAGAATTAAAATTGGGTTATTGTAAAGCACATTTAGGGTGCAGTTTTACTCATATTAAAGACTGCTGCTTTTGTGCATTTATCTTTTTAAAATAACATTATTTCTATGTTGAGTATTCTACAAATACTTTTCTCAAAATGAAATTTCATAAGGATACTTACAGTACAGATTCGCACAACCATCTATCACTGTTCAGATAACTAACACCATTACATGGATAGTTGATAAAAGAATATTTTGAACGTCTAATGGCTATGAAATCCTGAAGAATGTGTAAAGAACTCTGATATTTTTCAGTCGACAGTCCTACACCATCACACTGTATCAAAGACAGCATTTTACATTCAAGAAACAGCTTTCTGTAGAAGAAAGATGAGTGTGCCAGGAAACTAATTTAAAAAATGAACAGCAGTCTTTGACTGAGGTTTTCAAAACTGTATGCTTAAATACAGGTTTTAAGTGCCCAGATATACATCATTCTTTATTAACCAGTCATTCTGCACATGATGGGTAAGACACGATGTCTGGAGTCCCAGGGAGAATTCCAGATGGTTTTGCTACTCTTGTCAGTAAATGTTGTTATCCATGGGTAAACTCTCCTTTGATTTATAATTAACTCTGATTTTATGACCTACTTAATATAATGTACATCTCAAACACCTTCCCTGTTGGTTTTATTCCTTTTATTCTGGTTTCAATGATGTTTCATACAATTATTGTTTTATTACATCACTTGACTCAATTTCATTTTACATTTGATTTTTTTCTGTATGTATCATGGAATTACAGAGTCTGGAAGAGCCTTCTCAGAGGCCTAACCTCAGGCTCAAAGCAGGGTCCCTTAGATCAGGTTGCTCAGGGATGCATCCATGCAAGTACTGAAACCCTTGAGGGAAGGAAATACCACCTCTCTGGGAAACCATGGTCACCCTCATATCGAAAATATATTTTCTTAAATCCAATTGGAATTTTCCATCTCCATTGACTTTTTTCTACCATTGAACATTTCTGGGAGGAGCCTGGCTCTCTTTTCTCTATACCGTCTTGTTAGGCAGTTGATGACAACATACCCAAGGTTCTCCTTGACTATCACATCCTTCAGATCTGACTACGTTGGTTACCCTTAGTTGGGCCCAGTCATGTTGTATCAAAATCCTCTTTGTACTGGGCAGCCCAAAATGGGACAGAGCACTCCCAGTGGTAGTCCTGTCATACGTGCTAAAAATATGCTACAGTGAATTTACTTTTACTTTTCTTTTCCTAGATCTACTGTATTTCTATTTATCATGTACTATGCAAAATTTATACTTATACTTACAATATTTATAGTAAAGTCACAGTATAATATATATTTTTTAAAAATACAGCTAGTATTTCAGATTCAATAAATGGAGCATTTGATTAAAACAGTTAAATCTTTGCTATGTACCCCCAGCAACACTAGCAAGCAAAAGTATAATTGAGCTGTTTTCCAAGGGGAAGTATGTGTGACACTCTTACTGAACAATTTTAATGTAGCATTAGAAACCATTACGTTTTAACTTTGGAAAACAGTAGCAAAGAATAAATGTGCACTGAACTAGTCAATAGAAGAAAAATACAATTAAATAGGAAAAAAAAAAAGTTGCTAATGCTACAACTCAGAGTCATGACATTTAATTTGTTTAGACTTCCAAAAATCCATTACACAGGCAAATACCAAAATTATTACCAAAGTACCACAAAATTTACCACAGTCTGAACACAAAGATGACAATCATATTATGCCATAGAGATCATTCTTTAATACAGAATGAGGAAGTCCCCAAGACTATTATGTCAAAGCAAAGGATGAGATGCAAACATGAAAAGATGTGTTATTTCCTTTTGACAAAAGTGGGAGACAGGATGCCAAACACTGAAAGAAATTGCCTAAGGCAACACATGAAGATACATGTGCTGAAACCAAATATTCTGAAGCCCAGACTTATGTCTTACGGTAAGTCAAGAGCTCTGGTTTCAGTTCCTGTGCATTAACCCATCTTCAGAACAGTCATGATTCTTCTTCCAGTTAACTGAATGACAAAACTCAAACTGACTTAGCAATATTGGGGCAGCAATTAGAAACAGGCAGTTCTCTCCAGTACCTACAGGGTGTGATAAGCACCAGGGGTCAGGTGGCCCAGGAGAAACTGGGGCATGTGGCAAGGTTGCACCACGTGAAGAAAGGACACAGAGGGTCCTCCTAGGCCTGGGTACATGGACAGGCTCCATTCCAGGGTGTGCCAGCAGGGATACTAAGAGCCACCCACCCTCTGAACAACCAAGTGCTCATCATGCAAACCTCAGCTGTGTCGCCTACTGCTCCATTCGCTCTCTCTCCTGAGCCACCCACATGTCACCTTTATTACCACAATACTAAATTATCAGTTAATTCTCTCTCCTAACCTTTTACCCAGTGACAGCCCATCCAAGGCAGCCTTGTTTTCTCTAGAAAGATGCCAAGGATACGATTTTGTTCCTTTCAAATGTATTTCTTAATCTCTCTAGATCTGCTGTTAACTATGTGATATATACACATTTAGATAAACATACACACGAAACACACACACAAAACCTACAGCATATATAACAAACAATATATCTGGTACAGTGGAAATGATAGGCTATATAAATATTTATTTTAGCCTGTGCTACTAAAAAAACCACCTTTAAATATTCTACTATGCCATAACATTTTCAAACAGGGAACTAGTAAATTCTCCTTTCAGTTTGTCCAAGGGCTTTAAATGTTCCTTAGTACACCTTTCTATAACCTAAAACTGAAAACAGATGAAGAAAAATCTATTAATGTAAAACGACTTACTTTTAAAATTGTATATCTAGAAAGATGCAAAATTAAAAAAAAACACACAAAACCAACATACTGATTTTAAACAAAAATTGTTTAACTAAGCAGCTTCTATTTAAACCTCAATGTATTATTACAGAAATCAGGCATTTATCTCTGTTTACCACCAGTTTAAGGTGAAGCCTCCTCAGTGTTAGACAATGAACGGCTGTGCCGCACAAAGAAAGTTTCCTGTCAATCTACAAACAAGTGAAACTACAGCAGTCAACACGTGCACAATGGTCGCACATTTGATTACTCCACATTCAGCAACATGCTGAAGGAAGCCCTGCAGACCACCTTTGCTACAAATAAGTGTGAAAGGAGACATAAAAAAAAAGTTGTAATGAACAAAAGCAGCATGATAGTGCTTACTAGTACACGTAATTTTCCCGTGCTGCACATAAAGCCAAATTCAGACACCAAGACCTCTAGAAGTATTTGAAGGGATTCCACTGGCTACACATTTTACCACTAATCTGAAATATGGTTCAAACTATCACTACAGCTAAATGGTCAGAGTATTACCATTGGGGTATTACAATTAAGTCACAAAATCAGCCTTCATCTACTATTCTCATCATGGCCTTGGCACTACAGACAAACACAACTCTCATTCCTTTCAGCAGCATCAGTGGTTGCTACATGCAGAAAGACATAATGCAATTGTTTTTAAGCAGATTAAGGGGAGCATACAGCACGAGTTCAGTCGCAGTTTTATCTGCTGTTTCTGTTTCCATTTTGGTAGGGATTTGAAAACAAATGGAGAAAATATGACATTTTCTCTATCCACCGTTTGTGGAAAAAATGGTGCAATGTTTGCATTACATAGAATGTCACTTTCTCTCATAAATTGATTTAATTTTACCAAGTGCTTAGTTAATTTTAAGCCTTGAGAAAACTGTTTCCAGTCAAAAACTGTATTATAAGAAGTAACATTTTTTCAGTGACCTGAAGCACTATCACATTTCAAAAAACTGATGCTGCAACAGGAACTGGAGTATCTGGTGAAATTGCAAATGTGCTGTGAAGGGCAAAGCTGAGCAGGAAGCTAGGGAAAGAGAGGGCTGAGAGATAAAGACACTTCAGTTTCTCCTCCTCCCCCCCTTACCAGATGCTGCTCTCTCCTGTGCCTGGAATTTGTGAGTGCAGCCTGTGAGAAGACAAGCTCCCAAGGAGCTCCCTTACACCCTGCCCATGACTTTGACATGAAATGGGCCTCCTGAGGTGGTCAGGGCACAGTGCAGTTATTGCATCAGTTTGGAGCTGTGCACTTGCTGAGCCATATGTTAACAGGTTCTAGGACATGCTAAACAACTTCTGCTCACTGGACTTCAGAGAGTTTTGGGGCGCTAGAGGGTACCCTCTCATGTGATCCTGTATCATTTACCATAACCATCCCCAGAAAACAATACAGTAGCAGTAGAAGCATTAGTAGAACATGGCAAAGAAAATACAATTAAGATGTAGATGTATGAGTGACTTCTTTCTGCATTAATAATGCTATCAATAAATCAATAGCATCAATCTTCTTTCTGATTTGAGGAATATAAGTTGCCTCACCTTTGGTAGTACTAAATAGTCACCTAAGCCTTTTTTATTAATCTTATGATGGCACTCACCTACAGCAACTTTGGATGCAAAGAAAACTAAAAATTGGACAAGAACTATTGGCAATGAAATGCTAATTAAAACACCTTACAAATAATACTTAAGAACTGTGATTATCTCATCAAAGATAGTTGCTTAACTGTGCCTATGACAGACCACAGATATTTAAATATACCCCAGTAAATCAGCTGATTATTAGGTAAAAATTGCTTTACCAATTACATTCACAGAAAGCTGAAGCATTATACATAATATATAGTAAGATAGTGCTAAGGGTAGACAGAAAACAGATTCTATGAAGGAGGGTCTGAGAAAGTGAAGAGTAGGCATCAAAATTTTCTTTTGATCCACTTACAAATCAAAATGAGATCTCTCAACTTTCCAGCTAAGTAACAGACAAATAGAATAGCAACCCAGAGCAATTCTGCTAGTAGAGTCTGAGATGCAGAAATGCTCTGAACTCATCCAACCAGAAACTGTATCCTAAAAATAACCAACAAACCCTCCAAAACACCTTTTGCTGACCTAACTCCATAAGCACATGCATACAAACACCCCAGAGATCTGCCACTGTATCCTAAGGTTCTTTTGGTGACACCTTCTTGTGTGGGGTCCTCCCTATTTTTGACCTCAGTTGACCCCAAATAACTCCTAAAGAGGTAATGAGAATTAGTTACCCACTGACAATTAAGTACACATAATCTGGATATTGTCCAGAACATGCAATTAAGTATAGTTAAGATTACTTACATTAAAAATATTAGTTATAAATAATGTGGTAGGCTGCAGAGCACAAAACATCATTGAAACACAAGGCTATTTAGCATGTTGCCACAGAGAAAGAAAAGGTTTTGCTAAAACAAGTATGTGTTACCTTCACTTGGGCAGAACACTTGGTGATCTGAAGTCAATACTCAGTATTTATTGGGATTTTTTTTTTTTATCAAGATGGATTGACAGAACAGCCCTGTACAGCACAGGAGACTTAATTCATGACTTGGTACATCCAACATAGAACTCAATAGACTAAGAACACCTACAGTATTTCTGAATGACTTCCTATGTATGGCTCGACCAGTCTGCAGTGAAGATAAGTGACAGAAGTGATTAGCTTTGTTTGTATTCAAGCTGATAAACAAAAGTTACATGTGTATTTGAATAAATCATGCATCATGAATTATGAAGTTGTACAACATTGGAATGATGAAAACCATTGATTTCTGTGTCTGCCTAAGGGCAAATAGAAGGAAAAAAATAATGTGATTTATAGAGTATTCACTAGGAATACTTCTAAAAATTATGTACATTCTTCCTGTCAGAGCAGATCAATACAATAATTTTATTTTTAAGCTAAGACATGGATATGGCTAGGACAGCCTTATCTCTTATTCCATTTAGTCTCACACATATGCAATGATATTCACATAATGTCTACAACAGCAAGACACAATTTTTGGAAATATAACACTTCGCTGTGAGCTCCTGGCAGCAGAGATCACATTTTTGCTCTACATCTTGCACTTAGCACAAGCATCCTGGGGCTAAGTGACATTTGCCTTCTTCACGTTACAAAAGAAAATGCTACTTGACTTCAAACAATTAATGACATGTTGTGAAGGTCTGATTGAAAAATATAGGTTACTAGTTTTATACGCAGTATGGAGTAAGATGGAAAAGCACTTATAAAACAGCCTAAGTCCTCCTCTAGGAGGAAAACCTGCATCAAAGTCAACGTGTTAGCAGTTTGGGTATTTTTGTTTGGGGTTTGTTGGTTTTTTTAATAGCTAGTAGGTTGTAAACAGGCCTGCAGGAGATCCTATCAGTAGGTCTGTCGGTCTCTCTGTGCCCAGTCCTGGGAACACATGCACCCTTAGCACGGCACTGATGCTGAACACCACAGTAAGATGGGGCACACACATCCCCCTTGGGGCATGCAGTCCTCTTACTGGGAAAATGTATAGCACTAGGGCTAATACTGCACCAGTTCATGCTGCTCAGTCAGGGTCTCAGGAAAGGCATAAGGAGAATGTGCCAACTTTCCAGCTGGGCAGAATGATAAGTCTTTTCTTACTGATAATGCTCTTGCAGTCATCACAGCCTCAGGACAGGATTGAGTAAAAGTTTGCAGGGGGAGGGAGTATCTTTCTTTAGATCAAGTAATGCAATTGAAGAATAGACAAGCTGTCAGATACACAAGAATTTTTCAGCTTCTATTGGATACCAAAGTCACAGACTCAGAGCAGATACTATTCTTATGGAAATTTATAATCTCCCCTATCTTTCTCCTTTCACCACAATCCCTTCAGTGTTCCTTAGAAGATAATTTAACTGTTTCTCTCTCCTCTACAAATAATTGCTTTCCCTGTAACCTCACTCTCCTTCCTTTTACCTAATTACTCACTCAGAAGCACAGTCTTTTCTCTCTGACTAACATATCCACTTAAACTCACATGCAATTTGTTCTCAACTTCTATTCAGCTTTGAAGTTCGCTGCTTCTGTTTCAGACAAGTCTGGTATGCCTGAAAGCTCATCCACCTTTTTCCAGACAGTCCAGACTCCAGTAGAGAAAACAGCTGCAAAGAGTCTGGAGATGATTTTGCTGTCCACTCTTCACTGCTCACTGAAGAAACTGTTATTGTGAGGCATAGACTTGGTAACATTGCAGAGAGTAAATAAAGTTTTTGTTGTCAACAAGTTACTAGGTAAGGGCAACTCACTGTTAATCATTAATTGGCTGTTTATAGCATGTTTAGCAGTTGCTAGAAATTCCTTATATGTGTCACGAGACTCCTTAAATGGAATATATAAATATGCAATTAACCACATATACAGAGAGTATGCCTACATTATCTCAGAAGTCAAGGTTACACAGTGGAGACAGATTTTAATTACTTGTATGTAGGAAAAAAAAAAGGCAAAATTTCCAAATAAGTACTATGATTCAGAATCATTTTTAATACTTACAGCCCCACATCCAACAAGAAAATATTAACTATATTTACCATTTACAGACATACAGATACAGCCCCTTTTTTTCAGAGATTCAATGACAATTTGTTATCACCTGAACAAAACAGGCGTGTATGCTTTATCTTCATAAGAAGCACTGAAAAAAGTCAAACCCTAACTTCAGCTGGATAAAGATCAGATTTTCGTTTAATAGAACAGAATGTAAAAAAGTGTGGTTTTCTTCTGGAAATTTTGAGGACAGCAGTAATAATCTTAAATATGCCACACTGTTCTTAGCTCTAGAAAATGAAAATTTTGCTCAATAGAAGAACAGTCCTTGCATAGGTTTTGATGTTTTGCATATGACACAAAAGATTTAATGCTAACAAACTTAGCAGATATTTGAGAAGTTCTGAATTTCAGATTAAAAGAAGATTCAAGTTAACACAGGACTTGCTCAGAATGATTAACATAATATGAAATTCTTTGAGGAACAAATAATATTCTGCACACAGCTAACAAAAGCTTAGGTGCCCTTGATATAACTGCATACAGCTACACCATTGTATTTTGTACAGTTATATGATTACATTATATACAACTAATTATACACAATATTGCAGCACAAGAACAATTGGAGAGCTGAGGTATGAGCTAATTCAAAGGAAAAAAGATCAGTCTCAGGTCAAAGAACTAGAAGCAGCTCTGCAAAATCCTGCCCCAGTATGCAGGACAGGACAAACCTTAAGAACAGGTGGCTGTAGCCCACTGTATCTGTGAGAAGAGCCCTTACAGACACAGGAGGGACAGATGCTCATGTGGAAGAGGAGTTACTGCCTTTGTCTTTTGGAATGGAATAATCCGTCATCTCACATTGAGGATAAGTGCCTATGCAGCCCGAGCTTTATAAAGATTTCTAATGAACATTCTCAAGTGACTGCGTGCTCAGGCATAAAGGCACTATGCTGGGAGGACTCTGCTGGAGACACTACCTTAACTGATGTACACTATTTAGAATACAGCACAAAAAGCCATGGGAAAAAAGGGAATAACTCCATTTGTTTCCCACTATATCTTTCCCCCTCTATGATCAGAGGTTTCAGATAATGTAACAAAGTGCAGAAATGCAGAGTGAAAAGCAAATTGAATCTTTGATATAACTACAGGCATGGCTGAAATCAGCAGGACTATTTGGAAAGGAACTAAGGTCTGCCTATTGCAGTAGAAGCATTTTGTAAACGTGGATGATAGATCATGATGTATCATGGTGTCTCAAAGGTAATAATAACAATAAGAAATAATTAACAGGTAGTGCCCTGTGTTTGACCTCATAATAGTACGACTTAAATGCTGCATAGACCTTAGACTGGCCCTCAACAAAGAGTGAAAAGTTTTACTCTTTCTGAACCTTGCATGATGGCTATTTTATCTGAAGAAAGCTCTTTAAAGTATGAGAGTGGAAAGTTTTCCCTTGGTGTCTCTCTTGCCGTATGACTAATATGCCCTTTTGATTTCTATTGTATGAAAATCCACTGGGAGGTTTAGGGTAGTTTTATTGCAGAAATCTATCAGATCTTATTGGCCTTCTAGGCTGATTAGTGGTAGGTTGTTTCTCACAGCTTTCTTTTGTTCTCTATCATTGTACCTCTCCTTGAGCTGCTCCAGTGAGGTTTACAATGCTAAATCTTGTTTTGCAGGAATGTGTAGGATGGTTTCTATAGCCTGATTTCTGTGTCATGAAGAATTGCATAAGGTGCTCTTAAAAGTGACAGAACTGGCTGCAGTGGATCTCTCATTTCAGTTCATAAACTTTATTGATTTTTTTCGAATACAAATATACCATTAAATTCAGAGTCAAAAGCAGGAGGATATTACGACTCTTCCATGGAAACAAATGTTCAGATTTTGGATGTCTTCCAGCCACTGTCTCATGCTAGATGGGTGGAAAGCAGGCTTGAAACTGGTGATGCTTGCCAGGAACAACATGGGATTTTTCTCTTCTATGACTAGAATAAAATCTCTAAAAAGGTTGAGAGGAACGTAAAGACGCAGGTTTAAGTGATGTATGCCTGTCCCACCCCTTAGCTTCAGAGAGGCACCTTGGCAGTGAATATAATCCAGAGAAACCCTCATCCTTCCACTTGCTAACCAGACAAGAGTGCAGTATTTTACATTGCAGTGATACAGGATAGGACTATGAAATTTTTCCACAGTTGCTTGACCTGAGAGAAACAAGGCAAAGCCAAGGTGACTAATACAGAGGGGTACACAGCTAGAGAGGGACTTGTGTGTATGTGGTATCTCACAATAACCAACTACAACCTGAATTCCAATGAGCTTTGGAGAAATCTGGAACTTCAACACAGTTTTGTTGCTAATCCATATAATTTTTCATTAAAAAAAGAATTAATTCCTCATGCCTCCAAATTCAAGGAATAGGATGGGTGGGGTAGAATTTCACAAAATCCAACTCTATAGTTAGAAGCATAATCAGAAACGTGACTGCTGCAGTTTGAAGCTCTAAAGAAAATGGTTTGTTCTGGTCATTTGTATTATTAGCTGGATGAAAATCATTATGATGAAAAACTAATTTGCTGAAAAGAAAAAACGGATGTCTAGCACTCTGTGAAAGCAGCTTAAATTTGGCAGAGTTTTTACAGGGAGGGGAAGAGAAGGATAAGGAAACTCAAATATTTTGAGGGTTTTTTTAAATGAGGAACTTCTGTTTTCTGGTTTTGAAACAGTGTTTTGAGACTACATTTAGCTACATTAATTTTAGAAAAAAAAGATCTAAGCAAAAAAATATTTCATTCCAGATCAGGCCAGTTTTTCAGAGTAACTATTTTTAAACATTCCAACACCAATACAAACTACAGACTTTCCCCACCTATCTTTAATTATTATGACCTGGTTTTCTGCAACTGCCTTGTTGTGTTGAACATTCATTCACCATACATTTCTCACAGCGTTTCCTTCTAACAAGCCCTTGTTCAATCCATAAAGAGAACATAAACAATTAGCCCAAGCAGTAATGTTCAGTAACACCTGAAACGTCTTCCAGTGCCCCATATTAATTTAAAAGTAATAACAACGAGAATGTCAACGCATCTTAAAAAAAAGTTATTGCTCCTTTATATGTGCAGCAGTCTATGATTCATTGGTTGGCACAAAGAAAATCACTTGCTGAAATACTAAGCAGGTTATAAAACATCATTTGTGTGTTCCTTTCACAGTGGATTTAATCTGTCATTATAAAACCATCCAATTAGGACAACAAAAAGAAGGTTATATTTTTGAAGTGTTGTTTCTGCCCAAATTAACTGCTTCATTTTTTGACATAGCACATTTGACTTAGCCTTTTCTCTGAAGTCTTACATTTGATTTTTATGTCAAAGAATTGCAGAACGTACTTCATTTTTGTTTTAAATGGGAGCTAAGGGAAATCTGCCCTGATTTACTTGGAACTTGGATATCCTTGTTAGGATAGCACAGAGTTTTTAAGCAAACACAGCATTTTAACCTCTGTATGCTGCACCAGATACTGTAACCAGAATGTGGTAGGTTTGCTTCCACTACAATTGCACTTTGGGATAAAATAAAGAAAAAGCACTTAGAATTCAGGCTTTTTATGAAGTTTTGTTAGACCCTTAATTATCTTATTAGATTTTATTAAGTACCACTAAAAAATGGAAATCTTAGTCTATAACTTTGAGGCAAACATCTGCTTTTGTAGTAAAGTGCTATTTACTTGTGTGCTTACAGCAGGAGGAACCACACATCATAATGGCAGAAAGAGCAGCAGATCTCCAGCTTCTGGTTTGAATTAAAAATGTACTCACTCACTCAGTGGATCAAGGCACTTTTTCATCAAACTGCAAAGGTGAATGCAGAACCACAGAACCATCCTTTTTCCCCTCAGGAGTTGCTTGGTGCATTTCTGAGATGGCAGTATGTTTTGTTGCAATATATGTTCCTTTGTTCTAAATTACACAAAACTGTAGACCTATACCCATATGTTTTCCTCTCTCACACTTTTGACAACTCTATCAAGATGGTCTCCTACTATACAGTATTTCTCAGGGCACTAACAAAATGTACGTATCTAAAATATTTAGCATGTCTGATGAGGTAACATGCTGTATTTTTGTTGTAGCCACATATTTTTGGCAGGCTGCTACCCATACTTTGCACCAATAGAGTTTTTTTTCCGGTCCTCTCATCACTTTCCCTCCTTCCTACCTCAAGTCTCTACCTTAATGATTAGAAAACAGAATAGGAAACTAACTGAAACTAGGGAATAAGGTCCAGAATCATGAGCATATGTTCCTTTTACATGAAAGAAGTAATGGAGAGTCTATTTAAGCTAAGCTAGCAGCCCAGGTACACCACAGCAACAAAAAATGCAAGGACAAAATCATTCTAAAATGGCATAGCACATCTTTGTACAGACCCCTGGACTTGCTGTGTAAACACACAACACATTTTCCACTGTCTTTTCTTGCTAACATTACACTGTTCTTTTGCTTTGTCAAGTTTATAACTGTCCTAACCACCTGGTACATGGCATGAAACTGTTTTCCCAGGGAGAACACAGCTTAATTAGCCTCTACATGGTATTTATCCTGCTTATTTCCTTGCCATTTAGAGAAGTAAATAATCTAACAGAAATGTCCCAAATGTGTTTCAGTTTAAATTCAGATGTGCCTCTCTCTTGCACAAATTTCAGGCTGAGCCCCTCACTTGCACAGAACTCTTCTGCTGTCAATCTTATCCACAGCAGAAGAAACACTAAACTGGAGATTTCTTGAAAGCAGTCTGTTATACAGAATGACAAGCTTACAGTTCTTTGTTCTCTGCACTTTCTTTACTCCTCATTGCAGCCTTTGAATCCATTGATTGTCCTACAACAGTGTTTACTCTTCAGAGTTAACATCCTTTTGGCCACCTGGTCCACTAGAGCTTTTTCAGGTAACAGATCAATGCTACAGACCTCAGAAAGTTATGGACATCATATATTCAAAAGACTTATGCCTGACTAATTAATTAATTAAAACAAAAATAGCAGCAACATTCTTTATGTCTTTACAAAATTTCTGGCACTCTATTAATACAAAATATTTTCTTAGAGAAGAGAAGGTGGGCATCAATGCTATGTCCCCTGTGGTTGAGAAAGAGAAGGGTTTGTTCTTTCACTAACAACACTGGATTTCTTTCAGGGAATGATTTTGCAGTGTTTCTGGACCAAGATGTTGATCTCCTGTCAAGATAGTACACTGATAGAAGCTATCCATTTTCCTTGCTCTGAAACTCTTTCTGCTATTTTTATATGTTAACTTCCTTTATGATTTTCATTATCTGGAAACTAAAACTACCCAAAGAGCTTATAGCGTCACAGAAGAAACCTTATGGAAATCTGTTTGTTACAGTCCAATGTTCTCTATAAGAAGGTTCAGAATGAAGTGCACATAAAAACACTTTTCATAGTCAAAAACAATTTAAAATATTTATAACACCTTTATATTTTTGCTGTAAATGCTCCAGTTTGGGTATCAGTCAAGCTCAACGCTTGCAGCACAGTTCAGGACAAACTGAACTTATTTACAAATATAACCATCAAAAAGGAAAATAAAAGAATAGGTCAGAAAGGATAGCTGGAGAAGAATAACATTCTAAAAATAAAAAATCAGGTTTGGTTGAATAAAAAGCGACAATCAGAATTGCTTGTGGTCGGCTATGGATATTGAGCTGAGATGGGAGACAGAAAAGTGAGAGTCTCTCACCATGAAAATAAACAAAGAAATGAAACTATAAAATCTCAGCAATACCTGGATATTTCATTCCGGTTACTAACATTCTCTTTCCACAGTGATTCCTCATGAGCAGGTGTCTGCACACACAGATTTACTTTTTTTCATAGGGCAATACAGCATTGGCTAAATTTTTGAAGGGGGCTACAATATTTTTCCGGATTACTAAGAAGAAAGGAGGTGTTTGTCACACATCCTCCAAGTCACCTTCCCTCTGCAGTGCCTCAGCTACTGTATATGCCAAGGCAGGCAGGAAGAGGAGGGTAAAGCAAGCTGCCACATCCAAGTCCTTAACCCAGTTACCCTCCCTGCCCACTTCCCACCTCCTACATCCATCTCAAATGCCCTGTTCCTCAATATCCATACACACTTAACATCTTGGACACCCTGACACTCTCAGATGCTGCCAGTTTTACCCCTTGCTATCCGAACACACCTTCTAACACTCCTATAGCTCCATCCAGTCAATTTTATTGAATTTCCATAAGTGGTGACAAGTTCACCTTTCTGGTTGTTCTTCACTGCCAAAAATGCTCCTGTCCATTAGAACAGTTCCTACTGTACTTTCTAGTCACTAATCTGCATATTCTCTTAGACAAGTAATTAACTGGCTTAAAATACAGATTTGCTTGTCTTTAATTCAGTTTAAAAAGCAGCTGCATTTGTGGCCAGCAGCAAAAGCCAGCTCATGTTCGTTGACCCCCAGTACAGTAACTTGACAAACACAATCTGTATTTTGGTTTTAGACAGTATGTTAGCCCTGAAGCAGTATTACAGAGTTTAAGCCTCAAATCATAACAGAAGTCATCTGCTCTATTAGGACAGTTACAAAAGAATTATATACACTTTAACTAGAGCACAGAAACATGGCACTGATGACATATTCTCACTCCTGCTGACTTCAGCATGAAGATGATTTATTTTTCATCCTTCAAGGGTGACCATAAGTGTGTAGAGATTAGCATAAGAAAGTCTTCCCTTGAGGAAAGTTTTTTATAGCAGCATCAACCTCTTATGGGTAGAGGAAGGAAAAAAAAAAGATAAATTAACAGTTCTATTTGGTCTAGAGTTTCCTCCGGAATAGGCCTTTTAAAGAGATTCTATTCTGTGTGTTACACAACATCACACTTATATTTCATTGCCTCCTAAAAATTTACTTCAGATAGATTAATTACTTCAGAAAACATTTTGGAATGTGGGTAGGAAGGAGCAGTAAAATCAACAAGAAAAAAACTAAGCTTCAGAAGGGATACATTCCTTCTGATCTTGCCTCTTCAACAGTCAAATCAGTCCTGTTAGACATCACCTACTTCTCAAATGATAAAGACCTATTTCAGGGACAGGCACCAGATCTTCTGTTGGTACTAGATAGAACTTCAAACTCCCACTAGAAGCAGAACATTCACAATCTGCACACCAGACATGCTTCACCTTTGCACTGCTCTTTCATGACATTTTCAGACTTTTCTAAAAAACAATGGAAGTGCCACATGTCAATTTGGGGTTTATTTCTGTATTGTGCATTCATTCCTGCGACTGTGTTTGGTTACCTAAGAAACAGTCACTGGGTAAAATTTGACTGATTATGTTGTCAGGTTGATTGTCAGTACCGTGGGTAGAGTTTCATGGGGTGTATGTGCGTGTGGGATGCAAAAAAAAATTAAAATAAATACTTGACAATGTTAGTTCTTTTTAGTAGTATTATGGAAAATGTGTATGAAAACTGGGAGAAATTACACTTTTAAGAAGTTTATCAGGAGCTGAATTACATTCTGAGGTCAATTTAGCCAAAGAAAGAGAAAGATAATAGGTCTTCAAGAAGAAAACATGGGTATTTTTAGAAAAGCGATCTGTATTGGAAGGTTACTAACACAAGAAGTTTATAAACTCTGCAAGATCTTAATAAGTACTAAACTTATTTTTCAAATAACAGCAGCACTCAGTGCTTTCATCTGTCACTGCCTTACACAAAATATGGAAGCATAACAGCCTTATTTAGTAATTTTCCAGTGTCACACTCTCTACATACTTGGTTCTTTGGGCAGTGGGAATATATCCAATTTTACTTGAAGCTCACATAATTAGGATTAAAGGAAATTGTTAAACAAAAATCAAATAGCTGATTGATAGGTTATCTTATAGTTAAACACATGCAGGATGGATTTTCTATGACCCTTACTATGTCATGTAAAAAAAAAACCCAACTCCCACACCAAATAGAGCTGTTCTGATATTGTGGTAGTGAGGAATAAAAGATGAAAGAAAGAAAGAACATCACTTAAATTATCACAGACCTAATAAAACAGAATTTTATCAGGGCTCTCATAATACTGCAGAGATTCATTTGTACGGAGAAGCACACTTTCATTATAGGTTTTTAAGTAAGCTGCAGTAAAAGTGTGCATCACAGGACACTCTGTGCAGCCTAAAGGCATTTTCCCTTATTATAACCTCCCCAATATTTTTTACAATGTTGTTGTTGTTTCACTCCACTTACAGTTCTAACTAAAATGGGGGATTTGCTTAGCAAAGTTACAGCATAACACCCCCTCACATGGTGTAACACTGCTGGCGCTGCATCTGCAACATCAGAAAGTATGTTGACAGCAACATGCACTTCTGTGACTAATAACATTTACAAAATATGGTTTTGGGGAAAGAAGAGGGGTTGTTTTCAAGTACTTCAACACCAGTTCTCCTACCATAGCTGTAGAATGTTGCAACCAAGGAGAGAACTGCACATAGCAAAACCAAATCTCTGGGGAGCAAGTAATCACTGATGGCTGTGAAACAGTGGTGAAATAAAATCAGTTGCGCTTGCTAGTCCTAAGCATGGCACAGTTGCTCCTAAAGTGCTCTTCTGGATGAACAGTAGCCAGAGGTTTCAGGGTGCAAGTCCCTACAAGGTCAGTTATTTTTTCTCTCATTAAAAAATAATGTCAGAACCACTGTAGCATGGTGGCTCGACAGCCTAATGCATCCCGCTTAGTGCGCTGGCCTTCTGCTCTCAGCCACCAGTCGGGGATCAAAATGCACAGCAAAAACTCAATGAATTTCCAGGTCTGTTGCCTTGAAACAGAGAGGGGGCTTTGGTTTTTGATCTTATGAAGACATTTTGCTTTGGGGAAGGTAAACAGACCATATGTTTGGAGAGATTACTGACTTCTGTAGGGATTTGAAAGAGCACAGATCTATTTTGTTGATTATTTCTATAATGATGATAGAGTGAATAAACACATTACCAAAAATTCAGTGTACTGGAAGACTGCTCCAAATGAGAGCATAACTCAATGTAGTACAGCATTTATTGGTAGATATGATTTTTTAATGGACAGGCTACCTGACAAGTAAGAATCCTATTTTTTCAAAACATATTAATATTTCAGCATTTTTCCCTCCTACTCTGCAGCAACAAAGAAGTGTTTTCGGACTTTTTTTTTAATCAAATTTGACTCAGGAAAGATGGAGCTGAGGGAAGAAGGGTTAAAAAGACCCCAAACCCTTCTTTTTGTATAGTGAGCCCAGTGACTTTTGTGATCCCCTGCAAAGTAGAAGACAAATGTAAGCTTGCACTGTATAAAGCAAGACACTGAACCTGGTTTGATACATCTGTCTTTCAGTAGACTTCAATATTTAATCAGTTTTATTAAGCAGAACAGAAATGTTGCAAGACTAAATCTAGGTCTGGTAAGTAACAGAGTTTATCACTGCTAAGCTAAAAAAGTTGCTCAGTACAAACTACACAAGCACACAGAAAAAGCATGAGGAGCTGAAATCCGTAATTTTGGCTGATAAAGCTTGGGAGGAAAAAAAAAAGAGAGGGATCAGAGCTATATTTTGACTTCTTCCTCTATCATACAGTGTCCAAAAGACAGTCGCACTTATGGAAGGGTAATATTTTGGCTGTAAGAAGAGACAGTTGTTCCAGGGCTGCTGCAGCAAAGCAGTGCCTGGGCAGGAGGGGATTTCTGTTACAGTGCTCTGGAGGGCATTGACAATTATGAGAATATTTCCATAAATGAAGAGACATTATGGTATATTAAGCTATTTGCTTATAAGATTGTCACAATGAAACCCTGCATTTCTGCAAGCCTTCACACACAAGCAGTGCATTTGCCCCTTAGATTTTGCCTTCTAACTCACTTTGGTCACTTATCTTAACAACATTTTCTTTAGAGAAACCTAGGAAGTGTTCTATTGATAGGGAACACAACTCAGGAATACATGCACTAAAGGCATAAATACAGTCTTAATAAAAGGAAGGTTGTTGCCATAGAATAATACAGTAAGTCTCTGCTGTCCTATGAGGACTAGGTCAGACTGGTTCACTTTTGAGTGCTTCTCCTGTACAGAACGGAACATTTGAGGAGCAGTGTAGAGGAACAAAATCAAGCTGAAGAGAGCAAGAGTCTCACCCTGGACAGGAGAAACATTTGGCACTGTTTACGTGTAAGAAACAAAGTGAACAGTATATTTATGTATTTGACTACAGCTGCAATACAAGCCATGGTCTTGGTTTATATTGACTGCAAATTATGTTTACAACAAGTAAATAAAACAAAAACTGTGCTCTTTTAACACAATTACTTGCATCGCTATGTTATGAAAAGGTAACTTAAGGGCTAAAGTCAACATCTTCAGAAGACAGCAAGGCTGAATCTTTAGATGTTTCACTTCTGTGTCTGTCCCCCCCACACACCATGCTACATGGAGGTATGCCCGGTGATAAGTGTCCAGATAGGTGTTTGCCAGCTGTTGTGTGCCCCTCCAGACAAGGAACTTGCAGCCTCTCCAATCAAGACTGAAGGGGAGCTCAGTGAAACCTCTCTCTACAATGTTGGGGACAGGTCCATCTTCTACTGCTGTTTTATTTCTACAGCTGCTGATTAAATAACCCACCATGCAGTTACCTGATGGCAGTCAGTAGAAAATTAAATATTTCCCCATGCAGAGTTCATTAGACATCAGAGTTTCCCAGTTAATTCACTAGGCCTCTGTGAATTCCTAGGGAATATTACAAAATTATAATTTTGGTCTATGCTCCTCCAACCTATTACAGAACACATTTCATTTTCTCATATCTAAAGCATAGTGAATGAAACTATTAGAGGAGAAAACACATCTGTATCCCATTTACATTTCTTTTCTTGCAGATCAACATAACAGGATTAATTCAGTCCTTCAATATTCTTTATTCAGTAAAATCTCAAAATAAAAGAACTACTAAACTGCCCCTCCTACTACATAGCACTAATGATTTTTTACTTTTTTACACTTAATTTTGTGTTGTTTTTGAAGCAAGAGTTTTATTTCAAACTACACAGCTCCTCCTGGAGAAAGGAGGAAGCATCTGGAGAAATGAAAAAGCTGCCAACTCAAATTCACACCTTAGAGCCCCAGACACGGCTCTTCAACACTGCCTGTGTGTTCAGCTGAATGAATTTAGCCTTGCAACTGCTTTCCACATGAGAAGTGATATCTTCACCTACACACTTTAAAAAGTTTAGACATGGCAAGTTGACTCATGAGGCTAATATCAAGACCAGGCAAATAAGATACAAGTTACCCTTTGAAACACTAAGGAATACTGTCAAGTCCTGAAAAAAAGTTTCATGCACAGTAGAACATTCCATTTTTAGGTTATCTTGCATTTAGCAACAAAGCCCAACCCATTTAGCAGATATAGAGGCAGAAGAGTGGGCTGATGGAAAGCCCATGGAGCTCTAAAAAGATGCCCATTATGTTCAGTTGTCTATCGGGAAGGGGCAGGCACAAAGAAAAAGGAGAGACTCATAATGAACTCAAGTCAATCCTCAGGTTGAGAGAGAAAGGAACGAAATTTGGACAAAAGTCATATTAGAAAACTGTAGTGAGCAAACAGTCTAGAAACTGTCATATCAATAAAATGAATAAAAAGCTCACCACAGAACTTGATAGGGTGGGAAAAGACTACACTCTGCTTTACTGGATATAAGATCTCAAAGATTTAGCTGACAGTATTGCACATCCTGCCTTCACACAGACATTTTAGAGAACTGAACAACTTCATAGGTCATTTTGTGCAAAATAATAAGCCTTTATAAATATGGCTGAAATTATTTTTGACACAAACATTGAATTTGTTGATTTCCCTTACTATCAGTACTATCATCTCTTCCTCATTCAGAGATAAGGTCCTAAAGTACTGGATACACTGCTAACCTTGTTTGCAGACCAAGGTCACTAGCAGTTGTGCAGTCACTTGTCTCTAGATAACTGCTCTACCATCAAAGATGCACTTGAATCTCTGAGCAGTAGCTCTTTCCCAAAACCACCCAGCAGACGTGTTTACTTAAGTCACAGTTTTCTTTTGTCAAATTCTTAAAAGCAAGAGAAGTGTTATAAAACTGATCACTAATGTTAACCTGAGGTAAGTGGCTTCTCTCACAACTGCCCACTAACAAGACTGTTTGACTGGATCTTGAATGCTGATCTGGATATCCATAAATATCACCCGGAATATTCATGTATTCAAGTGATGCTGCAGATGCAGAGAAGCATCCATGTATGTATAAACACATGTACATATCTATGTGTGTACCACCTGTGTAGCTGCCACATTTACTCACTCAGATATTTCTAGTCTGGTAAGATATAAAACAACAAAAGCCAAATTCCTTTAAAAAAACAAAGAAACAAACAAACTAACACACCTCTAAGTGTTCTAGAGTGGTGTATAACAGAGTTAATCATTAAGATATGCTGAGCTCTCTGGAATCTGATTTAGATTAATTCAGACAATACTTAGTGTTTTATTTAACTTCAGCAGTCCTCACTATAAAGGTAAGTTAGCACACGCTATACACACTAGCCTGAATCCCAGACAGAAAGCAGTAGGTAGGCATGTGCCTCCTGTCTTTTTATAAAGTTCTCTGTAATACTAGTCAGCACAGTTTGCAGCAGCATTAAACATACAACCATACCAGTTTCAAAGTTCAAAAAGCAAGGCTGCTCAATGGAGCAACATTTCTGGCTATCAGTGTCAGGCTTTGGCTTTCCAACTGGTATTTCCCAATTTACACTGTAAGTACCACTGGTTAAAGACAATGCTGGCACAGTTGACCCTGTGCCATGACAAAGTGAAACCTGGAAAAAAAAAACACAACCCCACAACAAAGCAACAACAACAACAAAATCACAAGTAACCTGTTTCAAATGTAAAGTGCCAAATACTTTCTGACCCTCATGTGGATGTGCCAGACACACGAAAAATGGGGTGTAAATTCCTATTTTTCCCCACTTGCTTTTCCACAGGTCACAAAAGGGCTTGTGCTAGAGTACTGTGTCCTAAAAAACAGTGCCAAGCACTATGAGGTGTGTACCACGTGCACTTTATAATGTAGAACAACAAACCTGTGGGGGTCCCCCAGAACCAAGGACACATTCCTTGCAAACTTGAAAACCGATCAACTAACTGTTAACTAGCTAAGTACTGGTACAGAAAGACACAACACAATATTCTGGTGGGAAAGCAGACAATGGGGTATCCAGATTTCTCAGTGCATGGAGCTGCCTTCCCAAGGCAGATTTCAGAATCCACTCCAGCATCTCTGAAGGGTGCCAAAGCTGCTCAGTTTTAATATAGCTCTGCTTTTCCTCCTGAAATCATATGTTAAGCACATATTGGAGATACTGACAAGAAAATACACACTACTTTGTCTTGAGTATCTGATCTTGATACAATTATAACAATCTCAATTAGGAGATGTTGATGGCTCTGTTATGGAATGATCTCTTTGTAGCTTCCCTGAGATTTATGCACTTCATCATCCCTGACTCTTCTATGCCTTTGTTCGTCTTTTGTTATGAAGAGAACAATAACAGTGGAATATACTGACACAAATTAGAACAGCTTATTCTCATTAACTTCTCTAACAAAGACAACAGAGACTGAACAGTATCCACAACAGCTCTGTCAAACATTGATTTATGTTGCAGTATTGCAGCTCACGAAAAAAGTGAATGTGAGATTGCCTGCACAAAAGTAAACATAAAACAGTTGGCCAGATGAATCCTACTTGTTTTCCATCTTGTACTAAGAGCCTAAAAACATTTCATGTCTTATTACCACATGCTGTGCCCCTCCAAACCCTGCCTCCTCCTCTCTAGCACTAGTTTGTCACAGGAACACCTCTGTTTGGCGATTGTGTGTTTTGTGTATGGCACCAATACTGCCAGCACAGGGCTGGTGGCTTGTTTTAGGAAGGACACATGGGCACTAGAAACCAGTCTGATTTTACAGGTGCCTGCTGTCCATAAAGCAGTTCATGGGGCACTGTTAAAACTAACTCTTGGCCTGCATTTGCAGCTGTTATGCAGTGGGAAGCTGCAACATTCCCAGGTCACGATCATTTAAAATGTGTTCAGCCAAACAGAGCCATTACTTCTCAAAGATTTGTTTCCAGGTTTTCTTGCCTTTCACTGTAAACAACTGCTGGCAGGTTTTGCAAATCTGTTTGCATTGAATTGCTTTGCTAATCTGCATATGCAAATAGAAGCAATTCAAATTTAAGTGTCAATTTCCATAAACATTGCAATATCCGGCTTGATAATACACACGTGCATGTGAAATATTAAGCCTAATTAGACTGCAAGAATATATATAAAATAATTCTTTTTTTTTTTCCAT
Organism: Apus apus; assembly: GCF_020740795.1. NCBI lineage: Eukaryota > Metazoa > Chordata > Aves > Apodiformes > Apodidae > Apus > Apus apus. The sequence goes on along the minus strand of NC_067287.1, from coordinate 31,076,168 downwards.
TTCAAACCTAAGCTCTCAGGCACTTGAGCTCCGAAGGGTTTATTAGTTGCACTGCAAAATGCATTCTGCATCTGATCCTTTAGTGCTAGGAGTTTGTCTTTCATCAGGATCACACTCATTTAAACTAATTTACAGAATGAAATAATTTCTCAAGGGTTCTCTTTTCCAAGTGTCATTTTTTTTATTTAGGACTGAGTAAGAATAATATATCAAGGCCAAATATAGTTTTCTGCTAGTAATTTCAGGGCTACATGGTGAAATTTAATGAATAGGGCTCATTTTATGTCAGGGAAGTATAGGCTCGTTTTCTAAGCAGCATTACTTCTGACTTTTATAATGAGAACTTTCTGTGAACCACATGTCAGCCTTTGTTGCAGGTAGATAAAAATGTGAAAAGGAAATACAGACATAGATCTGGGTTCTACACTATACATAACATGTGTGCACTTATTAGCTCTAATTACAGACAATACAATTCTTACCTCAAAGCTTGTATCAGATTCAAGTCTAATGAAATCAAAGTTAATCATGCAAAGTTTGGTCCATCTCAAAAAAAAAGCTTATTCCCATTTTCAGAATCACAACTTCCTTTCTTCCCCCAAGGTTTTAAGTGAAAATCTGATCAAACAAATCCACCCTTCTTACTATTTTATGGGACTTTTTTTTTTTTTTTTACATCAATAAGAAAAAGCCCATGCAGACATATGTAAAAATAAAAGCTAGGGAATTACAGGTGTCTGCAGCATTGATCATTCACCAACATTCAATGTTTGTACCTCTGTTGTTTCTGTTCCTATTTGCACATTCAAGTGAATCTTTGCAGAGAGGGAATATATAATCTATAGTGGAAAATTACTATTCCAGTCATACATGAATAAATAAAGGAGAGCTGAATCAGAAGAGGCTTAGGTTAGATATTAGGAAAAAGTTTTTCACCCAGAGGATGGCTGAGCACTGGAACAAGCTCCCCAGGGAAGTGGTCACAGCACTAAGCCTGCCTGAGTTCAAGAAGTGCTTGGATGTTGCTCTCAGGCACATGGTGTGATTCTTGGGATGTCCTACATAGGGACAGGAGTGGGACTCAATCCTGATGGGTCCCTTCCAACTCAGCATATCCTATGAAATAGTCTTGAGATAGGACAGGTCTACCGTTTGAAGAACAAGCTGGTGAAGGCACGCACGGAAGGGAAACTCCCTGAGAGAACGAAAGAATGTATAAGAAGGCAGGGAAGGAAAAAAGCATTGTATGTAAGTGTGTTTCTGGAAAGTCACAATTACCTTTGTGATATTTGTGACAGAACTGCAAGCCTGTGCAGTCTAAAATGACATGAGTAATTATTATTTCAATAAAGATAAGACCACTGTCCATCTGTGGTGTTTCTCCCATGGAATGTATCATGGATACATGTACAAAAATCTTAAGATTTCCTGTTTTAATCATGTTCCAGTAAGGGTGAGGCTAAGGTGTTTCTTCAACAACGTTTTCCAAGTTCCTGTTCTTGGACTATGCTGCCCAATCCATGCATAAAATTATAATGCGTCCACATTTCACAACAAAACACAGTTCAGCTCACCTGACAAATGGGAAATATGACAAGTTTTAAAAATAGCAGCACAGCTAAACTGCAATTTTCCCCTCTAACCAGCATGTCCTAATCTCTCAGCTTTGATCTCCTCTTCATCTGGGAAACTTGACACTAAACACTGCAGGCAAATTTGTTTCACCTTTCTGTAAGCATTTTCTTCAAGACAATGCATGAATGAGATGGGGGGCTTATCTTTCTCCAGCATCAACTACATCTGGGTGTTAGCAGGATGCCCCATCAAATCCATGAGTTTTACAATCACCTCCTCAGAGAACAGTATGGAAGTCTATTCATAAAGTATGAAATTTAGCAGGTCCCCAGTGGAATCTCTACACCATGAGACAGAAACAAATATTTGACTATCTAAAGGCTGATTAAGGGCTAATGTGTTAATTAGTGTCAATGGATTTTTTAAACACTTACAGAAATTATTAGACCAGGTATCAAGATACAGTAACCATGGACATTACTTCTACATTGAGAATACAATCTGAAACATCTCCCTGCACTTGCCTGACACATCACAAAAACTGAAACTGTTGACACATCCTTGGAATGACCAGTATCAATGGCTTTGCTTTTTTTGAAGTTAGTTTCAAGTCATCTGTGAAAACGGGGCAGTTCCTTTTTAGTTTCTAAGTAATGCCATATTGGTATATTTTCAAACCACAGGGCACTCTATTTCAACCAAGTATAGAAGAGCTTACCTATAGAAGTACTCTAATATATTAAAAGCAGAACTAATCAAACATAATAGCAGAAATATATTACAAATAAACTGCTTTTGGACAATGCTTTCCAAATGATGGAATCACACTACCTTGAAAATTAAAAGCCTTAGTATTTGAAATTAAGGAGACCATAAGGTTTATGAGAGGATTTTCAGAGTGACAGTGTCTTTTAGTTCAAAAAGTTGGGGTCAACTCTTTCTGGTATCCCGCTCCCATCACTTTGTGCTATGGCCTGAAATCTTTGTATCTATCTAGTAATGCTGAACTATGTATTGTTTGCTTATGCCTAGATTATCAAGAGTTCTAAATCAAAAGTGTTCTCTTCATTATTTTTTACTCAAATAATCTGCACAATTACAGCAGTAATTCTTCCGTATTTCCAGATCACAGAGCAAAATTATAAAATTCAGTCTTGAAGCTGTATTATAGGGACCTTACTGGAAACAACCTGTTTCATTTCATGAACACTCATTAATTAATCAATCAGTTTTTATTTCTTTTAATGATTGGGTGGTCATTTTGCATAGTCTGACATTTTTCAAGCTTAATGCTACTCAAAGAAAAGCTAAGTGGTATTTTAGAAATACACCAATTCAACTCTATGAACTATATTTAATTATTAAGTTGACTCAAAGTATATTATTGCAGGACAAAGAATAAGAAGGTGTTTTGTTTGTTTGTTAAACACCCATTTAAAAAATAATCTTTTATTCAAATGTTTCTAGTTTCCTATCTGCAATTTCACTTTCTCTTTCAATGAGCAATGCAAGGCTGGCAACCTTAAAAATTGCCTGGGTCATTCTACTTACAAAACACCAAATAATTGCCATTACTGATCCTTCCAGATTTACTAAAAATTATCACTAGTAGCCTGGAGAGGTCATAATTCAGCTCTTCAGAATTTCTTCCATATATCTCAATCAAAACTACTGTTCTTCACTTTTTAAATGTGCTGTTTTGTTTAGCAACTTCTTGATTACTACAGGAATGAAAATCTGCTGTATTCATGGAAGTACTTCCAAGATAAAGAGCAGAAATAATTACAGACAAATAGCAATTGTTATTTGTCATAATAGATAAACCACACTGTCAGATTTATTTCAAAATTATTCTCTGGCTCTTATTACACTAACTACGACAGCCATGGATTTATCCCTGAGCCATTTAGTTTCCCCTCTCAATTTGTTACAATTACTCACTTCTGGTTTACATACCCTCTTTTTATCTTATGTGTTATTTTTAAATATGTAGAACAAATCCAAATGGGAATTTTGTTTCTTAAAATTATTAATACTTTCTCTATATTTATTTTGCACATATATGTGTGTGTACACACATGTAGATGTTCATTATACCCATCATACCCTGGGTATTATGAAATAATTTTTAAATATTTTTCTTCTTTATACAGGTTTCCCTACCACTAAACTTGGTTTGTTAGACATGCATAAGCCTTGTTGACTTCTTTAAGTAGCATGGAATTTAGAACCAGAAATATGAAACAGCTTGAAAAGATGACAGGAAAAAAATGTGTTTCTCTAGGTAAAACTAAATTTCATGCTTTAAAATTAAATTAAAATATAAATTCACAGCTTTCAGCTTCAAATACATTTAGATGTAGCTTCAAAAATTAAGTTCAATTATGAGTAATTTGAGGCTAGATTGTCTCCTTGTTATTACTTTGAAAGCTTTCGTTGTCTTTCATAACCTGTGGTGACAAGGCAGAAAGAAAAAAAGCAATTTTTTATGAGCTAGTAGCAGACACTTTTTCTGCTCTAATTAAAAGTCATAATTATATTTTTGATTAACCCAGAATGAACAATAAAACAGATTAGTTATCAGCTGCATTTTGTGGAACAGTATTGAAGCTTAAAAAAACTAAAATTCTCTGACATTCTTAGTAGAGCTAGATAAAGCAAACCAAAAAAGTGTAATTTATGCTTAACAATCTACATAAATTTATTTCTGTTTTGACATCTCATTTGAAAAATGAGCAGAAATAGTAATTCAGCCAAGCTTCTGTAATGGTAGATTTTTGTTGCTTCATAAGGTATGTGTTTTGCTTGCATTATTTTAAATAAACTAATTTCACAATAAGAATTTTTTTAATAGCAAAAATTAGTTATTGAGTTTAATTATTGGGCAATATATCTCAGAAAGGTGATTTGATGTTTTCGAAGATGGCCAATACTCAACACGTTTTTTGATTGACCTTGTTGCACAAAGAACAAATCAATGAACGGACATGATGTAAGATATATAGGAAAAGTTAGAAATGCAGACTCCACCTCAATATGTTTTTAAGCTGTAAGTATCCCGCAAAGTGTGCCTTTCTCCCCAGAATAGAGGTGTCTTGATTTCTCTCATCTGCGCAAATCCTTTCATAAAGAGGAACTAGAGTATTCAAAGTAACTGAAGGCATAAATTATACTATTTTTCCTCCAAAACTGATTATTACCTCCTGACACACACAGTTCCTACCACAACTAAGAATAACTTTCAGATTATTTTCAAAGACTGCTAATACTTCTCCTGTAGCAAACTTCAAATTCAACAGCAAATGGTAGAGCTGGTATTCAGGAGCTATGCAAATTGTTGAAACTTTGCACAGTGAAAACTTTCCTTAATCAGCATAAGTTCTTCATCAACTTAACACAAAATATATTTTAGTGTTAAAGGAATCTAATAAATTACAGGAAAGAATCAAATGCAAAATGGTTCACAATGTGAAAATGAGAAGGAGCCTAGGGCAGCATCGGGGAAATTCCTGCAGCATTCCCTACAACAGCCACTGCCAGAAAACCCTTACCACAGGTTCATCTGCAGCATAAAACTCATCTGAAAAATGTCAACTGTGGGAAGGTGTTCAGAGCATTTTAATCACTAAAATCAGGCCACACACTTTAAGTGTACAAATAACAAACAATAATTATATAGCCTGCAAACTAAGATGGCTTTAAAGCATCACTAAACTTTAGGAGCTGAATCAAGGGTGAAATCAAATTCAGACTCACCGATCAGTCTGACAAGGGAAATGAGCATTTAAAATTTCCATTGCTCTTTAAAAATATTGGAACTTTTTACAGGGAGAGAGAGGTGAGGAAGTTAATTTTCTTTCAACCTTGTAAAGTGTTAGAGATCTATTGATGTTTTTCTCAGATACTACTAAAAAGCAATGATCTATAGGGTAAAAGCTGTTTTAGGGCTGTGGAACTTACAAGTCTCAATTCACAAATAAATCACTTTTGTATAGAGGACATGAAAGAACCAGGGTTCTTGAGGTTTGACTTGGACAAAATTGAGTTTATCAGTCCACACCTATATGGCTACTTCAATCACCTTTTTCAGCTTCCAACTTCTGACCATAAATCTGCCTATAGCATGTTTTTATTTCAGATATGGGAAAGTGGAAACAAAGAAAAATATCAGTTTATAAAAATTTAAAAATAAAAGGAATGTACTAGCCCAGAGTTCATAACTACAAGCTAGGAGATTCATACATTAATTTTAAAATGAATGTTTAGGGCTTTATAGCCATTGACCTGAACAAGACATTTTTCACACCGACTTTCTTTAGAATGTAATGCTTTCTGTGCACTGGGGGGAAGGGGAAAAGGGTATTAATCTCTTATGAGTCTGCTGGAAGAACCCTTGCTGTATTCAAGAGTTTAAAATAATAGCTTTAAATATGATCAAGTAAAGGCCAGATGTAGCTCTAATTGCTTTAGATATCTTTTAAAATTCTATTAATATTGTCATAAAATAGAAAGCTTCTATATTTGGAATACCCAGAAGAAGATTAGCAGAAAATCTACGTAAGATTTAACAGGTTATAAATCATAAACTCATGAGGCTGTATGCAATACCTATATGCTATAAGCTTCAGTTCAAAAGCAAGTTTGTATAATTCAGTCTTATAGAACTACAGTTATGTCTTAGGGTTTTCCACATTTCTTCGTTTAAATGCACCTTAATCTAGTTAACACTATTGTCTTCAATATCTGAGGTAGAACTCTTGAAAACAGAAGAAAAGCATGTATGTGACCAAACCCAGGTTGTATTAACCAAGGACAGCTTATTCCAGATATAAAACCAAACAAACAGGGAAACCACTTTCTTTCCCCCATAAATTTCCTACCTTTAAAAATTAAAGGAAAACTCCAGATGTAAAATATTCCTTAATAACTAACTGGGAAAACTGGGCTAGAAATACATAGAGAGAACCAGAAAAGAGAGGCGACATTTTTCATGTTCAGTGACACGAAAGTGTGCGACGTAATTGAAAGGATGAGATCAGAAATGGTCTGATTTTGCTGGATCACAAAGAAAAGGACAGAGGTGCTTCTGAGAACCTCTAAGAGACTCCTCCAAAGACAGGGTTAGTCTCACATTGGTGTAATAGGTCAACACAGAATAAGCTGTTCTCTTTGCCCACAATTAAGAAAGCTAATGTGCTGCTATTGATGAAGGAGGATTCAAATCATACTTCAAGGATGTCAGCCATCCATCTCTTTTTTCTATCCTGGCAGATAGCAACGTCTCTTCAACTGTTTCCATCTGACAAAATATGTTAGTATATGTAAAAATAAGGGAAACTGAATTCCTTATAAGTGCACATTGATTTAACTGATGTTGGGAGAGTTGTTCAGGCATGTCATTCTCTGAACATAAAAACGTGTGTCAAATCACTTTAAGAATTTTTAGAGAATTCTCCTTAAAATTCAATGCTCTTACTTGGTAACTAGTATTTCCTAGTAAAACACACTACTCATCAAATCCTCTAAAAATATTTGCATTCCCTACATGAAATAACACAGATTAACAACATGTTTATAAACTAAGTTACTATGATTAACTAATAACCTCAATTTCCTTTGAGTAATCTGAAGATACATCCACAACACCTGCTTTGCAGTGACATACGTAACAAGATGAGCTATTACAAATTGTCTCAAAATCTACAATACTATCTAGATGTACGTCCTACTCCCACATGCAGCCCTCACAATACTTGTGGTGATCATGGAGAAGTAACACTTGCTTCTGCTTCATCAGTGCACGTAGCACTCATGGAAGCACACAAGCACAAAATATTCTGTTCAGTATTCTATAAGAAATCTTCAATTGCAGCTAATTGTTTAATTGACAAAAAAAGTTACACATACAGGATCTCAAACCACAAAGAGTGAAGAGAATTTTTACACTCTAAAATCACACATCAGTCATTGACCCTGAAGAAATAATTTTAGCTGAAAATTGACTGATTTAGAAAGTGTAGGGGAAAGGGTGTCAGCGAAAGGAGCTATCTTCAAAATCCCTTGCATTTCAAATTGTATCCTCTTGATCAGTATGCTAGTACAGCAACCTGCAGTCTAATCTCAGTTATCCATGAGTTCCAAGAACCTCATTCTTCATCAGCTCATTGCAGCTCCCTGTTCAGATACATCATAGCATGCAACCATTGCTTATTCTTTGCAAATTTCCACAGGACCAGAGACAATATAGCTGTGCTTCTGTGCAGCTGCATCACTAGGTTTCCAGGCTAGGTCAGCAATAGCCTTTGGATTTCTTCATTCCATACTAAAGGCTGAAAAAGCCTTCTTACTCTTCCTATTAAATTATAGCACTGGCAAGCATATACCCTTTGGATAAAAGCCCATTGGCACTATTCACTCTCAATGCAAATACTGTCTTTGCAAATAGCATGAGTGACAGATTATGACACAGGGATTTATCCTCTGCTGGCAAAGGGCTCTTCTTGGTCTTGTCATTTAAGTCTAAATTATTTTATTTTAAATTAGTAATAGTTTGCATGGTTTTCAAATAGATGAGGATATTGCAACTTGTAATTCTGGAGAAACAAACTTAGAGAATCATACTAATAACGCATCAAACACTTTCCGGCAGAAATACCAGGAGAAACTGTTCAATAACATTGGGGCAATTTCTGAACACTATAATGTACAAGAAGAAATTCATGACATTCAGACAGACATCTGTGTAGAGAGGCTCAAGGTGATTTAATATTGTTTGATGGCAGTGGAGCAGCAGCAGTATGCTCTGCCATTGGGTTACTACCTCAACCACAGTGTCCCTGTGAACTAAACAGAGCAGAAAAGTCCTCCTGCAATTGTGTAGGTATTTGTGAAACAGCTGGTAAATTTCTCTACTACCATGGAGAACTGCAAGCAGGTCCAAGCTTCAAACTGTGATATGACAACTTTTTTTTTTTTTTTTTTTTTCTTTGCTCTTAGTAATTCTACACTCAAGAGAGTCGCTTTGGCTTTGGTCTCTGGCACGATCAACATAATCCTAGAGAAGACTAATATCAGGGAGTAGAAGCTACATCTGAAATTCTGTTTTAGGGAGCAGATCTAAAGAGAATTTGTGGGTTTTATTTTCCCCTTCTGTTTTTAATGTAAAAAGTCTTCAAGGCAGCTGAAACTTAGAGAAGTGTAATTACACTCAACAGAAAGTTTTAATGAAAAAGAAAGCTATGTCAAATGGATGATAGAGCTCTGAAATCCCAGCACATTTGGATTCTGGAATTAGTTTCCCCAAAACAAAGAGGAAAGTCTGTAACCTAGGACTTGGAAAAATAAAATAGAGGTTTTAGAAAACAATTCTGCAGTGACAAGAACAGAAGCTGGAAAGAAAAGTCCTACTCTCCACTTCTAATATTAAGATTGCTTTTATGTGATCATTGTAACATGAAGCACATTTCCTCATTTCTTTCTGAAGTTATCATCCCCTCTATCTTTCTGCCCTAAAAACAATGTAATGTGTCATTTATTTCTGCAAAAAAAATAAATTAATAGGCATTTTTTTAAAATTACTTATTCTGTTTTACCTTTTTTATTTTTTAAAGTTGTGGTGTCTTTCAGAACTGTGCTACATCGAATGGAGAGAATAAATAAGTTCTAGAAAAATGCATCTGATAAAGCTGAAAGAGAATGAAGGCTCAGAAATATGGTGTTTAAATGGAAAGAGAAATCTGAATGGTTTTTTGATTTTTTTCTTAACAAACAAAGGATATAGCTGAGGAACTATATTATTTCACACCAATACACATAATCATTTAGGTTTTACGATATCTGGAAAGCACAGTAAAATAAACAAATTCTCCATCCAGAAAGCACAATTTTGATGCCTTTGTATTCTCCCAATATAGTTAACAACAAAATTCTCAGAAGAAAATTTCATAAATTAAGGGTTCCTCACCTACCATTCCTTCAGCAACCACTTACCTCCTTGCTCAATGTATTCACTTAGGGAAAATAGCAGTAGGTGGACCAAAATGAAATCATAAAGTGAATTAATTTTCCCTGCCATGTTGCCTCAATCTAGGCTGAAATCTTTGCTAGCTCTTTTGTTAGGTATAGCAATTTTTTTAACTAAAGGTTAAGTTTACATTCTGCTTCCTTTTTGAAATGTTGCTTTATTACAGTATTCTCTTCATTGCCACATTCTCCTCATCACGCTCAACCAAATGTGGTTTTGCTTTATTTTACTTAAAAGTGACTTGGAAAGTACTCTAGTTTTATACACTTCTTACCTGAGATGTCGGGAAACAGCTCTCTCGCTTAGAAAAATAGAAGTTTCTGCTTCAACTCAGCTCTGCAATGGCCCCTGATGGCTAAATTAATTGCTAAATCCTACTTTGCTACATTTCTCAGGGTCAGTTAATTTCCTCTCATCTCCTTCTTTGCAGCTCTTCTCTCTCCTTGACTCCTTAAAGTGAGCCAGAAGCTGTTTAGGCCATAGTTGGGGGTGAATTAAAAAAAAAAATATTAAAAAATTACAGAAATTAAACTTAGAAGGTAAAGGGGTAACCTATGAAATAGATTTTAGAATTGAAATTATTATGGAAGGTTTATGGACCAAAATAATACAAGAAATCATGGTAAAAGGGAATATTCAATATTTTTCCATTAACATTTAAAATATTTAACATATCTGTAAACTTATTTGAAAACAGAAGGCTATAGTCTTAAGAAAAAATAAGGGGATAAATGAAAGGAAAATTTCAATGCCATTTTATGTCAATACTGTCATTCATAGACACAGAAATAATAAGTGATTAAAAGCTTAATTAAGCATAAAGTACTTCCTACTTCTCACTCTGCCTTTATACATACATCTGCCTTTCTCAACTTGATTTACAACTGGAGACATGAAAAATCAGCCTGTCATCTTTGCCTTCATCATACCCATTAAATCTTCATGAAACTGGTGTTAACAGCTGCCTTTCATTCTTCATTTAGCATTTGTTGCTCTAGCACATCAGCACCACCCAAAACAAAACAGTACATCAGCAGACTTCAGCAGTTCAGCAGACTTCTTAACTGCTAAACTCAAGGCAGCACTCAGCCACTATATGAGAAAAGGTACTGAGAAGAACAGAAGATCAGGGTATAAAATCTGATATAGTAACCAAATACAGCTGGAAAGACTGTTCTAACGACTATGCCTTAAGCAGAGAGATATTTTTGGATAGGGTGTTGCCTAAAACTTCTTTAGAAAGGAAGAAAATTCCTTCAGTCCCTTCTCCTTTTTCCAAAGAAAAAGAATTTACTATAATGAACAGCACAGTCTCAAACATCACAGAATCACAGAATGGTTTGGGCTGGAAGGGGCCTTTAAGGATTGTCTAGTTCCAACCCTCCTACCACAGGTGGGGAAATCTTCCACTAAATGAGGTTGCACCAAGCCCCATCCAACCTGGTCTTGAACACTTGCAGGATGGAGCATCAACAGCTTCTCTGAGTGACCTGTGCCAGTGTCTCACAGTAAAAAACCATCTTCCTTATATCTAATCCAAGTCTACTGGCTTTTAGTATAAAACCATTTATGACTGAATTAATCAACAAAACATTAAACATAGCTTCTAAACCCCACACATTCTGGCTGATTGGATCAAAAAATGTGATGATGATAATATGTGTCACAACAGGAAAAATAAAAAAGTTTCATAGACTTCATGTTTTCCAAGCAAGAGTTCTAAATGAGAGTCACACGCTCTTATCATCGCTGAACACTTTCCAGCGTGCTGGAAGGCTTCTCATGGGAGATACTTGCTGATATCATAGAATGCTTTTCTGAAGATTTCCAGCATTCTTATGAGGATTCTAAAGTTCAGCAGTGCTTTAGCAAAGTCAGTCTGTAAATTCCAAGGTTTCTGGGATAAATAAGGGCTTCTGAGGCCTGGAGAGCAGTGAAACTCATGGGAGAAAGCAATAAAACTGACAGAATGCCTTATGATCTTTTTATTCCTTGCACAAATGTCTTGCTTTATTTGAGATAAGTCAAAATGGTAGCTAGAAGAATACAGGCTTAGCATAACTGTGGAAGTACTCACATGTGAATAAAGTGAGGACTAGGAAGGATGTACTGCATGACAAGTGACAGCAGTTTCTCATATAGAGAATCTCTTGAGTTCTATAGAAGTTCCCAACTTGAAACTTGAATACAAGTCATATTAATACCGTAAGGTTCTGTCAAACAGACATAGTGAAAAGTATAAGATCTGGTCAGAAAAAAGAAAAAAGGAAAAAAAACTCCCTCTAGCAGCCTCTCAACCTCTCTGTTTTCAGCGAAATGATCAGACACAGGAACTTTTAAATTTAATTGGACAAATTAAAAACCTCCTTCAGAATGGTTCTCTGAAGTACTTCTCATATCTACCAAAATATTATTTCTTAAGATATATTTTCTTTCACATACACAAACGCAAATAACTAATCTAACAAATCATTATCTCAATACTCCATAAGACTTCATTAAATACCAGTGGGCATGCCTGCCTAGAAAGACAGTTTGAATAAGGAGTTGGATACAGTATCTCCAAAAGATTATTTCACTATTCAGTTATTTGAGGGAATATAAAATTCTGGCATTCTGCAAGGAACCACTGACAGTACAACAGAGACCATAACATCTCTCTTTTGGATTCCATAAAACAAAAGGAATATGAAGCCAATTCACCAACTGAAGCTTAAATAATACCACAAGCCAGTCTAAAATACAGTCTGTGAACTCCAAACAGAGCATTTATCCTCAAAATACATAACATTGCCACTATGGAGACAGATAACACCAAAAAGCAAAACATCTTTAATTAGTACATAACTACAGTGGATAAATATTAGTTCCAATATAGGAAAGCCAATAGTTTTATTTCTTAAAGCCTAACTTCTCATTGGCTTAGTCTCAGCAACACTTTTTTCGAAAATAACTATGCTAGAAGTGAGGAAATAATTCTTTAAAATATTTTGGATTCTCAGATTACATTTGCATGCTTTGAGGTGAATTCACATGAGTTACTCTTTTAAGGAACAGTCTGCTTCTGATGAAGGCTATGACAAATGTGAAACAACTTGATAGTCGTTTCCTCACGTGCAATATCTAACTCTGAAGTTAGTTTGATCTTGTAGTACTATGCAACAGCTTCAGTACAGCAATCTAGACGAAATTGAAGTCAAGTTTACATCACAAAATTCTGCTGGTCTAGTGGTATTAAGAGTTGAAAAAAACCAACACCCAAAAAACCTAAACATCACAATCCTAATGGACATACACCAGAAGCAACCTGTTCTTCTCTGCCTTTCTAAAGCACTTAGAGTTTTTCACAAACTGCAGCAAACTCTTGAAAGCAAATTGGAGAGGCAATATTGGGCTATAGCTGCTGTACATGTTACTTCTATAAAACTGCTCTGAGTGATAGAATGATGTTAGAAATCTAGTAAATATTTTATTCAGTGTCATAATTCAAGCTAAATAAAGTGAAACTTATCTACTACTGTCAAATACAGACACTTCTGCAATAATTTCTTGGCAGTAAGAGAGCAGATGCCCTTTTGTCATGCTCAAATTAGTGTTTGCTGTGGAAATATGAAACTTAGAGCTTACTTGCCTATCAAAATAGTGACAGTATTATTTTGGACATGGGGAAAATTCAAATTTGATCTGGCCATGTGCCAAATTGTAAGAGGACCATACTAAAACATACTTAATGAGTAGCCAGAACAAGTGGCCAGTAATTGGCAGTTCTGCTTCTGTTGTAGAGAATGCTCATTAGGAAGAAAGACTGACTAGTCAGCTTCTTAATTTAGTCAGTTTTTGACCCATAATTTAAACATGCCAAATTGTTCCATTTTGAAACACAGGACAAAAGGACTGTATGAATTCACATATGGAGGTGGCAGTTCCCAAAATATTTACAAGTGAAGCAGCCAGTTAATATCCTTTGCCATACTTTCAATCATCTGAATTATACCTGACGCTAAATAAACAACAATGATAAATAGTGAGGAGAAGCTACCTGTTTCAGAGAATATATGAGCTAGAGCAAGTTTTATTGTTTTCTTAGAACATGCCTGTGATTTTTTTTTTCTGCAGAAAGGGTGTTGGAAGCAGCGTGTTCACTCAGTGCTCAACAGGGTGCAACCATCGTGCATTGTTTGTGCCTGGGGAGCAAGGAAATACAACACAGGGCAGATAGGCTCTGTGTTTACCAAGTTTACCACAAGCCAGATGCAGCCAAACCCTTTACCATTCAAGAAAATCACTGAATCTAGTGGACAGTTTAAAAGGAGCCTTTATCAAGTGGTATTTGGAAAATAACATCCAGCCAAAAAGCAACCACAAAGCAACAAGATGTCATACACTGAACAGATGGAAAAATCAGACCACTTTTCAAGCAAGAGGATGGGCCTCTCGTTTCTTTTAGACAAAACAGAAAATCTATCGCTACAGTTGATGATGATGCAGAGAATGATGGCAATTTCTGTGCCAGGACCGATTAAGTGCTGAAAATGGATTTGGAATCAGCTGGTAGTAAAGCAAGTAAGCAAGTTTCATGATCCAAAATTAAATAGCTGAAGCACAATTCAATTCCAAACAACTTTCAGTGATAAAACTACATATATATCACATGCATAGATGGTTTTCTTGTGTGGGTCCATCAATGAATGTTCTTTTGAAGAGCCTTCCCACAGCTTATATGCCAAAACCTCCCCAAAAGCATTACTCTGACTGCTTTGGACTAACTGCTCTCCTAAAAATTGTTTATGCATGTGCTAAAATCTACTGTCAGTAAACACACAGTAAGTTTAGAGTCTAATTCTATGCCAGAGTACTTCATCAGCACTATATATGCTGCATTTCATTGCTCACAGACTAAACTTCACAATGATGTGAAATGTAGCTCAAAGAACTGCAGATGGGCTGTACTCAAATGAATGAATTTCTGATGCTTTCCATGAGCTGATCAGATCTGTGGGCTGCTATCCAACAGGTTTAGCCAAGCACAAAGCATGAAAAATTGAATCAAAAGACTGTTTCTGTAGCCACTTCAGCTGAGCTATCAAATGCCATGCTCATCACCACAGGAAAAAAAACCCACCACCACCAACAAAAAAACACCAAAAAACAAACCCACAAACAACCATCAGAATGGTCAGTGATTTGTTACGTCAAGCTACCCAGCCACTGTGGATCACATCACAGCCCAGCAGGAACCTTCAGGAGACAGAGAGGCCCAAGAACATCAAGAAGACATCATTCTGACATGCTCCCACGCATCTTCAGATTGTTCAAAATCTTGGTCAAACTGCTTGTGTCAACATGCACTCTGGCTTAAATCTAAGCTCTCTGAGAGCTCATTGCTTCAATTCAAAGGAAGGAGAATGACAGGCACTCCCAAATACAGGCTGGTAGTACAGGATGACTTAAGCAAGCAAAATCAGTCTATGCCAGTCATCTGCTTGTGAGGCATGACTTGAGTGATTACACATACAAAATTTGTGTGGAAAGACTGGTTTTGTTGTTGTTTTTAATAAACATCCTGAGTAGTTAACAGTATTTGTATTTAAACAAGCTTATACCAACCCAGTCCTTTCTCAGTGAAACCCTCTGATTTTAGGCTATGTATAAACCTAACACCTACTCTTGGAAGAGCTCTTTGCTTCTATACTTTGTTGTTTAGAGAAGCAGCTTAATGCTTCTGGGAAAGTGACTTTTTTTGTGAGGGAAAGTTACACGAGCACTGCAAAAGTTCGAGGGTAACTAGGGCATTAAGTTTGTATGATTCCTAGGTTCTTTGAAATTCAACAAAGTAACCATTTGATTAAACGAAAAACAAACACATGACTGAGTATAAAATAGGTTTATACACATAACATAATAATTTTAATACTAAATAATATATAATGTTCTAAGTATAGTAATGAGAGTATGACAATAAGAGACACATGAAATAATATCTGTGGCTAAAACGAAGCAATAGAAACAAAGGACAAACACCTGTCAATCTGATTCTACACCAACTAAACATTTTTATGCAGAGATCTACTTCTGTAAGCCAGCTGACTTCTTAGACTAATATTAGACACAAACGTACAATTTTCTTTTGTTCAACTAAACTTCTTATGCCATACTTGGGGACATGAAAATCAGAATATTGGATTTCAGTGACTTATTTTTAGCAGTTTTTAAAAAGTTCAATTAAGTTTGTACCACCAGAAACAAACAGTTTTGTTAACACTCATAAGATGTTTTTTTCTTAGGAAGGGAAAAAAAACCCCAAACATTAACACCATTTCTATTGACTTTTTCTATTAAAAGAGACACTGACAAACACAAAGTATTTTCATCTTGAATTACTACCCACCTGGTGTTCTGACAGGAGTACTATTAACTAAAAGTGTTTCAGATATTTACACATTAAAGTGTAAATGCATATACTTACATAACTCCTCTATTTTGGTCTGCATAATGCATTAAACATTATATTTTCAGATGTCAAACTGACAAGCCCAAGGAATAGAATTTCTTTCTTCAGCTATGTGAATGCTTTACTACAAATACAGGCTTCTCTCCCATTTCCAACCAGTTTTCTATTATCCTTACTTGCAGAGGCCCACAAACAAGAAGTTAACTGAATTAGCATATACAATTAATCCAAGGGCAGCTATTCAGGCCCTCATGTGCTTATTTTCTTTATAGCAACTTACTTTGTAAAGACAGTTACCACGTTGACATTTCAGATTTTGAAGCATGATGCTGAAAAGAGAAAATATTTCAAAAAATTACTAAGGAGGTTTTAAGAGCTAGTATTTTTTGTAGTTCCATTATCAAAACATATAAGCAAAAAGTAGTCAGCAAGCAGGACTGATGAGATGTATGACTGCAAAGACTTTTAGACCACATTGTATCAGAAGCTCTTGCCTGAAGAGCATCTGCACAAACACAGGGTAAATTTAGGATATGGCACATTTTGCCATACTTCCAAGAGCAAGTTTTCTACCTACATGTTTTCTATCTCTCTTTTGGGAGAAGTCTGCCAGTTAGGAATCTATTCAGATTTTATTCAAGGGGCTATTTACTGTGACTTTCAACGGGGAGTCCAAAAATTTTTGAACGGGTTATCATCTTAGTTTTTTGAAACCCTTTCAAGTTCATGACAGTTCAGCTTGTCCATTTCTCCACACTACCAAGGTCCCACTAAACAACAGTAAACCCATCCAATGGATCAACCACTCCTTCCAGTTTTGCATTTGCAAACTTTCTAAGGGTGCAGTCCAGCCCATTCTCCAGATCACTGCTGATCAGTGAAGATGTTGAACAGTACTGTGCCCAATATTGTCCCCTGGAGCACACCACCAGTGGCTGGCCATGGTGAAGGCCATGCCATTCACTGATTGCAACACTTCAAACCTGGTAGTTCCAGCAGTTTTCAATCCACTTATCCAGCCTCGGTAATTTCAGTAGTAAGATTACCACAGACACCACTTCAGTGTATCTGTGTATTAAACAGGAGATTATTGTAACGAGATTTTGGAACCAGAGACAATGAAAGCAATTTCTTCCAATAGTAGCTACCTTAAAAAAAATACATTTGTAATTAAGAGTTTACCATTCATGTATGATATAAACTTTCTGACACTGATTATTCATTTTCAGTATTTTGTTTGTGCTGTGTCCTAAGTAGCTGTAAATGAAGAGGGGATTTTTACCTCAATAACTAGTCAGATTTTGTACTTTTACTAAGAAATGTGTGTGATCTAGGAAAAAAGAAACATTTTTTCCAGGCATAATTGTTGACCTGAATTCTTATGCTATTCTTAAGAACAGGATCTGATTTTCTAATCAAATGATAAATAAGGAAGGCCAAATGTTAGCTCTAAATCTCCAGATTCATTGACAAAGACTCTTCCAAAATAGAAAAGAGTTTTGTACTAGATCCTTCCTTAAGTCTGAGATATACCAATCATTTTAAAGTGCACTCATTTTTTTCTGAAATCTACAGCTAGTTATCTACTAGGCTTGTGAAATTGTGGGTTGCTCCAAAAGACCATTTTTCGTGCATATCTAGAGCAATTCCTAGTATCAATTAATGTATTTAAATCCCACATGTAACACCTCTGCCTTCTTGAGCGTTTCTACTGCCTCAGCCGAAATACCCTGTGCAGTCTGAGGCACCGCAGTTGGAGACGTGAATGAAACACAAGACTACAGTGGAAAGAAATAAGAAAGAGCAAAGTTCTAGAATGCATCTTCTATGGTGCTTTAAGGAGAGCCAGGGTGATCAGCTCAAAAAAACCCAAACAAACAACGCGAACCCACTAGCAATAATAATAAAAAAATATTAAAAGGCAGGTATGGTCATAGTTTTCTCACACAAGAAAAGCTTCTGTAGAGAGAAAGAAAATTATCTATTTCCTATACTGTAGCAGGCAAGAGAACAAGAAATGAGTTTCAGCTCCAGCATGAAAGATACAAATTAGTCATTGGAAAACACACATTAATGGTTATTCCAGTAAGCAGTGGAACAGACTGCCTGCTGGGATTACATATACCCTCTCCTGCCCGAGTCTCCTAGCACTCAGACTCTGTCAAGCAGCCCTTGCAAGGAATTGCAATTGAGTCTGCAAACATTCTGGTTGGTGTAACTGTACTACAAGTACAAAGCAAAGCCATCCACTCATGTTCAGGAACAAACTCCCACCTGAGTCAAAGGGGCTTGGATTTATGTAGTTGGTCTCTTCCCTAACTTTTTGATTTGGGCAATTTTTTCTTGTTATTTCGCTGAAGGCCACAAATGCAAGTATCAGAGCACAATGAAGACTTTTCCATAAAAATGATTTGCTCATTTTTAAAGGAATTACATTATTGTGGCATTTGGCTGTTACTTCCTTGGGAAATGTTCAACTTCAAATATATTTCAGCCTAACAAGTTCAAATCCCTTTAGTAAACATTCCTTACAGCTCGTCCATATCTTCCTACAAATTTTGTATGTGTTTAGAAGTTTTTTCCTTCATTGTTCGTAACTTTTTCTTCAAAATACTCATAAGTCACACAGAGATAACATTGAGAAGGGCTTAACACATTATTTTAGGAAATTTCAGCCTGGGTTTCTGTTACGTGCCCAATCATATTCAAAAGCCAGAGTCTACATCAGCTGAGGTTCAGAATATAAATATAATGAATAAAACTGTTTTGACTATGGGCAGGGATGATTGTGAATAATCTCAAATTTATGAAGTATACCATAAGTCACTGCCACTTTTTATTCATGTGACCACATACACATTTATTTGCTTATGGAAAATAGTTCTTAAAAAACTTCTAACACTGCAGTATATGCTACACAAGGAAATTTTCTCTTGATCTGTTCAAATCTACATGTTCATATCTTCTTTAATCTAAGAATCTTTCTCCTCTTTACAACCTGCTGGGGGTTTTCAGTTAAAAAGCTGAGTTACTGAAAAAAAACTAATTTATGAAAAATAATTTTATATTTAATACACTTGGGGAAAAAAGCTTTAAGAGTTTTCTTCAAAATTCAGCAGTCTATTCTCATTATGAGCACATTAGAATAGTTAGCCTAATTAATATTTCCCCTAACTATTATAAGTAATAACAATAATTGACTAGTGACTATTCACTGGAATGATGTATTAAGAAATTAAAGAATGGGGTTTTTAAAATGATCTTTAGAAGATGATAGTGCAGGTTTTTTTAACTTTTGCAGCAATAAAGAAAATGGTCATGAATTCCATTAAACAGATGCTACATATTTTTTTCTAAACAAGAATATAAAAGAGCGCATATATTTGCCATATATCGAAGCTTTTGTTTTACTGTTCTATCACTACATGTTTTATTTTGCCCATTGAAAACTATATATGCTGCAGTCACACAGCAGTTTTACCAAAAAGCATCTGAAGTTACCAAAGGTCACTCTCAGGAGGACGTATCACTTAGTGCTTGCAAACAAGATTTCCACTTAATGTTTCTCTGCATGAATTTGATCCTAAGAAGTTTGGTCACAATTCAGCAAAACCTCTAAAGGCCATGCATTACCCTGCTGCCCTTGGTGGGGGCTAAGAGGTTACTGGACCCCACTGAGTAAATCTGGTTTTGCCTTTCAGACTGAGTGATGAGGTAATCCTGGAGGAACTGCCTCATAAATATAAGAATGTTGAAAATAAGCAGGATAACTACACATGTTGCCAAAAATAGCAACAAGCACAAGTACTTTGTTGAGCTAGATCCAGCAGGATGGAGGAACAACTGCAAAATTATTAAAATGTTATTTTTTTAAAAAATATCATTATTTCATTGCTTTGTATCTTCTGGACCTTTTATATGTGCTAACATTCTGAGGTGGTTTTTTTTTGCAACCACAACAGTCAGAAGTTTGCATTCACAAGTGTCAACTGACCCTATCAGGTAACCATTTGAAAGCACATAACTGAAGAGAAATAGTTGATGTCACAAGATCCATGATAAAAAAATAACAAGAGGTGGAAATAGCTATTTACTGAGGGTCATATCAGCATTCAGCCCTAATCAAATTGTATCAGTTATTCAAATGCAGTACAAATCTACTTGAAGAATGTTTCTTTAATCAATGGATTGACAAGGCCCCAAGGAAGCTGCAAAAGGCAATCAGCATATGCTGGCAGGGAACTGGAAATGTAATTACAATTTGAGAAAGGAAAATTCCACTGTATCCTTCAAAATGAAGCAAACTTGTGTCATTAGTATGATGTCTCTCCTACCAATAAAAGACAAGGAATCACTGTTCTTGTGTGTGTTCATGTTAGTCATCTAGTACATCCACAGGCTTGTAAAATGAAAAAAAAGAAAAAAAAAAGGAAAACAACTTTTGAATAAAGGTGTGCTTGACTTGGAGTTAGATTTGTGAGTCCACAACCAGCCTCTTGCAGTACTTGGGAAATTCTATGACACAACTTGACGGTTCACAAGACACTTTTAATTGTGCCAATTCTTTCATTGATACAGCATTTAAAAAAAAGATAGGTTGTTCATGATGATGATGATGATATGAACCTTCAGTAACTCAGTTCCTCTGTATTCAAATACAAGTTTTTCCTTTTTGTTCCTTATTATTGTACGGCTCATCAATGGAAACAAAACCCAGCATGACATGAAAAATCACTTTAGTCTGTCAAAATGAAGTAAAGATGTGTTCAGCAGCAGAAGTACCTTAAGCTTGTTTCTAAATGAGAAGCTGAACAGTAATTACATTTATTTGTTACAAACCCTATTTTATGATTGTAATGTGTTTTCAAAAATTACACCTTTGAAGAAGAGAGATACTATCCTACTGAGAGGAAATCTTTTTATATGTTGAATTTTCCTTCATACATACATTGCAGACATTTTAGGGCAACTAAACTTTCAATTTGCTTCCCATTCAAAGCTTCAGTCTAATTAGAATAACCTGCAGACTGGAAATTAAACAGTGAACCAGCAAATAAAACAGATATGGAAGGCAGAGAGAGAAAAAAAAATTAAAATATCATTTTTTCACCCAGTTGCTTACATGTTTTCAGCTATATTTCTGGAGTTAACTTTTAAATTTCTTTTACTGAAAACTCCCTGAAAAACTCAGCATCAAAAATACGGAGGTTATATATAAAGTTTCAGAAAATAACTCAAGAAAAACATCAGATCTTCTGTGTTAAGAGATCCCTGGGGTTGCTTTAATAGCAAGATATTTTATGCCAAAACTGTCTGGTTCAATAAAGCCACAGGTACTGTTTGGATCTCAAAAGCTGACTGGTTTGTGTTTTGTTGTGGTTTTTTTTTTCTTGTCCCATGCTTTCAGGATGCAAAGTTTAAGGATAACCAGTCCTTCCAAATAGATTGGTTACCTTCTCTTAGCTCCAGTTGCTGCTAGGATGATTTCATCATGCATTCACAATTCCAGCACTCACGAATGGGCTGATGTGCTCTCCCTCCTCCATCTTTGACATTCTCCTGCTGCTACATAAGAGTTAACTAGATTAAAACTTCAATTTGGACCTCTCATCTCAGACCTCCCCATCACTCAAAAAGCAAGGTGTAGCAGACACACAGTCCCTGGTCCAAACCAGTCAGCTGCTGTGGAGTGATGGGAAATCCACGAGAACCTTCCTCAGGCTAAACTGAAATGGGGCCAAACCCCACCTTCTGGAGACACTGAGAGAAGTTGGAAAGCCCTTGCGGGTCTCAGAAATCATTATACTCCAAGCCTTCATAGATAGCTTCTGAAGAAGCTTGGAAGGCAGCTGCTGATGGAAACGCCAGTTCTTGGCAGCTTCCCTGAAAATAATAAGCAACAGTAAATTTCATTTTCAGTAGCCAGAAAAGTCTTATTGCAAAATATCCTGGTGTTGTTTGACTAGAATGAGATTTTTTATAAGTGCTGGTGAGTGAAGAACCAATTTCATACCCTCAACCTCTCATTTTATGTAAATCAGGAATCTTGCTAAGTTTTGCTATTCTGCTTTTCTTGAATAAAAACTTATAAAAAGAACACACCATCCCCACATATACACAATTTAATGGTAACAAGAAGATTTTAGAACTTGGTTCCACATTTGTTACCAGGGAAACTGCACTGACTTGGAGAGATTCAGATGCAAATTATTTCCTAATCTGCTTGGTCATAAAAACACAATCTAGCACTCAACTAGTAACAAACATTAAAATGCAAAGCCCAAGATTATCAGTGGGCTCAGTCTTAATCTTGACTCTTTTGGTTCTTATATGCACAACAGTACCCTGCTATAAAGCTAAACCACTCTGATTTGGTGAACAAAAGGTCTCAAACCTACACTATGCAGGGAAGTCAGCAAGGACAAAATCCCCCCTCCTGAGCACAGAAGTCTCTCCTGCCTCCAGAGTCTACCTGGGAAGTGCATCCAGCCCCCATGTCCCCACACCACACAACCAGTCCTCCTAGGCCTGAGGCTGGCCAAAGTTACTCATCTGGGATCTGAACCTGCTGCTAGAGGTCACTGCTCTATTCACCTTAACATTCAGGTTTGCTCAGATTGAAACACTTGCTCACAAGGTGCTGAACAGTGAGAGAGAAATTACCAAGTCTTACAAACCCAACATTAGCAGTGCTCTTTAATCTACTTTACTGAAGGAGAGTTACCCTTCACTCAGACTTGTGAGTGCATGTTCAGTAATTCCCATACTGCCTTAAATTAGTTAATCCATGGACTAACAGGGATGGAGTCGCAGGGGGGGAGCCTGCAGCTGCTGGCAGAAGACAGAACCACCTGAAAACTTCTTGGAGGTCTGCTGGGTCCCAGCTGCAGTAGCCTTCGCTGCACCTTATGCTCAAGCTAGCAAAAGCAACAACTTCATGCTCCACCAAATGCAGCAGGAGTACATACACCTTCAGGGAATGTGATATTTACATTAGAGAATGACAAAGGAAGATGACTTCATGTCACAACAACATTATAGAAACCTGTCTGCTCTTAACTTCCTCCGCTCACCCGAGAGAGAACGTGTTATCGGTCTAAATGCCTGGGTAAGTGATACTCCATCTTGGCTTTGATAAAAACTTGTCAGGACCTGACAATGTGCATTTAGCATTTGATTACATCACCCATTGGTCATTAAGGAAACCACAGTTGCATCTTCCTGTTACAGTCTATCTGATTAAGTTATATGATACATCCTCTAGCATTATTCATGTCCATATACACTAGAAGCTAATTTCCTTTGCTGCATGTCATCCGGTTTTTACTAATGTCTCCTCTGAAATGAACTTTTAGAGTTCTATTTTTTTCCTTCTCATACCTTCTCACTGTTCTGTCTAGTTATCAGACATCTTTATTAATTTATCTGAAGAACAGAATATACCATAATTTAGGAATATTAACAGATTTTATTGTAGTTCATACTTTATGACAAATAGGTTTAGTCTGGGTTTAACTGCTGCTTTTCCTTTTTTCCGGGGTGTTTGATTCACAAGTACTGAGCAAATTCAATTTTGAACTGTAAATGATTGATACAATTTTTACAACACGAAAATTTGCATAAATATATCTGCTTATATTAGAACAGGGAAGATTAGCCAACAGCTGAAAGTATTAACCGAGAATGTGAATTCTGCCACTGTAATGTGCACAGGCTGTAGAAAAATATAACAAGTTCAGTCTTTTCACTGTATCTCTAATAGTTTAAAGATATAAAACATACACGAAGAAAATTTCTATTTCTGATTAATCTAGTTATTATGACTTTTAATACAGCTGAACATGCTCAAAACCTTCAAACGGCATCTTCAGTTGTCAGTGTTGAAAAAAATCACTATAAAATAGATGTCTCAAAGCACATTTACTTTTCTTCCCATTTAATCTGATTCCTACCACAGATATGCCAGAACCAGGATCCTTTCCCAGGAGACTTTGGGTGTAGTAGCATGCTCATGGTAAAACCAGCACCGAACAGGTTGAATCATGCCTGATTAGCAATTAAGAAGAGAATTTGACCAAGCTATTTGCTCTGGTGGTAGGACCATTTTCTTGTCTCTGCTTTCAATGTGTACTAACACATACACAAAGCCAGTGAGAAGTTCACACAAACACAATGAGACCAATACAATTTTGTCACATTTGCCCTTCCCTAACCATAAATGCTTATTGATGAAGTCCCTGCAAACTTTCAAATTTACATATATACATATGTACAAACCTCAGTTTGAACAGTTCTCCTAAATGTAGACACTTTTGAGCTTTGCATCTAGACTTGGACCAGACTCCCTCCATTAACTTGAAAATCTGATCTCCAGATTCTTTCTTTCCATAAAATGGCAGAAATGAGCCATCAGAAAAGGCAGAGATTACAATAAAACATTCAAGAACTTGACAGAGAAGCCTATTTGTTGTGTCCATTATAGGTAGAAGTGAACATGAGATAAAGGCAAACTCAGAAGGATCTTGAAAAAAGCCTAATAAAAGGTAAAAAATTCTTAGAAGTGAATTAAGACTTTCAAGATTATTTAATCATGTTGGATGCGAGCATGGCTCATTTTAGGCTCCCTTCATAAACATGTACTTGGCTTTCTAACAGAAACCTTCATATTCCATTTGTTACCCTGTTATTTTGGCTAATTCCAAATGTATTAAATACACCTACAAATTCTGCTTCTAACTGCCATGAAAATAATATTTAAAATATACTGAAATAATAATTGCCAGGAAAAAAACAGATTAAGTTTATCTTAAATATTGCTTTTTTTTTTTTTTTACAATATCACCAAATCTTGCTACACTACCCTATTTATAGTCCTCTGCAGGGTTAAAAAAATAATTTGTATAACGTGACAACAATGAACAATTACTCTTAATAGAACTGTGAGGGAATGAGTTCTTCAGTGATGAAAATTGTCTGAACATACTTCATCTCATTAGTCTTGAATTAATTAGGCTTTATTTATTCATATGACATTAATAACTATATAGAGCCTATAACTGTCAAAATTTCAGAAATTCTTAGTACACTTTGGCAGGGGGGAGGGATTCAGTAGTCCTGTAAGAGAGAATAAATAAAAACTTTGCAGTCTCACTTTAAAACACCACACTCATTTTTATTCTTGTCCTGAACTTTTAGATTCATAAAAGCCTCAGCCTTAGTTTTCCCCCTACAGTCATAGAACAGTTCAGCTTGAAGTACAAAAAGCACATCCATAATGAAAGGCTTCCAGAAGAATTGTGTTCTTCAACTGCATGATTGCTGTATGATTCATTATGTTCAAAACCAACAGCAGATATTACAAGGATACCATTTATTATATGATTACTATTATTGAATTCTTGCTATTTAATCTTTGCACATTTAGTATTCCACTTTTTATTTAGCTCCCTTCTAAAGAAATATTGCATGTTATAACAAAAAAAAGGGAAAAGGGGAGGTACAAGATTAATACTTCTTGGGAATGTGCTCTATTACTTTGATTTGTGAATGCATACGAATAAAAAAAAATATCTTCAGGTACTTCAGTCTTTTGGGTATAGATGCATTAGAGTTTAGCCAAAAGGAGGAAATTAAAGTATGACAACTAAATATGCTTTCAAAAAAGCTTATTTTAGGAAGTCTATGTGAATTATATTTTACAGAATATAAAATACCTTTGTGAGATGTTTGAATGTCAGGTAATGCCTCAGACAAATAATATTATGATGCTTAAACAGAATGGAGACAAACAAAACTGAGTCTGATGAGCAAAAACACTGGTAGTGGAAACATATTTTAGGAAGGGATTCAGGGAATACTATCACTGGAAGTGAGAACATGTAATCCAGCAGTGTTCTTGCATGTTAGTCCAAGCACTTATGACTACAGCAGCAGAATTGCCGAGAGAAGTACCAGAGACACATTAGTTGTCACGTTATTGTATCTCCACTTCGTTCCTTAAAGGGGTCTGAAACTTTGACAAAATAGTGTGTATATATATATTTTTTTTTTTAAATCTAACTTGTCAATCTCATGCACTAACCATCAGCAACAGATGGCTAATTACATGTACAGGCACATTACAGCACCTGACAAAAGACTTGCAAAGGTTCTAGGGGTGAGCATAAACTTAACGCTCCCAGGCATGCAAGAGCTCCCTCTTTTTTCTTTTTCTTTTTCTTTTTTTTTTTAATAGTTGGAGGAACTGAAAAGCAGAATAGATGTTATCACTTATACACTATTCATCACAACATGAGACTACAGAATATTATAAATCTTTCTTGAAATACTAAAACACAAAACCAAAAAAGCACAACCTAAAAAAACCTCTTTGGTTTTCTGGCAATTGCTGCATACAAATGCATCAAAAAACACAAGTGGGTGAAGAGAAGAATACATTTCATTACTCCTGTGAACCTTCTGGGCAGTGCTACATATTCTCAGAGGTAATTTTCACCACATTACCATTAGTCAGCCAGGCTATATATACACACACAGAACACTGATAAGTTCCTGAATGTTTGAGGTTTTTTGGTAATGAAACAAACAGCGATATATCAAAACCAGACGACATTTCAATTTCTTTTACACTCTTCTGTCCAGATTTGGAGCAGAGATCACCTCCAAAGTGTTTTTCAAGTTAAAAGAGTGTATCAAATAATTGCTATCTAATAATTCAAATATTTCATTTAGATTAACCCTTTCTCTGCTTGTCTTCCATTTCCACATTAGATTTGTAAAATTGTTTTTTAAAAAATTCTTCAAACTATAAAAAAAGGCTTTTCACCCAAAAGCACTAAATGCAATATCTACTACTAAATAGTTTGTAAATTGAGGAAAACATGAAATCAGTCTTTAATTAGGCGTGGTTTCAGAGAACTGGCAGTTTTCTGTGAAAAAGTCTCCCAAAGACCTAACCACCTTTATGCAAAACAAAACATAGCAAAGAAGAATTGAACTGTATATGCCTTCTCAGCTTCAGAATAGAGGAAGAGAAAGGAGAGGCAGAACACAGAAGGCACCTTTTGATAAGATTTCTGGAGAAAGCTATGGATTTGTTTCTTACAGTAATGATGGAATTGAAAAGTCTCCACTGGAGGTTGTCTGGCTCAGTTCCTGTTAAAATAATTAATTCAACACTGCTGGGATGGTATTATTGATGTGTTGGGGCACCAGGAGACTTGGACAGGCATTCCTTAATTATTTATAATCTAAGCAAATAAACACAATTAAGTAATATCTATCTGTATGAAATTTAAATTTAATCTCAGAGGTATGTAAGATCACCTTTGCTTAAAGTTGATCTTTGCTTACTAAATCAATGACTTAGATAAACTTTTAAGGATCTACTTAAATTTTGTTGAAGCTGAAAGGGTTTTAGTTGTAGGAACTTGGAAAATGCCATTACCATGGTTTTGATCAGTATAAAATTCCAGTTTGTCCAGAGTAAGTCAGGCAAATTTCATGACAAAGAGAAAATAAAGGAGAGCTATCCAAAGGTTGAGAAATCTGAGTTTTTGTGATACATTAAAAAAGTTTGCGTTTTCTTATTTCCCCTTTTCAAGTTTTTGGGCATATTTTAGCACCAAGTGAAGAGATTACTTCACCCAGGCTAAAGTGCTTGACATGAATGTTTATCATTCCAGAGAAGCAGAAATTGCTCCCATTGAAAAGGAAGGCTGTAACTACATCATGAAAGGTAATAGCTTAGAAAAGATATGCAGAAGTATATGCACGGCTAGGTAATTTTCATCTTTTTCAAGAATGAAGTACAAATATTCACTATCATCATTTATTTTACTTGCTTGATGAATAGTTTTTTTAATCTTTTACTGCTAATATATGATAGTTCCTCTGGGTAATCTCAAGACCGAGCAATACTTTTATTAAAAGGAAACTTTCTTTTTAAACAACAACAAGTTCTTACATTATAACCTGACTCCAGAACATGAACCTTTCTGAAGAGCATTAAGCTTTGTAAGATCTAAAATGAGTTGCCTAAATATTGCAATTTTTTTTAATGTGTCTTCAAACACATTTAGCTAAGCAAACTGTTAAAGCTTCTCTTCAACTTTTGTAGAATTTGAATGCAGATCCTACTGAGCTAATTGAAAGAGATTTAAAATACATATAAATATCTCCTCATTTCTCCAACCATTTCTATTCTGCCCTAAGTCCCCCTCATAACATTTTGCACATCATAGTTGACAGAGGAATTGCAGCAAGAAAGGGCCTATTCAGAAAACTGCAAAGTCAATATACTTATCCTCTTAAGCCAATACAAGTGCATTTCCAATCTAGTTAGGCACAAGCTGAAGAAAATAAACAGCAGAAAGACCAAACTGGAGAGGGAATTAAAGAAAAAAATCCTAGTAAAAATACATAAATCAATCACATTAACAGCAGAGAAGATATTTGAATTAGAGGATATTGAGCAATTTCATGCATTTACATTGAAGTAAGATTGCTCTACAATTTACTCATTTAAACAAGAGACCATCACATGCAGTTCCAGCTGCCTCCCTTGTCCATCCTCAGGGTGTAGAGGATGACCTCTTTATGAGTTCCCTGTGCCCAACTCCTCTGCTGCTTAGGCTAAAAGGGAGCAGCAGCCAGCATTTACAATCAGAATGCCTTGCACAGCCACGGAGGGAGGCAACAATGACAAACGATTTGTAACAATGACAACTATGGTGGGGGAGTGCCATAAATGCTAAAAAGAATAATGATAGTTTATGGAGAAATAAATTGAGATCTATAATGGTGTGAAGTGAGGTATCTCAGGGAAAAGAAAGGAAAAGGAAGCAATTTGAAAACATTGCCCAATTTGTGTGTGCATGGACACAAGATGAAAGTCCTGCTGGAGAGATGCAGGTCTCATGGTTCTAGAGGCAAATCTGGCTTGTTTATTAAAAGCATCCTATACAGATAGACTAGCCAATTTATGATGATATTTTTCTTGAGCAGTCTACCAACACAGTGGAGGTAGATTCTTACCTCAGGGATAACAGATGACATGAAGAAGAGATTCTTTCTATTGCAAACACTATTCAATAGTTTCATCCAAGTTGAGATGGCACATACAAGTGCATTTCAGGGGGTTCTGCTGATCTACACTGTGTGGAAACTTCAAGAACTAGACAGTGGATGACACATTTCAAAGTGGATAACATGTTTGCTTTTAAAATATTTTAACCTCACTGGAATTTGAGAAAGATTTATAACTATTTCCTAGCTAGAATACTCTTAGTTACCAAAATATTGTATTGTAATTTTGATATACAGGGCTAGATCTTCAAATGCAGCTCAGAAGTAAAGATTGAAGGACCCCTCTGCTGCCCTGATACTATGGCTGCTATATTACTTAACTGATGGGGCACAGGGACAGATACCCATCTCCAGTCTAATGGAAAGCGTGTGCAAGCACAAACGTAGCACACAGTTATAGTATGATCCTTCATGGCACATATATTGGCTATATCACTTTGAGGACCATTTGGCAGCTGTATGATCTAAAGCAGGCGGTCTAATGGATCTGAGCCATTACTATGTCTTGTTTTTTTCTTTCTATAAAAGCAACAGTGTGAAAAGACACCATCAGTCTGCTCCTTCTGAGCTTCTCCCATTTCTATCTGCATTTTCAGCGCTCTTCCATACTGTATATTTTGAGATACCTGCTGATCGAATTTTTAAACTTTGGAAGATGTAACAGCAACACCACAACTGGGCAAGTTCAGAATTCTTAGCAGCAACCTCAGACTCAGCAGTCAAATAGGATGAGTTGTCAGCTCCACTAGCTTCCTCAAATGTCATGTCAGTTCTCCTCCAGGACAGATATCCCAGCAGTAGTGTCTTCATGCCACTGTACCAGATAAAATCTTTTTTAAAGATTCTCTTTGATGTGTAACCAAGGGAGAGCACAGGTTCCAAGTTCAGTTAAGCCCGTTGTAAACATTAGTAGGTTTAGCTCCAGGAAGCAAACACAAGTGACAGCTTATAAGTCAAGGTATCAGTTTGGAAGGGTTGCTGCAAGAAAAATACCTTTGAGACTGGAAAACTACAGATACTGTGGATTTTTCAAGTGAATATTGGGAGCTGCTGAAAAGCATTGCTGATAACAGTGCAAGTATTACTAACTTGCTTTTCTGTGCTACCTTACCTGTCCTACCTGTCCTAGAAATAAAGGAAAAAAGGGCTGGGGGGGGGGGAAGTGTGTGAAGAAGAGGAAGTATTTCTTTCTCCTTCGATGACATTAAACTCAACATTTAATCATATATTTATTTACAGCATGCAGTATGGACTTCTAATACGGAAAAAATCCTCCACTAATAGCAGTCTGCCTTCTTCAGTTGCAATATGAAAATTCCTGTCAGCTGATGCTGGATGCATGCAGTTGGCTGCTGTTTATTCCACATGCCCAGGAAAGTCAGTGTCCTCCAGACATAACGCCCTGCTGAACACCAGTCAACCTGGGTAAGCAAACTGGTTTAAGTTGTGGTTAAGCCTATAAAAAACTACTGAAACCAGTATTTTGCAAAAGAATTAATGGGCACACTATCTAGTAGATGATACACAGTCTTCTTCTATCCCATTAAAATAAAATTCCCCCCTTGAGTTTAGGCATTCAGAAATTTGTGGGTCCTTCACTTTCAAGTTCTCAAAGGGAGTTTTAAAATCAGTCTATGAAAGATTCATACATTGTTTCAAGTCCAACCAGGACTTCCTAAGTCAGTGGTGAGAACAGCAGCATAGAGCAATCACTGTTACAGTTGATTTAAACACCTCATTCATTCCTGCCATATGAAAAGTTCTTAAATAAACTATTCTTAACTAATGAGTTAACACCAAATAAATCAGAAATTCTCCTTTTGCATGGAGAGACTGTCCCCTAAGCAAACATTTTATGCAATTGGATCTCTGTCAATAAAGTAAATGTATAACATATAAAATAAAACCACATCATGGCAAATTTAAAAAAGAACAGAAACATTTTCTACTGCTCCAAAATGAGTATGAGATCAGTTTAAAGTCACTGAATTTTAACTGTGGGAGAACTCAATTTTTAAAACTTACACCTTTGTTTTTAAGTGCCTGTAGAAATATATTTTTAATAGAGGAAGAATGAAGACTAACTGTATTATTACTCAGGGAAAACAGAGTAATAGATGCATTGCAAGGAAAACTGTTACTGTGTTATTCAAATATGTATTTTCACATGTGCTTCAATGTACTACTTTACATAGCTCAAGTTTTACAGAACAAACAAGATACTGTTTACACAGATAATGCATATTAATACTGACTGCAATTTTGCTAAAAGTGCACAAGGTGTTGAGCTGAAAAGCAAGGGGAGCAGTCTGTTATTCCCTTTTCATTCCTAGCTGGTATTTGTTCAGCCTATTCTTAATCCCTGCAACCCACCTATGCCGAGTCCTGCAGCACTACATATGCTGATCACCAGAAGGCTGGCTTTACTGGTGGGGTTCTTTTTACCAAATGATACAATGTTTTTCTATTTACAGTTTAAGTTAGCTTACAAGCCTTAAACACAGAAACATGATTTCCTTCCTCTTTACAATAGTCTTTCACATACTTGAGAATTGTTACACTGTCTCCCCATGATTTTCTTTTAAGGGTTAGACAGCTGCAGTTCTTTCAATCTCAATTTTGGGTTGCTCTTCTCTGGATGCCAACCAATAAATCTATATCCTTCTTGAAGGAAAATCATTGTATTTTTACACAGGATCACTTAATGCATTTTTTCAGTCTCCACTGTTTGTACAGCCTAATAATGCATTTACCCTTCGCTCAGCAGCGTGACACTGTTGTCTCATGTTCTGCTTGTAGAGCAGGATTTGAAGTTCTGCCCCTACACTGACCCACAGGGCACTGGCTCACACAAAACTTGCAGAAGCAAGTACAGGTATAAGCAAAAGACTGGAAGCTCTAGGTCTCTGACTGTTTTTTTAAGGTT
Organism: Apus apus; assembly: GCF_020740795.1. Classification (NCBI taxonomy): domain Eukaryota; kingdom Metazoa; phylum Chordata; class Aves; order Apodiformes; family Apodidae; genus Apus; species Apus apus. The sequence goes on along the minus strand of NC_067287.1, from coordinate 31,044,107 downwards.
TTAGTTTTAAATTCAACCTCTGACCAAAGAAAGGGCAATTTCTTGCAAATTAAGAAAATCACAGTGACAGATAAACAGAGCCCTGATAATTCCTGGTTTTCAGGCCAGGTAATTTCTTTCCATCTGGACTCAGCCCAGTCAAACTGAAATAACTGCTTGATAGCCTTGTCTGCACAAGTGATGATGTCTTTGAATGGGCAGCATTCATGACGGATCGCAGCCTACTTCTAGCTGTACATGCATTTATAACAGGGGAGGACAAACTATGAATACACTGAAGTTTGTTTTTTTTTTTGAGAAAAAAGAAATCTGGTGGAAAATGTATTGGCATGGAGATCTGTATTTATACAAGTAGACATTTTCAGGAAAAGCACTAAGAAAGAGAAAGGTGCCCTCAAGACAGTACCAGTTGTCAGAGAGAACCGCATGATTTATAGGAGTTCTCACAGCTGGGGCAGGTGGCACAAAGATACTTTATAGCCATCTTCCCAGAAGAACAGGTGTGCTTTCTGAATAAAGTTAATTTCACACAATTTCACTAGGCAAATTTTCACAGATCAGGCCATGATTCATCAGATCATTTTTTTTCTATGATTGCATGTATTTAAATGGCTTACTCAATCAGGTTAGAGCATTCAGAGTCAAGCTCAAGGCTGCAGTCAATGGCAACTCTGTCATTGCCTTCAACAGGAAAGAATTTCACATGATTTCTTCTGAGACCAAATCAAATCTTATCTCAATACACAGACACATCTGTTCAAACTCAGGTCTTGAAAGAATAAGTATTTTGTGTTTTGATTCTGATCATTTTATTAATCATGCACAATGGCTATATGATATGTTAGGTATAAGATTAGATGGAATTCTCTTCTATAAGCAATTGAGTTAATTTATTCTCTTCTGGGCAATACTTATACTTAAATCTGGCTGTATGCAGGGTATTTTTAGCAGTTTAGGACACCCAAGCAAGCTTGAAATTTGCTTTATAGCATCTCTGCAGTTGGTGAGCTGCATATTTGCTGTGTTGCTACCTGTGTTCACAACTCCTAACACAGATTGCCTGTATCGTAGGAAAAGCTGCTCCAAAAAGATAGATCTAGTGACCACTTCAGGTCACACACAAGGGGGGGAAGGCATATTTGGTTGTCACACCGCTGTAGCCAGGTGTTTTTAAGAACAATGCAGAGTAAAAGAATAAGCACTACAGAGCACTGCTCCTTCTCCACATCTCTTTGTCCTGGTAAACTAATCTGAGCTGTAAAACAAACAAAACCAACTAATTGTCTTGAACAGACATACAGCTAACCCTGGCACTTTAAAAAAATTTAAAAAAAAAGTTCTGAAAACTTTAATAGTAATTTCCAATTTATTAGTAACTTCAATCTTAAAATATTCCTTTAATATTTTTTCTAACTTCTTACTTATTTGAAAGACAACGGGAAAGTAACCTTTTCCTCTAAATATTTCCATCTCCTCACTCTTCAGAAGGATCATAAAGCAGTCCTTATAGTTTGTTAAATTATTCTCTCTTCTGTGTGCAAAGAGCTGATATCATAAGGAATAGCTCAACATATGCCCTCTCTGAAATTACTTGGACTTCTGACAGGTTGCACAAGACACTGACACTGGAAAAATTACACGTATAAACCACTGTGCTAATATAATTCACACAAAGATAGATTCAGCTATTTACACAGAGGTAAAACTAGATCTGAGATATTACCACTGTAAGTCTTGATCACCATTATTTCATTACAACAGGACTCAGGAAACCAAAAACTGCAGCTGGCTTATATGACCCAGTCCTCTGGAAGGCCAGCAGTCTGCTTTGACTTTATCTAAACATCACCTGTTCTTAATCCACTGGCTCTCTAACAGCTGCTAAACTGGCACAGATTTCTATGACAGCTTCTCATGGTAAGACCACATACACAGATTCTGTTCTTTTGGGTATGGAGTTTTTCTGTATTTTTAAGTCAGAAGTATTTTTGCCATAACTTAAAATTCCATCCTTTTTTCTCAACCATGAGCAAGATAAATGGTCCATCAAGCCAGCAAGCCATGGAGAGATAATCAGCACAGCAAGATTCTCAGATAGACTGAAAATGACGGGTACACTATGAGATTAACATCACAACAAACACTTGAGTTTTACAGCTCAAGGGAGACATGACCATGTGGTTACATTTACAGCTCCAATACAAACTTATTCCACTAACAGTCTTACACTTTACAAGAAGCCAAGAATATTGTGTGGCACCCCAACTGAGTTTATGGTTTTAAAACAGCAAATACGAAAGTTTAGTGTCTTTCTGTCATGCAATTTATACTGTGTGAAAACACATTCTTGCTACACCAGACTATCTCAACAGAGTTCAGGAAGGAGTGAAATAATTTTCTTATCTATAGCAAAGAGAAAAATGGTATAGTCATACAGCTAATGAAAGAGCCACAAAACAACTGCAGTCTCTCAAACATATATATGGGTTTCTGCACCACTAAGTTACCATTTTAACTACTTTATTAATGTCACTGGGAAGACTAAATAAATCTCCATTAGAGATCAGAAGTGATCTCCTTGCATTATTTCTGCATCTTCTGTTCTACTCTTACATATATAAATATACACATATACACACACACACAACTCCAGCTTATAAAACTTTCAGAAGTCTTCAGGATTACTTCAATAGTATCTTGCATCAATAAAATTATTCAAGAGGATAATGGATTGAATTTGCTGTTACTTAAAAAACAAAGTAATGCATCTTAGATGACACTGAACGAATGATGTTATTAATTGCTTTCTGAATCTAGAAGACAGGAGAAATAATAATTTCAGAGAGAAAAAAAATCACATAGAAAAATGAACTGAGAACGTGCGAAAGACTAGCTTTCCCTGGGAAATCTCCCTTGTAAGGTAATAATTAAAAGACATTTTCCAGACCAGCAATCATGAAGTTCACATGTAGATTTCCCCAAAGAAAAAAAACATGCTTTGAGTTTATATTCTAAAAATCCAATATTATGTTTTATAAGCTAAAGCTTCAATTCAAGGGAGGTATCAAGGATGAACAAGGATAAGGTGTCACTACCTTGAGGCACTGTATTATTGCAATGACTGGTGTGATAACACTGAGAATTTTAGCAATAGCTGCATTTCCCTTAAGGTAAAAATGTGATCGCAGACGGTACAGTCTCCTACATTTATTCTAACCCTTTTTTGTCATATGCTTTAGTGACAAATTTTGTCTTACTTTCATTACACAGTCTCATTTTTTTTCTTGCCCAGTCCCCTCAAATCTCTTCTGCTTCCAAGAGTAAACAGCACTGAATCCAGCAGCTTGGACTCTAGGCTTTTTCACCTCCTCTCATGATTTCCCTTTTTGTCTACATTTGCTCATTTTTTTAATGAGAACTGACAATTATATCAGGTATGTCTCAAAAATCCATGTGAATCTTTCATTGGTCCCTCCTGGACAATATGATTTCATATTTTTTATGTTCTAAAATGTTGATAGCTATGAAACCTCCCAAGATACAACGTAGATTTTTAAACTGAATTATTCCCCTGACATGCAGATGCTTTTGAGACTATTCTAAGGATACTGTCAGTTTTCCTGATAAATCAAACTTCTAAAGATGAGAAGTCGGAGACAGTTCACAACATGTAAAACTTGGACATGGATATACAACTAAAGCAGGAAAAAGCAAAGCAATTTTTAAAAAGTTACTAGTAACTGCATAGAACAAGCAAAAACATAATCAATGACTCAAGAAATAATGCTTTCAGAGCTTTTGTTCAGTAGTCCTTAATCCAAATGAAGACACAAAGCCAAATATCTGAATTGTGTCCGTTTTGCTTACTTTTGTCATATTTACATAGCCAGTGCAAAAAACTGCTAAAATTACCAACTTCCAAAACTATTATTTAATTTCAAATCAAATTTAACATATATGCATTCAAATGCATTTTGAAGTGCTTAATTACACCAGGTGGTTGTTTCAATTGATGGCAGATTTCTACATGCAACATACATTCTAGTTGCATATAGAACATGATAATTCCAGAGGAGTAAGTACTTTCTGTTTACAGAGAAGGATAGCCAAAGTGCTTTTCCACCATGCAATATGAGCAGACAAAAAATTCATCCAGAACTTTTAAGCTGTTATCATCAAAAGGCAGCTTTTGTAACTGAAACATTGCCTTTGTCTATTGAAACCCTATTTTTTACTCACTCTGCAGATGAAGCTCAAAGTTGAAATATATCTTGCTATGTAGTGAAGACATGATAAAAATGTGAAGTCATTAAAGCAATTGATTACAACTACTGCAATAGATGTCCCATTTACTCAGCAGACTGCATGACATCATGTGAAGCTAAGCCATTATGTGATATGTGCCCTTGCTAAGTGCAACAGATAATTTTGACATCTCTTGGGAAATGACAACTTCAATAATATTGTATTTAAGAACAATATGGTGCCAAGACTAGTTGGTAGCCTGAAAAAGTCCCTCATAGTGTTAAAACCAAAAATACTTCCTGTGTTACCATGAAAGAAGTTGATGAAAAACTTCCAGCGGAAACAAACCAAAAGCTTATAGACAATCTATCTTTGTAGTCTGTTACAGGAGAAATAGAACACCTCAGTCTCAGTGAAAAGGAAATGCTAATGGAAAAACTAAGAAAAGAAGTAGTACCCACACAAAAGTGCTGGGTTGTAGTAGGGAGGAGCAGAGCCTTGAGAAAATGAGGTCAGAAAAGAATCAGTCAATTTCAGAGACATTCTAACGGGTCTAAACTACCAAAGTTGTTTTATAGTGGAATACATTTTTAAACAATTTGTATATGTATCTTTGAGTACAGGTGATGGGATGCAACTATGTGTTTACATTCAGTCAAAAAGGGAAAATTAAATTACTTCCTTGTGCAGTTTCGTAGAATTGCAGAAGTCCTCAGTTTCTCGGAGCTATCATGCACACCAAGTTTTAGCCACACCCCTAGCACAAAAGTTTTTCAACACCTTCAGAATGGGCTGCATGCCATTTCAATCAGCTATTTATGCTTTTGGAGAACAGAGAAGATATCTGAAGAACAGCCTGAGTAATTTCTTCATTCCTCACTGGGTTTAACTTCACACCATTCAGGCTGTGACCTCTCCCCTGATCTGCCTGCTCTATGGAGTTTATTTTGTGCAGACATGCAGGTAGTCAGTAAATTCTCTTAACAAATCCTATTGCGTGGGATTGCTTGGCCAGTGGGAAAGTTCAGCAGTAAACCAACCCTAGGGCAATTTTTTTTTTTTTTTAATTGTTTCTAATAGATTAAAGAACTTAGCATTTGGATTCTGGTTCATTAACAAGACATTGTCACTACAGCATTTAGCATTTCATACACAGCTTTGCTTTTTAAACAGAAAATAAAGTGTGTTCACACATTACTATTTCGCCTTTTGCTCTTGGTTATTCCCCATGGCTTCTCCCTGCCTCCCTCCTACCCTCTTCTCCACCCCAAAATAAAGCAATAATAAGAATAAGAATAATAAAAAAGAGGGCACACATTTAAAAAATGCAGAATGTAGCAGGGCTGAGCAAAACCACTTGTTTAGCTAAAAGCCTCCCAGATTGTTCCAGTCGATGCAGTAGTAATGTCTCAGGACTGTCTTACTAATGCTCATTGCCTCCTTGAGTGACATTGTGCTACATTAGATTAAACAAGCAAAAATAAATATCTATCACATGAAGATATTAAATGTTACTTTATTTCTCTGAGTACATCATGGAGCATTATCGTTTTTACCTTACCAATGTGTAAGTCAAAGTAACACCTGGCTATAGTAGATGGGAGCACCGTCGCTACCTCCTAAATACCCTGCCAGAAGGCAGAGTGAGAGATAGTATGAACATGTGCAGATCAGTACATTATTGATGCTGTGGCAGAGTACAAGAATAGCTTTTAAAAAGCAATTGTTTTCTCCAAAGTGTGGCAGAGTTTGGGCCACTATTTTGATGTCTCAATGCCTATATGTTAGCTCCCTAAGACAAGTGGAAGTCTCCACTTCCCTCCAAAATATGGAATTCTCCATCTTAAAACGACACACCTGACCCACTGTGTACACATTCAACCCAGAATCCCATGGGAAGGAGATGTGCACCAGCTACCCTGGCCTCTTTGCAAGCTTGGAGGACTTGTTTAGGGTTTAGCTTAAGTCATAACATGAAGTTCTTCACTAAAAATAATCTTATGACAGAATAGAAATCCAAAATAATTTCTTTTAATCAGAGGAATTGTTCGGCTCAGGAATTCTGCAGCTCTTTAACACAATGTATGAAGCATTTCAAAGCTTATTTATTGAGGCCTGCACTGTTGCTGTTCCCTCTCTGCCCCTTTCAGCATCTAAATTGTGGTCTGAAACAAATTCTTACCCCTTTCCTTGTAGTACCCATCTGCTGGGCAGCACTCTGTTAGCACACGATTTCCCCATACAGAAGCCACACTGACTCTTTCCTGACACACTCTTTATTCATATTCTCAAAAATTTTTTTTGTCTTCTACCTTTCCATCAGCCTTGGAAAAGAGACTCAGCCTGTAGTTGCCCACAGAGTCCCTTTTGTGAGAAGGAAGTGACTGGGAATTACACCAGCAACCTGTCAGTTCTCCAGCATTGTGGCTGTTTGCAATGGTAACATAGAAGCCTTGACCAGCCCCTCTGCAATTTCATATTTGAGCTTCTCTCAGGTGAATGTCACCTGACCTGGTGAATTGTTGACAATTAGTAAATACTGTCTGTGTATTCAGTATTCATACAGACTCATCTAGTTCACCTGACCCCTACACTATTTACTAGAAAGAATGGCTCAGGTTTAGAAACATCCCTGCTGTCCTCAACAGCAAAAAGCAATGAAAGCAATTAACTCAGCCTCCCTGCTAAGGCTTCTTAATTCCCAAGTCCTTCTTTACAGTTTGGTGATTAAATGGTCCCACTTATGCCCTACTTGACTTCCCACTTTTGATTTAAAAACCTTTGACTAGAACTTTAAGCACCCCTTGAAAGGTGCTCTTTAAATTCTTAGTACTCTATTTCCTATATATTCCTATGTACATTTGATCTGCCATGCTTCATGGGCTAAGGTCTCGCTTGGACAAGCTTTGTACTTTTTAAAGGAATTTTTTAAGCCTTCCTTCCCATATGACAGTCTCCTTGCAGTCATGCTCCCAGGAGATAGATCACTTTGACGGCTTTTTGGTTTGGCTTTGCTTTTTTTCTTTTGACATGTGGAAGTTTACCTGGGCTTCTAATATGACACATCTGAACACTGCAGACTGTTTGCAGACATCATGCTCATGCTTTTCAGATTACTAGTATATTTCTTTTATTAATGTTGTTTTGTTTTAACATAGTTCTGCTTCTTTACATTAAATATTTGCACATGGAATTTGTTCAGCTTGCTCTCTCCCACTACAACATGCATCTTCATTGCATTGTGAACACTACTATGAAGGAATCTTACTTTAATTCACCTTGAAGTAGGTCTTGTGTATCACTTAGGACTAAAAAAAGTGATTCAGAAATTCATCTTAACATTATGGTTCAGTCTTTACAGTGTCCAAAAATTTAACCTCTACATCTCATCCTGATGAAATATTAACCTGGCCTGTTGCTGTCACCAAGCGTCTTAAATTCACAACTTCTAATTTCACTTCATATTGATCACTGTTATGGTCCTGAACAAGAATTTGCTGTACAATCCTAGCTATTTTTATTAGTTCTTTATGTGAGGGGGCAGAAACCCTTTGCAAGGCCTTTACAGTGCTTCCCTGTTCCTGCAATATTTTGTAAGTGTTACACTTTCCACACTGTGACACTCACCTGCCTGTATATATTATTCTTTCATCCCTGCAAAGCTAGCAGCCTGGCAACTCCATACCCCATTGATCACTATCCCACTGATCATCCTCCTTCTGCTGCATCAGAGTTGCGTATCATACCCTGTTGTCATCTAACAGCCAACATTCCTCCTCTATCACACTTTTTAATTTTCCAACATGACACAGAAGCACTTGCAGGTTCCAGCATTCCCCTGCTGTTTAATAACACGTCAGTTTCCTAGAGGCCCTTCTCTGTCACTGCTACTTTGAGGTTTTCCCCTCCTTCCTCCCCTTCTTGGCCTTTTCAGAATAAAACTGAGGGTTACCCACATCCATCCTGTAGTCCATGTCAGCAAAAACTAAGTGCTTATAGCATCACTTCTTCAGTCAGATGATGTCCTCCTGACTCCAAGCTATCCAGGTAGCTAGATAAAGCTAGCAGTAAGAGATACACCTGTGCAGGGAGTAAAACCTCAGGGTATAGAGAAAAACAAAAACCAAAGCAGTGAGCTGACCAAAGGATCTCTGCATTGCCATTAGACATCCCTAGGGGCCGCTTTGCTGTCCCCACACACTATGGCCTCTGGTCAGAGACAGCCTTCCTGTCCTCTCCTGGACCTGGGCAAGCCCCTAACTCCAGGTGGACTCCACTGCATGTACCCACTTCAGCCGTGCACAAAGAGCAGGCTCCAAGGAGACCAAGGCAGAGAAGGCAGCAGAGATGTCTCACTGCCATGGCAATAAAGTCAAAGTACGACACTGAATAGTACACTTGGTTTGCTTTTATACTTGGGTATTTAATGCAAATTTTTCTTTCACCCAATGACTTCTATTTAGGGCTTAGTTTAATCATCATCTTTGCCTTTTTGCAGCAGCAGGGCATTTTTTACTTCTGATTTTCATCATCTTTTTATGATAATTTTATCATCTTAAAAACAGTAAAATAACTGACATGCACTATATAAAAATGAACATTAACATTTACTTTCAAGCATGCTACTGACAGATAAAGTAGTATTCTCACCTTCCCTCTTAATTTTTCTCCTTGCTTCTTACTTTTGTAACTATCAGGACTTAAAAAATAAACAAATAAACTTAATGTATCTGCAGGCTTACCAGCATTGCTAGTACTTGAGTCACTTTTGCCATCTCTCTTCCTGGATCTTGTATTTCAATCATCATTATACAGGCTTTGTTGATTCAATATTGTCTTTTATGCACTATGTTAGTAAAGCCTTATTAAAGTTTAATGAAGACATGAAATTGGATAATATCTGCATGTAAAATAAATCTGTAGTCTAAGCAATGTGAAGTATCTACAATCATCAAAACAAATCGTTCAACACAATAGACAATAAAAAGAGAATGGAAAGCAGGGAAGGAGAATATATACAGAATCTCTTCCTGGAAATCAACTACCAAAGATTCACTAACCATAATAATTTAACATACAACGTTTATTTATCAAATAGAATTGCTATTTATATAATCCATTTTTCTCTATCTTAAAAAAAACAACAACAAAACCCTGATATCTGTAAGACTCAGATGTAGCAAGTGCTTGTCCTAGTTTTTAATTATTTCTAAGAATACAACTGCAGAATACAGTAGTAATGGATAAACTATGATGTATGTGGGCTAAGTGGCAGATGGAAGATGCATTTACTGAAATACTACCCATATTATGGACTAACAGGAAGGAAAGGAGCCCTTTCAATACACCTTTAAAAATTAAAAAAGGTAATGAAAATAGAGATAAAGGTGTGTATTCTTTCCTCCTATCCTGTCTCCAGGAGATCTAAGCAATTTAAGACAATTTATTCTAAGATCAAAGTTGTCCTAATTCAAGTATCTCTGCTGGCAGAAATTATTTTACTCTAGCAAATTATTTTACTGGTTTTGTAGCTATTCTCAGGAGATGTGTTTTTGTGTTCTCCCAACGCAGCAGGTGATTACTGAGGACCAGGGAAATATTCTGACTGAGTCAAAGCTAGATCAGAAGTCTGTTTCTCCTTGAGCATAGGTGAAAGAGCACTTCTTAACCATTAAAAACACAAATGATACTTGTAGTAACTAAGAAAGGAAAAGACCACATGTCCCCAGTGAACTGTCATTAGAATTGAGCCAATGCTGCAAAATATTATCCATGAATATTCATTTGAATTTTAAAACACATTTATTTTTATTTCCATTTTGCATACCTTGTGTTTGGCTTTTGGCATGTTCTAGTAAATTAATTGCTAGTAGAAATGATTGCTGAAGCTGTAGATTTTAAGCAAATACTACAAAGTATTTACTGAAAGTACACTTGGAATTTACAATTGTGACTATAGCCAGCAACAACCTGATTCCTGAGCTTAATTTAGACCTGTCAATGGAGACGAAAGCAGCAGGTAACAAACATCTTTAGGCTCCTACAATTAAAAACAGCAAGAAACCATCCATGAACCATAGTGACTTAATTGCCTAGATACAGTAAATAATTTGGGATGATAACTACTTCAGAATATGCAAATAGACCAAAAACATACTACAAAGTATAAATGACACAACCTTTGTCACCCCACTAGTTATGCACAAGGCTTCACAACATTCCTACTGCTGGAATTGTTGCAGGAATAGGAGCTTCTGCCATATCTAAACAGACACTTCACTGCTGGCAATTTTTTTGTGACTCATTCCCTACAAAAATCAGAAGCTTTCATCTTAAGCTTTCATTTTAACACAATGGGGGGCAGGGGGAGAACAAATGAAAAAAACCAACACATACATATAAGCATTATTCAGAAGAGCTCAACACGCCAACTTGAAACATGAGGATAAATCCACCCACCCTTGTAAAATGGGGTATAGTACACTTCCTAGAAACATCCACAAATTGTACTTAAATTTCTGACATGATTGTGAAGCCAGGGATTTAGCTCAGCATATTACCACTGTTAACATTGTGTGGGTTTTTCATTTGCAGAATGTGCAACAGCCATATTTTACTATGAAATGATAGTGAAGAAGAGGTCTTAAAAAACTCGATTTTTGACCCACACAAAACAGGAAGAGAAACAGGTGCTTGCAACAGATCAAGAGTAGGGAATTATATCAATCTCCTTGGAACTGTATATGACTTTGGGAATGACCAGCAATTATGAATCAGCAGAAATTCTCCTTCCAGAGAAACAAACTTGCAAGAGAATAGTTGGAAAATAATAAAAACACGTTTGCCTTAATTATTTCTCAGGTAAAGGATATAAAAAGTCTGAAATATTGAAGGATATTTAGTGGAAAAGTTCAATAGAGGGAGAGTCTTCTGCTCTGTCTGTATGCAGGAGCACGTAACAGTAAAGAAAAATAATGAGGCAAACAACAAACCTTCTTGAGACTACATATGAGACTATTTCTACTTCTCAAGTTACAGCACATCAGTTTTTGGCTTCCCTTGTCTAAAGCTATTTTATGACTCCAAATGAAAATGTATATTTTTATTGGGATGGTTACACAAGCAAAAAATTAAACTCTGTTCATCTTTGGCAAATAAGTCTTAGAGGATCTCTTCAAAATCTTATAGATTTCTGTCTACCAAAAGGTTGTGACAACACTGTAAACACAGTAACTAAAAAGGTAATAAAGATAATTCAAAGAAACAACTGTATTTCAAAGATGTCTTCATATTTTCCATTTTTGAATATTGAAAAATATAGCTACAGGCTTCCATGAGAAAAAGATCAGAAATAGTCTATACTTCCATTGATATTTAAACACACCAGAAAACATTTAAGTCTTACCATTCTGATTTAATTTTTATAAGGAACAAAGTGTATCCTATTAAAAAAACACCATGAATGGCTAAAGGGGTCTAGACTCTCTTTGTTAAACTCCTAGTTTTCAGCAAAAAATGCTTCTCCCTTTGTGCAAATGGTAGTAGTGAAAAGGCAGATTTCAGCAGGGTGAGGACCACACAGCTTTGTCCTTCTCCAAGTCCTTCTCCAGCATTGCTGGTAGTCCTGCCAACATGTTTCCTGCAGACAAACCCCATATGTGAGGCAAGACCTTGTGTCTTATGCCCCCTCCACCTGCTAGAAGTTTTCTCATCAACCACCCTGGGCAGACATGTCAGGACTCCACAGCAAGCTGTGGCCTTGCCAACAGCTTTGTCTTTCTAAGTAGGGTCTGATTGAATCCTCTGACTACAGAGAATTTTACTGGGCTGCTAAGATACAGCATTCCTGTTGAGATATAAAAACAACCCAAGTTATAATAGTAGCATTCTTTTTCTATACATGAAAATATATGTGGGGAAAAAAGTCATTCCACTTTAAAACTTATTATAATTTTAAATCATACCACAGATTTCATACCTTCTTCCAAGAGATTTTTTTAAAACAATTACTGTACTAATAGGAAATTACTCCATTTCCTGTGATGTTAGTTTAAATTTAAAAGAGCAATAATTGCTCTAAAACTAATTTCTCAAATTTTTATTTTATATGATCTGAGGGTAACAGGCTTTGCGTCCTGTAAGTTATTTGCTTTACCTTCCTATTTTAACATAGTGCAGAGTACTGAAGGATTTCACTTAAACCTGCATATTCTTCTGCTTAATTTTCCTGCAACACAATGGCACTCAAAACACATCAGTACAGCACAATCTCACAGAGCAGAAACAAGGTGACAGAGCAAGGGAGGGTCCTGGGAAGATGGAAGGCTGTAGGGCAACCTGTGATCCACATCTAAATGAACGTGGACTTTGGCTGAGAAACTTCAGAGAAACTCCTTTGGATACCCTATTTCTCCTGAGGCATCACCAAGCACAGGGCACAGTATGTGAATAATAGTTCTGCAGTTCATAATGCAAGAGATCTACCATCCAGTTTTTCTGTCTCTATCACCACCATATAAATATTTTCATTTAAGTGCCTAGAAACAGGCATGTGAACCCACTCAGAGAAAGAAAAAAAATACTTGTTCTTTTTTTTTTTTCTTTCAAGATCACTTGGCATCCTTTCTCACTCAGAAAAGCTGAGCATCTGAGGTACACACAAGCTGCAACATGTGCTTCTGAAGGATAGATAGATGCACATATTTCAGAGCTCTTTTAAATCCAAGCACACAAAATAATACATTATGAGAAGTATCAACTGCAGATTTGCTATGAAAAACATTGAAAAGGATTTTAAACCTATATTTTCAAGTTCGTTGTGTTATAACTGAAATTCATTTACTCCTGTCCTTTCAACTGGCCTGGACAATTTTAAGAGTTTACCTCTTTAAGCATAAATCACTCATGTTTCCTTACTCACTTGTCAGATATGGTTTTCTACTTCTTGAAAAATATTCAGATCCAAGTTACTCTAGAGGAAAGCTGGAATCAATTTAATATATATTAATATTTTCCTATATATGAATAGATAAGAATATATATGTAACATTTACTTTAAACAAGCAGGTCTAATTGCTGGTGAGCTTTTGGTAAGCTAAGAAATAAATCTTTCCCATCCACCAGCTTTCTGAAGCAATTTCAGTACTGAAATAGAAGGGGTGGATGTAAAGCTAATTTTAAAATGTGTTCAGTGCCTTTAGAGAAATATCTTCTCCAACTGTAGCTTGAAGACAGTGACATTTCCTTGGGAATATCAGAATTGGCATGAAGAGAGTGGAAACAGGCTTGGGTTGTAATATCTAGAACAGTGAAGAGTTAGAAGAAAGAAACAACTGTGAGGAGTCACTGAGTCTTTCCCAGCTTTCCTCAGCTCACCATCCATGGACACACATTATTTTATGGGTGTTGCAAGGACAGGCTCAGCAGTGTGAACTGCTGGAACAAAAACTGAGCCATGTGATTTCCACAAAATACAGCACAGCTGCCTAATTCCCGGTTGAGATATGAAGTTACATGCTATCCATATCATATTCAAAAAGTTGTTGGCTTTTTTTCCCCAGCACTAGGGTTGAGGAGGGGATATTACAACAGAATTTTTCAGAAACTAAAAGGATCAAACACTCTTTAGTCTGAATGAGTTAACATGTTTCTTATCTTACTTAGTGATCTATTTCACCCTTTGAATTTGACTTTTGGGGCAATGTGTGACTAGATATAGTAAATAAGTTCAAGTTCTACACCATTTATTTCCAATTTCTTCTTGTTTAGGAGTGTCTCATTACTGAAGAAATAGAGACTGATCCAGTTCAGGTAAGATTAGAAGTCAAGAGAGAATATACAGTTGTTAGTTGTGACCACATGCTTTCTTTAATTAGCAACTGTCCAGGTAATATAAGCAATTGATAAGGGTTAAGCTGTTATTACTGTTGTGTTTGGACTGAAACTCTTTTCCAGGGTAGCTGCTGCTGCAATATCCACCATTTCACTTGAGCAGCAGGAGAAGAAATATACGGAAGAAATCTACTGGCCATTATTAAAGACTGCTAAAACACAACTCTGTATCCTCGTATAGCTTACAAATACTTGTTTTTCTGATTAATAGATTTTGTCAGTTCTCCAAAAAGCTTAGTAGTTGAGAGCAGCTATATCCTTGAACTTAATATTTTATTTTTGCACCAAGTTCCCCTAAATAGGTCCATTAACCATCACTCAAGCAGATTTCAAGGTGTTTTCACTCTGACAAACACTTTAAACATTCCACTGATAAACATCTCAAATTGTTTTATAATTCTGCACTCGCCATTGGAAACATTTGATATACTTTTGGATTTGTAAAAGACTGAACTATAATCAATGGGGGTAGACATACCATCAGACCTCTCAAAATAATCATATACAACAAGAAAATAAAAGTTTCCAAAGATATGTCCAGAAATAGAAAAAGTCACAAGTGGTCTACAAACAAAATGATGAGAAGAGAGTTTTGTAACTTCTCGGTTCACCTGCCATTTCTAATTTCACAACCAAAAATAACCACTAGCTAAATAAATACACACAATGCTTTAGTAAATAATTTTGTTCAAGTAGTTGACCCTTTGCTTTCACAAGTCCTTTACAGATATAACATTAGAACAATCAAGAAACCCAACAAATTGATAAGAAAAAGGAGAGTTTACAATTATTGAGTAAGAACCTAAATAGCTTGTTGTTTTCTAAGTGTGCGCAACAGTACTGAAAACTGCTATGAAAATATACTTCAAGGTGAACGCACACCCAACCATTCCCAACTGCTAGAGGGATAAGGGGTTGCAGGGCACAGGGGATATCTTTTGCTCCCTTCCTGCAGTACTCATTTATAGGGGGAGTTGGATAAATTTGCAGAGATCTTCGAGATCTCAAGAACTTGAGTTTACATTTGGATTTGTTGTCTTGATCTCTAAGAAGAACTTATTGTTTACATACTGTGTAACAACAACTGCCTGACTATTGACATTTCTGGCTGTTTACAGGACCTAGAAAGGTGACACTGAAGTGACACAACTGGCCATGGAATACAGTTATAAAGCTTAGCCTAAAGCCCTAAACAGGGCAATGTAGGTAACACTGGTCTTTCATTCCATTTTTGCAAAACAGTCAAACTGAGCTCAAATCATGAAATTAAATGTTGTGACAACAAATGAAAGCTAAACCATATCAAATCAATGTAGAAATTACAAAATAAAGACAAACAACCCCCTAGCTTACTAAATATTTAAAGTGAACATCCTCAAGTATTGACATATTTATTAAATATAGATAACTTGTCACAGCCTTTTCTTGAAAACATATGGAAAAACGTCCTCCTTTCTTTCTTGCTGAAATTAAAGTGCCTGCTAAGGAGGAGATAACACAAACACTGTGTGGCCCATGTTGAAAGAGCAACTGTCTGGGCAAGATACTCAATTAAGAAGTATGAAATAAATTGATTATTCACTCCCTGGAGCAAGTCATTTTGGGAGATGCAGTTTGGTGCACATAAGGAAGATAGAGGGGAATAAAATTAGCTCAAGTGTATCTCAAGGATTTCTTATTGACAGAGAAATACTGACAAGTCTTGATATTGGTCAGGACATCAGAGCACAAGACAATACTGATTCCTTCTGAGTATAGGCTTCAGTTAGATACCAATTATCAGTATCAAGTTCCAACAGCTCACCCATATGACAGTGGGGGGTCTCGGGTACTGTTTGCCTTTAGCAAGTGCCGAATTTCCCTTTCAGAGTTTTCTCCAACTCCATTTAACCCTTAACATCTAATTAAAAAAAAATGCACTGAGGGCATGGAAGTCAACTGACAACACACAGTGGTATTTTACCAAGATGTTTGCTTGGCAATACATAACTGTACTTCTCCTTAACAAAGAATGAAGCTAATTCTACAATAGAGATAGAATAGTTAGGGACAAAACTTGTGCAGGACAAGTGGAAGCTGGCTGAATTGAAAGGTTTGGTTAAAATTGTGCTCAAATGCCAAAGGCTATTACTACACCAGTTAATGTCTATTATGCTCAACTATAAGAACTGCCATAAGATTCAGCTATAGAAATTCAGGTTTAAAAAAAAAATAATCAAACAGACAAAAAGAAATATGCAAGAAAAGCTGACCAGATAAGCAGAGAAAAAAAACCCCTGAGGTGAGGACTTTCACTTTTTTTTTTAAATATAAGTCTGCAAACCAAACAAAGATAAAAATTACTAGAAATAAAAAGGTTGAGTTTTATAAGCTGCAATAATAACAAAATTCATAGTGTACATTCTGATAGATGCATCTAAAATATTTGGACATAAAACCCCAGCAAAGATGGAAAGAAAGGGGACAAGGGACAGGGTGAAGTGCTTATTTCTTCTCAGATAAATTTCCTTGCAGACAGATGTTCTAATTGAGCCTTCAGTTCAGCTAGGTTTAGGAAAAACTGCTGCAAATAAACTGGAGTGTACACACACAGCTGCCCAACTGAAACCTGCTTCCCTCCATGCTCTAGACTTCAATGTTTAGGGCATTAGCTGGCATACATAATATAATGATAATGTAGGAAAGCACTGCCACATCCCCAGGTCCTCTCAAAGAGGACACTACTACAGGTTATTTTGCATAATTTCTAATTACAACAAGATGCTCTACAGTTTGCTTGGAGATGTTTTAAGCACCATATGAACTACCATAGCTCCCAGGAGCCTCAACTTAGCCACGAATTCTGTGGTGCTCTGAATTGTGCAACTGCAAACAGACCGTTCCCTGTCACCCTGGTAGTAAATAATTTTTCTTAAGAAGAACTTAAACATTTTTATTCCATTTCTGATACTTAACAATCAAAGGTACATCACAGGTACCTTCCCAGTTCTACCTTAATTTACCTGAGTGTAGTCAGATTTGATCTCAGGAACTGAATAGGAAAAACTGAATATGTGTTCTGCAACAGAAAACTGAATACACATGCAGAACGCCAGGTTAAAATAACAATATCCTAAGGTACAAGAGAGAAATCCAGCATTTTGAGAATAAAATTATCTACCTTACATAAAAAGGTCTTCTACTCCCTGCTTGCCATTTTTGACACTTTCTTCTCTTTAAATACCCATAAAGATAAAAAAGTGTAGGTGTGGATAATCCATTACAGTTGGAGATCAGCCACAGCTTTAGCACACAGAAACCCCTCAGTTCACTTTGCTTTCTGTAATTTTTTAAAATCTTTCCAAATGGATTCACATCTGCATATAAGGTACTTTCTACACCACCTGTGTCTGTTTTTTCTTATTCATATAATAGAAATAATTTATCCTTCTCCATCAAAACTATATGCAATTGTCAGACTATATGCAAAAGTCTTCCAAGTTATTGTTTTTCCTCACAGACCTTCTAGAAGCTAGAGTCCTACAGTACAATATTTTTAAATATAATACAATAATTTTGAAATACTCTACCTCTCAGTTTATATACCCAGATTCCAACAGCACTGTAAACCAACTACCCTCACCAGAAAGCAATGCATTGCACCTGCTGAAGTTTTTAATATGAATAATAATGCTAGTTTATGTGGTATTATGAATCATAAACAGAGCACATTTTTTCCCTATGGTTAGAAATACAGATTTGCAAATCCTCAAAATGGAGAAAAAAGGTATCTGAGACAAGCTGATCAGCTCCGAGATTTTACCTGGGAGACTACATCTGTATGTTATGAATACAAAAGAAAACTATCAATAAGTAGTGAGGAAATGAAAACACCCCACTAGAAGATGAAATTAAGGATTTTTATTTTTTTTTTCTCCAACAGGGTAAGGGAGGGTCCTTGCATTGTTTGACTCCGCAGCCAACATAGTTGTCTAAACAACTACAGAGAGCCCTATCAGAGTGAGACACTTCTCCAAAGCTGATTCAAAATACATAACTTACCTGCACACCTAACTTATGTTCTCCTCACCATTTAAGCTGACAGTTAGAGTGCAGTTTGCACATAGAATAAATTATTTATGCTTTGAATTACACTGTGGATTCTCCTCTTTACTGAATGACTGCATACAGGACTTAAGTAGACTAAGACTCCCTGCTACTCCATTTTTTCTTGGCCACAGCATGAGCAATATGTGCATCTAGCAAAAGTCTCTCCAATTATTCATTTTTCATTTGCTCTACATAAAAATAAAAATTAAAAGGGCAACAAAGCAAAATATTACATGGATTATTCAATTATCACCTTGGGGATAGGAGAAAGAATGAGCCAGACATGACAGATGTGAGTTGCATCACTTAGTGTCTAGCTGCCAGGCTCCTGGATACTAAAGTGGTGAGAGCAGCCTAACAGAGTATGACTGGAAAGGTAATAGAAAGCAGACATGAACCTCTGATTGATGGTTAGCTAAAAACATTGAATTCAGACTCCAGAAATGATGAAGAATATTTAATTCTTCATTAAAATTGTGCTGAAAGAATAGAGTTGAACTCAATTCATAGTTAGCATTTTAGCTAATTGCAGTTGCACATTTAAAATTACTACAACTGTGGGGGAAAAAATTAAATTAAATTTGTGTAGGGAAGCATAGCAGTTAAACAGTGATTATCAAGGAAAATTATGTGGCTTCTGGGAAGTACTGAAAGCATTGATCCCAAATAACTTACCATTCATGGGTAAAAGCCTATGCACATTTTATAGTACTACAGAGTATTGCTTTGTCTTCAGTGAGAGAAGAGGTATGGCCCATAACATACCATAGTAAGAGCCACACATCCTGCAGTAATAAGCATAATACAAAGAGTAAATGCAACAGAAGCTTGAGCCTTTCTTACATTGGACTATATCTTTATGCAAAATCATGCAGAGTGACTCCTATTACTTCTATGGAGATAAGAGAAATCTTATTTTCCTGTTCAGATGACAGAAGCTATGTCTACACAAGCAGGAGCAGAACTACAGAGAAAAACACTAGGTGCTGAGGGCTCAATACTAACACAGCATACATTTTGAGACCTTTTACTTCAAATTCTCTACTCCATACAACTGACTAAATGGTCCTTAGTGGGTTGGCTGCACAAGCTGGAGTCATGGAACCATCCTCTTATTTTCAGCTGTTTGCCTTTCAGTAAAGATCAAAAGCAAGTCTTCCAACTGCCTCCTCTTCCTGTGCTTCAGTTCACCTTGCAAATGGCCATGGGACATACAGAGTGGATTCCAAGTTCAGCTAATCAAAGGCTAGGTCCAGGAAAGTATCTGATGAGCCCCATACACCTCTAGATATTCAGTCTATGTAAGCAGATAAGCGTTAATGACTGAAACATTTAGTTAAACTAGATCTTTACTATCAACTGTCCTGCTATTAAGATCTAGTGCTCCCACTGGGCCACACTACTTGCTTAATATGCTCACAGCCTTAGGCTAGCACTACTTTCTCTAAATGGCACTAAAAGTTATAAAAGACAAAACCAAGAGGAATAAAAACTGAACTGCAGCAAATATCGAGCAACCTTTACTGTTTCTGAAGAGCTGTTTCTGCAGATTACACTGATTCTCATGTTTACAACAATGCTGTGCAACACGCCAGAAAGAAACAGCCTGTGGAGAAGAATGTGGACATGATTAGACACTTGAACAAAACCAAAAATATCCAGACTTTGTTAGTTAATGGCTTCTGGGGTAGAAAGCAGATATTTTTCAGTTGTACTGTTTAATTGCAAAACCAAACTGATGGCAAAGATTTTAAAGAGAAAATGTAATTAGCACTGACTCAAAAGGCAAATAACTTCCGTTTCCCTCCCACCAAGTAGGCAGATAGCTTTAAATTTATATTTAGTCATTACTAAAGCCATTTCCCAATCTGAATTTTATAGTGAAAAATCCACCAATGAAGTTAAAATCAGGGCATCATATGATCTTGAACAAGAACTATAAATCTGGTTGGACCCAACAAGCTCCCTCTAAGAGATAGTCAACTGTCTTTTCACAGTGGCTAGTCGCATTTTTCAGCTTCTACCCTGACTTCCATTCATCTTTTCCAAATCTGTGCTAAAATGTGCAAGGAGAGACCACCCTCCAGCCATGCAAATGGCACCTGCATGCTTTAAAAAAAGAAAGTGTACTATTAAACACCTGTCCCTCCTTCTAGCCCCATTCTCACTTTTGAAGTAAGAGGAAAAAACCCAACCAAAACAAACAGAACCTCCATTTTTTAAGCAAAAGCTGTGTTGTGCAATTATATTTTAGAGTCAGAAACTTAATTAGTATTGATGTTGAGCAAAACAGCTATCATCATCTCCTCTGCCTCAATGTCACCAAATATACTGTGGAGTAAAAGGTCTTCGTTAGAGGACACAACAGTGTTGTAATTACTGATCAGCTACCGGTTTAAGTTATACACAGTTTTCCAAGTCAAAGTGATTACATATAAGGACTAAAATTACTGACTACTTCGAATCAACTCTTTCTAAAAATCTAAGTTTTTACACAATTATTGAAGTTCTTTACTTCAGTACATCCATCCAAATTCTCTCTGCTCAGGTCTTCAGGAAAATGTAACGGTATTTGAACACCCACAAGTAGTATATTGATATAAGGAGTATATTGATACAAATGAGAAGTTTTTGATGGCCCAAACAAACTGTTACAAAGCACAGAAATCACTGTCTTTCAGTTCTTTTACTGTCCCTCAGTTCTATTCACATTTTGATGCTGTTAAAATGATGAAGAACTGCCGTTGTCAGTTGCTAAGTAGATAGCACTACTTGGAAGGAAAGTGACTCCTTTAGGGGAATTCTTGCTGTCCCTCTTTTCAATAAAATGAAGGAACAGTCCCACTTAACTTTTGTTCCGGCTGTGGTGAGTTATTACGGTTGCTGGGAGGGTTGTGGGGTTTTTTGCTTAGATAACTTCAAATGTCACTATGTCACTGGTTAATTCTTCACAGACAGTACATTTTTTGTGACATTTCAAAGTATGTAAGTGATAATTTCAAATATTCAGGAACCTCCATTCCCTCGTTATGTATTTCAACATAAAAATGCTTACCCTATATCTTTTAAAATACCTTTTAAACTATTTTTCTTTAAGCTATTAAAATTTTGCACAAAAGCAGCTCTTTTTAAAATTAATTTTGTAAGTAGAAGAATACGGAATGAAGAATGATGCAGTCTCACGGAAAAAATTCCCAAGATTATGCAGTCTTGCATTGCTACTCACTGGGAATCTGGAATTTTTAGTTTCAAGATAAATATACCAGTTTTAGACAAAAAGTTCTACATCTCCCAGTCCCCTGGCACCCTGCAACAATAAATGGACTGAGCAAATTAAGTTTGACCACCACTGAGAAAAGATGTGCAGCTTCTAATTACATAGTGTGGGGGTGATGACTACAGACCTTCTGGGTAGATCATATTTATTGTGCTATTCAACCTTTAGAATATTAAACAGTTCTGTGAAACAGAATAGGGCCTAAAATCATCTTACTATCATAAAAAGCATTTTATCCTAAAGGTTCCTGTGTTTTAGGGACTTCACAGGGTAAGTAAATACTCATCTGAAAGAGGAGAAACAGTGGACTCATCAAAATGTGAATAATAAATGAAAGTACAAAGTAAGGCAGTTCTGTTTCCACATTTCCTGAAACTGTACCAGATGGCCCAATGCTTGCCTTTCATTAACTAGTGTGCTGGGATAAAGCTGTGTTAATTAAATCACAAAACTACCACTAATTCTCTGCCATTTACTAATTCAACAAATTTAATTTTTTTTGTTTCGTTCAATACAGCAAATTCTAATTAAGTCTTGTAAAGTTGAAAGGATCAATAATTAAATAAAATAGATGAATCATGATATGCAGTTGTCTGTTATAACATTATCAGCAAAACAGAAATTCAAGACACAAAGTAGCTTACATGGAAGGAACATTTTGCATTAATAAAAACCCACAGAACCAAATATTAAAGCAAGAACTTTATAATAAACTTCCTAGAGCACTGCAAATGCTGTCAACATACTTACCGAGATACAGGCTGTTTACCACTGAGCTGTGCAGCTTTTCCCTGAAGTACCTTACAAATGATACAGCCTTTTCAAAACCTGACTTTGTGGCCATGCCGAGCTACAGATCTTCAGCTTCCCCTATTCCCTGTACCAGCCAAAGGTAAATTCATAGTACTCTAAGCTATAAAGAGCAGATCTTATCTCTTCTCAGGTTCCCTTCACCACAAAGTCAAAGTCTTACCAGGGAAGTAGCTAGAGTGTCAGGCAGCCTTGTTACCCTTTGCTCCCATGTGACCTTTGGGGGAAAACAGCCAGAAGACTATGCCAGAACAAGCCACCAACTGCCCTAATTGTTCCCAGCAGGACTAGAAATTCAGAGTCTTATCTTAGTGTTTCCCTTAATTTCTCTCTCCACATGCAACAAGCAATCTTGGGAGTGCAGAACATTATTTATTAAGAGCTACTCCTTCACTCAGCCATAGTTAAATACTTCTCTCTTTATCTAATGTGCTAAAATTTTAGAACCAGCAAAAAAATCAGTCCATAACATAATCAAAGTTGCTCTGTTCTTTTTCCCCACACAAGGCCTCAGGCAACATTATGGTTTCCTGCTGAGGAGGTACACCAGCATAAGGACAACAAAGCCCCAGCCCTGCATGCACACAAAATCCTGAAGGCTAAAGAGTGAGGAGCAGGAATCAGACATGAACTGTTCCTGTCTTAGAAAGGCTAAATTCACACTGCTTAGTTTAAAATTACAGGGTTCAGGGTCCCTTCTTGAGGTACATATTAAAATTCCCCAAACTAGCTAAAAGAAGCTGCCTTCTAGTTGGAGTGCCAGCCTACTTCATAGCACATGAAAGCATCTTATAGCATATGAAACCATCTAAAGAAAATATTTATGAATTCACAAGAAATACCAGGAAAATTTTCATCACACTGTACTTATTTTTGAAGGAAGAGAACCATGCAGGAAACTAATGTTTCAAGGGGGAAAAAAAAACAAACAAACACAAAAAACCCCACACACTAGAGTAAAAAGAATTATAATGATTACAACTTACAGTGTTTGCTTTCCAACTCCATCCATAGCCAATACTCTTCTCTTAAGCCCCTTATGACTGGCAAAACAGCCTGCCACTTAAACACCTCTAGGACTGACAAATAGATTAAACCAGCATAGACGGAACCAAATTTACCACCAGTAGAAGACTGAGTCTTCTGTCAAGAAACAGAAAATCATGTTAAGCAAAACAACTTACCTAAGAACCTATTTTTCAAAAAGTCTGGACTGTAGCTGAGACAGTTGAATGGACAGTGAGAATAGTACCCAAGGTTAATTACCAGTGTTTCTCTAAAGAAGAGACATTATCAACAGCACAGAAAACAGATAACTACTTCCTTACTTAACAGGTGTTAACACTCCTAAAAGTTTGACAAACAAGGCTCCATCTAATATTCATGCCAAGTGCTCAGCTGTGTGTATGACAAGTGTAACTAACCCATCCAATTTTTAATTCTTTCTATATTTGTATTTATGATTCTCAGTTGTGTAGTCTCTTGACTCATTCACCTGTGAATTAAGCCAGTGCCAAAAAACTAGAAGCTGAACTTGTTCATTTGCATCCTAATGAAAAAATATTATTTGACCCCTGAGAAATGGTGGGATTCTAGAAGATGTAGTTTCTTTGTTTTGTTACTGTGGCTTTTCTTAAGAAGATGAACATGTATAGGATACAATTACACCATTTTTCTTCCAAAGCATTAGTGAAAGAAAATGATAGAGCAAGCATCTGAGTTACATAAAAGGATTATTTCTTCTGATGGTTTCTTAAGTGGTTGGTTCAAGAATCTGACTTGTTAATAAAACCTCTGAGGCACAGAGCCTGCTCATGCAGATGGGCAGACAGCTGAACCCACAAGCATGTCCATCCCTTGGATGAAACATATTTCTTCCTCCATCCTTTTGAAACTCTGCTTAGAAAGCACAGCTCTAAAATCCAGGTACGTATTGAGAAATGACTCAAGGCTAAAACACTGATTTAATCTCTAATCTCACCCCACTTGCCTCTGAGCAACCTATTTTCCCCACCTCCAAAGTGACCAAGTTCATGTGCTGTGAGATCACTGAAGGGTCACTCGGGCCATCAGAGAAGTACACAAAAGTTACTTCTTGGCTGAGTGCTGTGTGGATATAAATGCTGAAATGCCTCCGTTCTCAGAGTTGATGCATGAATCTCCTTTAACACACGGATTCTCTGAAAAAATTTGGAGGCAAATATAGCACAAAATATGAGTCTTGACAGCTTTTATATTGGCTATAACAGAGAAATACAAGTTGTAGGCATTTCTAGTTACATAAACTGGTATTTCTCAGGCATTTTTATTTCATATTTACCTAATTAAGCATCAGGGTTTCATCAGAAATGGCCTTTTATTCATGTGTAAGTATTTCTTTTTAGAAAGAATTGCCTATCAAGTGCGTAAATGCAAAGGAAGTTCAGAAGTAAAACTCCATACATTGCCAGATAGCTCTTTTAAGAGAAGACAGCTGATAGCTTAAGACAGTACATACACAAAATTGGTGTGTATAGACATATGCAAATACTAGACCACCTCAACTGCAGCCTTCATGCAAAACAAAGCACCCGAAGTAAAAGCAATTTAATGTGCAATGAATCCATCAGACAACTAATGATAATGAAACAAGGATGATTTACATTGCATTCTGACTGGCCACAGTTTTGTTCAGCTTTTCCTCTGGAAAAATTACTAGCCTGGATGTGTTCACCTCTTGGGAAGAAATTGTGGAAGGAGGTGAAGTGTGCATAATTGCACTTTCTTCCAATTGTTTGTGATGCTCAAGCTGAACTGTACCTCTGTTAACTAAGTAGCTTAGGAAGGTCACAATCTTCAAGGGATTATGCTCTACTGAATATTGAACAGTATGTCTATAATATTCTTCCTCTCTACAAATACCTCAGAAGTCGAATTTAAAACATTTCAAGACTTATTTTTAAAACAGGGATTTTGTTTGTGGGTTGTTAGATGGTTTGTTTTGTGGGTTTTTTTCCATTTATCTCTGACATTTTCTTTGTGCAAGAAAATGAGAACTATATTTAATGTATTCATTGCTTAGCACTGTTCTGGTGTTGAGATTATCGATAAACCAGCTAAAGTGCTGGAGAGTACTTCCAACAAGTTTTATCTTTGAGGAAAAGTTATATGTTGTTATGAAAAAGAAAAAAAAAAATAGGTGAAAGGACAACAACATACACTTGGCGAAGCACTTTACATTTCTTGCAGAAGATATGAGGAAGAGGAGAATTAAAATGTGAACAGAAGAGGGGAAACCTCACTCTTGTCCACATACTCTCTGACCGAAGGAAAAACAAGCCAGAGATATAATTAAATGAATTTAAAAAATCCATTTTCTTGAGAAAATCATTGTACTGAATCTGGCATACTGTGCATTCAAAATGTTGTAATAAAAAAATAGAAAATCACTAACCACATTCCTGGATAAATTAAATGGTCATCATATATAATAAATTTGCTTTTGCAGTCTTACACACTTTTGCATTTCTTCTAAACCTAAACTCCTTAGATTTATCATACCTGGTCTGGAGATTGTTACATTACCTGTTAATTGCATTTCTTTCTAAACTACTATAAATGTAAACTTCTGACCAGTCAAACTGTGCTTGGTAACAAACAAATTATTTCTAAACTATCCAAAGATTATCCAAGCATTGGGAATGCACTTGTTTATTGATTAACGTATATTATCAGGTATCAGATTTTATCTGTGCAGAA
Organism: Apus apus; assembly: GCF_020740795.1. NCBI lineage: Eukaryota > Metazoa > Chordata > Aves > Apodiformes > Apodidae > Apus > Apus apus. The sequence continues at coordinate 31,018,057 of NC_067287.1, read as the reverse complement.
TTAGAGAAAAAGCTGAAATGATTCTGCTCTTCTTCCTTTGAAACACATGTGGAAATATATTTGTCACAACTATCAGTAGTGCTCTCCTAGAGCAGAAATAGCTTTTTAATCCTGAACTGCCTGTTTTTTTCTTCCTTCCTGATCTTAGATAAAGCATTTCCATTTTTTCATTTCTAGTGAACAGGTAAAGATATTAAAGGCCTAACTAAGTTATTAAAATCATGTCATTTAAATGTCCAAAACCTCCAGTTTATCAAGGTCTGTAAAGCAATAATGAATACATCTTCCCTAATCAGAAAGTAGTCAACTCTTTCTCAACTTGACATTTTCTGCTGTCTTTTTTAGCCATGTAATTTTTGAAAAGAATAATTATGCCTTTTTACTGTTATCAGAAAACTGATAATATTTAAAACTCTATTGCATGCACTGTAGTCTGCAGCCTGTACCAAAAATTCCATAGATGTGAAACACTGTGGGTACTCAAACTCTCCATGCATTCCACATCTCTTTCAGAAATATAAAGTTTTAATTAAACCAAACTTTTCCCTACCCTGTAACAATCTCACTTATTAATCTTTGACCCTATGCACCCAAACTGTCACTTGCTAAATTAACTGTCTGCAGTATCATTCTAATATACGTATGCTTGCTACTGGCTCTTTTGCAGTCTCAATTAGCTGCTGCACATAGTTGTTCTGCATTTTTAAAAAGATAAAGTGTTATTCTGAACTATACATTTATTTTCTGATTGTGTCAAAACATGAATGACAGAAGGATTCACAACGTCACACAAAACACTGTGTTTTATATACCTTGCTAATGAGTTCCTAGACATGTAAAACTCCTTGGCAATCTACAAATAGCACATTGTATTCATTAAAAATTTCAAATTTCTTCAAAATAAACCTTACAAAGTTACATACTATTTCAACACCCTAAGCAGCAAGTAAAAATACAAACCTCAGAGATGAACCCATCATCACGACTTTTTGCATATCCACAATTAAAATCCTAGCCATAAACTACCTCCCACCTTCAAACATTAAAAAACTGTACATGTTGTCCCCTTACATCTTTTTCAGTTCATCAATAGACACTAGTTCTATTTACAGGCCAAAGAAGAAACTAAATCTATTTTGCATCCTCCACTACCAGAATGTGGAAGCAGATGACAAAAGACACCATGAGCATTGTTAACAGTAAATTAAGATGTTTAATTTGAGCAGTCTAATTTTAAAGACAGATCTTATTGAAACACAAAAATCAGGTACGTCAAGATATGCAGCTCGTCAGTGGAGATATCCTGGGACAGAGAACAATTTGTTATTTTGAAGATCTGAGCCGTATTAACCTATTACCCTTCAGGTGAAGACCTATGACTTTCATCATCTAAAAGTGGAGAGAAGCAGTGTTCTTCATTACTGGCTTTTCCACACATTTGTACCACCAATGGAAACCTTTTTTCAGCCACTAAGAAAAAGCCTCTACTGAGTATAAAAATGCCAACCCAGAATTTCTTCATTTGCTAAGTCTACCACAGTTGTCACTAAAATCTGCTTCCCTTGGAAACTTTTAAGATCCCATAAACTAAACAACTTCCCAGACTAGTAAAACCAGAGTCATTGTGGAAAGACTAGAATTGGGTGATTATAGGTGATAAAAATTTTACTCTCCCTCCTTCACTTTCATTTGCTTGTAAGAACTACAGAAGGTCTTTGGTTTTGCTTAATTTAGTAAAGGAATATGTAATTTAAAAATTCATTTTATTTCTGGAGGAATATGAAACACAATATTGTGCTAAAAATATAGCTCTGTACAAGTCCATAGTGGGTGTGTGAGACTAGTTTACTTCTTTTTCTTCCAAAGCAAAATGTGATAGGATGGACATTTGAAAAATCTAATTCAAGTATAAATCCAAACCTGAGCCAAACAATTTCCTTAATTGGAAATAACTTTGGAAAAAACTCCAAAGGACTGCTTTTAAGAATAGAATACATTGTTTTTATTTCTGCTTCAGAGGTGGAAGCAATACTGCTCACTGTTTGTAAACTGATTTTGTTAAGAACAGACTAGTGCTGCAAGTATTTTTAATCGCGGATTGTAAAAGCTGAGCAAAAAAGTAAGCTTTATGGTGAACAGAGCAGCCTGTCATGCTGCTGTGCCCTGAGGGTGAACATAACACTAGTTGTTCTCTCAAATAAAATAAAAAACAGCTTGTACCTTTCTTACATTAATTGGTTCATGATTGAACTTTAATAAACCCACAAACTGTCTTTAAAAGTTTCCTTCCAATTTTTAAGCTTTATCTTTTCATTTCGAATTTCCCTAGTTAATGGAATTTCTGAACAAATACAGAGCAGCGACAGGGTTTTATTGCTGTTCAGCATTTTATTCTATTTCAAAGCATTCCAGCATACACACACAACCTTGCTCAAAATGTTTTGTTACAGTTTTCATCATAATTCTCATTTGGCTTTTCAACTAGTGCTTATGTATATTTCTACTTCTACCGCTAACTTCTGCAAAGGTGTATTTAAATGCTCTCTTAGACAATAGTAATTAATTTGAACACATTAAAAGAGGAAAATAAACAAGGAACCAGCGGAAAGTAGTCATTTAAAATAACCTGTTTTCTAAAATTGCCCGTTTCTTGTCACCAGCTAATACATTTAGACAACCAAAGGTATCTAGTGCATAAACTCCTAAGCACAGGTCAGGTGAAACTCCCAGTTTGTGTATTTAAATTGAGCTTCATCCATTCTGAGGAAAACAAAACAAAAGCAAAGAGAAACAAAAACAAAAGCAAAGAGAAACAAAAACAAAAGCAAAGAGAAACAAAAACAAAAGCAAAGAGAAACAAAAACAAAAGCAAAGAGAAACAAAAACAAAAGCAAAGAGAAACAAAAACGCAAAAATCCCACAGCTTTTTCTTCATCTGCCTCTCAGTATAAGTCAATTTCTAGAATTAAACATCTGGGAAATGAAAATACAGGTAGTCAAAACAGAGCAAGTAATGAAAACTAACTTGCACCTTAATTCTAAAAAAGCAATCAGCCTACTCAGCCTGGAAACAATAAGTGAAATGGTGGATGAAAGGAAGGGACTTGGCAAAAAGTTCACATACCTCTGAAAGATGGTGTTGTAGTATCCGTGGACAATAAGTACATTTAAAGTTCTATTTAAGTCTCTGCAAATAAATTGCACTAATGCTACTGAATGTTCTCTTTTAAATTCAAACTTTTCTCTTTTTTTTTTTTTGCCCCCCCCTCCATGTTATGGAACTTCCAAATTCAATCAGTAAAATTGTATGTCTCCTACAGAGAAATGTGTTCTAAACCACTCTGCCTGCTATCACACTATTTTTCTTTTAAGCAGAATTTCAGTTGAGTCACAGAGAGTAAGGAAAGAGCATGGAAGAGCCTGAGAACTGCTCCCATCAAGTCCAAAGATTTAGTATCTTTCCCTTATTTATTTTTTTTTTTTGCCAGTGAAGAGTATCTGGTTTTCCATGCAGCTTCTCTTCATGAGGGACTTGGCAGTTAAACAATTTATCTCTTTATTTCTAGAGCTTTTATATGTGATCAACAAAATTAGATAAAATTAGCTTTATAATGACACAATATACTTATTCTGGAGGTTGTAACTCTTACTGCTGATTTAAATCCCTGAGGAAAAGAAGTTTGCTTGGAGGCCCAGGGTTTTTACTTTCCTTAGCTCAAAATTTCTAAGAGTCTACTGGAAGACCAATAATTTTTTAAAATTATGTGTGATGGTCAGAATTTAAAATCCAGCCTAATGAATTCTCAAGTCCTGGGATATGTAGCTACTGCAGAAGCAAATCAAGCAAGTTCAGATAACCTTGCATTATTTTACAATAGAGATAATGAGACAAAGTTGCCATCTCCTGAAAAAAGAAATGTAAATGATCTAAAAAGAAAGATTCGTTGTGTTGTTTGTTGAAAAACCCTTAAGATATATAAATTTGGCAACTTTTTATTATGAATGGGAAAGTCTTCCATCTATTTATGTACTGATTTTTGAGTTTAGATCCATTATTTTCCTACTGCTTTACTTTGGGAGAAAAAGCCGCAACTTTTCTCTTTTGTCTACGTCATTATTAATTTTATGCATCCTGCTTGTACTTTGGAGAGAAAAATAACCAACACATTTTCTGAAGGTAGTATTTAATGTCAGTAATCAGCAACAACTGCTGTTTCAAGGACTAACAATTCAAACTCTGATGCAATAAAACATCTCTAATACATAAAAAACCCCACAAACAAACCACAAAACACACAAAAAACTCAAACAAAACAAAAAACCACACCAAAAAAACCCAACCAACAGCTCTTTCTCTAATTCTAAACCAACCCAAGGTCTGAGGTTCTAGTCATTATATTGTGAACATATTGACTTCACCTGCACTCTGCAATGATGTGCCAGAGATCTAAGACAAATATATAATACTTCAAGTAAACTGACAACAAAAAACTAATCACAAAAACAAAACAACTGCTTTTCCAACACCATGGTATGTGCAAAAAATGCCATCCCTTACTTTCACACAGGATTTTTGTTCTATAAATATATCCAATGAAAATACCCCATCCTAAATCTATTTTAGCCAACAAAAAATATTCATGCATCACAGTTACGATTGAGGATTCACTTGACTAATCCCAACATTCTGGTAGCAATTTTATTTAAAAACTGTGCCCAAAATAGTCTAATTTTTAAATAATGGTCAGAAGACAGCTGCCCACATGTTCGGTTGTGCTTGTTCTCCTTGATTCTGTATTTGCGCTCTCAGTCTTATTTTATTTCCCTCTTATTAAAATTGTCTCTAAAATTTGCCATTTTAATCCCCAACACATTAATGGCTGGAGGATCTGGCATGCTGATAGTTGGAAGAACCACTTTGTGAGGTAATGTAAATTGCACATTTCTGCTTTTTTGGCTTTTGTTTCTAACTGCTATGTGGGGAATTTCATGTGCATGAACACATTTCTCTGTTAGTTCTCTCTCTAATGAAGTTCATGTCATCTTGTTTGTAAAATAACTGTTGTATCAAACAGCTTGCTAGCATTAGTTAATTTTCTTCCCTCACAATCACTTCCAAACCTCAGAGTGGATAGCTGTTGTGCTAATCAACAGTGGCTTATAACTTGGCATTGCCTACTTAACTTCTTCAATATTTCCTCAATGTTAAGGAAAAAAAATATTTGATGCTGTCATCATTCTATTCATTGTAGAACAGTTAGCACTCCAACACTGTCAGCCCAGAGACAGATGTAGCGAGTTCAGTTATCAGGAAACTATTAAATCCCCAAACATAATCCTTTTAATTCAACGAGAGCTTTAGAATAAATCATAAATACTCTTGTTCAACAGGTTGTATATGTAGTCTAAGTACAAGAGTACACTGAAGAGCACTAGAGCAATGATTTAAAAGGAAAAAAACCTAAGTGGTGAAGCTTTATTTGCCCATGCCACTGCACATCACAGAATCATAGCATGATTTAGGAGATGTATCCGATGGCCTTCCTTAATAAAGTCCAACAAACTCTCGGGGCAGCCTGTTTCAGGGCTGACCACCCCTGGGGTGAAAAGCATTTTCCATTTATTCTGTGGGATTTTTCCATTTTCTGACTTGTTTACGTTGCCTGTGAAACCCTAGGAAGGGCCTGGCTCCATCTTCTCTACAACCTCAAATGCTTGCGTTTCTGTGGTCATCAGAAACACCCTCCTATCTCCAGACATTCCAAAGGCAATAGTGGCCTTGCAAGGACACCATCCATCTCTCCACATGCTCAAATGGCTGTAACTCAGCCTTATGATCTCTGCATCTGCTGCTGCTAAATCACTCACCCTCCTTCTGAGCAGCAGGCATAGCTGTCTTTCCCAAAAAGCTTTTGTCCATTACAGCACTCCAGCCTTGAGAGCTGTATTTCCACATCTGTGTGATCCCAATTAAATAGCTCTGCAACTATACACAGGTTCCTTTTGTTTGCTCCTTGCATTGCATGCATTTCTGTGTAGGCATCTGAGGTGTTCTCCCATTGTCACTACTTTCCCAGGGGAAGCACCAGAGCCTCCCTTCTCATGGTGTCCCCCTCTTCTCCCCTCATGCTAATGCCATGGACACCTTTGTTCTGTTATCTAAATCAGGAAGTTAGTTTCCTTGGAGTAATCCTAAAAGCCTTTTTAGATGAGCCTCTCTCTTTCCAAGATGCACAAGGCTTTTGAATTAATGAGCTGTATGAGGTACTTCAGAGGTGGGTAGCTGAAGAAGCCCACACAGAAATGTCAGTGTTATTTCTATCAGTAAATGTCTACTTCATGCCAATACTGGACAATATTTCAACTGCCCCACAATGTTCCTAATAAACTGTCCTAGAGTTTTTAGGCTGAAGCAGCAGAGGATTCTTGGTCATGTATCAATGCAAAAAAATTGCAGAACCATTTTTCAAGAAGAAATATGAGCATGTTTTAGTTAAAGAAATAGCCATCCCAGAAATAATATAAAAGTAAAGGTTCATTAACAGGAAAAAACATGAATATGTGAGAGTATATCCTAACATACAAACTTAGAGAGACAAATAAATAATCTGGGAAAGGAAGAAGGTGGTTTAACAAACTGATCTATTTTAACAAGTGGTGGTAAATCCCTAACTGGTAGGAAACCTGCTCAGCATTATTGAAGTCAAGGGAGCTCTGCTGATACATTCCTCCAGAAGGTCAGATTCCCACTGCCTTTCCTCCCCTAGCTCCCCAAGATGCTTCTTTCTTTTGTCATCATGTCTTGGAATTATTCAGTCATCCTAGTTAGTTTGAGCCTAACTCCTTTCTTACCTCTTTGCTCTATTTGAATTTAACAAGAATCATTTCAAAAGCTTGTTCAACAACTGAACCCGTAGTCTCCAATATTTATTAACACAAGCATAGCAGATACTTCTTTTCTCTGATCGATATCAGTTTGAAACAATTAGGGCTCAATGAACCTCAGCACCATTTAACTTGCTTACTACTATTTTGTTGCCTGGCAAACTCTTAAGATCATGCTTAATGCATTTTAAACATATACTTAAGACAGATATTCAGTTATCACTGAGGTCACTAGAGCCACATAGTACAACTATAATACCTTGTAGTAAAGCATTCAGGTGTATGTAGAAGTCTCGTACATCATTCCAACTAAGAGGAATGCTTTACCTCAGCCACTTAGCTGAACAGTGGCCTTCAACAAAAAAGAAAGCTTGTTGGTTGATAGCCACTTATTGTTATCACACTTACCTGCATCATTGAAATTCACCCCAAAGATAAGTCATTTTTCTAGACATCACTACTCAACTTAAAAATGCTAGGAAGATAAAACAGCAGAAGTACTGGCTACTACTAAGAAAAAGAAAAAAAAAATCTATTTGAAACTGAAGCATCTTGTTGGCTGTGAAGCAGCAGCGTAACACATTCAGCTTAAAAACAAGAAGAGTGCTGCTGCTTATACAGATAGTTGACTGTTTTCTGAAGTTTAGAAACTAGAAGCTAAGCATTTTGTTCCCTTAAACAATTTATCAATAACTCTTAGTTGTAAAAATGCAATCTGTTTTTTGATTATGTTGCTGAATTTTCCTTCTGACTCCTCTCTAGGGGAAAATCCAGGTCCTTTTGAAACTATGGAAATGGAAGTTACAGTGGAGGAATGTTACAAGAACATTTTGTTAAGCAACGTCCTTGCTACTTACTAAAGTATCACGGAACTTTATTGTGAAACCACAGTTTTCATCAGACGTAACCAAAGCTTGAGAGCCGTTGGTTACGAATACTTATCAGTGCAGTTTCAAGATAGAACAAAAGCCAAAACTCCTCAACACCTTCCCAACTTGCTGTTTGGATATGAGCTTCCATTTTCTCATTCTAGGTCAGATTATTTTTTCTTTCTTCCTCCACTGAACTCAAAGTTCTGAGTTTGTTTCACCGATGGTACTATCATTGTTTGAAAATGAATATATTGCTCATGAAAGGAGAGACAGCTGACAGCATTGGAAACCAAATTTTCAAGTCACAGGATGGAGCAACTGGGTAATGGTTGTACTACTGTCTGTGCCAATTCTTCTTCCAGGCCTGTTTGGGGTATATAATTTATTTTCTATCTATTCTCTGAGCTGTTCCAAGATGCTGTTCTGAATGCTCTTATTCCACAGAAGCAACCTATTTACTTTAAAAGCATGTCAACTGAGCAATCCTACAGAAACTAGTGAAAATGCTTGTGCATACAAAAAGTCACATATTTAAGTACTTCATTTTATTTTCTGAGATTTTAAGTAAGACATCAAGTCACAACCAAATTTTTTATAGGTTTTTTTTTTTCTTAGATCAGCATTTCTGGCAAGTTGGGACACCAGCTCCATTTCCACAGAGTATTCCGCTGAGCCATTGGCATCTGCTTTTCTCCAATGTATTTGAATCTAAAAAGCTACTTCTGGAGGATTCTAGGTCAAGCTTTCCTCTATTATTCAGCTATTGTTTCCCATTGTACCACTGCTACTTTTAGAATATTTTAACCCTAGCAATAACTACTGTGCAGTCACTTAATCTCTGGTTCCCCATCTTTATCCCACTAGGATTCAGGAAACCAAATCAAAACAAATGGGATTAATATTCAGTTTCCCAACTCTTTCAATCCAGGACTATTTCCCTCAAAGAAAGCAGGCAGGCTTAGATAATTAACAGTAAGCTACCTACTAGCAATCACTGAGTGGTTTTAGCTGAGAATTTTTTTTCCATCTGGGCATCCTTCAGTAAACACAGCTGTATAGAAAGCCATTACACATCCTGTCTTCAGGAGGAAAAAGAGTGACATCTTGTTTATAAATAATTTGACACTCCGAAGATACAGGCCTAATATCACAGGATTAGGAAAAAAGCAGAATATGCCAGAGGGGTATAGATTTTGCAAAACTGGAGCTCTACAAACCATTGCTAGTCACAGTGCAAGAATGCAGAGCACTGACTCACCACTGTCAGCAGCTGTTTCAGAGCAGAGTGTGGTGGAAGCATCGCACTCAAGTACAAATGTTAACTCTTACTCCCAGATTTTTTTTTTTTTGAGAAACCAACACCAAAACACCTGCTTCATTATATCTTTAGGATTTCTACTCAGCAAACTCTCCTTATATCCTTTGTTTTCCACAGGATTTCTCCTGTGAGGTCTCATATCCATTTCTCATGTATTTCCTATGAAAATTAACAGCCATTTTTGAAGTCACATCAAATAACCCTTCTATTTATATTTTGAAGGGAAAAAAAAAGAAAGGGTTTGTTCCAGCCTGCCCTTCAGAAAAGCTGCAAGAATCCTCTTACCTTTATAATTTTTTACTGTCATATAATAGCTATACACAGCAAGACAGTCTCTGAAAGATGGATGTAAATAGAAATTATTGCTTAGCCTTAACAAAGCTACTTAGGGAAGTCTTGGGCTACAAACACAAGGTCTGGGAATTGTCCTCGTTTGTGTCTGTTTCTGTTACTGTTAACACTCAAGTTTGATAATACACAGTGTTAAAAATGAGAGCAACTGGTCAAACAAAATCCACTGATGGCTTGATTAACAACTCAAAAATATGCTATACATCAAGTTTGAAACAAGGAAGTTGGTCACTGGCAGTACAGATGCAAGGAAGTGGGCTGCAGCCAGACAGCTCCTTATTTTCCAGTATGTACTGGGCAAATAAGCAGTCTGCTGCAGAGCTGTTTAAAACCTATTGCTTCCCAGAGCAAAGGACCTCTTCCTGAAGAAAAACAGTCTATAAACAAAACCAGGGAACTGCTGAGGCAATTAATGAGTAACCCAGGTATATTTGACAGGAAAACACTGTTTTTGCAGATGGAGGTGACATACTGAAGGATGCAATCTCAGTGGGTCTGAACCCAAAGCAAAAATCACCAAAACCAAGAACGGAATAGAACTGCCAGATCAAAGTATTCACTAGCCTTTGGTGAGCAGATGTTAGACAAGTGACCAACAAGCACTTTCACAGACAGAAATGTAGCACACCACAAGGTATTAGAACTGGAGTAGGAGGTACCAAAACCTGTCCAATAGCAGTTGCTCAGAAACTGTAGTTTACATGATGCAAAAATAGTGTTCTACCTTATGAGACACAAACAAGCAAGCTTTTACAAAAATAAGTGAATAAAATAATTACAATAAATGGCATAACTCTAAAACCTCTCACGAAGAGGAGCACTGTGATCTGGAGGCAAGGTGATTGGATATGTAGTAGAAAACAAAAAAGCCATGCCGTAGTTGTATTTTTTTAAAATGGCAGTGACTCAATCAGATAATTCCTCCTATCAGTGCAGTCATGCTTGATGAAAGCACAGCCTGTGATGCATAAAAGCAAGACAATGATATCATCTGCAATCTGAAGGAATTATTCAAGGCAGTCCTTGTGTGAAAGAAATCTGAGTCTGTCAGAACCAGAACAAGTGCAGCTACCAAGAGAAATTACGATAGCTATAATCACTGCAGCCATATTCACTAAAGCCAGAAGAAATACAATTTCAAGAGTGGGGAAAAAATATCACAATGTTATGATGCCATTATTAAGCAGGAGTCCTACTAATGAAAATTCTAAACATTTCATTATGGTTTTTAGTAGCAGTTAATAGAACAGTGACTTGGTCAGAAGGGACTAACTAATACATTCTCCAGGACACTGCTCTTTGATCACTTCTTAAGGAAGCGCTGATCTGTGGCACTGATGACATGATCTGACTTGGAAAAGCCTTTTTAATAAAGATAATGGCAATGAAAAGCAGCTTCATTTACTTTATCCCACATCAATCTCCATTACTGTGAACAACCATGACAATACTAGTGGTGAGTAGCAAAGCAAAAGCATGAGCCAGGTTCTAAAAAAACGATTAGGAAAGGAAAATGAGTAAGATCACATCTCAGTACCACAGTACTCACTCTTGCATGCCACTATGCAACATATACAAATCAGCTTCTGCGGTAATAAAGAAGCTGCAGGTTTAACCTGGATACCCTTATCTCTGTTCACATCTGCAGTGCTGCTCGTCTTCCCCCCCGCTGTTTTCTCTTAAAGGATGCCAAGAAAGAAGCATTTAAGTCTTTTGTCTTCTCTTTTGCAAATCCTGCACTGTTAGTTCCTGAGCAGAGAGAGTTTCCTGCCAGGCAGCATGCCCAAAGCTTTGGCAGGCAAAAAGGTTTTAACTCATTCCAGGACAGATTTGAGCATTTTATACTGAACAGAAGCAAGATCAGTCACAGCACCCAAGAACCTGAGAAGTTTAGCAGAATTTACTGAAATAAATCTCCAACTGTTTTCAATAGCATCTCCTACTGATTTTATCTCTCAATTCTATAAACCCACTTTTTCCTTATAGCACACTGAGCAACTTGGCTAGCTTTTGACTGCCAAACTTGCTGGAAAATTAGGAAAAGCATCTCCAGCTCTAATTGAAAGGCCAGTAATCTCCTCATACACAACTGCAAGCAGTGCCAGCAAGGCTTGGATGCCTCATCACAGTCATTTCTACAGGCTCAACTTAGCACCCACAGACCTGTGTTCGCTTTTGTGCTGCCATAGTGCATGGAACTGTAATTGCTAACTCACTCTTGACGGCAGCACTTAATGCCACACCCCTTCAAATTAAAACCAAGGCACCTTTGATAATTCAGCCATAATCTATAGCAAAAGTAAATTAGCATATACTGCATTTGGCTAAGGCTTTAATAGTTTTCTGAAAAAAAAATAAAACAAACATACAGCGTGGATTCAGATTAAAATGGTGTAAATAGAAGTTAATGAATATTATTACTTGAGTTATTAGAACTTTCTGCTTGAAAAAATTTAATCTAATATTCCCATTTTTAGTATTGCCAACAGCACTGGGGCATGCAGTTCAATAGTTCAAAGTTACCAGATTTATAATTGCTTTCTACAAACCTTAAAAAAAAAAGGCATTTATGTTTCAGGATATAACTGAATGGAATGAATTGCCCACAGTCATTTCAAATGCAAGAAAAAAAATATATTACTGTGCTTAGGTACTTACATACCTTTTCCTTTGAGGAAAATGAGGAAGAACTAAAAAGCACAGTAAACAGATGAGAAAATTCTATAACAGAAGAATGAGGAAGCCTTGGACCTATCCAGCTCAACCAGTATTTTAAAATGGAAAAACATTAAGTTGAAAATTTAACTGATAAAACAGATTTTCATTGAGAGACAACATTATGAACATTGAACTGCACCTAAGTAGTGTTTTCTATGCTTTGCATACTCAATAACATATAACAAAAAGGATTCTGTCCCCTCTTGCCCTTGTATCACTTAATTTAGCTCACTTGTGACAAACAGTGATGCTAGCATGCTATCTTCAGGTTAAATTATATTATAGTATGCTGATACATGTGTTTTAACTTTGTCAGTTCATGCTGCACCCATAGCACATTTCATTGGAAGGAGGGCTTGTTTTACTCTCCTACTGAGCATCATCAGATTCACCATTTCAGTGGTGGTCACAGGGAATACCTGACTGGCCATCTATAGGAAGGACACATTGTTTTCTGAACAACTATAGCAACTGCTTATTTGCATTTATTAACAACATGCAATTAAAATAACAAACCCAACTGAAATAATCTATTCTATTCTATTAGTCCAAGCAAGGAAAACAAAACAAAAAACAAAAAAAAACACAAACAAACAAACAAACACCAAAAAACAAGAGGTAGAATAGTCTAGGTACTATCTAAAAAAAAAATCATATATCAAAATACTGTTTAAAAAAAAAAAACACATGGACAGTATTTTCTTGGAAAACTCAACTTTCTTCAAACTTACAAGCAAACTATCTGGTCCTCACCAAAAATACTTGTCTTCCAGCTGCCATTATGGCCCGAGTAACAGAATCACAGTATGCATTCATCAAAACTCATTTATAATATTCAGGGGAAAATAATAATAATAATAAAAAAAATTCTTACTATAGATTTGTATTGATACTCTGTGGAAGAGCTAAGCAAAATACCCTCACAAAAACTTTGTTATATTTTAATACAGAAGATTCTACTTTTTTTCCTTTTCAATACAAGGACATTGTAGAGACAGCTTGGTTAACTTCCAGATATTTTAACTTACTTTATTATTTATGCAGGTGTTTGATGGAATGATGAGAACAAACATAAATTACCATTTAGTTTGTTAAAACATTCCTCCGGAGAATTACAAAGAGGACAATGATGAAAGATGCATTTGATTCTAACAGATTGAACTGCATCTCCTGGAGGAAGGCTCTGGGCTGTTCAAACCATAAGCAGGTCCAATTTCAGAGGTTTTGTATAGAAAAAAATACTCCTAAGCACGGAAGATTCAAGTGCAAAAGAGCAGACAGAAAGGCAGCCAATGAACTCCAGAACCTCCAAGGGACAAGACACTGCTGCAAATGCCAACACATGCTCCTCTATCATTACAGCTGGATTAATGTCAGGGGGAAAAAATTCCCTTTATATCACATAGTACTGTATCTGTGTCACAAAAGCCTGAGGCTAAGCTTCCCAAGGGAAAGAGCTCTAAAGTGAATAGACTGGAAAAGTATGTAATCCCAACTAAGCCTCCTGTGCCTCATGTACAGGCACAACAGCAGCAGTTCTTTAAGGAGAGCTACTGAGGCGTTTTTTGGTAGTTAACAAGGCAGAGAGAAATATGAGCAGTCTTGCACTTTTCTGAAATTGTAGGGGGGGGGGGGAAAAAGGAACAGAACCTTGACAAAAGCTGATTCATCTTTTCACACCATATACTCTTTTATAAATTTCCATATACTGAATTGAACACCTTAGTGTAAAGGGTTCCTATTCTCATCCTTTGAACTACCTCAAATCCTTCAATAAATATTTCTTTATACAAGGCAATTAGTGCTGCCCACTCTTCCAGAAGGCTTTACATAAGAGACATTAGGAAACTGACTGTCATTACACTAAGTCTTTCTCAACTTGCAAATCACAATTGTGCCCCGAGCAGAAGTTTCCACCAAGCTGTCTTCTAAGACATCCAAGTAGGCTTCCTAACTATACATGATCCAAGCCATACAGTGTAAAGGTTCCCCTCCACTGCTTGAACTTGCATTTATTGATAGTGAACATCCTCTCACACATGTCTCAAATATCTCAGTCTTGTCTGGCAAATAATAATAATAGATCTTCTGGACTTTATTCCTAACTTCTGCTTTCTCTTTTTCAAGATAATGATTAAACATTTGATTTCATTTGGAAATCTAAGGTATTCCTGCCACATCTATTTTCTCCATTTTCAGTTGTTTCCTCATTCTTCCCTACACAAAACTACCATGGGGATTCCATTTGTCTTGTTTTCCATTCATAAGTGAACTAAATATTGAAAGCTTTTTATTTTTCTTACGGTTTTTGTTTGTTTGTTGTGGTGAGGTCTGTGTTTGGTTTTATAAACCACTTGAGCCAGCCATCTTTTCTGATCACTGTAAGCTGCTATCAGTTCTGATTAAATTATCTGTGAGCTCATCACCTCCTATACAATTCCAGATAATTGTATTTCTCAGCCTTTCAGCATAAACAGACCAGTTAGCTGTCCACATGCTAAATTAGACTATCACAGTGTGTGAAGTCAAACAGAAGCTTTGTTGCTTTGGTGAATGATGACCTACATGCTTAGCACAAGGATAGAGTAGGATGCCAAGCAAAATAACTAGAATTTAGTTTATCTTGGTTGAAACTATTTTTGAATATTTAACCTAGATTAGCAAGAAATCAACTTTTTTGAGGAGAAAATTCATGATCACAACAGATTTACATAAGGATGACTTACTCCTTACTCTTTGAGAAATAGATTTTTTTTATAAACCATACTTAAAGAATTGAGTTGGGAAGTCATTTTCAGTTACAGATTTTTTTAATTCATGTTTTGTTTCTCCCATAATAATAAACAAACCCCTTATATTGCTGTAATTCACAGTATTAAATATTTTATTTGCTTAACATTAAGTCTGAGGATGGAGCATACTATCACTTCAGTGACCCTGCTGGACACATTAAATCATTATAAAGACACATTGAACTGAGAAACTCAACCCAGCTTTGAATATGTGTGTTTTACCAACGGATACAAATTCCTTAAAGGAAGGATCATTGCCAGAGATGTTCTTCATGCCAGATGCCAGCCATGCACAAACTATCTTCGGTGCCAGTAACCAAACTGGGAGAAAGTGCCTCTAACAAGCTGGCAGCTAAAATACTTTGAACGCATGTACTTTAAGCTATATTCATTTTTGACACTGCATTCTGTTTTGCTTCTCCCTAGTGAGAAAAAGAAATTTCTAACACATTAATGCACTTTTGGGAAGTCAGATATTTCCGTGGCTGCTGTTTGATATCAGTGGCTACTGTTTGTCTTACAAGGGCCTTTTTTCTGTCCATTTCAGTTAAAGAAAATGCCGTATTTAAGAGACATGTAAGTTCACATTGCAGTCCTATAATACAGTTTAGAAATACTTTAAGTGCTTATACTATAGCAGCTCTTTAGAGGAAAAAAAAAAAACAACAAAGCACACCAAAAAACCACCATGAAAAAAACCAACAAACCAAACAACCACAAAAACAAAGGAGTCCCTCTACTACATATCTGAAGTCCAACTAAACAAAACCTAAAGTATAAAATACATGTTAAAAGAGACTGTGACTTTTTAATTTAACAAAACATCCCTAAATACTCCTCACAATATGTTTGAAAGAAACTCTGGAAGTCTGTTAACTCTAATGCCTATTAAAAAATCCCAAACAGTTGAACTAAATTATCCCACGAACTCTATTTTACAGTAGTTTGAGGAAACTAAATTCTAAGGAGAGAAATAACACACTACTTGAGTTTCCAAGCAAGAAGTATTAGCAACCTGTGCTAAAATGACATGATCTCTATTCCATCCTCAGAAATTGCATTTATAGCGGTGAACCTGTATTTCAATCTGGACACCTGGCCCCTTTTGATATTTTTTTATTCTTTTCATAAACACTAAACTGCATTTTTGCTGGTTATAGATTCATATGGATCCATTTTCAGGAATGAGCTATGAAGTAGCAAAATACTTATGAAAGGAAATAAAGAAAATCCTGCATATTTTAAATGCAGGTACAGAATACAATATTCAACTGTAGGTAGGCGATCCAGCATTCTTTATAGGTCTTAAAGAAGAAAAGTAGTACTGAAATTTAAGTGCCATTCAGTAAAGGTGAGAAGGGTCTTATAGAACAAAAATAGTTTACAATATCATATGGTATTAAAATATATATACACATTAACTACTGTGTGATTATTTGCAGGATTCCTAAATGCTATTCAAAACCTAGAATAAAATTAAAAATCTACATCAGAAACAAGAAAGGATGGACAAAGCAGGATAAACCTTAACATTTAGAAATGCTTAAAGACTTCTTGTTGATTTTTTAACTCAGGTGTAGATTACATTCTTGAGAGTATCTATGTTGCACTGCAGGTGTGCTCCAGTGTAAGCCCTGTAATCTTGCTCCACAGACCAGTCAGCTAAAGGCAAAGAATTCAGCTTTACAAGCTGAAGTTAAAGTCCACTGGCAACTAAATGCCTGCAGGACAGACCACACTGCTCGTCCTTACACACGAAGCTGCTGTCAAGGAACACAGGCAGACCTGGGAGCCAGACAGAACACCTAGGACATGCCTCAGAGGCAGTCAGTGTGTGGCATCATACCATAGCACAGCAAATTTCAGTTACCCAAGCTACTTTCAATTAAGTAGACTTACAACCCTGAAAAGAGCCTGGTTACAACCATCACAGCAGTTTCACCCTTGTGTATTTTTTCCAAAATAAAGTAAGTATCATTCATTCAAAAAATGGTAGGAAATAAAATCTGAAAGAGCTGAGAGTCTGCCAGAGCTTATAAAAAACTAAAATGAAACTGCAGATCAGTTGCATGTCTACAGGAGATTAAGTTTTCACTAATGTATTAACATATAGTTATATATGTTATATAACATAGTTGTTATTTATCTAGTTGATTAAATATATGTATATGATTTCAGGAAGGAAGGGGAGGAAAAACCCTAGGGAAAAAAAAAAGTATTTGCCACCACTCAGGTTAAGAGAACATGGCAAAGAGTACATTTAGTCTAGCCATCCTAAGAATAGAAGCTCATAATCTATCTTCACTGCTAGATATTTTAATGGCCTGCAGAGTATATCTAACCACATAGAACAGAAGCCTTAAAGGAAATGAAATACTCAGGGAAAAATATGATCTAATTAAAGCGTCTACAAACACATTTCAGAAACAGGAGAGAATATTTAATTTTGTCAGTAACATCTGCAAAATGTTTTAATATGAGACATGTACAACCCTTTGGACTTCCAGACTCTCAGAGTATGTCAGAATGTTTTACAAAATACATTAATTGGTACAACAACAGTTTGAAGTAATGCACACCATTTCACTGGAAAAAAAAAATTGTGACTGATTTTACTTTGCATTAGTGTTTACGACCTCTGCCACAACCTCCTCTGCCCTACCACAAATGGTACTTTATATTTGTAATTAAAAAAATGCTGCCAATTGTAAAGACTTTACAAAAGTACAAAATTCAGTTTTTCAAATGAAATGTTGGCAGCTTTGATTTCAGAAGAGGTCTCTTGCTTTTGTGGCTTAGTGGTGGTGGGGTTTTTTTCATTTAATGGAAGATATTTCTTTTGCTTGAGGCTTTTCCTGCTACTTCACATGTGTTTTCCTGACAGCAGTATATCAGCTTCAAAACAAAAACAAAACCGACAAAACAACACCAGGCTACAAGTGTATGTGCAGTTCAAATCTCTCACTTCTTTGTTATTAATTTGCTATTACATTGGACAACACTAGAGGTAGCAAGACAGATGAGAACAAAAACATGCAGCTCCATACTGGCAACAGGAAGGTTGTATTAATTGGTCTAGTACGGATCCACACTGAGCATGTTCTGAAAGACAATGAGATTGCTTCAGCTAGAAGCAAAATTTTCCTAAGACCATTTTCTCAACTACTTCATTCTGGAAACCTGCAAAATTTAAGTTTCATCACCTTTGTTTAGGCTTCCAGTGTCAAACAATTCAGAACACAATTTTGACTAAACAGATCTCCCTGGGGGAGATGGGACCAGGGTGGGGATTATCACACTGCATGCAGATGCAGTCAACCATTCATAGAGAATCAAAGGCAAAATGTTCCAAGAGATTAAGCAGGGGACATGAAAGACCACAGCCACCTGTTTGAAGCAATCCTCCCTAGAAGAGTCAGATACAGATCAAATACCTGCATATGCTAGAATCTTAGAGCAAAGCATTGTGGTCAGTGTGTAGTAGGATTTACCAATGCAGGACTTGTATGAATTCCTTTAGAAAAGATTACTACAACCCAACTTTTGTTTAAAGCTCAATGAACTGTTACCTTCATATGCTGGTGATTCAGGTTATTTGATATTGGCTCATTCTAATACTAAGTATTCCTACAGTTTCTTATTTCTCAACACTGTATGGTAAGCAAAATATTTAGATATCTTTTCAAACACTTCTCAGTGTGGAAGTTACTGACCTCTCTTTTTGTCCTGGCTATTTGAGAAAAAGTATGATTTCTTAAGCTCCCAGCAAAGCTACTTAACTTGCTCCTAAACCACTGAACTCCATCAGGCTAATCTAGAACAACTCGAAGAACAGTAAACAAAAGCTGAACTTCCACAGTGTCCGAAAACAATAGTTCAAACCCAAAACAACTCAGACAAATACGTGTGAATGGGAGCATCCATGAAATCAACTTTTAGACTCAAGTCCTCAAGTCTTTCTTACCACAATAAGCAAAGGAGAGTAGAAGGTCATATCCAGGGTGCACTTCTCATTAGTCATAACCACAGATCCCAGAGGAGGAAAAAGCTATGCTTCCCACAGATGGGATCTTCTCCAGTTTGCAAATAAGGTACATTAACACTCTTGATAAGCAGAAGGGTTCTGTTTTCAGAGCTGTCAGCCTGGTGTCCTCTATGATCATGATACTCATTTCCATTCCAAATTCAAATAAACAAACAAACAAAAAGACAAACCCCAAACAGCCCTGGAATTAACAGAAGTAAAATGTAAATTTGTCCTGTTTCTGGCAAGGTAACCACCAGTCCCATGCCCCATTTTGATACCCAGTGAGCCTGAAAAT
This sequence comes from Apus apus, assembly GCF_020740795.1. Classification (NCBI taxonomy): domain Eukaryota; kingdom Metazoa; phylum Chordata; class Aves; order Apodiformes; family Apodidae; genus Apus; species Apus apus. The sequence continues at coordinate 30,998,799 of NC_067287.1, read as the reverse complement.
AAAACTCCCAGTCCTGAAAGTAAACTTCAGCTGTATGTAAGGCTGAGAGCTTAACTCATGAGCAGCTATTCCTGCAGTAACTCCATTTAAAGCACACTGTCATTTCCAAACTGCAAGACAGGTTTCCTATGCCACTAGCCTTAGCTAGAGGCCTCCTGTGTACAAAAATATTTTCTTTCTTGTTTCTTTTAATTCCATCAGATGGAATTACACTGAATAAAATACTGATTTCTAAGATTTGTGTAGCTTAAGCAATAATGCAGTTGGCAATGCACCTGGCTATATTTTGTCTCATCCTCTATGCCAATTTTATAAGCTCAAATATGTTGCCTCCCAGACATGGCATGTTAATACACATGTTGTGGGAGTAATGCTTTCAGTTAATCTACCAATAGTTGGCAATATTCACTCAGTTCTTTACAGGCATGACAGCAATTCACTCCCACTTTAATATTGGCATAATGGAAGACTTTATCACCCTATTACTATGGCATATTAGTTTGTGTAATTATAAACACCTTTTGCTTAATTCTGAATCCATGAAGTCAATATTTAGATGTTATTAAAGTCAAAGACAAGTTGACACTGCCAATTTTTAAAAATCCTGATCGACAAAAGTAAGTTTTCAGAGACTCCCATATAATCTGACAGTTTTGTGAACCAGTTGCAAGCTTCAGTTTACATCTTCCTTCCCCCCAGTGTTTTGGAGAAATTTGTAGAGCTATATATTTCTGTATACATATCAATATATATTTCTATAATTTTTGTATTTCATTCTTTTGGCTAAATATGTAATTTCATACTTTCTCCACTTGCTAATTTTACTTTGACAAGTCTTGACAGATGACAAGAAATCTTCTCTTATGGCTTTCTCACATTCCTTTAGGCCTGATTGCATATCCATAAAGAAAGCTGTCATTTAAGTCACCTGCTTACTGACAAAACAATGTCTAAAAAAAGCTACATGGTTGTTCAAAAGAACTACATACAATCCAAAACAGTGAGCCTCAAATCAGAGCAGTACTACATTTGTTACCAATAATGCAGCTACTACCACAAAAAAGTTTCCTCTTTTTTTTTTTTTTTTTTTTCAACATTTGAATTGAGGCAGGGGAAAGGAGTGGAAGGATGTTTCCATTCTGATCACTCTCTGAACTTCTTTGTCCATGAAAGAGACACATACTCCAGGTTAGCATCTTCTGGACCAAAATAGCAAATATATGCAAGAGAGACAGGATGAGCATAGGAAGTTAATTAGATGATGTGGTGCTGATTCTGTCATAGAGGTAATGGCACAGGAAGCACAACAAAAATATGGTGGTTATTACTAGTAATAAATGCCAAGCAGCAGCACAGGCTGGGGACTGACTGGCTGGGAGCCTATGAGTCTACCAATACCTATATCAAAATGGACAAGGAAAAGGAAAGACTGTGACTCTTACACAGTCATACAACAGTTATTCTATACTATTTCCCCCATAGTATTATATTTTCTTATCTCTTAACATTATATATCTTTCTTCCATTTCCTTACAGTATACATATTGCCAACAACAAGTTGAAAGAGTAGCGTGAGGACAGCTATCTCCTTTCACTGTTCCTTTCCCATCATCCACTTCAGATAGAAGCATTTTCATTTGGGCTGGTTTTGGATGATAATAAAACAAAACAAAAACAAACAACAAAAAAAACCCACAAACAAACTATCTCAACACTGCTTTACCTGGGGCCAGAGCAGCAGCTAAAAAGCTGAAGCAAAAGGTGCTTTTGCCTGTCATTCAAGAAATACAGACAAATGCTCTGTTTGTTTTTGTGGGGTTTTTTTTGTGCCCAGACATTTCCTAATAAGTGAGTCAGCTAGCTGTCCTTTCTTGCTTTACTTTGATCAAGATGTGACCAACCAAGACCAGATGCACGAACATTCTTACAGTTTAACCTAGATCTGAGCTTCAGGGCAGGTGTCTCTGCAGTCTCTGCTTCCTAAACATCCAGAGTGGAGAACCTGCTGCTCCCTAACCCCTAGCTAACATGACCAACTTCCTTGCACAGAAATGCAAAGGAACAAATGGAGAAACAGCACATTTAGTTCTAAGGTGCACCTTGTACTTCTGCAGTACAGACACAGCTGTTGCCTGTATTATTCTCCATTGACTGGTGTTTTGATGGTTACCATTTCACCCATGGAATTTGGAAGGCTTACAAAATACAAATGCATTTGTCCCTGATATGCTGTGTTAAAACACTTAATCCTGAAAACATACCACTAGCAATACAAATTCTTAAAATACATAATGAAAGCTATCTAGTATACTTACTTGATCAAGTAAGAGATGGAATTTTCATGTTATGTCATTACAAGCTGACAATTACTAAATACTCATCTCCAGAACTGTAACTGCATTGGCAATTAATTTAAAACCTTATGGTGTATAAGAAAAAAAGCCTCTAAATTGTTCGTTCTTATGATAAAAAGCATAAGTTAAATATCTGTAAAAATCCATTGCAAGTGATCATAGGAACAGTAGATAAGGCATACTGTACCTATAAGAAAAAAAATTAAGAGGTCTGGTATCATAAATTACTAGCAATGACAATGAGTCTTTACTTACAACAGTTGACACTAAAATTTAATTGTAGCTATAATAAGGTGTATCATTTGTAAAGCAAGGGAGAACTTGCCATAGACACACAGGACTGGTAAGCTGTTTGTATCTGATTCTGTAGACATTTCTTCCACACTTTCTTTAGAAAGAAATATGAAAATTGGTTTTAAAATTTCATTTCAGTTTACCAGGATAGACTCTTAACAGACATTTAACATTGAAGTTACATAAAGCTTTTATCTTTTTCGTTTCCACTCTCAATTATGCAGTGCCAAAAACCAAATAAAATTTAAAAAATCAACACAAAATTCCAAAACTGATGCTACCCAGAAGAATCATGTTATACACAATATGATACATGTGAATTATTCAGTTATCAGATGCAAGTGTGAGGGTGTGAGAAAGCAGCACAGGTTGCCCAGGAAAACTGTGGATGCCTCATCCCTGGAAGTGCTCAAGGCCAGGCTGGATGGGACTTGGAGCAACCTGGACTAGTGAAAGGGGAAGAGGGTTGGAACTAGATGACCCCTTCCAACTGAAACCATTTTATGGTATGATTCTATGATTTTATATAAGTGATTGCCCTTGATACATTTCCGATGAATGAGGAAACACTTCCAGGAACCTTGTCTGTAGCCATATTAAAGAAAAATAACCAGCCCAAATTTAAACATGTCCATTCAGTTAGAAGAAACAGAAACATGGAACAGTTTATTAAAAAAATGGACGTCATGAAAATATTTAATAGAATGATAGAGCAGCTAGGGTTAGAAGGGACCTTAAAAACAAGCTAGTTCCAACCGCACTGCACAGGCAGGAACACCTCCCACTTGATCAGGTTTCTCAAGGCACCATCCAACCTGGCCTTGAACACCTCCAGGGAGGGGGCACCCATAACCTCCCTGGGCAATCTGTTCCAGCATCTCACCACCCCCACAGGAATGAACTTGCTAATGTCCAACCTGAATCTTCCCCTCTTTAAGCTTCATTTCTGCTCATTTGCTGGCAGCAAATGAGTCCTTCAGACTGGACTCATCATTACTAGGAGTTTTATAAGACAACTAGTGCATTGAGCTAATGGTGCACAGCCACCCAGGTTTACCTCAAAATGTAAACTCTCTCATTACTTCCTTTGGATTTTAACAGATACACTGTCCCTAGGCAAGAGCTGCATTAATAAACAATAATATTCATCACACAGGAGAATCCTGAAGTTGGGTCATCGCCTCATTCTGGGGGGTAAACCAAATCAATAGGTATAACAAACAGCAAACATTCTGTCACTAGAGACAGCAGATGGGACTGAGCAGACTCAGAGCACGTATGTGAACAAGGGAGACAAGTCCTGTGAGTGTTGCAGTTTGACAGCAAAAGGTGATGGATACCTTGCATTGTTACTCATGGAGCTGCACAGTTACTGCTATGTATTCACACAACACTGTGGAGCTATACACCCCAAGGCAGTGTAATTATTTACATATTTATTGACAATGGGATTCCAGCCTAAAACAGCACAGAATCTTTGTGCTTCAGCCTAACAGCCAGTATATTTCTCCCTAGAGACCACCTTCCCTCTGGAAGCAGTCTGCCCAGTTTGACTTTTGCATTGTTTCTTCTCCTTCCTCAAGGTTACTTGGCATTTACCACCCCCTAATACAGGCAACAACATACAATTACATGGATCATAACTTCTGAGTAACCAAAGAAAAAAATGCCCATCTTCATTGGCACATATACAGCAGGTATTAACTATTTTCCCCACTTAATTCAGATTCTAGCCTTCCCATTTCATGCATTTTACTACAGAATGTACTTTGCTCATGTCTCTGTAAAATCTATTTAAAGTCACCTGCTCATGCAGAGTTTCATCTCAAATCCCAGTCAGACAATGTTCTTCCTTACACCCTAAACTGTCATGGAACTGAGATGCTCATTCCCTTCTGCAATCTACAACACCTTCACAAAAAGCAGATGCCTCAGCTCCTCCTGGAACATATGGAAGTTGTCTAGGTTCACAGCACTTAAATAGTTCATAAAAGACTCCAAGTTTAGAGCGCATCTTATGCTAGAAGCCAGATTTAGGCTGAAGCTGGGCAATAGATTTGACAGTGCAAATTTAGGGAAACTGTGCTAATACCACGCTACCCTTAGGCCCCATGTCTTGAAGAACACCTCCCTTTGTGGATCTAGACTACCAGTTAAAGGGGAAAGCTTCATCTCTGAAGGGAATTTGAGCATACTGAGTACCTACCCAACTCTACTTCTCTAGTTCAATTACCTTCAACTTTTGGAGATAGAAATATTGCATCTCTGTCTCAAGACTTTTTGCAAACTTCTTTTTCACCCTAGTAATAAATCAGTAGGGGATCTCAGCTGTTAACTGAGGGTAAGATATTCTCATAACTGTGGGTATGGGCATTCTTCATCCCCATCCTCAGTTAGCTTAGGGATATCAACTGTACTAAACACATCCAAGCTCAAAGATCTGCAGCCTTTCATGTACCACTACAAAGTGATTTCTTTCCATATAAAGAGAGAAGACAGGAACATGATGTCACTTTCAACACTACAAAAAATGATGCTGATTCGACAGCCCAATAAAAGGGTTCTTTAGATTTAAAGGAAAATACAGCTATCAGAGAGAAATAAGTTTCAGTGAAATTGTGTAGGAGAATTAAAAAAAAATATAGAAACTGGATGAATATTCACATCTTACATGTTAAAGGCATTAATCCATTATATTAATTTTTAAGTGTCTAACCACTTCTCTGTGTAACATCATAATACTTTCATCCAGGAAATAGATAAAACTATCTTTCACATTTTAAGCACCTTACAAATAGTTCCTAAAAGAATTATAAAAATACTCTTTAACATGCATTATCGTGCAGTCCATTGTTTCAGTAAGTGAGCTGTGTTCTACGTGTTGCATGCGTACTGCACTAGTTTTTAACCCACGTGAGAATTGTGGAGATTTGAGAAACAACCAAACTTACTGAACTCCGCAGTACCTCTGGCAATAATCATCTACAAGTTGCTGTTAAAGCTCTAAAAAATTCCATAGAAGTCACTTTCAGTTCAGAAATCATAAAAGAAAATGAGAATAAAAACTGCACAGTGAATTGACTCACTGTTACAATAGCATTATAGATAGAAGAGGTGTTTAGTGGTACATTCCAAAGGACAACACCTACTGTATCAGAGGTTAAAAGCAAGTATATGGATTGACTTTTTCCTCTAACTTGATATGTCAAGTAGTTTAGACCATCTGGTGCAAAACAACTCTTACTTATCTCACAGTTTAAATGCATAGGAGAGACATAACTACCAAATTATTGTCAGAACTAAAAATAACCAGCATGTTATCTTACCTTATGCAAGACTACTAAATTATACAGTCTCAAGATACCCATTACTCTCTCCTCAACATGTGGTTTTGCCATTCCCTGAGGAGAAATTTACCCTCAGTATCCAGGCTTATGCAGCACGTTTGCTTTATCTGGGAGATTTGCTGTACTCCTCAACAAATATGAAACTCAAACTCATTCTTAACAGAATTTTTAACTTCTTGCTTTAGGAAGAGAAAATGAGGGAAGGGGAGGCACATGCATGGACATATCATACAAGTATTCAGAGATTAACCACAGAGCTAGCTCCCTTCTGGGGAAGGAATGCATCTGATGTGAATGCAAAGAACATCTGTTCTTCATGAATCAACATTTGCAGATAGAAAGCTATCAGGAAGGGAGTACTGCTATCATACACTCTACCAGTTATCACCACCAGCAGCAAGAAGCTCAGAAGTATTTGATGCAAAGAAGTGCTACAAACCTGCTATTAACATCTACTGACCAATGATGGTTCTTACTGCCTTACTGACTCAGCCGTTTCCAGGTAACCAGAAGCAGTAAGATGCAATTACTTCTCTTTCATTTACACACATACAAGTAAGTTGAGACAAAGAATCTTCCCAAATGCTGATCTTGGCCAAGGAGAAATTGCATAAATTCAAGGGGACCTAGACTAGCTGGAACAACGGATGAATGTAATGAAATTCAAGAAGGATAAATGCCAGTTACTTACCTTGGGAGGGACTAACCCAAACAACAATACAGCCAGGGAACAGACTGGCTGGAGAACAGTTCTACTGAAAAGAAAAGGATTCTAAGAGCCTAGTGGACATCACGATATGCATGTCTAGTGTGTCCTTGCAGCACTGAAGGCTGACAGCATCCTGGGCTGTATCAACAGCAGCATAGCCAGTTGTTCAAGGGAAGCGCTTCTTCTTCTTTGCTCTTGTCAGACTGTCTGCACTTACTGCATCCAGTCCTGAACTCTCCAGTACAGAAATCATACCAATAAATTCAAGAAAGTTCAGGAGGGGCACAACAGAAAAATTAGAGACAGCAGACATTAATTTAATTATTCTGACGAGATACAAAGGGAAAAAAGTCATTACAAAAATAAATGAGCAGAGGACCCAGAGAGGTTATACAACCTCCATCCTTAGAGGCTTTCAAAACCCAACTGGACAAAGCTCTGATGATCCTGAGGTGACCTCATAGCTAAATCTACTTTGAGCAGGAGGCCAGGCTAGAAACCTCCAAGGTCCCTTCCAGTCTGAATGATTTTGTGATTCTCGTCCCTAGTGGCTCTTCAGCTAGGAGTTTACAAAAGACATTTCATTGTTTTTGCTTACCAATTTCCTTGCTGTACAGTAACATGAAACGCAAAACATAATAACACTCTAGTTGGATATTAATATATTTTACTAACTTAGAGTAAAAAAATAGCTTTCTGACTGTAGGCAAATTCCTATATAAAATTTCAACAAGCTATACCAACTATGTTTTTCTTACTCTCCTCACCTTCATTAGTGAAAAATAGGAAATACAACTGGTAAAACATTACAAGATTTGAAGTTTGAGCTTTCAGTTTTAAATTTCGATTTTAAACTTCTTCCAAAAATTTACAACACACATACGTGTTTTAAAATGTTATGTTGACTAGTTCTCTACAAGTTTTTTCTATCTGCTTACCTAGTGCAACTTATTATTCCACTTGATTCTCCTTAAAATAAGAAAATATCATCATCTTTCTCCTAGGCTGAGAAATAGCCCAGTCATACCTAAAAAAACATCTGCATTATTCTTTCCTTGCCTTAGACCCAAGTGTCATTGTCCAAGAAAGCAGGTTTCTATTATGCTTTTGCTAATTTTGACCCTTGGAAAAATGAGTCTTTCATTTCCTTATTTGGAAAATTGGATGTTCTACAGAACAACACCAGAAATATTTAATCTTTTCTCAACAGGCAAAAAGATAAAAGGTAATTCTCCCATGTTTATATCAAGGCTGAGGCAATTCATAATACTAATACAAAATACCTCTCTTGTCTTCTTCCATTTATGCCAGGTTAATCATATAACTGTATTACAAACAATAAATTAGTTACTGTTCAGTCACTTTTTATTCCATACTATTAACTAAATTACTTGTTATTAAGGTACTTCAGTAACAGCAAGCACAAACTGAATTGCACCTATTCCTTCATTCACATACATTGTCATTGCTAGAGACACAATCTGGGATCAGGCAATATTTAGCAAAATTATCAACTGACAGAGTGAACATATCAGAATACACTAGTGTAGGGACAGAGATACATAACTGAAGAAAATGTATTTAATACTTAATTCCACAAACTTACAAGAGTCATCAGACTCAAAGGCTGGTGGAAAAGACTTCGCTAGAAAAGTTGAGGGTCTTCACTCATCCTTTTAAAGCAGAACAACTCTGTACATGAAACATTACTCTGAATTAGGTGTTTTGCTAAGTCTGATTTTCTGCTATTGAACTTTCAGGTCTGTCTCACCAGGATGAGGGATTTCAGCTCCAGAGGACTGCATGTTACCTGGGTTTCCACTAGAAAGGTGCTCATCACCTCATCTTTATAATCTACACTTACAGAAATCATCCATGGGGGACTAAAAGTGATACAAGCCCATGGCCTTCATATTTCCTCAGAAGCAACTTCCTCCAAAGTAAGGAATGTTCTGCAGAAAACAGCCACTACCTTATAGAAAAAGAAACCTAACACCTTTGGCCATGTCAATATTTTTTGAACTACTGTTCCTAAAGCATCATGAATCCTGTATATGTGAGGCACAGCATGAAGTAGAAAGTATCAGTTTAGCTTATGAAAACAGAAAGTAGACTTTTAGGGAAAGATGTTCTTTTAAAACAATCCTCTGTAGAATAATGAGAAAATAGAATCAACATAACTTTCAAAATAGACAGCGAGCTAAAAATCACACTAGCATTTTATGATTTGGATTACTGCATGCTGAGTATTGAGTTCAGAATATTAGAATAAATATTGAATATATTTCAAAATATTGTTCTGTTGGAGAAGCTGTATATACTCACCATATTCAATGCCATTTATGAAAGCATATCAGTGTTCTGAAAAGTGTTATGTTCTGAAACTGAACCTGAAGACATCTATTCAAGCACTATTCTTCTACAGGTAAGTACAAAAGGTGTTAATACGTGAAACACTGTACCACTATAATTTTTCATAGCATGCTACCAGATCTTGCTATTTTTTAGGGCAACAGAAAACTTTTTCACTTGGAAGGTAAGAAATGCAGTATGGAATCAATTCCAAGCTTCAAAGGTCATTAAAAAAATCCATGTGTTTTGAAAAGGAAGTATTTAATATAAATAAAAAATTCCCTTAGTACTATAAATAGCATTTGAAGTCTACTCCATAGTATTTATAATACTTTTTACTCATGAATCAACTGTATACCACGTTTGCACACTCAGCTGGGGTTTCAGTGAAATACATGGCAGATGTTTTCAGCAGAGAGACTAAGATACACTTTATGACAGGAACCAAATGAATTCACCTCAGGTAAGTTTCAAGTACTCCAACAAAAATCAAACAGACTGGAAAAAAAATAATCAAGATTTAGGAGAGAAAACCCTTAAAATCATTTGCACATCACAACTACCTCTGTATTGCTTAATCAGAGCCCTCTTTTGAATCCAACAGTAATGTAGTACTTATACAATTATTCATAGCAGTTCACTCACTCAGAAGCCAAACAGAGCTGTTTGCAGCAGGAGATAGTCACATAGTATAACAAAACCTCCAGAATTTTCCAAAAGGCACATATGTATTTTTTTTATATCTATTTCTGATGTCACTGACTTTCTCCTCATAATGGTTAGCACACTTAAATATTTTAAGATCTCTCAGAGGAAAGCCTAATCCCAGGAAACTAGCACTTTTTCCTAGACAAGAATTTCAGCATTGGCAAAAAGTCCCCCCTTGAAACTTGGGCTCACAGCTGAAATTCCAAAGGTTTGGGGTTTTTAAAAAGATTTCTGCTTAATATGTTTGTAAGTTGGATTCACCCTTTTCTCTTTAATAAAGTTTCAAATTCATTTTTTTTTTAATAACACAAGTATTTAAAAATTTCAAGGCTCAAATGAAAAAAAAAGTATTTCCTTACTGCTTTCTATGTCCATATTTTGTCTTGTTTTCATAATGAGAGTTCAATCCCATATTATATTTCTTCCAGCATCATTTCAGGAAATAGACTAAGTTTTAAAGAAAGCAACTGAACCCTGTTATTTTTCAGAATTGTAATCAGATATTGACCTCTGCAGGAGTCACTTCAAAATCAGACTCTCTACTTCTTCGGGAAATGAGATAAATTGCTTTCCAGCTTTCAACTTGCCCCAAAATACCAAGATAGAACTTAGTTATTCTATGTGCCAAATAAGCACTACATGTCATTTAACATTAGACTTTTTTTTTTTTTCACCTATTTGAAAGGTGTATTGCTCACTTTTGAAGCACTAAAGGTTTATCTCTTTCTACTACCAGTGATTTACTCGTTCCTAATCTCAAAAGTAAGCTTGAGCTTTGAGAAGTTTTCTACAACTTTACACTCTTCTCTTGTTTCAAGCTCCAGGGATTGGAAGAAATGGCCTTTCATGAATACCTTGTAGGAGTTCTGATCTTTCCAAATCCATCAGTACTTGTCCTACTATGGTCAGATTCTAGTAACCAAAAAGCACTATCCTGTCTGGTAGGGGCAAAAGAACAACTTGACTTATTGAATAGTTTGGTTGTTTTTTTTTTTGCCAAGAGTAATCAACAGAAAAAAACCCCAACCTTTTAGTTTCAAAAACCTAATCCAAATACTATTCACTCCACCATGACAAGCACTACAAGAAATCTCTGAAGTTGTCATTTTTTTATAATTTGGCCCTGAATAATCAATGTCCTGTTTCCTTTAAGATAGTATGGATGAAAAAAAAAAAAAGTTGCTAGAAAGGCACAAAAACCTTCCACACAGAACTTATTCCCAGACAAGTAAAATCAGTAAGATTCTTATCACTTACCCAGGTCAATGCAAAGTACTTTCTGATTTAAATTTTCTTTATTAAAAATTCTCTGTTTTTCTATTTATTCCATCACCAGATTGTACTACAATAAGAATTTGCATACATATTTGAAGGACACCAAATTGTATTAACCTCTAGAGTAACTGGAATAAATTAAAGGAGCTATGTCCAGTCAGTAAGCTTTCCCTGGCCATCAAAAGACGACTTACCATTAGCCTCAAAAACACAAGAGGCAGTTTACCACATTACAAATATGTCCAGCAGGTCATGTTCCCCATAATCAAGGACTTTCACGGAGTTTTCTTGCTTTCTTTCTACTTCACTGCTGTCCCCTCAGGTCGTCAAAAGCACTTTTGCACTAAAGAGTGATTAGCAAGTTTTCATAATATTGCCATACTATTTCTTATTCAAAGAAAAAATTTATTAGAATTGTTAGTAATTTTAGAATTTTTAGTAGGGCAAGATTCCTCAGTATCACATTCCTTCCATCTCTTCTGCCATATATCTAGTCAACCACATTAAAAAAACTGATTTAAACTGAACACCTAGAATGTATATAAGCTTACTGTAAGCACGGGAAAGGTTTTTCTGTTATTTTCTGCTAGGATTATTTGCAAGAGTTGAGCTCAATTTTTATGTTTTTCCTCAAGAAGATATCAAGCCAAAATAAGAACAAACTTGCATGTTAATAATTGAAAAAGCAACACAAATAACGAGCTCCTTTTCCTTTTGTTACATTTGCACTATACTCTATCATGTCTGGGGAAATAACCATCAAGCTTTTGCTTTGTTTCCTTGTTCTACTAATACCATATCATAAATGCCACACATAGGCTTGAATTTTTAAAAAAGTTACATTTTGCAAAATAAGTAGTCATCCCTATATTTGGGCTTGATGACTTTTTCCCAAAGTACTACATTGGTATTCCAGGTGGAAAAAGTAAAAAAATACCATGTACTCTGACAGCTTGGCAGCAAAATAAACAAACAAACAAAAGAAAAATCCCACAACCTACAGCAGCATCGTATTTTAACAGTGCAAATCACCACCTTTCAATATGCTGCTTGGAGTTACAAATCCCAGAAATATTAAATGAGCCTCTCTCCTACTCTGAAGTCGAGGTCAGCTGATGCACTCTCACCAACAACCCCAGATACATGTTTTATTGCCCAATGGCAAGGTTCTCTCAAATTCCCTAACCCCAATTCTCTGGTAGAGTCCACATTTACGAGCCTTCTGGGCACGCTGCAGGACTTAGATATTTATTCAGCCTTTTGCCTGAGGGGCTGGCTGCAGAAGCAAATAGAAGGTTGGTAAAATCTCTTAATTGGACAATGAGATCATTTAAATGTATTAATTTATGTACACGTGCCTAGAGATTATGATAGGCACATTGCATACAATAACAAACAACTTCAGTCATAACCTAATTAACTTTGACTAAATGAGAAAAGAATTCTCCAGGTCTCCATTACAGACAAATTCCTGTAGAAATTAGCCATGAGTGCAGATACTACAAAACAGAAGAGTTGGTCAGACCCAAAATTAAAAGGGGGAAAATGTGACATTTCATAGATTGAGCTCTACATGTAGAAATCTAAAGCAAATTTATATATTTTATGTCATTATGCACATGATTCTCTCTTTGGAACTATCAAAGCCTTTCCTTCAAAGTCCTTTGAATTATTATTGAATAACAATACATAAATTCTTCTGCCCTTTTAATAAAACTGTGGGCATAAATTCACAAGTGCTCAGAAGTTTTAGAGGTAGTGTAGGTCTCTAAACTTAGAAGGAAATAAAAGGAGCTTCTACAAAGAAAAGAGTACCTTGGAAAGAAACACCAAATGGTACATTCATATTGTTGTACTGAAATAATACAATCAATACAAGAAATCAACTGGAGAGTGAAGCTGATTGCTGAATACTTTCTGACAAATCTAAAGAGACTGTCCTGCAGGTGTTGGTTTGATCTATTACCTGAAGAAACAAAACAAGCATACTAGATTGCCAGAGCCAGGGCACAGCTTAAGTATAACATTGTTTTAAGGAAAAAAAAAAAAAAAAAAAGGAAAATGTGTTGAAGGTGACACACATCAGTTCTACAAATAGATATGAAAGAAACACAACAGGTCTTATGGCATCCATTTGCTACTGTGGTCAAATGTTTTGGACTCTAACTTGTTTGTTACTTAGCAATACCAAGAATCAGTAAAAAAGATGTTGCTCTAGTGACAAACTCTCCCTTAGCTGGGACTGTCCACATCCCAAACCAATGTATTAAACTTCAGCAAAATAGTAGCACTCTGCAGAGCCAATAAAATGCTCTATGAGGCTTTTAGAGAGGCCAAAAGAAGCATCCACCTTATAAAATTTATGTTCTACACTGTCCTTTTGTTGTTAAACGGAGTCAAAATGAGCGATTCTGGTTTGGGTGGCTGGATAGACCAGTGTAAGAACTGCTTTGCACTGGTGGAGATGCAAAGTGACAGAAATGCAACTGAGGATCTTACCAAAAGCTATGAAGTGACCAAGTACAAAGGGCTTACAAAAAGCTAAGAGAATCCAGAGTTGCAAAACAAGGGCTCATGTTGTGTTTAGCAGTTTCTTCAAACCGAAAGGATAGCTCATATACAACTGATGCTATTGCCAAAAGAATGCACAGCAGGGTTGTGCTCCCATTGAAAAGATGAGATACAGGACTCTAATTTTCACATGTACTCCAAGTATGAAGTCACATGTATGCCTCAATGATGGCACGTTCTGAACACCTTTGAGAAGTATTCATGGGAAGTAAACAGAAAATAGTATATACTAAGAGTAATACAAGTAGAGCAGAATTCAGTAATAGCACTTGTTTTACAAAGAGGGAAATAAATGCTTCACTGTCACAAACGTGACAGTGAAATGCAAGTGGATAGTATGCTTAGCAGGTCACACTTGAAGATTTTCTCTTCTGATATCTAAATTAGCAACATTCCTAAATATGACCTATCCTTTTTACAGAGGACATTGTAATTAAAGATCTCTTTATATTTAATTAAAGTTCCTAAACTTTACTAGTCTGTGGCTGGCTAAAAAAATTATGGTTTATGCCATAATATCAAAACATATGACTAATATAACACAGAATCCATTCAGTAATTTTCTCCAGTTCTAAGTATGCATTCCCCTTTCCTTGATACATGGCATATGTTTCAAAAGAGGCAGCATAATGGAAGATTTGGAGCAAAAACCTGTGAGGACTTTCCTATTTCTCACCCTTGGGCTCTGGTAGTGACTTACGAAGAACATCATGTTTCTCTACAGACTGTAAAAGGAAGTTCTTCCATGAGCACAGAAACTCAGGATGAAAAAGCAAAGACTACTTGAAATTTCAAACTTACCTTCTACCTTCACGGTAAAATAAAGCATCCCATAGCTCATCTCCCACATGCCTGCTGCCCAGTATAAGAAGGGGAACAGGTAGATTAAAATTGTATTGCTGGATTGACTACAAGTTATGTGGAAAGATTTCCTTTCCATGAAAACTCATCCCATCAGTCTTAGGGTCAACCACCCTGTATGTAAAGGTATGATTCTGAGAAGAGAGATCAGGATAGTGATGTAAATTCAAGTTTTCAAAACAAACTTGGAAGCCTGCCACAGCAATTTCAAAGTACATGAAGTCTTCTTTTTGACAAATGCAAACCTTGTTGGGCTAAAGCCTTATTAAACAGCAATGAAAGACTGAAATACAAAATCCCCTAAGGTATCACTTACATTTGATATGAAAATATTTTTTCTGATAGCAATGGGAAAGTACACCTGCTCTTGCATGTTTCTAGAAACAAAGCTGGTTGCAGAACAGAGTTGCTTACTGCTTCACTTCAAACACCACACACTTTGCCCAGAGAAGTCACTAAATGGCTAAGACTTGAATTACGAGTATCTAATATCACGAGGTTGATGGGGTTTTTTTATCATCACTTGTTTTGTTTACCCAGAACTTCTGACATACTTGTCACCAATTTTGAAATGCTAAAAGTGACCACTTTCTCCAGCCAACATGGTTGAAATGGAACAAAAGGAAAAGCTGTTTTTTCCAAGGTTTAGGGACATAAAGTCCTTATTCCATCTGCTTATTTATCACGAGACCACTCTGTCTTTGTTGGGGATGTGGTACCACACATAACAGATGGTCCACCAAAACCCTAACACATTTGCTTCAATTATTTGTGAACGACTGCAGAGGGGGAGGGAAGAACTATGATTATACAATAAAATCTGAAAGGAATACAAAGCCAGGTACTAAACCAGAGCAGGAACGATATGCTGAAGGAAATATATGTTCACACACAAGTTGCTCTGAAACTGCTCCAGGATATTTCACTTCCATAGAGATGATTAAAGCACAGAGCGAAACAAGCATGATGGCGACATAGATAGTTCCATTGTTATCCTGCCTACTTAATTTTTTCAGCACTCCAGAGGCACACACACCTGACTGCAGTTTTCCATAAAATTAGTAATTTAATATTATGAGAACATATGTAGAAGATACGATACACCACTAGGTGCACTAATAAAGCGTAATTGCAAAAGGATTCAAAGGATAAACTTGTAATGTGAAAGGAGACCATCCAGCCTTTCCAATGCAAGGCAATGCCCTGCACAAAAAACAGCAATGTGCTTTTTGATTCTCCTGAGCTCTTAAGAATGCTTTTTCATTGGCTAAATCAAAGAGCTGCCACACAGGAGAACTGGTAGAACAGACTTACTAAATCCTCCTTAATTTTCATGTGTCTTGCAAATATGACACCACCACTCCACCAAAACCCAAATGCCAGCACTGTGGTGCTGCTTTTAAACATTGAGGATAAAGGAAATGCATGAGATGAGATTTATAAACATGTTTGTGTATTATTTTCTACTTTTGAGTGAGTTGAAATGGTTTCACCTTAGACCTACACAAATTTAGGACATATGAGATGGTTTTATTAGATTATATTACATACCACAGCACTTTTACACTGCTGCCTCTCCCCCACTAGACCCCATAAACTACATTTATCAAGATTATCCTCCTCAAGATGCTAATGCTTCTTGTGAAGACACCAAAGGACAGAAAATCAACCAATTCCTTTTGGCTATATATTCCAAAGAGTACTGTCTCACATATGGAAAGAGTCCAAAAGCCGATCTGCTTCTGTTTCTTCCCTGCACTGTCCATTTGCAAGTGTTCCTCTTTCAAAATTCAATACTGAGTGCCTTCCTTGTCAGTATACACTGGAAAATCATTGAGATTTTTCATATATTAGATAAATCACATATATACCAATATAATTATATTAGATAAATAGACAGGTAACAGCTTAAATCCAATTCTCTGTTAGAATAATTTTCTCTATCCAGAAATCATAGATTCAGAAATCCCACAAGGAAGCTGCTTTCTTCACCTAGAACTCCTATTAGCTTCATTATCAGTTTCTTCAGGGTCACAAAGGTAAGTTACCTATACATTTGTACTCATATTTGATTGTATATTCAAGAGTAATAGCAAACTTTGAGTAATATTCAAATCAAGATGATGGTTAGCTATAAAGCCCAGAGCCGCTTCCCATTAATAAGAAGTGACTGGGTATCTCTATTCTGTGCTGTGGTGATCTACATCCATAACTTCATGCTAGGTTGTTTTTTTTTTTAAGCAAGTTTACTTGTTTAAAAGATGATAATGACAGGAGTGCTTCGAAAGACTTTTGGATTCTCATTCTTTATCAATTACATCTCAAAGGAAATATTCTGGTTAGAAAAGAACATTGCACACTTCAACCTGATAAAAAAAAAAAAAGCCTTAAGTTTCTCATATACGTAATCAGTACACTTGGAATATTACTCACAGAATCTTAAGTGCAACACACTTTACAGGTGGTAGTACATAAGCTACACAAGCTATTACCAGAGAAAAATGTATGTCCAAGTAGTGTGACATTGTATGTTAAATACACTATCAGAGAGAAAACCTAAATCCTTCTCATTACATTTCAGTACTCCTTGAAGCAACTTTGACTCCCCAGATTTACTGGTGTAAACAAGAGGTGCAAGGGTGAATTTTCTGTTCTCTTATATAGATCTACCACACTGAGCAGTTCCTTTCAGATATAGAGAACAATTAAATTACTAAAAAAATAAGGTCATTAGAAAGAACTGTAGTGCTTACTATCAACACCAGCAAACCCCGAATTTCTAAGCTAAGTAAATTATGTTCTTGGAGGTTTTAGAATTTGTTTCACAGATGAGTCCTTCCTAAGTCCTTCCTAAGTGAACTGGGAACTTGGACTGAAGTCATAATCCACTGTTTAGAGATAACTAGAACTTGCATGTTGGGGGTGAAATAAATCAGAAATCTGAAGTTCATTTTAACAGTTCATCTTCCAAGCTATAAGCAGTAACAGATCTCAGAAATGCATGCCTGTACCGTACTGCATGGCTCAGAGAAATGAAGCTTTCATCTCTACTACTGAAAAGGCTGCTTTAAAGTCAGACTACACTTGGCAGATCTCCCTTATGCTGTGTTCCATCAGTTTAAAAGACCCTTACCCAGAAAGAATCACAGCTTTCAGGTTCTGAGACAAAGTTTCAAATCCACAGAAGGGTTCATCTTAAGAGTCACCTTCCCTCTTAACTATGCACACCTCTTGTTTTGCTCTTCAACATCTAACACTCATCAATATAACACTTCTCACCACCTGAGGCAAAAATCCATAGTGGTATAATAGCGCTTCAAGAGCATACATTAATTGTCACCACCCTAAGACACTTCAGAAAGGTAATGACCAGTTTAGTGTCCATTAACTGTACTATGACCTCTTTAAATCAGACTTTCCCAAAGAAGAATCATCAAGACAACTTGAGTGTCACTAGTATTTTTTAATAGGAATAATGACACTGACAGAAACTGATAAAGCTGCAGTAGGTGTAGAGTTCCCTACAAATGATTCTGGAAAGTACCAGTACAAGGCAGCGTGGGAATCACAGATTGTGATGAAATTTATTTAAAGCATCCCATGATACATGAAAAACCCAAATTCCTTCCTCTCACTGATGAAGAGGTGTGGTGATAAGTTAAGCTGTTACAAATATGCACGTTGGCTATGAAATCAGAGAGCTTGGGAGCTGCCATGGAATGCTGCTTCCTACTTATTTGTAATTAAATCCCTCTTTGGCCATTAAAAACAATTCCTTTAGTGGAGCCAGGGACAAGTTCAGTTGAGCTAAGTTGCCTGCGAAAAGGGTGGAGGCAACATATGTCTACAATTTACAATTGTCACTCTTGTAAATACAATTTAGTTTTAACTGTCTTATTCAAAACAAATGTGTTCCATCACATGTGTCATTGCAGATCATAATTATATTCAATCATATTTTTAAGTCTTCATTGTAGGAGGAAAACAAAATAGCATCTGCACTTGCCTTATTTTTTACTTGTATTGTGAACACTTAACTGCAATGAGAGTTAATGCTCAAGTATATATAAGTCATGTCTATGTGTAATACTCTCCAAAGAGAGAGCATTCAGCATTTTCCATTCCATTTCAGAGCAAAAAGAATAAAAGTAAATATGAGAGCTATGTAACATCAGAATTCTTTATAGCTGCGCTGTTTCAGTTGTAGATGTGCACTTTTCTTGACTGTCTAGCCTTATGGAAGCTGTACCTACTTTAAACAGTAAGAAGTTCAATAATTTCAAATAAAATTTAACTGTAACAGCAGCAGCAAGCCATTATGTTCCACCAATCCATCATTTTTATAGAAAACATGTATTTTCTTCACAATGAGCAATTTATAGATTCAGAGAGTACATCTGGGATTTATATTTGCAATCTATTACTTCACAAAAAAAATAGTTCTAGTAAGAGTAAAGCTAAATAAATATTGGAAG
Source organism: Apus apus (assembly GCF_020740795.1). NCBI lineage: Eukaryota > Metazoa > Chordata > Aves > Apodiformes > Apodidae > Apus > Apus apus. The sequence continues at coordinate 30,979,853 of NC_067287.1, read as the reverse complement.
AGTTTGACATTTTGTGTAGATGATTTCTAAGAACTATTACAGGAAATAATGGATGTCTTCAGAATACAATAAACCATCTTTTATTAGAAAATATTTTGTGTTAGATCTTCTTAAATGTATAAAGAGCAGAGCTTTACAACAAAGATTTTTTGTTTTGTTTTGGGGGTTTTGTTGTTGTCTTGTGGTTTTGGGGTTGTTGGTTGCTTTTTTAGAAAATTTTGTAACAAAAACAGTGTCTGGTTTGTATAATCTCCAGTAAAACAGTAAAGTATAGGCATACTGAAGTACATTAGAAACCCAGAAGCTATTATTGTCATGGACATAGAAATCTCAATAATTCAGTGAATTTGATCAGTGCACCAAATTTATTAAATCACCCTATATCAATGAAAGGATGCTATTCCAAGGCTGTCATGGCAGTCCTAAAATTGGCATTTCCTGTTTCAGGTGTCTTGCAGTACTAAGAACTACTCACCTTCTGTGTTCTGCAGTTGTGCTGCTTTACTACCTAAACCATCTACTGGATTTAATAAACAGGACTTCCACCATGCTGCTAGCAAACTTAGTACTTGAGCTACATAAGGTATCACTGAAAGAAAAATATACAAAAAGAAAACTCTTCTTGACAGTAACATTCTGACAAAAGAAAAAAACAAACAAAAAACCCAACAACAACACCAAATAAAAAAATCCCCACGCCAAAATCTTTGACTTAAGAGTATTGTAGCTGTCATGTTTGAATATATTATCCAACTTCTAATTGCAATAAGTATTTTTAAAATATGCCTTTGAATCACTGCAAGAGGACTGAGATTCAGCAGCTGTGCTGATTACTCAGTTATTGAAGATCCTGTAGCATATTTGCAAAGGGAGAAATCTAACTCTTATTTTCTGGTTAAGTTCCAACTTAGGTAAGTAAAGTTCACCTGCTGTGATTCAATTTCCCACAAATGCACTATTAGATAAATCCATCTTCACTTCTCTCCAAATAGACTCCAGCAGAGTGTCGTAGAGGCAGCAATGACTGCCTATCACCTGTACAGTACTACACATGCAGTAGGGCTTGTTTGTTCCAAGTAAGAACCCACTTACAGAACAGAACCCTATTACGCTGCTTATACAAGTACCATGTCAAAGAGCTTACAGCTGTAGGGATCTGCATATGCTCTGTCTAGAGCAGGCAGGAGATACAGTGGAAAGATTAAGATTTTACACACATACTTTTGGCTTTATTGTAATTGTATTAGCCATACATAGTACAGAAACATATTCCTCAGTCACTACTGAACAACACTGGATGCATGATGCAGGTGACAGAGGCTATGCCCTAATTTCCTCCCTTGTCAAAGCTCAAAACAACGTTGAAGGCTTTAGTCAAAAACATCCAATAACCTATGAAGTGCTATTAAACTGTCCTTCCCAATTTATATTCACATAACATAGTGGGTTTGGCTTAAGTATTCAAGTTGTTTAAGGATACAGCAAGTTTGAATCCTGTAAATGGCACACTGATTCAAGACTACTTGCATGCTTATGTATGGGGAGAGAGACAGATGCACAGAAGTTATTTAGGAACTCAATTCTTATTTCTCCTCTGTAGAGCACAACCACAAATCTGCGTGTACACAGCTGAATGGGCAACTTTGTCCACTTAAAAATTAAGAAAATAAAGTTCTTTGACCCAGCAGCTCTACTCTATTACTGTGTTCTGGATTATTAAAACATCTTACTGCCTAAAAGCATTTGGGCATTTATTTTATTTTTTTAACAATGGTAAGTTTTTCACAATTCTTTCATGATCTCTCACCACGTGGCCTTACACTGTATATGCAAACCCACTTGGCTATAGATTATAGACAGCACATGTTCCAGGCACCACCGTTCATAAATAACAGGAAAGGGGGAAAAGGCTAAATATAATTATGGGATTAATTTTCTATTTCCTTAATAATTGGCATATAAATGAAAAAAAAGGAATATTTTATTGATATTCAATTTTTTCATCCTTCTATTAAACTGTAACTTGAAAGTTTCACATTTAAAAATGCTCAGGCAAGTACTGCTACTTATATGAATAAAACAGCCAAGGAGAATTGGAATTCTCATTCGCCTCTTCTTGGACCACTGTAACACATGGCAAAGCACTAAAGCAACCCAGGGTAAGCCTCCCTAAAAGGCTGGAGAACAATGTATCACAGTAATAATTTCATATATTGAATTTTCCCTCCACATACAGTACAAATACCAGAGATCTAATGGGCTGTATTAGAAATTATTGAAAAAGTGAGGAGAGGAGAGGAAAGTTCCTAAAGGACAAGAAAGGCTAAGAAAGTAACAATTAATCCTTCACTAGAAGCACTGACATTTTTTAATAATTTATCTTCTGGAGTTTGTAGATTAGACAGCTATGCTGGCAAACCTTGCATTTTATTTAGGAATGCAGCATTAGAATACTTTTGTAGTTAAAAACCCCAATTATTTAATAAATATTTATTTAGGTCACTAAACTCACTGTTAACTACAGCTCCTGAATAACCAATAGCTGAGTTTGGTTGGACCAGCCAAGGAGCAACAAAATGAATAATAATTCTGTATTACTGAACCTAGAATAAGACAGCCAAAGCTACCTAATTCCTAGACAGATGGCAATAGAAAGTTGGTGAATGGGTATGAATTTTCAGAACTCAAATATTGGCAATAGAGGGAAAACCTCCTAAGCTTGAGCACATGCAGCATATATCCCTCTAGGCTTGGCCTGCCAGGCAAACCAGGACACATAGGCTAAAAATAAAATAGAAATTGTGGCTCACTGGCTCTCCACAAATAGTAGAGTAAACAGAATGATAGCCAAGGTTTTTTCCTCTCTCAGTTTTAGGCATATGCAGCTGGCACCAATGCGTTGTTCTCACGCACCAAAGGCAGCAGATGGAATGAATTACATATTTCAACAGCCCTTGACATCACATCAAACACCTTGGCTTTTAGTTTTAGAAGAGTAACTCTTGGGACTCTTTTTTCAGGTTTCACCATCCAAATAAAAGTCATACACAGTGATTTCCTTCTTTATAGGACAATACAGCCATGCCATATGTTGCAGACTTGCAAGTCTTGCATAGTAAATCAGTGCAACAGCAGAAAATGCTCTGGTTGAAGCTTTGTACCTAAGACACTACTCACTGAGCAATGTGTTATATGTATACTCTGAAATAAAAATTTTTTTAATGCCTGTCATAGTATAGAAACTGGGGTGTACAGCATTTTTTTAAATAAAGAACTTTCATGTCCCTAACATTCCCGATTTGCCCAAATTGATCAGCTGTATGCAAGAAACATCAATTGTTTTAAATGCATTCCTTTAATTTTATAATTATAGTTTCTTTGGGCAAGTGCACCACTGGAGCAGGTGGGGACCCTTGTCCTGAAAGAGGCTGACCTCAGTGACAGGCTGGGAGCCATGTCTGGCCTGGCTGAACACATCCCACAGCACACCATCTGCATCCAGAAAATGTTCCCATCTGCAACTATAACACTGAACACAGACTGGACAACAAGCCTGCTCCAGCACCTGACCTCCATGGATTACTTGCTTTCCCCCCCAGGGTGGTCAGACAGAGAACAGGAGAGTCACTGTTACTTACTACCTCCTCTACATATGAGCTGGAACCATGTCCCCCTGCACCCTTCCTCCTCTTTCCCCAGCCCTCCAAAATTACATCCTTCTGCAAGACTCAGAGGCCAGCCAGAGGCTGCTTCAAACCAGAATAAAACCTCAGCACACAGCAGCCTAAATGCATTCTCAGGAGAGGCAAGACAGGAGGTACCACCATGTGAACAAGGCCAGGAGAGCCTCTAAACCTAATCCCTCTGAAAAATCTCAAAGTGATTAAGGTGATTAAAGTTTCCCTATCCTTACAAGCTTGCTGGCCTTCTGCCTTTCTGCAGCAAGCTATCAAGAGACTGATTTTATGTTACCGATCATTTCTTGAAGTCTTGGGTTTCAGTGTTCACCAGTGAACATACCTTGTTATGACCTTGATTCCCTCCACTTCTGCTGCAGTGTGATCAATGCTGGCTATTCTGCTGTTTTCAGATTTAAAAAATGGCTTCTGAGACTTTCCAGCTAGATCAGAACCATATCCTCATATACCTTTTTAGCTGGAAACTGCATGTACAAGTGACTTTGATCCTAGACAGCACAAGACTTCTTTGAAATACATTACCTAGTAGTTACTAACACTGATGTCAATCTCTTTATCATATTGGGTATTCTCTTTCCTCCTTTCAAATATTAATAGCACCATTTTCTCCCCAAGGCAATTTACTTGTATTTAGCTACTTATATTTTTAATAACTACAAAGCTGAGCTTAAATCTTTCTTTTATTCCAGCTTAGAAAGATTATAGCTACAATACAGATTTTTTTCTTCTCTGCACACTTTCCTCAAAAATTATGCGGTTTGTTTTGTTTTTTTTTTTTTTTCTTTTGGGAAAAGATATGCCTCTCTCATCCTTATCAACTGGAAAAAGACAAAACAGAAACAAAAAAACCAAAACAAACCCTTGAATATCTGCTCCTTGGAAAGCATACCCCTAAGAATTTTTTCTTGTTCAAGATCTGCAATGTATGTTAACGGATTTAAAGTAAAATAATGGTCTGCTACAGATCCATATGGAATTAAATGCTTTGATGCACCTACTTCAGTCAAAACAGTAGCCATTTTTTCAAGCCACTTTCTCACTTTGCTTCTAATTATTCTATACCTCTGAAGTTTACCTCTCCTCTTTCTTGCAAGAGGGACAGCCATGAGATACAGGACTTTTCTGCCAAAGATTAAGTACTTCAAGTCACCTCAGTTGTCCACTATCCTAAGCTCTCAATTTCCTTAACAACAACAACAACAACAAAAAAAACCCCAGCCACTCAAAGCTGATAGGTTAAAACAGCTTCCAGGAAGAAAAACAACAAACACACACAAAACAAACCCCAACCAAAACCAAAAACAACACACAAAGCCTAGCACACACCTATAACAAAGGTGCAAAGAAAATTACTTGCTAAGTAAAACATCAACTCAGCCTAAAAAAAAACAGGCAAAAATTAGCAAGGTGTAGGCAAAATACACAGAACAAAAATGACAACAAAATAGTGAAATTGAGTTCTCAGACTGTATACTGAAAGCAACTTTACCTTTGTGTTCCAAGGAAAGTACTTATTTTTCATCATAACTACTTCAAAATAAACTCATGTTAGCCTTCTTCTTCAGTACTACATTAATCTAATATATTTGCTAATTTCTGTGTAGTTCATAATGTGATGCAGTTTAGATGCAATTGAAATAGAACAATCAACTGACACACAGGGTCTTTAATTTAAATAGGAGATGTGACAGTGTATCCTATTCCTTTCCAAGGAGTCAAGCACAGATATACTTTGTTTCTTTGCCATTGATCAACTAAATCACCAGCTGTTTATGCAGAATTGCTGGCAACCTTTGAGATGTCATTTGTCTTCCTAATCTCCATGAACTTGATTCACCCATTTGTTTAAGAGCACAAGCAGCTAACAATGTGAATGCTTTCATTATTAGTACATTAAAAGGCTCAAGAAACAGCCCCATCTCATTCAAAATTTACACTGGAAAAAAAACTGTTCTTGCTGAAGAACTACAGCATCAACCTCTGCAATTTGAAGGTTGCATAAATCTATGTGAAATACTTTAATTGCTAGAACAATCTAAACCTTTCAACTCACTAAGTAGCTCAAGTCATACTGTCAAAGGTTTTACACCTGAGCCTTATTATAGGTAAATTTTAAAGTTGTATCAATTCTGTACAGGTGTGAAAACAGACTAAAATTGTGCTACTTTCTCACACACTTAAATCCTCTTTAGCACCTTTTTGTTACCCCCATTCAACCCTAAAAGCAAGGGCAACCATTTTAAGTTAACTGCAACTTTTCAGGGATGCTGATGTACATGCATATCATGGTCATGTGTATAAAGCAGTCTGATTCATAGGTTAAAAAAAATCACTAACCTGGGTTTTCAAATAATACTGACATGACAGGAAGAAGTGCAATATGATGGAGATCAAACATCAGAGTAACCGTATGCTGCCTGATATTCTAATTTTTATATGTATGTCAAGCACATATTAGCTACTTATAAGTTCCTCATCCTTGCTTTCTCACAGCTGAAGCTTTGATCCTAAATTAATCATCCATGGTATTTACTTAATCCTTTTCTTTCTTTTCTTCACCTTGCATTACAAATATAGAAACGTTGTTCTAAGGGGACCTTTCAGAATGCTACAGAGTAGCCACTTTCACATTTTAGTATGCCATGAGATCCACATGATTGTTTTTCAGAAAGTTTAAGGCAACAAAACAAATGCTTTAAAGACACTCAATATTTTATGCAGTTGACAACTATGGTCTAGCACAACCAAGCACCCCTACTAATTTTTTTACATATAACAGACATGCTGATATGCAATGACCTGGCACAATGGCATCACATTTAAAACTTCCTCACAAGAATATTATTTTGCTTTTATAAATGCATATCAACTTAGTTTTCCAAGTCATGTTGGAAATAATGTCCAGCAGCTCCCATTTACTTTTGGTAACAGTCCATTCTCCAGTCATTCACTTAAACTTTAACTAAATGTATGCTGGTTATACATTTGCTGTTTGCTCTCAGATGCTACCTGGGAGCCAATTTTGCTCCATATGAAACAGAAAAGCAAGCTTAACTTATCACCTCACATTCCCATACAAGACCCTCACTAGCAACAGCTGTACCTGCACAATCAGATCACATCCAATAACCTGGCTAGATTAAGTTGAACAGCTATGACCTACACACTAAGTTCAAACCCCTCACATTTTATGGATATGTCACAAACGTTCTGACTGCAACAGATCTCCAGTGAGAATACATATGCACAGAGAGTCGAGCACATGGTACCTGTCTTTTCAAAGCTGATTATTCTGATGCACTCTGACAGAAGCTACATCTAAGCTGCATATCCTTTTCAAAGGCTCTCTTACTGCGTGAAAGTCAACAGATGTGGCAACAGAACAACATTTGGAAAGACCAAAAAAAAGGCACAGGCCATTTTTCTTTCCCTGCTCTGACACACAGGCACAAAGTAGTCACCAAGTGAAGCTTCCTGGAACCTCAGTTCTTTGGAGAAAGGAAAGACAGAAAGGGAGTGGCAGGAACATATTCATCCATCTATAAACTAGGAAGGAAGCAAGTGCCAGTGCCACCAGCTTTCCATGAACAAGGCGATGGAAAACAGAACAGTGCGAAAACATGACATTTTAAAGATCCACAGCACTGAGAAATTGTATCTGTCAAATGACTAATTGGTCATGAACATCACATGATGGAGTGAAGCTGTTTGACAATAACTGTCAGCAGGATCACAAAAAATATAGCAGCTACATCCACAACAGTCCCACCCAATAATAAGGGAGCTGAAAAGAAAACCAGTTTCTTACAGAAAGAAAAAAAGCAATCTGTTTTAACCATACTGAGCTATTTGGTCTGAACCTGGACAAACACCCCTCAGATCATAAAGGAAAATATTTGTGCTCAATATAAGGAATTTTATTTAGCTTTAATGACAAAGTCCTTTTTAGAAACCTACCACTATGACTAGAATAAAATTCATTCACTCCAAATAAAGCATCATTAATCTAATCACTCACTTTCTAAGTTAGTACCCAGAGAAGTTTTAACAGCTGTTGGAAAACTGTTGCAGTCTGACTTTTTTTTTTTCTAAAGTTGCTGCAGCCAAGGTCTACTGTAAATTGATGATTTAGCTGGATTAGATGTTAATATGCAACTTGATATATTATTCATGAGAATGAGTCACAGACCTAATTAGAAACATGACATGAAAAGCTTTTGAGTCCACAATCTGGATTCTCCCTGACATGAAAGATTTGACATGTGAATAAATTTTCACTTACTGAGAGAAAAGAGATAAATGACCTTTTATTTCTAAATGTAAAAATGTCAAGTTGGAGATGCATCACTTGCCCTTCTGAGAGTTTGGGAAAAACCAGCAGAAGTATCCAACTTGATATAATAGAAGCACTTGAGAACCATGAAGTATCTTCCCCTCCATCCCCATCTATCTGCTTGTAAAACATCCACTCCATATACCTATCCACTCAGAAGCATTAAATAGAGAGGGTTTAGAATCCTCTTCCATGTGAACATTTATGAAGTTTCAAAATGAGGTGGCCCAGGAACAGGTCTCATTCACACACCTAAGCAAAGCCACATGATAACTACACAGCCCCACATACCTGTGAGTACAAGCCACTATGATTTTCCAGCTTTCCAGACTTAATTGATAATTACATTAATCTTAGAGTATCATCATTTAACTGTTTTGGCTGGAAATACTGCATTAGCTAAATTAGTAACAATAGATTCAGCCAACAACAGAAGGGAACCACCATTCAATTAATGATAATGACTAGCAGTGGTCAATAAGTGTACCTGGGAAAGCACACTGTATTAAGGGACTATTTGGTGCAGTGGATTAATTCACTGATTATTTATTTCTTGGGGCATAGGCCAAAAAACAGCTTGTTATAGGTACCAACTGAAGTCAGCTCGGTACCATAAGCCTGACCTATTTGCCTTCCTGAAGGCTTTGGTTTTTACCCAGGATTGATTTTATGAGGCTACTTTCTCCACACTTGCCTGCCTCCTTACGTGCTTAACTGCCCATCAAGGCATTTAGACCTGCCAAATCTTAATATGAGAAATATTATTTCTGTTAATAAATGATTACGTTTTTATTTGCCAGTTTGGGTTAATTACCCCTTATCTCATTATACATAAATTGTGTTATTTAATTTTTACAGCAATTATTTTAATTCTGCAGTCATATGCATGGTATTACCTCATGTAAAATGAGACCACGTCTCAGATATGAAAAGATGAAGGTATCACTGGATACATTTGAAATAAACATGCTCAATCATGCAAAGAAAGAATAGGATGAGAAACATTTCCTTCAGTTTACAAAACAAACCATCACAATACCCTAATTAGCTGTAAAGATACAAGAAAACACTTTTTAAGAAATAATTTAGTTAGATAGGAGTTAGGGTGAACTTGGTAGTACACATTTAACAATATTTTTACAAATCACTACTCCTAGCCAGTACAGACCTAACCCTGGTAAAGCCAAAGGCAAACCCAATGCAAGCAAGGCTTCTGAATACAGAGAAACAGTCTGAATTGGCATACAAACAGCTGAAAGTTTTTTCCAGACTTGACAACACTGAGGAGCAGAACAGCACAGAGCAAGAAAACTCATTACCAATAAACAGCCAACTGACTGCAGTCAGATGTCTTTATATGAAGACAATACTGAAGAAGATAGAAAGGAAGAGGTCAGGATATACTTGTTTCCACAATTAAGAATTCATAAAAAATTTCACCTGGCAAAGTTATTACGAAAAAAATCTTAAGAACAGAGTAATGCCTCAGCATCAATTATCTCAGTGCTCTTATTTGTACAGGATCAGCTCCTGAGCTATCTGGAAAATATACACCCACGTACACCTTTCACCTACCTCGAGTTGCTTTGTTTCTTGCAAGCCGGAAACCTGTAAGTGCTGTAACAAGGATTAGGTGCTATTTCCTTCTGAGATATTTTTAAATTGTATGATTTTTAAGTTGAAATCATAACACCTTTTGGCAATACCATTCATTCCATTCTGAATGCACCAAGGAGCTAAGTGGATACAAGCCACCAGCAAGCAAACTACAATAGTTAAAATAATACAAAGCCAGGTATCACACTTTCAAAATACAACATTAATAACCCTCTTTCCTAACCTACAGTTGTTCAGTCATATGCTTATTTTCATCCTTAGTGAAAACAGGGTTTTTTTCCATCAATGACATTCATATTTCAAAAGAAAACATGGAAAAGATTAGAGCTTACTGATTTTTTTTAATTATTATTATTATTAATAAATAAACTGATTCTTAAAGCTTTAGCCACCATTGTTGAAACTACTGGGATGCTCACAGTCTGACGTTAAGTTAAACAAGTTGAAAACCCATATTTATAATGAGAAAAGACTCAACTAAAAGAAGATCATGAAACCAAAAAGAAAAAAAACAACACCAAACAAGTCAGAAAAGTACATAAGACTTGACAACTTAACACCTATGCACTCAAAGTCTTTGTCAGTCAGCTGTAAAATTCACCAAATGTAACTCCCCTAAAGGGCTGAACTCTTCATAAGTCTTACTGAAGATAAAAGGAGCAACTCACGCCCTTGACATTGTCAGCTAGACAAGACAGACCTCAATCTGCCACTACTCAGATCTGCATATAGTTTAGAGAGGGAGTTCTTCACTTACCATACATCAAAGAGCTGCTGCTTTATATTCTTCTCAACTGAGTTAAATGTCCAGTGGATAAGAGCTGGGGGGTGGGGGGGGGAAGAGGGGGAGAGAAAAGAAAAAAAAAAGACAACATTAAAAATCCATCAACCTTGGAAAGGGATTTTTAAAAGTCTACTTTGCTTTTCTGGTATGTTTACACAGAATTTGCCTCAAAGACTCATAAGATAAAGACTTCAAAGAATCAGTATTCTGCTGGAGGTTGTCTGTTATGGCTAGCTACTCATGATCAGCAGTCACCTAATTATTATGAAAACAATCTCAACGCAGAAAGCAACCTCTCTATAGAGATACTGCAGTCATTGAAAACATTCACTTCCCCCATCCTTCAACCTTCTTCCAATGAGGAAGGAGAAACAGTTGCAGATGAGAATTTTGTGATGCAGCTAACAGATGAATTCAGAGATTTTTCTAAAGAAGTTCAAGATCGGAAATTATAACTGCACCATGCTATGAAGAAAATTCAGGTTTAGAAGCAGTTTCAACTTTAAGCCCATTTGGTGATGCATTCTGTCCCAAAGTAAACCATGCCATGGATTTCAGTTTCAGCTCTTCTGTATTTCTATTGCCTTTCAATTATAAGACTAAACAAACCATCTTCAACAGTTTAGTGAAAAAAAGTTCCCACATCAAAACATTTTAATCCCCTTGTAAATTCAGTTTGCTTATATTTAAGTACACCATTTCCCGGATTATCACATACAGTCAAGATTCCCAGAAGATTCCCAAGGAAGTTTTCCTAGAATTATCATTCAAGATCACAGTATCTGCTGCAGAACACATCCTAGACATTTTGATATAACATCACCCCTGATTCTATCTGCCTTTAATTTATTCAAATCAGTTTAATCCTAGCTATTTTATATAGCAAAAGTATAATATGCTCCCTTGGATGTAGTTAAATTATGGTGTTATGTTTGACTTCATAGTGCCATATAAACACTTGTCTGTCAAAATGTAACTGGCTTGCATTTGTGATGATTCCTCTCACATGAACATTTCTTTGGATACAAAGTAGCAGTCACGTACACCCAACCTCCCATAAAGCAGAGCCTGGCAGGAGCCGGGGGTACTACAGTGCAGTCACAGCCATCTGCCAGCACAACTGGCCATAAATTTAAAAGCAAACAAACAAAACCAATTAAAGGTCACTGCTCTGGCTACTGCTAATATTAGAAGAAAATTAGTATTAAGGATGACACACAGGAAACAAGCTTGCCAGGGCTAGTTCCCCATTCTCCGGGAACTTGCCTTTCAGAGCAAACACTGAGTTTGCTCGGAGTTGTCAGCCTTTCAGAGACTGGAAGCTGCCAGAGATCTGACTGAACATTCACCAATGTCTATGTGAATTATCCAAAATTTTGAATCTACAAACCTATGTTTGTGAACTGTGATACTTCATTATACTTCCTACAATCAAAACTGATAATTCAAATATACTCATGAGAATGGTCTTAAGAATTACTAAGGACATGGAATAGTTTGGAAAGCAAACTAAGGAGCTAGGCAGAAAAACATTTGACAGGAACAGTGGGAAAAGGTTAAGGGGGAAAAACAAAAATTGGAGTTGTGTTTTTATTGCACCTTTACTAGCTATCCCATGGTTATTACAAGATCTAGCTGATAGTCTATTCAGGTTGCCAACTTAAGTAAAAGGTTTACTTTTTCATTCCTGTCATTGAAGAGTTCTTATATCCAAGGTGAATCCTGTATGCATAATATTTGAAAATACATTCTTTATCAGAAAGCAAAAGATATTTAAGCAGAGTTGCAAGCATTTTAGAAATCCATGCAATTCTCAAACTACTAGGTTAATTCCCAGTTCTGTTTTTATCTTTTGCTCTTGTGCTTATTGTTCTCTTATTTCATATTCTGTTACTACTTGTAACTTACATTAACCATATCTCACTACACTGCAACAATAAAGCAAATAATTACCTAAGGGATTAAAAGAGCATATCCCTCAGTATCTTGCATACAGATGAAAACTAAGCATTTCAAGAACTTCAGCAATTCATTTATCTTAACAGAAAGAGCTTTGAAGACTTCACAAAGTCTAGTTCAAGTAAGAAGTTCTCTAAGAGCTCTAAGGCTAGGAACGGTGCACGTAGACCCTCATCTCATCATCCTAGGAGTGGTACCCATCCTGAACAAAGACTTAGATCAGCTGGTTTAACTTAATGACAGGGAGCTTGGACACTGACCCCTCTTCTTATGAGCTGCAGTTCTAAGACTGAGTTCCCAGCCTGCAACCACAAGTCTAGCATACTAAGCATATTCCCAAGCTAGACTCATCTGGACATCACGTCTGGAGACAGCCTGTCACTATGAGCAGCTTGTGCTCTGTAAGAGGAAAGGGTAGAAGCTGGAGCTTAGATGTCTGACACACAAAAATTCTTACCACCACCCAGTATGTAGACCCAGCCTTCTTCCAGACACCCATGCTAAAGCAGCATCACGGCACAGGAACTGAGAAAGGGTTACAGGGAGGAGAATAGTAGGATGCAGGAACAGCACTAGCCGCAGCACTGGCTGAAAAACACTGAAGTGAAACCACTGCTGTATAGCCAGTTCTTCAGACTGCTGACTTTGGTGGTCCTGGTTGTATTTTACATTCTGTACAGGACTTACTGAAGTGAAAGGGTCTCAGTTCTCAGCTTTCTCTAACTTAAATCCCTATTTCTCTTTCTTGAGAGACATGTAATTTGAGAGATAGACAACATCTCCTCTCCTCAGGAGGCAGCATTTAATTGCAACCTTTTCCCCAAGTGAGCTTGTAAAATAATCTGAATGTTTACATTATGTGCTTAGAGGATTTAAAATCAAAACTTCAAATTGTATTTTTCCAGCTAAAAATGCCTGTCAATTAAACATTTAAAACTTGACCATTTTTAACTATACTCACTTCAAATACAAGAATCCCTTATTGTTCCTGAGTACCTCTCAAACATATCCTTGTCTGTATACAGCTGTTGTAGCATTTGGTTATCTTGACTACTGAAATAAAACAGCCAAGATCTATTTAACATTGCTTAATACTGACAACCTTCAGAACAGGGATAGAAATCCTTACACAAGCAGGACTCAGGAATTTACATTTTCTGTATTTTACAGAGACAACTAGCCTGGCAGAACAGAAATCATCTTTCTGTAGAAGCAGCTCTCACAGCTAGCACATTTGAAGACAGCACCACAAGCAAATACTAAATCTGAACCTTGGTTGTATTTCATGCCACTAATACCATGTAAAAATGCCATAATAAAATATCAAAGATAATTGTTTTACCATCTTTCTCTTGGAGTTCCAAAGAAAACCTTAACTACAGCCTGGCTGGCTCCCTAGGTAGCTATATTAATGCTGAAAACACTGACCAGCAGAAATGATTGCAATCACACTACTACAATCTTCTGCAGAGGAGGACAATCATGCAGATCAGTTTTCTGTCAAATTGCTACCTAATTCTAGTAATGTTCATCTAGTCTGGATATCCTTATTTTGTATTTTTGTTTCCAAGTCATCACAGAACTGATAGCTGCAAGGAAAAGAGAAAGAAACAATGTGAATGGTCGTCAGGTAAAAGCAAACCTGGACTGTCAGGATCTAAAACCAGCAGATACTATCTGTATCAGCTGGTTGGTTTGGTTTTTTTTGGTTGTTGTTTGTTTTTGTTTGGTTGTGGGTTTTTTGTGTGGTTTTTTTTTTTTTCCCCTCTCCACCGGTGTCCATTTCAGGCATCCTGCTAGTGTGACTTAGGATTTTGCAGTTTCAAATACAAAGTGCTGAAATTTAAGAGGCCTACAGAAAAAATAAACCTTAGACTTCTTTTTTTCAAGTGGCAAGTGTAAAGTACAAAATGAAAGCAACTAGTGAATTGAAGCCTAATTTTAGGAAAAAGACAATATTAGCATCAGATTCTAAAATACAAGTGAAAATTTATTGCCAGAATATGTTTACTGTGTGTCCCTTTCAAGTAGCACCAGGGTAATATTCCTCAAAGTGTTTTCTTGCCTGAAGTAGAGAGCCAACTAATCACACGAAAAGGAGAGAACCACTTCTCTTACAGTGTGTGCACATGACCAAGTGCAAGATCTCTTGACCACTGGGGCATTCTTAGGCCTCTGTCTTTAGCAAAAAAGTAGCAACATAGTAACTTGTGTTCATGAAGACTGTAATTAACCTTCAATGTTTTTGAGACAGCTTCTGAACAGAACACGGGGACACTGCAATCCATGCACTTGATTATATGATTTATCAAGAAAATCAAACATTTAACCATGAAATAGGAACTGATTAGTTGCTGTACTAAATGCAACAGAAGAGGCATTTAACCACTCCATCAGAGATTTACCCTCAAAGAAACACAGTTTTCAACCTGAAAGGGACAATATATTTTTCTATAATCCAAGTTACTGCTAGCTATCTTTAACATTAAAATGAGATTATCCAAACCATATTTTTCTTAAAGAAATAGGTGCATGCTCAAAAACAAAACAGAAAAATTCAACTGGAATTAATTTACTTGAAAAGACTCATGTTTTCTTTAGCATAAGATCCTCAAATACAACTTGGAAAGGTAAAAGCTTGAGAGATGTCAAAAAGCTGCACATAAGCAGCCAAGGACTAGATTTTTCATTTATTTAGACACTTGCAAATGGGGCTAGTTACTTGGTCTAGACAATCACAAGGTGGGTCAGAGACAGAACTTCCTTATAGTTCCATTGGTACCTAAGCCAGGTAAATACCCACAACTACACTGCCAAATACCTACATATACCTGCCCACGTAACTCTAAGACTTCCCCCTCTGCTCCCTATCCCTTCTCCCACCACAGTACTTCTGAGCTTCATGTCCTCAAACCTCAGCCAGGGACCAGCTGATTTCACACCTCCACAGGCACCACCAGCTCACACAAAGTGAGATGCTTTTGTTAATTAGCAGGTGGGCACCTGGACTATCCACAGCAGCCACGCAGGCTCCTGCCAGCCTGCAGAACAGTACAGCTTGCAAGTGCAGAAGAAAAATAGGAAGTGAAACGTTACAGCTTTTCTAAACAATTTACAACCTGTAAAAGAGGCATTAAGATATGAAAAGTCTTGTCTATCCCCTTAAACTATTAAAAAAGAAAATCACATCCTTCCCAATGAAGGGCAGACTGTTTTTGTGCTGCTCTTGCCCAGCAGATGAAGCAGAAACTAGTGTGTGGTATTAGATCAGTCTCCTCCAGTGTTTTCTCCCTCCTTCCGCAGGAACTCCACTTGCTATATAAATATCTGTGTTTGAAAACAGATGTGAATGCATGACTTGCACTAGAGCAGTTTAAGGCATAACTTTTATTACATGGTGATGCAGAAATCTGTCCTAAACCAGGCACATTTTACGTAGCTATAAGTAGTCTGCCAGCACATCTGCTGCTAAAGTAACAATTCCAGTTCTGCAGCAGTTTAAGTCGGCTGAGATGGAAGTGTTGCTTTGTCACTGCATAAACAACAACAAACTACAGATGACAAACCTTTTTTCAAAGTTTGATGGAAGGTTTGGTAAGCAGGTTTGCCCACAGAGGGCAAACATAAGCATGCCATTTGTCTACTATGCATCTACAATTTCAACACAATCCTTATCAGCATTCAGACGACGGAGCAATCTGACAGAGCATTGTTACCATGTATATAAACCTACAGAATAAAACAAAGGAACAAAATATGGAAAATTACAACGGAAAACATGCTGAAGGAGTTTTGGCAAGTACAGAAGATTCAGAAATGGAAATAAGAGGCGTCTGTATCTTTTCACTATAAATTTCTGAGGGGAAACTACAAGTACTTGCACATTAGAGCTCACAACCCTGGCTTGACCTCATTACCATGAATGAACTAAGACTCATTCCTAGAAAAGGTTTCAGGACTCCATTGCCAGTCCTACCTCCTCTCCAACAGTCCCCATCTGGCCAGAGTTGCAGATACATCAAGGGACTGCCTTTTTAGCCGTAAATACTCAAGATAACCATTAAGCTTCAAGAAAGAGGCAGCACAGTGTCCAGGAAAAAGAATTTTTAAGAGATGGAAAAAAAAAAAATAAATATGGTTAAGGTTCACAACTATGTTGTATTTTAGCCTTTCAGCTATACACTTCTTCCCTACTAAAAGCAGCAGGTGAGAAAGCATGGGGGGGGGGGGCGGAGGAGGAAAGAGGGATGGAAGAAGCCATATAAGCAAAAACATGGTTCTATAAAAGAGAAGCTGATTCCATCATCAGTAGACTAAGGAGAGTGGTTTCATTATCAAAAAACCAAGACATATGTTCCCCTACTACACTTAAAGACACTAGAATAATAAAGAGGCACTATAAAACCACTGCAGTAAATTAAGAAGTTAGAAGAAATAAACATGGCACAGGTTAATGGTATTTATATATATTTTGGGGAAGATGAGCAATTGTAATTCCCATCTCAGCACATGCCTGATATCTGCTATAATCTTAAATAATAATAAAGTCAAACACAGCACATCACTGATGCTCCTGCCTTCTACTTTCCACACACAACAAAGGACAATAGCAACTACACCTCAGTTCTGTGGCTTCTCACACTGCACTGCAGTTATTCCAGCCACACCAGCATGGGACTAGCCTCAGGGTGTAAGCAAGTGCCCCAGACAGGCACGAAAGTGCACTGTCTCCCAGGCAAGAGCAGTTGAGCGCTTTGCCTCACCTTCCAGGTAAGGGAACAAGCAGATTGCCCCATCCACAACTCCCGAAGTTTACACCTTTCAAAACTTTCATCACTAGATTCGAAGAGTCAACTCGGACAGACGCCTCAGAAAAGCTGCTACCAAGACAAAGCTCGAAGCCCCAGCCAGCCCCCGCTGCCCCTGTTTGCCTTTTATCAGCTCCAGCTGGCGCTGCCCACTCTCATTACCAGGTCTTTCTTGGGGCACCGCACTCCTTCAAAGGGGCGATTCCCAAGGTGAGAGCGGCTCAGGTTTAAGTAAAGCGAACCACTGACAAAAACAGCTGAGTCCCAGCTGAGGTGAATCAGCGCCGTGCTTTGGTCAGGGGCAATAGGCTGCGGCGGGGTGATCCCTGCCCTGCCTGGGGCCGGAGGGGCAGCTGGAAGAGCTCGGCCGGTGTCTGGGAGCTCCCCCCGAGCTGCAGCCCCAAATAAGAACTGCGGGGTGTATCTTCTGCAAACCCGGTATCGCAGCAGGAAACCTCAGAGGACTTTGGGTTGGGGTCTTTGATTTCTTGCAGTTCAGCTGTCTCAGGTCAGAAAATGGACTTTTAACCCTCTTCCCAGGACGGCAGAAACCTGAACCAAAGGGGTAATGTATCGGAAAGGTTCTCTGAAGCCTCAGAGCACGTGATGAGACAGATGGGGCTTTCGTGGGATTTGTCCACCTTTTCTGTAAAACAAAAAGAGCTTAAAAAATACAAGAGTTTTGTATTGCAGAACAGGTTTTACTTGAACATAAAATGGATGCATTTTTTAGCATCAAAAGCCTAAGTGTGCTAGGCCAGATATAAGTAGAAAATTTTATAAATAACTAATCTATGCTTGCTATGAGCTCACTCAGTCCAGAGCACTCGAGAAGCCCCACACGCTTGTCAGCCGGAGTAATACCCCAGTCCCCTCTGGATACCAGAGAAGTTTTTCCACGACCTCATTCAGCAGACTGCAGCAACTTGCCGGTTTAGGTATTTCCTACTCAATGCTCATGTCACACGTTTCTTGAAGTCCTGCCCAGATACCTGCATGAGCTGTAATTATTATTCAAAGTGGACTCATCAGTGTGTTAACAGCCTTTCCATACAAATAGGACTGGGCTGGTTTGTTTTCTAACAGGCTCATATGCATACCAGAGATGTCTTTCTAAATTCTTTCACTGAGATTTCTACTCCAAAGTAATTCAGAAGAAATTTACCAATCTTATTCATCTTCACTAAGACAGCCCAACTGCCTACTTCAGTGATAAATGTGAACATAGCAAAAAGCTTCATTAAATCTAGTCCTGCTTGTCCAGGATGACTAGGCAAGAGTCCTTCTTACCCGTTTGAAGCCTGTGACCTTGAGTCTGTGCATTTGCCACACAGGAACACTGACAGAGGATGCAAATGCTTCTTTTCCAACAGCTCTCCTTCTGTACTAGAGTACCCATATATTTAAAATACTATTTCTTGCCACAAGACACAGAGCTGCACCTAAGCAGCTTAAAAACACAAATGTTTGCTATAATTTAAATTCTGCTCCAGGGCAGCTTGCTACCAAGAAGATTTTTATCTATAAAATTGGTATGTGTTCCAAAACACTTGGAGAAGATTAAAAAAAAAAAAAAAAAAGCATAAATAATAAAAAGGAAGCCAAATTCCCCATTAAGATCCTTGATGAGCTAGATAAACATTACTGACTATCACCATAAAATTTATCTGTTGCATTTTTATGGAGGTGGTATAGTTACAAGACAACAGACACAATCAGTTACATGCATTGTACACATATGCAGATTTCTTCACTGTCTGTGTTAGATTTTTCAATTTCCACTGTGAAAGACAGTAATAAACTGACACTTTAGTGCTGCCAAGTTAATAAAATTATTGTTAGTTCAACAAAGCACAATATTGCTGCCCTGAGAGCAAGAATATACTGGCCAGAAATATGCCCATCTATTTGTAATGTTGCCAAGCAGAACTGCACTTTTTAAAATACCCAGTGTTTTTGGTAACAGTGAAATGGAAAGTAGACTGGGCTGTACCATTTCTGTTGCATGGAGTTCTTCGATTCTTTAGGATATATCCTTGTAATTCTGATATATTCTGATAAGAAAATGAAGGAGAAATGGGGTAAATTCAGCAACCTGAAGCTGCATACTGAGGTTTGCAGAGGTAAATCAAGGACACAAGAAAAGCTTTTCTATGTGAAGCATGCTAGAGCAAATTAAAAGAGATATTGACCTGAACAGTCAGCACAGTAAAAATGAAGTTTTTGCACCATAATAGAGTATATATGAAATCAGGCTCTGTATCAAGAGAACATAATTCAAAATTCTGCAGGTAGATATCATGTATTCAGATCTTATTATAATACCTAAGAGAGAATTTCAAACCACATTCTCAGTCAGACTCAAAAGGAGGCAGGGAAGATAGGAAGAGAGATGGATTTTCAAAAACATTATTAATATATTACTGAAGTTAGTAACCCTATATTTAGGCAACATATTGCTGTGGTGCTCTTTCAGAAGTACATCTCTGGCCCTGGCAAAAGTCTTGTTCCAGACTCTCTAGTCAGTGGGTCTGACAACATGATCAGGGCTCGTCCCTGTCCCTAGATCTCCCCCAGGTGATGGGTCAGCCATGGCCATGAGGCTGTCCTCACTGCTCCCTGACACAGAGCTGTGCATGCAGAAATATCCAGCTGATTTTGGTTTATAAAAGTGGTAAAAAGGGCTACGTTTCTGTTAGTGACAGTGATGCCTGCAAAGCATGGTGTAAATTCATCTGCCACGCTGAAGGGAAAAACGGGAACGAAGAAATAGAAAGAGTAGGGAAACAGCAGTGTGTTACAGGGCAGTTTAGAGAACAAAACAAGGCTTGAATAGCCTGAAAACATACAGTGTCACAGCTTCTCAAGCAGAAATCCTGAAAAGGCATACTTGGAATAAATTAGGTTTGTTGTTAGTTTATTTTCAATTTTCTGATGCCTTGATAACTAAATGTTCCAATCCGTTATTTCTGCCCCGCCCCCCCCCCCATCTAAGAAAATCTAGAACCTCATTTCAATTTTGTTCTGTGGTCCACATTGTGTCTGCAATAGTAAATTACTTATCACACAACAAAAATCCCCATACACTTTATGTTTGCACTGATGGAACCTGTGCCAGCGTGCATGATTGTTATGTGCCCATAAAAGCCTCCAGCCACTTTGACAAGGAACAGCTGTAGCTGGCTTTGAAGGACTGGTGGTAATGAAGGGTGGAGAAATCAATCCTTCATTGCTCAGTAAGAAGGAAAATAGAAGTACTGAGCTGGGTTTAGACTCCTCCTGTCACTGTGGATTTGCTGCATATTGTAATACAATTATCTACAAGAGGAATTCAGGGTGCTGATAAAAAATGGCAGCAGAAGGCTGAATAAACTAGCTCTAGTGCTGAAGGGCAATGGATTAAACATTGCAAGGATTTCATTCAGTGTCAGGGCAAATAAATAAATTACAGGTAAAATAAATCTACATACATCCATGTAGAGAAAATCTGACTCACTAGGTGTCTAGATGTTGTGTGCATAAGAATCTCTAACCAAATATTGAATTCTAATTGACTTTCACAAGTCAATTCATACTGGATTTCACAAAGGCAGTTGTCAATGCTCTATGGTTGAACAGCTTATTGAATTAGGAGCAAGTCACTCACTTTCCGAGAAGGCTGCATTCTGCAAGTGCTGGTGAAAAAGCTAAAAATCCCATCAAATATGACTTAGCAGGGAAAGGATTTATAAAAATTCCATTGTAAATAGGAGCATATTGTTCTGATTTTACTGCTATTGTTCTGTGAAATTAGGATTACTTTTTATAAATACTGAACAAATGAATTTTTGTTTATTGAACATAAGAAATTATTTTTTCTTCACAAATGGCCTCAGAGGTTAATCACTTTGTATGTTTCAGAAAGCTGTGGGAGAGCTGTGGAGACTTCTGTTTAAATCACCCTAAGTGATGTATAAATCGCCTCTAAATTCATTAAATTACCTCCAGCTCATAAGATAGGAAATTCCTTTGTGAGAAGCTGCTAACTATGAATGTTCATACTTATTCTAAATGCTTTGAATAATACATGAACATTAGAATGCTTATCTTCTGCTTGGGACCCAGCTCACCTACTAGTATTTAGGGATATTGAGGCTTGACATCCAGCTCAGCAGCTTGCTTTACACAGTACCTCTTGCAAACACTTTAAAGAACATCACCTGTCTCCAAAGTTATTTTATTTGAACAAACAGTATAGGTTTGGGATAAGATTAAGAATATACTATTAAAGAAGCTATCAAAATAGCTAGCTGAAACATAAATGGCCTGTGATAACGTGGAAGTCAAACTAGATGCTACAATGGTACCTTTCTGCTATGGAAGCATCAGACTGTTGCTGCACAGAAAAGACATACTTCATTGTCAGCAAAGAAAGAGATGCTGCAAAGGAAAGAAGAGTTTATAACAGTGCAAACCCACACCATTTATTTTGCCAGTCAGCATGGCCTTCCATCATTTTTCTCAGTTTCATATGGGATGCTCTCGTTATTTTCACTAACTCATCTGCAAAATGTGAAGATTCTGTGCAGTTCACATGAACTTATCCCTCAGGCTTGGAAATACTGCAGAAAACAATACACATCACAGACCCCTTTATGTTTTTATGATATACCTCTTTAATATGCATTATCGTGGGACACAATAACCCTAACTTCAGTGTAATATAGAGCTTATCATGAGTCACTGAAAAGTGGGCTTGTGGGTATTTAAGGGCTGAGTAGGTGGGTGCTGTATTTATGACATGAATATGACAACTCTTAATGTAGCAGCTGAATGCAGTAAGTGCCTCTCCACCACTGCCTGCACACATTTGTTTAATGTAGTCAAAGGAAAAAATACATTTTCTACATTATTTGTTTTTAAAAATAACCCTATGAATTCCTGTGAGTAACATGATTGATACTGATAGCCTTGATGACTTTTTCAACTGTTTCCTTTGAGGAGGTCTAATGGCACGGCTAACATAGTTGAATTATTTTCACCATGTAAGAAATTTCACCCTATTTTTTGCTTTCTGCTTTCATTCAATTTGTTTTCATCAGGTACCAGCCTGCTGTCCAGCAAGCCAATCTCATTCCATATTGATTTGTAGTGAGACAAAAAGACAGAAGAAAGCAAAAAGAAAAGGAAAAAGGAAGCCAAAAAAAGAGAAGGCCTTGACCTCTATTGCTTCTCTTCCATGGCAGCCTGGCTTGGCTAAAAGATAAGTGTGATATACATACAAGGAATTCCTCTGATATAACTGGCATAAATTTATTTCTAGCCCTCTTCAGTATGATATCTGTTGACTAGATCTGGCTAGTTAATGTTAGGTGACAGCAGTTATAAATCAGCAGAAAATACGTTCTAGCAGACACTTGAAAAATCCATGTGCTCAATAGTTGGGGAATAACAAGCATATGTAGCAGGTTTGCCCCTCCTCTCTGAAGTGTCACATTGCTGATACCCTCCAAACTCAAACATTCACACCATGCTTATATTCATAATAGTTTGAGCCTGTGCTGTGCCTATTTAAATGCTGCTAGTATAATGCTGTCACTCAGCTAAGGATGAGTGATTTTGAACACTGCTGATACTGAAGCGCTCTTCAAAAGAAAGGTTCTTACCACATGCGCTACTGAAATTCTCAGATTGTCAGAGCTCTTGAGGGCAGATGTGTTATGACATGTCAGAAACACATTTAACAGGCTTGAGGGCTTGCAACAAGCACCATTTGGAATCGATGTAAGTATGTTCACTATCATGTAAGTTCTAAAATTACCAGATATCCTTATTATACTGCAAATAACTTATGCACAGAAAGTCTAATGTAGACAGAAATTGAAGTAACACTCTTGTGGATGGTTTAGTTCAGAAAAAGCTCTTTAAGCAGAAAGACACATTATGAGCAGTCAGCTCTATACTTGTCTGATACATATGCTTATGTCTGTCTGATGTTGAAATGTTGTCCATTAAACAGCTTTCCAGACAGAATTTCCTAAGGTGGTGATCTATAAATCAGATACAGATTTGCACAAGATCCCTCTGACTTGGCTTTGAAGCTGACCTAAGAGTATTTGTTATCATATGGAAGCAAACCACAATGCAGCACTAAAAAAAAGAAACATTGCTGAGAAACACTAGTGCCATTCCTGCCACTGGAATGCTGCTGAACAGCACAAAAAACCTGATGAACCAGAAAGTGGGGACTTAGAGAAAATAGGAAACTGATAATTTACAATTTCTGTATTCACAGGGATTGAAATAATCTGACAGGCTTTATACACTCCGTCTTGACTGGCAAAAATCAAAGTAGTTTTGGCCAATTTTTTTCACACAGAGGCATGAATGCTACTGCAAACCATGCCATGCTAAAAGCATAAAAGTTACTATGGCATACTGTATAATGCTGCTTTAGCATGTCATAATCTAAACCTTAATGTTAATTTTCTTTTTAATTATATTGTGCAATTAACTGAGTCTTCAACCAGGAAGTAAACATGTAAAACAAACTTGTTATTGACTAACGGGCTGTCAAGAGAAAATGGGAAGTTTGTTGACCGCTGTGCCATTTCTTCTATTACACACAAGGCAGAAAATGTTATATGCCATTGAAGTAGAATTCTTCACCTGGAAAATATTTTAAAAGACCTAAAAATTAATATTCTCTTCCATTCTGAATCATAACCTGGACATTTTAGCTGTCTTCATATATATATATACACACACACATATGTACACACAATTTTTGTTCTTCACAGAAAGACAAAGAAGGGGAAGGTGGAAAGATAGAAGCAGGAAAATCAGCCTACAATTCGAAATGCTTTACATGATCTTTGTCATCTCATATTCATTATATGCAAACACTTTAGCAATCCATCAACTCTGAAAGATGTGCAAACATTTAAAGGATGACAGCTTTAATTCCAGTACCATGAATTCCAAAATATGTTCTGAAATGCAGCTCAAGTCCCTAAGATAAAGAAAATAAGTGTTGTGGTTTGGGTTGTGGGTTTTATTACATTATTCATAGACCAGCATACTGTTTATCTGGGGAGGAGACGTCGTTGTCACAGGTTTGGTACAGGAGCTGGCAGAGAACCTTACTGGTTTATTGTTATTGACAAGGAAACATTTGTTTCACAATCCTGGAACACAGACATGCTAGATCTACCAATCTTCATATGTCAAGAAGCAGGTATCTTGAAATATAGGGACCTGCTGGGGGAAAAAAAAGGAACATTCCATGTTTTCTACCCTCATTATCTTAATTTTGAGCAAGTGAAACCCTAACAGCTCTGTTACTAAACAGTACATCTGCACAAATCCACAGCAACCATGTGATGTTCTCATTCATGAAACTGGAATAAAAAGAGTGCCTTTCATATAAACTAGCCTAGTTTATCTGTACAAATAAAATAATTTTTTTTAGATCCACATTCCATATTCTGGAATTCTCAGACCACAATCTGTTTTTAAGCAAACAATTGCAATTCATAAAGTAAGATACCTACAATGATTTACAGAGAAGGATTCAGATCTTTATCCTTGAATATGATGACAGAAAATTACATACTTTTCTAAATCAATGCTTCCTGGAGATTTATAACCAATGCACATGTCCTTTTCTTTCTTTAGTATTGTATCTATTCCTAAATTGCTTTAGATTAAATAATATTAAATTGATAGATATTACAACATGTCTTTTATCTCAATTTGACTAAACAACATCTACAATGCTCCTAAAGCAATGCTTTTTCATCTGATACTTCATGAACAAAGCTTGGGATTCAACTGAATTTGTGTTTCCTCTTTGTCCTGCAACTGTCTTTGATTCAATTTATTTGGACATGTAAAGTGGAATTCATTCAGATAAAAAGCAGAAGAACTGGGAAGTAATAAGTGGAGGATCTCCATTAGCCCTTTCTCCTCTTGATACATAAAAAGCAACAAGTTCTGATAAACAGAGGTAAGGGAAGAGACTTTACTGTACTTATCGCTAATGAATCAGGATGGTATCAACATTTCATCAGGTGCTTAGGCCTTCATAGTAAAAAAAATGATATTTCTGGTGTGATAAGCTCCATTGTAGAAACAGTCCTCATACTTTCTTGCCTTGCAATGTAAATCCAAAAGATGTTCTGTTTTTACTGGGTATCTTGGTATTTACCAAAAATAATCTCTTTCAGCTTTTCCATTAGCAATGGGTGCCTCAGTTCATTGAGATTTTTCTATTATATGCAATTGAAGAAAAAATCCAACCAAATGCAGATGGTTTGGTTTTATTCTGCATTTGTGCTAGTGGTTTGCATTCATGATATCCCCCTTATTGTTATTATTTAAGGTAAAGAGCATATCTGCAGATGAGGTTCAGAATTAAAAACATTGATCTGAAATTATTGTGAAATGAATTCTTTGAACTTGCATCTCAGTTCTGGTAGGTTAGTCATCTACATCTAGTCTGGTAGTTGTCATCTACAACCCTGAGAAAATTGCTATATAGAAATGCTTGTAATATCTCAGATGTTACACAGATATTTTGCCAGCTGTAAATCTGAAAATGATTGGATTTCAGGGAAAAGAAATTACGTGGTAAGGTGAGTTAAGAAGCAGTTTCATTTTTGGCATAGTCAAGCTGAGATGTCAGGATTTATAGATGGTGTTGGAAAGGTCCGAAAAGTTCTCACACAAATGAAGAAACATTAATGTGCTTTTAAAGTCCAGGTCACTGTCAGTTCTTCAGTTGTGTCTTTTAATGTAACACTCCAGCTTTTTGTTTTTATGACAACCGCTATCAAAATAAAAATCCATTATTTAGGACCAAGCATTTATCTGTGTGGTTGTGGATGAAGGAAAAAAAAATAAATTAAAAAAAATCATCACATTCTGCACAGTTTGCCAGTATAATTTGAAGGAGGTAAGGCAAAATCATGGGAAGGAAAAAAGTCTGAGGTATTTTTCCCCTATGGCTTTCTCCAATGGAGGTCTAACAAGCCGAAGATCAAACAGTTTGGAGAACGAGGACATATCAATTACCAACCAGTTTACAAACAGTTTTAGTTCCTATTTCTGCATTTCTCTGTGGCCTCTTTAAATTGAAAAGCTAGCCCTGTAAAGAATGGGACAAGTTGTCACAGGTAGCTTGAAGCTAGATCCAGAGTTGTGGCTAAGAGGTCAAAGCAGCAGCAGTGATGCTTAAGTAGGCGTGGCTTCATCGCTAATTAGCAAAGCCTGCACCCTCTAACAAATGTTTGTTAAATCCCTTGATATCACGAGGCTTTGGGCTACCCCAGCCATTTCTTTCTCTCCTGCAGGTAGGATTTCTTCCACAAAGAACGGGGGAAATTGTAAAGTGCTGCTGTTTCTCTACATGATCTCAATACTAACCTACAAAGAGAATGTAGAGGTAACTGGCTAAACAGACATTAGATCCACTTAGGCTACTATGATACATTAATTATTTTTAACCCGAAACACTAAAGTATGCCTGTAAATCTAGCAATAAGTTTTAGAAGATCTTTATGATATTTTTCAACATATGCAGGATAATATAATAATTTTACATGGTAATTGTGATCTTACAGTCAAGGTAAAAATAATACAAGAACAGATGTTCTAAGGCTTATTAGAGTTTTGCTTCTGATGTGATGTGGAAAAGGGTAAAGATATGACACTAAAAGACATTAAAAAAGGTTGGGAAGGAAAGGAGGGGAAAAAAAAAAAATCACTTATCGTTGCAGAACCTTTTGAGCAATAATTAGCAAGAATTTAAATATCCCCTCCCAAATTATTTGTTCATTCCTAGCCACATAGATTCAAACTGATACCAACAACTGTGGCAATGGTTCTCACCAGGTAGATTTCAACAGTATTTTAGTACTGGCATATTTCTAATATCAGCCAACAAGTAGATTCATATGAGACAAGAGCTGAAAAAAGAATCTTTTCCCTGGTGAAGAGCACAACACTTTTATATCTAAGTGTTTAAAGCTGAAAGGTAAAGGGTAGCTGAGTTTATTTAAGAAACCTCCTCTCTTTTTCCCAACAGGGTAGCATTCAAACATAAGAACACAGAGCTTCAGCTTCTAGTTAAAATCTTCTGGGGGGTGGCATTTGCTCAAAACTTGAAGGACTAGAGAATCCTAATAAAATAAACCTAACTTTATATGGAATATGGCAGCTAAAAATAGAAAGACAACTTTAAAAATAAAATGTTCTGATGTACACAGCTACTACAGTTAAAATATTTTGAGGAATTTAACATATAGATTTGGACACTTAGATTCTATTTGACCTGTTTCTCATAATTAATGTTAAAATACTTAAAAAAAAAAAACACAGACACATTAATTTCTGTGTTGGGTTCCCCATAGTTGGGAGGCTCTCTCACCTGCATTTCATAGTTGCAAATAAGATGTTATACACAGACTAAGAGTGCTGCAAAATATAACTTCAAATGTACATTTTATGAGCACTAGTTAAAGAAATAAAACAAGTATTCAGATTTCAAATTGAGCAAGGACTTGAAATACTAAGAAAAAAACCCAAATTATTTCATCCAGCTTTCACCATTATGTTTGTAGCTTACCACAACAGTATTGGTCTACTGTGGCATTCTGAAAGAATGACTTAACAGATATGGCAAAGCCTCTCCAATTTTGATGTATAAGCTTTGAGGAAGAATCTGAGAAAAATCTGTTAGAGACGAGCTCTCTAAAAATACTCTGGGGATAAGGCAATAAATAAGAAATGGCCTGGACTGAACTGTACCAGTCACCTGATGATTGGAAGACTGAAACCCCACAAATTGTTCAGGGTTCAAGAAATGCTATCGTGTCCCAAAGAGAAGGCTGGTCATGCATAAAAGCATTTATGTAATGTAAAGAAGCCCATTAAACAAACAAACAAACCACAGCAGCTACTCTTCTATAGTTTAGAGTTAATTGAACTTTTCTGGGGGAAAGTCACAGCAGGACATGATAGAAGGATTAAAGACACCCGAATGTTTACCTCTTGTGGAAACCCTAGGGATTCAGAAGAAATTAAATGTTAGGCAAAACCAGTAGGGCTGGATGAAATCTCCATCAGTGTCTTCAATGGAGAGCAAATATATCATTAATCCATTTTTGTAGAAAAATTTAAATAATTATTTTGAGGGGGTTGGTTGTGTTCTAGTTTTCTATAGTTGTTTTAATAATCAGTTTTAATGTTTCAAAACCATGGCTTTGAAGAATAAACTTACATAAATTCATTATACTTTTTCTCAGTGTTGTTTTTTTTCCTAGTTTTTCTTAAATCATAGTTGAATAGCTCATTTCTTGCTAGAGTAACTCAAATGCTATGGACAATTAAATCAGAACTTGTTCCCATCACACAATTCTGTTGATGCAGCAGTCTTGCTGCTTCTACATGCTCAGTAGTCCTGAGGATCTTTCTTCCTCACAAAGCTGTAGAACCCCGAGGTTACAGCCAGTGCACCTACTAATACACTAAGAATGAGTTTCTTTCCTTGATGAAATGTACACGCTTTACACGGCGTTTAATTTTTTCTATTTACCTGATGTCTTTTTAATTAAAGAGAAACCTATTAAATTACACAGATTACTTTGTTTGTCACTTCTTTTACGTGACATTTATTCTCTCCGGTACTTGGAGGTTTTCAGAGCAAGCAGAGCTTTATGCTGATTCCAGCTCTAGGAGAATTTTAAAAAAGGGAAGCAGCAGTAACAGTAAACAGCATTATAAGACTAACTACCTTTAAAGGAAAAGTTTTAAAAGGATTCTAAAAGTAAGCTTGATTGAGGGCCTTTGTTAAAGTGCTAAATGAATTAGAACTTAATAGAAAATTGTAAGCACTTTAAAAGGAAGAAAACACATTTTTCCTCTTGTACAATAATCTTGAAAAGCCTTTTAAATAAATAATGCTATGACATTTGATATAGGTTCAAAACCTATCATGAAATGCTATCCATTTAAGGGTTTCTATTTAACAAACTATCAGGTCTTTGGATGAGGGGGGAAAAAAAAAAAAGAATCCTGATGAAGAATTAAACAAATGTCATCTCTTTACTCAATTCACTTCTATTTGTTTAGCAAAGAAAACATTAATAGAAATTCACATACTTTAGGACATTATGATAACTCTAGTACATTAATAATACAAATAGCATAAGAAGGTTAATTACTTCTCAAATGAGCAGTTATTGTATAACATTATTCCTTTGTAAAATACACCAACTCATTCAAGGACAAAAGCTTTTTTTTTTTTTTGTCTACAGCTACTACTGAAAGATACATAAGCATTTTCACCTGTTGGGTTTGAAAAGATCAGTCAACTGTCATAGGCTGAAGTCAAGCATTAACAGTGAAAAAACTCCAGCCTTTACGCATCATCAAAACCAGAGAATTATATTAGTGCAAAATGTTCATGTGACTGCTAAAATGTTCCTTTCCCCAAAAGGCCAAAACATAAGCATCACATTTGACTTTCCAATAATCATTCTGCTCTTGAAGACAATCAAACCACAACTGCTCTCTTGTTTTGGCATTAATGCATTCTCCCAGTTGTTTTAACACTGTGTGAGATCTAACCTATGAAATCAACTGTCCACAACACATTCAGATAATTGAGTTGACTTTTCTGGTTTAAACTGAAGCAGACTTGTTTGAGGACTGGGATTTCTACATCTCTAGTATTTTGTTAATTATTCATAACAAGAAAGAAGTTTCCAAGTACCCCGACACAGAGCAAAAGTTAAGTTCTGTTGTTGCAGGGATATCAGCATTTCAGCAACTGTCACACAGCTAAGAGTCACAGACACAGTGATGGGATAAAACCTCAAATTATGGCTTTTATTTATAATCCTGCATATAACTAAACATTTATTAGTATCATCTGTGGAAGCAGCCTGCAGGTCTTCATTAGTAAGTGCATAGGTATATGATTGTCATCTGTACCAAGAAAACAAACATATCCACACTCCTCTTAAGAGCATCTTTGGATGAAGTGTTAGAATACAAGGTCCATGAAAGCAGAAAGTCTATGTCCATATTTGCAGAAGCTTAAAATTTACTGATTTGCTCTGAACTAAAAGGTCAGCCCCTCATTCCTCAAATATTTCTTTACTTATTTTCTTCCTTAGTCCTCTGACTACACTAACTCTATGACCAAGGAATTTATCATACCTCTCCATATGACCTGTACAATAGGAGTTTCTTATTGCTTTTTTTATTTTAAAATTTTAAATTGTGCTTTCTTTATCATCAGTTCCCTATGACCAATACATGTTACTTTGAAGCAGCTCTTCTGATGGACAGTGCCTATCTCTGTGCCTAGTCTTTTATCTCTACAAAAATTACCATTCTTAGCACATAATAATTAATCTTTTTATATATCCTCATGATGAACTTCAGAGAGATTTAAAGAGGCTAAGTCAAGAGTGCAAGAAGCATACTGAGGTTTATTGCAATACTCCAGTGCTGCTTTTTTCCACTCAGTTTTCCAAGCTTGCTCCTACCCAGCAGCAGAAGAAACTTTTCCCGAATGCTCCAAAAGAACACTCTAATGAAAGCCACAAGAAATATCAGATTCACCTCTTCAATCACAAATACCTGGAAACATATGGCACTTGTACCAGAATTTCCCATGTAACCAGGCACTAGCTTTAAGCTTGACACCAGCCTCCTCCAGAATCACCTGCACACGCACTTTGAGGTTCTGAAATCTGATTAATCTATACCAAAACATGAACTGCGGGAAGCATTCTTCAATTAAAGAAGTGTCTAGGCCCTGATGATAAGGCCTTGTGCACCAAGGATGCACAGATCTACCTGCAGATAACCATGTTCTGAGCATTTCCACTCCCCATGTACTAGAAATTCTTCAGGTAGTAAAACCTGATAGTTTTAATTTTAAATGTCTCCTTTGTCAAGGCTGATGGCATTCAAGTTTCCAAAGCTATGTTGTCCTGAGCTTTTTGCTGGCACATGTCAGTTTCTAGAGCTTGCTGGCATTAGCTTCCCATGAGCCTGTCATCCTCATCTCAATTGCCAAGGCCCACGTAAAAAGGACTGCAACCACCCCAGCAACTAATCCACTAAGCACAACGAAACTGTAAGTCTGCATACATTAAATTATTCATAAGGCAATTGACAAAACCACAATATTTTGTATGAACTTCCATATTCAATGTCTGCTTTTCTATTTTATATATTATTATACAAGAGAAGAAAAACAATTTGTGACTGATTCGTGTTTCTTCATTAAAACTTTACTTTTTTTAGAAAGACAGTTTTCCCTCCCTCACATGACAACTTTGACTGGACACTTACCATAAATAACATAGAAGTGTTAATTGGGCTATTGAATTAAAAATCTGATAGTGAATTAATGCTTCCCAGAAATTCGAGAAGTGACAAATACTGTGTTGTATCATTAAGGAATAAATTTTAATGCATTTTGCATCAGGAGGAAAGATGCTAAATAAATGTGGTGGATTTATTATTATCATTACTGGAATATTTATAGGCTAATATGTCCAAAACTCAGGTTTTATGAGACAGCAAACTATTAAATATTTTTAAATGTTTATAGCACCATTAAAATAAAAAAAAATGGATCTACCTGCAGAGTTAGCAGCTCTCCATGTGAGTGTGAATAGCAGAAACAGAACTCTGAACATTTGGCTCTGTAGAACGATGACCATTTCAGTCACAGTTTTAAAAATTCTTTCCTCAAGCAAATCTTGGAAATGAAATAAGCTGGAATTTGTCTTTAGATCTGGAAACAAAGAAAAATACATAATTATTGGACAAATAATTATAAGCAATGAGGCATTTCTTAAAATTAATTTGTAATGCCCACAAATGGCATAATACATAGTATCAAAGTAGAATAAACCAATTTTACAGCAGTAATCTATATCTCTGCTACATGTAATTACAGTATTTTTATTACCCTACAAATATACTAAAATATGTAGTATTATAGAATATATGTATATGTAGAATATAGTACATTGCATAAAATCTGTATTAAAAGTACTAAATTAATAATCTTGTTACTGTGCACAGGTTACCTTTTTCTATATATGTATATATATGCACACACAAGATTTTAACCTAACTTTAAAGTCTCTTTGTCATTCTCCAGTAAAGAAACTGCATGGAAGTAATCATAGAGCAGGACTTGAAGTAGAGTCTATACAGCATCTCCCCTCTAATGCTGCATGTGTCAACAGCAGAGCACTGGGAATTATTAGAAGTAAAAAAAGTCTGAAAAAATATTTTGAGGAATAACCTGCAAAGGCACACCAAGAGCCAAGCAGCACAGCCATGTTGACTGAACATGGCCCCTCCCAGCAAGACTACAACCCTGCAGGTTGTGAGCAGGGCAGGGACAGGGTTGGGGAGGGCAGCTAGATGTGCCAGTATCTCCTCTATGTCTATAGTATGGGGGCTGATCTGAAGTCAAGCAGGGCAACCAAGCTGGCAGTTCAGAATCAAGGAACAGAAGGTACAGGGATACCCACTTTCCCACTGCAGTGCAGTGGGAAAGCAAGAGTGAGAGCCTAATCTTAAAAGCAGGTGGGAAGTGGAGGAGGCATTGGCCTTCACTGAGCCATCTCACCCCCACACACCTGCACCTTACCTGAGCTGGCCTTGGACCCCAGCAGCTAAACCCCCAGGTGTGGCAAACCATGCTCATGGTCTTGGGAGACTGATAGAGATTAGAAGTGTAAAAGAATAAAATAAAGCTAAACCAAAACAACAACAAAAAAACCCAAACCAAAACAAACAAACAAAAACAACAAAAAATTACCAAAAACACTGAAGGCCATTGCAAGAGAATTAAATTAATTATTTGCATTGTTTTCTCTAAGGAGCAATTAAGAAGGTTCTCACACTAGAGAGAGTCTTCAGAGGAGACGAAATTGTTGAAAGGTCAACAGAAGATACTACAGAACAAATCAATAATTTGAATAGTAACAAATAGCCAGCATCAGGTAGTTTCTACACACTTACTCCTTTGTGGATCTTGTAATGTCTTTAGTATGAAAACAACTGGAAATTGTGAAACTGGTCTAAACAAAAGAGTTCCAGCATTTCAGCATGGATCTACATTATTACATTTAAATATCAGGCAATCCCCACCTCCCAACAGGAAAACACTGTGTAAAACCATATTGTGTACTAAAACAGTTTTTATTACTTTCTTCTCTCTTCTCCAAGTCAGTACTCTTAAATTTTGAAGTAGCCCACAAAGGTGCAAATAAAGGGGATTCAGGCAATTTGGACTTTTCTTGCATGACCTCTCCATATAAAGGCAATAAGACAGAGGATCCTCTAGCAAAATAATTGCTTGCAAAAAAACAATACATAAGAGTAACAGGCCATAAACATACACAAAGAAGAAAGGTTGCCAGAATGGTACAAAAAAGCCGAATACAGATATTATCTTAAAATATAAGATCAAACAGCACCTCCAAGATCTAACTCAAAGGAAAGGGCTGAGTTGCTAGCTTAAAGAAATACACTTTTTCTTTTTCCATTTAATTAATATCTGAATTGTATAAATCCCTATGAAAGACCAAAGTAAAAAAGGATTCAGAGATGAGACAAGACAATATGCCCCTCTACCCACAGTAAATATAATTGTTACATGGTTTCTCCAGTTCACTAGCAGCCACTGCAGCTCCCTCAGTACATATAGCAGCCACTAAGCTCCTGTTTCACAGTGAGCTATTTATAAAAGAATATGCTACAGCTGTATGTTGCCATGACCATTGATAAAACGAGAATCATCACAGAATTAAAAGATGAAGAATTAAAGGCAAACTTCATTGTCTTTACATCTCCAAAGAATTCCACTCAAGAATATGCAAAGAGTTTCATTGATCAATTCTCCTTTTTTATGATGGAATTTTTCATCTATTATTACCATGAAAAAAATGCAACTGGTGTTCATATTTTACAATGTATTATCTCCTCCTCTTGTGAAATTCATCCACAATATAAATATTTATAGTGTTAGCTAGATTGCTCAAAGTATTTCATGTTTTGCAAGCTACTTATAGAAACAAAGTTACAAAGGACTCATTGTTTTCAGGGCAAGCAGTAGAAATAGTTCAGGCTTTACAGTAAGAGTGTCTTTTTGCATGTAGTTCCGTAGGTTCATGTCATTTCAACATGTTTTTGTCCCAGTTTGGAGAAAGGATCAAAGGTGTCATTTGTTCACTTGTTTGTACTCTGACATCACTCTCTCTCTGCCCATGCAGATCTCCTTCTAAGTTCAGGGGCTTAGTTTGTTTTGCCATTTTCCTTTCTGATTCTTGTCAATCTCCAGGATGATATACTGTGACAAATATCACCTTGTATTAACATCTTCCATATTATTTGATGGAAAAATTCATAAAATGAAATGAAATGCGATTTTCCAAAGAAATCTCACTGTCAGAATTATGATTAACTCTTAGGTTTATGATCACTGATTTTTGGTTTAACCCGTAACATTTTTTTCTAGGATTTCCTAAGCCACAAGAAGAAATAAGCTATCAAATACTTCAAACAAGGGGGAGAGGAACTTCTGTAAAAGGTCCTAGTAGGAATTATGGTTGCACTGCTACTTTCAGTTACTAACAGAAATCTCCCATCCAAGCTGACTGTTGTCCTTTTACAGATGGCAGCATTCTTGCAAATTTGTCTTCTTACCGGCATTCCTACTATGTGTTCCTCATTATTTTGTCCATTGAAAGCTTAATTTTTCTTATTTCAGTCCATCTATCAGTTAAGTGTGCAAGCAAAGCCAGTGAAGTGACATATTTATATATTCGCTTGCACACCCTGAGAAACAGATGGGGGTCTCTTGATGAGCAGTAAGCTCATCAAGTGCCACAAGACCTCTCCCCACAGAGGTCTGGAGACAGAAGTAAATGAACAAACTTTTCACTTGGAGGTGCTTCCCTACATTACAAAAGGTGAAAGCTAGCTCCTAAACACTTCCAAATAATTAAAAATACTGCACTAGCTCAAGTTTGGTTTTAGAACATTGGGTTTTTAAAAATATATTTAATTATTAACATCTAATCAGGATTGGAAATTCTATGTATGCTTCTTCGGTACCCTGAAAAACAGGATTCTGATTCCCTTCAGCACTTCAGAATAACATGCACAATGAATATCAATATTCAGCATCAACAAGAACAAAAGGTAGCCCTGAGCATTACTGCACTTAATAGCAGTTGTTGTTATAACCACCTTCAATAATCAGTTCCAACTTAAACACTCCTACAAATCTTTGTATGATGTTTTTAATTATTTTTTTTTCTCAAACACTTTTTCATTTATTTTGTGGATTCTTAGATATCATACATTCTGTTAGCCAAAATGCATTTTGTTTATGTTCCTAATATTGACATTTCTACATTTGACCTTCTATGGCACACATTATTTTAAAAGACCAGTATTCTGTGCCAAACAGTAAGAAGCTATAATGTCAAGCATCTAAAAAAATTCCCTTAATTATTCATAACAGGACTTGCTAGTCATGTTCTCATTCTTTTTTTCAGAGTTTCAGCCTCAATATTAGAATATTGCATTGAAGAAGATAGTTTTGCAATTTGTTAATGAATTATTATGGCAGAATCAAACACAACACAGTCCATTATCTCTCCTTAAGTCTCTCTAAATCTGATCTATTAGGTGCTCTCTATTTTCTGTCAAATATCTTACATGTGGGAAAAAATGCTAAGTTTGAAAGATCAATATTTTTCTGCAAAGTGAAATTTTCTGAAGTACTAGATATTAGAAGGAACCATACTTGCAAAAACAGGTAACAATGACTCACTTAAGAGGGAGATTTTTCATCCATTTTATAGAAAAAAATTCTGCAGCAGCACTCTTTTTGCAGTGAAATACAGGGTTGTGTTTTCTGTAACACTCTGTGTTCATAACATTGGGGGTTTTTCCTTTCATCTTACAATTTGGTTTGACACTCACTCAAATTGGTGCATCAGCGAACACCAAGGGTGTCTCAGCTCTTCCTTCCTCTTCCCCTGCCTTGTCCATCTATCAAAAACCTATCATTTTTTTCAAAAGGAATATTTTTTCCAACAGTTCAGCAAGCTGAACCAAACTGCTCTTGTGGTTGCATTTCCACTAATCCTTCTGGAAGTAAATGGCAGAAGTAGGAGTAAGCAGAGCAGGACCACATCTACCAGTGGTGTCCTACAGTGACACAAATGAAGTGTAACCTTGATGCTGTAGCCTTATCTTTAATGAGAATAACATGTAAATTCTAAACACAGATGTGCATACATAGTAATATTTTGTGATACTGATATGAAATGTGAATATGGGCCCCACTTTCTGTGACATGTCTCCTTTTAGGACTTTCAAGTCACTATCGAACAGTTAAGAAATGATCTTGCTAGGTTTCAGATTTGTGTCTATTCAACAGAAAAAAACAACTTAGTAATACTGCAGACTATTTTTGAATATAGCTAAAAGTAATTTTTCTAGGTGTAAACTCTATCTGTACTTTTTTGGTGATGGAAAGAAAATAAGATCATAAAGATATCTGCATTACTTAGTTACAGCATTCTATTTCTATTCCCCGTGAATGCCAAATTAATATTAAGCATAATTTTTAATCCACTGAATGTATGCAACAGAGATAAAGGCTGCAATACTATAAGGTCTCACATAGCTATACCGTACATCATCTTGATGTATCCTAAGCATTTGCATCCTACTCTTTACTGGTTACTGTAAGCAAGTTAGTTTGGCCTTACTGTAACTGCACAGGAAACCCATATTTCATATTATAGATTAACTTGCCTCACAATCCCATGATAAATAGGCTGCATTTTTTCGACACATTATTTATTTAATATATTTCTACTCACTGAATCCAAAAAGTTGATATTGACTTTCTAAAGTTATATCTTAAACTTTATATACACGTATCTACCAGGAGAGGAGAAAAAAACTCGGAGAGCACATCTTAGGTAAAAAAGTAAATATTTTTCTTTTTTCTCTTTTTATACCTGAAAAAATGAACTGAAGAATAAACAACAAACCTTGCAAACTTACACCTTTTCATTAACAATGAATTTTTCAAAAAGAAATCCAGATGTTAAAAACTTTGTGAAATATTATTGTGGAATCAGATGATCTTTAAGGTCCCTTCCAACCCAAACCATTCTGTGATATATGATGTTATTTTTTGAATGAAAATGAAACTCCTGAATTAGTGGTTTATTTAATCTGTTTTATGGCAGAGGAAAATCAGAACTACTGATTGGATCAGCTATTGACTTCTTTGTCCACTGTTCAGAATGAGCTCTTTGTAGCCTGAGGCTGGCCACTGAGGTGATATCATTTATGTACCCATCAGAACACCTACAGTTTCAGTGTTTCTGTGCATTTTTTGAATGAAAAATCATTTGAAAACTACACAAAGATTGCTAAGGGTTTGTTTTTTGTTTTTGTTTTTTTGTTTGTTTGTTTTTGTGGGTTTTTTTGTTTGTTTGTTTTTTTGTTTTTGTTTTGTTTTGTTTTGTTTTGTTTTTTCCCAATACTAAGCATTTTGATCCTTTTCTAAACACTATTACATTTAATTAAAAGTCTCCGCGGATTTCAGTGAGATTGTATCAAGTCAAAACTGGTTACCGTTTAAAAGCGTGAAAGCTCAGAGAAGGCAAAAGGAGGGAGTCATAAGTATTTTTGAAGTCTCTCAATTAGGCAGTTTTATTCATCCATTCCCAAACCCCAGCTCACCAACCAATTTTAGTTTATCAACTGCAATATAAACATATATATAAGCCTGTGTTTTAATCAGCACCATCCACTCCCCATTTCATTCACATTTGCTAAAAAGCAGTATATTCATCCTCTTAACATACACACTTGGCAAGAGCAGAATGCAGCTTTGGGAGAGTAGGAATTACAGACGAGTTTTAAGGTTTACATTCTAGAAAGAGTATGTGCTTATGGCCTTATACCTATCGAGCCTGCTTTTTAACTGAGCCTGCAAGCGGCACTACTGGAGCAAAGGATCAGTTAGTAAGTCTATTGTAAAATTTGCTTTTGAGAGTTTGCATGTAAGAATTCACCTTGGGATTAAATTTGGCATCAAAGGCCCTGACAGAAAGCACTCTTAAAACGATACCAGAGCAGAAGAGAATCATTTCAGATCTAATTCAGTATTTCAATGGGGGACTACAGAAAGTGTTCAAATCTGCTAAAAATCTGGCTTTTGTAGTACTGTCTGCAGGAACGTGTCTGACAGAAAAGTTTCGGTGCCAAGCAAAAACAGAATTATCCTCCATTTAGAAGGAAGTAAATAGATCATTTCTCTCTGACCTCCAAAGAAGAAGAACTATTCTATCCACACTTCAGTGAAATGTAATAAAAAGAATGATACTCTTGGGATCCCTCCTACCAATAAAAAGCCACTGAGCACACCATCAGCATAGATAATCAAGGGAGTTGCATGAAAAATGAGGAATTTAAAGGATTGCTGGGAATGGGACTCTGGCCAATAAGAAAAAAGGCTTACAGACTAGCTGGGGGTAGTGAGTACAATTTAATATATTTCTGGCAGAAAACAAATAAGAAAATATTCATCTGCAATTACAGAGGATGTCATCTCTTTTGAACTACTGTTTGCAGATTGTATTTGTAAATACTGCTGCGTTTTCTTCTCATCTCCAACCCTATCTCAGCACAAAGCCTTTGCTCTATGATGGCATTAATAACACATGCACTCAAAAGTTCAGGAAATATTAATTCACTTTGAAGCAGAGTAATATTTCACATTTACACTACACTGCACATTATTTGCAAGTTCATTCAGAAAGATACAGATAAAATAAATATTTGGAATTTTGAGATCAATAGGGCTTTTACATAGCCCATGTAAGTGTGTAATGGTCTTGCTCCAAGAAAACCCTGGTGGCTTTAGCTAGCTCCTAGGCTCTCCCTGCCCTTGGAAAATTTATCTATATTGGACTGTTATGTGGTACAGTTCATTTCTCTACGTTGGATGTAACACAAGTCCTACTTCACTCACACATGGGGATGGTTGAAATTAGTTTTCCTAGGGACAGCAGCCATCTTTGTGTCTGTCCATTAAATATGGCTTTTTGTGTGGGGATTGTTAGAAAAACAACTAATCCATAAGAAACATGAGGAATGGTCACCTAAGTCCCACCTCTCTGTTCCACCAAGAGGCTTAGAGCACTGTCTGGACACCTGCCCACCAGACCCAACATAAGGTCCTCCTGTGCACACCAGAGGATACTCTGCAGTATTGTGCCCCACATGAAGTGTTGGTAGCAGGGTTTTGTCCTGCCTCCTTCGCTAAATATTTTGCTAGGAAAAGACACCTCTGGCTTCAATGATCCCAGCTCCTGATTTCCATGGGGTCTGCCTGAGCAAAGTGAATTGTCCTTGAAAAATGTATATAACTGGAAAAGATTCTCTTAAAAGAGCTTACCTGGACCCACAAAAAAAATTAAGCCACATGAGCTAAGTAATTTACTGCTTTCATATCCTGTTTGTTTAATGCAAGACTATGTGTTCCTTAGTCCACGCTAATTAATCCTGTGGACAGTTACTTCACTGTGTGGGAGCTATGCTTTAGCAAGCCATTATAAAGCATCAAAGTGTTCTCCTGATTAAAGCAAAAAGATAAAATGAGTAAACTCCAGTGTAAAGCACTGATATATTAAATTAATATCTCAAATTAAGAATACCATCGAACAGTGGTGTTGTATCAAAATACTTAATATATGTAGGCCAGTTGCCATAGAGATGGCAAAGCTTCCAAAATGATTTTGTAGTAATGACAACAACTTTAGACCCTAAGTGCTTCCAATTAGGCTATGAAGCGGCATAAACAGGGAGAAAAATGGCAATTGCTATTCTTGATACAAGTTAGTTACATGATACATTTCTGAGCAGGTGTTTCAGGAAGAAAACAAGTATTAGCAATTGCTGTACATGTAACCATGGTATATTTTCTTTACAGAGGCCTCAGGTTTTGCAGTGAGTAGTATGGTCTGTATTAGTGAACAGTATTTAACTGAATTTAAGGTGTTCAATCACTGTAACACCTACTTTTTGCCATTTTCTCTGCTCTACCTATAGCACTTTTCTCTTTCACATTAAGAATGAAAAGAGCCATCAACAAACTGCTCACCTGCAGTAAAAAAAACTTAACATCATGACGCTTAAGACATCACATTTGACCCGGGCAGCAGGTGTAATATCCTACCTAAACTGTGTTTCAGCTTGGCCAAAAATTAACTTGGTCCCTTCAGAGGAATAAGTTAATCTGTTCTGTAAGGCTGTTTTCTTCCGTGGATCAAACCGAGCATGTCAATTAATTGCAGTCAGGGACGATTTAAGGGAATTTCTGAGAGGCTAAAATGGCATTTTTCTGTGCTTTGATTGGCTGAAGCTGTCTCATGCCCATGCCTCTATACTCTGTATCCTTGTAAACCAAGTGACATATAAGCAAATTTTAATGCTAATTAAGACTAAATCCACTGAATTTGCTACACCTGTACAAAAGTAACACTAATATGAGAGGGGAAACAATTCCTTTGTATCCTTCTAATTTATAATAGCTGATTTTCTTTTCTGTAAGGAAAAGGCATAATATAAATTACAGAGGGAAAAAGGAGGAAGAAAAGAATGAAATTATCTCAATCTAGCACCTACAGTTTTGTTTTATATTATGAAAAATATACTGATATTCACTGGCACTTTACGACAGAGAATCTTACTGAGGGCAGTTTAGAGCAGCACACGATCCAAAATACTGTGGTAACTGAAAGGCTGAATTGCTGATGCACATTTTAATGGATGAAGACTTGCAGTAATTACTCTTCATGTATGAGTACATTGCTAATATATGTAAATATTAGTGAAGAAGACAATATAGGTGATCCAGTTTCTGTTTTCCTCTAGTATAAGTCTGACATAATAACTAGTTCCATTAATATGAGCTTTCCAGTGATATTTGAGGAAGTGTAGAATGAAGAATCCCCATTGTCTTCACCTAACTTTGTCTGAAAGGAGGCTTAACCTTAAGGGCTTTTGAAAAGCATTGGCCTAACAGTACCAGATGTTTAAAATCAATTCCATTTTTTTTGGAGAAAGCATCTATTATCCTGCATCTAGTCTGAGATTACAAATAAGTGATAACTTTTGTAGAACCTATGTTTCTACAACTTCTATGAAAGCAAAGGCAACCCAGCTTCATGAAAGAATTGTTGCACACATCTTTTGTGAAAGCACTTGACACTGAGATCTGAGATACATTTGTTTTGGGAGAACACCATTACAGGAAGCAGACTCAGAAATAAAACACTAAA
The DNA here is from genome assembly GCF_020740795.1 of Apus apus. Lineage (NCBI taxonomy): Eukaryota > Metazoa > Chordata > Aves > Apodiformes > Apodidae > Apus > Apus apus. The sequence goes on along the minus strand of NC_067287.1, from coordinate 30,938,253 downwards.
CCATCTGATTTCACCAGAGAAAGTCAAATCAGAAGGGAACATTTCCAACATAGGTTAATGTCAGCATTAACTGAAATAACCTGTGCATTTTAGCAGTCGCATATGTGTAGTCTGTGGGGATTTTTCCAGCTACATGTGTTTTTTTTCCCCTTCGTGCATCTGTCAGATAAATCAGAGCGCCAAATGAAAATCTAGTACTCAGGAACATTATGAATTATAATATTATGTCCCACCCTCTGGAGGGTTGCAGGTTCATAATGAAATGAATAAATTACAAGGAAGCATTTTGAGATCCTGAAAGTTCCACCTGTTCTTTAGGACAAGCATGTCAGGGTAAATTCCATTTAATTACACTGAACACATGTGAAAACAAAACAAAACAAAAAATATTAATTACATTGTAACTCCACAGAAGTGACACTGAAATGGATTAACTAGGCCCATATCTCAATATTTAAAAACAAGGTAAATGAAAAAACTGGTTAGGTGTTGATTTTTATATTAATGTAAACCCCAAAATTGCGAAGGGATTTTTCCCCTTGCCTGTATAGCTTTCTCCTATAGAAAGAAAAACACTCATCAGCTCCCCATAACCAGTATTTTAAAATTTGAAAACAATTAGCACAAGAGGAGAATGTACACAACAAGCAATTTGTCTGAACATATTAAAATTCTCCTAAAGTAAACAGCACCTACAATTCCCTTTTTTGATTTTATTTGTTTTGGTTTGTTTGTTTTTGTTTGTTTTACATTAGTAATTCAAAGCAAATGCCAAAAAAATATTAGGTAGACCTTGTTTTGATTCAACCCAAGGCTTACAATACAGTTACTTCATTGATTTCACTGAATTTCTTGCCAATTGACATCTTGGCTTAGGTAAAAACAAAGGTTTTACCTTAGGCTTTTCCAAATGCGGGCTTTGTTCAGATTTTTATGTCAAGGACATGAGAAGTTACTCTGTGCATCCTTTCAAGATAATGCTACAGCAGTTGGCAACTTATCAAATGGGAAAAAAACAGAAACAAGACACATTCTGTAATACAAACTCTTCTTCACAGACTTACAAAATAGTAAAACACCAACAGCCAGGTATCCTATTCTAAAGAAGAAAATTATGTCATGTCACCATCAGCACCATTTCTGAGCAACCTAACTGTGTCATGTCAAAGACCAGTCCTTGACAGCTTATTAGCAATCATTTAGAAAAACAATTCTCAACAGACTGACATGTAGGAACCTGCCATCCACACCACCCAGAGGGATTTAAGGAGAGAGTCCTCCAGGCAGTTAGTATTTGGTTTTAATCAATTACCACTGAAATCGGCAATGAGATATCTCCAGACTTTAGCAGAAGCTGGTTAAAGCCATCAGATTATTCTTCTGACTTCGTGTCCTACCCTAATAAAGGTAGGGAAAAAAGTCTTTGTCATAGGAAAAAAAAAAAAGTTTTTGTAAAAACACTGCTTACAAGCATTGGAGTGTTTCCACTGAGGAAGAAGAGAACTGGAAGGAAAAAAGAAAAAAAATTGAATGCTTCATCTCCACGGTTTCAGCTTGCCCAGCTTGATTGTAGAGCCATCTTCTGGTTGCAAATAACAATGTCATACTTGCTGAAGTTATGTGCGTGCATGTGTGTATTTTACTTTAGCTATGCATTTTGAAAGGTTTCAATTCCCTGCTTTTACCCACTTTAGAAAAATGACACAGAAAAGAAAGTGTGGATTCTGCTGTTTTTCTGGTTCCATAGCCCAATGAAACATCAGAATTTTAACAGAAGTCTATGCTCTTAGGAACATTTATGATTGCATAAGAAACAAAGACTGCAAACATAGACCCTGAGAAGTGGTGAAATCAGAATAAGAGTCAATAGAAACAGGACGAGAAAAGTTCTGAATAGATCCTATGAACAACCTCTTTCCACAATGCATCTTCCCTGCTGTTTTGACTTGTAATAACGTTGCTTGGTGAAACACAAAACCACCTCATTGATTTTCTTTTTCTTGATTTCTGAGCATTTTCTGGTTTGGGTTGATTACTGTAAATTTTAGCTAATACAGCATTAAGTTTTGAACTGATTATAGTGCTAGAGGTGTCTGCCAAATAATTACAACCCAGATAGAAAACTAATCATACAGCATCTGAAGCAGAGCATGAGTGTTATAATGTCACTCTTGTTCACAACAAGTTTTCCTTATAGCAGTGTGATTAGAGATGGCTGATCTGATTCCAGTAGAGATCTCACCTCACATATTTCAGAAAGGCCAAAGATTACAAAGGCACAGAGTTAGCTGTTTCTCAGTGGGATCATTATGAGAGACGGGAGAGAAATACTAGGAAAAAAATATTATATATAAAATACCTCTTCATTTTCCATTTTTAAATTAAAAGTAACCTCTTCAGACATCCTCTGGCTGTGGCTCACTGTGGTACAGAGGAAGAAACGAGCCCCTCACAAACTGACATTTTAAACTGCCCCTTCCACTTCCAGGTAACTGCTCTAATCACAGACCTCTTCATTTATCTTGGAGCTGTTCCAGGCTCTATAAGCTATTTCATTCCCATTAGAGCAATGATATGAACCTCCATCTGCCACCTACATGCCAGATAGGTTCCCTAACCTCAAGAACCCCAAATCCTTTCTCTTTTATTCAGAAGGCAGAATTATTTATAAAAAGTTAACCAGCTTCCACAGAACTAAGTGCAAGAACAAGACTGACTCTTTAGCCTCTAGACAGCAGATTAAAGCTTTTCTATATATATATGCCAATACACAGGCCACTTGGCTTTGTTAGCCTCTTTCTCCCAAATTGAAATTGAAATTTGAAGAGAGGTGAAAGTCCTTCATTATTAAACTAAGCATTTCCTCATAAGGTTCTTTTTGTTGGTACCCTACCAGCAAAACATTTCACCCTGAAATTTGTGACTCCTTGTAGAAAAGGCCAGCTGATACAACATGAGACGGGTTAATACATAGAGGCAGGCAGCCCTCATGCTCTCAGCACAGAATCCTTCAGGTTCCATGGCTGCTCCTGAGGCAGCTCACAGCATAAAGTCAAATGCTGCTTCCTTAGCAACTATGCAACCATCGGGGAATTAAAGTTATTAAAGTCTGAATTTTATGAAAGACTTAAATTCAATAGTACCTAACCCAGGTACTATTGAAATCAATGGTGGAACTCACTCCAATTTAGCAAGGTTAGACTGTAGCAGCCACAAAACAAATGTTTTGTTGTATTTGAAGTGTTCTTGTTCTTTGCCTTATATGCACACATGCACAGATGCTTGTAAGGAAGCAAATGTATTTAAAAAAACATCTTTTAAATATTTTTGGTATGTGATAAAGAACAGATCACTTCTTTTCATAATACTTGTTATTTTAAAATTTCTATATTTTTATGTTTATCTGCTGCTCTGAGACAGACTTAAAAACTGTATGCTTTTATGTTCACAAGAGTACAATTGAATTATTTACTTCACATTACATTGTTTGCTGCTGAGTAGAGGACATTTGAAGGATTACTTTAAATCTGTTTGATATTTTAAAAACAAAAGTCTTATATGTGTTATCTTCATAGTAGAGACTTTCATATTATTTCCTGAAAATAATTAAAATAAGATAAATTATATATATTATATTTATAATACTTAAAAAAAAAAAATCTGGTCTTTTAAATCAGAAATTGTTTGCTCTCTGAATGTGTCCTTCATGCTGCTTGCTCTTAAAGAGTGTTTTAAAAGCATATTATTTATGCCTAAAAAAAATATTGTATTAGTAGCTTTTGTTTAATGCACCCTAATTGTCTCCCTGTATTTCTGCTGAGGAGGGAGACTCACAAGCTGTGACAAAAGTTAGAAGAACAAATAATCTCTGAAACCAGGAACTAGTGATGTAACTAAGTAAAGCTCAGGTTCAGTAACTTCAGTTCTCCTACAACAACCAGAACTAGGCAAGGGCATGGCTCAGCACTGGCAGAAAAAAAGACCCTTTTATCTCAAATCAAATAGAACTGGTTAGTCCATGAGACTCACCTAGTAAATCAATCAGAAATGGGCAGCAATGTTCAAGTCAGCCATGCTATTGGTGACAGGGAAGATCCTCGTAGTGGTGGCATTTTTTGTCTGCTTTGGTATTTCTGAGGCTTGGTGTAGATGTTCTAGGAGAAGTGTTTTATGGCCTGCATGGACTTGATAGCCCTTCTTTGTGCCCTCTTGCTGTCACAGCACTTCAACCTCAGGTGGGAACAGAGTCAGAATAGCTCTCAAACAACTGCTTTATATTCTACACGAGCAATCCTTGAGTACAGAGAGAAACATTAAATATATGTATTTTATATACACAAACACGTGCATGTATATAAGGTCATATAACATATGCATATCTATACGCAAATGTATATGTATACATATTTCTTACATATGAAAAACCCAACAGATACATGCAGGGTTTAGAGAAGGAATCATAGACTCTAGAATGGTTTGGGCTGGAAGGGACCTTTAAGGGTCATCTAGTCCAAACCACCCTGGAACAAGCAGGTACACCTTCCACTAGATCATGTTGCTGTCCCTGTCCAACCTGACATTTAATGTTTCAGGGATAGGGCATCTAATACCCCTCTGGGCAATCCATGCCAGTGTCTCACCACCCTAACCATGAAAGTTTTCTTCTTTATATCTAGTCTAAATCTATCCTTTCACATGCACAATAAAGGCTCTGCTTTTGGTCAGAGAAAGGGTTTTTTCCAAGTTCTACTAGCACAGAAGTCATAGAGAACTTCAGTCAAAATGAGTGGGGAAATGTTAAAGTGTTGTATGTAAGTTTTTAATTAATTTCCTGTCATACTCTACACTAGTATCAGAGAATCACAGAATCATTATGCTTGGAACCCTTTAGATCATCAAGTCCAACTATTAACCTAACTCTACTGAGTCAAGTACTAAAAAACTGTAAAAATCCTTTTTGTTTGCAGTAAAAAACATTGCAAAGTGTGCTTTGGATGCGCAGCTCATGTTCCTCTAGAACTATTTTTAAAGGGATTCTTATCAGTATTCCTTTCATTTCTTATCTTTTTCAGTTATTTTTCCTAACACTTCAAGTGGCAAGTTACACAAAAAGGTGGAAAAAGAAAAAAGAAAGAAAAAAGAGATGCTCAAATGTTAATAACAGACACATGCAAAAACATTCTACATTTGCATGTGAAAATGGTAAAAAAAAAATGATAAAAAAGTACCTTTATAATTACAAAAGTAATGGCTTTGTTTAGCTCTTCTATATACGAGCAATATTGTCACATATTTCTATTTGGGAAGTAGTGTCTTTATTTACAAGAAGAGTATTTGTTGCTAATTAAAATAATAAATATGTATAATACTAATTTTATTTTATGCTAGCTTGATTATTAATTTCAGTTTAGTTTTCTTTGTGTCATCAGTGGTTTTTCTTCTCTTATTTCTACTTGAAGGATTGGAGAAGTAGAATCAGAAAGGAATCAGTATGAGGCAGAAAAGTGAATTAGACAGAATAATTTATCAAGATGCAGATTTATAAAATATCCCATCTTCCAGGGAATTATGTACACATTATAGTAAGTTCTAGTGGCATAGGATAATATATTTCATTACTTTTCCTCTGATGTGATTTGTGATGTGATGTGATTTGAAAAGATAATAAATTATCAATTTCTTGAAAGAAAAACAACTCTGATTGGGGGCATGTTTTTGATTAGTAGGTGCCTTATTCATTTAAGCAATTGTCTTCTAAAATGTTTTTACAAGAAGGGAAACTTGGGGAAATAAAATTACAGAAGAAAGGTCTGAGAGAAGGAGGGGTATGAGAGCACTGCAACATCCTTTGTTCATGGAAACAAGGGCCTATGGAAGGGACTTGCATTTGGCACTATTTTGTATGGATTTGTCAGCACAAGTTGCTATTGGCAATATACAGTGCACATGCTTATTTTATGCAGTGCCTACAAACTAGAAATTGGATGTTTCCTCCATGGATATGTCCACAAAGTAACATTTGTCAGAGTCTTTAGCATACGCACATCTCATAAATAATACTCAGCTCCTTTCAGAGGAGGATATTTAACAAGCTATAGCAAAATCTTTTGCCCCTTACCCTGACATCTCAAAACACTTATCTGGAATCATAAATTCATGTCAAATTACAGTGAAGTTGTGTAGAAATCAACAGGGTGCCGGGGGGAGAGGGGAGGGAAGAGGTAGGAACGGAATTTATCATTTGCACAAAGAAGTAAATTGCTTGTTTTGAAATACACTAACATGAACCTTCTGAAAAGTTTATTTCCTCCTGCCATCGGTCTACTAATACATGACTCTTGTGCACTGAGATCAGCAGGGAGCAAAGAACCTTTTCTTTTTAAAAGAAATGCTGTGACATTGAAAGCTAAGGAAAAAAAAACAAACCAACCAACCAAACAAATAGATAACTGTCTATGTTGATTCTTGCTTAGGAACTTGATTTTAATTCAAGACAAAATAAAAAGCTCTTAAAAGTTTTCCTCACTTGGGAAAACCTCCCTAAAAATTACTGTAAGTTCATATCTATACATCAATGTTGTATTTAATTTGACTTTAAGTCCACATTTCAACTCAAGCATATATTTAAAGGCCTTGTGTTAATATACATGGACTACAATGTATATTTAAGAGATTTCTTGAAATAGGATTTATACCACAAATTATGCCTTGGATTAATATATTGAAACAAACTTCTAATTATAATGTATTACCATTTATGTTGTCTATTTTCCTGCTCCATTTAATCAGGCTGGAAGGAAAGCCATTCTGGTAATTTCACCTTTTGTTGTAGATGGATGGGAATTAGAACAGAGGCTGTAAGCAGCTGTACATTGGGGAAATCAGGATTCAGATCCAGAAGCATTTAATTTATGTCTTTGAGGATTTTTTCACCTCTTGTAACGTCTGTGTAGGTTCTTCCAGCAATTACACAATCATCAAACAGCACTGGCCACTTTTGGATGCCATCACACTCATTCCCTTGCCTTTAGATTTACAACACTGCAACCCTTAAATGATTCTGTTCTTTCCTTTCCTGCTTGCTTAATTACATTTCTGCCCATAGAGTTCTACCATAATACCATTGGAGATTACTTTCTACTTTGGTTTTAACCAGATGAGTTATTTACTCTGAATTATTAACACAAAGAAACAAAAGGAAATTACACTGCACAGATGACAACCTTGAAATTAAGGACTGGGAATAAACAAAGTATTCAAATGAAAACCTTAGCCGTTTTTCCTTGATACTGGGTAAATTCCATCAATCTAATTAGGAAGCACTAAGTAATCTTTATTTCTCAGCTCTTTAGTTATTTTCTGTGAAATCTGTATTCAATTTTTGTATAAAAACAGTCTTTATCTTCAGATTTTTTCACACCTGCCTTCACAGCAAATAAAATGCACCAGCAGTTCACTTGCATGCACACCCACACATATGCACATGTACATATCTACTCTTTCACAGCTAAGACAAAACATGGAGGTAAAAGGAGATGGATCCTGAATCTGGCCATGTCACAGAAGTCACTGCATGACACCAAGCACATGCCTTTTGCCAAATATACTCACAGAATTCAACATTTGGAATGGTTTCCCAAAGGAGAACAAGTCAGGTTGAAACAACTTCTCTCGGCTCACTGAGTCAGAGAACTAGAAGGGGATGAGGTGTGATTATCTGAAAGATTCATCTGTGTCTGAATTTGACTGAAGATGATTCCCCAGGCTGCACCTCAGAAAGCCTTAGGAAGAGGTTAGGCACAAAAAAATATGCTTTTATGATTTTAGAAATAAACTACATTCTCTCCTGGTTTCTGAAACTTTATCACTAGTTCTTCTTTGCAGTTTTCAAATTCTTTAAGCTTACTTCAATTATCTATGTTCATGTGATTTTTTCCAAAGTGTATATTCCCATTGAAGCCAGATCCTTTAATCAAAATAATACTGCCAGACGTCACTGTAGCTCATGTGCTTATGCACATGCCCCAGTAAATCAGATTCCAGGATCTGCAAATGCCTTCTCACTTTTTATCTCTCTTTTTTACAGTAGCCATATACTACATCTGGAAAAAGCTCCTTTCTTTGAACCATCAATAATTATCTAGAAATCATTAGATAGAGCTATTCAGATATCCTGACTGAACAGCTCTCTGTAGCGCAATGTCATTTCATCAACTTCTACAAAACGATAGTATCAAGGAAGAGGCATCCAGCCCAACAGCCAGCACTCCATGCATGTTACATGGGAAAAGGTTCACACTGGTGCTCATTAAGCTGCTGGAAGCATTCCAAATGCAAATGTGTGCAATCCACAAATGCACAACTAAATTAATCAGATGGTCAAACAAAAATTTGCTTATGAGGAGAAAACTAAGCCCCTCAGAACAAAAAAACAAGTAGCAGCTGGTTTTTGGAAAGATTGGCATGCTCAGCTGGACAGGCAAGGACTACGTGGCACATCCCACCTAACAGATTGTTCTGATACTTGCTCAGTCCTAGATGCTTTAGAAGCCCCTGGCCAGGAGGCTATATGATGTGCAGTAACTGGAACAGTGGCATAGCAGAAAGCATGGACCCATGTGAGCTGAGTTGAGATGGCCCTAAACGCAGAGCGGAAACAAAAGGGACCAGACACGATATGTGTGTGGGCTGGTGAGGCTACTTAAATAATCTGAGAACACCTGAACGTCAGGCACTTGAGCTGTGACCTCAGACAGATACTGCTATCTCAAGTAAGAATATCATGGTAGGAAGTGTTTTGAAAGATATGTAGCTTATGGTGAGATTTATTAGCACAGCAATTAAATTACTCTGAATCAGCTCCTAAAGCATTAAGAATCCCAGTGGCAATAAACATTTTCTCCTCCCTCTCTTCCCATGGCTCACAAAGGTTACCTCATTAACACAGACACATTTTTATTTTAAGTCAGAATACTAGAAGAATACGTTTGTTTATATATCCACAAAATGCAGCATTAATATATCACTGGGATCAAAAAATACAAGCCTTAAACAGAAGTGGCTTCCCTGTGCTGTCCCATCCCTGGAATTCTAGGCTAATGGGAGAAGCTTCAGACTGGAGAGCCTGGCAAAGAGGAACTCAATGAGGTTCAACAAGAATAAGTGTAGAGACCTGCAACTGGCAAGGAACAACATGCACCACTACGGGTTAGGAGCTGACCTGATAGAAAGCAGCTCAGTGGAGAAGGACCTTGGAGTTCTGGTGGATAACAAAGTTATCCATGGGACAGCAGTGTGCTCTTGTGACCTAGCAGGTCAACGGTATCCTGGGGTGCATTAGCAAGAGTGTGTTCAGCAGGTCGAGAGAGGTTCTCCTCCTCCTCTGCTCTGCCTAAGTGAGACGAAATACGGAGAATTGTATCCAGTTCTGGGTTCCCCAGTTCAAGAGACACAGGGATTTACTTGAGAGAGTCCAGTGGAGGGCTATGAGGATGATTAAGGGACTGGAACATCTATCTGCCTTATGAAGAAAGGCTGAAAGACCCGGGGCTGTTTCATCTGGAGAAGAGAAGACTGAGAGGGGATCTTATTATTGCATATAAATATCTGAAGGGTGCGTGTTAAGAAGGAAGGGCAACCTCTTTTCAGCCATGCCCTCTGATAGGACAAGAGGCAATGGATGCAAACTAGAGCACAGGAAGTTCCACCTCAACATGAGAAAAACTTCTTTACTGTGAGGGTTACAGAGCACTGGATCAGGCTGCCCAGAGAGATTGTGGAGTCTCCTTCTCTGGAGACTTTCAAGACCTGTCATGATGCATTTCTGAGTGACCTCCCGATTGTGTGTTGGTCCTGCTCTGGCAGAGGTGCTGCACTTCATGATCTGCAGAGGTCCCTTCCATCCCCAAACATTCTGTGATTCACTGTGCTCTTAGCTGATACGTGACCCAGTAGATTTGAATTAATACAGAACTGATGCAAAAGGGGTCAGAATTAGGCTATTGAACTTGATGTAAACTGTTGGAGAGCAAAATGAACCTAAATATGTGAAAACATCAACAACAACTTATAAGAATACAGATTTTGCCTTTAATAAATGAAGTGCATACAATAGCTTTAATTCGCATTTCACTTCAGCCAAATTCATTTATGCTAACAGTATGGAGAATTGCTTTCATTTAAGTCTTGCTGCAGAAAAAGCACATTCATTTTTTTTTTCTCAAAAGAAGTTTTTCACCCCTAACAAGCCAGTAAATTTAGAAAAAAACCCACACAGCTTGTCAGTTTGACATTGTTTAATTTGCAACAAACTGTTAACAGAGAATAGAATATGGAAAGTCTAAAAGACACGGGCAGAGACAAACCATATTTTTTGTCACTACAAAAATGAATGGCAAGAAATGAATCACATAAATTTACATTTGTCCTTGTGACATAATGTTAAGTTTAATTACTTATGTGTGAAGCATCCTATTAGAAGGTATGCACCTAAAAATAATTAAATGTTAGTTTAGGTAATTGCAGTTTAAATTCTAGTCAATGAATGAGTATTCTCTACCCATTCATAGATGCTTCCAATTTAAATACTTCAAAAAGCATGTAGCACTTTTTCTCATTTGCTTAAATGCCAAATGACAGAATTATCCTGATAAACACCATTCAAAATCAAAAAATATTCAGAAACCCCCCAAGTGTAGCTCAACAATTTTTTTAATCTGAATGTCTAATTCAATATGTAGGAGGAAAGCATAATCTAGTTTAATTTTCCAATGAGGAACTGGTCCTAAATTTTATGCTAATGCACTTACACATGTTAGGGTTTTTTATTCACTGTAACATTTATTATAGCACCCAGTCCTTCCAATTACTGTGTATCAAGTGATTTGTTAAATAAAACTAGCCATGAGGCAAGTTGCATACCCATATTCCCTCAGTCAAGCAGTTTGCTGGGTGAGAAGCACTCCTATTTATCCTAGTCTTTTAATATTTCCATGTGTTTTAAACATTAGCTTTCCTTGCTTGAAGTTGCCTTGACAAGCATATAAGACGTGTGAGAATGATGTGAATACAATACTTCAGGCCGTTGAAAGACTTGGGGAAAAAAAATAAAATTAATTCAATAACATAGCTAGTGATCATAAATCCAAATAAACTACAACAGGTCCCCTGAGAAACTATGCAGAAGTGTACATTTAAACAATTATTCATATTGAAAACAAAAAGAATAAAGATCCAGAGCAAGAATTAGTCATAGGATAAAATCAGAAAATGGATCTTTGGTCATTTCCAACCTCAAAAATATCTTAGAGTGGCATCTAATTATGATTCTGAAGCCTCAGAATGTTTTAAAGATGTGAGGTGGGCAAACGTAACAGTAGGACTTTCAAATAGATAATGGTGACACCTCTGCTGGGACCTCAATCAGAACCTTATAACATGACTGGAATATTACACAAATATGTATCCAAAGTCCATATTCCTTTTCAGTCTGGCATATGGAAGACAGCTCAGTGAGTGAGCATCTAATGTGCTGGTTCAGATATTTGCAACAGCTGTTTTTTTTTTTCCTCTTGCCTTTGCCTTTCCTCCATTTACATTCACTAAGTGGGTGTTGTGACCCTGAGCTGCTAACATGCCATTCCAGTTACATGGGCTAGCTGTAAACTGCACTGTCAGTCATATTTTTCTTGCCTATTCAGCCACAGTGCCTTATACTGTGTCTAAATTTCACCTGACAACTTTTACACTGTTGAAGAGAAACTATTTACGGCAAAAAAACTTGCCTAATTTGGAGAGCGTAATAGAGTCCCTGCACAAACCATTGTTACCCCAATTCTTTAAGTAAATTAATAAGTTTAAGTATGTTGAATCAGGCAATGACTCAACACATAGTTAAGCCAGGCTTAAATAAGTGTTGATGATTCCTGTTCTCTAATTGGGACCATTAAGAATAAATAAACCCAAAAATAATCAGCAACAGAAGAATGTACTGAGGGAGCACAAATTTGGGAGAGGGAGAACTTATAAATAATGTACTGAAAACTGGAGAAAAAGGCTTCCAGAACAGAAACAACAAATGTTAAGAAGAAAACAAAGAAGCAAATAGAAAGGAAAAGCACCTCAGTAAAGCGGGCCACAAAGAACCCAGCTCAAAAAATGGATAAATTGCACAGCAGAATCAAAATCAAACCATACTTTTGTAGTTACAGTCAGTTTTTATTTAATCCAACCAATTATCTAAAATGTGGTTCCATAATACTTCAGTGAATTATGTTCTATAATAGTTTATATGTATCATTCTCAAAAGTCAAGTGTACATTGATTGCACGTCAGACAGCCAGGTACTGTTCCAAAACAGTCAAGAGGAGAAAAAGAACCCAGTTTGAAACCAACCATTTAGCACAAAGTTACCTGGAGTCTGGGTGTGTTTCCCTATGCTCTCTGCTTTTGCCAGTGTCCCCCGTCTCAAGGCTGCATGCATGAGTTTGCTGGCTGCAAGTTAGGACAGCAACGTGTGGCGCAGGTCAGTCTGGGCTGCTGACCTGGCCAAGCCCAACATCAGCTTCTCCACTGATAAAAGTGATGGTTAAGAAAGCTGGAAGCAAGGTCTGCCCCAGTTTTCTCCTGTGAGCAGCTTTTAAGCTGCACTGCGCCACCAGTCTGTTTCTGACCCCGATCTCTGACTCCAGCCCTGATCCTGACCTAGGCTTCTCACACCACATGGCTCTTTGCTAGAGAGGCAACAATTCCTGCCTGTCACACACTCGTGTTCCTGTACAAACAGGTCTTCTGGAGCCCAGGATCTGCATAAAAACACTAAGTGAAATTCTGATGTCCTACAAAGCTTGTAGGGTAATGGTTCATAGGTCCTGATTGCCATTAACCCTATTCTCATCCTCTTCTGACCTTGCAGGCACAAATTATCACCCTGACTACCTCAACAAGGACAATGGCTAGAACCACACTCATGAATTACCCTCCCTTTTTGGCTGGGTCACCAACTGGAAACCTCATTAGGTGAATATTCATTCTGACAAGCTCCTGTTTTGATGGCAGTTATAAAATGTCACCAGATCAAGGTATGAACTTTTACCATTGGGGAGCTACATGCAGTCTGGTTCTCTGAGTGCTTGTGTGGGGCGGAAACCACTTTTCCTGTGCTGTGACAGGAGCTGGGCACAAAACCATCAGACTTCTGAGGTGCTGCAGCATTTTCCTATCCATAATCAGCATCCCATAGGCTGTAAACAGACTGTAGAGAAAGTACACGTATGATGTGGATAAGATATTGCCACACTGACACAATCCTTGAGAATGTAAACCTGAGGGTTAAAGCAGAAGACTCTGTAGCAGTTGAAAATCTCAGTTGTTAGGGGAGCAAGAGGGAAGAGGTTTCTTGCATCTTCAGTACTTTAGCAAGGCAAGCCGAGAAGAATTACCCCTGTTCCTCTAAATACCATCTTTCTATGGCTTTGGGAAGCTTTTCATGAAAATTCAGTTGTGCTTTCATTCCAGCTGGTTTTGCCACTGCAGGCAGCAATTCTTTGAGCCCTCTGATGAGAGAACAGACAGTGGCAGGTGTCCTGCAGCTGCCACTTGTAGGAAGCAGCACAAAACCAAGCAGCAACCTGCATGTTGTGCAAAGCATTTGAAGGTTGGCTGCCAGCAGATGCATTTTGATCAGAGGCAATACGGGAGAACTTGCTAAGGCACTGGGGGGGGATTTGTGAAGGAAATTGTTGAGTATGGACATATTTCCTACAGAGGAAAATTTCACTTTTTTTTTCCCCTTCCCCTTAACTGGTAGTCCTACAGAGAACCTGAGGGTGGGAACTGAGCATGCATGTAATCAGTTCTGTACATAATCAATAGATATACAGTATCAGCAAATTAGTATTCCTAGCAAGGCAAATGACTACATCAGTTCAGCATCTGCGTTTGAAAGATTGATATGAACTTCAATAAGATAACAACCAAGATTTTTCATAGTGACTTCAGAGCCCTCAGGTTTTGAGGGACAGATTTCCAGAGATCTTAAAGCATTAGTTTTTCAGAAAGAGAAACCAAACTCGTTCAGATCACCCCCACAAACACATGGTACATGAATCTGAGAACAAAAAACATCCCAGGGCTGCTGGGACTTTTCCCACCAGTTTAATGTGGGTGTCCCACACATGGCAGGATGCTCAGCCTTAAAAGGGTACATCAGATTTTTCCTTCAGCTGATTTTATTTTCTCTGATATTTCTGGAGTAAAACATTCAATCATTTTTGCTACCTTAGTTTCATTTAGGTCAGAAACATCTTTCTGGCACCTAATTCTAATCTCAAAATGTCAATGATCAATTTGTTCAGGCCAGGATCACCTTTTCTTGGGTGAAATTGTTAACAACACCATCACTAACAATTAGGGCATTTATTTTTATGTCTCTCTGACAAGGAAATTGAACTTTAGATACTAAGATGGATGTTAAGTTCTAGTGATTATGTTGACCGTTTAATTCACACAAATCTAATTAGTTTCTCTAGGTGACTTTTTGAATGCTTTGTGCAAAGTCTAGGTTTCAGTGTTACATGTTCTGATTTTGCATAGTTCTATGCCTGTGCTTTAAAAGCATACAAAATTATATCCTAGGACAATCATTTTCCAGCCCAAAAATACTGTAGCTTAAATGTTTAACTGAGAAAGAGGAATTAAATTTTCCCCCAGAAGATTATTTACTCTTTAATAATTCCATGTCAGGACAGTTGGAGTTCTTTTTTAATGCTAGTTAAATTCACTGAATAATTCCTACTGAAGCAAAAGTGACAATTTTGGAAAAGTTGTAATAAAAGTTGACTTCTTTGAGAATTTTTCTCTCCTTGAAATGAAAATAATCTAATTCAGGTCAAACCTGGTGTCACCAGAAGACTAACTTCATTTTTTCTTGTTTGCTTGCTTCTTTAAAATAAAAGTGAATGTTTATTTCTGGTTAATTTGAATAGTTTTCAGGCAAGACAAATGCTTAAATTGCACTAATTCACCCAGTGTTACCTGGCACAGACTGCAGTGACAAGTTTAAACAGCAATATTTTGCTACTTCTAACAGACCAGTCCTAGCACTCTGGAGAAAAGATAAAATAACTCACAGTTGATCTTGCAAGCCTGCAGCAATGGAAAAAAAATCCTCCTGAATCAGAGGATGTTCAGGAGTGCCTGAAGCACACTGGGAGGCACAAACCCAATAAAACAACAGTGTATAAAAACAAAATGCTTGAAGCTGTGGCAGAAGGACCGGGAGATGTGCCTTGCTCCCAAGTACTGAGATGTGTTGTGTGCTCCAGTAGCCCAATTTACAACCCTCTTGGGGAGGACAGAGAGCCACAGAGCGATTAGCAGGGCTCAGACCTGCTGGAGATGCTGTGAGAGCTTCCCTATCTGAAAACCACCCCCAAGACCTTGCTGATTTTTGTAAAAGTTTACCCTAGAAAGGTGTATACAAGTTTAGTGCTAATAGGTAAGAGTTTATTTCTAGCATGGTTTATATCAGCATGTCCTCTCCTATTCACTCTACTCTCACAGAGACTGGTTATATTTCCTCTTGCAAACAGAGGTACAGAGTCTTTTCTTTCCCCCCCTCTCTTGAGGAGGATGAAAGCACCATTCTAGTAGCAGTGGCTACAGCAGCTGTACAAAAGAAATCAGGTCATACAATACACTGAAAACATGGGTCAAAGAAACACAGATAGCATTTTTCAAAGGCAAGTATAGTACAAGTTCAGGATACATTTCATTTGCAGATGAATTCCTTCCATTCAGAATTGGAGGTGAGCAAACAAGCTGCCATGAGAGAGGTCCTAGCTGTGTCAAGGTTGCTTAACAACCAAAAGTCATCCCCGGCCGTGTCTCTATAATGCACAAATACGTCTCTGGGCATTGTAGGATAACAGTGAGATCAGAAAAGTATAAAAAGGTACCCCCATAAAGTGCTGTAGTAAGCAAATGCCTCAAGCTTTTGGTGTGGACAAAGCAGCTCCTGTCACCCATGGCCAGTGTGACTCTGATGCAGCACAATTTGGTGACAGATTTTTTCATGGGAAGTGACCAGTGTGGTGCAGCAGTGGCAGCCTTTTATTTATGCATTCATACGTATTAAACCAGCAATAGCAATGCAAAAAGTTTTACTGGTAAATGCCAATAAAAATAGCATAAAACTCTACAAAAGAAAACATTAAACAGGAGTGGTGTTGCCAGGTAACACTCAAGATAGCACACAGACCATCTCTAACAGTGGAAAAGTGAAAGGTTTGTTGAGAAAAGCCTTTCTATCCTGCTGAAAATATCAATACCACATGCTGGGCTTAGCACTCTCCAAGAAATAAATATTGATTTCCCTCTTTCTTTTTGTACAAATGGCAGACAATGGCTTTCCAAACTCTGAATCTTTTAATTGTTTTAAGGTTGACAGATTCTTTTAGTATTGAATTGTTATTGTTTCATTGTTTGCTTGTTTTCTGCTGCCTGCCCACTTCCCCCTCTCCCTCTTTAAGATGTTGGGAGTGGCATTTTTTATTTTTCTTTTTGTGGTAGACAAGACAGCAAAGGAGTAGTTGAAATTAATGTAGCACTCCCTGTACTGCTGTTCTCTGTCAGATCCGATTCATCTAATTTTAGTATTAATAACAGGAATATTGTAAGAATTTCTTGGGAACACAAGGTGCTAGTGATGATAAAACATTCTTATTTTAAAAAACATACTTTCCTGCAAATCATGCTGTAAGATGTATGTTTGTTGTTTAATAGTGAACTGTGGACATTATATCCCACTCAGTTCAACTACTACAAACACCAATCTTACTGTGTCCCACTAGAATCCATAACTTCAACAATTACAACAAATGTGAATCATAGAATTGAAACAAAGTCAGAGGAATATGTAGGCACATGTCTATTGAAGGATCCAAAGGCTAACCAGAATTTGGTGTAAAATGCAAAGGATACCAGCACAGATTCTTGTTTTGGTTTGTGGAGTTTTTTAATGGAATATCTACTATTCTTCAATATTAGGTATATGTCATAAAAAGCTTACAAAACAGTTATTAATTTTCCTGAAGGTCATCCAGCCATAGTAAGTTCATTTCATTTTCCTGACATGAGATCTAGGCTTGTTATGTACTCTATGAAACATGACAGTGAGTGACTATCCATCGAATCCATTTAAAACAAATATGATTTTACCTCTGAAGAACAGGGAGAGAGAGAGGAGATAGCTACATCTGATCCAACTGTACCTGCGCTCACCTGGGGACAACAGGTGGAGGGAATGCATTGCAGAAATATCCACCTGGACTAGAAATAGGCCAGAGCATGTGGCCATGAAGATCTGGCCTTGCTATGCTCACAAGACAGGCAGCAGTGCTCAGTGGCCCAGCAGCCAGCATGTGTGCCTCACACCTGGTGCCCACAGCCTGAAATGCTTTACTCCCTTAAAGAAGGACAAGAAGCTGGCACTGGCTAGAGGGATGCAGATTCTGTCCTGTGCTGTCCCCAGAAGCTGCCATGCACTACAGTCAAGATCTGGCTGGGGAATTGGCTGGAGAGCATGGTACCAGGACAGTGCTCAGCTCCACACCCAGCCCATGTATAGACTCTTGTAAGGGCAGCCCATGTGGGAAGGTGCAAAGCTACATTACTATGCTGTGCATTCTACTCAGGTGCTGCCAGCTCAAGTCACTATGTGCTGATACACAGTGGAGAAAGGTGTGGATCTGTGCTTTACTGGGATGCCAGTAGCTCATAATGGATATTAGGAATAAAATACTCTGATATTTTATTTAAGTGCTGTGGTTAGTTATTTTTCTTTCATGCAACATCTTTGCTGATCTTATTTCCTGTCTTATGCCACTTTCAACTCAGTCAAATTATCCATGTTTCTTCTCATTTTTCATTTATCTGGACACGCCACCTTGCATTCTACATGGATTTGAAAAGGTATGCCATTGGTGATTTGATTCTTCTTGTCTCAATTTTTTAATTACTGTCTACCTATCTTATGGCATACAATAGAACGAGATCTTTGGAAAACGGATGCAACTCCCATTTGGGAATCACACATATGCAGACTGACAGTGTAACACAGACACAATGCACAGGCTTTCAGCATATTTCTAGCACTTGTGTTAGTAATGTGACAAGGATGAAGCAGGCAGGTCCTTTCAGAACAGAAAATCTACAGATGTACCATGTTGACATATGGGTTAAATGCAGCAATTAAATGGGATGTCAAACACGTATGCTAAGAACAAACAAAACTGATTAGTTAAAATTTGTCTGGGAATTGGTGAATAATAAGAGTTATGAATTATGAGACAGCTGTTAAGTGTTGCCAAATTTTCTCCTGTCTTTTCAGCACTGAAAGTTTGTGAAGACACTGAGCTATAGTTGATAGTTATTCATTATGAACTTTGAACATGTAAATACTACAGAAATGTACGGCTTCTTATTGATGTTAAGTAACTATTAACATCTTACTGATGTTAAAACACAGGCATCCTCAAGTATATAAACATAGTTATACAAACAATCTTTTTACAGTATTACAATTATAATTATAAAAATAGATTAATAATGTTGAAATGTGAAGTGACAGAAAATTTGTCCTATATTCTTCCCAAAGAGATCATGCTTGTAACCTCTCCAGAGTCAATGAACATCTTATTGTTTACTACTTAATTTGCCAGACTTGCCTATTCCATGCTGATGATACTGCAACATGCTGGATATCTTGTCCAAAATACAGACAATTGAATTTCGTAGCTGCTGGATACTTAAAATTCAGTATTGGTCTTTTGCCTAAGTGTATTTTGTAATGAAGGAAGTGATTAGATTTAATGATTTAAAATTTTCTTAGAGATTTCACATTCAAGTAATTGCAGCGTTCAACTTCAAAAGAATGGAGATATGAACTCTAGTTAAGTTCACTATAAGCTAATGGAAAATCATATGGGACTAGGACATGTGACATGCAAACTCCATCTTGTCTCAAATTCTGTGATACTCTACTTTTAAAGTTTTTTTCTAATTAAATGTCATGGAGTTTCAGTGAAGTATTATTCTCTAGCCTGATTTTTTTTAAGTGCAAAAAAGTGTTTTTCTGGGAATAAGATAGGCCCTTTGATAAAAAAAAAAAAGGAAAATCATCATCCATGTCTTCTTATTTTTACATTTTAATAAAATTCCTCGAATTTGGCTTCCAAACTCTAGATATTCTTTTTCTTCTAAGCAAGCAATTGTTTAACATTTTTTTCTTTCTTTCTGAAAACTCTAGAACCTTAATATCATTTTTGTATAAAATTATTTTTAAAGAATCATTGGAATTGTGTGATCAGTTTGAATGGAATGTCCTAACATGATGCATTAAATAGAAAGAAGTTACGTAAAGAAATTGTGAAAACTTGCATGAAGAATTGCAATAATTTTTTCTTGGCAAAGTCTGGGAGAGCTGCCAAGAAAACTCTTACACTCTGACAAAAGTTCCTAATCACAACAGTTACCAAAAGAGTAAATATGTAAATAATAATTTCAGTAATAAAACAAAAAACATTTATAGTGAAGGAAAAGGTGGTTGTTGAAACTTTGATTTAGCTCTACCATCACTGTGATCACCCATGAATGTTGAATGTACTGTAACATCTTATGAAGACAGGCACATGCCTACTAAGAATTAGGCAAAGAATTTATTAAGCATAATGCAGGATGATGAACAACTGACAAAACACTTCTGACTGTCACTAACCTGGCAAATATCCAACATATAGCATTTTCACACAAAGAAAGGTGCCACCAAAAGTTTGCTAAACTTTGGGGCTATTCTCAACTCAGAGTTGAGAATAGCAAAACCAATTTCAAGCCAAACAAGATTCTAATGAGATTGTCTGCTAAACACTTGTCATCTGAATGATCCTGGAATTAAAATTGTGCTAAATGCAAATAACGGTTGAAACTGGATAGGGAGAGGTCTGAAAGAGACAAATTGCATCCAGATCTATGCTTTCATCAGATTTTGAATGTTTAAAATCAGATTTTCAGTCACTAGCCTGACTCCTTAATTCTCAGTCATAATTTGCCTTTAAGAGGATGTTTTGACTGATATCATATAGAGTAGGCTTATAGAAATCAGTAGATGTATAACAATTTACACCAGCTAAGGATCTGCTCCTTCATCTTTCAAAAGCACAGATTGCAGAAACCTAATTTACCATTCTTGATGATAGCCAGAAACATTTGAGTGATGAAGCTGGAGATTCCCATGAGTATTCATGCCTCAGAAGGGAACTGGGATTACAAGTGAAACGTGGATAATGTCTCTGGTATCACCTGGCAATTTCAGACAACTTACAGTGCATTACCACACTTTCCTGCAATTTGGTGCTTGGATGTTACAAATTACATTGACACACCATTAACATAGGTAAGTAGAGTAAATAATGAAGCTCTCCAGAGAAACATTAGAACCCCCTGCAATAATAGAGATCTGCAGCACATGTGATAAAATCACAATTAGAAACATACATGCCTCCATTGTTTTTCATACCTACAGCTAAGCCAAAATTACTTCCCTTTTAGTGTATTACTTTTGGGCTACTATTCTTGCACTAATGCTAGTACAACAGGCCCTTAAGTAAAATGAAAAAAGTAGCTTTCCAAAAGAAGTCTGCAAGATATCCATTGAATTGCATGTGTGAAGGTTTTTCAAAGAAAATTAAAACTTGAATTATTAGGCTACACTCAGTGAAAGAGAAGGGGTGAACCCTTAAGGTGGACTACTTTAAGCAGGAAAGTAGAGAAATAACACAACTGTAGATATTGAAGTCTAGTCCTCAATATAGATTCAAGTGCAAACCAGTGTCACTGTGACCACAGCAACATCCCCTTGGCTGTGCCAGAGACCCTACAGAGCTGCCTGCGGAGCTCATGCAATGTGTTTAGGTCACTCAGTTCTTTTGTTCTTATGGTATCATGCCTCTGCCAAAAGCCATATCCATTACTATGGTTCTTTGCTCTTCCATGTAACACACAGCATGGATCAAGTTTGGTTTGTTGGCTTGTTTGTTTGGTTTGGTTTGGTTGTTGTTGGGGTTTTTTTAAAAAAAAAAAAGCCAAGAGCAAAGTTAAATACAGATAGAGTAATAGCAGCCCTGCCTTCTGCAGGCAGAGTTTAGCGTTGAAGGCTCAGAGGAGCCAGCCTTGGGAGAGGGAAGGTGCAGAAAATGTAGCAACTGCAAAACAACCAAGTTGAGAGAGTGCTCTAAGCGTGTATAACCCTGAAACCATTGAGGAAAGTGAGAGCAAATGCTGATGTTTGTGACTGCTGAATACAGAAGGTGTACACAACCATATACACAGGCATACACAATCAGTGTTGCCTCTAATAATGATTTGCAGGTCTAAATTGCACAACTAGCTCAGCAAGTTGCTACTAAGACTTTTTTATTATTCCCTGCTTTGCAGATACTGCCTTCCAAATCCTTCCAAAGAAAGAGTCATAGTAAAATCTCTTTTCTGTCACCTTACGTGATCATCATGAGAGGGAACTGGAGATTGATCCCCAAATGCTTTGCTTTGCTTCCATTTGTAGTTGCCCAACTCCGTTAAAAATTGCCAATTAACAAAGAATCTGTGTGTATCTAACACTAGCTAATGGAGAGTAAACTCCTCAGCATTTTCAAAGTGTTTGCATTTTCTGGGCAAACCCAAGCACTGTGAAAACAGATAAAGTTTTCCCTGATGGTTACAACACTACAGAACCATTGTGAAACAAAATTCTGCATAAAAAGACCCTGTTAGGCATGATATTTAATGAAAAAATCGGTTGCACAGAGCTTCACAAAAACTTCAGGAAACAAAAGTGCAAGCTACTTCTTGGCTTTGTTACCAGCTACCTTGCTCAAGTGTCCTTCCATAAAACTGTTTCACTTTTTTTTCCTATTCATACTTCTGTAAATGTGTTCAATATCTGTCAATAGTTAAATTCTTGAACAATTGTAAATTATGCCAGAAAATTTGAATTCTGATTCCTGCAGTTTGCAATCACAGCCTTTTTTTTCTGTTTGTTTGTTTTCTTCAGTATTTTTTTCAGTATACTGCCATCTTACAGTGAATTGCAGCTGAGTTTCTAAATTAACTAGTACTCATTGCTTTTTACTTGATTAGGGATAAGTGATATGCATTTAAATTTCATGGAAAATGTTGCTACAATATAAGAAATACGTTTTCTCTAATTATTTATCATCTCCATTGTTCCAGCACATGCAAGAAAAAAAATGCATTGATGACTTAGAATACATTCACCTTTTAGAAAACCTAATTTGTCTGTGACTTTGTTTGTATGAAACACATAATTGCTTCATTTGATAATGGATCAATACACTACAGATTTTAAAACTTACAGAACACACACACTTTGTCAAAAAGTGGTTATTGTGAAGTAACCCATAGAAGCTAAACTTTGCTGAAGAGAAACAAGTAAATGTAGAAAGTAGTCCTGTATGAGGCATGGCAAACCAAGAAAACAAAACAGTGGGTTGTTTGACTGTTCAAGACTAAGAGAGGAAGAGAGAAGGAGAGAGATAGAAGAGCAGAAAAGCAAGAGAGAGGTGAGTGAGGTAGAAAGCAAGAAAGCAGGAAGTAATCCACTCCATAGAGACAAATAAAAAGATAAGCATGGGAATACTAGGCATAAACAAATTCACATTTTGGAAATTCTGACATTTTATAGATCTGTGATATGATGTTATTCTTCCTCTGATGAATGAATTTGATCCAACAAGCAATGCAGCTGAAATTATACTAAGATTTCAGGTAACATAAAAAGAAAGAAAGACTGGTCACTAGAAGCTTTAAACATAGTTCACATTTGTGGTTTCATACCTTACTTTTTGAAGAACAGAAAATATTTACAAAGTTGGGTTATTAAACCAGCTCTTCGACACAGCCCAAGTGATGAAAGGTAGCTGGTGTGTTCAGATAGCTGAGATATGAATCATTTCAGGGCTACTAAGTTGTCCCGGATATTCATAAGCCATCTGTTAAGTGACAGAGCATTAGCACGTATGCAATGCTAATAATTCTTACATTCAATAATTATACTCAGCATGACACATCATTGGGAACAGCAAAAGAGTACTTCCAGATACGTACAAAACTGTCATATAGGATTTTAAATATAGTAGGTGATGGTATGTTTGAGTGGGTAGTAATAAGCAAAGGGAGCTTTGCACAAGAAGGATCCTGCTTGGAGAACATGCTTATTTTATTTTCTCACAAATTCAAAACACTAATTTTATTACCAAAGCTCTATGTTTTCTTTGAATCTGGTCAAAAGCTTCCCAGAAATAAAATTCTAAAGAGAAAAGCAGAATGCATAGAATGCTAAAATTCTAGCAGGCTCAGGGTGTATTGACTCCAGATTAATGTATTGAGTTTTTTTTCTCATACATCTTATTGTCTTATAAATTCTAGTGGACAAATTCCAGATGAGCAACCCTCAGCTTTGACTTGTCCATGGCAACAATACTGAGTAAATACTATCCTGACGGCAGCACTCCCTCTCCCTGCCTTGACCACAGAAAAAAAAGTCAATTTTATCCTTTATTTCCTGAAATACTTGCAAAAAGTTTTATAATCCTCTAAACAGCCTGTTGTGTCTGAGCTATGGCAGCAGCCTGCATTCTTACGTGCTGTCTTTAATAACTACTCCAGTTCAACTATTCATGCCATTAGTGCAATGAGGGCACAAATTGTATTAAATTTCATCATCTCAGCAAGGAATGTCCTCTGAGTCCAGGCTGCAATCATGTGTGGAGTCAATATTTGGTAGATATGTGATGACTTGGCTTCCAACCATGGTGCTCTATGGGATTCCCAGAGAAAATGACTCTTAGTAAAAAAACTGGCAACTCACAAAGAGATGCAGGTAAAGCTTTGCTCTAGGACAGGAAAGTTGTTTCCCTATTTGAATGATGCAAACCTGTTGAAGGTATGACAAAGATAAAATGAGAAGTTGCTATGATGTTGGCTTCAATAAGCATTCCTGCATCTTTCAAGGTACAGATACCTGGTGTTCATGAGCTCAGAAAGAACTGAAATTGTTTATAAACATGTAAATAAATACATACATGTCTGACAGATTATGGTTTTTATATTTTAAAATTGTAACAAAAAGCAATGTGATGAATTGTACGTAAACTGCTCAGTTTCTGAAACAAGAGTGACCTAATCCTACTGGAAATGAGAAGCACAAAGTTGAATAAACTAAAGCATTGCAATCACCATTTTCCATGTATTTAATCACTGTTTCATGTGAAGTGTTGAAGTGTTTTTGTTATGTGTTCAAACCTACTAGATATAACATAAGAATAGGACTTCTTAAACTGACCATTCAGTTTATATTTAGCCAACACTAACCATCAACATCTCTATATTTACTTTCTTTCTTCTGCTACATTGTAATACTTTTTGTTTTATCCTATTCCTGGCAAACCTGAAAAGCCTTTAGGGGACCCAAAGGCTTATTTCCATTAAAAAAACATATTGAATTCTATGGGTCCAGGACTTGCAAGCTTGTACTTATATGGTGAGGTGTAGAGTACAAAACCTTAGCAACCTAACATTTTTTCCTTTCCATGACAAAATAAATCATTTTTTTCTCAAAACAATTTATTCTGAACTCAGGGAAACTCAGAATATCCAAAGATGCAATAAATATTTCACCACAGATTAACATAGCTAAACAGGCAGCTTTAAATACCTTCTTCCCTTTCCCATCTCTTCTCAGGAGTGCAAATAGAAGGCTCAGGAATAAACATTAGAGTAATGGAAAATTTCAGCTCAGTCACTATTCACATCTTGATGAGGTGAGGGGTAAGACACTGATTTCTTTAAAAGGTTTGCAGACTCTTGTGACTTCCCAAAGTGAGGGGATCTCAAGCAGTTCATGACAATGAAGAACTGCATCTTTACAAATCCTCAGTTCCTTTTTTGCCTACTGTATCCCCAAAGCCACCTCCCTGAGGAGGCCCACAGCTGAGAGTCTTAAGATTGAAGACTAATACTGAATACAGAGAGGGAATTGTCCTCACAGGAAGTAGTCTTCTTCAGGCTGGTGGTAGCTTAGGAAGCCATAAAGACCATGCTTCTGTCTTTGCCACACACAGTAACAAAAAAAGACTATCTAGTTTTTATTTCACTCCAGTGAAATAATTCTTAAGCATTATGTTATGATATGGGGATAAGACTATGGTGAAGAAGGCAAGACATCGGTGAAGGAAGGCTACATGTGGCTGTAGCTACCATTTTGTGCTTGGAGAGCTCGAGCACAGAAATAAATGTTTCATCCTGCCTAGGCTGATGTTTTTATCAGTGGAAGAGAAACCAATGTTTAAGTTTCTGACAGTTATCCCTACCTTTTTGATTTTTATGAATTCAGACTGGAAACTAAATCAGGTGAAGTGCAATAAAAACAAAATGTAGTTTGACTTGCATCCTAAGACAGGAAGGATTTAGGTTTAATTTGGTTCAGGTGTGAAAGTTAAGATTTTTGCTTAGTTTTCTCATTTTTATAGTTGCTATACACAGTAGCAAGATGTTGGCTTTGTGAAATGCCATAATTCACTTCAATGGTGTTACAAATAACCCTAAAATGTTATCATTTAATACCAGTTTCAGCTTAATGCAACAATTATTATATTAAATTTAGTTTCTATTTTTAAAATTTATGCTTTTTATTTAATCAAATGTTTTAATCATTAATAATGCCATTAAGAAAAATAGCTTTGATAAAGGCTGTGTTGAGAGAAAGATGAAGAGGAAAGTAATAGACAAGAGGAAAAGTTGTTACATTTATGTGAAATGTGCTCATTTAACTAATTTAACCCAGAATGTTTTCATTTTTTGACAGTAATATTTGGCTGCTAGGTTCTAACTCCCATACTGATAAACAGTGTTGAGAATACAACTCTTTCAGTTTGGTCTCCTAACCTAAAAGTTTTATATCAGTTCCTCTCTCAACAAATATTGGTTTAAATGCACAGATATGTGCCAAGTGTTTGGAGCAGAATGGTGCCTCCCAGCTTAATGTTCTCTCTGCTCAGGTGGTGTAGTTTTTTCTGATTTTGCAGCTTTTTTCTTCTACTCCATGATATTGGAACTGTGCTTCCTATTGGCACAGTTTCATAGGAGGAATGGAGAATACTACTTCAGAGCCTTGCACTATGACTAAACTGTTGGAGTATTGCTTGAAAACAAAGATTTGAATCTCTTGGGTCTGGAAAGGGAACCAAATCACTTTTTCTTCCTAGAAGCACTAAATGTTTAAAGAAAGCCACCTCTCACCTCTCCTCTCTTTGTGCTTTGGATTCCAGGCATGAAAAGTCTGGCAGCTGGAAGGGTTTCAGACTCACCTACATTTTGCATTTCATTAGATATGAAATGCTTGCTGAAGCAACATTCTACACAAAGGCATTAAATGTCCCATCATGCACTATACAAATTGGTGTTAATATTTCCTAAGCCTAGGTCTCCAGCTGGAAAGAATTTTTACAATATCACAGCACATTTTGCTAAATATGTTCTCATGTTGCTTATAGAACGCAGGTTTAATGATGATTTGAACTGTGATCTTTTATTGTGATCACTTAGCTCATTAAAACACCATCACCTACACAAATCCCACTCTTGAAGTTCATTGCAGTGAATCACAACACATCACACATGAGTAACTGCAAAGTAATACAGAGCTACCCAGCATCTCTGTGGTGCAGCCACCCCTTGGGATCTCACAATGAGAGCTTTTCATAGACTACTGTTCTGAAATACTAATGAGAAACCCCATGAAAAAGATCTGGTTTTATTTTTAAAGAATGGAACTCATTTCATGATGAAGCATCACACTACAGCATGTGAAGTTCATTCTGCTCCAAAGTTCCTGTTCATCCAATATTGCAAACAAATAATTCAAATTATTTCATTTGCTCAGAGTTAGTCATGTGAAGATTTTTCTGTTGTCTAAAATAAGAGTGCAGAGAGAATGAAAGGATGGGAAAACAGACATCACATCTTATACGAAACAAAACTTGAAAATGCTCTACTTGTCACCTCCAGGGCTCTCTAGGAACAGGCCAAGTTTTCTACAATAGTTGAATATTTGAAAAAAACTAGTTCTACAGTTCTACAAGGATTTTCAGTATGGTGTTTCCTTTTAATTGTTCTATTTCTTTTCAGTTGGCTTTTCAGAATTCCTAGTTGTCCCATAAATTCATAAAGTTGCTAACAGACAACAAGCACCCTACACACAAAATGGGGAAGGACACTTAAGTTTACTATTCATACACACAAATAAACCTGACATGGCAAATATTAACAATTAAGAATTTTTTAATCTCATCTTTGGAATCCTTGCTGTCAGGGTCAAATGCCTGCTTTAGCCACATCCCACCTCAGTGCTGCTAGGCAAAAAGCCTGAAAGCAAATAATTACTAAATTCCTCATTTCTGCTTCTTCTTTTCTGCAGGAGGAAAGCCAGGGCTGACAGGCTGCAGGGGACCCATGGGTTCTCCCGTAAAAATTGCTGGGAGATGAACATTCAGCTAAGTATTTGGGAAGTCCCAGAATTAATGCCTGTTGCTTGACTGAGTAACTTGTAATATATTACTTCAGTTTCCATCAAGATTCAATTACTTAACTGAAAATTATTATTGAATTTTCTTCTTTTAATTTTTATGAAAGAATGTTTTCTTCTGTTAATAGGAAATTCATAGTTACTTGGGGTTTTTTGAATATATTTTTCCTTCCAAGCAAAAGCCAGTATTTATCCACCTTAAAAAAATAATAACTTTAGACTAAAATTAGAAAATATTAGTGGCAACGCTCCTTGATCTCTGGTAAAGGCTGGACAATTTTTGGCAAAAAAAAAATAGACATTTGAATGAAAAAAATATATACAGATAGATACAAAGTATATACACCTAGAGAAGGGCAATTCTTTCTGTAATAACTTAACTTTACTCCTTGTATTTTCAAGCTAAATCTAACTTCATTTCGTACTTATAATGCATGCTTTCCCCCTGGACTATATAACACTTGGCAAAGGCCTGAAGTGCCCAGGGGTAGGTGAGCATGCAGAGTGAAGAGACACTGTACAGAATACATGCAGTTCATCATATGGCTGTCCAATTTATCACCCAGACATCACCAAGTATGGAGGCTGTATAAATTATATTAACCTAAACAAAATGCCTCTATTGAAAATAATTAAAGAGGAGAGCTACTATTTACCAATACGTGATCTAGCCATGAAAGGCATACAATACCTTTTAGCATCTGGGAAGCAGCTCGTGGTTGTCTCTCTAACATGTGAGCTAAGGCACCACTCTCAGTGATTAAATATGACAGAATCCTTCCCAGAGAAGCATCAGCTTCTATAAGCCCTTCAAGGAAGTGCTGAATACATTTACCTGGACAGTGTCAAGTTATGCTGCACTGCTGTTATGAAATTGACAAGTAAAGTGCTAAAGGTAAACAGCAGTGAAAAATGTAAAAGGGCAGGGAAAACCAACCGTCAGCAAGCCATAAGGAAAAAAGGAAAGGATTTTGGTGGAGAGTTTTTTATTTATGCTAAATCACTTTAATGCACACAGCAGAATGTCTGTAACAATCTTATGATTAAAAAAGCGTATTTTTTTTCTCTGGCTAAGTCAGGGTGCACTGAAAGAAGCATTTTAAAATCTGACAGAGGAACAGAGAACACAATAGAAAAAGGTATATCCCAGAAAAATTACTTATACGAAGAGAGTCAGGATCCTGATTTTTAGGACCCTGCAAGTAGCAGTTTCTGATTAAGCTGAGCTGGGAGCCTCTGGGAAAAATAAAGGAAGAACTAAATTTTTCAAAATAGCTTGAATAATAATAATTTTTTTAAACCATTCATCCTGAAATAAATGACTAATTTATTCCCAGAATTCTTCATCATTTCTGAATAATATACGTGATGAAGTGTGAGAATGATGCTTGATTAAATGAGGTCCCTGGAGTGCATCAGAGGAGATTTTGTCTGGAAAACAGCATCTGCTGTCTTTTTCTTTTCTTCTCTTAATGTTGTGTTGTTTCCATGTTTTATAGCATATTACCATCTTTCATTTTTAACAGAATGGGAAAATATTTATTCAGATTTTTCTGTGGTGGCCATACAATGGGCTTTTCAGTGTGAGGGTCGGAAAAATATTGCTGAATACTCATTTGTTTTTCCTGGCTAGAATAGTAATTACCTTCTCTTAGTCATTCACAGGTTATACAAATTGCAGTCATTATCTGATATAATCATGCCAGTAAATTTAATTCAGCTGGCTTCTTTCCAGACTATTTTTTCCACATTCCTGTTCTTACCAACACATCCAACATTAATGATAATGGCTTCAGAATAGCAGTGGTGAGAGCTAAGCAGGTATGTCAATGACAGTTGGAGATGTGACCACTTTTCTCCTCTGCCATTGGAACTAGTTTTATAATGATGAAATACATATGCATTGTCCAACACAGATGCCTTGTACACACCCAGTCCTAGAAGCTGAGGCCATGAGTATCTTAGTCAGAACATCACCTGGAAGTCCAACTTACTGGCATTCAGATGCAAACATCCATGGTGAATTTTGAACCACAGAAATAAAACAAGTAAGGAGATCGTATTAGCCCCATTACTTCTGGTATTTGACAAGATAAGTTGGCAGAAGAAATACTCTAATCACAGGAATGAAGGAAAAAAGTCAATGCTGCAATCACATCTCATATTTAACAGGCATTTTTCAACTTTTAAATCGCTGTGTTCCCTTCACGATTGTCTGCTGTGATTTCATGGACTCTTAATGGGACTACTGTGCTTGGCAACCTTGCTAGGCTCTTGTTCTTCTACCATCATCTAATGCCATGCCCTCATAGACCTACTGAAAGTGAGTCACATGCAGCATACCCCAAAATAATTAAACTGGGGAAGAAATTTCCTAAAAAGAACTTGTAAGGTTATCCTAAATATTACATGCTTTGTGTTTGGTATAATCATTGAAGATTTGGAACCATCCCTCCAGTATTTCTTCCCCTTCTGACAAGACTCCAAAGCAACCCACTGAAGTGAAACCAAGAAAAGCAGCAGAGATGTGCCAGATAGTGTCTATCCAGAACTGCCTAAGCCTTTCCATCAGACTTACTGCTTGAAAGTAGTTATTCAAATGACCCAAATGACTAATAGATCAGACTTCTCCATAACCTTTCACACAGCAAAGATGCCTGTGCATAGTCTGCCCAGAACATAGGAGTGATTTTGCCATATCTGGCACCCCGAGCAAGGGGTTGCCTTTCTGCGACCCAGGTCCAACTGTTTTGATAGTAATAGCCAATGATTTAAAAGAAGCAGCAAACAAGGATATTGTAGCAAAGTGCACAGTAGCAAATATTGTGCCAGAATCTGAGTGCCACACAATAAAGGGACAGACTAAAAAACAGATGGATACATTTGAGGAGTCATCAGACCTCCTCTTAAACACACAAGCCTGGCACTAGCCTCCAGCAGTCTCCCAGCCCACTGTCTAAACAGGATTTTCATCCCACTTTCTCTGACTGTACTCACACCATCTGCTTGCAAGTCAGAGCACTATGGGAACATCCAGTACCTGTGACACCAGTAGCTTGAATAAATGAAATATCCCATTATAACAGTGTACTTGTCCAGCACCAGAAATAAATGACAAAAGATGACTGGTATGTAAGTGGCCAGATGCTTGTCTACAAATAGCTTTGGATTAATAATGGGTCCAGTGGGTGGTTTTGTTTTGTTTTGTGTTTGTTATTTTTATTTTAAATTGAAAGCAAAACTGTTTAAGATCTTAGAGTACGCATTGCTTAACATTAGCAGACATTTTCTCCCTACCACATACTATATTTGATTAGAAAGGCAACCACTTTTACAAGCTGTTACACCAATATTAACTACCAACAAAGATAATATCAAAGATAAAACTGCCATTGAGTTACTACAAAGCTGTAATTTGCCTGAATATTTTTTATGAAATTACAAATTCAGTTATCTGTGATTATGAGCAGCAACATATCCCTGCGAGTTAATAATTACAGCCTTGGTTTTACTTGTTGACAGTCTATGACTAATTGCTGTCTAAAGATAATTTAAGCAGATCAATTAAAAATCAACCATCAAAAAAGGTAACATGCTTAACACGTATTTACATAGGATTGCAACGTTTCTGTACTTTATTTGGATCTCTCCATTATGTGGTAATTCCTTAAGAGAATAAGCCAAGCACATTATCTAAAAAGAGATTGTTCACCAATTGTTATATCTTTTTATTATTTGAGTTTTGTAACACTGTTTTTAATTTCCCTGTATTTAGAGCAAAGCAGAGATGACAAAGATTTCCCATTTACAAATTTCTTTCTAACACTATCAAGCCATGAACAATGAATTGCTAGGAACCAGACTCTGCCCCAGCGACAATCAGTTTGTTTCTTAAAACTTCGAACAGTCTGTGATCTGGTCCCATGGACTGAACATCTTTTAGATTGAGTGCATTAAGCATTCTCTCAGGGTGTATTTTCCGGTTTTATTTCTGCTGAAAGGAATCTGAGTCATGCTCAGTGTTCTGTAATGTGGATCTGAGAACAGTAAGTGGGGATGATGCAGAGGTTTTCTTCAAAAGCATGACCATCATCCACATTGAATCAAAAATGCCCTTATGGTGTTACACTGTTGCTTAGGAGCAGAAATACTAAAGCCTGACTGATTAGCTAGGTAAACAGGAATGCAAGAATCTTATCTTAAATCTTTTATAATCCAGCTTTCAGAAAGGATGCCTCTATTTAAGGAATAGCAGACTTTATCACATCAGGATGTTTTTATTATTTTTATCTGGAACGTCATTTGAAATTCAGGCTTTTGTGTGCTCTTCAACAAGAAGGGATCCCTACTGCTTTGAAAAGTCCCAAACACTGCATGAAAGATAAAACAAGGCTACAGATTTATTTTGTTTTCCTCCTGTCAACTTCTTTCTCTTTATTAAAACACCAAGTCTGTTTTCTTTTGAATATAACATTTGAACCATAGCTAATGGCTGAGATATAATAAGCACACATACTACCTACTCAGGAAAAATTTGGTTCTGAAAAGCCTTGAGAGATTACCAGCTTGACAGTGTACCTTTTCTGGTGGGAAAACTCTTTAACCCAATGTTGTAGGTTCTGTACTAAAATTGAAGAAAATACTCATTGTCACTTACTGTTGCATTGTTGTTTATGATTGCAAAACAAGACTTGCCCATTAGTGATCTAATACAGAACCAATACATACATACATTAATGCAGTAAAAGCAGCACAGTAAAACAGAGTAATTTTTCTGTTATTCTACATTTTGATTAAAAATTCTAGAATCAAAGAAGTTGAAAAATAAGGTGATCAACGGTTCCTGGGCTGCATTCAGAAGAGTACTACCAGAAGGACAAGGGAGATAAGCCCTCCCCTCGGCACTGCTGAGACACACCTAGAGCACTGCACTGCATTTTCAGTTCCCCGGTACAAGAGAGGCAAGGATGTGCTGGAAGAAGCAAAAAGCTCCAAAGCATCTGACACACAAGGAAAAGCTGAGAGAGCTGGGGCTAGTCAGTCTTGAGAAGAAGAAATTTGGGGGGTCTCACAATGTACATAAATACTAACAAGAGTAAAGAAAACGGGCAGAAACTAAAATATTTAAAATTCCGTTTCAAGAGAGAAATGAAATAAAACACACACACTAATCTTTGTTACTATGAGGGCAGTCAAAAGCCAGCAGAGCTTGCCCAGAGAAGCTGTGGAAACTTCATCCTTGAAGGTATTTAAAGCCCAGCTGGAGACTTTCCTGGGTAACCTCTACTTTAGCTGACCCTGCTTGGAGCAGGGGATCGGACTAGATCATATCCAAAGACTGCTTATATTCTAAGAATACTTTCAACACTAATATTAGATTAATTTATCTGGTATCAGTAAGTTTATGAAGCAGATTTTAAACATTTAATCAGGAAACATTAAATAAATATCTAATCTCTTCAAATTAACAATAAAGGCTTGATATAAAGTGAGATTGGAAAGGATTTAGTAAATTAGTGTGCTAAGTGACAGGTTAATTGCTCTGCGGATCATTAAGCAACACATTTATTTGGCAACAAACAATTTAACATATGGATTCAGCCTGTTAACAGGGAAAAAAATCTTTTCTAGGCATTTGCTCATATTTTTCCACATTTTTTCAAGATACTAATCTGATTCTATCCATATCTCATATCCAGAAAAACAGAGATAAAAATGTGCCATTATTTCACTTTCCCCTCATTTCTACTGAAAGCATAAGAAAACCAAAACAAGCATTCATATTTAAGAGAGAAAAGAAAAATAACTAAGACATACACAGAAAAAATTCAGTCTTAGTTTTTTGATTAACCTGTGAAAGAAACACCAACCGCACAAAGGATGGCATGACCTACGCAGGGTTGCATGAAAGGTGGAGAAGGCGTCTTCCATATGCATGGTACAACAGCTTCTCTTTCCCACACTTGGCAATGAGAGCCAAGGAATAAAAGAAATTAATCAGTAAACTGGGAACACAGTAATTTCAAGTCTCAAAGAAGTCAGCAAAAATCTGTCAAAGACCTCTTAATCTCTCATCCTGAGAAATCTTGATAAATCTTACTAGATTTCTTAGAACACACACAGACCAGACATACAGTAACTTGCAAAGAAAAGAATATGGAAAATTTCAGGTGCTTTAATATTACTGGCAAGGCTAAAGATGCTACTTATTCCAGTGAGAAGTGGGGTTTTTTTAGAAATTTAAGTAGTTAACAGAAAATTCTTGAAGCCCAGTACTTGCTCCCCACATGTACCTAATTCCCACTAATTTCATTAAATATTGATATTTGTTTGGGTATCTATTGAGATTAATTGAGTCAAGAACTAAGTATTGATCAAAGCAAAGAGGAAATCAATACTTATATTGAAGGAAAATATATCTTCATCTTCACTGAAAACATTAAGCCAATAGGCCAAATATTTGCCCTAACTTATTTATCCATTGTAACTCCTGAAGATTCTGCCAGTGTAACCGTGCATAAAAAATAAATAAATTTATGTTATGTAGTTTATATAACTCAGTGATTAGCTGAAGTGATTCCTTCTATTTTGCCTCTGTCAAGGAGAGAAAAGGCTAATAAACTCATCCTGACACTACTGTAAAACTCAGCAGCTAGGATTAAGTGTTCTCCAAAAGTACTGCAAGTGTTTTGTTGTTTGTTGTTTTTTTTTTTAATCCATTATAGAGTATGAGAGCCACCCTATATAATCTCAGTGTTCTTGAGAACTACTCTGCAAATTCTACAAATAGAAAAAAACTATTTATGGAATAAAGCACAGACATGGTCCCTCTTCTAGAGTCTTTTTCAGTGGAGCATATTGTTGAAGAGATTATATATGATTAAGTCTCCAACAGATAATTCATATAAAATGGACTAGATGACCTCTAGATATGCCTTCCATCCTATATCATTCTGTTCTACAGAGAAAGGATATCATGACAAAAATCCCATGTTGTTGTACACTTGTAAAAGCAGCATCCAATAGTTAAGTAAAGACTCATTCAGAGGCTCTAAGACAAGAAGAGCTATTTTATTTCAGAACTAAAAATGTAATCGTTTTATTCTTAATTTTTTTCTTTTGCATAATTGTGACTTCAAATTCTTCCTGTATTTACAATCTTTTCTAGTTAGGAACCTTTCATTTGGTGCAGAACAAACACTGTGCTTACTGATATTTGAGTCATTATTTTCCTTGCAATTTAATCTGACCTAAATATGTAGCCCACAATGACAAGCATTAGTGAGCAACAGATAAAGTTTTTATCACATATGAAGCATTTTATCATACTCTGTTCTGTGTCTTATATGTATTAAGTATACCTTCATCTAGTACATGGCACTGGAAAAAATTCATATGGCACATTTAAAAGGCAACCTTTTACACATGAATATGCATTAAATACATTGTCCTAAAAAGAACTTAACATTGGATGGTAGAGAAAAACAGACTAGTTGTTGTGGGGTTTTTTAGAAAAATATTAATTTATTTCATCAGGAATGAAAATGTTCATCATTGTTAGAATGTTGCTGCACTGGAAAAAGTGTGTTCCTTTTCATGAAAACACTAATAAATCAGGTGAAGCTGCTAATTTATACAGAACAGAGAAGATTTAACTCCTGGCTTTTGAAGACTTATTTGACTGTGGTCTTAGTATGGAAGCAAGGATCTGTCATGAAAAGGATTCAGTTTCAGGTAACAGCTTTCATCTTTATTTTCAACCTTGTGTGAGGAGGAAGCAACATGTCAGCTTCTTTGTTTTAATATTCCCATTACACTTGTGGGCAGCAGTTGTACTGTTTTGGGAAAAGCCTGCTATGCCACTATATTCGAGCAGAAAAAGCCCAGTAAGAAAAAGTGGTGCAAATAACCTCATAACTGAACTCCTCAAAAATCTTATCATCCAAGCTATTTCATTTTTCTTCATTTCACTAAAAAAATCCCTTACATATTTCATTTGGATTTAGGTTAACCTTCCATCTGTCTTTTTTTGGGAAGAGGAAAATAATAGTAGAGATTGACATTTTAATTTCTATCTGTCAAGAATGAAATATTTGAACAAGCACACACTTTAACAGGGCAGGGGAAACTTGACTGAGATCTTCACACTAGATTCAGGAGAGGAAAGAGGTATCAGAAAAAAATCTGTAATGATCCACACTGAGGAAAAACTGTATTTTACTTAGCTTGGATGGGCATCTTATTTTTGCAAAAGTTAGTTCAATTCTCAAGTGTAAGAGAGAACAAAAGTTACTCCTATGTCACTTAATGCCGATTATGATAGAATAAAGGCAGGTTTTCCCAATATCAGCTAAAGTTTTGTATCTCCATTGATATCTAATATTCTTCCTCAACTATATTGTAAAAATGTTTATTTATAAAGTCAAGCAGATATACCTTGCTGTTTTTCCATGGAGTGTAACGGTGTGTTTAGACTGCAATTCAAGAATCCACAACCTCTCTTATAACTATAGAGAAAGAATGAGGATATTAACTTCTGTATGCTAGTATCACCTTCTATGAACACCTGACTCTTGGAATTTGTTGGCTTCTTAATAAAACGTTGAATATTTATCTCATATACTTTTGTAATAAAAGCAAAATGGAGAAAAACACAAATATGCTTTCTTTTTTCATAATAACAGAAGAGAACAAAAACTATCATTGCCCTTTCTATAAATGGATTGGGTAAAGTGTGGAAGAAAAACAAATGGTAACAAATGTTTGCTAGGGAGTGCTAAGAAACTAGTAAGGGAATTTGAGTGCTGGAAGTAAAAATCATGTAGCTATTCAGCAGCA
The DNA here is from genome assembly GCF_020740795.1 of Apus apus. Lineage (NCBI taxonomy): Eukaryota > Metazoa > Chordata > Aves > Apodiformes > Apodidae > Apus > Apus apus. Next base: position 30,901,760 of record NC_067287.1, on the reverse strand, counting down.
ATACATAAAAAAGCAGCACTATAACACAGCAATCCAACTTCTTAAAAGCCTAACTGCTTTCAGAGTATTCAGTCCAACTTAAAACGCTAGAAAATCTAGATTTTCAGATTTACTGGGTAGTTACCAAATTATGCTTATGGTTGTGATCAAGTAGTATGATTATTAAAAACTATGTCATGAAGAATTACTTGAGCCAAAAACTAGTTCCAAATGTTCTAGCTCTATGCTCAACATAGTTCCAAAGGTATTTCATGATCAGATGTGATCAGTAAAAAAAACTTGTGCATACAGAGAGTAAACAAAGATATTATATATGCATTTTATGTATTTCAGTTAGAAGTGACCACCATATGAAATAGTTCTGAAGAACTAGGGCTACCAGTGGCAGCAACAAGTTAACAAGAAATTACTGATGGCAGGGATATTAAGTAAAGTCCCATTTTCATATATCTGTTGAGCATATTTCACTTCTAAAACAATTATTTTCTATAAAACTTGGCACAGGAAAGTATTTCTTAAACAGTGTAAGAGTTGATCTCCCATGTTTCCATTCCTCACAATCTGTATAACAAGCTAGAACACTGAGATAATTTACCAGGAACAACAAAAACTAATGAAAACAACACTTCCTCGCTGTAAGTCTGCAGATTTCTAGGGAATATGATAAACAGTGCTTTTGAAAGAAAAGTCATTGAAATTTTGATTTGTTGCAGATAAGGAAGTAACATTCATGTCAGTTATTTCTGAAGGAGTTAGTAATGACAATAGGTGAGCAATATAATAATGAATCCATTGCTGTATATTCTTGCATAAAATCATGTCATTTATTGTACGTTTATAAATGTCAAATGCGGTCTGCCCCAGATGTATTTCAACACTGGGAAACCGGAGAAATTTTGTAATAGTTTATTGGAAAAGTTTAGTGATTTGGTTAAGAAACTCAGTTAAGCCGCAAATTTAGTGATTTGATGAAGAAGTTGTTTATTGATGTAGACATGAATAGACAGCCAGACAAATAGCTATTCCTCCAAAATGAAAGGTTTCCAAATGTTTACTAAATTGTATTTCTGACTACCAGAGGATAGAAAGGAGTTATCATGGGCATGGCTCCAGCTCTGCAATCATAAAGTCAAATCTAACTGAATGGGTGTGGAAGTGAATAGCCAAGGACTTGTACTGCAACTGGCAGAAGTGCCAAAGAGGGAAATTCCCTCCATGAAGGACCACCACACTTCCTTTCTGTACACTAGCAGAGAAATTGGCAGAGCTCCTCTGAGCTCTGTTTGTGGAGAAACGTAATTTCAGCACACTGGATGGAGCAATTTCTGTAATAAAACTCTCATCTGTGAATTAGCGTTAAAGAGTTACATTTCTTCATAAAACTCCCAATATTTTTCTAAGTTAAACAGAACTTCTTAAATTTTGTGACCCTTTTGATAAGACAAAAAGTCCCCCTCCTCACAAGAACTGATAAATTGCAATTCCAGATACTACATTGAGGGATTTAAGACATTCAGCTCAAGCTAATATACCCGTCACATCACTCATGCTTCATTTGCCCCCTGATTATTATTCCAGTACCATTGACCAGGATGGTAATTCCCCTAACACATTACAAGGTACTTAGCAAGCTCCAGCACCTCAAATTGCAAGTGTGGCTGAGGCCAGGAAATCATCAAGTCTGAAGTCACAGAAGCATGTTGACTAAAGGTAACTTAGTGGTAGTCCACCTTCTCTACAGCTACTGGAGAAAAATGCATTTCTTAAACAGATAATAAGAGCAGGGACCTAATTTAGCTGTTCTGATTAGCCTTGCCACAGGAGTGCATCCTGAAGGAGGTTAGATTCCTTAGGTCAGAGCAGATTTTCCGAAGATCTTACTTTAGTGCATCTCACCATTTCATTTCAAACAGCAGGGAAATCATAAATAAACAAACAGATTCAGTTATGTTCTCTAGGTTCAAAGCACAACTTTAGACTTACTACAGTTCTGTCATGTATATAATTGCAGAAAATATGATATATCAAAAATGACCAAGGTAAAGACACTTGGACAAATAAATCACTGGTAGAACTCTATCAAGCTCAGAAGAGATGAACCACATTTCTTCCTATTAATACTTATGTGATTAAAAAAAAAATTAGCATTATTTGTAAAAACTGCATTTACAACTCAGTCTATACAAGTCTGCAGTAACATACACTTCAATCAAGAGGGCAATTACACTAAAAGGACTGTCAGGGTGGAGTTTCAGCATTCCTCAAAAGGAAAGATTATTTTCCTTAGGTTGAAAATATCCCTGGAGCCACTGTATTAAATTTTATGGAATTACACCATAAATTAATTTGGTCTTCAGTGTTTGGAGCGTAAACAATGTCCTTATTAGTGTGTTCAGACCTCTCTGGTCATAATGAACTGATGAGATTATTCTATTCACAGGCTTCACAATGATAAGGATCATTATGTATTGTCAAAAGATTCAGCAGATTCATAACACTGAAGCTTTGCTGAAGTATCCCGATGTTAAAGGCTGATAAATTAGGCAGCCTTGGAATTCTCATTAAGTATGTCAAGCTGAATTGCTGTGTGTTTTGCCTTAGCTAATGGGCTGGGTGACCAACAGCAATTCACAATTGAGGGCATAATAAGATCATCTTATTAATATAGTTGAATGAGTGTTTAGGAAGGTGCCAAGTGGTAAAAAGCTCTTTTAGGTTTGAAGTGGGCTGTTCCATATTGTAGAATGTAAATACTTATAAAGAAACAGACAGAAGCAAGTGCAAAAAATCCATTTCCAATGACTATCACAAAAATGAAATTCATTAATTAATTCTTGATTATGACTAAGTGTGATTCACACTGCCTGTCCTCTACTAGTTTCAGGCACTGAACCCAGACCCTAAACAGCCCATTTCTGGTTCATCCTTCCAGGAAAATTTTAAACATCAGCACCCATCACCTGTATTTCCCTTCTTTTTCAAGCAAAGCCTGTCAGCCTTCATGGCTACTGTTAATGCTTTCCCTTAAGTTTTATTTCAAATTGGTTTCTTTTTGCTTTTGAAAATAACTTTGTGGTTCACAAGTCCCACCTCCATAAACAAAAGAAGCCATGAAAACACCAAGGATACAAAACCAGCCATAACAGCATTGCTGCTCTCTGGTCTTCTTACAAAAGACCCAGAACATTTTTCAGCCCTGCTAAGCCTCCTCTGAGATATCCAGTCTGGTTTTATTGAGAAAAGTTAAGAACTAATGACTGATCCTTAACTTTCACTGTTACGGAAACTTTAAATACATCTAGTCAAGACAAAGAAAGAGGATCTTATTCTTATGCATTTATCTGTGCACTAGCACAGTTTTAAGTCATGTAAGCCTTTCTCACTGCATTTATTGATATTACTAAAGACTTGAAACAGGTACTATTGCAACTCTGCTTATATTTGTAGATGCTGAAAGCCATTATGTAATTTTAAGTGACAATTCATTTTCCTTTGAAGAAACCTTCTATAAAAGTATAAATAACATTTTCAAGGCGTACACAAAATGAGAAAAACAAATAAAGTGCATCAGTTTTCTTTACAAGCTTTCTTTTCCTCCTGTGTGTATGACTTCTCTCAGTAGAAATTAAACTGTGACAAGCTGCCAGTTATGGAACAGCATAACTCAATACATTTTAGACTAACTTGACTTCTTTATTTAGGAGTATTGACCGCTATACACTTAGAGGAGCAAAAACTTCTTTCTTCTAAACCAATTCTGTGTAAACTTTTACTCTGAAATTAATTAAGCAAATTGTTCTATTTAAGTCTTTGGTGAATTGGCCTTTTTGATGCAAGTGTTGAGATTATTGCTCTACCTTGTATCTCAATAGCTGATGAAGATACATGCCCTCCTTCCTTATTCCTCCATTACAACCTCCATGTCCTGCAAATTTTTGAAGTTTTTTTTTTAATGTAGATTTCAAATCTGACTGGAGAAGTCTGACCTTCCTCCTGGTATTTTCTGTACACTGGTTTAAGACAAGACATCAACATGTGCTTTGGAACTGGGATGTTGTCACTTGGATGGATTTTTCTGTGTACTCCAGGAATGTTTAGTTAGTGCAGCAGATCTAGTCCAGGAACCATGATAACTTTGCAACTGACATAGTCTGTAAGCTTATTAACATTAAAATGAAAAAGAGAGTTCCTTGGGACCACAGCTGCTTCCTTGCAGTGTTCCTAAAGTACAGCCATTCTGTTTGATAGTGTGAAGATACATTTTGGCTTTAAATTATAATCCACCTTCCCAAAAGCTTTCAAAACTACAGGCATTCAAGAATCTAGAATTGGACAGAAAATATAACTTGGAATTCAATTTCCTTTCCCTCAGCACATACAAAAAAAGATATTTTTTTTCAAAACAAAAATACCACAAAGCAATTTACTAAATGACACAAAACTCCCGCAATACTAAGTCTAGTTAATGGCCTTATTCACTGTGCCTCAAAATAATTAAAAAGCATTACTGCCAGTGACAATTACTTTGAGCTTTATTAAATCTTGTGATGTACCCATCCCTATCAGTTTGTCACGTGAGTGCTGGGAGGATTGCTTAATGCAATATCTTCTGTCTGTCATCTCAGGAGCACTGCAGAATGTCCCCCATGGTGACCTTACTGACAGTTGTAAAAGAGTAAAAATAAAATAAGATCACTTTATATGAAATGTAGACTTTTCTGGTTAATGGCATGGTTGATCTTTAACTCTCACAGTGCTGAGGATATTTGGCATTAGCCTTTTCCTCATTTGTTGCACATGTACCTCTGCTGAGTGTTAAAATTCAACCCACTGAAAACTAAAGCCTTGTAGGAAGAGGGCACAGGGGTCCCAAGTTGCAGGGACAGGATTCTCTTCAACAGCTTGCTGTTATCTCCTGGCCTGGGCCCCTGGTATACGTTATAGAAGCACTGAACTACAAGATACAGAGGTAAAACCAAACTTGGAAAAAAATTCTAATATTCAGCTCAAATTTTGACTGAAGTTATTATTTAAAAATACAAATAAAAAGCCTCCAAATAAACTGCTGGGGGGGGGGGGGGGGGGGGGAGGGGGGCGCGACAACAAAAAAACACAAAAGCAAAACAAAAAACAAACAAACAAAATAACTCCAAACCTATAATTTGAATTATGGCCAGCTGAAAACAGTAGCCATCCTGGTACTGGACCTTGTCTAGAACAAAAAAAGCTCTCTCAAATAGCTAGCTCAGCTGACTCGGCACTAAGGCAACAGAGATACTCTAGTAACAGTCCTTAGGCATGGAAAAGTAATTTCCCATAGGGAATGGTACAAATCTTTGATGACAGTAACTTTTTAAACAGCCTTTGCCATTAGTTACAGAGATGCATTGTACAGAGGCAGCAAGACAATCTGAAACTTGTGATTTAGAGAAACATTCTAAAATTGCATTTACATTCAAAAAATCAAATGCATATAATTCTCAGTTAATTACCAAAGATTTTCCACCTGTCTGCCTAAAATGTGACCTCTTATTTTGTTACAAATGTTATAATTTTTCTTGCTTTTTCAAGAAACTGGTCCCAAGTTACCAGTTATTTCATGGAACACAATGGACATTATTCTTTCATCTTCTTAAACTGACATAGTCCCCAAACGCTCACATCACTTGGGATATACAGAACTCAACATTTCACAGTGAGAAAGTCCTTTGTTTAAGGATTAAGTGCATTTCCTGATTCTGCTGCATTTCAAGATTTGGATGAGTACCAAGTATTAAGACCTTTGTCTTCAGTACAGAATTGTGAAATCTCAATGAGTTTTAAAATCTGCAGATAACAAAGCTTGTAGAGACTACAAATAAACTGGAGGACAAGCTAGGAATTCAAATGAACGTGACAATTGGAAAAGCAGATGAAAAGCACAGGATGTTTATTCAGTGGGGACAAAGGCAAAGTTCTGCACCTAAGCATGAATAATTAGCTATGCAAATGTAGGACATGGATCAAGTATTTAGCAGTTTTACAGAAAAAGATGTGAGGTTCATCAATGATGAACCTGAGTGAACAATGTTATGCTGCCGAGTAGAAGCCAAATAACCCCCTCAGCTGAAAAGGAGAGTTAAGATTCATCAGGCAAACCACTCCTATAGACAGAACTGATAAAGAGGGAGCGTGCTCTCAAGCTTCTAGGTTTAATTTCAAAGGAACTTGGAAAAACTGGATGGAATAAAACAAGCAATAAAACAGCCACGGTTTATTACTTATGATGAAAGACAAATATTTGGAATTGCTTAGCTCAGAGTAGTCAATAATAAAATATCAGTCATTTAGCACACAAAACTTTTTTTATAAAACTAAAGTGATTAACATGTGTGTACCTGTCATTATAAGATAAGAAAATTCAAGTTCCTCTCCAGAAAATAAGCCTTTATTTCAGCCCTTCACTTTCCTTACTGATAGGAGTGATATGGACATCATCTCTAACATAAAATCTTCAAGAACAGGAAAAAGAAAGAGCTGTTAGGAATAAAGAAGGTGTAATGGATCCTGTCCCAGTACTCCTTAAAGTTCCTTCCAGTATTGTTTCTACTAAAAACCTAGCCAGTACACGTTTGCACATAGACTAATAAAGAGTACAGGAAATAAAAACATGTTGAATACTCTTTTCTCCTGTAACGTTTCTCCAATTTTCCTTAATTGTGGCAGTCACACAAGAAGGCTCAAGCTTCTATTATTTGGTATTAGGGGAAGAACATACACCTGACTTTGCTGGTTTGGATTGACATACTGCAATTGGTTTTTTTGCCTTCAAAAGAACACTGAAAAATTGTATCCAACAACTCAATCTAAGCAACAATCGGACACTGCTGATTCTCATCAGTTAGCTACTGTTTTATTCCCATGAACAGAGTTCAGCATACATCCTTTTGATTAAGGAAGGCACATTCCTTTGGAGTACTGAACAGATGTAGTGCTTTTAAGGCAGTACTCCTCTAATAAGGAAGCAACTTATTACTATTTCCAGTAATTCAGAGAAAGAGAAGCCTTGAATAACTGCAATAACTCCAAACTGACCAAAGGCATAAGACTGGAGCAGAAAATAGTTTCTCCAGACTTGCTTTGCAAACAACACATTCTCTAGATTTTTTGTTTGGGGAAGGTTGGTCTTTTTTCCTTTTTTTTTTTTGGGGGGGGTATATGTGTAGGATGTGCATGTTTGGGTCTTAGTAGGTTATTTTAAACAAACAAGATTAATAAAGTTTGTAGACCCATCACACCACATAATTCAGTGAATTAAATTACAAGTCAGAATTTTTTTCTGCATGGCAGAAACTGTAGAGATGGTGTAGCCAGTGGAGGGTCTTTTTTATAGCCATCTAGAAAAAGTTTTTGGCTGCCTAGTAACAGGATCATTCTAGAGTAGAAATAATCTGTCAGAGGTAAATGTTTTGACTGACAAGCGAAGCCAAACATAAACAAGCCTTTAGAGTTAGCATGAAATTAAGCTTGGAGTTCTATTTATTTATGAACCAGAAATATACAGGCCTGCCTTTCAATAGTAAGGGCTTTTCATGCACAGATGGTCTGCGGTGCTGCAGCAGTATCTGTATTTGCTATCACACTTGAAAAAACACCTATGTTATTTTTTGAATCTAATCTTACCCATCATCTGTTCCTTGATCTGAACATACTGAGGACCTTTCAAAAAAAAATAAATCACCACCTAAAGTAGTCAAGGACTTGTACAGCACATGGGACAGGAAGGATAAAATTTATCTACAGCTCAACAAAAGGATAATGGGAGGCAGCCAGTTACCAGCCTTCATGTAATATGTTGTAGAATATTTTGTAAATTAAGTTTCTGAAGGGAGTTTGTAGGTGTAAACACAACAAGTTGCATTTAGTTAATCCATGAAAGTATTTAGTTAAGGAATAGTTCTACCACATGGTGTTATGTAGGTATCTGTGAGGCTTTTAGAAATTCAAAACTTCCTTCTGAAAAAGAGTTTTAATTTCTGTTGCCCTGAAGTTTCACAGTATCAATTTTCAAAATACCTATTGGTAAAAATAATATTGAGTCAGACAAAATGTAGTTTATAACAGCGAGACAGAGATTAGACTTCAGGATATGTTCTCCTCTTTATACATATGCTTAATTCCTCTCAGCACTAATGATTATTATTTGCATGTTTCAGAACAGACTATATCCTTTCAACTTTACTGCAATATGCAGGTTCCATTTCAAAAGTGAGTGGATGTTAAATTTAAGATCATTGTATACAGTACACAAGATTACTTAATGATACAAATAATACGACTACACCATGTCATGAAGGTTCAAAGCATGGCTGAAGAAGATTTAAGTCAGCAGCAATCTCCAATCCTACACATTTATAAGGCCATCAAAATGTTACTCAAGTTATAATTGCTGTATTCACCTAAAAGACCATCTCTTTTATTCCATGTATCAGGATCAAGTCACCATCTCCTCCATTAGAACTTGGCAAAAAATCATGCAGTACAATGAAATAAATGACACCTCCATAATTTAAAATGCCTAAGTAATTGTGTTAGATGCATAGTGTTCATATTTTGCTTTGAAGAATCAAATTATGAGAGGAAGCCAGTATTGTTACCTTTTTCTTTATATAGGCCATTGATTTTATGTAGTCTTGTGCAAGTAACTCAACATTTATGTCTCAGTTCATCTGGGATGGATGAGGTTTAACTAATGACTGTTCAGTACTTGGGAGCAACAGCAAAGAGTATCACAAAAATGCAAACCAGTTTCTTAGGTCACACAACAGTGCACTAAACATCAGATACAAGCTGTGGTGATATCTAATATGAAGTAAAACACAGTACCAAACAGGAAAAGATAGAGAAAATATAGGCTACAAGAATCCCTATCATATTTTCAAAGGTCTCATCAGTTTTGGTTTTAACACTGACTCCAAGGGAGAATTCAGTGAAATATTTTACTAACTTAAGTCCAAGTTACTTCAGATGCTTCCAGAAGTATGTTTATACTCATGGCATTCCAGTACTGCTGACCAACAGAGATATCTTAGACTGACTCTGAAAATGACATTGGAAGCAAATAAAAATCGATATTTGACTGTGGGTCCATTCAAGTGCCTGACACCATGCAAATAAATTTCTAGGGAGGCCTGCTTAAGTGAAGAAAAAACTTCACACTTCCTCATCTCTTTCTTCCTATATTAGCAATGAAGCAGTATGCTACACTTAGCTGAGATTATAACATGCTCAGAAGAGATACAAATTAGAGGAGCATGAAATATTGGATGGAACTGCACTTTTCTCAGACATTTTACTGAGTTGAATAACACATTTTCATGAGGAGGAGTGAAAGGCAAAAAGCTTTTCTGAACAATTTTAAAGATAACCTACTATCATAACAATAGAGAAATAATTACTGACCTAGCTTTGCATCCTCCCCCCTACATGTAGTCACAAATAAAACCATATTAAAAAAGAAGGAGAAAAACCCCCTGTTAAAACTTTGAACAGAAATACTACTTTTGTCATGCAAAAGCCAATTTCATTACAGTATCTGGGAGACAAAACAGATTTCCTTTTCCTTTTTTTCAAGAAAGGAAAATAACACTTCTTCTAAACTTACAAGAAATACAGTAAATGTATTTTTTGCCCTCAGGTGGCAATGTCAGCTCCTTCACTGAGGGAAGCCCAGGTTGCAGGACTCCACCAAAGGGCTGTAAGAGCTGAGGGAGGGACATGTCCCCGGTACAAACCTGTGGTGAGCTGACCTTAGCTGGCTGCCAGGCATCCACCCACTCACTCCCTTCCTCAGGGCAGGGGAAAGAAAAGAAAGTGATAAAGATAACAGGTGAAATCAGGGACAGGGAAATCACTTACACGTTACTGTCACAGACAATACATACTCAACTTGGGGAAAATTAACTGAATGTATTGCCAATTAAAATAGAGTTAGATAGAAAGAAGCACAGACAAAATTTAAAGCACATTTCCCTCATCCTTCTTTACCTCAGTCTCTACTTCCTCATTCCCTCCCCAACCCCTGAGGATCAACACACAGCAGTACCTCTTTGCTATTCCTTCCTCTTCACAGGTTTTCTCTGCTCCAGCGTGGGTTCCCTCCACAGGCCCCAGCTCCTTCAGGACAAACTTGCTCCTGCTTAGGCTCCTCTCCACAGGCCACAGCTCTGACAGAAACCGCTTCCGCACGGGCTCCACACCACAGAGCAACCCCTCCTGGAGCAGCACCTTCTCTCAGAACCACTTCACCCCACTGCCTGAGGTATGTTACACACGGAAATGCCTCATATGCATTTCCAACAAGGGGCTACACCTGTGGCTGAGGATGGCAGGTGGGTCCAGCTGCCACGGCTGCGCCTGACGCGGGGCAGCTGCGGCCGCTCCCCGCAGCCCTGGCCTCCCGCAGCCCCGGCCTCCTCCCGCCGAGCCAGCGCAGGCTGGCAGGGCCATGGCCTAGGCCCGACCTGCTAATTTGAATCCTACCAGAAATCCTAATAACTTAAAAACTGGGAGCCTGACCTGAACGAGCGGCCCTGGGCAGTGTGGCAGAAAGCACGAGGCACGGCCTTTTCCAGGGCACCCAGAGAAGGCTGGAGGTTGCCTCTCCCACCCACACACCACACCTGCAAGCAGCCTCAGCTGCACTTCGACAGAAGCTGCTCTTAATCACAGCATTAACACTTTCCACCTAGGTAGGGTGTTTCTCCTTCCTCGCTTCAAACTCGTTCCTGGCAACCACGGTGCTCAGAGGAGGAAGGAGCCATGGGTATCAATGTACCAGTTAGCAAGAAAGAAGCGCGGTTGAGAGTAATCCATGCCTTTCTAGGACGAGGCCTCATTGCATTTGTATTCAAAAAATTCAGTGCCCCTCTGATGCCCAACCAAACGAGCAATTAATTGTCAAGGCACAGCTACAACGGCAAAATAAAACCTGTAGATTTAATCAGCATTTCCATGGTAGCTGAAATTATGCTATTTAATGGCCAGAATGGGTATGCAATAAAAATGAGTTGACTGTTTATCCCCAAAAATTGATTCCTGGAAGAACAGTCAAACAATAGCTTCAGGAAATAACATTACAAAAATATTAAACCACAGGTCTCTCGGTTGCCGTAAAACATGGGCATAAAATTTAAATCTCTTTAGGACTACACCAAATTTAGCCATAGATGTATCTGGAGAAAACAAATTTAGAAAGGGAGATTCTGTTTGGAATAAATCTTGAGAACAACCTAGCTGACTGACTTTTCATAAAGACTACTTTTTCTGGGGAAAAAGATGTTAAGGCTCCCTGATGCTTTAGATGTTTGGCTTTTTTTTTTTTTTTTTTGAGAAATACCTCATTGTTTTAATTTTACAGTAATTAATTTTCTGCAGATAATAGTGCTCTCTCATCAAGTCAATGTATACAAAAAAGGTAAAAAAATTATTTGAAAATGGTGTGATCCACTTCATTGAGAAGTTGAACAAAAATGTCCTCGAGGTGGTGCTCTGATGAATGCTGGAGGTTTAGATGTGGTGTTAAAATCAGACTGTTGCTATCATTCCAGACTTAAATTGGACATAATATATCCAACAAACATTTGGAAAATAAAACTACTCAATAAACAAGACTGTTGAGTATAGGTTACCATAGACACCAATTTCCCAACATCTCGAGAAGCGTGTGCAGACCATATTTATAACTTTTTAGGGTGAAATAATATGCTATCCATGTTCATTTATAGAGATTTTTGCAGTTTGCCAATTAAGCTTTTTATGTCTCAATATGTGGTGATTTTATAAAAGGTATTTGGAAAAAAATGATGGAAATTGATATTCTTTTTGCAGTTTTGCTTCTTGATAATGACAGAAAATGCTTCCATCATGCAAATTAATCCTTTTAGAGAGATATGACAGACTGATGTTAACTGTCTTGCTGTCAAGTTTTAAAGCAACCTCTCATTTTTCTTTAACTTCCATAAGGTACTTCAATCTACTATGTTTAAAAAACAAAGTAAATAGAAAAATAAATTGTTTGCTTCACCCACATGTTCATTGTATATTGAGAACACTTGAACACCATATTCCTCATAAGTCACAAGCTCAGTGGGCCTGTGCTTCCAGACTTCCTTGTTTCCAGAGTGTACTCTTGCCACATTCAGCTCCTTCTCCCCAGGCACCTTCCTGCAGAGATTCCCTGCAGCCACTCTGCCCCAAAACTGCATGGATGAACAAGGTTATCCTGGCCCTGGGGCATTTGCCTTTGCTGAACTTCAGGAGGTTCCTGCCAGTGCACTCCTCTAAGTTTGCTGATGTCCCTGTGAAGGTCAGCCTTGCCTTCCATTGTATAGACCATTCCTCTCAATTTTCTAATCACCCACACACTTCACATGAAGGTATTTTATCCCACATTACAGGTCACTAATGGAATTGTATCTTGGGCATCCAATTTTAGGGACAGAAGTTTGAATGCAGGATTTACAGCATTCACTATTTAACTTGAGGAATAAGTTTATTACACCTTCTCCAGCGAGGAACTATGCTATTAACTCACGATACAGATAGAGAGGAAGTGAACAGGATTACAGTGGATGAAACCATTACAGAAGGTGAAACACTTTTTTCATTAAATAGACAAAAAAATGAACAAATTTTTGATACGTTGCTTTAGGAAATATGAAACTTTCATAAAGCATGATTTATTATTCACAGTTCTGAGCAGCATTTTTAAAGCTGGTGATAGAAAAATGTCTGGTGTTCAAAAGCTGAAACTCTAGGAGTAACAGGTTTACATTTTGTCTTTGTCTGCATGATAAAAAAAAAGGACAAGTACAATAACAATACAGCAGATATTAGGATTTTCACAGTTAGCAGCCTGCCTGTCACACCCCAGATTGTCTTACTTGCATACAGATGGCTTTCACAATATTTTTCCCAAGTATCCTGCCATACTGAAATGCCTTCTATAAAATGATTCACCATATGTTTATAAATACTATGTATGTAATCATTACATCTTGGCTGAAAGAGAGGGACATTTGCATATAGAAACTGTCAGTATCTCTCTAATGGACAATATTTTAAATATACATACACCTTACAATTAATTATAAGTGATGATTACTCCTAGGAGAGGAATTAAAGACATTTGGTTCAGCACAGTCTGACAGGTTTCATATAGATGCTCCGAACTACCTAAACACAATTTGAATAGTCAGTAAATGTAGAGTGAATACATACCTTGCTGCTAGAAATACACAGCCATTCACCTCTTTCATCCCAGATTCATATTTTGGGAATAGTACAAGTACTATGGTACTTAGAATAAAATACTGATATAAAAACAGTAAAAATGAAATAAATATTTCAGCAAATGCCAAGCCTAAGGGCTGCAATGACAAAAACTTTAGGAAATACTGGAAACAGCCCATCAAGAGGGTTATTCTTACAGGTATACCCATTGTGTGTGAAAGATGTGGGCTAAAATGCTGAGCTGTGACTTGAGATACAGTATTTCTTATTAACACAATAAGTGTAAAGTTAATGTAGCATTTTGTAGCTCACAAATTCACAAAACAAGATAAATGAGAGGAAGTTAACCAAGTGACTGGCCAACAAGAACCAGGCAGGCAAACTGGATTGCAAGACATGGAGCAGATAGATGCAGGAAAGGCAATTTTATCCCAGCTCCTGCCATGGCTGCCCCATCTGCCAGTTGATCTGTTCTGTAACTCATAGACCACATATGCAGTTGAATTACCTGGTTTCTGCTTGGCAAACAGAGTGGCTGGAAATCTGACAATAGCTTGCTACACCTCTTGTTTCTTTACGTTTTAATGCCACTGTTTACCATTACAGTTGCATTTACTCCTGGCCCCCTCAAGAAACATGTATAGTTAGTTCTGTATTAGTATTTTTCTGTGTAAAAACCTCTTTGCCTTTCTTTTGGACAAATTTCCAACTTAAAGTTAGAAATAACCCCATTAGCAACCTGTTTACATTCATATTTTGCATATTATTAATGACTGAAAGGATTGTCTGGAAAGGCACTGAACCTTGGTCTAAGACTAAAAAAAGAAGTCATTCCCATATATTTTGCTTCTACTTCTTCCAATTACCTTCAGCTAAGTATCCCTAAAACTGTTGAATATTAATTTGTTTTTATCTTTGGCTTTATCTGTCATTCTCATTCTTACCCCTTCCTACTAACTCAGCCTTTTCTATTGCAAACAAGTCACATCTTTGTTTTGATCTGCATTCAGATAACTTTTTTTTTCTAAAGGACTTTTGTTCTATTTTGATGGTGACTCTCCTCTGAGCAGCCCATTATTTTCTTTCACTGTATGGGTTCTGTAGTAGCCATTAACTCTGCATTTGAGAGATGTCCCAGAATGGAGGTGCTGAATTACTAATACACATGTAGGCATTCAGAAAATGTACTATACAAATCTCAAATAGCATTTAATTTGACATTATGGCCTATTCAGCATGCAGTTAGCCTTAGGTAACAATCACGGTCCACAGTCCTGTTGTGCTAAGAACCATACAATCACTTCATTAGATTCCCTTTCTGAAAGCTGTTGTTCCAGTCTAGCACAGGCTTGAAAGCAAAATCAGTGTTGGAAATGCATCAATAATTATAAATCCTCTAGAAGTAAACTGGCATGTCATTTAACAAACTAAACCCTTTTTGATTGCTGCATGTCTCTAGTCACCAAAATGGAATTATTATAACTGTGTTCATCTAATGTGGAAATAAAAGTACAAATATAACACCCTTTCATCAATACATCAGTCCACATCTTGAGACCTGTTTCAGGAGAATAGGCAGGTGTCCCTGCCCATGCAGGAGGGTTGGAACTAGATGGTTTTAAGGTCCCTTCCAACCCTATCCATTCTGTGATTCTTCAGATTCATGCCAGAGATGTATGTGCTGAAACAGGTTACAGCAATTACTGTTAATCAGCCATAAAAAAAAAAAAAAGACATTCACATTTTGTGAACAGCACAAGTGACCAAACATTCTGGGATAAATTATTCAAAGCTGTCATTTACTTCTTTACTTGTGTTTTGCGGAAACTTCCACGGCGTTCAGGTGAGAAGCTGTGAGAAAGGACACTGGCTTTGCTCCTGAATTCTGCTTGAAGCCTGCAAGGTGCACGGATGCCTGCACAAGAGGGGCACCTCTAGGAAATGGTTTGGACACATTTTTCAGGCTGTATGGACTAAAATCCTTGAGTACCTGTAATACACTTGTAAGGATAAAAGAAGTCAGAAGAAACCACACCTACTTAAAAATAAAATGTCTCAGTAATACAGCACCACTTCTAGATTTTTTTCCCTCTAATTTAGTAATTACAGGAATCATCACACTCAAAACTGACTCTTCTGAACATCAGACTTCTCATTGTGTGGAGTGGTTTGACATTAAAATACATTCATTGACTAGCTGCAAAGCTGAGACACCACACACTATTCCCCATGTATCTTTGTTTAGTGGCTCTGCACAACAGATGGAATTTTATGTCATGCAGCATTAGGCTACTGTTAAATTTTAATTTCAATTAATGGTCTTTATACTCTTTCTTTATGCACACCAGGGATATTTTAGGCATCCATTTCCCTTCTAATTAGCTTTTATTGCTGAATTCATTCTGAATCTCTGGAAGTCATTAGATTCTCAAACATTCACAGCTGAATTTACTTACTCTCTAATAAAATTAATTAGCCCCCCACAAAAAACGGCTACATTTGTCTACCTCTATACCTATAGGTAAGTACTGAATGCCTGTAGTTCCTGTGTATCCCTTTCTGGTACAGTCTTTTTTCAAAATGCCCTTTTATCCTTGTTATTAACATCCCTCTCAGGTTGATGCTTTACCTGTTTCAAGTACTTTGTCTTCTAGATTTATAGGAGGTTCAAGGTGAATATTCGAAAAAAATTTTTTACTGTGAGAGTGACAGAGCACTGGGACAGGCTGCCCAGAGAGGTTGTGGAGTCTCCTTCTCTGGAGACATTCAAAACCCACCTGGATGCCTTCCTGTGTGATGTGCTCTAGGTGACCCTGCTCTGGCAGGGGGGTTGGACTAGATGATCTTTTGAGGTCCCTTCCAGCCCCTAGGTTCTATGATTAGGACACATCACTTACACACTAATCCCTGCCAAAAAGCTGTTACATATTGTGAGTTTCCTTAGAATATCATGTTCACTGTGGAATTGCACAGACCCTTAGAGCCTGAGGCACAAGCAATTTCCACAGACTTTGCTTAAGAAACTCAGATGATGTAGACTGATAAATTGCATTAAGTATAAAAACTTTTAATTGGTCTGTTTGAAAAGAGAAGCAACCAAGGTAATGCAAGGAGGAGAGAAGTCTAATTTTAATTTTTTTATTATTTTTTTCCAGTGGTTTGCTAAAAGAAAGGGTCATTAATTTTCCTACTTCTGGGAAAGGAAAAAAAATGTTGCCCTGTGCACTATTGTGACTGCTTTTTATTTTTTTAACATTTGGATAGTTGCTTATAAAAAGCCTTAAGTATCTTAGTGACACAACAACATGAAGCTCTTGTCCTATAACTGTGAAAATTGAAGCACATACCTTCAGAGGAGAGGCAATGAGAGATTTCATACTGTATGGATTACAGTGGAACACATGTACAACACTAGTTAAGAGTCTGCAACAACTTTTGTGGTAACCTCCCATTTTAAGAAGCATAAATTGTATGTGGTTATTACATGACCACAAGTATTTTTGTAAAATATTAAATATTTGTAAGACTCAGAATTGAACTTAGCACATAATCAGTTTCCTCTGTTTATACTTTTCATACTAGCAACACAAACTGCATTATTTTGAGAAACTGATTATGAACACAACGTAGACATTTATTCATATATCTAAATAAAAAGATACATTTGTAGTAGAGGCACCCTATGTTCCATATATATGGTTGTATATGTACTGTTATCATTGTATCCATGGACATAGCAGTGCAGTGGTAACAATATTGTTCTAGTTGCTTTCTACAGTCAAGTGCACCTCATGTAATTATTTCATTTAAATCCATCATTTCAAAGGACCTGGTTTCCCAGAGGAGACACACCTTCCTCAAAGAGAAAATACATTATTTGTAGCAGACAGCTAGCTCAAGTCAGGGGACTTCAGCATACAGGCAATGGTCTAGTCACTGGTCAGAAGCTAACAGGCATTAACTGGTGTCAGTGGAAGAATATTGAGTCATGTAAGGGCTGTGACAGCAAAGACGGCAACTTATTTCCCTGTCTAATCTGGGTTACCAGAATAACTCCAAATTTCTGTTTAGTACAAGAGAAACAAAGTTTTGACAAGAAAACGAACTTCAAAAATTTCCCACTAGTTTAACGTTTTCCTGGTTTGCTCCTAGAATAATAAGTCTTATTATTTTTAATTGTCTATAGGGTAATTTACCCTCCTGATTTTTTTCTCATTAGATTCCACATGATAGGCCCAAGAGCAACAGCACCTGGCTTCATCCAGTATGTTCTCTCTCGGTTCTCACCTCTAAAGCACACCCTTGCAAAGCTCAAGCTTCTTCCATCTCTGCAGCAGGCACAAGTGGACAGGAACAAAAAATAAAGCTGGTTTGTGTGTTCATGACAAAATGGACAAAATGAATGTACAACTCAAAACAATGTACAAAGTAAACAGACACATCCAAAAGAAATGCATTACCTTGTAAAAACATGTTTGTGGTCAAACTTAAATTTACCATCCACTACCTACAACACTGTGACTTATCTTACAGAGAAATGCAGGGAGAATGAGGAGACAAGCTGCATCTCAGAACAGAAGACCTCTGGAGAGGGGTTAATTGTTCAAAGTGGCATATGGTCCTCCAAAAGGGAAGTACGTTGAATGTTTCAGAGCAGACCACATTTATTTTTTTTTCTCCATTGGATAAAAGGTACTTTATTTGGGTAGTCTCTCAGAAAGGTAAAAAGCCCATGGCTCTTCACCACCTCATAAACACTAGACAGAAAGTCTACAACATCTCAAAACATATCAGTTACTTCATAAGGGGCAAGAACAGACAAGTGAGAACCACAGAGCAAGGGTAAAGAGGCCAAGGAGCTATGCACATTGTTAACTAATGCAAGCCAGCTGCCAAATTAACAGACTATGGACTAACCTGTCCTGTTGTAAAGATTTTTTTTCAAGTCCCTTCAATGTTGCTTCTGATGAATAATTTTCATATTCTGAAGGACATAAAAATTTTCCATCTTTTTCAAACAAACAAAAAAAATACTATTTTGTTCTATGAGTTAAAGCTCTCTCATCATTCAATAAATGGGGAAACAGAAATAGTTCTTTCACCAGAGTCTTTCCCTCTGAAGGGGGAACTTCAGCTTGAGTATATAGTGGACAAGACTTAAAATAAGATCTTGAAACTCACTTGACCATAGACTAAGTTTTTTCTGATTAATAATACTGTAACTCAATATAAGAAGTCAGTACAGAAGTAGCTTAAAGAATTAGATCACTCAAGGAAATTCAAAGGCCATATCTGCTTTGCCTTTATGGAACTGTTAGAAACAAAAGCAATTATGATTCCAAATGGTATTTTCTTAGGTTTCTTCATTATCATTTCCAGACAGTGCTTTGTCACAGGATTAAAAAAAAGTAAATGTATTTATAGAAAATGTTTAAATATGCATGGTCATGAAGCATAGCACAACCTCATTTTATGTTATTCAAACTCATAAAATGTGAAATAAAATTATATTTTCCCCAATTCAACCTTTTTAAAAGGAAATGCTGACTAAAACAAAAGAATCATGCAAAACACATGATTAGAATAAAACGATCATCTGAAGTAAGGATGCTAGTTGAAAAGCTTTCATTTTTTCTCAAAAGCTATTATGGGTTTTCATCTAGACTTTTTGGTTTTGTGATTTTTATTTTTGCATAAATAGGTTTAAACAATGGGTAATACAGACTTATTTATGAATTTGTTAGAGTGGAATTTTAAATATTCTCATTAATTCAAGGTGGTCAAAAAAGAAATAATAAAAAGAAGCCACCTGCTCCAGTTAACATACCTCATTTCTTCTGTGCTTTATGTAGCCATTTTTCCCATGAGCACATTCCACATACAAAATTTGGAATGCCAGTGTATTTCCTTCGTTTTACTTTTTCAGTACTATCTAATTTTTCCAAGTCTTCAATTTTCACTCAATTCTCATTCAAGCAAATTTTCTTAAAAAGTTATTAAGACTCACTAGATAGAAAAGTTAGGGATTTTTTGTTTGTTTAAAGGTGATATATATATCCCTGACGTACATGCAACTTTTGCTTTAAAGTACTGAGTTACCAGTTCCCTGAAATTTCCAAGCACTTGTCTTTGAAGTAACACATCTGACAGCATTTCTCTTGGAAACATTTAAGATTGTTTCTGCTACTAGTGGGCTATGCTGTCACTTCACCACAGAAACCCTTAAGTTGTGGCTGGGTGTCACTGGTGCCCTTTCAAGCTTTTCTCCTTCTGCAACTTTTGTTGGGGATTATTTTATTGTGTCAGTGACTAACACGTCTCCTTGAATTGTCATCCTTTATTGCTTATTCCTGCCAGCTGCAAAAATATTTGCTTCCTTTTTTTAATCATGAAATGAATTGTTGCAGGAATGGGGAATGCTACAGTTTCCTCCACATGACATTCTCCAATCAGAAAATTATAATTTCTCAGATGCATTAGCACAATATACTAGGAAACAGCTGCATAATTTAACTTAATTGTCAAGCAATACCTCATTATAGCTAGACAGTAAATTCAGCAGTTCACATTTTTTGTGTGCCTCTTGTCTTTTCAGTGCTTGCATCATGTTCTCTTTCATCTGTCTTTCTGCCCCCAAAGGTGCTGGAAAAAGCCATATTTGCAATAAAAATTAATTTCATCTTCTTTAAGAACCAGTTTAAATTAGTGTAGCTGCCTAAGATTCAAATTTATAGGAAAGTAAGTCCTTCTAGATAATCCTGGAAAGTCTGGTAGCAGATCTTTGTCCATTTTTTAAACAAAAAGAAATATCCAAAATCCATTATCAACTAAATATTCAGGTTTTAATTACATCTGAACTTCTACATTTAGGCTGTGACAGCAATAAATTTTGTTCAGCAGGGTAGAGGTGGAGAGCTGCAAAAAGAGCACAACTGAACACCTGTGTGTTGTGAGCACTTAATGTACAACTTCTTCTAAGACACTGAGACAAGAAACCATTTGCATTCCCAACTAGCTCATCTTCATCTTAGAAAATGCCATTGTTTGTATGAGCTAGAGAGGAATAGTAGAGAAACAGGCTTGCTAGTGCTTGCATAAGGGAAACAATATTTTGCTTCTGCTTTAGGCAAGGGAAAGGAAAAGAATCACAAACACATGGTGAGAGTTAATTTTTAAACTGTATGATTTAGGCCAGCACTATCTCTTTGCTACTTCAAAAATGCAGTTTTACTTAGAAAAGGCATCAAAAGAGGAGGAAGCCTGGGAGAAGTGAACATCCACTATGATGTATTGCTGAGATACAACAAATAACTACACTGCAGCTAGCTCAAGGACCATGCTGCCCTGAGATGCTGTAGGCCTGAGCAGGGTTCATAGAGATCAGACACTTACAAGGACTTCATAAATGTCCACAGCTAGAGAGTTAATATTTTCAATGTAAGTTTAGCTTTGTGTTACAAAGAGCACCTGACCTCAGTGATGAGCATTAAGAAAAGCCCTCCCTAAGGCAGAGACTGTAAGCTGTAAGCAGCTGTTTCTTGCCCTCAGCTTCCAACCAGCTGAAGGACGCTCTGCTGCTGGAGGGACTTCCTCCAGATGCTGAGTTAGACACTGTATACTCTTATATGCCGTTTATACATATCCACTAATTACATTCTTAGCATTTTATGTAGTGTGATGGCCATGTCCAGTTTTTGTTTGCCTTTTCCCAAAAGAAATGTGCTTTTGTCCAAGTCAGACCCCAGTTATGAGTATTTCCCAGGAACCCTGGAAGTGTTCAAGGCCAGGTTGGATGGGGCTTTGAGCAGCCTGGTCTAGTGGACGGTGTCCCTGCCCATGCAGGGGGATCAGAAGTAAATTTTTTTAGAGGTCCCTTCCAGCCCAGAACATTCTGTGATACTATGAGCACATCTAAACATGATGTAATGAATCTAATTACAAGTTCACTGTTCCTAGTTAAAATTCAATAGCAGCTTAGATGAAGAAATTGCACCTGTTTAACCACAAGATTAATCAGGTCTGCTGGTGAAAAGATGTCAGAGGAGGACAATAACTTAGCAAATTGAAAAAAGCTGAAGAGTGACAGCTATTGTTTTTTAAACCAGCTCCCCACAGAAAAACTGTTTGTCAATCAGCTGTTGTAAAAATATTTACAAATGGTCCTACTGAAATCTGTCAATCTCCTCAGCACAGAAAAAATGTGGTCACTATAGCAGTTATGAAAACAACACAAAACCAGAAATTAATCTGAAATGCATAAGCTAAAACCAGTTGTTCAAACAAGTTTAACTGATGCCCAATATGGTAAGGTAAACAACTCCATCAGCAGACTTTGCAGTTCCCTGATGCCCAACCACATTTATCCACAAGGAACCAAGTCTCCATTCTGCATGAATTAACCTTCATCTTTATCTGAGTTTTCTGAATGGCAAACACTGTAACAATGATTGAGATTAAAATGTTAGCCTGAAGTCAGATGCCTGATACAATGGATGAATCTTAATTCACTTTTAAATTGCTTAAATAATGTTACATTCAAAATTTTCTGCACGGATGAACATTAATTCATCCAGCAAAGAAATGTTGCCATGTTTAACTCAATAGTATAAAAAAAATGTAGTTATTTAAATATTCTAATTTAGCATTTCCTTTAGTGTTTTGGTTTCCTTTTGGTGCCTTGCTTAGTAAGAAAATGCATCAACCAGCCATGATAAAGAGATTAAACAAAGTTGTAAAAAAACTGCTCAAACCACCTATTGCCTTTTATCACAATAGCTTTTTACACAGGCCACTGCGACATAAATGAATTACATAATTAGATACCAGATTAGCACAATAGTGGTCTCTGTTTCTGCAGCAGTTCACTGGTGGGTAAGTAACAACTAACAAGGAGATCCTGAAGCTTGATGGCTTTAATTCTCTTATTTGTCATTAATTTGGCACTCGGGCACATGTTGTTACTCAGCAAAAAATAGAAAATTGACCGTTGATAAGAAAGTTGCAGATCAAAAGTCTTGTAAATCACCACCTGAAAGTCTCACTTTATTTTAAAAAATGCTTTTTTATCTTTTAAAAATAGAGGATATAAAAATTCCCTGCACTTCTCACAAATATGCTGACTTTAATAAGCTGCCAAGTAAATAGTTCCATGAAATAAAAATCAGCATTAATCTAACTTAACATGATATTTAAGGGGAAAATATATGAATACCCACACACTATGTGCAGAAACCCCCCACTGTTACCACAGAAGTTTTTGCTATATCTCTCAAACTGTTAGAAGTTAAACATCTATGTAAGAGATCGTGTAATTAACAGAAATAGATCCTTCCCTAGAAATCAAGGAATGCAACAATTTTATTTCTTCTTCCAAAATTTAATTTAATAAATCTTCATATTCATTAAAACAGATAGTGCTCTAACTCTCCACCTCCCTGATGCAGCCTTAGAAGTCTTGGAGGGGGTCTAGTAGCATTCTAAATTGAGGAATTTAAGGTAATAGGCTATCCCAAATGGTTTGGTTAATAAGGAGGAAAAGACTTTCAATAAAGTTAAAGAACTTTCTTTCTCAGCTTCAAATTAAGATGTGATTTTAATCACTGATATATCCCTGCTGCTCTGCCAGTCAGATTAAGTATCACAGTGCTCTTATGACACTTCTTAACTGAGCTTTGAACTAAGTGCTGCAGGGCATGAACAGCACTGGTTTATTTCCTGTCTGGACAGATCATTTTGACTGTCACCTGAGCATGCTTCCTGTTGGTGTTAGCTGACATTCAGCATCCTTTGTCTTAGTTTTCATATTTTTCTTGAGCATGATGCAAGAAGCTATCTGTGAGGGGACAAAAATTTACTGGAACCTACAGCTTGCAGGTGTTGGCCTCAGTTTCTTCCAGTTGCTGTTAGTCTGCTGGGTCATACTGATGCCACAGACCCTCTACTGTTAGTAAGGCAGCTTTTGTGACAGATTTACACAGAGAAGCAGCAATATCAGAGGGAACCCCAAGCCACAGAGCTTTTCTATAGCTAATCATCCACTTCCCAGCTCTATGTAGATGTCCAGAGCATGCCTGAGGAATCACAGCAGTTAGTGCACCAACGAGTAAGTGTGCATCTCACAGCCTGGGGCTAGGAGGTTAAGATAAAGCAAATATGACTCTGCACATTACAAGATGACTTCTAGGTGCTACTTGTGTATCAGAGACACAGTGCAATCCCAGATCAGCCACCTGAAGAAAGACCACCCCTCAATGACCTGTCCTGTGTAGGAAGTGTCATGTGCTCTGCTCACTGTTAAGGTCTTACAGAAGGAAAAAAGGAAACAAAACTTTATGCTTAGGGTATCTTCAGTAAAAACCTCTTTTGAAAATTTATTGGTTTACAGGGCAAAAAATTATGACAGAAAATGAAACTGCTGTGTGAATCTTTTGCTTGTTTGCCTGAGACAGTTCAGGTTCTAGGAAAAGAGTTGAGAGAAAAACTGACTAAAGATTTTTTGCTTAAGCTTACTTTTTTAACCTACTGTCAGCAACACGAAGTTTCAGCTATTGTTAACTTGTCTTCCCCTAGGGAAAAAAAAATCTACAATAAGCTTCAAGTATCCATGTAGGTCATGTTAAAATCTTACCAAACATACTGATTTTTCATAAGTTTTGATATGAATTTGTTTCTCAGAGTGTTAGAGCTAAGAGTCAAAACAATATACACCAAATATGTCCAGAATCCTACATTTTGTCATACACATTGTCACAAAGCTCACTATAAAACAGCATTGTAAGTGTTTATTTCAATGCATGTGTGCTCACAATTTCATCCTGTAGCCTCAAGATCATCATTGTCATTTATCTTTTTCCTGAAGTGGTCAGCAAATCATAGAATCATAGAATGCCAGGTTGGAATAGATGTCAAGAATCATTTGGTCTACCCTTGCTAGGTAATAGTGTAGTTTATAGGACATGGCTCAGCACCCTGGCAAGCTGAGACTTCTTAAAACTGTCCATTGTTGGGACAGTGTCTATGTGATATCTGTGTGATATTTAACTCAGGCATAGGTTTATGTTCATATAGAAATATCCATATGCAAAGTTACTTGCAAATAAAGCTTCTGTTCTCACCTTATTTTCAAACAGGGTTTTTGCAGCAGGCATAGCATAAAGCAGGCACACCCTAAAAATCCAAGCAGTGTTTCATTGTGCCACATAAATGTGCCCATGTTAACTCAGTCTTTTTTTATCCCAGTACTGACAGTGGAGTGTGTAGATACATTCCCAGCTACAAACACACGGGTGTTCACAGGGCTGCACTGCTCAGTGTTCACAGATCAGTGAGCAGCCTGCTCCCATTTAACAGTGACACTACTTAGCAGCAGTGGAGGTTCTCTGAGGGCAAATGCTGTTCTGAAAAGGCAGCTGAACTCAGGAAGATGAATTAAATGAGCTTTCATCAAATATTTGAAAAATTCCATGTCACAAAGACAGCAATCCTCAATTATCACTTATTTAATTGCTAAGTCAAGTTATGGAAAATGTAATCTTGCAAAACACAAGGGAAAAGACAGGGTGTTCCTTAGTATCTATTGTACTTCCTTTCACCTTTCAGGAAAGGGAACTGGTTAGTACACAGGTATTCACTAGGCTGCTTCCTATTGCTAGTGCAGTAGCTGCTATCTATGCAGGCAGAAGATGATCTAGGAGGACAAGGCCCTCCCTGAAGTAGTTGCTGTTACTGGTGTGTCTTGCTGTATTACTTCATGTTACACACCTCACTAAAAAGGTCTGACAAAGACAGAAGCAGCACCTGTACCAACCTAGACAGGAGGCAGTGAGAAAACCCACCTCACCTGCATCCACTTGTCCTTGGATGATTGAGTCAGGGTGCAGTAAATGAGCCAGCACTGCTCCAGTTGGTGCTGAGCCTGCACTGTCACAACAGCTGACAGCCTGCACTGCTGGCCAGGAGCTCTGGGGAGAGAAAGGGCACATACTCCAAACATTGGCCTTTTCTCCATGACATTTTGGGGTTGGTTCTTTTTCAGTTTTTAAAGTCTTTTGGGAAAGATCTATTCATAGTTCTGCATCCACCTCCATAGAGGAAGACCCATTTCAAGAAAAATAAGCAAACAGCAATACAAGGTTTTTCTGTCTTTTAAGCCCTGTTAAAATTTTCGCAATATGAGACATTTATAAGAAGTATTACTGTTTTAATCCCAACACATTCACATCACAAATATTCTAGGAATAAAACACAAAAGGATAGGTACTGATTGTAGTTATTTTTTTAAATTATGTATATTTAGTTGAATGAAATATTTCTGAATAAATGCTGAATTTTTTTAATTAGCAGCTGGGTCCCACTGATTTTGTGACTGAACAAGGAGAATTAGGAAATTATTTTAATCAGCAACTTGCTCTAATACAGCAATTTAGCTGAGAAAAACAACAGCACAGGTGCAGCATGTTAAGACTGTCTAGAGAATCTGTCAGACCTCAGGAAACAACAACTAAATTAAAGGCATGAATGCATTAAAATAATAAAAAAAAAAACAACCAAACAAAAACAATATTCTGTTTACTGACCTGAAACACTGAGGAAAACTAAATAGCTGAAGCAAAATCATCTAGTACTATTTACATAATTAACTTAGTTTGGCTGAAGACTTCTAAGTTATAAATAAAACAAAAAGATATGGTGGATGGTTAGCCTGGTTTTTAAATTACTCGACCATATAATTTGCTGGTAGTTTTTGTAGGTAGGTGCACATTCATCCCAGGACTGTGCATATTCTCAGGACATTAAAGTATTCTTGGCTGTAATCTGCATATTACTTGCACTGAAAAGCTGTGGTTCTCTGTGACTAAGGCTGGGAGTTCTAGAAAAAGGCAGCAGCAAGAAGACATAATGAACTAATATTATTTTATATCATAAGAATAATTTGAATCAGACAAAGTAATCTCAAAAATATTCTCTGCTGTGCCTAAGCCTATATTCAAGAAAGCAACAGGAATAAGAGAAAGAAAGCCAGAAAAAGTAGAGAAGATCCCAATTTTCTGTGACTACCTTCAATTCTATGTGAGGCATGTTAAACTGCAGGAGATTATCTTTCAGCAAGGTGCTGGAAATGCTGTGTTTTGTTGCAACAGAGGTTACTAACATCACAAACATAGCTCCCTATGATTTTTTTAAGTCTTTGCTATTTTAAATATTCCAGTTTACCAACAGTTCCTTCTGTTTACAGGTGTGGGGTTTTTTTCAAATTGAAATAGCAGTCCAAGCAATAATATGCAAATGTTATTCTAACACTAAATCTAAATTTTGTTTAAATAGTGTACATTGACACTATAGGTATAAAAATGTATGTTCTTAGATCATCTTTTCTCAAAGGTATGGACAACAGAGTAGATTTTAAGCATGGCCCCAGATTCCCTTTCCGGTACAAGGCCTTTATGCTCCAGTGCAATTCAGTGCAAATTAAAGGTTCATGCCATGTCATGCATTTGGTGAATGTACTTGATATGAAGGCATTTGAGGGAGAAGCCTCTGACAGGAGCTATGATTTGTTTTTGGCAGGTACATATCTCTTTATTCTTTGAATGGTAGAAATATGTCACCATTTAAGAAGAAAACATTAAGTAGAAAAAAAAAACCTTCTGCATCTTTGTGTGTACTAAAACTGTCAGTTCTGAAATGAATTCTCTTCCCGAATCAAGGTGATGACTTGTCACCTCCTCAGCTTGATCCTCTGCCCTTTCAACATGGCTTGCAATGGGAATGCAGCACTCTCAGCAGTACAGCTACTCAGGGAAAGCCCTAAAGAATGGAGAGGCATACTAAAACTCAAAGAAAATTACTCTGACCAACCTGTGTTTAAGAGTCATTCATTACTAAATCCCCTGCCTCCTTGCTTAAAAAGTTTCCTTCTGCTCCATCAACTCCTTGCCTGCATCTCTCATATGTGGATGAGCAGCCTCTCACTACAAAGAGTATAATTTAGGGTAGTTTCTCTACTGTTGCCATCAAGGTGAAACTTATTCCTAGGACGTGTTCAATGTTTCAGATCATCTGCACTTGTTACCTAGGGACCCAACATTTCCATAATATGCTGTAAAACAAAGATGTGTTCAAGACTTCTTTTTCCTTTCCACTTTTGTCATCCTATAAAATAAATTTCGCTATTTTAGTCATCTCTAAATATAATGAAATGAATCCTGCTAAATTCTCTTTCTCCAAAGATAACAAGGTGTTTGTGAGTAGCTTTCCTGGTAGGCAATACTCTTTATACACTTAGGTGCCTGACAACCACCATGTCCTTATTATTTCTGGAATTAGTAGCTTGCCCCATTCATCAGTCATCTTACTTTATCCACTCTGACACACAAGTTTCTTACAGGAGTGCACAACCATTTCAGTTACTTTTTTTTATTGACCACATTCAAATTCACAGCCTTGAAAATTCATCACTGGTCCAGCTTTTGAGTTATCCTTCTCATAAAGCTGTAAGAGAAGGATGTTTTAGAATGACACAGAATTTTACTCTGCTGAGCTGACACAAGATACTAATCTCATCACTCAAAGTGAAAGATCCCTCCCTTTGACTTTTAATACCATAACATAGAATAATCTAAAATGTCAACATATACTACCTCTTTCTTTTCAAGGCTGCAGAAGATCAGGACCAATTGCATTACAGAGAGTACCAACATGGTTTAGGATAATGCTTTAAGTATACAGTGATAAGCAGGATAAATAGGAAACTATCTCCACTGGGGCAGCAACACAAGACAGCATAGACTCTAGAATATAGGCTAGAATAATGCACCATCTCTCTCATTACTTAACACAATGGCCCTGTCACCAGAATTAACTCCTGAATTGTGCTCGTGGAATGACAGGAATGACTGCTTTGAGTAAAAGGCTTTCTGGTTTCTTTTTTGGAGTTCTTCTGCACTTCAAGTCTGCAAAAACCAGAGCGCTTTTATTTGACTTTGTGATGGTTACTTTTCTAATGAAGGCCTTATGCAGGCTCCCATTTTGAACAAAACTAGAATGTCTTTATTTTTCTCTCTTATACATAATCTGAACTGAGCTATTAACCTGTAAAGCATTTTTAACTTGGAGACATGTTACTCCAATAGGATTGATTCACATTTTGTATGCACAAAACAGAAGTGTTAAGACAGATTCACACTTAAGAAACACTGGTGTTAAAAACAGCAATTGAATCAATTGCCCAGTGAGTGAGCCCATGTGTGCAATTTCTCCACAATGAATTTAGTGCATCATTTTAATTGAAAGCCATCTGATTAGATAATTTACAACCAACTTCCACAAATTAGACTACTGAACCTGAACTATTGGAAGGGTTTATTTTTTAGTCTAATTTGGACTTGTGTAAAGTGAAAGGTTTTTTTGCCTTTTTTCTTGCTCCTCCTACAAAAAAGATACTAGTCTTCAAATAGCTGTAATTAAGGATGGAAGCAATATGCACACTGTGAATGATTTACAGCTTGTCAGCTTTGTTCTAAAGCAAAGGCAGAAAATGACATGTTGGTAAGAAATTAAATTCTTTAGGACAATTAATGATTAGGCCCTGCACACCAATAACAACAAAATAATGAACGTAAGAAAACACTTTAATAGACTGTTAGATGACACGCTAAAAGGCTGACTATAATACAGGACATTATAACAAGTGATTGGCCCCAAAAAGGTCCTCTTCAGCTCTCTGCTTTGCACTTGAATACGACAACATGACTTTGAATGCTTGGCCTTTAGAGGTTGGACTAGATCACCTTTAAAGGTCACTGTCAACTCAAACCACTCTACATTCTGGTGTTCATATGATAAAGGTACCAAATATGCTGACTAAGTGAGGAAATTATCCAACAGGTAAGCTTTGATAAGCTTCTACAGTTTTCAGCCTAAGCTCCTTCTCCATACAAACTGTCCCTCTTGCCAATTGAAATGAAGACAGTGAGAACTTCCAAGATGTCCTTCTAAAACAAAAAGGATAAAATAAAAACTGTGGAAAATGTGAGCCATAATAATTTGCAAGATCAGGCCCCTGTTTGTAGAGAAATTAAGAAGTGTCACAGAAATAGGAAACACTTTAAAGTTAGAAACTGATAAAAAATAACAGCCAACAGGAAGAAATGAATCCAAATTATTGCTCCCTACCTTTGAAACCCAGATTATTCTGAAAAGCCAAGTTTAGAGCATTCATTTATTTATTTTCTTAGAGTGCCTTAAAAAAATCACCTTTACTCATTGCTTTTGCCACAGAGATTTTTATCACCACCCAACACTCAGGACACCTGTAAACAGGAACACCTAATTCATCAAGTTTTGCATTTCTGGGTATCTTTGTTTTGCCTGAACCCAAGGCTAAACTGAAGCAGTTTGGTGTCTCACCTGAGGACCCCCCCCCAACAAAGAAAGCGAATCAAGAAGGGGAGAAAAGCCCTGTGGGTTGAAATATAAACAAATCTATCAAAATAACAAAACTAATAAAAACACCAACATAAAGTATTCAGGTTATACTCAGCCTGATCCCCAGCAGTAGCAGAAGAGGCAGCAGGCCAAAAGAGAAAAGCCCCAGGAAAAAAGCTCCCCCTCTCTGCCCATCTCCCCTTTATAACGAGCACAAGGTGAGGGGGTGGGACAACCCTGTTCCCAGCTGGGGCAGCTGCCCTGTAGGGAGCTCCCAGCTGATTCTGGGATACCAATCACCTGTAGTCCATTTCTAGGGAGATGAGGACACTGGGAAGGTTACCAATAATAATTTGTTTCCATTAGAGCAACATCATCTAGACCAAACCTAGTAGCTTCTGTAGTCTTTTACCTCTCAAAATCAACTTCTGGAAAAATAATAAAATAAAATCTCAGGACTTGGCAGAGGAAAAGAAAGAACAACATCAGAAGAGCATTGCTTTGAAATCACTGTGAGGAGGAGGGCAACTAGAAGTGAAATTTTCTTATATCTAATGTTCAGAAGAATACCAGCTTCTTAGGTGCTACAGGCTTCCTGCAATAAATGTGATGTAATTCAGAAATTCAGACCATACCCAAGAATATTAAATGCTTGAACACTGCATAGTTTTAAGAGCTTCCTGGCTTTGAAAGCATTAAGCTTCCACCAGAAAGGAGCCAGGCTGTCTGCTGCTCTTAATGTTGTCCCTTTGAATTCTTCCTTTGCCAGCTAGGACTTGGCCAGAGTGAACCTGAATGAGAGAGTTTTAATCTATTAACACATAAAAAGCAATTTCAAGTAAGAAAGAAAAACAGTCAATTCAGAATAAGGGAAAAAAATTATGTCCAGAAATGTTCCTAGAAATGTAAATAGCAGATTGGCAAGTTATATTTCCATGTTTTCTGCAGCCAGGGTAAATACCAGAAGATTATCTTGGTTTCTTGAAGGATGCTGAGAAAGGCAAAAATTTTTTAAGTCAAACTAAGCAGGGGCAAAATATCCCTTTGCTGAAGGTACAAGGAAAATTTCAGAAGTGCAAATCCTGTAGCATTCTATACGCTTCATAGCAAAAACAGAAAAATGCAAAATATTACCATGGTACCTGGAAAAAAAAAAAGGAAATATCTGAAATTCCCTTACTAAGACTCATTTCAAAAAATGCTCTGATATGTATTTTCCATATTGTGATATTGGATAGATTGATCAGGAAACTTTCTGCTCTTTTTTTCAAATGCTGTTAACATCCATTTGAAACAAAAAGGCAGCAAAGATTCAGTAACCCAGAAATTTCATATTTTTCTCAGTCTTTTATTTCCTTTAGTGCTCTCAAGTTTTGTACCCAAAATTAGAGGTTAGTCTAGTAAACATTATGCATGTCAACATACCAATGCAAGTCACATGTACTCTTCGTGGATTCAAAAGGAGTTATTTGTCAGAAACACCAAAATAACAGCGAGGTTTTAGAACATGCGTGCCAAAACTGAATCCATTTGGGAGGTTGTAGAGGTACATATGGTTCTTCTAAAACAGCTTTTACAATCCTGGGATAAAGTCAGGTGGGGGAAGGTTTTAGATTAAGATATTTGTCCCCAAAGGCTTTTGATGCATACTGTAAGTGCACAAATCTACTGCTATTTTTCTTAATCCTGTTTAGGTGAATGAGTTATGTTCTACTGTAAGAGCTTCTGTACAGGGCAAAATTTATCAAGATTTACACCAGCATATACTTCATGCAACTATATATTTCATTTTTTTTCCTTTTTCACTGTTCACTACCTTAAACCCTTCCGTTTCTCAATCATCATTTGTAGCAAGACCACCTTTCTTCTAACCCCATTTTTATTTCTATAGTTTTGATACTTTATTTTCAGCTTTTGAAATCAAAACTATAGAAATAGTTTTAATAGGCCTAAGATTTAATGTAGATAACATAGGTGTGAAAATGGTTGGGTGCCTAAATTCACATGTGTTCACTGAGATTTTTAGAAAGGGTGAACCAATTAATTCTTGAAAATAACTTCCCCTTCCAGGCAAAACCCCAAAATTGTTATTACTTTTGAAAATTTTGGATAAGCAGTAGAGAGTGTCTGACATTTATTCAGTTACTATGTTGCACCATCTTAAAAATAATAATTTTAATATTTAACTATTATTTCCCAAACGTAGAGGAACCAACATTGAATCATTTACTCCACTACTCCTCCCGCTGGCTAGTCATCCTCATTACAGACGATTATATACCGGGCTGCAGTAAGAAGTGCCAAGAAGAGATGAGCAATGATGTCCCATTCCAGCTTTCATATAACAAAATACTCTTTGCAGTACACCTGGCAAAGCTGTTTTGTTACTAACATTACAGATGAAAATGTGTGGCTTTATTTGGAGCAGGAAGAAAAAGGAGGAGAAAAGATAAGAGAAGGGCAATATTTTATATTTGTTAAGAAGAATGCATTTACTTAGTGTGGTAAGACAGCTACCAAAATCCAACACAGTAGATTAATGCAATTTTTATGTGGTGGCTATTACTTATACCATTCTGAATATTTTCTCTTTTATGGTCTTAGTACGTTGTAAGGTGATTGTGATTGGTTTTTTTAAAGGTAAGTGTCAGCATGGGATTTTACAGGAATTTGCCATGTTCTGAAGATCTTTCTGGCAAGTTACTTTTGAGTCTCTATCCTTTTCAATCTAGTGTTCTGTCTCTTATGGGATATTTTCAAGTATATATGCTACCAGGAACACGACTTGATAAAAATTAACATACAATCTGCCAACTCTTGACATCCTAATTCCACTTTAGGCCTACTGTGAGCTACTACTCCATCTCTGATGGAGGCAGAAGCTTTCCAGTAGCATGTTCAAACTATTGTAAACAGGGAATAGGGCTGACCAACATACCCAATAACTGAGCACTGAAAAGGTCAAAATGGTCTGATTTACAGTACTGGCATGTTGCGTGGGATGGGTGAAGCATTTTAATGCTCATTTCACATTCTACAATGACAATGTCTGTAATGAATAGGAAATGACATATTATGAATTCATTCTTGTGATGATAATTGTAATGAGAATAGTGAATGGTACAACAAATCTAATCTATCTTTGTGACAATTTAAAACCTGTAATCTAATTGCAATCCTAGGGTATGTTTTGAACTCTTCCTAGAATAAAACTAAATACGATTAAGAGACAAAAATACAGTATTTCTCATACTCTTTAAGCCCATATTTATTGGAAAGTTGTGTGACCTGTGGAAATCTTAGACAAAATGCTTTCCTTTAATTATATGGAAACTTTGATTTTCCTTTTATTTCAGCATAGCATATTATAATTGATTAAGAGAACTTTAAAGGTCATCAACTCTAAACCACGCATTAACAGAGGATAAAGAAAAGAACAGCAAAAACTTGAGTTATTCCAATAATAATCAGATGCTCTGTATGTAAGATAATAGGACATAGTGATGTATTGTATTTAATAAACCTTAGTGTTTAGAAAATCAGACTGTCCACTACAAAAAAAAAGGGCTCAGATACCTTGCAGATTTCAGAATCTTCTTCTTACAAGCAGGGGGGGACACAGGTTTTGTTCCAGTGAAAGACACAGCAGTGCACTCCCGGCGAATTCAAAGGCAACAGTTTCTGTCCTCACAGTTTTACTAGGAACAGGAACCACAGTATTTGCTTGTGCCAAGTTACTGCAGTTTCTACAAGAAGTCTACAAGAAGGGCAAGAAGGAGGACCCGGGTAACTATAGACCGGTCAGCCTCACCTCCATCCCTGGAAAGGTAATGGAACAACTTGTCCTTGGCACTATCTCTAGACATATCAAGGAGATGGGGGTCATCAAGAGCAGTCAACATGGTTTTACCAAGGGTAAGTCATGTTTGACTAACCTCATAGCCTTCTATGAGGAAATTACTAGGTGGATAGATGATGGTAGAGCGGTAGATGTGGTCTATCTTGATTTCAGTAAAGCATTTGACACCGTCTCCCACAGCATCCTTGTAGATAAGTTGATCAAGTATGGGTTTGATGATCAGGCAGTGAGGTGGATCAAGAACTGGTTGAAAGGAAGAAGTCAGAGAGTTGTAGTCAATGGGGCAGAATCTAGTTGGAGGCCTGTGACTAGTGGAGTCCCTCAGGGGTCAGTACTGGGACCGGTGTTGTTCAACATCTTCATCAACGACCTGGATGAGGGCACAGAATGTACCCTCAGCAAGTTTGCTGATGACACCAAGCTGGGAGGAGTGGCTGACACACCAGAAGGCTGTGCTGCCATTCAGAGAGACTTAGACAGGCTGGAGACTTGGGCGGGGAAAAACCTGATGAAGTTTAACAAGAGCAAGTGTAGAGTTTTGCATTTGGGGAAGAAAAACGCCATGCACCAGTACAGGTTGGGGGCTGACCTGCTGGAGAGCAGTGTAGGTGAAAGGGACCTGGGGGTCCTGGTAGACAGGAGGATGACCATGAGCCAGCAATGTGCCCTTGTGGCTAAGAAGGCCAATGGCATCCTGGGGTGTATTAGAAAGGGTGTGGTTAGTAGGTCAAGAGAGGTTCTCCTCCCCCTCTATTCTGCATTGGTGAGGCCACATCTGGAATATTGTGTCCAGTTCTGGGCCCCTCAGTTCAAGAAGGACAGGGAAGTGCTTGAAAGAGTCCAGCGCAGAGCCACAAGGATGATTAAGGGAGTGGAACATCTCCCTTATGAGGAAAGGCTGAGGGAGCTGGGTCTCTTTAGTTTGGAGAAAAGGAGACTGAGGGGGGACCTCATCAATGTTTACAAATATGTAAAGGGTGAGTGTCAAGATGATGGAGTTAAGCTTTTTTTCAGTGAAGACCAGTGATAGGACAAGGGGTAATGGATACAAGTTGGAGCATAGGAGGTTTAAGATGAATATCAGGAAAAATTTTTTTACTGTAAGAGTGACAGAGCACTGGAACAGGCTGCCCAGAGAGGTTGTGGAGTCTCCTTCGCTGGAGACATTCAAAACCCGCCTGGATGCCTTCCTGTGTGATGTACTCTAGGTGACCCTGCTCTGGCAGGGGGGTTGGACTAGATGATCTTTCGAGGTCCCTTCCAACCCCTAGGATTCTATGATTCTATGATTCTATGAAAAATGTAAGCTCTCCCTGTAAGAGCCCTACCATCTCATTTCTATGCTCAGAATTAAAGATTGGCCCCATGCAAGTCTCTTGCAAAGCTAGACCGAGTGACCTTGCAGGGACCAGGACCTCATCATTGCTTGCCAATAGCTTCTGTCATCCCCTCAGTCTACTACTGATGACACAGGTACACCAGGTCTAAACTTCCTCAAACTACTAAAAATCTGAATCTCAGTCTAAGGACCACTTACATAAGATAGCCTGCCTTCACTTCACTGCAACTTCAATGTTATTTTCGGTTTTAATTCTTTGGTTTTCTTACTGTCTGGGTAATTTAATCAAGCCTGCATTGTAGTGTTGCCCCTAACCCAGGCTTGAAATCATGTAGAGGAGGGCTCATTTAATGGATCATTGCTTGCCAAGTTTATATAGTATTGCTTGGCTTGCAAATCAGTTCTGTGTATATCTCGTTGCACAGCTGATGTTCTTCTAACTCTGCTGCTGTATCAACTGAAATTTATCTTTCTGCTTAAGGTTTACCCTGAGAATTATTTTGTTTTCAAGAGTAATTTATATTCTAACAAGGCCTGTTCTAGTTAATTCAGAAAGCATTCTCTGAAAGGTTTACGTAAGCAAAAACAAAAATTACAATGACAGTCTAATTTTCATGGATGAACTTTTAATAGAAGTGCTCTAGTAAACAGCAACAATTTACATTCACTTGTAGAATTAAAATCACTTAATATGTTGATTGTATTGAATTAGTCACCTGTCTAAGTCATGGGTGTTGACTATTGATTTTTTTTTAAAGGTCTTTATTGATTTTTAAGCAGAAAATGTATTTAAAAGGTAGCCCACTAGTGTAATTCTGCTTATTATAAAGTGCTAAATAGCTGAAGGGGACTGAAAGAGTATTTGGAAAAAGACAATCTATTTTTAACTAATTAGCTTCAAATCTTTTGTCTAGCTAATCCATGATTTCAATCTATGGCAGTATTTGGAAGGTAACTGAAAACCAGCCTTCTATTAAATGTGCAGCCTGCCCTAAATAGGAGAGATTTTAGTCCTCATGAAAGGGGACAGAAACATCTACAAATGGGTACTGCAGGACTGGGGGCACAACTGATGCCCAAGCGGTCACTAAGACGCCCTGAATGTCTGCACATCTGAGTGAGAACTCACATTGCATATCAGACACCAATCTGTTAAAATCATAAACCACTGACAACATTACGGCAATGAAAGACCTTATGCTGAAAAATAATTTGGGTTTTGGTAAACTATATCCCACTATGACTGGGATAGCTTTTTATACACAGTCAGAAGTGGTAAATAACTTCTGCTTTGGAACAAAACCCCATGATATTTGGGGAACAATGAATCCTATTAAACTTTTTTAATTTCAAAATTTCTCTAATGATCTAAACATCATAGAAGTTTTAACTCTTAAATGCCCTCCTTAGTTTGCCTATATAATTTAGTATTGTAAGAGGAAGCAAACAACCTCCCCGGGGCTTTTTTAAAATTTAAAATCAATCAATGTTGCAACCCAGGAAGAGGATGAATGAGGTATGGTTCTTTGAAACTGAGTGGTACAAAAATCTTAAGATGCACAAACAAATACTGTAAACAAACAGACAACGTAAACAGAAGCTTTGTATTAAGATAAAGCAACTAAACATACAATGTTCAGGGCCGGGGTGGGGGGGGAGTGGGGGCAGGGGGGGTGGAAGAAGTGAGCCAAGAATTAGGTGGAAACTTAGAAAGCTCTGTCAAACTTCACTTGGGTCAAAACAGAAAAACAGCCAAAGCTAATGAGATGAGGTACATCCACCTACAAACAAAACTCTGAAAGTCCCCAGAACATTTACTAAGCTTCTTTCAAATTTCATTATATCAAACTACTTTTTGCAGATGATTCATGAACTCTTCCTCTGTCCTTTGTTTGTGCCTTGGAAACTATTCAAAATTTACTGTAACAGTAGACATGCCCATGTTCTATCAACCTGTTAATTGCTTTTTAACATGGCTTTTTATTCCATATCAAATGTACTTGGAAATCGAGACTGTTATAAATTGTAATGTGCAATT
Source organism: Apus apus (assembly GCF_020740795.1). Taxonomy (NCBI): domain Eukaryota; kingdom Metazoa; phylum Chordata; class Aves; order Apodiformes; family Apodidae; genus Apus; species Apus apus. The sequence goes on along the minus strand of NC_067287.1, from coordinate 30,864,827 downwards.
TCTGGAGGATTATGCAATGGCCACAGTTGCATCTCGCTTCCTTTTAGACTTCTGTTGTCTGAAACCTTGTCTTGATGAAAGCACCCATTCCCATTATGGTGGGTTTATGAAAACCCATACCTGAACTATTGTTCATCATCATCAGAAGATACACTCTTCAAAGATAATATTCAAAACCTATTGGATCCACCTCACATAGAAAAGTGGCCTTTAATCTCCGTGTTGCTATGCATTCCTTTGTTCCAGTATGATAAAGGGTATGCACTTAGGTCCTTACTCTTTAGAGAGGCAAGAACACAACAGTACATAGTTTTGGAGCTTTGGATCTAGTGATTATCATTGTATTCACTGTAAAACTGCTGTGCTACTTCCTGACTTTGAGGTTAGGAAGTCTTTGACTTTAGAAGAGATATTTATTACTGTTCTCTCCCATGAAGAAAAAGAAAGCTGAGCAGAAATACTCTTAATTATCTGTCAAGATAAAGTCAATGTTTTTGAGAAAGATGAAGCATCAAAACAACTCTGCATTACTGTAAGACAAGGGAAAAAAAAAAAAAGGCATTTCCTTAATTTTGTTTGTATTTCTAGACACCTTGCAGAATAGTCAGTCATATTTAAGTAACCTCACTTAACTTAAAAATACAGTGCCTGTAAGTAATACCTTAAGTACAAGCTCATTAAGATGTAACTGAACATCAGTAAACTACACAATGTAAACATTCCAATATTTTAATTCTATCGCTAATTCTTCTGTACAATTTCCACCTCAGTTTTCAAATAGGAGAGCTATGATGTTTACAGATCCAGTACTTTTAGCTACTGTTCTGTTAGTTCTTCAATAAAAAACTTGTGCATTTATTATACCACTGAATTAAACAGAAGTCTGAACCACAAAGAAAACAGCAGCAATTCTAAAATGTTGCTTTATCTCTCCTTCCTGTAACTTTTCCCCAATACGCATTTGAGTTTCTCATCCTTTGAAAGATGCTGATGATTTGAAAATTTGCTCCTACAATATAAACCACTATGAACAAGTCTGAAAAATCCCCACTGCACATGTTCTATTTTGATTAAACTCCACTGAAGTTAATGGCACTATGCTTGTTAGGGTATTTCAGTGAAAAATGTTCCCCTATAATAACCTGAAAGCAAAACTACTTTTTGCAAGGTATTCTTGTTGATGTATTTAGCCAATATATTTTTTCTTAGAGGGAAGTGACTAGTATTACAGTATTTTGTGTATTCTGGGATGCAAAAGTTTCTCAAGTCCTATGGGATGCATTTATGTACAAAAAGTAAGCAGCACTGGGGATTTAAATTAAATTCTAAAGTACATGGGTTGGGACCACAACCTGCCAAATGGGGGCTGGAGGGAACCTTTCTTCTTTGGGCATGCTCTTGAGAGAGCTGTGGAAAACCACAGCTCTGGTTTTCCTCTGGGAGTTACTTCAACACCTGCAAGGACACAGCAGGGCAGGGGCCTGCTGCAGTACTTCTGAACAAATCTTATGTGAAGCTGGTCTGGTTAGAAGTTCACTCAATATTTGGGACCAGAAAACAGGACAGTGTAATGCCTTAGGAACTTCCAAGACAGGCCTCTACTGCTCCTGTTGCACTGCAAAGTTGAAAAAATAATCTCCCTTTTTTTTGTCTGCCTCCCTGGTGAAATTGCTCATAGCAGAGTTTTTGGGTTTCAGCCTGGGTTTTTTTCAGAAATGACTGTCAATCATATCATTGCCCCTGTGTTTTCAGGAGCCACTTGAATAATAAGAGCTTGTATTGTTCTGTCACTTTTATTGGACGAGGCCTCTCAGCACGCAGCAGCAGTTCAGTGTCACTGGCCATCATTTAACTACTCGTGCCCTCCTTGATTTATTCCCCAAAGTTGTAGAATTGATTTTAACTTTTAAGAATTGGACAGTAAGATAGATTATTTTGGTTTTGTTTTACCTTGAAATGAGATAAAGGTCAGAAATTATTTATCTTGGCATGACACAGCCTGACCAGGCAAACAACTTCCTGAACTTTTGATTAGGGAAAGTACATGTTGTTACCACCAGCTGAAACATCTGGATGTTGAACCTTACAGCCCTCTTCCCAGCTCTGATTCTTCTTTAATCCTCTTTGGTGTGCACTAATTTAAAGGGAGTAAAAGGTGAATGAGTACAATAGTATTTTTGAAGGAGCCAGAGACATAGCTATTTCCCTCTGGTTTGGTCTTTGTGAAGAGGACTCAAATCTGCTCTGATGGTAGGATTTATTTGACAAAATTGAAAGCAACACTAAAAATTGTCTCAATCAGAAACACTAGGCCTGTGTTTTGCCATGCTCAACTACAACACCCTGAGCATTGCACAGATCTCCCATCTTCAGATCTCCCATCTTCTGTACAAGTTTGCCTCTACTTCCTTTTGGGTGTATTTGCTTTTCCGTGAAAGTTTGCTTGAAAGATGGTATGAATGAGTCTGGTTTCACAAAATGAGTCACAGTGCACTACCAACATTTTAATGATTTCAATTATTTACTAGACAATAGTAGAACTGGGGAAAAACAAAACAAAACAAAAAAACTGACAGTCTGTCACAGACAATGCTAGCTAAGTTGTTTAAATCATCTCTAGGCATGTTCTAATTTAGCTCATTATTAATTTCCTGCCAGGAAATCACTGCCCTAAACCTCTCTTTAATTCAGACATAAGTCATTCTAAACTCTCCTACAGACAGCTGATTGAACCCAAGACTTTTGTCTCATTACAAAGCCCAGATGCTTTCAGGCAGAAGACTGTTCTATGCATTTAATATTTTGAAACAAAATGTACTGTATAATTAATTGAGTATGAAATGCATTGTTCATCACAGAATTAGTTTATCTTTTCAAGAGTTTTCTGGCTGTATGCAATCAATCATTCACATTTCACAAACTGCTGTCTGTTTATGAATTTTCACTTTTGATACAATTGAGTTCTAACTGTGTTGCAATATGAATACAAAACACTATCTGGAGGCAAACTGAGTGAAACCCCTCTTGTTTTATCTGGTCAAATAAAATGTTAAGTCATTAATCACCCTCCTCATCACTTCTCATTTTTTCCAGCAAATGATTTGTATGCCAGCCATGTGGGGGATACTAGCAGAGAACAAATAAATCTGAACTGACAAAGCGGGAAATATTTCCTAATTACCAAGGCTGCTGAAGAGGGCTAGCAAGTACAGACAGAAAATCCACAAAAAAGGTTGCTTTGTGAATAATTTTGTTTGCTGGGCATGAGATGTGTTTGTCATGTTAACTTCAGTTGTTAATTTCCTTCAAAAGACAAGGAACTGTAAAGTGGGGTGCCACCAAGAAGGAAGTACCCAAATACCTGCCCATTACACTTCAGAAGAGCCAGCCTCAGCTTGTAAGTGACAGGGCATTTATTCTGACCTTATTTGAAATATAAGGAAAGGGATCGAATTCTCACCTTTTTTCCACATTCTTTTATGGGCTGAGTAGTGGACTGAGAAAATACTGCTTCACTGCATCGCTGCTTGACTCCTCTTTTCAAATTAAGAGTAAAATAACAGACCCCAGCAAGAACTGGATTATGCTTTCTAGCCTTCAGCCTATTTGACCAGAACACGTGGAAGCCTGTGGCCTTTAGATACCTTTTTTTCCTTCTTCCCTGACACCTCTTTTTCCATAAGATTGAAACATGTCCCCTAATCAATAAAATAAATGGGGAGACTACACCCAATACTGCAATGATAGTCCCATCATGAAAACTGTACTCCCATACATCTTATATGTACTAAAAAAAATGCCATGTGCAAGCTACTGAAATATGGTGACAGTATAAATTTGTCTCTGCTGTTATTTTGCACAAGAAATACTGAAAACTTTCTTTGACCAGGACTCATATGCCCTAGAGAAACTACGTGTGTTTCCTTCAGACAGAGCCTTTGTTACAAAGGGACTGATGGCTGTGAGAAAAACGTCTGCCGAATAAATAACATGTTATACTCCAGTAGGTGCTATAATAACACCCCATAGTCTTTTAGGAGATCTTGCTGGTGGATTTGTGCTATTTTGATGATAGCTGCCGATTCACGGCTCCTCAGACCATTTGACAAGAGGGCCCCTACTGTGTTACACAAAACATACACTTTATCTTTAAAAGCTCAAACCTTTAATCAAATTCAAAATGCCAGAGTGGAAATTTCAAATCACTGTCAGTATGACTTCACTCATATCTTCAAGTCTGACAGTCTCAGAAAAATACTTTCTTAGCTAGACAGTATGAAATGGAATTGTAGTAAGGAACCATTTTTATTACTTTATTTATCTCTTCACATGGAGAATTGTATGCTGAGACATCTTTTCACTGTTTCTGCTTTTTCAGCTTTAAGCTGTCTCAATCCTCACCATTTTGGTGTTCAACGATAGGATAGATATGTTTTGTCTTGTTTTTAAATAAAGTACAGATGATAATAAATTAATATTAAAAAAATCCTAAAAACCACTTTATGACATTCAGCTTTTGACATTTAAGCTGATTCAGTTACTCATTACTAACACAGCGTTGTACCACAGCATCTTTAGTGGCCAAACTTTAACACTCTTTCCCAATAAATAAAATCGAATTAATCAACCAAGAAAGCAGATTTCAAAATTCCAAGTTTCTGCTTTCCATTCAGGACCCAAATCCCATGAAAAAAAAAAAAAATAAAAAAAAATTAAGGTTTTTGTCATTAGTATCCTTCAGAGAAGAATCCAAGTAGAATCGAGATGTATCAGAAAGCTTGTTGGTTTTTAATTGCATAATTGCATAAGAATTTTCTGAGGCTTTTTCCTATCAGTGTTTTATCTCCAATGAACACAGCTGAAGTACCCTCTGCAAGAAGGGAAGACAGCTTTGAGCATTCAGTACGTGTTACCAATTTCTGAGCAACTGCCACAAAAACCCATGGAAGTAACGGCAAATGCAGATGGTCCTCAATGTGATTGGAGAGCTTCAAACCAAGTGTAGTTTAGTTCTGTCACATTGGTCTGGAGGTTCAGTTGAAGGGTTTTAAGACCTATATCCCTTTCATCTGTCATGCGGCAAAGCCTAATACATGTGTCTTGTTACCTGAAAAGGTGATGCAACTGACATGGCCACAGACAGGGAATAACTGGGCTGGTACATCTGCCTGATTCCAGGAGTGGGCTTTTTGTTTTGTTTTATTATTTTTTATTTTATTAATCCAACTCCCGTTGTAAATTCAGGAGCTTCTAAAAGTCTTAACAAGATCAGCTAAAGAGAGGAACAACCATTTCATGTTGCCATTCCCAGAGGCTTCTTGTTGAAATCCATTTGGCATGGCCATTCATCTGTATTCCTTAACCTGCCAAGCGAGACTCATCCCATGCTTTACATCCAGACAGAAGGTTAGCTCCCAGGCTGAAACTTTACACCTAGCTAGGTTCAGTACTAGACTTTTATAGTCAGGACAGGGTGTTATATTACAGCTGCCAGAGTCCAGCCACCGTGAAGACACTGAAATATAGTTTTGAGCAAAAACTTAAATCCACTAGTCACCGAAAATACAAACCTCTCATAACAGCATTATATAACAAGCATAAACCTCTCAGTGCACTAATGCAACTCACAGGTGACGCTAAATTAAAAATTCTAAACACCACAAGAGTAATGAGACAACACAAAGGGTTCCTAACGTTATAATTTTCAGAAATTATTAAAGGAAGAGCATCAAAGAATGCAAACAAACCCTGGGAGGAAAACAACTGAAATATGAAAATCCAAGATGTGTTATTGAAAGATTGAAAGGAACAATATATGCAGAGATGAATTAATGACACAGTGAGAAAAAGCAAAAGGTGCACTTTTAAGGTGCAGAAGAGACAAAGCCAGGATATGCAAATGCCATGGTGAAATCCTTTTCTTATTTTTGAATAATACATTTCCAGAAATAATGTTACAAAATGGAGTTTAAAAAAAAAAAAAAGGAAAAAATTACAAAGAAAAAATAGTGCAAGAACCAAAGCATACAATTCATACAATTCACTAAAAACGGTTAAATAACCCAATTACCACACAAAAGCATGACAACAACCCACTAAATAGTCAAAGGATGTTAATGCAGAGAATAATAATTATTTACTGCGGTACATGAGAAATAATGAAATAAAATCAGAATAGGGAAGGCTGAATTTTAGGAAACAGCTCTGAGTTTACTAGGATGGTTAGCAATGTTGTAAAGGACACATCAAAATCAGCTCATCAGCTGGGATTTAAATATGAAATACATGTGTAAGTGGCACCTCTACTATATTTCTTAAGCTATTTTGACAAACATATGTAAATACCTGGTGAATCGGTGAGTCCGTATCCAATTTGATGACTTTTAAGTGAATAGTCAAGCAATCAGTTATTTCTTAACCACTTGTAGGTACAGCTTACTTAATGAGTACTCATGCACATATATAGTGGCAAACACTCTGATGAATATGCAACACACATGAAGTGTTCACAAGTATTTCCTGAAGACTTCTAATTAGGGACTCATCCAACCAGAGAACAGAAATAGCACTTAGCCATGTTCACAAAGCAAATGTCAAATTGCAAATCGTTAACACAATATGTAATAATCCCTGCACTCTTTCTGTAGGCTAAAATAAAATAATTCAAATAAAAGTAACACAAGATGAAGATACATTTACAGATAACTCTGGAATAGGACAGATTGACAGTTTTCAAAAATATGTATTTGACTTTATTTCTTTACTAGCAAAAAAACCCAAACCCTTTTCCTTTATAGCAAAACTACTTAGTATTTATTGAGCCTAACCAGATGTTTACACAGAGGTCCCTCACCAGGAAGCCACACACTGGCTCAGTCTTGTCCTGTTGTAGACAGGTACTGCTTTGCATTTCTTCCTGTGGCCAGAAAGCATTGGTCCAAAGCTCTTCACCAGCACTGAGGAGACAGCACGTATACAGGGTCTTAAGAAGGTCCTGCTCTGACTGCCACTTCAGTAAATTTGAGACATATTATGTCAGCTGGTTTGTTATTGAATAGTACAATCAACTTAAAACTTTTATTTCAGAGGACAAACTAATAAATCACAGTAGCTTCAGATGACTATTAAGCTTGTCAAGATTTCACTTTCCTACTTACATTTCTTGTGACTTGACTCGACACTGGAATTTTAATGATGGTCACATAACGAACGTAATACCAGGCTGAGCTTCCCGGTCAGGAAGGGCTCACCACCAAGCACCAAGATGCCCTAACCTCTGGAGAGGACAGCAAAAATAAAATGAGAATGAGCTCAGGCTGTGAGATGGGTGCTGTGGGACAGGATCCAGGCAACGCTGTGTGCACCATGCATCCTGGGAGCCTGTCTGACTGAAAACTACTTCACTGCCATTTTATATAAAATCACATCGCTTATGTATGCATCACGCCTGACATTGGTTCAGAGGGCTGAGTAGAAGAGCTCAAAGATAACTTTATAATGAGCAACATAAGTGTTACAGAAAGAGAGTGCTGGGGATGAACTGAGCTTTTATAATTACTAGCTGAATGGTGTATAAGATATTAAACATTAAATTAGAAGCGTAACAGCAAGCCCTATGTAAACACTGCTCTTGGTGAGAATATCAATCTCACAAAACCTTTTAAAAGCAGACATCCTGCTGTATTCTGGTTGAACAGCCCCCCCACCACAACACCCCCCAGACAGCCCCTCTGCCCCGCATTCCCGCCCTCACCCCGCATTCCCGCCCTCACCCCATGTTCCCACCCTCACCCCGCGTTCCCGCCCTCACCCCGCGTTCCCGCCTGCCACAGGCCGTGGCCGCTGGCTCCACAGGATGGGGCCCCGTGGGCAGGCCGTGAGGGGCGCCAGCCGCAGGTTCCTACCCCCAGTCACAGCTTTTGTGGAGGTAAATCTAGCCCTGGCTGTCTTGATCTGACCTGGGAATTTGGCTTTCTTCACTTTGACCCTCCAAGTGATTGGAAAATGAGCCAAGTCTGGTGCCTTGGAAAGGAAGCCGTGTTGGAGAGGGGCGCTGCGGGGCAGCTCACGCACCGTGCCCCAAAGCGGGGGCATGTCCAGCTGAGAGAGACCAGCTACATGTGTTCTAGGAAATGTTACACTGGCCATTTGTCAAAGGCTTCTTGTCTGAATAGGTAGATTGCGGTGAAATTCATTGCATGACAATGGTGCATGAGGAAAGAATAACGCATTCTTTCTGAGGGGGGATTTGAGGTCAGTCCTGGCAAGCTGCAGTCAGTAATGTGTGTTAGTAAGGCTCGTAAAATAGGAGCAAAAATGAAGCCCAGTACCTGAAGCCTTTCTGCACTATTCAAGTTCTCATTTGCTCCTTCCATTCCTACTTCTACCCCCTGACCTAGAAGATGGCATAAAGCCACCAAAATCATAGAACTGGACAGGGAAACAGATTTTCCTCACGATCCCCAGGCATTCCTGAGGCGTACATATAACAGCAATAAATCAGTGATACTATTTTCACTCTTACCTAGAGAAATAATTATCTTAATGATTATTGTAATTGTGCTGTGCATTTGTATTATAACTATATTTTATTATCACAGTGATCTTTCTGTTGTCTAAAAAAAACTTGAGTGAATGCGCCTGGATGTTGTTGTTGTTTCTGTTTACATAGTACTGAAGCAGTTGCCAAGTAGGGCATAATAAATCTAAGTTCTGACATAATAAATAGATAATGTGTTGTAATTGGATTATTTGTAGACTGTCTTACTCAGCAGAAATTTGCATAACTCTCAGAAAGACTGCTACAAATACCAAAAATAAGCAATGGAGCTAATTAGAGGTTTTGTTTACAAATATCTTCCTGAAAATACAGTAAAGATGTAATTAAAAGTATACCCTTTCCTTAGTTTTCTTAGAAAAGCTTATTTTAGACTTTGTTGTAAAATGGCTGCCTCTTCATTGGTTATATATATACATGATAGATGAATGAAAAGTAGAAGATACCTAATATGTGATCTCTCAGTGCAGAGATTACTACCCAAGATTATAGAATTGATTACTCTTCTAACCACTCTTTTCCATCAAAACTAAAAATGAAAACTCCATCACTAGGACAAAATTGTAGCCAATTCTAGCAGCATATACTAAAACATTTTTTGATAGACAGACATACCTCAACAGATCAATAGACAACTGTGTTCATGCAGATAATCACTGAATTAAAACAGAGCTGTCTATTCAGTTGTCATCCTGACACATACCAGAGAGGGAATGGTCTTCGTGGCTCCAAATGCTCATGGTCTGTAACCTAAAGAGGGATTTGAAAGTCTGGTTTCAAGGTAGTGCAGGTAGTGCAGGAATGATTAGACCTGAGAAAGCCCTCTAGATTCCACTGTTACAGCTTTTAGGCCTTTAAATAAAACAAAATATTGAATCTGGTTTGCTTTTATTTTTTTGTTTGTTTCAAAACACAATAGAACAAACTGAAAATGTCGGTGACAATGTAATTATTTCTGGAGTTTGGTCCAGATCACCAGATTTGCTAAAGGAGTTAAGTGAATAAATGTTTTCTGGTGGTTTGGAGATTGCCTTTGAGCTCAGTTGTTGGGAAGTCCTACATAACTCCTTGTCAAAGCATCACAAATATGCATGCTGCTGTCTGAGGAGATGTAGATGTTTCCTCAGACTTTCAGGGAGAATGGAAGTGTGGAGATATACTGGCTTTAAAGTAACTATCTTCAGGGTGGCTGTTCCTTTTTGATACCTTACAGAGTTGGTTACTATCTGAAACTATTATGGGCATTTAGCTAGAGAGCTGTCAGGAGAGAGCATCAACTGCATGCTGGTCTCAGTCTGAGAAAACTAAGACACTTAACCTGCCTCATACTGACCCCTCTGCCTGAGAGGGGTCACACAAATAGCTTTGACTGGGCTTGTATTTTACAGTACTTATTGTGGAGTTATTTATAATGGGGATTGTGATGTTCTTCTCTGAGTATAGTGTTTTTCTTCACAAAGAAATGTTCCATGCCAGTACATTAGGATGGCTTGCATCAGTTGCGGAAATGGATGCAACTCTGGTAACAAAGGATCTTAACCTGCCACTGTTGCTGTAATTTATACAAATCTTCAAAAAAAAAAAAAAGCAACATCTGAGCTGGGAGAAGCTATTTCAGTGAAAGGCCACAGTGTATCATAATTTTATCCTATGTCAGTAAGGGCAGTGTGTGTCTTCTGTTCTCTCATGGGCCATACTGAGTGGAGGTAATTATTTTAGACTACTTCTAGCAGTCCTGAATTATTTTATCTAGCCTATAATAGTCTATTTTATACAGACTTTTGTTTAGGTGTAAGGAAAATACTGATTGGGACTAAAAGAAGCTTTTAGTAACTCTTCCTGTTAAATACTATGCTTTTTAAAGTTTTTGAGAAGAATCAACAGCTGGTGTAAGGGTCTAATCCGTGAGTAGGGGAACACTGAGCTCTTTCAGAAACATCAGGGTACCCCCCTTGTCCTCCTGCTGCTGCCCAGGGGAGTGAAATCTCTCCTGTGACCTTTCCAATAGGCATCACATGGCCTGATGCCTGCTAGAATGGCACCATAAACTTAATATTTTGGAAGCTCTATCCAAACCAAGGTCTTTTTCTGTTCATTTTTCTAATAATTCAGGAAAAAAAACCCAAATATTTTAGAATCTCTCTTCACAATTGTGTCCCACACATATCCAAAGTTTCAGTATAGTCTCAAGAGGGAAGAATGGTGTTGAATAGGACTAAAAGTTAATTAAATATTTTATGACAGTATTTTACCATAGCAACTGAAAGTTGGATCTGAGCATTGTATAAATATTAATATTACTCTGCTCATCTCAGTCACTAAAGACTTGGGAAAGGTGTATGGAGGGGGAAGAAGCTCACTTTTATGGTTCTAAAATTCAAATGTAAAAAAGGAAGAGAGATTAGGTTATAAAAATGAGGTACTGCATAACTTGCCTAATGGCCTGTAATCTGGAAGTACAGCTGCATTGGGCTTTTAAGCAGGTGCTCTGATTATAGAGCATAACAAACATGTTAGACTTTGTAGTGCATTTAATATCTTATAAACAGCTAGGCTAATTTGGGCAAGGCTAATGGATTAGCTCAAATGGTACTCATGTACAAGGTCTGCAATTATGTCTGTGTGCATTAAAGCTAAAATTTTGGTTTGCTGAGTTTCCCAACCTGCACATCTCAGAGCAGAGCTGGGTTCAGGATGCCTGGAGGCTGCAGAGAACTCCCAGCCCCCGCCTGGGCGATGCATCCAGATCGAGATGCTCCTGCTTCTGATCACTGGGTTTATTTTATGATCCTCTAGCTGTTACAGTCTTTTGTCACAGGAGAGAGGTTGAAAAGGAGCTTGGTGGCTTGCGGTACTCTGTCTGTGGTCATTCAGATTTGCCTCCTCTGGTGAAATCTCTGACTAGGTGTTTTTTTCAAGAGCAAACCTAGCAAGTATTCTAGTCTATCCCTGTGGTTTTTATGTTCTTTATCAGGGCACTGCAAACCGCTGCTACCTTGACATTAAGTGGGCTATACTTCCAAACAAGGTGCTGCACATCTAGGAAGGACAGTCTACATGGGAGCTTGCTCATCTGTCTCTGTTTTGTTTTGTCCAAGTAACAGTTGATGCCTGTGTTTAAAATCATGCTCCCTGTGGGCATAAAAATGAAGTGTTTAAATATTTTATTAACTAGATTGTAAAGCCAACATCTGAAGGGGTGAGACTATGGGAGGCAGTAAGATACATTGCCCTCTGCTCTGCCCTGCTGGGGCACCTTAGCTAATTAATCCTGCTAAGAGGTCAGCACAGCAAAAAGAGAAAGGATGTGTTGGTTTAGGAAGGACCATAAAGTAAAAGCAGATTTTGTGGATTTAGAGGAGACAGGGCAGAAGAAGTAAATGCTTCCTAGCAAACTATGTTGGTACCTCAGAGGCCCAAACTGGAACCAGAGCTCCTCATGTTGGCTGCAGTGCTGGTCAGTACCTGCACAGGACACAGTGGTACCTTTAGGATTTGTAAAGAACAATATATTTTTAAAAGTCACTTTTAAAAGGAAATTGCTGGGATTTTGTCAGAATGCATCTGCATAGCCTAGATGAAATTCAATTCAAATGTAATAATAATTTTCAGTAAACTTTTTTGCTGTGTAATGATTGCATAGTCAGGAATGGTTAAGTGATTCAGATATTTTTGCAAGTTCTGGGAGTTTTTCTAACAGCTGACACATTTAAGTTTTAATATTTATGCTCAGTTGAATTTTGACACCTAAAATATCAGGAAGTGATGTGACCTTTTAAGATTTCTATTTTGTTTTTATTTTAATCACTGCTGTTCTTTCAAGCATCTGTTTGGTGGCATGCTGTGGAAGGACACATTATTAGAGTTTTTATTTTAAGCACAATGATGTAATATATATGTTATTGTTATTTAAAGTATAAAATATAAGAAAATAGGATATAAAGCTAGCAACTCAAATACGTGTTTCTGGGAGGCATCTTGGACAGTGCATCCATTTCTCACTCCACTTGTTTCCCAAGAGAAGTACACTCTTTCATAACTGCACTATTCAGATCAGATGCTGAAATCCAAAAGAACAAGGAGATTATAAGTATGCCACATCTTCAATGTGGCATTTCCCATTTAAGGAAGAATATTATAAGAGAAAGATATTAACCTGCTCATGCTGTAAAAATTCAAAGGTTAAGCCTAAAGGATTTAAAGCAAGCACATGCGGGAGCTTAAGCCAGAAAACAGTTTCTAGCAGTGAATCACAGAGTTGCAAAGATACTTCTCTCAGCCCAATTAAGTTCCTTGAACTCTAGATATCTCTAAATGGATGTATATAAATCTCCCTGAAATCCTGCAGTAAACCAACAGCAAAATACCTGCTGTTCTAATGACTGAATGGTTTAAGTCATGCTTCTTGCTGCCAACCAGCTACAGCAGCAGCATAACACTCAATCCTGCTGCTGTCTCCCTTTTTAACATATTGCATCATGGATATACCACTCAAGATGGCTTTAGATTTTATGTGTGCTTCATTATGCAATCTTACAGGCCTAAAATGTGATATAATGGAACATTTAGCTCAAAGATAAGGAAAACGGCACCCTGCACATTGTAGTCATTTGATATCCTGACAGGAAAGGGAACTGACACATGATAAAGAAATAAATAGCACTAGCAGTGAATTATGGCTAGCAGAGATCCATTCATGCATTATTTAGCTGCTATCACGACACAGTTCACTTTAGAATCAGCCAGGCCACCATTTTGCATTCCTTCAAATAGACTTGTTTCCTGTGTAAAGAACTGACAGGAGCAAATAAAATGAAAATATCCATGCAAATGATAGGCAGAAGTAGGAAATAACAAACCCAAGGGCAAATGCACTCATCCTGTCATTTCCCAAACCATGAGGGAAATAAAGTATTCAAACAATATGGTGATTCATAATGTATAAGGGGCAGATAACGTAAAGCAATTGTGATGATCCTCTATCACAGAGGATGTAGAAATTCCCTGGATGATCCTTTTTTCAGGTAAAGACTTTTCTGAAAAACATTGAGGGGAAAATCCAATGCTATGTTAAATCACATTGTGGTCAGTTATCCTCACTATCAAGGTAATAATTCTGTAACAGACTCTTTGATTAACAAATTCACTTAAGAACCTTGATTCTTTCTGTTAAATTTATTTTGTGTTTCTTCCATTGTTCCTATAGCTGCAGAACTGTCTTCAATTTACTAACAAGTGAAAATGAAGGGGAAGAAGTCAGCTGATTAATGAGATATAAAAGGGAAATTCAAGAATATAAATCTAGAAGATCCTTCCCAGTGCTAAGAAAGGATAAATAGGTTCAGGGCTTCAGAGCTAAAATCAGAAAACTGACGAACAAACAAACAAAACCAAAAACACCATCACCAGTGCAGTCTGCCTCTGCCCTCCTGCCCATCCTGCCTGGTTCTCACTGGGCAGAGTGTTTACCCTCCGACATTACACCTGTGATCCTGTGTCATGGATCCACCTTGGTGAAGCTGTTCATTCTGTTACTTTTTTCTCTTTTATCAGTGCTGTAAATCTTGAGATGTCCTGGCTATCTCTGTTATTTTTGAAATTACTATATACAAGGAGGTTGAAAAACATTGTTTTTCCATTATCTCCTACTTCTTGATAACTTTAGCAACTGAAATAGATTTCATTATTTATCCTTTAGTGCTTCATTTCAGTATGTAAATACAAAGTATGTTTAGATAATGCCTGTTCAAAATACAAAACACTAATAATAGAAAACTCTGATTAATTTGTCAAACACAGATCTTTGCACAGTGTATCTGAGGTTTTGTGGTATTAACCTGAGTTGGTGCTGATAAAATGAGAATATGTGAGGTTTCACAAGAAGAACATCAATTCCAACTAACAGCCAAACAGAAGAAAGAATTAGTTCAGTAGACTATATATGCCAAAAGAATGTTGCAGTTGTAGCTATTGAAGTAATAAATGTTATAAATATTTCTTGCATTTTCATAGTCTCCACATGCCAATAACTAAACAAGGTTGAGAAAAAAAATTAGCAATAAAATACACTCTTTGCAAATATTAATGAATATTCCTGTTACTTCTACAGGTCCTATACAAGAACCCAAAATAGTAAATCATAAAGCTTGTTTCATTTGTCTGTTTGGCCACAACCCAGACAAAAACAGGTGGAGAGATTAAAAAGGTTTGTTAGAGAATTTTTTCGTTCTGTTATCTGTCTGTACCTTCATTATTTCCTTGATAGTGCTACTATTTTTATTTTCATATACAGCGTGGTTATTTGTGTCCAATTAGAGTTTTGTAATTTATGGAACCCTAGCTCTGGCAATGGAGTGTGATTATATACATGACAGTAACTCCTCTGGATAAATAAATGCAGTTAAAAAATGGTAGTGCTCCTAGCTAGAGGAATTTATCCAATGCAGATTTTGTGTCTGTGATATAATAAATGCAATTAATTCCAGATAAATCCACAGAAGTTCATTTTACTCTTCAGGGCACGTGAAGGAAGGAGAATAATACTGGAAAGGAAAAGAATTCTGAAAATAGTTGTATTTTATGGGAAAGTGTTCTTAAAGGAAAAAAGGAAAGGAAATCATACAGTTGAAAATGAGTATGAATGCTATAGCTTTGTTAAAAACACTCTCAACCTAGAAGCTTGGTAGTATAAAGAATGCAAAAATCAGTAGGACTGCTACTTCATCTCTGCAAGGGATGTCGCATCAGCAGTCAGCACATTCAACTTGTATCTGAATTTTAAATCAGAAAATGAAGGATGTTTGGGCCTCCACTCAGCTTGCAGTAGCATTTGTGGGGGCCAGAAACTCAAGAGCAGGCTTTAAATTTGATATGACTTCTTCTCTCCTTATTTTCTGGCACCTTCCCCTCTCTAAGAAGGAAGAGGGTGGGTGGGAAGAAAGTGGATCAGTAGAAAGAGTTTTTCTCTGTTCCTGTGTTAATTATCTTAAATTTCTAGATAGTGGTCTGACAGGGAAAATAAAAGAATTCTACTATATCCTTTGTCTTTTTCATCCATGCTGTTGGTGCCATTGCAGCAGGAAAGAATCTTTAGCTTTAAGGGTGAAACAGGGCCTTTTTCACTGATACTTACGTGGCTGGAAGATGCTTATGACAAAAAATCTTCAAACCTGTACCTGTTACAGTAGCTGGCCATAATGCTTTTCATAGCCTTTTTTCCTCTGGATAATGAGACAAACGTTAGTGCTTGTATTCCACCATAACAGCAAACCTTTTCTCACGCTACATCCTGTTTATTTTCTTACAGTTCTGATGGGGAGGAGGTGTCAGGGGGGAAGTGAGGGGAAATTTGAAGACAAAACCTGGAATCTCAAAGAGTGTTCTGCAGAACATCAGCATTATGTGGGATATCTGAATCTGCAAAGAGACAGTTAATATTGTGGTTCTTTGCAACAAATACTGTGCTTAAAGGTCATTCATGACAGAAGCTTTGAGAGCATCTGTTGCTGGGAATACACGGGCTGAATCTCATTATTGAAAACTATTTGAGTGACAATCATCACTATGCTTCACTGTTCATTATCTTTTCTGTTTGGCAAGAGATCTGTACCCTCTTTCCATCACTCCTGTTGCCCAACAAGTGTGTCAGACAACTTTCAGTTTTACAGTTGTGACCTGAAAATTACTTATTTCAGGTTTTATTTTATTTCATTTCCATTTTACACTGCAAAGTGGAATATTTGTTATCTTGAAGCAAATGATTAAGGAGATGTCACCCTGTGGATACTCTAGCCACTGAGCATGATGAATAGGTGAATACAGTTCAAACTGTGTTAATTTAAGCAAAGTAGAGTTTGAATGTTTCCTCAATGACTTGAGAATAACAATAGCTCAATTGTATTCATTTTTGAATCTTACCTTGAAGTTCACTCTCCATTCTGTTTAGAAACCATGACTGCAGCACAGAACTGGTGTACAAGCCCTCTCAAAAGTCTATCTACCTTTGAGTCTAAACATATATTATGTTTTAATTCTTTAACATATTTAGCAATACCTACATTCCTTTAAAAGCCTTGAAATTAAATACAAAAAATATAGCTTCCAGAAAAAAACATGATGCAATATCATCAACATACATCTGTACTGCTTTGAAAGGTTTTGCTAGTTCTGCTACTATTCCTTCCTTAAAAGCACTGGAAATGTCATCTCTTCATCTAATAATGAAAACACCTTTGCTGGATAAAAATGTCTACCTCTCCTAGTCTTATGGGAAAGTGTCAGTGTTGGTCAATTCTGCCATTAGCTTGGAAATATTTAAGTCTCAGAGCTGCTGTATTAAACACTCATCTGGACACGAGAAAAAGCAACACCTCTGAAGCCGTGCCTCTGCAGTGCTACTAACTTGTAAAGCTGGCCTTGTGGAAAAGCTCTTTACAGTATCTGAACACCCTACAACAACAACCTGAACTGCAGCAGCTCTTTCTTTCCCTTCTCCCCAGGGCACAGTCTCCTGCTTGTCCGGCCTTACTATGCTCTGTAATGCTCTCCAAGGCCAGGAGCTTGGCAAAGATGCCTAAGGAAATCTCTAGGTTGTGAAAGAGCTATAGTGAAATCTCTGAGAAATAGGAGAGGTAAAATTATGGGGAGACGTAGGTTTTTGACATCGGGTCACTGGTTGCTCAAGGATGCAAGAGGAAAAAGACACTGAAAGATATCAAATCCTAAATGGAAAAAAGAGCTGCAGGGTGGTCAGGCGAAGCTGTGCATTGGTTAGGGCATGGGTGTACACAGTGTGTCAGTGATGGCAGAAGAGAGCAGGCTTTCCTGCATCCACCGAGGGATGGTGGCAACACTGGTGTTCAGCCTAGCCAGCTGGTTAGAGCCTTGCTGCCTTTTAAGTGTGTTGGTCAGCTACTGGCAGCTTTATACTTTTACATTCCTGCTTGCAGAGGCTCATTGTGCGTGGGGCATTGTGCTCATGGGCATCTTTGAAGATGCCCAAACAAACATGCCCAGGAGAGGCAGACTGCACTGCTGGTCGATAGGAACTTAAAAATCTGCAAGCAGGATTTTGAAAATTTATCTCATCTCACAGGAACTAGCAGTCCTCTTGGAGTACAAAGGTACTGGGTGTATTGAACCATAAATACTATGAACCATAACAACCCGCTGAAACATAGAACACATTTAAATGCTGGTTTCTTACAATCTGGTATATAGTGTGACTCACATCTACAAGTGAAACACACTGCTATACCACAAAACAGATTACTGATAGACCACACAAATCCTGTTGACACTTACATGTCTGTCATATTATGTTTTGTGTACCAATACAGGAATGACACTTAGTAACTTACATTTGCAGCAACAGAAGTGGTAATAGTGGCTTCTAGCAGCTAATACATAAGCATTATTGGGAGTCTGAACATTCTGTCATTTGTTATAGAAACCCAGAATGATATAGCTAATATAGATTTTTTTTTTCTTACAGAAACACTTTAGGTATATATTTACATACAGTACTTCTGAAAAATTCAGGATAATGATCCAGTTGTGTCAGTAGTATTACTTGTCTATTAATCTGCTGACTACCACATGATATACATTGCTAAACTTTGTTACTTCAGTGTTCATAAATCTGTTTCGTTTTCTGCCACATTGCCTCTAAGCATCATCAAAAAATCTCATCTATTGATTTTTACTGACAATGACAGAAAACAAAGATTTCCTATTTTGTATATTATATGTGTATATGGGAACAGGATAGCCATCCTAAATTATTTAGTTTCCCAGCGTATGGCATATTTTTGCAAACAAGATTCAGCACATGCCAACACAATTGTTAAATAATGTATTGGTTTCCCTTACACTGTGCATAAAGTGTTTTCCCTAGGCATCATTCTGTCCAAAGAGGAAAACATGAGTGCTCAAAAAAACAAATGCATAACAGTACAAACATAAATCCCTGAGGGCATATTCCCCATTGTCTTCCTACCCGTGTCACCCTTCATCTTTTTGTAAAGTGAGTATAGAGTACAATCAGATCTGAAAAGCAGCTGATTTATTCTTCTTTTCACAAGGGTAAATGAAGATAGAAGATACACAACAGCAAGAAATTTGATCCTTGGTCCTCCATAAGCCTCTTTGGCTTGCTCTGAAGTACCAGTTGTATTTCAGGTCAGTAGAGACTAAAGTATATTGGAGCAGCTGTAGCAGTTGCCACAAAATGGTTTTCATTTCCCAGCAGTCACTGAAGTGATCATCTATTACCTAGTTTTTTATACTATCCTTAGGAGATATCTAATATCTGAAACAAAATAGTTTGCAAATATTCATTCTCTACTTTGGTGTACACTACCTTCCCAGTTTTAAATACAATCTGTATTACTCTTTTCATTACTGTTAAAAGATGTGTTCTCTGGGCTGGTCACTACTAACTTTTTAAATGCATAATTAGGCCTAGATTTTCAAGAGTACTTGGTGGATGCATAGTTTTCTTGCAAATGCAGCTACTCTATGTCTGCCAGAAACAAACTTAACAGGAGTAGCAGTATCTAGGAAAAACTAACTTGAACTAGCATAGTCTTCCATTTGTCTAATTTTCAGAGAGTGATTATTTCACCAGTTTGTATTCCATGCAATAATATGATAATCTTAAATTACTATGGAGTGTTTTTAAAATAAATACTTTGCAGTAAATATTTTCATCTGAATACATCTTGATCTATGTGTGAAGGTGGTAATGATGTCAGAGCTGTTTATAACCTGTGATCCTCACAGTGCTGAGTCCTTGGCTGTTATCCAGACTACACATGATTCATTTTATTTGTGGTTTCTGCAAACAGAAGCATGTGCTTCAATATTCAGTAAAGATTGTGTGACACTCAAACACATGCCCTCCTCTGGCTGTCACTGTTCATAAATGTCTGTCATGGAGTGTCCTCTCCTGTGCAATGTAAATACTTTTAGTGGGCTTCAATTTCTGCTGGTTTAGAAAGTAGTATAGAAAAGAGAAAATATTTCTTCTTTGGGGAAAAGGGAAAACAAACAAACAACAAAAACACACACAACAAAGCAAAACCCACTAACAATCAAAACAAAACAAAACAAAAAAAACCAAAATACCGAAAACATACTTCTGACCTTTCATTGTCTTTGCTTTTGCTTTGAACTGCACAAATCACAGTTTTGAGTTTGGATATTACACATCAGAGATCTACAAGATCACTAAGGCAGTGGATAATGTGCTTTCACAACTGTTATTCACTAAATCCCACAATCTGAGAATGGGAGGGCAATCAGGCAAATCAGCAGAAGTGGAGTGGCACGGTGGAGTAGATAGCAAACTTCTGCACTTCCACACAGGTTTGCTGTGGAGGCAGAAAAATATCCTCAAAGTCAAAACAGGAATTAGACATATTCATCTCTTCAGCTTCATGAACAGACAAGGTAACATATCATCCTTGGACACAGGGAGGAAAGGTGCATTTCTTAGTGGCTGGTTGCAAACAAAAGCACAGGAGAGGAGGTACGTCTAGGTGCCTTTGTATGTTGTTCTTCCTACACACAATTTGATACCTTTCAATTGAAAAGTTACACATTGAGGTATGGAGGTGGTGTGCAAATATCATTTATCACCGATACTAAAATGAAAAGACAGATTTTTGTCAGACTGCTTCTGTGAATAAGTTTGATTGGTCGTTTTCTGTGAAATTAAGATACGGGGTTTTGATCCTAAAACATTATAACTGAGTTTTTCAGGAAATGTCTCATTTTGAACAAACTGCCTGGCACAGAGAGGAAATCACATTACTGATTAAAACCTGCAAATGAAATGAGAAATCAGTTTTCATAAAAATAATACAAGCTGTGAGAGCTGAATGAGCAAATTATATTTTTGTTGTTTATTTGTGACTGCAGCTACACATTAAAATATGAAATATTAATAAGGACTGTAATAGTTATCATATTTCAAATTTTGTCTAGATTTTTGCCACATCATTCTAATTCAAATAAATACCAATGAGCTGTGTTAAAAATAAATCTCCAATAAATGGAACAGCAGGTACCTTTTCCTTTGGAATTACTTTCTTTAACAAGATTGCTTTTATTTGCACACGTTCCACTTTGATTTCTGCAAATAGTGTCATTGTTAAAGGGTCACAGATGTAATCGGTAAAAATATCTAAATTTACCTAGAAAACATGAAGTAGCTGATTTTATACAGAGAGGAGCAAAGCATTTTGTTACTTAGCATGTAAGAGTGACAAAGTCCTAGAAAGGAGGATTTAGAAAAGGGAACCATGAACAGCTGATGCTTTTGCATTCCTGCTTTGGGGGTTTCCTCTTCTTGCTTTGCTGCTGAACTGTTGGGTGAAAGAGGGGTGGCCTTCCTGGCCATTCTGCATGCTGGCTGTAGAAAGACCTATGGACTGATTTTTGCTTTAGCTACAACACCCACAGCTCACTTCTGTTATTTCTTACTGAATGGAGAACCCCAGTTGATGTGCAAAGAGGCAGAAGCTTTCAAAACAGCAACGAACACTTGTGCTCTCAGATGAACACATCTCTGCTGTCTTAAATCCAAGCATGGTCTGTGGAACTTCATTGACAAAGCTGTAATATTTAACAGCACATAGGAGCATGGCACAGAAAGAAAAATACACATTTCACTCATTGCCTATTCTGCATTTCAATTTATCTCTATATCCTGCTATTTTATTTCTGTAACTTTTTCTGCAAAGTACTTTAGGGATGAAGTGTCAGGAAAGACAAAATGAGAAAGATAGATGTCTTGATTTAGATGAACTTTATAGAGATAGAAGGTGCTTCAGATATTTATTCACATCACACCTTGCATTGCTCTAAAATGACTTCTGGATCACAAAGAATGAATTAGTTACAGGACATTGAAGTTCATTAAATAATCTTGTTCATAAAGTAATCAGCGATCAACAGTAATCCTTCATTTTAAACACCTATCTTCCTAATGGCCAATGTAATGCTCACTTCAGGCTAAAAGAGCACATGTTTCTAGTTTGTCT
Organism: Apus apus; assembly: GCF_020740795.1. NCBI lineage: Eukaryota > Metazoa > Chordata > Aves > Apodiformes > Apodidae > Apus > Apus apus. Next base: position 30,843,224 of record NC_067287.1, on the reverse strand, counting down.
GTCACAGCAGAAGATTAAGGTATATTTGCAGTATGCTGACACTCTTCCTTATCTGTCTGCACTCGTGTACTTGGGGAACATCACTAGCAGTTGCAATAAGGAGGTACCTGAACCTAGAACTGACAGATGGTTGCCTTTTACGAGGTGAATCACGTTTTTTAAAATGTACAGCAGAGGAATTTTACCTTAGGAAAAGGGAAGTGACATTCTGCAGGTCTGTTTGTCTTCGTGGTGGAGAGCCCTGAAGTTGCACTGACCAAAAAAAAAATGTTTGTGGGAATCATAGAGAATGTTTCCATGTTATTATAGGAGCTTATAAAAGACATATAAATGTGCCAGTAAAACAACATCAATTTCTACACGCTTAAATTAATTTTCTTTTTTTACTTTTTCCTCCTTCACATTAAACAGTTGCCTCTTAAAGGACTTGTCATCTTCATTGTTCCTTGGTCTGTGAGAGTGTTCGTACATGTGCATGTATGTATGAACATATATGCATTTATATATGAATATAGATAAATATGCCAGATATAGAACAGTTACGGAATGACTGGATTGCAGCTGATTGAGAAGTACAAGTGCACTACAGAAAATAGGATGCAGAGGAAGAAAGATGAGATTGGTTTATTTTGGAACAACTCTTTTGCTTAAACTTAGATGGAATCACAGCAAGAATTAGCAGTGATTGTGTAGTACTTATTGTATTGGTGTACCCATGGTAGCTACCAATGCAATGGCAGTGCAGATATAAACATTACATCTAGCTACGGGATGGGTATCAAAGATCACCATGTTCAACTCCAGGAGCTACTCTGAATTCTTCAGAAACTAATAAGAGGGTGTAGACTGGTCATAACTGCACTCACAAATCAGCACTTTAACAGGGCTGAATATGCTGCAGAATGAAGGGCAGTGGAAACTTGCCACTTTAGACATGCAAAAGATGGGATCCCATGTCATTAAAATAAAAACCTGTGAAAAGTTGAGCAAGTAATTGCAATAAACTAGAAAGCAATAAGAATATCAGAAGGGATGAGTAGTAAGCATATTAAAATAAAAGTTGATACTATCACTGGTTATACTGCATCCACAGTTGAATCAGGATTAATTACTGCTCCTTTTGCATCTGCGAGGAAGATAAAAGTAATGCTGCCTTCCTTATGGATGAAGAAATAGGTAAGAGAGACCAAATAAAGCCAGACTAAGAGCAGACCTCTGTGTAATGAATCAAAGCTCTACCATGGCTATTTGCACAGGAGTGTTAGCTTGGGGAGAAATCTGCACTGCTGAGTTGTATATTTTATTTCTCCCTATATCCCATAGTTCCTGTGGCCTGGATTTACACCAGTTGTGACAAGGTTCAGCAGAAATCTCCATTTAGCTCTATTTTCTGACCAAACAGTCCATTTACTCCAGCTGTGCATTCTTTTATCAGGATTTGGCTCTTATATAAAGGTGAATGCTTCTTTGGCTGTGGTCCCAGTGGGGTGTTTGATAACTTTGTCAGAAAGAATCAAGAGAAGGTAATATGACTGAACAAATAATAGGCTGTCAAGGAGTCTTGAGTTACAGGAGCTGAAAGATAGTCCAAAACACTTTGTTTTTTCAAAGAAACTAGAAAAACTTTGTCTTAATTTGGCCTTCAGAACTTTGACATCAGCCTTTGCTTGCCTGCAAGCATCAACTCAAACACAGGAATTTATCTGGATAGTTAGTCCTAGTGAGAGGTTTCTGGCTGGCTGCTTTCCCCCAGGTCAGTTACATACAGCACAAGAAGCTCCTGCCACTGCTTTTGCACCCTCATTCCTTTATGAAAAGTCTTAAAGATAATTCCTCTGTAGCTTTTTGTAAAGCACTCAAAGAAGGAATTATCCCTATTATAGAAGATTAAATACCACACAGAAAAACTATTTCTGTGTTTTTTAATATATTTTTAGTAGCTCCCTTGAAGCACATTTCAATCAGCAAATTCACTGACACTAAGGTCAATGGATATTCTTACAGAAGTAATCTATAGATTTTCTTTGAAAGGCAGATGTACAGTAAGAGGCAAACAGAGCAAAGTTTAGCCAAAACTAGCTTTTGACTTTGAAAAGGGTTTTGTAGTGCAAATAACCCTTTGAGGACCACAAAAAATTCCCCTGAGCCCAGGGGGCCTGGCTGTCACCTGTCCCCAGGCCAGCTGGGGAGATGATGCCATGGGGAGGGGGGCAGACCCACTTGCCCACTTGCCCTTGGAGCTGCACCCTGACACTGCTGAGACATAGAAGCTTGATGCAGCTGTGATGGACAGCCAGGGGCTAATACAGCTGTTCAGTAAAGTGATTGTTTACCACTCACAGCAATTATTTCATTAGGTCCAGCTTTGAGCTGAGGGTTGGTCCAGATGACCTCCGGGGATCCCTTCTGCCAAGTCCAAACACACTGACTGTACTCTGAAAGAATTTCTATGTTCCCTAAAAGCCATACTACTGCACAGCTGAGCTGAAGCTCCTTTGTGGGGGGGGCAAACACTGATTCTGTTTGCCTGTCTTCAGCCATCACCTCAGTCAGCCCTAGCCATTGAGCTGGAGGTTGCCTTACCCCAAGGAATCCACTCTATCCACCCAGTGAAGCTGTAATAAAAATTCAGTTTCATTTGGCCAGAGAAATGAGAAGACACTTTGAGTAGATTTGTTGCCAGTTCACCTCTCTGCAACAACAGATCCATAGGTCCCTTATTCCAGGATGCCCATGATGAGGGTCGGTTATGAAATACAGGAATAATCCTCAGGCAATGGCAGCTGCACTCCCTGCAGCCACAGAAATAGTCAGTTCTGAGATGAAGGTTTGTCAGTTAAATAATGAAAGTTTATTTACAGAATATCTTTAAATTTTGTATATTTTAAGTTTAAATACTTACTCCTAATTTAGGAAATTAAGCTGTGTTTATTTTTCAAGAAGGGTGTCAGTTCACCTTTAAATGGTTCACCTTTTCACAATGCTGGTTTTCTGCTATGGAAAGCATTTCCTCTCTCTTCATAACATGATTCAGCTCAAGAAGTTTAAATGTGCAAAAGCAGGGCACGGACATATCCCATTTCTGCATTCAACACAATAAACAATAGAACAGGAACAACATGCGGTACAAAGATTAAGAAATTGCATTTCTGTGAAGGCCTTTTCCTTACCTCTTAGGGCAATAAATCATTTCAATTAGACATAATTAAAACAGTTTGCATTTGGAATGTAAATTAAAATTAAAACAGTATTATCCAGTTTCCTCCTTCCACATTTGTCTCAGCTATCAGGAGGATACTGCATACCTATCTACTCTTGGCATAGATTAAGTCATAACTTGCATTTTTTAACATATAATCTCTGGTTGTAATCAAGCACTGACATACGGACTTTTATTATGAATTCCACAGTTACACAGTCTTCACCAAGTTCCTGTCCAGATACCTCTGGGCTTTCAATCCTTTATTGCTTTTTCTAATTTTCCCTTTTCATCTAAAGGTAATTAGAGGACAGACCCTGTTGTCTTTTTGTTATTCCATTCAGCTTTCAGGGCATTTTGCTCTCCACCTAAACAGTGGTTTTGTGAAGATTTAATACACTGCCCTGATGTCTGAGAGTGTGAACTCAACAAGAAGAGTGCCCCAGCAGACACAGGCCAAAAATTATATAGAGAGAAATAAAGAAATCTTTAACCCTCCATTATGCAAAAAAACCCAAAACATTATGATATTAGAGTGCACAGCAGTGGACTGATTAATTAGGATAATAAAACTGATGTAATTAAACATGACTTGGATTCCTTTTATTAGACCTTCTGTTGTCAAATAAACCTTTCAAACCCTGTAAATAAGCAAACCAAATGACTGTTTCAATTGGTGTGCAGGGGATTTGAGTTACTTAATGTTGTAATTTTTTTCCTGATTTTCTCTCTTTTAGAGCATCAGGACTAACGTTTGGAATAAAAACATTGATTTGGTTGCATTGTCGGTGGGTCACTAATCAGAGAAATCATTGATTAGACAGTAATCTGACAATTAAGTCTGACATTGTCTCCGGTGCATTGGCAATGGGGGGCTGCATTTTTCTTCAAACTCAGACCTTGATTTTGTTATTTTTCACAATCTGGAAACTGAAGTGAGAATTCACAATAAGAACACTGCTCTTATCCTTTGTTTTCTTCCCGTGTTTTCTTCCAGCTTGGGACTGATTGTCATGTGTTTTTCTACATTTATCTCTTTTTGAAATGAACACACTCCACTCCTACGCATGACATTTTGACAGGATGTTAAGCATTTTAACCATTTTTTCCCTTTCATTTTCTAAGAACTGATTTTTAGGATTCATCCATCCAAATGATGAAGTAACAGTTAATTAGCCTTCATTCTGCGGAGTCATTCTGGTTGCCTCTTGAGGAACTCAGAACATCACTTGACAGCAAGTCTGATTGTGTGTCACCGTTTCAGAGCTCCTCCATCCCATGGGCTCAGCCGATCCGATGTGTGCCAGCAGCATTCATGGAGAAAGGGAAGTAAAATGTGATGTTAATCTCCCTAGATAATACTGGAGTGACTAATTCTTCCCATCTAACAATAAGACACAATGTTAGACTTGGAATTAGACACTGGGGCTCCAGTCCACCATTAATCAGAAAAGCACTTGAGCATGTCTATACCTTTAGGCATGTGCTTAAGTGTTTTGGGGCAGGCTAAAGTAAACGTTTACATGATTTGTTAAGCTTGTGTTTCAACATGTTGTTGTCAACATTTGTATATAGCAGCAGGAACGCACATTGTTCTCTACACGGAGGCTGAAGGTAGTTATCAGACTCTCATTTCAATGAATTAAATCAACATCACTTTAAATTAACTCAGTTCCACGAAGCTGTCAGTGCTGTCATAAGAAAAGATCCATTGCCACACCGTGATCCAGGGGAAGTCAGTGACACCCTTGCAACTCACCAGACACAAGATTTCACTTAGTATCACAGGATGCTCATCACCACTTATTTTCAGAGTGTACATTTCAGACCCAGCTATATTTTATATGTCTTGGACATATAAATGGGAAACAGAATTTACTAGCCAGATTTTAAAAGGCATTTACCTTTACCTTAGAACAAAACTGTTGACAAGAGAAAACTAAAATCAACACTTCACTTGAGTACTGCTTTTGGTTTTCCTGTCTCATAGGATTTATACATACATACACATCATGCCTTATCATACATGTATTGATCTGAAACCCAGAGGTAGAATATAGGGTTAAATTGGTATTTAAAGCTATATTTAAAGGATTTTAGCCTTTTAACCCCCCTTTCCACCCCTCTTTCTCTGTCTTAGAAAATCTTCCCATTAAAACAAGCCTAAGAAGCTAAACAAATTGTAGGGAAAGAAACAAAAGTTTTGAGGCATGCAGTAAATACTTAACCTGCACGGACCAGTGCTTAAGCTAGAAAATCTTCTGATATTAGTACTTATCACCTAAGAAGCCTGTAGAAGCATTAAACAGTCCGTGTGAAGGATGGTTCCTGCTTGGTTTATACACTTTATTACTTCCAAAAGGGAATGACTGGAAGGAGATGGCCATTTCTCTGGGGAGCAATGATGCACAGTGAGGTGCTGCCAGAGGCATCAGGGTGAGGCAAAAGATGAGGGAATCACAGCAGAATGTTACGTCCTTGGGTAACCCAGTGTCCTCTAATTGCAACAAGAGGAGGTCTAGTTCCTTTACTAATAAAACCAGGCTATAGAGTGAGTGTTTTAAGACTGCTTTGGGGAGTTCACATTTAGATGAAGGTCTAGGGCAGATCCAACTTAACTGATTGATTTGGCTTCTGCAACAGCTGATGTACATGCTGAAGTAGTGCTGGTTTTCTTCATCAGAAAATAGACAATGGCAATACAGGATTATTGCTTAAATTCAGGGAATCTGCTCCAATTTTATTAAAATACAGGGCAGAATTTTCACACATACTCAGCTGCTTCAGTGCTCTTTGTTATTAACTGAAAGCTGTCTATACATAGCTAACCATTTAAGTTCAAAAGGAATATGTACACTTGCTCATTATTACGAAAAAAGATCTAACTTTCTTTAGAAGATCCATTACAGTATCCCCCTTCTCCCATCTCTTGTTTTCCTCCTTTTCTTTTTTTCTCTTCTCTCTCCACTTCTCCCAGCCAGCATCCTGCTGGAATTGTTTACAGCACTGATACCAGAACACTGGTCTGATTAAGAGCTCTGAAGTACTTTGGTACACATTTCTCCAGTGGGGAAAAAATAGTATCCAACATATTCTGCTTACTTAACCTCCCTTTTGATCAGCTGCCCCTCAATGGAAAGCCATCAGATTTCTATTCTTCTTCCTCAGTGATATGTTAGTAGCCTTCACTGCCTTTTCATCTTCCACAATGAGTATCTTATAGTAGAAATGTAACACATTCAGCACTATCAATTTCAAACACAATACACAAGAGTAATAGATGTTAAAAATTGCCTCAGCCACATAGTATATTGTCAAAAAAATAGATTTCTTAGAACAAACTCTGGGCTTAAATAAAAGGTGACATTGTTAACGAATGTCATCAGAGTGACAAAGTGATAGATGCCTAGCCATTCCTCTCTATGGACCTTCCTGAACAGAGAGGCTGTGCAAAAGAAAAGGATATTTGTCAAGGAAAATTGGATGGAAAACTAAGGTTTTATGACATTTATTGTCTTTTCTTCAGCTCCTCTCTACTATAGTAGTATATTTAAGTGTTTGTATAACTTCTTATTTGGTTTAATTTTGAAGTATATATATTGATGACCTTAGAAAACTCTCCCCCTCTCGAATTCATTTCACCTGTATTGCCCTATCTGTCAATGAAATGAGAAAAACTAAACCACAGTATTTAGAAAGAGTATATTACCATAGGCATCTGCATGTAGAAGAATACATTAGGAAAAAATAAATAAATCAGTCACCCTCAAACTAATTTCTGAAATGAAATATTGTTTTTGTGCAAAAAGACGCCTGCCAGAAAACAATGTTTACAAGATAATCGTTTAAATAAGTTATTAGATTAACGCATGCCTTATATCCAGCTTGGTGACCAGATAACTGGTAACAATCCAGTGGCAGAAAAAAAAGTATTTCCTTCAATGCAATTTTACGCAAGTAACAACCTTCCTGCATGTAGTTTTGAGGTCAGAACATGACAGTAATGACCACCCATTGCTCAAAATAACTCTGGTACCCTTCCTTGAGACATCCTTCCTGCAGCAGTGCTGGAACTCACATTCACTTTTGTCTGAATATTTGCAACTAAAGTCCGTTTTAAAAGAGAATAAAACCAATCCCAGTCATGTTCCTGGCCTATCCAAGAGCACAATCCGTACAGCAGTTGCCCTCTCAGAGAGCTGCAGAACATATTAATAAAATTAATAGTTCCATACTATTTTCCCTGTAAGTATATTAAAACTGCAGAAGAAATGTTATTTACAGAAATATGCAAACTAGTAATAGCTCATCTGTAATATTCACCAATAGGTAGCATTGGCAAATACCAACTTATTTGCTACGTATAATCATTTTTATATCATTTGCTCTTCTAATTCATAAACCAAAATGCTTAAAATTCCAATTGACTGGTCTTTGTCATTATTATTCATTATGCTTTGTTAAAGCCATTTAATCATCTGCAGGCCCTACAAAGGATTTCTTCCTCTTTCTCTTTTTAACAAACATGCTTTTGAAGGTAAGCTTGCATAGCAAATAATTTATCTGACAGAAATAATTACAGACAGCAAGAGGGGAAAAAAAAATCTAATCTGCTGGGAATTGTTCTCTGCTTTCATTGTCCTGCAGTACCATTTTATTGAAAAGTGCTCTGAATAATTTAGGGGCTGCTAATATGATTGCAATGCCTTCTGATGTCCACAACTGCTTGAGGTCACTATGCTATCTGGTTATACTCGATGCCCAAGGAAAATGGAAGCCCTAATGCTGAAGGCAGCCTATGAAGCAGGAAGATTATTCCAGTTAGATTTTATGGGCCACTTAAGGTGGACAGTAACAGCTGGACTTGATGATCTGAAAGGTCTTTTCCAACCTTAATGATTCTAACAATTAGACAAAGTTTAAATTAGGATAATAATATATATTTTGTTTTGTCTACAGTGCTGTTTATCTGCAGAAGCTAAGAAAAACTGCATGAGGTCAAAATCCACAGAGTGCATAAAACACTCAGGTTTTTTATTCAGTATATTGTATTTAAGTAGCATCAATTATTTCTACTCAAAATGAAGTCCAGTTCACATTGCCTCTGAATCATCCACAGTTGAGTTAGCAGGTATAGGAACATGGAAGAGTTGCTGACTTTGAGTCTTTTTCAAATAAATGAAAATAGAAAATAGATAAGAAAAGTTTGACTCTGCAGATATTTTCAGACTATCTCCTTCAATAGGCAGCTCAGTCTGTAAATTGAGATTGGGACAACAAACCAACCATAAGGGTCTTCAGCAGCTTAAAAGGTACAATTTCCCCACTTCAAACTTAAGAAAAAACGTTAGTCATGCCTCCATATCCAGAGAAAGTCCTGCAGAAGCAGCAAAGAGATCACGGGTGGCTTCCGCACCGCGCCCAGCCCTGGCACCCGGGGCGGGCAGAGTCAGAGCGCAGCACACACCCAACGCAGGGGCAGAAGCACGTTTCTCTGCAGAGACCGTTTGTCACCCCAAGGACCTGCTCACTTTGCTTGTACGAAGCTGGCCTCACATTGCTGAAGAGCACCTCTGCAGGTCTGTGACTGTCCCCATCTCCTGGTTTGGTTTCCAGAAGCGCGGGAAGGAAACGCGTGACGCTGCTCGGGCCCTGGAGCGCGAGGCGCAGCAGGGCTCCGCGGCCTGCAGAGACACAGCTCCCTCAGCCACTGTGGAGCTCTGCAGTTGTACTCCTCAAGCTCATCAACTCTGCTCAGCTTCCTAAAGTGACCCATAACTCAGTCTCCCTCTCAGCCAGCCTCTGAGCCCAGCCTCTTCTGCTTTCCTTTAATGAGGGCTCTCATTTTTGTCAGGTGAGTGTAATTACCACTAAATCTGGCCTAGGCTATTTCAAAGGTGCCTGATGCCAGGTACTGAGCAGTACTGAGATGAGAAGTGTGATTTTGGATTTGTTTCTTAATTTCAGTTTGTTTCTAAGCAGTATGAGGACTAAGGCCAGAGAAGAAGCATGTGCTTGAGCAGAGGTTTTCTCACAGTCTATGGAGGACCCCATTGCACAGCAGGTGGGTGCACCCTGGAGCAATTGTGGCCCACAGAGAAAAGCCCAAGTGGGAGCAAGTTTATCCTGAAGGAGCCGTGGCCTGGAGAGGACCTTTGCTGGAAGAGAGGAAAACTGTGAGGGAATGGCAAAGAGGTACTGCTGTGTGCTGACCCTCACCCCAGTGCCCCTGCACTGTTCAGGGAGGGAGGAAGGGGAGTTAAGTATGAAGGAGGGAAATGGAGCTGGGGAAAAAAGCAGGTAGGGGAGGTGGTTTATATCTTGTCTTTGTTTCTCACCATCTGACTGTTTTCACTGGAAATAAGTTAAAATAGTTTTCCTTAAGCTGAGTATGCTCTGCCCTGGTGGTATCTGGTAATCTATCTTCCTGAGAGTGTATGAGTAAGTTGCTCAGAGTGTGCACCCTCTAACCTTTAGGATGTCTGTAGAACCACTTGAGTTGCTTGAGTTAATTGCAACTGAAGAATAGCCTGGGATAAGAATTATCCCTGCTGCTTCCAGGCCTTCTGCATTCACCTGAATGCTGGGAAAATCCTGGGAATCTTCACACAGAATGAGACCTACAAATACAAAACATGTTGCAGGCTGTGTGTGAATCACCTCCTGAGTTGATTCATCTTAGTAATTTTGTGCAATTAATAAATTTGAAAAAAAAAATCCCAGTTCTTGTAAATGGGGGGGGGGGAAGTAGAGCATGCAACTGAGCTGTTCCTTCTAAATCATTCCTTCAACTGAGTGATGTGCTAACAGGTGGTTGGAGCTGTAAATGTAGTTACAGAGGCTGCCTAGAAGAGAAAGACTGCTATTATGTTGTGTAGTGTGATGTGTTCAGAGCTTGTAACTAGTCCTGAGCCCTGGATGTTAGGTGTCTTGGGGCTGTGCAAGAGTGAAATGCAAATCTTTTCACTAGATTTATTGCTACAGATTGATAGGAGTAGTGTTGGAGATGGGTAGAAAAGGAGTTCCTTTATGATTACTGTTTTTATAAGAACTTCTCTGACTACAAATTACTTGAGGTTTTTCTTTTTTTTTTTTTTGATGGAATGATACAGAATGTTGCAGCAGGGGCCTCAACTCATCCTAACCACCAAAGTGTGCAAATATGATGTACCAATACTTGCAGTGCCTTCATCCAGATAAACTAATCCGTATTGTGCTTATTCTTCAGGTTTTGACTTTGAGCTTTTTCATGATATGAAAAAGAAACAGGGTTTGAGAAATGAAACAAAAGCTTTAGAAGCAGAGTGCAAGAGAGGTTTATGGGCCCAAGAACAAAATCTCAAACTTTTTGTGATGCACAATTTAACACTGCCATCAAATGGCCAAATATATTTATTATTGTGCAATGGCATTTCAGCTCACTGTCTATTACAAACACTTCTAATTCTAGACAATCCAGTTGAGTCATGCCAAAAATACTAGTGGCTTTCTGGTTTTGGTGTTTGATGGAAATACAGGCCTGATCCTGCAGCTAGCTTTGGGAGGGCTTCAAGTCTTAGGAGCATTCAGTGGGTAATTTATAGGATCCAGTTCTGTTTCCTTTATTATAAAAAGAAAAATCTTAATGAGAAAAACACTTCTGTTCCTTGGCATATCAGTTATTTGTAACTTCCCTACTGTTTTCCCTGGAAGGAAATGTTACTGAACATCTTGTACCCAAAATTCTTTAAGTGTGTAAAGTGGATATAAATAAAATAATGTAAGGTAATCAGGGCCTGTTACAGCAGAGGTAAATGTACTAGCAGGTGTATTAGAAGCTGCATACCAGGTTGAAACACAGTAAAACAGAACAGCTTTGATTACTCTTAGTCACAGGCAGTTCTTGGCAAAAAGCTTTGTGATAGCACAAGGTGCGTTTCCAGATAAGCTAGGGAAATTTGGAAGTGCCCAGCAATAAGTACAGATAGAAACCATGCCTGTCATCTTTCTGTACCCTGGGTTTCTGCTGAACAGCACCTTGCCAGCATTTTTAGCTATTTTGCTAACTCTTGGCTCTCCTCCAAGGAATGTGCAGGCACATTTTGCACACTCAATACAGACCTACGTAAGTCATATATCTAAATAAGTACATCCACACACATCTGAAATAAAAGCTATATTATATAGAACATGTAGTTCAGTAGTCACTCAAGACCAAGCATTATGAAAGCTCTCTCACTCTTTATTAACTACGTTTATTAGTGTGGTGCCACAAAACCCTTGGAATTACAATATTAGTTTTAATTTTATCTACTTACTTTAGGTCTCTTGAAAAACCTCACAGGAGCACAGCATCTCCTGCTTTCCTTCTCTGAGCAGTTATAGTTGCTCCCTAATGCAGGATTTTAAAGACTCTGGTGTACAGGGTGGCATCTTGAGATGCCATTGCAACATCCATACTATGGCTATTGTCTAATTCCATTAATTCTGTCTTTGTCAACAAATGCAGTCTTTGGTGGCTGTTTCCTGCCTGAGACCTCCAGGCTTTGTAGACAATTGCTTCAGGGATATTGAGAAGCTGTAGTCCATGGTTGGTTGTTTGTTTTCACCTGGCACTGATGCAAAACCTCTCATGGTACAGCTGCTCCTTGCCACACTCTGCCACAGGGCAAATGCATGACATCTTTAAAAATGTTTGGCCTGTCATCTTGAGATTTGCTTTACTTCACTGGTTTCTCTATACATCTTGAGACATCAGAGGTGCTGAGAGGACTATTTTGTTTTTTGTTATAGAAAATATCAGCCTGTACCATCATTGGTATTCTAGTTTAATGTACAATATACATTAGTGGTGCTGTCTTCTAACTTAATCAAGTTGTAACTTCATGAGATTTTTGGGTCTATATCCCCTTTCAAAACATTCCTTGTCTTTTTTTTGAAACAGTTTTCTATGCCCAAGTACAAAGGAGGTTAATAAGGTGAACTGCAAAATTGTTTTACATTGGATAATAACCATTGGTTGACTGTCAGTGATTACTGATAGGTATAACATGCCAGTTTCAATCTACTTGAGTATGATGAGGTTTCTTGTTGATAATATCCATTAGTAAAGCAATTTTGGTAAACTGATACATTAGAAGTACATATTATTTTATTGTTTATTCTTACTGCTTTAAGCCAGACATCTTTTGTGGAACGAACGTGAACTCCAAGTTATGGAGGTCTTGGTTTTTAAGCTTTGGGGTTTTTTTGTGATAGCAACCCCTCAGTGTTACTGTTAACTTGAGTTCAATATATATAAAAAAAAAAATCTCTGAACTTCTTGTAGATTGTTTCATCTCATGCATTCCCCATCTTCTGTGACACTTCAGAAATAGGCATCCTGCAGTCTTAAAAAAACCAACGAACCCAACAACAAAAACAAACACAAAAAACCCACACCTGCATTAATATTGAAATCCCCACTTAAATTTGAAGAGTACTCCTTGCTGCTTTCAGTCACTTCTGACAGACCTCATCCTGGGCAGATGCTCTGACAATCACAATCCACATTTTATCTAGTCTTGGAGAAATCTTTCAAACTAAATTCATTTGAATATAATGCCAATGTAGACTTTTTTCCACTGCATTTCTCTTGCCTTCTCTAGGGAATTTCTGCTAATGCTATCTTCCTTGCTCTTTGCTTTCAATATGTAACTTTAAGGCTGGGGGAGGAAGGGGAAATTATTTTAGATCTGTCAGCCATATGGATTTTATTAGAGTTTTAATGGTTTATATTTGGCTTTAGTGACTATTCCCCCCCTTTTAAGTGCCACAGTTTACACCCAGGAAAAAGGCTTAATTGTTTTTTTATCATCCATCTTCCATTCCATCCTCTTACTAGTCTGAAAGAAGGGGGCATCTCTCCAGTGTTTTGTTTGATGGTATCTATTGCTATGTACTATTGGCTTTATACTTACTAATATAGAATCTCATCTTTTTTTGCTTGAAATTATGAATCTTACCAGCTCATGTCTTTCAGCAATGAAACATGGCTAGTTTCACTAAAGATGCACATCTTTTTTGGGTGTCCCTACTCAGTACATTACTTCTCAATAAATAAATAAATTGTATTTAAGTATCTTGTTCTCCGTTTTTCTCTGCTTTCTAATTGAAATATACTCCAAATTTCATGTAGATGTTTGTAGCAATTCCTTAGGTTGTGTGTTTTTACTTTTAAAGTGGTCCTCTTGAGAGCTCAGACTTCAAATGGTGACACTGTCACTTTTCATACCAGGGATACTGACAAAAAAACTGTTGTGAACATAACCAAATTGGTAAAGAGCAGATTCATAGAATATTAACCACTTTTTTTTTTTTAGATTGTCATAAATTACTTAAAATTTCTTTAGGAAAAAAACTTTAAAACTGAAGCTAATAACAGGCCATGAGTAGAATTTACCCACTGGAAAGGAATCCTTTCCTTTCTCAGTTCTGTAGAAAATGGGTAACTTGTAGCTCCTGACCAATGTGGTGCTGCCTAATGCTTCACTGTAGATAAGAAATCCCATCAACCCACTTTAACTACTATATATCCCAAGTTTCTGGGGTTTGGTTTCAAGTCATTGCCTTGTACATTGCACAGAGCTCATGAGAAACTAAGTTCATTTTCTTTGTCCATCTCTGTCCTTGTCATCTATTTATGAAAATGATAGGAAGTGCTCTGCAGAGCTGGGAGAGAAGTGTAGATTAATCTGTGGGCTGAGACTACCCAATACATTATACTTTTGTCTTTAAGGTCTCTCTATTCCTGACTCTCAGTAATAAAACAAAGCAAAAGTCACAGGGAAGTCTTCCTAATATTCTTTAAAGGAGGGCTTAGTTCATTTTGTCTTTACAATTTATATGCTTTTGAGGGAGTAACCTTTACCTGCATGTCCTGAATTTCTCCTTTGACCAGGGTGCCCTCTGTGTCCAAATAGTGACCATTCAGGTAATTTTTTTTTTCCCTGTTCTGAGTACTGGTAAGTGTCATGATCTTCAGAAATAATAGCAATGGATAGCCCTGTCTAACTCACTTTAGATGAAAGAATGCAATGTCTTTAAAGGTACAATAGCCAAATCCTGTAAACATATGAATCTCTCTGAACAGGTATCATGTAGATGTGAAAGAGGCTGTGGAAGGCTCAGTGCAATGCAAACAGAATTGTTGGCTCATGCAGTCAAAGGGAATGGTACCAGATCCTCAACTGGTGCAAGGTAGCCTAATTCCATGAAAATCAGTAATGCTGCTCTCCTCTTGTGTCAGCAGAGGATCTTTTATTTTCCCTTCTGTGTTTAGCACACATTAGTCTGACTCCTTCCCAAGCTACAAATGTGAGAAAAGAGACACTCTCCTTCATATGGAGTGGAGCCCTTCCCAAGGACTCCAGCTGCCTTTCAGAAGCTGGACATTCAAACCTGAACACTGCAGCACCTGAGCTCTAGCTGAGCACACAGGGGGCTCATTTGTTGATAATGCTGCTCCATTGATTTAGTTGCATTACAGTAGCTGAATTAGACCCATTATGCCCTACTCAAGTGACAGAAGAAACAGCAGCTATAAGTCAGGTTTCCCCTTTATCCCTGGGTGATTCTAACTTATTAACTGACTTGGCTTCCAGACACCCCCTCGCTGCCCTCCCAGGCTGTTATGATTTGAGCAGCACATAAAGGTACAATGCTATTTTCTTCATAAATGGGAAGTACAGCTTGGATCTATAAGGGGAGTACATATTACATATCCAAGCATACAGTAACATAACAGAGTACCTGTGAGAGTTGAGAATGGCTTCAGAAAACAATCTATAAATCTCCGGTGTTATCTTTCTGACAGCCTCCTAATCTCTGCAGGTTGTTGTTATGAGCTGCATTAAACTAGCCTGTCATTGATCCTAGCTCTCACTGCTTCCCAAAGAGATGCACTTCCTGTAATCAATTAGAAAAAGAGGCAACAGGTTCTTAAAAACATCTTTACAACAGGACCCTGAAATAACATATCTTCCCAAAATGTCTCTGACATTTACATTGTACATTGTCAAAGTACAGCCAGCATTTGCACTAAAAACATAACTCAGTCTTCTGAAATAAGCAAAATAAATATTTAAGCTCCTCATGTTGAATTATCTTTCTCACCTCCAAGTTCACCCCTGACAGAAACACTTATGTTAAAATAGTGGTTGTGATTTCTTACTATTTATTAAATTCTGAATCAGTTTTAGATAAGCTCTGGATAGGAAGTAGCCTTCTCTCAGTGACTTAAGGGGAAACAGAATGTGAACCTTCTGCCTCCCTGTTAAATCTCCAAGGAGTCTGCCTTACTGTCCAATTCCCTTTCATTCTGCACATTATTCATTATGAAAGCCTTTCCTCTAAGGGGTCCTATGTGCTATTTCCAAAGTTACTTATACATTATTTCTCTTTCCTTTGAAATAGTGATTGCAGTTTTAATTTCCTGTATTGCATCAAAACAGTAAAAATTGCTAAGCTTCTTTGAAATATAAAATATGCACTCCTTTTCTGTCCCTGAAAGTATAGATCTGTTTAGGTCACTAGGTATTTTTGACAGGGATAGTTCTGAAGTTTTTTGCTTAGTTCCCTCTGACTCTTCTAATTTCTTACCAAATCTGATTACTTGGTGTGATGGAAGGGTGGGTAACAAGAAGCAGATCAGTTAGCTAATGGCAGCACCTCTGGGAGTTGGAGTATGTCATGATTATGTGTGCTCTACTATATAATACATGAAAGGTGGTCAGTACTGTAAACATCAGGAGGGAATGTTCTAAAGGACAGCACTACTAGAAGAGTAAAAGCATTTAGTCTTGAAGATGCAAATGTCCTAGTAGTCCAATAAAACTAGATGGGACACAAACTTAATACTCGTGAGAAAAGCATTTAGAAATAAATAGGATGGGATTAACTTTGGTGGACCATTTGCATTCCTGTTATGGAAATGGTGTTTCTTTTGACTTCTGCGGTAGCTGGGGAAGATAAATTTCCTTTTTGCCCCCATTCCAGCCAAGATAAAGTCCCATTATGTGCCTACTCCACAGAGGTTACTGTCCAAGTATTGGAAGATGATCAGCTCCCTGGTTTCTCTACAGAAACATGAATGTGAGGTGAGGAGGGAAGAAAAGTAATACTGTATCCTGTTCCTTGTTATGGTGAATGTTATTTTATGCTGGGTTATTTAACACCTAGTATGATGCACATCAAGATGGAACTTTGTTCCACTCCTTTCTTTCTTTTTAAAATGTTCTTACTATTCTTTTTTTATACTTGGAGTAGTCTGTCACCTTATCAGGGAAATACAGTGGAAGAGGAAGTTAATGATTTTTTTAAAATTAAAATACATATTTTTCACACTTATTGAAATATGGCAAGATGGTAAAATAGCACAAATTTTCCTGGGCTGGTTTTCCATTTCATGTCTTTGTAGCCACTGACACTCATGACAAGGCATGAAGAAATTTGTTTTCTTTAGCTTTTAGAAACTTTAAGATGAGACCTGCTAAAATTGCAGCCAAAGGATGGATGGATCTGTTTCCGTGTGCATTTACAACACTCCATATAATTAGCAGGCTAAGCCGTAGAGATGTGTTTGGCTCACTAGCTCTTAAATGGAGTTACTTTCATTTGTTTACTGAATGTCTCTACCCACTAAAGGCTAATGAACTAGTAATGGATCTGTCAGAAAATGGAAAAGACAAATACCTCTAAATGTTGCTATTATAGCCTAAGAATGTGGCTATTACTGTTCCCCTAACTCATGATCTTCATAAGAAGGAAGGAGGCAGGAGATTTGGTATTCAATGGGTTTAAGGAACCACGAGCATAATTTATGTACTGATGGAGTGGAAGGGAGGAGGGTAGCAACCTTCAGGAAACAATAAAATAAACCAGCATATTCTTCCTGCATATTTCTGTTGTGGCTTTTTTCAGTTCCTTGCTCCTGTGTAAAGTACATTAATCTTCCCAATTTTTATTTATACTATGTAAAGCCTTAAAGTTTGAATCAAAAGCAGAGTCCTGTGTCCTGCTGCAGTTAGATACTGCAGTTACACAGAGTCTCAGGTCTATAAAAGCTTATGACAGACTGATTCTTAGTGATCTCCACAGATGGGGAAGAGGCACACAAGAAAGGAAGGATGAGTTGCCTTTTCTAACGTGAAGCCTGTGTTGAAAAAAAGGCCCTGTTGGTGTTATGGGATTTACAAGGAGCCAAGGTTAGGCCACTTTCACTGGCTCTGTATTTATGTTTGCCTAGACTGAGCACAAAAAGATCTGGGTATACTTGTATCTAATTTTCCAAAAATGAAGCAGAATGTCTAATAAACTTGGGGAGGGACTAGAGGCAAGTGGGAATGGGAAGGGAGGGGGAAAGACATTAGATTCTCTGTATCAAGTGGTAGCAGAATACTTCATCATGGCACTGCACCCTTGATACAGAGGGTGAATTCAAGCAATACCATGGAAGGGAAGTGCATGGTTGATGGGACTTACTCTTCTCTTGACTCTGCAGTGTACACATGACTGAACTGACTTGTCTAAGGTTGCTTAGGATGTTAGGTGCTTTTTCAGGACCCCATTGCTATTTTACTACCTAAATTATTAGTCCTATTTTACCAATTAGGATACCATTCCCCTCCAACTCTTTCCCTCCTAGGATTATCCTTTCTAGGAAGTCTCTAATATATCAGTTATAAAGGAGAATGGGATCTGTTGTGAGCCTAACCTCACCAATTTGTGAGGCGGCCTAGAAGAGAAATTATCTGCAGAAAAAGCCAAATCCTTGGATATGCCCTTGACCACAAGTGTTCTCAGAACTGTTACAGGACAAACAGCATAGACAGCTTGAAAGTCTTTTGGATACACCTATCATTCTGTCATTCCCTTTCATGGGAGCCTTGAATAAGCACAACATTTGCAGGTAATTTTCTAATCAGTCCTTTGCTTTGCTTGTATCAACACAGTCTGTCTTACAAATTTCTGTGGGGTGGTGCTTCTTACAGCATTCAGCTCAGTGGGCAACATGTATGCTTTTCTGCAAGTCAGAAAAGAGATCAAATGTTAAAGTAAATTACACTTCCCCTCTTTGAAATTCATTAATTGAATCAAAGGGCCAGTCAGGTTGTAAGCTCAGGGTATGAGGGGGAAATGCAGCTTTCAGAGTAATGGTCAAGTAACAGAAGTAATTTCAGACTGTTCAAGCTACAAGAAATTTCTGTGTGAAGAAAACATAGGGTCAATAGTTGCTTTGCAGTTTTGAACTTCATGTGTGTGAAATTATTCCATTCTTATGAATTTTGGTCCAAAATACTCCATGAAAAATGACTAAGAAAGCCCTGTGCAGGCTGCTGTTGAGTTGAGTTGATGTAATATGAGTTACATCAGAGATCAAAGCTTTTATGCATATGAGTGCTATGCCAGTGCAAGCAGGCCAACATTTACACATTAAGTAAACAATGCTATCAATGCTTTAATTATAGAATTCAGTCTTTCCTGTCTTTAAAAAATAATTATGAAATTTCATACTGTCCACACATTGGAAGGGTTCTTCTGACTTGTAACACCTCTACCTTTAGAGATTACTGTTCCTGTAAATATGTAGTAACTTTCGTGTAGTAGGATTTTAGCATTTTTTCCATAGTCTTGTTATTCCTTCTCTATATAGCTTGATTTTTTTTTTCTTTGTTTTTTTGTCTCCTCTGGTAGTGTTATTCTGCACTTCTTAAAATTTTATTAGGGGTTTATGACTTTTGTTGTAGTTTAGTGTTATTTTGTTTCCTTTGCATAGGGAGGCTGGGACAGGTTTAGACTGCACATTGTGTCAGAGTTTGCCTCTGGACAAGCACAGAGAAGCAGGAGATTTCTGGCTCTCAGCTTGTGCGTTCCCATAGCATCAGAGTTATTTCTTTGCTCTCTAGCTAGCACCAACGTTTTGAATTTTGAAATGGTATATGGCTACAAGTATAGATCAACTCCATCACTGATACCACTGTTTGTCAAGGTGATGACCCAGTTTGAATATCTGCATTAATATTTTACTCTGATTAGAGATATTTCTGCTGACCATCTGAAGAGGTTTCCAGTTTCTTTACCTACCTTCAAGGTATAGATAATGTGATCACGGGATGTAGATTAGCTCTACGTTTTTTAGGGACAGAGACAATTGTGCCCTAATTTTTGTGAGGTGCCAGTTAAAGAACATAATCAGACCCACAGCTTCTTTTAAGTGTGGTGTGACCATTAGAAAAAGTTCAAACCATGAGTTAATGACTCAAAAGGGGGTAGACTTAGCTTTCTTTTGTGAGGGGGCTGGAACTCCACAAGCCAAAGAAAGTTCCTTTTCAGTTGAAATCCAGCTATTGAAAGAGGAAATCCAGCTATTGAAAGGGGAGTCACTCTTGCAGTTAAACATAAGATAGAAGGAAAAATTTGGTATTTCCATTTCCTCAGAAAACAATAGTATATCCTTTGTGGCTGTAATTGCTCTTCACCCAAACACATGCACAAACTGCTCAAGAATCAGAAAGGTATCAAGGGGCCTTTATGAAAATGCGCTTGAGTCACTCAGTAGGCTGTCATGACTCGTTCCAAACTATTAGTCCAGTATTTGCTGTAAAAATTTGGTATTATTTCTTTAAATTTATGTTAGTAATAGTAATTTCTGAAGCACTGTTTGTTTTGGTTTTTATTTTAGAGTGATAAGTGTAAGTTTGACAGGAATTAAGTTGCTTTACAGATTGCTGTGAGCTCCATCTTCTAAGCACAGAGAGCTCTGGTCCTGATGCAATTAAGTGTGTAACACCCAGCCTGTGAAGAACGCTTTAACACAGCTGTTTGCAAATACTGATATAATACTGTACACATCTCTATCAATAAATTTTATGTGACTCCCTTCCATTCTCCCACACAACTTTGACACCTCCAGGCTCTTTGGTAGTGCAATAACTTGCCTGTCTTTGTGTCTCTCACCTTTTCTTGGATTCATGATCACATACCATCCCTATAGCTAACAAACACAACTGCTAATTGGGAGAAGCAATGTTAGGAAATGTTAATCCATTCAAGTCACACTTTAATCCTTTTGGAAAAACTGGTTACTTTCACTCTGCCATGCTTTTTATTTTTTCCCTTCATCTGTTCCTGTTGGAAACAAGGTGGATGATGTGATGAGTCAAATGCAATCCATGCATCCAGTGTTCAACAGACACCCATCCCCAACTCTGAGTCAGAAACATTGGGATCGGTCCTAACCTTAACCTGACCAAATTTTACTTTCATCCTAAATTTGAAAGTAATATGGAAAAAGCTGTTTTCTCTAATCTGGAAAAATGCTGTCTTCACAGAATGTAACTTCTTTTTTTGTTGAACATTTAGTAGCATATTGTTCCTGTTTTATAATGGATCCAAGCTGTTTGAAAGTAGATCTATATGTATTTTATTTCAGAAAGTATACAGTAGAGACCAATGTGCCTATTTAAATGAGTGGTCATTAAATGACTGAAGACAGACACTGTCTCTAAAGAAATGTGGAACTTGTCAAGAGATCTTTCTCTTTTGTAGACATTGCTTGAACCAATTGAACCAATTACATTTCAATAATTAATTTTGTATGCATGCAAATTCCTTGTTATCTTATTTAGCTTGTTTAACTTAGCATATAAAAATATGTATTTAAAACTAATGAAGTTATGTGTACATCATATATGTTTTACCTTTAATGTTTTCCAAAACACTGTATCTTCTTTAAGTAGAGAAATATCCAACCTATCTTTTAATAGTTTTATGAAATCATTACTGTCTCTTCATAAAGAGTCCTTGAAGAACACCTAAATTCTTTTTCCAGTGTCATAAAAATGGGAACATCATGGCAGCTATGGCTTCTGGAGGATCCCCCACAATTTTGCAGGTTATGGTTTTTATTGTAAACAGGTTGTTGTTTTGATAGCACATTTAGAAGTTTTATAAATAGTATGTTCCTACCAGAAGGTTTGCATGAAGAGTTTCCAGAGAAAATGCACAGTAGGACTAGAAAATCCTGTCTTTACAGCCTATGGCAGTATTTACCTTGTACCTTAAACCAACACTGTAGTGGATGTGTTGGTGTGTTTCTGTTGGGGATTTTTTTTGGACGGGACTGGTAGCACAGGTGCTCATGTGCTGCTGTTTTGTACACAACTCCTAACAGTAGTCAGATCACACAGGTTTACAGTCACAACCTGGAATGTTTCTGATATTAAATTTACCTCTGTTCCTGCTGTCCACATCTGTGTGAATCTTAGTCTATGAAACATGGATGATTGCAGAACTCCAAGGGTATTCAATAAACCTAAGGAAGCTGTGTACGCAGTGACCCTTGACTTGTGCTTTGAGCAGACTGCAGGGTTCCTTTGATTACATGACCTTTTTGAATTCACAATTCAGGCCATGGCCAGTATTCATGCAGAATTCTTTCTTAACCAATCTTTAGTCAGCTAAATGATCAGCTAGCTTGTATTGCCTTTAGATTTAAATAGTGACAGAGGGTGGGTGGGTGGTTATTTTTTCTTGGGGGGCTGTTTTGTTGTAATGAGGAAGGGAGAAAAATTGCAATTGTGTAATATTTAAATATTTTTATTGGATGTTAGAATGTGTATGCACCTTTAATAGCTGATTTCTTGTTCTCTGAATTCATTATTGTATTTTTATATGCATTATTCAGGAAAAATGTAAGACATTTCATGACTGAGTTTGCAGAAGTGTTTGTAATACAATCTGCATACATTATCAGAAGGAAAGAATTGGTTGTGTGGACTACAAAGGTTTTTTTAAGAAACTTTCAGAGAGGTAAATCTTGAAGAATGTGTTTTGGTTTTTTAGTTTTAATAATTTTGTTTACTGCCTTTTACCCTCATAAAAAGTATGAAATGTTCAGATTTATGTACTAGAAGGAAGAAAAGTTTTCTAGATTTTAGTGACTCATGAAATTTGAAGTACTTAGATTTTGCTGGGCTTTTTTTTGGTTGTTGTAAGAATTAAAAAGTCATACTATATTCCAGCAAACACTTTAAAGGCCAATTCAAACAAGGAAATTTAGATAATAGTCATAAAAGAAAGCCAAGATAAGTGTCTCCATAATATCATAGTTTAAAATGCTGCCCTTCTGAAGATTTAATGAAAGAACAAGATTGAGCACACTGAGACCTCTGATGGCAGCACACAAGTTCCCTCTGGCTACAGAGGGGATGATGCCAGCATAAATCAGGCATGAAGTATCATTATGAGTTACAACAGAGTATCCATACCAGAGTGGACATAGTCTAGCTTGACACAGGCTCAGTTTCTACTGATCTTATCAATGCTGATTGCACCACAAGTGGGCATGTGGGGGAGGGATTGGAAGATTGATGTACTTCTGCAAGCACATGGACTGTGAAGTTGCGTTTTGTCTCAGGTTTCAAGCTGCACCAGTTTTCCACACAAATGGTTTAACGATAGCTCTGCAAGAAGCAAACACAACTAACACATGCAAGAGGGAAATAATAGTTTCTAGCTTTAACTATATCAAGATAACCAGAGTTGTAAGGACAAATGTCACTGTACTTATGGGGTTTCAGTATATTATGAGTATTCTGGTGTGTAAGAGGTGTTTAAGGCCAAGTTGAATGAGGCTTTGTGCAACCTGGTCTAGTGTGAGATGTCCCTGCTCATAGCAGGGAAGTTGGAACCTGATGATCTTTGGGTTTCCTTCCAACCTTAACCATTTTATGATTCAACTGCTCCCTGAACTCTGTTTGCAATGCAAAGACTACAGTTCTTCAATGTGGTGCTTAGATTAAATGGCTTTGGTAAACCAGAAATGTCTTAATTTGCTGTTACTTTTTCTTCACCTCATTACAGTATTACATCAGAAGCTCTTGACAGCTTTTAATGAATTATGTTCAGCAGAAGTGTGTTTTCCACCTATATTTCTTCATTCGTGTGATGAGGAGGATCAAAAGTAGTAGACCCTAGTGTTTGGTGCTGCAACTTGAAACAGAAAATGAAAGGTTCCTGCTCAAGTGAAGAGCTTTGGTACACCATTTTTGAGACAAATTTCTTGTATATGTGAACACGTATTCAGAATGTACATGTGGAACTAGGCAGGTCTTGAAGCAAAAGAATATTTGAAAAGGAAATTAAATGCAGAATAATCTCATGTAAACTCCCTTTTGGAGGAAAGGATGGACAAGATAATATCTCAAGATCCCTTCCAACTGGTCCATTCCATGTATTGTCCTCTTGGCAGTAGCACAGACAAAACTTAACATCTAGAAAAGCAAGGATTTCTCAATGTATCAAAGATATAAATTGCTAGCATGATTGTGTTCTCAACAATCCTATATGGTTTTGTACCTGGACCTAATAATAACAATGAAGTGTAAAATTTAATCCTTACAGCAGTAAAGAAAAAGTGTACTTTAGCTAGAGTGACCAGAGCAACAAGTCTAAAACCAATTAAAAGTACAAGTTGAACAGCAGACCTCTCTTGTGACCAAGTAACATATACTTTGAAATAAGATTTGGAAACAATTGACAAGTCCTTTTTTAAGTTGGTCCGACATAACTCATGTTGTTTTGAGACTGTTGGATTTGGGGGGGGTTGTGCTTGTTTTTAGTTACTCTCAGCTCCTGCTACTCATCTCCTGGAATAAAAGGGCTTCTCAATAAATCCATGTAACAGGACCCTCTCCTAAACTTCTTAGATGTTGGCTGTAGGAGTAGTGAAAAGGGAAAAACTTCTAATTGCCTTCCTAAAAATATATCTGAATTTGGATATTTCCAGTCTGCCATAACAAGCTGTTGTAGAGGATTGGAATAGGGCACAGGTGAGAGCTGCGGAGATGATCCCAGTTTGTGCCAAGGGCTAAACAATCCCTGATTAGCTCCTGGATTAACTGGAGCCTCATAAAAGCATTGTACAATCATCTTTCCTCCCTGCTTGAGGTCTGCACAAGTGCTTTGCAGCCAGAGCCAAGGAGCTTGCAAGGATAGAGAAGGCTGTGACTAAAACCTGTTTCTTTCAAATAATAAGCAGACAGCAATTTCTGTCAATCTGCTCTGTACATGGAAAGCTGTCTTGCCAAGGCTGGAGTTGGCTAGTAATATGATGCTAGTTAATAATGAAAAAATGTCCCATACTTGCCTCAGACAACTACTACTTTCTTTTTCAGAAAAGAGGAATGTCAGTTTCTCTCAGAAATTCAGCTTTTCTGTAAGCTTCTATGATACTGGTGCTCAAGTGCCAATATTTTATCAGCATATGTAGCAATAATAAACAGCTATGTTGTCTCCTCTTTTAAAGCTTTATTGCAAAGAGCTGTTTTCTGTCAGGCACTTGGAGTTTGTTTAAGTATTGGGCTCTGCATCATAGTATCTTCCCAAGAAGCAGTTTAATTTTGTCTAAACATTTTAATTGTGCTCCTAAGGGAAGGGAAGTCATTGCCCATATTAAACATGAATCCCATTATACTAAAATGTTTGTGTTCCTCAAACGCTATTTATAGATGCTTTGCTAGTGTATGAAAATGTAAAATGCCAGAGCTGAACAATTGTCTCCTGGCTGTGTTTGCCAGTCTGAACCTCAGCCTGTTTATTCAAACAGGCAAGACAAGGGAACAGTATTACTTTCAGCATTACCATAATTACCTATGAACATTTATGACTTTTGTTGAGCCAGGGTAGATGCCAGAGGAAAGGGGCATGCTCAGGGAGGAGAATAGATCCTAGCATGGCAGAGGTATGACAGAACCGTGTGTGTGTGTGTAAGTCACAGGGACAAAGCCAAGGTGGAATTGAGTAAGTGGTAGGTCTGTCACAAAATGGAAGTTAAAAAAGAGTGAAGACATTATACTGTGGTATGCTTGTCTTGGAGGTGTGGCACATGTGTTCTTGAACTTTGAACAAGTTTCTTTACCTGCCTCATTCAGAATACATTGAACCAGTGTTTAAAAGGCCTGAACCAATGGCTGAGCAAAGCCTGTCCATGTCAGTAGGACTTGCTAGATTTAGGTGGGTTTTCAGTCATGGCAGCCATTATCTCTTCCTCCCCAGAAGCAGCCTGGAAAAATGGAGTAACAGACTGGAAATTAGTAATCTGCAAACTGATCTGGTTTACAAATGCAAGTATCTTTGTACTGAACACCAAATACTATCCTAATGTACCTCTGGATCTGTTTCATAGCCTCTTGCTTTTCCAAAGTTCTCAAAGCCAAGTGAAAGCTGAGCTTCCTCTACTGAAATGGAACAGAAAGGAAATTGGGAAATAGGCAACACAGTGACAGTATAATCAAGGAAATATGGGGATTTAACACTAAGTACAATGCAATTACTTTACAGATGCTATCAGGAGAAATAGATTTTCCTCCAGATTATTAGTGAATCACACGCTCAATGAGAATGACCATAATCTTCAATATTTAATGGAAGGTGACACTGGTAACAAAATAGCATTCCTGGTAATATCAATACAACAGAAATTCATTACTTATCTGAAAACTACTGAAGGTACAGTTTAAATTCTGTGAAAGGCAAAACATCTAAGAAAGAGAAAGCAATTCTATATTTCTTGGGACTTGGCATAGGCTCGTGTTTTTGTGTTATCAATAAAAATCAGTTTTTCTTAAAAAAAATAATCTTGAATATCTTCATTAAAGGAAAGGATGTTTCTGAAAAGCCGGAATGTGGGTGTTATTAAAAAAACTAGAGTTCCTGGAAAACAATTTAATTTGGATTCAAATGCTTTTATTGTTGTCATCTGAAAAAAGAAAATTTTATCCTCCTTGAAAGAACTTCTCCCCCCACCCCCTATATTGAGATTGGGTGTAAACATCTCACTGACCCAGCTAACCATAGAGTAGTATTAATTCCTGGCCATATATTATCAGATAGTCCTAAACTATAATAAAAATGACAGCAGTGGAAAGGGCCAGTAAAAAGCAAGCTGTATCACCAAAACCAGATCTTTTTTCCCTTCCTTTCTCCTACTTGACAGTACTTAATAGATCACATGACCCTGCTGACAAGAAAACTGTGAAATTGTGTTTTCTAATATCCACAGCATCACAGGGAGCAACCATTTCTAGGAACCCCTGAGTGCTGAGTTAATATTGCAGGCTTATTTGGTCCTACATAATTAGTTATAATGACAAAAAAGACTACCAGAACATAAATGCTTTCCAGCAGGCACTGTCATTTCTGTGGTGTTTTATATTGTCTAGACTGTGGGTCCCCAGCTCCAGTGGAACCTCAATTAATGTGCAACATAAAAGCGGGTAAAACATTTTGATTACTTGGAGCATGGAGACAAGAAATGATGCCAGCAATACATCTTAACATAATATCCTAGCCTTTTTAAAAATAGTGTTGCAATTTTTTTTGGTGATATTAGGAGGAAACTAGTGCATTACCAAACTTACACAGTGAATTAAACAGCAAGAAGACAGGCATGCATCATTTTTAAGTTGTTTGTAGTGCAGGCAACTATATGTATATGTCTATGTGTATATATTGTGCATGTTCATGCATGAATAATTTAGCAAGCCAAATAATAACAGGATGTGAAGTTGAAATTAGACACTGATACAACGGACATAAAACTTATCAAGTGCTATTAGTGCTGTGTCTACACAGCATAATTGATAATTAGCAGAATTAAAATGTTTAATTTAAGTAGCGTTCATCTTGCTCATTTCTTATATAATTTACTAGTTGAAAATTGTAGAAAAAGTTAGTTACTGTCAACAAAAAATTTTATTTTATCACCGTCTAGAGTAATTCATTTGCAAAGTTTCTAAGATCAAGAAAGGTCAGTCATTTAATGACATTAAAAAAAATGACTGACAGCTACACTAGCTTAAATATCTGCAGTGAGTGGTCAGGAGGATCTTTACACTGACAGTCAGCTGCATTTCTTTCTGGTTTTTATAATGGATATTTCCTTTCTCATGCCTACAGTTAGCCTGACTGCCAGAAAGGAGCTTTTGGAGAGAAACAGACAATGGAAGAGTGACTAAAAGCAGTGTTCTGTGACAGGAATTATGTGGAGAAAGAGTTGTGAAGGTGTTCATGAGATGCTGTCTGCTTCTCAGCAGCTCTGCTTAGAACTGGTGGTGTTGCACAGCCACAGCTGTGCATGACATGTCTCCACCTTGACCTTTGTATAAGAGGGGGGAAAATGAGCAGTGTTCACCAGCGAGAAAAGCTGTTGGGAAGCCTTATCCCCTGGCCTCAAGAGAGAAACAAGGGCTGTGGCAGATATTTCTTCCTATTGAACAATTATTTTGTATTTTTATAAAAAGAACAAGTTTAATTTGTTGTCATTCAGCAGTTGTAGGTGTTAAAGATATTTTCTAGCAAGTAACAAGTAAATATTATATCACTCGCATTAATACATTTTGATAACATAAGAGTTGAGAGGCAAATAAAGAACATTTGAAATAGTGTCTTACCTGGGAGAGGCTACTTAATACTGGGATTTAAGCTGAATGGGAGTGCTGTCTGGCTGTCTGCTAATGGAATGGCACTTTGCACCTTTGGTTTCAACACTACTAATAAAGTTTGTAATTTATACGTTTCTTAACCCTTGCAATCACCTTGGTTGCCAGTGTTGTTGAGTGTGGCCAGTGATGTACCTGTTTCATCCATGACAGTACAAAGAACTTATTACACAATGTCGTCTTTATGATTTGACTTCTCATAGCATTGGATGAGCTTCCAATTCTATATTTGAGATACTAATTTGGTAACAAACTGTGACTTTACGTCAGTTTTTAACATACTTGAACAGGTGGATTTCTTGCCTGAGGAAAATGTCTTGTATGAATAGGAATGTAATGGGACTACCCAGGTAGTTGTGAGTATGATGGGTGGGGAAGAAGGGATGTGCATACACTGCTGAATTACTATTCTGTACATCTTCTGGTGTTGTTTCTTAGTTTGGATCCTTAGAAGCACATTGTGGTATTATACCATAAAGTGGTCAAACTAGAAATATTGGTAAAATAAAGAGGGTTAAATAATTGGATGCTACTTTTTTTTTTAATTTGTAAGAACTAGACTAGCAACTTGAGACCTTGCTGTAGGTTAAAGGTAAATCAGGTCACACAGATTCCTGCAGACTACATGCAAAAAGTCAAGGTGTATCTTCCTCCTGATGTAAAAGAGGGATATACCGTAGCATAAATGAGATGTACTGGTAAGCAGCCAATCAAGTGTACAGAAATACAATATTCCTTTATTATATTGTTTCTAAAACCTGCATAATTAATTCCTTATGGAATGGCCATGTAACCCTTAGCTGTACACAGTCTGAAGACATGGCTCAATGAAGTTCTCTTTCCCATACTACCTGCTAACAGCTAGCACTGAATTACCAGTTTCAAACACAGACTATTGGTCAGGAAGTATGTTTGCTTACAGGGAAGATTTTGAGATTGGGAAGTTGCAATTCTGATTAAAGAGGTTCTGAGGCTGTTCATTTTTCATTTCAAATTCCAGCTGACAGATTGTGAAGTAAGAGCAGAACCCACCACTTGACAGTTTCTGGCTCTTTTTTACCCATATTAATGTAAAAAAATAATAGGAAAAAAGCTTATGCTCTCTGTAGGTATTTAATGGGCTCATGCTATAATCCTATGTCTGTATTGAGTGATTACATTCATGTATCTTCACTGCAAGTTTTAAGTTAATACTTTCTCCTTTAGAAAATTCTTGCAGATTTCAGGGAGGAGAGAATCTTCTTTCTTTCTAAACCTCTGCAGTTATGTAGACATTTATGGCTGCGATAGTCTGGCAATGTAGTGTTTCTCATGTAGCCTTTGTTTTGCCCAGCTGTATTTTAGTGATTATTATAAAAATGGTCTAAAACTGTGCTGTTTTAGACCCTGAAAATCTCTCATTTTTATTACAGAAGCAAGTGTCAGACTTGAGCAGTGACACAATGCTTTGACTTCTTTTAATATTATTTACCAGTCTAAGTTTTCAGCAGTTCACATTTGGTGAGCACTTCTGTTCACACCCAGAGAAACCTGCTCTGTACTAAGATCAGAGACACAATGAGTCATTATTCTGATTCATTGAGTGTAAGGAGTCATAAAAGACAGTCTGGCAAGAACAAAAAAAAGGCTCAGTACTAAACTACGTATAGGATTGTGATTATAACATAATGATAGATCATGAAAACTAAATCCATTCCTAGAACATGACTGTAAATACTTATGTAACTGTAGCCTGCAACAGGTAATTTGCTTGCTCTCTAAGGTATATATCCAAGCAGAGGGGTGGATTATGTCTCAGGTACTTGTAGAAGGTCAGCTGCTGTTTCATGCCTTTCAGCCTTTGTACCACAAACCTTCCCCTCTTCCCCAGTTAAAACCAGACCCTGAGATCTGTAGACTCAAAGAGCAGTAAAAGGCCCAGGTACACCCTGTCATAAGGGTAGTCCTGCTGTTCAACCTTAAGTTTTTTCTAGGTGCCTATGTCTTCCTTTTGTGCTTTCATAGAGGAAGTTTCCTGAAAAAAAAAACCAACGTAAATAAATGCACACTACTATACATACAAATTTGGGACCATCACAACATTTGTACCAATATTCAAACTTGATAATTCTGCTGAATTTGTTATTCCAAATACTTTCCTGTTTCTTCACAAAATATAATATGCTAAGTGCTATCAAAGAGCTTGTCAAAGTTTGCCAAAGAGTGGTTGTTTCTCCACAAAGGTTTGCTGTATTTGATATATTGTGTGTAGTTAGTTATACACACTTACATGTAAGAACAGTATAGAAGACACTGTTAAAATAGAATAAGGGGTGGGATTATATAATTACATACAACCCAAACTAAAAGCTAGGTTTTCTCTATTGCTTTCTAGTGTATACTTGATCAGTAAAACTCCCTCAGAACTAAGATCATTTTTTAAAAGCCCAAATAACACAACTGTAAGTTCTCAGTCCTATGGAAAATATAAAAGTAAATTAAAAACAAAGTTTAAAGAAATACTTCCAATTGAAGTACTTCTAGTTTAAAAGACAAGTTTTGCAAAGACAGAAGCTGAAGCTGGTCAACTACAAATTTATCATGTTAATGACTAATTACATATTAAGATGCTCAAGTTTATTGGACAAAAAGTCACTGAGTAGTATTTGATTTTGCAGTACTAATCTGGTATATTTTAGAGTTTGGGGGAAAAGTGAACATCTCAATTTTGTTAATTTTCCCCACCACACACTGAAGGTATGGTCTGCTTTCACTAAAAACAAGAAGAGGGACATGACATTCAGTTTGATCTGACAGCTGTCTCCTGCGCTCATTTTAGAAAGCTCAGCCTTCGTTTAAGCATCTGATCCAAGCCCAAAGGCTGTGGGAGAAGGACTGCAACCTTTGCATAACTGGAAAGATTCAGTTATGTTTTCCACAGTGGTTATGAATTCAGAATAAGGTGGCACTTCTTAAAGTTCCAATATTTAGAATAACTTTTTAAACACTGAAGACTGTACTAGATTCTAACAAAATAGGTAGGTACTCCAGGTTCTCCAAAGCTGCCATTTAAAATACCTTTCAAAACTGAGGCATCAAACCCCCCAATTTCTTCTTCAAAATCTTGTCAGTAGTCATCAGACATGGAAAACTTGCATGAAATGAAAAGAATGTTAATAGTGGTTGCTCTATTAACCTTTATCAATTGATTTTCTTTTAATTAACTAAGAATTATTTTATCTTTCCATTACAGGTGAAAAGAGCAAGTAATTTTAAATATGAACTATTCAAAGTATAAAAAAAAACCCTTTAGTCTTCAAGATTACAATTTTGTTTTTATTTTTAAACTCTCATTAAAGAAACACAGAAAAGTTACCCCTTTCTCTCAAATACTTGTAGTAACTTACTGTAAAATGCAAGTGTGCCTCAGGTCACACAGTGCATGAGGGCAGAGCCTGTTGCTTCTCCTCTTCCTTTGAGGGTTTTCAGAGAAGGAAGAGCCAGGGAAGAGATTTTGGCATCTGTGAGCTGAGCCGGAACAAGAACTTTTTGCTTGGTGGCAGATCACTTTCTCATTGCAACTTACTTAGTCCTAGCTATGGTCTACCTGAGTTCATGTTTTCCTGAGCTGTGTCAGATTTGATCCAGGGAAGTATAGTTTCAGCAAAAAATAATGGCTTCAGGAGAAGAAAAAGGATTTTGCATTTAGAATCCGGAAGCCAGTACATTGTCTAGGAAACAAGCCTCTGGGATCTCAAGCTATCATTGTGAAGTGTGAAGCTCTAATTGTATTGCTTTTCATAATGTATCTGCTACATAAATATTACTCAATACCTGCAAATTTGCAATAGTGGGAAATGGAGAGGTTATAATGCGGGGAAGATTTATGCTCACTAGGTGCTGGGCTGTCATGATTAAAAATTTTCCACCCATTATGTGAATCCTATTGATCATTGCAGGAAGCAGAAAATTGTGCTGTTCATTGATTTTGCGGGGCTACAGAATGCATTAGGCCTGATGCATTTGATGGGTAGGCAGGTTTTCAAAGGAAGCTCAGTTAAGCTAATCTTAGTTCAGAGGAATATGCACAATGGAATAAGAAACCTTGTAATTGCAAGAGCAAATAGAAGAGTCAGAGGACTATATTATGAGCCATATCAGCATAAGAATTAGACACGAGCCTTCCCAAGAGACAACAGTAAAACCCATCAAGGCTTTGATGCTGTTTTTCATGAACGTAGCAATTACTGGATAAATTGGGTTTTAGCTTCTCACCCATCAGCCAAGATAGTGAACAAAAAGAAATTCGTTCTTCTGCCTCCTTAGTAAAAGGGGGTTATCAGGTTTTCATCTACTCCATAAAATAGCATAGTGAAGAAATGAGTTTGAATCCAACAGTAAAGCAGGAAGGGTACAAGAGAAAAGGGGAAAGAAAATAAAAGAAAATTTGCAGACAGAGGGAATTTTACCTTGGAAATTTGGTTTCTACTGATTTGGTCCTTATTATCTCTCTCTTCTTATTAGCTTATAATAATGCTTAGAGCCATATCTGTATCACATTCTGCATTCCTACAAACAAAGGCTTAGAGCAAATTTAATCCCCAAAATAAATTCTGTCAGTATCTAATGCAAGGATTAATTCCAATCTTGGAAATACATGGAAGAAAATATTATTTTGCATCCCAGCTGGATGTTGTCTTACTGGCATGTTACTTCAATGTATAGAGTTAGACCTCTGTGATAAAAGAAATATTAGAATATCGTGTACCTTTGGGTGATATATTAACTCTCCCTGAAAGTCTGTCATGCAGACCTCTCAATATCTAAGTCACTTCTGATAGTGGGACCTAAGACATTGGGTCCTGCAAAACTTTTGAAGGATACATATATTTAAAAATCTGGACTAAACATGCTTTTATTCTTAGGTTCTGACTTGTTACTTCTGGCAATTTTGTCAAGAAAAAGGCATGCTAAATTTACAACTTGTAGAGTATTGGAGTGTATTAATAATGTTTTTTAAAACTGCCAGAAATACTACTAGAAAAATTAAGAAGTATTTTTAAATTGTAATGGAAAGTTGTGTGTGTTTACTCAAATAGTACTGTGTTGGTTTAGGTGAAAAAACCCACATGGGTGCTATCATATCCTCACCATTTTGTCTTACAACAGATTTTCAAAATAGATTTGTCTGTAACAATGACTAATTTAAAGGCACAGCTCCTTTAGCTTTCAACTATCATTAAGTGAACAATAGTGGTGTTTTACCTTCCCTGTATATAAACAGGAACAAGCAAGGTTCAAGAATTGTGTTACTGCATCTATTTGTGGTTAGTAACCTTGAGGGGAAAAGAAAGTTTTGGTCTTAATACTGCAAAGATGCTATAATTGTAAGCATGAGTGCAAGCCCTTTGAATAAAATTACACTGAACTTGTTTATGTGATCATCATTAAAACCTTTTGAGGTGTAGGGATGCATCTTTTACATAGAGAATTTATTATCAAGTCTACTTCAGTATTCCTGTTAATGGTTTTGGTCCCACTGAGTTTGAAGTAGCAGGACTTTTCTTTGTGGATATAGTATGCATGTAGTATAATGTCTGTAACAAAATTTTGAATTGAAAGGGTTGTCATGGAATGCTTTCACCCTATTTTGATTGGCATTAAATGCATAGATCATTGTAACTATTTCATGTTACCAGCAGGCTAAGAAAATTTCAGCTAAACAGAAACTTCATCTGTGACTAAGTTCTGTAAATATTTGAAGGGCAGCTCCTGGTAAGTCCAGCACAGATTTATCCCACATATATGAAGCTTTGGAGAACTGAAATCCTAATCTGTAGTGATGAAATAAACGCTTGTACGGTAGTTTAGTTATTCTACTGCTTTCTAAATCTAGAGGTATCTAGGAGATTAAAGCAACAGCAACAAAAACTGTCCTAACCTAAAATGTCAGGATTTGAAAGAATGAGGAATCACAGAAGGAACAACAATCATAGCTCTGCTCTGAGGTCTTCATCCATACTCCCCAGAGGATAGATCTGCTTTTGTCTGGAAACCAGCCCAGACCAATTTAAAAGACTAAGTTCAGGAATTACAGTCAGTATGTCTGGCTAGGTTGGAGCAATTGAAGTATTTGCCCACACAGTTGCTTACCAGACAACGTATTCATCTTTTGACAGACCTTTCATCAATATTGTTTAACAGTTGTTTACTGCTAAAGCATCCAATCAGCAATTAAATTTAAAAAATTAAAAGCCTTAAAAGGCTTGCATTGCTTTTCATTTATTTAATTCTGCTTTTTCCCCAGGAAGATGTTACAGACCACATGCCTTAACTTTTCCAGCTGAACTGTAATTCTGTACTGTGCATCAAACTGAATGGATATAAATAATGTGGAATGACAAGCAAGAACATCAAGAAATGCAGGGGTAAAAAAAAAAAAAAAAAAAAGAAAAACACTGATTGATAAAGCATGTGCTAGTTTGGGGTTCTCTGCTGCAAACCTTGGAATTTCCACTCTAATTTCACACAATCTTTCAGTGGCAGCCTCTGATATATTATGCCTGTAGTGGCCACTCTCCTGCTCATATTCCCTGCCTTCACAGTAGTAGTCGAAACTCATTGCCAGGCAATTATGGTGATAAGTACCAAGACAGACAAGAGAAAACTGGATAAAATGTGAAGGAAGGGTGATGGTGTTAAAGCTGTAGGGTGTGATCTCAGTGACCTCCTGTGGGGCTCTTAAGAGGCACAGAAAAGAGCTACACAGCCTTGATGTTTCATAATTATTGTTCGAAGGTTTATTTTGCTGAATCCTAAAAGCTTAAATCTCAGGAATAAGAAGTTGGTTAGTCACTTGGCTCCTACTCTGGAGGATATGTGAGAAGTTGAGGGTGGGGGAGCAACTCTGACAATAGAAATTAAGGTTTCAATTTGTGCAATTAATTACAAAGAATTTTTGTGAATGGGAGCTGGTAAATATCATAGCCAGGCCAGTAGTGGGATAGACCACTTTGGCTGTCAGCAAAAAGAAGTGAAAAATACAAACAATTGTCTTTTAAATTGTCCTACTCTAATATGTTACTGTTTGTCTAAAACTAAAGGCTTGTTCCTCTATGCAATCAGGCTTATCTGCAAAATGTGTGCTGCATTCTTCAGGAAAATAAATACCTCTTCTCTGACATGACCTCATAAAGGAACAATATTTTGGATTAAAGGCCTGGGTACATTCTGTAATTCTAGAAATTACTTTTATTCACCAAACACTCCTATAGAATTTCAAAACTTTGTAGTTTTATATGTTGGCTCTTTTCCTTGTTTCATTATCCATCTCACAGGATTTTAAACAAAGTATTTCTCATCTAGAGACAGCAACATTCTGAGAAGCACTGAAAAGAATCATATCACCTTCTTCATGTATTATTTGTATCCCAAATTACTTTGGTCATTCCACAAACCATCCCATCAACTGTTTGTGATTTATTGATAAAAATAAAAGGTAAATTTTCATACCTGAAAAGAGTTAGTCTCCCTTTTCATGGAGACTTAGTTGTTTTACAAATTCCATTATTTTTTTATTATAAGCGGTACTTTATTTTTTTTATACTACTAAATGCAGTGGAACAAAACTTATTTCCACATGTTAAGCTCTATTTAGATTAATTTAAATTTTATTGCCACAGTGGCCAGAGGATTTGTCTTTTTGTGTGTGTTTTTGGTAATAAAAACCCCTATCTTTAAAAAATACAGTATTATAAAAAATACATAGTAGAGACCAGTAAAAGCTGCCTGAATAGGGAAATGGAAGAGAGAAAAGTAAGTAAATAAGTAAATATTTCACAGTTGGTAGAAGTGGTAAAATCAATCACTAGCTGCTTACTCCAAAATTAGGTACATAAGCAACTGATGATAGCTGAGCATGACTTCCATGCCATAGCATCTACAATGTGTCCATCTGGCTTACTATAAATCTGCCTTGGTGAATGTGCCTCCAGTGCTCTGGAGAGCAGGACATACTCCATGCTCTACTTCTTCCTCATCAAAATGCTTGCTCCACTGGGCAGCCCACCTGAGCAAATGGGTTTGAGCTGTCCTGACAAGCATGTCCCCAGCTGTACCTGCAACAGCCTTGGCAGGACCTGCCTCTTCAAGCTCCAGGCTACAGGTGTCTGGGATGACGGTCAAAAGGAAGTGTGGGGATGTCTGCATACTTAATTGACTGACCTTGCATTCCCACAGCTCTCTGTATTTGACCTCAATTCCTTTAAAACATTTAAAAATGAGCTAAGGTTCAATACCTGCTTTTATCCTTTTCTGAACTGTATCCGTCATGAATTGCTTAACTGTCTCATTAGGGCCCCAAGCCAAGCAGGTGTCTAAGCCTAGCATGCCTTTAAGACCCATTGAAAGGGCTGGGACTATCCAAGCCTAAAACCACAATGTGCTCTTTCAGTGCCTGAATACCTCAGCCAAAAAAATTAAAGTTGGGGTTAAAATTAAGTGTATCTGAACAATTTGACAGACTGGTTATTGTTCTTTACTTTAAAAGTATACGCAGCTCTGTTTCCCTGCAAAAGGAGTCAGTGCTATGCTTCCTTTCTGATTTTTATTAGAAATTATTTGGAGCCTTCTAACCTAATCTCCTCTAATTTAAGATTGTAGGTTGCCTCTATTCACCTTGTTGTCTGGATTTCTTCCATTTAGCCAAAATCTATATTAAAGTCCCCAGCAAAGGTCACAGAGCTCTGCTACTAATTTTCTCTTTTGCTGTCGAATCTGTCTTTGGCATATAGGTTTTTACTGTGTGTTGTGTGGGGTTTTGTTTTACTTTTTACTGATTTACTTTTTTTTTTTGTTAGGGAGTGGTAGTTGTATCTAAGAGTGTCAGTGAGAAGCATAATTCTCTTAGTGGAAAGTTATTCTTTGAAATAGGGTTTTGGAATACTTTGTAAGAAAGGAACATAGTAAGCAAAAGGACAGAGAGACAGACCTTCCATAGGAATATACCACTAATAAATAATGTATAGAAACCAAACTAAATTATATATTATAAAACTAAGCTTACGTTGTCTTGATGGGACAAAAGTGAAGTAGGAGTATGCCTTGCTTACCTTATGATTTTTTTTAGCAATTGTTAACAGTTTTATTCGTTGTTTCTGTGCCCTATACAATATGACAACTCTGCCAGTTAAGTACCTGTGTTTTAAAATAATACTCTCGGTATCCAGTAACATTCTAAAAAGACAGTGTTTGAAGTTAATGGCATTGACAGATAAAATGGCAAATTGGAAGGGTCGTAGAAAGGATCTTAGAGCGCTGTAATTGTTTTTAGATAAGAAGATAATTCCCTGCTGCTCCTGCATGTTTCGGCTTGCTATATGTACTTCTCAGGGTATAGGATATTCTGGATTTATTTTGACTGCAATTTATGGTGAAGAATAAGATTCAAACTTCTGCCTTTCTATAGGAAGACAGAAATATTCCCTTTGCTGATAAATCCTTGGCAATGTACCTTGCATGCCTGCATCTAGATAAATCAGGTAATTTTACAGACTGATTTGAAATTTCAGATTACAATTTAAACTATGTGAAAATTACATGCACTAAGAACATGCAACCTGGTCTAGTGGGAAGTGTCCCTGCCCATGGCAGGAAGTTGTAACTAGGTTATCTGAAAGGTCACTTCCAACCCAAACCATGCTATAAGGGTTCTATATGGAGCTAATCTAGTCTTCAAGGACTTGCAAAAAAGAATTCCTTCCTCTATTTTTTTTTTTCCTTCTCATACTCCTTTTTTCATTCTCTGTGAAGAGATAAACTGTTAAATTAAATTTGAAGATGCTTTAGTGGGTTAACTACAGTAATATTTGCCTACTCCATGTACAGAGGGTTTCAGGAAGATTTGAAAAGGAGCACAGCACTATCTATTTTTTCTTCATTTGCTGGAAAATTTATAGGCAGGTTTTGTGACACAGAGAAAAATACTAAGATTCTGACC
Source organism: Apus apus (assembly GCF_020740795.1). Taxonomy (NCBI): domain Eukaryota; kingdom Metazoa; phylum Chordata; class Aves; order Apodiformes; family Apodidae; genus Apus; species Apus apus. The sequence continues at coordinate 30,805,531 of NC_067287.1, read as the reverse complement.
TGTTCTAGCTTTGGATAAGAATGCAGGAAGAAGGTGGTTGATAAATAAAACACTGCAACTGCACCTCAGAGAAAGGTAACTGTGAAAACTCCTGCATCATCACAACCAAGTTTTGATAAACTTCCTTCTCAGGCAATCAAGGTTCAGTATTGACTTGTTCCTTTGCATTACTTGTGCAGCTGCTTGTGTTCTAATTTTAAGTATTTACAGCCTATCTGATTTAACACTGTAATTTATAAAATTTCCTGCACTTAATACTTGCAAAATAGAAATTTCAGAGGGTGTTTTAGATAAAATATAAACTCTATCATACAGTAATTATCACATGGACTATATAATATTTTAAAAATAATTAAACTTCAGATTAGTTTTACTTTCGGCTTGATTGTAATGAAGCTTTATGGGTAGTTGTAATTAACCTCTACTGATGTTAATTATGCACAAAGTGGGATCTTGGAACTGCTGACCATGCAATTCGTTAAACAACTGAGGAGGTGATATGGATTGCAGAGTTTATATGCCCTCTTTCAACCTACCGTACGATGTGAAGCCAAAGTGGTGAGGGTTATGCTTTGAAAAAAAATTCAGAATATGTTTGCATGGTGAAATCATTGAAGCTCATTTATCTTCAAGCTAAAATGACTACAGTTTTCACCAAGATACCTCCATAAGAATCCTGTTGCAAATACTTCTTTGTAAAAGGTTGTTATGCCTAATTAAACTTGATTAAATCCCTCAAAGGCTCCTTTAATGAAGGCCTAGCTCCACTAAGAGCCCATACACATAGTAGGAACACAACTCTATGCACTATCTCTGAGTTGACTTGACAGGTCATGGCAGTAACCGCATGAAATATGGAAGGACAAGGATGCAGTTATGTTCCATTTCAAGATGTAAAGGTGTTGGCATTTCCCCAGGCAACTGCCCATGTAGTTATCCTACATAAAGCCTATATAATTTTCAGGTCACTTTTTAAGACTTTGAGGAAAATTTCTTGCTGTGTTAGCCTACAAAGCATTAACTACTTCAGCTTATGCAGGGAGCAAAACAGTTTATCAGTGCACAGTTTGTCCATGCTGCAATCAATGCTAGAGTTACAGACTAGCAAATAATTATAAAAAAGAGAATAAAGCAATTTAATTGAAATAGGTCTTATTTTGTTAAGATTAAGAAAGTCTAAATGGCCATAAGCATGTATAAAATGTGTAAAAAGAAAACAAAGAAGGTGGGGACAACCCCCTTCCAAAAAAAAACCCCCAAAATTAAAAAAAAACCCAAAGCACAACACAGAAAACCCCCACCCCTAAAAAAGCAACCCAAGCAAAATAAACAAAAAAAAAAACCACAAAAAAACCTGAACCACAAAAACCTTCCAGAGATTTTTATTTATTTATTTATTTATTTTTATTCTGTGTCTGAACAACAGAAGTTCTCTAGTAACAACTAAGAACTCAAGAATCCATCACTACCTGGAAAAAGGCTGGAGCCTGTGGGGCCTCTGAAAAGATCTTGGTCTCTTGGTCTTTCTCTTTCTAGGTCTGCTCCAGTTCTGCTGGATGGGAGAAATAGCAAAGGGTAAAAATATTGGTTTACAATAATGGTCTCGCACTAAGTAAACTCTTATGGTCCTCGTGATAGTTTAGAAGATTTATAAGTTTCTTGCTGCAAGGAAACCTCCAGAGAACTAGTTCCTCGCATGTACACTTTCTTACTATGGAAATACCTGGTGAGAATTTAGTTTAGAGTACTTCTTTGCATACTGACAAAATTGTTAGCTAGCATCAGAGAAATAAAAGATCAAAGCTTTATTAATAACACCTTTTCATCTTACCACTTTGTTTCATTGTTAGTTTCTTGTGAGCTGGAATTAAAAGGTCCACTGTTGTAGTGAGATTCATCACAAAATCTATTCAGCTAAATGTACTTTTAACTTTTTTGAGTATTGAATACTATAAAGTACTTGTGAAGCAACTTTTTCTGTATAATTGCAATGTGAGTATAATTGTAATCCAAAGCAGTGTCATTATACACACCATAATGTAAGAGTTTGACATTGTGAAGAATAAAAATACCACTTGCTATAACTAGATAAAATGTCTTTTCCCTAAGTAGTTCCTATCTGTAAGTTTTATCAGGAAGCACAAACTTTTCCCCCAGTTGGTTTACTCACTACCCATAATCTAGATAGAATATATTTTTCCCCTCACCCTAAAATTTTGTCCTGTGTCTCCAATGTCTGTCTTTGGTTTACAAGCAGCTGCCTCTAGTTGCATATGGCTCATAAATTAGGCTTCTAATGTTAACCCCCACAAGTCATTTTAGCTAATTTCTTAATTGCTGCTGAAAATATCACTGTCATCATACTGGTCTTCTACAAGTAATAACCTTGAGTTCAGACCCCTTTCTGTTTCCAGTATACAAGTTATGTCTACCTTTTGCAGATCTTTTTTTCCTAAATAACATAACTGAAACATGGACTTCATATCAAAACATGTAGATGGAATTTTCATCTAGCCTTGTTTGGTACTTACATCACTTATAGTATTTTAGCCCAACTTAGACAAATGTATTCTTCTCTATTTCCCTCCTAATCTTCCAGAAAAACACTGAGGAGATTTATTTCTGGTACTACTTCCTAATTTATGAGTCTTCCATAAGCAGTTCTCTGTGGCTCTCTTAATGTTAAAATAGTCAAATACAAGCTGCTCACAGTCTATTCCCATTTTCTTACTATTACCCTACCATTTCTTAAATAATCTCCCATTCATTACAGAGAAGTCACTTGGCTGGCTCTTAGCTACTCCATGCCAATCAACCTCCTGTATTGCTGGATTCACATTAAAACAGTCCTCCTGCTTTTTCTGTGCTGCTTCTTGTACCTGTAGGGCATAATCCACAAATAAGTGCAAAGTTATCTCTGCTTCTTCCTTCAGTTCCATGATTCCATTAAAAGCTTACAAAAGCTTCATGAAAGTTTGAAACACAGAATGCTGCCTACCTGCTCTCCAGTGCTGCCTTGTAGGTTCTGATTGCCCTGCTCATAAGCTGCCTTTTCTATACATTGGGTGCAATGGACAAAGTCTTTGTGTTTGTAGACCAGCTACAGCAGACAGATTCTTGAGTAATCTGCAATACCAGTTAATGATACTTACAATATTTCTGCTTTGTATAATTATATATACTATACTTACAGATTTTCTGAGGAAGATAAACAGCATTCTCCAAGTGTTAAAGCAGATTGTGATTTCCCCAAAGCACCTGTTTGAGGTTTCTAAACAGATTTTTAATTTACCTTCTGTACTTTTGAGCTTGTTTTCAGATGGTTTGCAATAAGTAATAGATTGCCTGGGGATGCTGTGAAGTCTCCCTCATTGCAGGTTTTCCAGAAGACTCTTGGCAAACACCTGTCAGTGGAGAACTGGGAATAGATGATCTCACTCTGGGGCAAGAGACTGGTCTAGATATTAGATTTGTTCTCTCTCTCTCCTTTTCAAGGATGACAAGAATCCCCATCTTAAAAGTCCTGACTACAGAAAGCACACAAACAGGGAAATACACCTTTCTGCAGAAAACATGCCTGTCACCATGCAGACTGGGTGCTTAGGTGCCAGAAGCTGTGTACAGTACTCTTTCCTTTCTGGATGAGATAGGTAGACCAGATGCAGCATCAGATTGAGCAAGCTTGTTCACTTCTTTTCCCAGGACTATTTCAGGGGTTTAGACCCGGCAGTGTAAAATACAACATAACCCAGCTCTGGGCTTCAAAGACAGAGGAAGTTGGTTTCAATCCATCAGCAGGAATAGCATTTACTGGGAAAAAATTGAGTCACTTTTTTTCCAAGCTGCATAAGCTACATTTCAGGATTCTATATTCAGATTTCCTGGCCAAGAAAATTAATTTTAGTTTTCTTACATCATGTTCAAGAAATGTAAACATTTCTTTGTGCAGACTCCTATCTGTGAAATATGTTATTAGATCACTGTCTGGTGCTTTTAATTGTCTTTCCAACAGAGCTTTGGAGAGTAGTCTTGGGTATTGTGTCCATCTGCTTGAGTGAGTCATGTAAAATAAATCAGAAATCCTACACAGACCTCACTGACTTTTGTTGCTGGGAAAGAAAGAGGCTGACCTTTCACCTTGGTCTTTTGTTTAGTGGCTTATAAAGTTTAATTTGTTACCCAAAGTTGTTTTTTGGTAATTAATTTAGTTTTTCCCTTTCATGCTGACTTTGAATGTGAATTTGAGTTTCAACCTTCTGAAGCACTTTTGGCAAAAAGAAATCAGCTGGTCTTAATAGTCATGTGACATGACCATAAATCCAATCCATACTTGGCCAAAAACTTTTATCAATACAATTCTTTATGAGCATTACAAACAAAAGTTGAAAATCTTTATCAGCAATGCTCTTACCAAGACTGATGACAAGTTTGTTACAGTCTACCTTAATTTGAAATTATTTTTTTTTAATTGTTTTAAAAGAGAGAACTTCAAAATTGTCCACATACAAATAAAGAAAAGAGTGGGTGGTGGTAGTGGGTATTTAGAACATACCAAAGTGGTGCTTAATTTCCAGTTATTTAAAACATTACCGTGTACTTTCTGTTACTTTTTGATATATATTGCCTTTTCCTACTACACAGCTGACAAAAGCTAATTATCAAACACAAAATGCTGCAACTTTTCTTGCCAGGGCTGTTTAATATCTCTTGTAGTTATTAATGTGAGTAGACTCCAAATTTAAGCCAAACTGTTTACGATCATATTTGATTGACAAGAAATTGATTTAAAGGTCAAGGAAGTTGTATTCATGTTGTATATTAACCTACCATGTAATTTAAGAAAAAAAAAAAAGTTACAATCAATACCTCAGCTCATCTCACTTGGAAATTACCCAGGTAACTTCCTGCCTTTGTTACTCCCATATACATGTGATCACAGGAGTGTAAACATCTGTACCCCAAGTTGCCATGCAGATACATGCTATATGTGTATGAATCTTACCTTCAAAGGTAGTAAAAATCATATATTAGGAGAAGTTCTTGGGCTTGTCTAGACCAGAAATAAAAGGTAAGTTAATCTAGCTTTGAAGCTCACAGTTCCATGTTCAAACAGTAGAAGTCAAGCTACACAATTTCAAAAAGCTTATGAAAAAATGTTGTATAAATTGTTTAATACTTATAAGTATTTTATGAAGACGTAATGTAAGATATATAAATTTTGCAAAGCAACTGAATCCACCTCTCAGTCACAGTTATTTTTCTACCATTTAAAAAAAATTATTGCTTTTGTGCCAAACAAGCTGTGATTTATTTTTTCTAGTTCTAAATTACTGTTCCATCACTTCAAATTATTCTTCTTAATGATGGATATCTCTTCGTTGCCAAAAGCCTATGCTTCAATTTTATCAGACATAAATGTGAATTAGTCTAGATTCCTTTGCAAAGTTTGAGCCAGCCATTATAATGATAAAAAAGGAAGAGAAGGGGAGAATTTTGTCTTCTGGTATGGTGCTTTAATGTCAGGCATATCCAGTCCAAATGAATTTGTGTTAGGGAAGCTATACCTTCTCAGTATGACAATTTTCATTACTTTTTCTGTCTTACAGGAGTATACTTGACAAAGATCTGTATCTGTAACCTAGTGTGGAGACCAAGAATTAGCCCCTACCACTAACTATTCTACCTCAAAGAGGTACAAAACAACTGAAGTACAAAACAACGGAAGTTATTCAGTTATCATAAAATGCTGTGTAACATTCCTATTTTTTCCTGGCTTCCCTGTGGTTTTGCCCATCCCTTTGATAGCATTTTTCACATTTTGCACCAACAGTTCTTTTCTTTCCAAACTTCCTACATTGGCACTCAAGTCTTTCAGTTGCTTTCTTATTGACCTCCTCCCAGTTTAGGCAAACCTTTCTCTTCCTGCATTGCCTTCCTAGATGCTACCTTCTAGTATGTTGCTTCAAGGCATTTATATGTGTAGGTTCTTTCTCTCCTTTATCTGATTTCATAGTTCCATTCACCTAGGTTTCTTTGCTTGTATTTTAGCACCTGATAGGCAGGTGCTTAACACTTTTGTACTTCATCTACAAGGAACCAAAGCTATCTTGTAGCAACCTAATGGAGGCTTTGAAAGAGGAAGACATAAATCCTGCGAAATTTTTCATTTATCATAGCTAAAAGCTTCACCGTATCTACTCCCAGTTTCCCCTGAATAATTTGTTTCTTTTAATATCTTGCTAGTGAATGTATTATTTTTGAGTAGTTAATCTTTTCTGTTATCTCAGAAAATTAATGCTTAAGTATTATTTTTAAGTTACAATCTGTAAAGTCTTTAAAATGCTAACAATATAATTTTTTGTTCCTTGCATATCCTGATTGCTCTGTGGTTGTTTAGGTAACAGAAATAGAAATCCATTAAACAATATTTTATCTGGGGGGAAAAAAACACACCAACATATACTTCTGCATGAAATGGCATAGTTTAGGTTGAAATAGTTTTGCACATTCATATTTTTATCAGAAACCATAAGAGATGGGAGTAGTTTAATTTTCTATATACCTAAAAAACACTTAAAAAGCAACTGACAGCAAATATATTTATCAACAAGAAAGAGCAGAACCTGCTGGGTACGTAATAGTACCATGCAACAATTGTGTGGCCAGCTTCCTCTCTCCTAAAATTAACAGGGACTAAATAGACAACTTTAGAGTATTTAAAATGTACCCTGACTGCCAAGGTTTAGCTGCTGAATTAAATCTATTGCTGAGACAGCCTTGTCCTGTATGTCTATATACTATGCTAATTATAAAATAACAACCTGGATTTTCAAGGGAACCTCAATGTGACTCCTTAACTGTGGTCACAGCCTTAAGTAGGTAAGTATCAGTGACATGAATAAAGTGGATATCTACACTGCTAATTAGAGACATTGCTGGCCAGTGTCTGGCCCCAGACTATGAGTCAGGAGACCTGTGCTCTCTTTGGGCCTCTTCTACTGACCTGAAGATTGACCTCAGCTATTTCAGCCCAGTGTTTCTTCTTTTTAAACATTGTTTTCTTCCATGCTTTTTTGGACTGTCAGTACTTTAAAGCTTATGTAGAGCTAAAGTGTGTTGATGACAAACTTAAATTTTGAGAAATGCTGATTTAATAATTTTTATTAAAGGTAGTTAGAAATGTTTTGATAAAAGACTTTTAATTGAAAAAATAATCTGATCAGAATAATTTCATTCAAAATTAGCTTAATACAATAAACATAAGCCATTGGTCTGTTTTTTACCAAAACTAAATTAAAAATACAAAATCCTAGGAAAATGGAAGCTTTGTTTCCCAAATCCACTTACTTCTCACATCCCATCTCTAGATACACGACCTATGTGGCAGAAAGACTCATAGATTCATTTAAGCTCTACGTAACCTGGGTCTGCTTTAGAAATTAAGGACAAATCAGTCTCGCTACAAATCATGTACGTTCACTCGGCTAACAAAAAAAAAGGGGGTGGGGGGGGATGGGGGTGGAAAAAGAGAGAGCCACAATCAGCTCACAGTCTAAAAAATAATTCTGGCCTTACTTCAGTAGTCAGGTTGAGGATGTGTGCCATTCTCTCCGTAAACCTATGCTAATGAAATAATGGTGTTATAAAGAAGAGTGACCAAACCCTTGGCATACTTCTGTCAATAGATCTATCCTAGTTTATAGCTTCTGATGACTGAGCTTGGCATTTTTAATCTAGCCCTTGTCGATTCCAGTTCTATTTTTATTAATCATACCAGTGATGTCTGAACAAGTAACTCCAGATAAATTGGATTTAGAAGGTTCATATTAAAGAATAAAATGTACAAGCACAAGCTGACGAACAGGAAGATACATACAGGTTCTTTTCAGGTAATATGTATCACTGCATATGCCTTCAAGGTGTCTATTCAGCAATTTAGCTGTGTTTTCTGGCAGCTGTCACTAGTATCATCCATCAGAACAAGAGCCCTGGCCGACAACTCTTTGCTGAGGTGCTAAAGGGATGTGGATTTTAATTATGGGTGATTTTCTATGACAGACAGCGTGACCGATGAATGCCAGAAAAGACCAGGACCATGACAGAATTTGTGCTGTTTCAAGTTAATAACTGGACAATTTTTCATGTAAAAGCAACAGCTGTATTGTTGCTGTCGCTTGTGCACAGAATTGCACCCAAGTTTAGTATCTCACGTTAGTACCTCTGTGCAAGTAAATCATCATGGGTGGCATTGAGACAGAATTCAGGGATTGCAAACACTGGATTTCTGTGAGGTGATCCCAGATTTGTTGGAGTGTCTTCTCTATTTGCGTTCCCTTGTTGTTGGTGTGTTGTTTTTGTGTTGTTGTTGTTGTTATTTTTAATATACAATGAAGCACCTAGACAATAAGTTAAAGAATACTAAGATGCATGATGTGAGGATGAAAGGGAGGGAGAATGATTGCCTACAAACACATCTGTAATTTCCTGTAAGAAGGGAGAGAATCATTGTGGGGGAGCTGACAGCATCCATCCCTGACACAGGTATCTTCCCCTGTGCCAGATGAAGAGGTTATTGTCCTTCATCTTCCTTTAGCTGCCTGACATTTTTTCCCCTCTGCTAGATCTTGTACTTTCTGTCCTCCCACTCAGCTCTTTTGCTGCCACACTCAAAATCAAACAGATTTACTTAGGAATCTAATAAATAGGTCTTTGTTAACCCAATTTGCTTTGACTTGATTACAATAAACTCTAAACTCCAAAGGAGATTAGGAAGCATCCACATGAGCAACTTAATAGGTTGGAGGAAGTGATGGGCATAATGACATATAACTGCAAGGGCATTTTCATTTGTATCAATAGGGAAAACAAAACAAAAAGATACTGTCCTTCAACAGCAATTCAGATACTCCTCTCAAAACTAGGGAAGTTGGTGCTACTGCTGACCATGCCTTTTGTGTGCCCATTAGGAAGGTGGCTGTTTGCATAGCCATGAAATATTTTAACTGAATGAGGCAGGCATAGAGTGCACTTGAACCCAGAAAGAAGAGATTTTAACACACCTGGAGATTCTCTGCAAGTGAATTTTACATCTCCAAAAATAAATAATTCAAGCCATCACGGGTCAGATATCAGCTGGAGTACACTATAGGTAGCCTCAGGCTCTGATTTCTGTACTTGGAATTTAAAACTCTAAAATTGCTGAGCTTCAGACTGTACTGTCTCCTAAACGTTTGCATTGTTCCAGCAATGAGGCAGTTTGGGGATTAGTGGTGGCCTTTGCCAGTGACTGCAGCGGGGGGGTAGGACACTCTAACACTCAGAAATCCAAGAAGTTTTACAAGGTTCTGTCACATGCTGATTTTGTTTGAAGTCTTTACAAGATGTTGCATTTCTTTGCTGAAAATGTGTAAGAATGTGTTCCCTAACTCTTTAAGTCTTTAACATTCCTATTTGATAGCTTATCAAGTTTTATACTAAACAAGCAGCTTTTGTTTAGTTTAATCTCCTCCCCTAGAAGGGTATCTAAAGATGCCTTGAACAAAAGGAATTATTTCCTCTTGAAAATGAAAAAAAAAAAGTGGGGGGAAAAAAGGAAAAGAACAGAAGGACCAGAATGCCTCATGATTTTAGCTGTCCAGATTAAGGACTAATTTTTTGAAATGCTTATTAATCATACTGAAAAAAACAGGCAACCAATTGCAGTTCATATTTTTTTTTTAATCTTAGCCTACTCTATAAGCTTAGTTATCTCCTCATGAGTATTAGATGCAGAGTTTATAATAATGTTTTTGCGTTTAACATAACAAACAATTGGAATCTATCCTGTTGAAAACATTCTGTCTTGTATCTCTCTTGAACTGAATTTAAATTAATTAAGCTTTTATAAGGTTAGCTGTAGCAGAAATTGATTAAACCAAAATGAAAGACATTTTAAAATAGTGAGGATGTTTGGGTTTTCTTTTCAAATAACCTGTATTTTAATAAAAAAATCAGTGTGTTTAAAATACCTTATGTGCTGATTTAATTCATGCAGAAAATGTGCTGCGACATACTCTGAATTATTGTAAGTGCCTAAAACCTGGAATTTGTCAGGTTAGAAATTGTTTTCTGATTTCTCCTTGAATTAAAATGGTAAAAATAGCAGGAAATAAATTATTTCCATAGAACAGAAAATTCCATTTCAAATACTTATAACCTGTAGCTCTTCCCAGATGAAGCCTTCCTCCCTTCATAATGATGTGATAATAACGTTGTGTATTTAGGCTGGTTTCTTCAGGTTTGTATACAAGGACTCTGTATTGACCTGTACGAAGACTTCTGAGCTGGGGTAACAGACAAGAAGGAAGGAAACAGCCTGGTCAATATGATAGTTATGGTTGTTGGGGAGGGAAGGACATAGTTTCTACCTGGTGAGTGTGCCCAGCATGCAGAAGGGGCTGCGGCATGCGGGGAGGCAAGAGCAGGATCAGGAACTTGTGTCTCAGGGTGGCAGGAGGAGGGAGCACTTGCTGCAGGTGTCTGTCACTATGCAACCCAAGAAGCTGCTGAACTAGAAAATAATACTGGGGGGACTAACTCACCCTTCAAGGACAAAACCGAGAGAGGAGTCATTTCCAAACCTTTTTAATATATCTTTCCACCACATTTCCTATTTAAAACAACACCTTGTTCTAGTTTATTACTGATAAATATGTTTTGATATCTTTTGGCACATTTGCTTAAAAAAAGGAGGAAAAAAAAGTGTGAACAGTTGGCAGCTGAGCAGGTGGCCAGGGCTACTCTGCTAAACTGTTTTTCCCAAGATGTGCTAAGTCCTCATCCTCATCACCCCTCTGAGACATCATGGCAAATCGCACCAACACCAACTAATACTGAAATTACCTGATCTGAAAAGTAAGAATGGCAACCAGACTCTGAGTTTTAATATTGTACTGCCCAAACTCAGTAAATGAAAGGTTTTCCATTTGAAGTTGTCCACAGCACTCAGTCCTTCCCCTCTCCAACCCCCTCTCAGGTCTTACCTTCCTTTTTTCTCTCCTCTTTTTTCATCTCTCTCCTTTCTCTCTTTCTCAAACACTATCTGCTGTATGTGATGTGTTCCATTTCTTGACTGCAGAATGTCTTGTTAAGGCTGCAGTGATGGTGCCCTTTGAAACAACTCCTGATTCCCTCTCTGGGATACCAGGAATCCATTACAAACTACCCCAGAAGCCTAAGCCCAAAACCTCAGAAGGAAAGGTGTCTTGCTCAAGAGGGTGCCTCACCTTTGGGGAAAATCCCGAGTACATTGTTGCTCTTAGTAATGATGGTACCAACACTGTTTTTGTCCCTTTGGGAAGGGAGAAAGAAAAAACAAGGTTAATTAGACCAGCTAATCTACTTGATGTATCATAGCCTAAAAAGTCTGTATGAAGAAAAAAAGCAACTGATAAAAAAACCCTTGCAAGGATGTGCATTCCTGGTTCACTGGAGTATGGGTGTATAGCTTGAGTATATAGGAAATATCTGTTCAGATAATTCAGTTTGGTAAATACAACCACCTTTCTAACCTATGCTTTAGGCTGGATCTCAACATCTGTGATCTATCCTACCTCCTAAATACTCTTTCCATAAGATTTTGGGATTACTAGAATTATTTGAGAATGTGTAAGACACATTCTTGTGTCAAGCTTCTCAACCATAGAGTACCCTATATATGGGCAACTCTGCTAGCACCTTCAGTGTGCAGAGGACTGCACAAAACCTCTCAGTTTCTACCAGGGATATGACAGAAGTGAGAGGTCCATTTGATAGCAGAGAGGTCAGCAATGTGTTAGGTTTTTTGGTTTTTTTCCCCCATTACTTAAAATCTCTGTCAGTATGAATAGCATTCATACTGTCAGAAATAAGCATATGCCAGAAGGTTTGAGGTAACTCAGTAAATAGGCAAGCATCAAGAAGCTCCCCTCAGCTATCCCTTTTAGCTGGCAGGCCAGTAAATGGCCACTGGGGGAATGGTAGCCACTCTCAACCAAATGACAGTCTTAGCAGTAGCATTTCAACAAATTATTATTTTGTTTCTAAATTTATAAACTGGATTATATTTCCTAGAGAATGTTGTTCTGTGGAATTTGGATTTTTTTTGCAACGTTGTCACTCAGCTACAGGAACAGAAAGAAAGAATTGTTTGATAAGTGTTTTGAAGTATTAATATTTATATATTTATTTCATACTTACTTTATGGCTGAATGGCTCAGAACACAAACACAAATGTCACATCTGCCATGCTCTTACTCACATATATTTTGAGGCTGATGTATGTAGCAGGGCAGTTCTCTTCTTATCATCCATAACTTTTTCAGTTCACATTGTATAATGGTATGCTCACCATAATTAAAAGCAGTGAAAGCAGAGTCACCAACAAAATTCAGCTGGCTATTATGAAGAAATTAAAGTCTGTTAATGAACTGTAACATTAGATAAACACATTTCTGGTCATAAAAAGGGTGCAAATAATAAATTAATATATTTCAGAGTTTTGGTGGGAGACACTTATTTTCAAAGATGATTTTGTCTTTGTCTAAATGCATTCTAAAACAGAGCCACAAATTTATTAAAGTTCAAGTTACCAACAGCTTCAGAACCACTCAGGAAGAAGTGGAGTAATTCAGGGGCATTCAGGTTAGATAACTTCACTCAGCTAATGTCAAGGTCAGATTTGTAACATGGGGTGGTATTTCTCTTGGCTTTTCATTCTTTTCTTTGGAAAGAAGGCGTAAGTTTCATAACAAAATGAAAACACCTGATAAGTTCTTTTCATAGCACTAAGTATCTTGTTGTTTTCTTTCTGTTCTCACATGTTAACCATTTTCACTTTATTGTGCATAAGCAATGCCATCTTTTTGGTTTCATAAGTGAAAAGCAGAGGGCAAAGCTCAGCAGCAGTGGAAGGCCAGCACTGGCATCCAGTTGTTCAGGATCCTCTTGGCTCAGCATCTCTCTTTACCTGCTTTCCTAAGATGAATTTAAAGGCTACCCACCTTTGTAATTTAGCTACCACAGGTGCTTTCAAGCAGATCCATAAGTATATTTCTGCAGGAATGAGCTTACCACAGGAAAGTCGTTTAGAGTAGAAAATATCCTTTTCTTTTAAAGTCTCGTAGGGGTCAGGGAGAGCATAGAAAATACTGCATGTCCCAATGCCTGACTTTGGAAACCGTCTCCTTCTGTTCTTGCCCTGCACAGTACCTGTGTCAGCACTTGTTGTGTCTTCTTCATAGGTCCAGAGGAGACAGACAGATGCAGTTAGACTTGTATAAACCAATTGGCAAAGGTTAAGAACATTGAATCAGGCTTCCTATTGCATCACAGCTTAGAGTCTATTGCTTTTCATATAGATCAGCTGCTATGAAAATAGTTACATAGGTTTTACAGTGACTGAGAATATTTCTTTTTAATAGTTCCTAATTTTTCTCTTTCTGTCCTCCTCACTAGCAGTATTTGAATCCCCTGATAGGCAGCATTTACTTTCAGAGAATGATCTCTGGGGTACTCTTATTACAGCCTTTCCAGTGCCACCTGGAATTTTACATCTTGAATTCTGCTCATCCAGTCTAAGCACAGATTTAAATAGAAAGAGAAGTATAATGAATTGAAAAGGCAGCCTTACAGTTGTGCCAGCCAGTCCATCCCTTAAAATGACAAGCTTTACCAAAACTATTTCTTGAGATGGTGTGAGGGGCTTTTAACCACTGATCCACACATCCTGAAAACTAAATTGACTGTGGACCACAAGGTTCACTAAAGGTGACTGTCAGTGGGCTTATGTGTACTGAATGTACCCCCCCAGGAAAATTCTGAAAAACTGAAAAAAAAACCAACAAAAAAACCAAAACAAAACACCACAAAAAACCCCCAAACAAAAAAAAAACCCACAACACAAAAAACTGAAAAGCAATGGTGCAAGGTAGTATTTCAGTATTTGCTTTAGGTCTGCTGAACTGGCTGGAAACATGCTGCACCTGAGAAAGAGTCCACTTTTCCAATGTTTTGTTCCTAAGTTTCACATCATTCTGGATCCATTTAACCACCTATTTGATCATTAGTGGTGTTTTCAGAACAGTGCTTATCACTGACATTAATCTAAAAGCATGCAGCAGCATCTCAGCCAGTTACCTGGGAATTCCCTCCTCTGGGATCATCCCTTGATATCATATGGCTCCTGAAGGAAGATAGCTTCATGCCTTTGAGCCCAGGAGACAGCACCATGTGCAGGTGGATGGGCATGGGGAATAAGACACAGCAGCAGGACTGTCTCCTGAACTTCCCATGCAGCTCTGGAGGAGCCCTGTGCTCCCCCTCTAGGGATCCACAGGGTCTGGGGAAACCTCCACCTCCCACGCGCTGCCCCTCCGCTTGGGCAGCCAAGCATAAGGACAGGAAAGGTAGCAAAATGCAGCTACTAGCCTCCAAAAAAGAATTAGAAAATCAAAGTCAATATTGTAGTTTTCAGAGAATAGTGAAACAGATGTTCCACTTTCTGCAGAGATGGCCACCGAGCTGTTATCTTAGTGTGGCTCACAGAAGACTCATATCTTTAGTTTGCACCTCATTTGCCTCCCGGAAAATGGGTAGGATAGCACAGTCGTTGGTCAGCATGCAGCTAAAGCTTTTGTTCTTCAACAGCCCCTGAGCACTGGTTGCTATTGCAGCTTGTTATACTTTCATTCCTTTGGAAAGTTTTCACAGATGGATAAATGAGCATCATAAGAGCAGGAGTCCCTGGACAACTGTAAGGAGCTCTTCACAATCTGTGGAACAAGCCATCTCACAAGGTTCACTTCTTTCACTTAAGCTGTACACAGAATTTTCAGTCTTTGTATTTGAGCACTGTTAATTGTTTGCACAGTTAATTAAACTATGGGTGAGGAATTCTGTTAAATATCAACGTGTAATGTGCATATTGACTGTTTCAAGGTGAATACTTTTCTAAATCATGAGCTATTGAATGTTGACTCACTGTGGTCCATTTTCTCTAATTGGCCTGAAGCTTCTCTGTATCACTTGCTATGGTAGAAGGTGTTTTTTCCCCTGCTAAAACCATTACTGTCTCCAAATATGAACATCAATAGATGTTTTGAGAATCATTGTGTAGGAAAGAGACTCTGCTAACTACACATTCAGGTTGGCAATTGGCTGGTGTTCACTTTCTCTCTGTGTTAAACAGCCTTGGGTTTATGGATGTAAGTCTGGTGGTCTCTAGTGTACTTGTCAGTCATGTTGCAAAAATACAGCAGAGGACTGTGTCTCTCTTGAGGTCCTGTTTTCTTCCAGGACTCTGACAATGTAAGAAAGGGTTTTAGAAAGTTTTTCTTCTATATGAAGTGACAACAAAATTGTATTTTTGTTTGGTAAACATCTGTAAGCTCTGCAAGAATTCTCACTGTATAACACCAGTCATAAGGTTTAATAAATTATCCTGGCTTCATGTGATGTGATAAATGCTCAGCAATTCCTCAGTCGCTTGCAAAACCTGTCACTCCATTCCAAGCCATTGTTCAAAATATTCTTCATATTGTAGCATGTATTCAGAGGCACATTGATGAAGAAAACTCAGATATATTTCTTAACTCATTATAACTTCAGAAAGAGTTGTGTATTTGAAGAACGTAATTCAGTTCTGTAGCTTACTAAAATCTCTCAATAATCCAGGCTATTATTTGAGCTACACATTTAAAGCAATCAGGGAATTTTTTTAGTCCATGCTAGATGTCTGTCTATTTCTATGTGACACACTCTGTCGGTCAACGTCAGATATAGGATCATGTATGTGACACTCATTTCTAGCTGAAACAATTAAAGAAGAAGCCTCTTTAGCTTTAAGGGATTTTATCTTGAGTTGTAATAACAGAATTAGTGAATTTCAAACCCCAGTAGCAAAGAGACAACTCCATAAAAACTGATTCCATTTTATTTCAATGGCTTTTTTCCCACCAGCATGAAAAATTTTTTTCTCTTTGAATTTAAGTAGCATTTAGAGCATTTAAACCTATCTATTGAATGATAATTGCTGCATTCAAAATTCATGCTCTCTTCGTCACACATTAGCAATAAGATGAGAAAGAAAAGAGTGTTTGGAAAAGAAGAAATACTGCTGGGTACTACTTGATGGAAACAAAGGATGGCAGAAGCTATTGCTGCGGCTTACAGTGCAGGGGAGAGTACAGCACTGCTCTTGGTTTTCCAGTGTCTTTTTTCAATAACAAGCTGAAATCCTGTTCTCAGGAAAGACATGTTAGAGTTAGAGAGAAAGAGACAGAGGGAAGCAGTAGTCTATGTCTCTGTCCTTTCTTATTTATCCTAGAAGCCTAAGTACTGAAAAAGACTGTTTGGGTGTAACCTGTTGGTCAGAAAATCTTCGGAGCAGTTATCAATTTCCAGAGTTAATTCTGAAAGGCAGAATTGGTAGAATTGCATAGGCAAAAAAAAATCAATCTGCAAAGTGTTCTGCTGGTTAGGCAAAAAAATTAAATTCCTTCCATGCCATGTTGGGAGATGGGAAAAACTCTCTACACAGAGTGAAAAGCAAATTCTCTTTTTGGCTGCTGCAGGAGGGGAAGGGTACATCTTCACAGGTCTCATCTCCATTTTTGCTTCCAACAGAAAATTATCATTAATGATATGAGCTCCTGTTGTTTTTTAGCCTCTTTCAGAAGTATGTTT
Source organism: Apus apus (assembly GCF_020740795.1). Classification (NCBI taxonomy): domain Eukaryota; kingdom Metazoa; phylum Chordata; class Aves; order Apodiformes; family Apodidae; genus Apus; species Apus apus. Next base: position 30,788,830 of record NC_067287.1, on the reverse strand, counting down.
GGACCTGGTAATCAAGTAGGGAGGTGTGGAAATGGCTATCGAGAGAGAACAGCTAATAAGTGAAGACAAAGATCAAAACCAAAACCTGACATGTACAATTTCTGACTGCAGTAATGAAAAGTTAGGTTGTATCTTTTTCATGGTCTTTGCTTATTAGCTGGTAGCTCATCCTGCTCATTATTTTCCAGAGTGATTAAGTGTAAAGTTTTATTTTATCTTGTCAATGAACTAAACTTTTAATTAACTTTCATATTTGTCTTAAGTTAAGACTAATTGCTCTCAAAGGAATTGCCTTCAAATCCTTAAACTTTTGAACAAAGGGACCAGAGAAAAATCACTAAACTTCCTTTGAAAACCAACCTTTCTGTTAGAGAAAAAAAAAAAAATAATAATAAAATAATAAAAAAGACAACTTGAAACTGGGAAACATAGAGTATTAATATTCATCATGAAAGCAAACTGAAAGAAAACTTACTTCTGTGATGACCCCAAAGGATTTTTTTGTGTGATTTCACACAGATTGGCAAATTGCGCTAATGATTTCAGTACTTGGTCTCTAAACTGAAGGGAAATTATTGGTGTTTAAATCAAGAGTTTCTCTGAAGTATAACATATTTGGTTGAATATTACTTACTTGATTTAGTGCAGATGAATGATAGTTGGCAGTGCCTTTAACAGAACATTGTCCATTTATGCAGATTCCTTCTTTTCCTTCCTCCCCATCATAGCATCTGGTCAGGTGAATGGGTGTCAAGATACTTGGCCAGGATCAGAGCACTCTGGATAGGAGAGTATCAGGTGTCACAGTCTGGTGGAAGTGCCAGAAACAACAATAATAGGATGTATTGTGGTATTGTCCAAAGTAGGTTTTGCACAAATAAAATTTTATTCCAGCTGTAATACATAAACTACTGTGGTAGGAATAATTTTGGCAGATGTCAATACATAAATATTGAGTGAAAAAAGAGGGCTGCAATAAGGAATGAGAATCACAATTTAACAGAGCTGTAAGATGCAGTTATAAATCCTGCAACTTTGGGTATGGTCTGCACTAGGGTGAAATTAGAAAAATACCTTTGAAGAGTGAACTAACACCCTTTATATTTCAGCTGCTCATGAGAGATCCTTGCTGTAGTATGTATCTTCATGATGGTGGTGTGTTAACAGGCAGTGCATTAAAAAGATGATGCAGAAGAAAGTCAGGAATGTGGCCTTGCACTGTGTATTTGACAAAACTTGGCTGCAGCTCAATTATTTTATTTTTTTTAAGCCGAGTACTGGGTTCGGTTTTTTCCTTTCTTTCATTCTGGCTCCTGTGATAGCATGTGTGCTTTCCTGCTCTGTTATTGACTTTGTTGCAAGCAGTCCTCTGAACAGAATTGATTTATGATACACTTCGCAGCCATCCAGACAGCTTCTAGTGAAGTGACAAAGAAGTCTGCTTCTGCACCCACCTAATCAATGAAACCCGAAGAAAGACTAGACAAAACAGAACCCCCAAGTGGTGCTCTGGGGTGCCAAATATCAAGCACAGTTCACAAAACCCACAAAAGTGACATGGAGCAGTTTTAGTTATCATATTAGTATCATATGCCTTTTTAGCGTTTTTAAGGTAAGAATTCTTCTTTGAAGGAACAAATAGAGTGCAAGACAAGCATATAGATAACCACAGGTCAATATGTGGAAATGGACTCAAAGATTGCCAAATGAAACTTTAAAGCCAGAGTATGTCAATATACCACAGTAAGCAACAGTTGTCTGGTTTTTCCCATCTTTTACAACAAAATATATTTAAAGCTGAAAATACTGAAGATATTTTTAAATTAATCTGGAATGGTTTGATCTTGCAAAGGACTGAACAATGTCATCCTGATCCAACGTGTACTTAAGCATGAATCAACACTCCAATCCGTGGGACAAACCACATAATTAGCATTGAATAACAAAAAAAATGGTTTGTTAAGCTGAATGTCCTCTTCTGGTAGAATCAAGCCATGTGAGAAATTGAATGGACTTTGCTAGGTCCTAGTGACCTGGGTATCTGCATGAGGATGATAGAATCCTAGACTTGGTTTGGTTGGAAAAAAGCTTTTAAGATCATCAAGTCCAACCATTCAAAGGTTACAAAAGTATCAATTTACTTCAGAAGACTTTTCTTTATTTACTAGAAAGAGAGACACATCAGGATCTAAGATGAAGAGCAGTGGAGGCAGCAGAGGTACTTCCAAGGGTACTTCTGCGGTCTGTCAGTTCATGGAAGAATTTTTTGAAAATGTTGTGCATGTGCACAATTTAAAGTTCAGCATGACTTTCCAAAATTTAAGCTCTATTAACACACTGGGAGAGACAGACACAGTGCTTTCTGTACTCACGCAAAATGTAGAAAATCATCTTATGTCCTGTGATAGTTTTGTGGGTTTTTTTACCGTAATTTAAATGAGCTGCTAACCTTGACTTCCCTTTGTGCAGTGTGGGACCATCTTGCTGTAAGGCCATTGTATATGTGGTTTACACAGCAAATGACTGTGTGAGGTGAAGGCATGAGAGAATTAAGCTCTAAGACTGCATGCCATAAATCTTGCTTTATAGGACAGGATACTCTGGGTTGCTGGAATTATCTTGTTATAAAGCCAATGAGATAGAAAAGCAAACAGTGACTCAGTTTTTAAGCATGCCAGTCCATTGCACAAGTGAAAGAAATGTCTCTAAAATCTGTCAGCCACAATGCTTTTCTCTGTATTTTGCATCCTTACATACATTCCCCCCAAAAAACCAAACAGAAACATTTAATGTGTGCAGAGGCATTTGTTGTTCTACTGTATCACTGGGGGGAATAGCTCTGGTGCAAGGCGCCCTCTTCCTCCTTCCTGTCTAATGAGATTCTGCCTTGTGGTACATCTTGTCACAGACTAATTATAACAAATGTTTGAGAATATTTGCTCCAGAATAACCTTTGGCTGTAAGATGGATCACTCGTGTGAGGCAGGTCCCCTTGCAGAGCCCAGAAGATCAAGTTCTGCTTCAGAACAATGTCTAAAATTCAATAATGGCACTGTGTACTCAGCTGACCGAGTTTGGCAGTTTCTGATTGATTTCTTTTCCTCTTCAAACCTTGCCTGTCACGACTGGCTAATTAAAAGTGCAGTAATCTGATATAATCTGTTTCCCAGTTGCTGTGGCAGTTGGCTATCTAACAGAAATAATTGATTTGTAAACTGCCAAACCTCAGACATTTAGACTTGCATTGTCTCCTCTAAACCATGTCTAACAGGCAAAATTTGTCTCCTGATACAGCAAATGACTCACACAACAAAATTAATTCAGCCTTCACTACTATGGAAAATCAATAGAATAGAAATAGATAAATCTTAAAATGTAATAAAAGTATGGAGGAAAAACAAATAAACATGGATATAGCCTGTTTGTGCAAAGTCAGCAGCGTGTCACCGTTTTGCTCCCTGCAGTTTTGCCACTGCTGTTATACAGGAAGCGATAGTTGCCTCGTCATTTCAGATGAGATTGTCTTTAAAGTTCAAATAGTACCTATCTTTTTTTCTTTTTCACATATAGGTCAAACCCCTGGGTACATGTGTGTCCTCCAGTGGCTGGTGACCCATACAATAAATTCTTTCAGTCAAGGAACAACACCCATCTTGGTTATTTTTTTATTATATTACAGATACTTCCTTAGTATTAAGAATAGAACATCCTTCCCTAAGTATCATTAGTGTAGCCTAATACCTCCTTATAGTAGGACATAAGCAGAAATTTTGAGTTAGAAAGGATAGAAACATCTCACAAAAAAGACAGCAACAGTATTGAACCAGGTACTGAAATCATTCTTATAGGACAAAATCTTGCAGCAAAAGTGTCTGCTGTCTTGTGAAGTTTGGTTCCTCATTTTCCAGTCTGAAAATGAGCATAAGCATCTGCTCTCCTTTAAGTTTATAAAGGAAGCAAAAGTAAATCAAGCATGGAAGTGCTTTACGGATCAGGCTATCACAGTTCTTAGAAAGCCATCTGCTCATACAGTCATCTTAAAACACATCTGAAAGCAGTCAATTTCTGAGTAATAAGTCTGGGGGATTGCACCTCAGAAAATGCTCTAGAAAACACTCCTCTGTATCTAAAATGGGAGTGTGTGTGTAATAAATCTGTTTCTTTGGGACTTTTACCCTTTCTTGTTAAATTGCAATTTGTGGGTTTTTTTACATCTTTAGGATCACTAATAAATCAACATTTAAAAGTTAATGTATACTGAAATGAAAAGGAGTGTATTCCTCTGCAAGGAGACCTCAAACCCTACATCACATGGGGCACCCCACAACAGCCCCAAGCCGTCGTTTTTAAAGCGGAGTGTGTGGTGCCTTAGGGCAGCTTCGAACTCCACGTAGCAGTACCCTGAAATAGCTTCTTTTTCTTCTCACAGCTCTCATACCAGGAGGATTAGATCACTCCAGGTTCCATCACTGGCTTCTGTGTTTGAGTAAACAGCCGTTCACATACAGTGTTTTTGCTCTCTTTTTGAATCCTGTCAGAAGTAAACACAGTTTACTAATCTGTGTTACTCCAGGTCCCCAGTTTATTTCCCTCCCCTTACAAACACACACAAACACTCGCATATGAATGCATAAATATATATTGGGTTGAATATTTACAGGCACTTAGCATACATATATATTTTGTGCATAGACATAATGTGTGTAAATATTCAGACTAAATATGTATATATTTATCTATTTGCATGCAAGTGTATATACATACATACAAGTTTTTGCATGCAAGTGTATATACAATGTACCTATATGTTTCTGTATATTGCATAGATATGCAAGTAATGTGTGCACATACATATACACTGTGAATTTTGGCCATATTGCTATTTAAAACTCTGGGTCCTATGGATAGCAGTTAGGGGGTTTTTTTGCCTATTTACATCCCATCATCTTTTTGTCTTTGAGTATTCTCTGGTTCTGTGTATGATGGCAGTTAAAGTTCTACAAGTAGTATTTTAAGTCTGAAGAAATTTTACAAATTAAATGGTTCACCTCCTAATGGATTTTAATCTAAGAGATTCACAGCATTAAAAGATTTATCTCTGTTCTGGTAGACTTGGATGTCCAACTTGCCTTTTAAGTGCAATAAAATCTGGGTAACTGAAGTCTGTGGATGGCTTTAACATGTTTGACTTAAAATGTATTTTTAATTAGATACATATTTTATGCTGTATGCAAGTTAAATACAAACAAATATTTCATGCTTGTGGTAGATCTCTAGGAAATCCTGGCTAGATTTTGTAAGTCTCTGCATAAAATCTCAAGTTAGAGATTTCCATATTAAACCAATGGCACAACCCTAGGGAATTCAGCATAGCAGTTGATGATCTCCCTTTTTTGCAGTCAGGCATCTACTTCAGATACAGTTTTTATTTGGGTACCTTTTTCCTCATATGTCTTATCATTTTTCATCAAATCAATATATTCCTGTTTTAGGGAACCGAGCGTCCCAGCACTGCCCTTCTTTCTCCAGGCTCCCTGTCCTAACCCCAGGGTGGAAGGTTGAGATAAACTGCAAGGAGATCTCAAGGCAGAGCTGGTGGCTCCCGGAGAGCTAGTGTTTCTGCAGTTCCCCAAGGCTGATGGGGCTCACCTCCTCTGAGGGATCCCACCACTCAGCCTGGCTCTCAGGCCTGGGAAGATCCAGGAGAAGCATAAAGGAAGGCCTCAAACAGCCACCGTAGCCTGGGATGGAAGGCATGTGGCAGGTCTGGTCTCTGACATCCTTAGCAGGAGCTTGTTGGCAAAACTAAAGGGATGAGGAATCAGGGCAGGCACCTACCTAAACAGGTGAGATTAGGAGAATCTTTGTAAAATCCAACATGTTTCCAGCAAAACTGTGAATGAGTCTAAAAACATTGCCACCCTCAAAAATACGAAACTGTTGTGTTGTTTTTTTTCCAAATCCTTAGTCCATAAAATTTAAAACAAGAACACAGATATTTTGGTGAGAAACAAAAGTGACTTATCACTCATATTTAGCCTATTGGCAGTTTGCCTAATTCTAGCCAGAGCAGGCTCCAAACAGTTCCTTTAATTACTTTGTCACAGACCTTGTCTCAGTGCCTAGGTCTTTGACAGACCTTTCTCATCGTGCCACCACCACAGTCCCAGCACCTTCCACTTCAGCCCAAGGAGAGTTTAGCAATGCATGGAAAAAGCAAGGGTTCAGGAGAGGTTTTAATTTGGAGAGCTTTAATGCTCAAAGAGCTGAAGATACAGCAGGCATACATGAGTGCATGTAGAAATGTGTGAGAGTAGGAATCAAAACTCAGTAAAAATAACTGACAATCATCATCAATCAAGTAATTGCCCATTTTTATATGTAGGCTATAATGGTTTTGTATGATGTAGGAAAGTGGAATTTTTCTAGTTAAGGAATCATGTACTGGAAACATTACTAAAAAAATTCTCAGATTTTTCTCTATTTTGTGTTTCTGATTAGAGGTATATTATTTTCTGGGCCAGGTAAATTAGCCCTTTGCCCCACCCTGAGATACATGGAATGAACAATTTTTCCATGTTATCCCACAGTGAAAAAAAATTTAATACTGGTATTTCTTTGTAACTATGTGTGTTGCACTGTGCAATAAGGTATCAAAATCTGAATAATGTTTCAATAAAAAATACAGAATTGCCTCTAAAATAAAAAATAATAGATTATGCCTAATTGTCATATGACCTCCTCATCTAGGACAGCTTTATTTCCAGCATAGCCTAAATTATGTTCCTGAGTCAAGCCAAATGACATTGAGGAATTAATTACTGAGGCATTCAAAGTGACTACACAAAGATTTCCTGAAGGACTAGTATGGATTAATCATGACATCTCAAGGTGCTACCCTTAATAGGATTTCCAAAGATTTGATCTATGAGTAAATTTTGAGCTCATGAATATCACGTGAATCTGAATGTATTTTCCCACTACGGCTGTAACTTCAGAGGCTTGCCTAATTTTTACTTTGTTAGTGAGTATGAATGTCTGTTGGTAATTTTAAAGGCTTACTACTTATTCAATAAACAGTGAAGTTTTTCACCCTGAAAGCTGAAATTGCACTAGCTGGAGATTTCTACAGAGATATAGGCCATATGTAATAGGACATGCTTTTCTGAGAGAAAGAACAAAATAGTATGAAGATTTACTGCTCTGCAAAGTGAGACCCTCTAACACTGATTATCAGGTTATTTGTTATGCAGCTACATTATTTATACAACTTATATTCATAAATAAGTTATCAGTGGTATATGTAATCTATGGGACCTAATTGAGCCCTGTGATAGAAAAGAAAAAGAGAGATTTTTGAAACCTCATTTTGGCTTGCTTTTGAGAAAGAAGAGTACTCTATTACCTAATAAAAACATTTTTCACATCTAGGCATTCTAGGAAGGAACCTAAAAGCATTAAGAAATATTTTCACTAATAAAAAATATTGTTGTTGACTTCAAATCCTTTACCAAAGCAAAAAAATTATAAAATGAAAAATATTCTCAAATCTAAATGAATATGTTTATGAGAAGAAATAAAGAGGGAAAGATTAAGCCTGATGTGTTGTTCACTTTTTGATTGCTTTTTAAAGTAATTAAATTTTCAAAAAATATTTTTACATATTTTGATCATTTGCACCTATATACAATACAGTTTGAACATGATTTATAGATTCAACTGCAATAATTGTATTTTTACTGAGACAAATACACACATGATTTATTTTCAGGGCAAATAAAATAATCCCATCTTAATAAATCAAAGCCTATCAAAATGAACATTAATTTTAATTCTGTTTCAACATGAGCTTGGGGCTCGTGGTATGTGTTTATCTCAAGTTATTGTAACTTTACAGCTCATGGTGAAAGGACATGGCTGCTGCTGCTGCTGTGTCCCAGACAAACAACTGTCGCTCAGCTCTTTTTCTACTCTAAGCTACTGATGTCCCACATTGCTTCAGGCATGTTTCAATATCTGATACCATACTAACCTTAATTGAATTACTGATTTTCTGGTGTGGCAGCCAAACTGTGACATAATATCCATCACCTTGGGGCAGAATGGGTTTCCATACTTAAGGTTCAGCACTTCCCATAAGTGCAGGTGCCAGACTATTTTAAAAAGGCTTTTATGCACATTGCAAGCAGGATCATCAAGATGTATATCTGACCCATAAAGGAATGTAAATATAAAATGTCTACTGGTTTAAATATGAGATATAGCCTAGGCATCTTTTTAATGTGATCCTCAGATTAACAGTTAATCTTAAATTAATCCTCAGATTTACTTAAGTCTATCATCTTTACTGACTGTGACCAGAACTTTAAATTGAAGGTGTTCATCCCTGCTTTTACTCCCAGAGATGAACATTAGACATCCAGGAAAATGATTGCAAAACTGAAGCCTTAGTTTATGGTGTTTGGAATGAGCTTGTTTTTTTGTGAGGGTTCTTGGCAGTTTGGGAGGCAGTCATGAAATCCATCACTCAGCTGCGAGAAATGAGTAGAATGTAACTGAAGTTAACACGGTGAAGATACTTTGTAATACTTGAGGGTCTAGTAACAAGTGTTTGTATTTTGGATAAGAATAATTAAAGACATACATAGTTAAATATTTGCATATTTATATATGTGTGTACATGAAGATATACATAGATCAAAACAGATTATAAAAACAAATGTACATTCACACTAACAGAAAATAGCTAAATGCCAGTGTTTCAACATTCCCTCTTTTTTGATTCATGCTTTCAACACCAAGTATATGCTGTCTGTAAAAGTAACAAAAATAAAATATTCATGGAAAATATTCACTCATAAAGCCATTACTTTAAAATCTATCAGCCTGAAAAGGGCAGTTTTCAGTCACGCTGCTTTGGTTTGCATTTCAAGGGGCATTGGGAAAAACTCAAAACAAATTACTACTACATGTTTATAAAATACACCTCGTAGTAAGGGATGTTTGGACACTCCGTAACCCAACACAGTAACCCCATATCCCTTCTTTAGAAAGCATGCAAAAAGGAGCTGACGAGTAGTAGGAAAAAATAAAGTGTCATTCTGCAACTAAAACAAAAACACCTCTTGTCTCCAGAAACATTTTTAAATGGCTGAGGATAAAAGGCAAGTACCCTCAACACAGGGTGGTGCCCTGGAGCTGTGAACAGCTCCACTGACAGTAATTTCCCTCAGGGTATTTTACAGCTGCCTGAAAGGGCATCTTTAGCATTTCTCTGAATTTGCCAGCAGAGATATTGTGTATATATAGGCACAGAGATGCTTTTCCAGATCCTCTCAGCGTTGCCAAGGATGCTGCTGTGTCCCACTGCCCATCATCACCAACCAGCCGGAAATTCTCACCCCTCTTGCACCATTCATGTCCTTGGCTAGTCCTCAGGTCATCAACCTGCTTCTTTTAAATGACTTTAGTTGATATTTCAAGCTATGATAATCTGATAACCAAATCCACATGGAAATGGATACAGCATATTCATATGGTCTGTCCTGCCCACTCTGGTCCAGAGTTGATCAGACCCAGCAGCAGAACAGCCTCAGAGTGATCCAGCCAGTTGCTAGGAATAGGGACAACAAGGCTCTTGGATTGCATTCAGCACCAGGAGATGTAAATTAATATTCAACAGAGCCAACTCCTTCCCTGAATCCTGCATCTCTAGTCTGCAAACACACACCTAATATTAAATTGTAAGGAAAAAATCCTATAGTTTGGCCCATTATTCTTTTATTTACAGAGTTCTGAAAAGGTGTTGAAAAGGTGCTAATCTGAGCAATTATTTTTTATTGTGAGCTCTTGTCAAACTAAGCAACACAGAGAAGAAAAACATAATCCAGTTATTCACTATTCTTTTATTTCTTCCGTCTGAAAAAACCTTTGCTTTAAGAACTAGAAGCAGAGACTATTTTGTTATTTACTATAATTTGAATTTTTTTATGTATTAGGATGTTAATTCTACATGATAACTATCAGGGCCATTCCAATAAACTCGAGTTTCAGTGAATGGGAGGTATCAGGCCCAGATGTGGTCTATACATGAGGTCCCGGCATGGGACTCCATCCTTAAGTTTCTCTGTGGTTATGGTATGTGAAAGGGATAAGCTATTTTATATATAGAGAGATAGATATATATATACATAAACACAATAAAATAAGGGCTCTGAGCAGCCTGGTCTAGTGGGATGTGTCCCTGCCCATGGCAGGGGGGTTGGAACTAGATGATCTTTAAGGTCCCTTCCAACCCAACCTTTCTATGATTCTATGAAGCAGAAGGCCCCTACTTAACAAAATCAAGAAAGAACACAAAGACTCAAGAAAAGACAGATTTGCACTCCTCTGCAGCAGTCCTTAAGATCAGATCAGTATCCCATGACTCTAGTGTTGCCTGTTTCCAGTTGATGTTAAATACACTCAGTGTGTGCTGCGAAGGCACATGGTGGTGAGCTGGTGACACATCTGTCCTTTGAACCTCTGGAATAGCAGCTGTGCAGCCAACCCCTTGTCCTTCCTGGGTCTGATTCAAAACCCTCTTTGGAAGCTTGTCAGGTGGGTGGGAGATTTGCCAGTGGTGAGCTGCTGTAAGGCATACATTATAGCTGAGGGCCTGGTGGGATTTGTTTCCCTCCGACAAAAGTGCAGGAGCTTTGGTGTAACCTCAGTACATTTGGTTGGTGCCTGAGGTGTGCTAACTTTATGATTTGTTAGCCTCTTTCTACAGTGTACCAGAGATGATAGATAAATAAAGGGACATTGAAGTGTCAGTGATGACAGAGTATGATCAAATTGTGCTTTAGGGCTTTTTAAGTAGAGTGGTAAAACTTAATTTATACTTGAAGTGACTTTCCCTTTTTGTTTCATCTCCTTTTTTGAAGTATAGGTGGAGAATAACTTGTTCTGCTGCTGCTGCCTCCTTTCACAAGGGAGTTTTGGTCAGGACTAAGCTGTGGATGCCACATAACATTTATTCTTTTTCATTCCAGCTCTAGAAAATGGTCACAGAATGCTGTCCACGTGTGGAAATAGTTACCTGCTCTCTGCCAGAGAGCGGGGGCTTTCTTATCTTAGATCTGCAACCTTGCTTTTAGAATTAGCCCTGAGCACTCACGAATCAGACCTCTGACCTGGTGCATCCCAACCTGGTTTATGTTTTACCTGTGAATTGTGCAGGTGCAAACCTTTGTGTACGTAGAGTCATTTTTGTCTCTTACATCACTGGATTCTTTTAGTGGCGAACTTGGCAGGGTTAATGGTTGAACCTGATGATTTTACACGTCTTTTCCAACCCAGACGAGTCCATGATTCTGTGTTGAAGGCTCCGGGGCTAAACTTCTCAGCCCGGAGGTGCGCTGAGGGAGGGCAGGGCGGTGCTCCGGGCCGGAGGGCAGGGCAGGGCAGGGCAGGGGCTCTCCCCTCTCCCCTCTCCCCTCTCCCCTCTCCCCTCTCCCGCAGCCGGCCCAGCTGCTGCCGCTCAGGGCGCGGGAGCAACGGGCGGGGCTCGCGGGCGGGGCTCGCCCTGTTTAGGGCGCGGGGCCCCGCCCGGGCTGTGGCGGCTCCGGGGGCTGCTGGGGACCCTTCCCCGGGAACCTCAGGTACCCCCAGGTACCCGCTCCGCGAGGCTCTGCTGGACACAGAGGCAGGTCCCAGCTTCAGAAAGAAATAAGCTCTCGGAGGCGAGTTTTGGGGAAAATTCTCAGGGGCTTTCGCAGTCCTGGTGCGAATGCAAGAGGGGAGCAGGCCCCTGCTCTTTAGGTGAGTTACCTGTGCATAGTCTTCCTGTAAACAACACCTTAATGTAGGTGATGTTAGCTCTTGTAACACTGTCTCAGGAGTTGTAAGAGAGACTGAAAATGTTAGGAGATGCTTGTGTAGGTTCTCCTGTTGCAGCGCCACTCTGGGCTTGGATTGTTTGTTTTCCTGGCTGAGTAAAATTAAACAAATAATGAAATACACAGGTTTAGTCTTACCTTGCATGTTGAAAGAGAAGCTAGTCTTTCTGTTACTGTCTAGACAATCTTTTCGGTTGTTCAAGTGTTTTTTACTTCATTTAACAAAGCCAACTTGTGAATCTTTGGTAATTTGTGGTTTTTATGCATTTGGGAGGGCAAACCCAGCAAAATTATGTAGGTTAAGATTTCAGTGAGTGGGAACAATCGGGGGTTTTGATGATGTTTTAGGAATTTGTGTGGTTAGCACTTCATTGACTCTTTTGCTTTTGAGAATTGGCCATCAATGAAGGTCAGCATTGGGGTGGCTCAGTAACTGTCTAGGCAATTAATTTCACCTGGAAAAAAACAAACAATGAACCGTTTAATGAGGATACTGTATTTGAAAGCAGATTTATTCATGGTTTTTCTCAACTATGTATTTAATCCCCTAAATCCTGTTGATAAGCCATGCTTCCTTGGTTCTGAAAGATCCATTAGCTGAGTGTCACTATGGTAGTTGACATAGCTGATGTACATCCCTGTGAGAAACATCTAGAGTCTTCTGTCACTTGAGTAAATAACTGCTGAAAGGAAGAATATTGAGTATGGCCAGCTTTTTAATGTTTGGTAGTGTATACTTGCCCCTTAAGCATGCAAAGTACTGAAGCCTTGCCATTCACTCTTGTCCTCTGTAGCTTTGTGAGGTCTAAAGCTTCAATTTCTTTTGTGCATCACTCACTGCTGCTCCATGTTCCCAGTTTCTGTAGCAGGATTAAACTGCATTAATTTTGCTTCAAGTCCAGCATGTATTTATAGGGAAAAAAAAAAAGTCTTAATTATTATCTTCATTTACAAGCAGAATGCCCTTAGAGTTGTTCTTCCTGGAACAGGGAGCTCTTAATTTTCAGAAGACTTTGCTCTTCGGGGGAGCAGTAACTTTTTTTTAAACTTCTTTTCTTTCTTCTAGCACTTTTCAAGAGGTGGCAGCTTGCACGGTTTTGGGGCATTAGACTAAGGACTTGAGAAATTCCATGTGTCCAGTGAAACTGTGCACACAGTATGCTAAAGGTAATGAGCAGGTTGTCTCTGAATAACGTGAGGATTTTCTCCTTTGACACAGTATAAATCCCTGTTTGTTCCATAAGCTGAGTCAGTATGTACTCATTACTTACCCTTGTCTTTTGCTATGTGAATACATTCCCAGAAAGTTGTTTCCATTTGATGTATCTGCTTCTGTTGTCACATACCCACCATGTGAGTGCCTTGGATGCAGGAAGGTATTGGCTTGGCTTTTTCAATAAAAACTGAGCTAGTTATTCCTGGAGTTGTGCTGAGATTGCTCCATTTCTCAGCAAGATGGTACTTTTTTTAGTCTAGAAAACCTTGAATTCTTGTAGCAGCTTCTTCAGGAGAAAGTGTATGGAAGCAGATCTTATTCTGTAACAAGCATACCTGGAAAAATAAGTTTGGTTTGTTAGAATCTCTACTAAAATGAAATTATGTTAGCAAACCAGAACTCTGTGACAGCTCTGGGATAGTGTAACCTTGTGGAGGACACAATAGGCAGAAAGATCTGCAGAAGTGCTGTTTTAATGGATTATGGTGATTCAAGGTCAAACAGTTTTGATTTGGGTCATTTGTAATAGCAACACCAAAACTGATGATACTTTTCCTTCACTTTTTACATCTCAGAAATCTAAAGCACTAAATATATTCCTTTCCATAAATCTGTGAAAAATTAAACTGAACCTAGTACATGTATTAACTGTCAGTGTCTCATGGTTGTTCTCAGCTTGATGCCTAAAGGGTTGCCTAGGAAGGCTGTGGAAGCCTCCTCCCTGGAGGTGTTCCAGGCCAGGTTGGATGAGGCTCTGTGCAGCCTGGTCTAGTGTGAGGTGTCCCTGCTCATAGCAGGGAGGTTGGAACCTGATGATCTTTAATTCATCTTCCAACCTTAACCATTCTATGATTCTAATCTTGCTGTTGATAGCATTTCTTCACATTATTCAAAACTGGGTGAGGAAGGTGTTATCAATACCACTGTGGACAGGAAGGAGAAGAATCACTGTCTTGATCAAAAGCCAGTTTTTACGTTGTAAACCAAAACATTATGACGACAGCCAACTCTGAGAATTAGATTTATATAATTATAGAATGTAACAATGCAGAATGCAGCCCTTTCTTCAGCTGTTGACTTTCTTGTCTTAGTCTTTGTCATATACCAAAGCATATATAGACAGGGAACAAATTACTGCTTTCAGAAGCTTGAAACTTTCAGTCACTGTGGGAAGGAACTTCTTACTAGAAGAACATGCAAAATTGCTAAATGTACTTACAGGTGAGTGAGATACGTAGTACTTTTCATTAGATAAATTAGGATTATATTGGAGGTTAATTTTGGCTGAACCTTTGATGTATAATAAATCAAACTGTTGAAAGCAGCTCTTCAGTCCTGGAGTGCTTATCTCTTGGAGTCATTATTTCAAACCTGAATGAATGTCCATCATAATGATTTCCCACATCACCACTGTTGTTTCAGAAATGTACTTCTACAGAGCTAAGCATGCCAGGAATTGTTTAAATGTAATAAATAACAATATTTAAACGTGCTGTAGAAAACCAATACAACCATGGGTGACATGAAGAACATTTTGCATTGAATTTTCTACTGTCTTTTCTTTTTTATTGGAGTAGAGAAAAAGTACAACTAAAGAAGAAGAGTTTAATATGCTGCAAAGTTTTAATCATTTCAAAACACCCATGAGTAGAACCATTCCAGAATAAATTTGATTCCCTCGTAAGGACATTTTAATTGTGGTTCAGGTTTGTCTCTTCATGGTAGAGCTTTTCTTCATCTCCAAGGAGGTGAGTCCTATGTTTTTAGACTGTGAGTTATTGTGCTATTCATATTTATTTACAATGGAAAGGGCACCAGAATCAACAACTACTTTTTTGATTGAAAACTGGATTTCTTTTTTTCTGGTCAGTGCCCATCAAGGTGCAGGCATGCTCTTTCTGAGCTGAGCTGCTTGTTTGCAATATATTTTATTCTAAGAAAACTTATATTGGCCAGAATTCTTAAACCTTCTTTTCTTTACTTGGAGAAATAAAAAGCAAAATTGGCAGCAGTGTTGGTAATTTTCTCCAGAGTGCTAGTCTGTATAATTTTTATATCACAGGAATAGAAATTAAAAGTAACTTTTTCTGAAAAGTGAAGGTGACCCGTATCTGGCCTTATTGTGACCACTATATTACTGTAAGGGGTGGAGTACTTTGAGTGCAAATGATTTTGTAAGGTGATTAGCTGCCTTTTATCTTCCTGGTCAAAAAAGCCCTCAATGACATAATGATGGAATGCAAGCTCCTACTGTGGAAGAAGGACATTGTTTAAAAAAAGTCCAAACGTGTTCATTGCTCGACACTGAAGCAAGCAAACAAACAAGCTCCTAATCACAGAATGGACCGAGTAGTAATAAAAACCAGACATTGTACTGCTGACCATCTGCATTGTGTTTTCCTCAGACATGCTGTAATGATCTTTAACACTGTTTTGCTTTTAAACTGTAGTAGTTTGATTTTTGTAATAATTGCCTGTTTCTCAGTTCTTGGTCTGTTCTCATCTTCTAGCCAATACTGTAATTTCTCTTGATAGTCCCGTCACTTGACTGTTTTGCTCATGTGACATCTCTGGATGTCTAGAGTTTGTGCATATTCAGAGTGAACTTCCTGAAAAATCTTTATCAACTAAAACGAAGGTTTCTTTTGTTTAAATAACAAACTTCAATCTATGCTTTTAACTAAAGATACTATGAAGTTACTGTTGACAACTCGAACTTGCAATTTTCCATGAGAAGGTTGCTTTGTAGTGGAGCTGATACAGGACCAAAAGCATCCCTGGTTCTATTTATTACTGTGTGCCAACTTTCCAGTCTTCTTTCTGTAAGTCTGTTTGCGGTACCAGTCTATTAATTTTTACAGCTGTCTTGGGGATCTGTGCAGTCACCCTGATGCTTTGATCCAGCTTACAGTGATGTGACCTTGTGTATTAATCTGAGTTTTGCAATTGAGTTATTTGTTATTTCATTCTTAAGGTCTGGGAACTACTTAGATGCCTTCAGACCTTTTCTTACCTTATTTACCTTATTTCTTAATTTCAGGCCTGAGTAACAATTTAATCTGCTGAGGGTTTCTCTACCAGACTTCTTGCATGGACAGTAGTAGCCTTTGGGAATGCTTTTCCCTTCTACCATTTGAATTTCAGATTCCTCCTTTGCATTTTTCAAAGTATTAGTGACCTGGTACCTGAGAGGTAGCAGAGATTACTCATTTTATTTTGTCACTGTGTTGAATGCTCTTTCATCATTGTGAAAGCATCCATGTCAAACTTATCTTACTATATGATTACCTTGTCTTGGTCTTTTTACATTGGTCTGTTGTTTGGTTGTTGGTTTCTGGTTTTGTTTTTGTGTTTTGCTTGTTTTTTCAAGGTCCTGTATGCAGCTGTAGGGGTAGGGAAAACATTTCCTTAATATGGTTCAATAATGTGTAAGGCTATGGAGTGTAATATAGAACTGAGTCTATTTTAGACAATTGATAAGAAAAGACATACATGCCATTGTACCTGGTCATGTGTAACTGAAATTGTTTGTGATGGCTCTGTGAAAAATGGGAGTGAGGTGTCAGTCCCAGAATCACAGTTTATAAGGATGATGTGGGTCATGCATCCCTGTTAAAAAGCAGGAATACAGTTTCTTAAGCCAGAACTGAAAGTTTTAAGTATGGTGGGCTTACCAAATTAGGAAAAGAGAATAAGATGTCAGTTTTACTGTCCCGTTCATAGCAACAGAATTACATGTTCATGAATTTAAGTTTTTTTCCTCTTCAAAGTACCTCTGAAATGTACTGGCACATTACATTCAAAGTTCAGTCTTGATTTTTGATCCTGATCAAAGGGATAACACTTCAAGTATTTTGATATCTAATGCTTTTTCCTCACTTTGATCGTTTCAGACTGAGGTACAAGTAACCACTTCTACTACTTGTGTTAGCCAAGGCTGAAAAGCATCTTATCTGCAGATAATGGATGCTGCTGCTTGGAACTTCATCCCCTTGATATTTTATTGCAAAATATGCCTCTCTCCTTTTACCTCTGGTTTTCAGCACTGTTGCACTGTATCATGGGGAAAAAAAAGTACTTAAAAAATCTATTGAATAATAATATGGGGGCAACAGATATGAAACCTTCACAGGGTACATGTGAATTCTAAGCAGTACAGTGTGAATGAGTCCCTAGAGGGTAATAGAAGGTTAAACCAAACAGACGCTTTATTGTTGCAATATAAAATTTCTCATGAGTTGCTGTCATTAGGCAGATCATTACAGACTTTTTTTTTTTTCTGCATCATAAAAGAACTGGCGTTTACTTGGGTTGGTATCTTGCACAATAAACTGAAGAGGGAATTATGGATGCAGCAGAAGCCACATAAAAGTTGTTTTGTGGTGTTGAATGTTATAGATAGGCTCCATAAACTAATGAGCAGAGGTCTCACTAGAGTTCCCTCAGGTGCTAGAGGTGAACCAAGAGGGTCCTAACCAGTCTGGTGTAGTCATGATCTGCTTTTGTCACCAGGTTACTTTGTGCAGATAGCTCTTGCAGTTGTTGCCACCATGTTGGCCTCAAAGCCATAGCATCTCAACTGTGACCAAAATACTGATCTGATAGAGCACTGTGAAAATTTGAGAACAATAAATGCAGGGGAAAGACATTTCCTGCCTTTATTTTCTCCTTTTCTTTTGCATTTCTAAAAGCACAATAAACCAATTTATACTCAGTTCTGTCAAGAAATGATGGCATGTAGGGTTAAATACATGAAAATGGTACTGGTTGCATCCATGAAATATCAGCAGGTTTGTAAGATATTTTGGGTTTAATTCTGTCTTGCACAGATCTCTTCATCTTCCTCAGACAATGTTATTGAGCTTCTCTTAAGAGGGTCAGTGAGGAGATTGTAACTTTCTTTTTTTTTCAATAGTATGTAGGGAAGTGGGGACACAGATTAACACCAAACCCAAAGAATCCCCCCCACTATTCAGATGTCAGCCACAGCTGTGAGCAGATGGATTCAGCCTCCAACCTTTCCCAGTCTTTCTGGCCCACTTGTGCTTTTTTCCTTTTTCCACCACCAGCTTTTTCCTATCCCCTGCCCTCATTCTGTCTTGCTTTTCCCTGCTGAAGTCCTGCTCTTCCACCCAAGCCAGACCTCTGTTGGAGGGGAGGGAGGAAATGGGAGGGAAGAGATGCTAAGGAGGAGTCTTGCTTGCTTACGATCTCGCTGATGATCGGCATTTCAGCTTATCTGAGTGACAATGGGGAAATGAAACACTGTCACTGTAGATGAATGGTACTTCGCAGAGCTGGAATAGTTGCTTTGTGGCTGAGTCCTTCTCATGGTTTGCATCTCAGTTTTGCTTCTGGTCTGGTCCATGATAGGAGCTGAAAAAAGCTCCCAGTGGCTCTGTGGAACAAATAAGTCTCTGCATAATGCACGTGATGCTGTCAGGAGTTTTGTGGGACTTGCACTGTTGTAGTGTTTTATGGACAGCAGGGCTGAAACAGAAACAAGTGCCAGCAGGTAATTTTTATTTTCCAAACAGTCCAAGTGTGAAATATGTGAGCTCCATTTATCATTGCAGCTGAGTCTCTACAGAGACTGACCTGCTCCTGTTTGCCCACTTTTTTTTGCTTTCCTTGAGTAAATGTTGCCTGCTGAAACAAACGCTGTTGAATCTGAATTTCTAAGCATGCACAAATGATAAATTGCTTTATTTCTTCAAGAAACACTTCTGTAGGAATGTTTTAATTGTAATTAATAAGGGGGTAGAAAGGGCTGTGATTTGTTGCAGGCATTCTTTGGAAGCAAAAATTCTGTTGTTACCAGCCATGAAGCCAGTAGATGTGAAAAATAACTTTGTGTGTTTGGAGAGCTGCAATTATGTAATTTATTTTTTGATACAGCTACATTAGAAATCCATCATTTATGTTTTAGTGATGTTAATTTCAGAAGGCTATAAATAGATCAGCCTGATGGCTATAGAACATTCTTTGGTTTAATGAAAATATATTAAGATAGAAATAAGCTTGATAGAAATTTATGGGAATAATTAATTTATATAATTTACTGATTTAGCTGAATGCTAACTGACTAGGTTATTTTGTTGTATTTTTGGTAGAAAGATGCTGAAATGAAATTATGCATTGTGAAACAATGTGCTTTATAACAATAGGATGTTGATTTGGGCTCACCTCAGGCCTTTTGTATGTGAATAGATAATAAACTCAAGGAACTGGGGGCCTTGCAGTTGGAAATTGACTTGAGACCAGCTAGACTTGTCACCTAAGATTATGCATATGTCAGAGAAGGGATTAATTGAAAGACATCTCAGAACGACCCCCTGGAACACCACAGTAGACTCTCACCTGAGAGGCTTAAAGAGTATGGATAAGGAAAAAACCAAATATTACAATGAGTTCTAGGAAATTTGATGCATATATATCTAGTAGGACAAGGTAAGTCTTGCCTGTTGTCACTGATGGCATGCATGACTTTCAGAACTATCTTTCATGCATCCAGTGCTGCAATAAAGAATGCCTGTCTCCTAAAACTTAAAGACAAGTGTTAGAGGGTTCTTTCAGCCACCAAATTTTATAGTAACAGGCTGACTACAACTCTCCACCATCACTTACTAGGTATATCAAAGCAGTTAATGTTTTGCACAGTTTGAGGACTGCTTAGTGCTCTGGCAGGTCACATCTGTTAGTGGCAGTGGACGCTGCTCTGTGCTATCAGAAAAGGGCTTTGCATGCTCTGGAGTGTTGAGGAAAGTTCCTGTTCATATTTAAAAACTGATGCTTTGAAACATCGTTATTTAGACATCTTTCTTGTAGCCTTTTAAGTGATACATGGACCCTCTGGTTTCACTTTACTGAGTGCTTATTCCAGGGGGCTTATAACCATGTTGAGATTTCCTCTCCTTCTACCTCCTTGGAGTCTGTTCAGCCACCACCACAAAGGGGCTAATGCAAGGCAGAGGCCAGCACTTTAACCTCTTTTGAGAGACACTGGGGGAGAAAAACAGAACAGGCAACGTTTCCTTCAAGTCTGACCCTTCGGGTATTTGTTAGCAGCTTTAAGTGGCAGTAGAAAGCTGAATGAGCCTGCCTTCAGAGAGATACCTCTTTATCTGGTAAAGAGTGAGTACCAAGAGTTTTTCCAGAAGTTGGAAAGAAGTAACCAATTCTTCAGTCTGTCTCAAATTTAAGTGCTCTGTTTCTCTGATTAAACCTATGTGACCTGCAAGAATATGTAGGCTAAACAGACTGGCAGTTCCTAGGTGAAGCTGTTGCCTTATACTGTTAATGTATTTCAATATCCTCAAAACAGCCAAAGGAAAGAGATCCTCTAATGCCTTTGACCTTCCACATCTTAGTTGCATTTTCTGTTTTGCAGAAGCACTGATCTGTTCCTTCATTGCTGTCTGTGGCAACTTGTGCATGCAAGAGTGAAAAGGATGAGCTGTGATGAGTGCCATAAACTGAAGGGAGCAGGAAGAGATGCCTGAACAATTCAAGGGGCTTTTATTAAGCCCTCTTTCCATTATTTCATAGAGGGAGGGAAAAGCATCTCTTCAAGCTTGGCTAGACTCAGAATTAGCTGCTGCCTTCCTGTCATTGTCTCACACCTTGGTGCTGCTGCTGCTGGCTCGTTAGCAGCTTCACCACCTGAATAGCCAGTCTGTACCTGCGGCAGAGGGCTGTAATCTCATCTCACCTTTACAGATCTATTGCTTTGACCTTGAGAGCTGTGAGGAAGCTCTCCATGTTAGCTTTAATTAGTAAGTTTTTGGGTCGTTTTCCTTAGTATAACGTGTGTCCTTTAATTTGAACTGTAATTTGCCTTGAATATCTCTGTTATTGCATGGAAGATTAAAGTCTTTTTTTATGAAAAGGCTCTGTTTAAAGCTCACTCTCAAGGTAGCTGAGAAAACCTTAAAAGCTTTATAAAGAGCTGGTTTCTGACCTTGTCAGTGTAGCAAGGATGTAGTTCGGTAGGCTGAAGAATTTCCTAAATATTTCCATAGGTCTTAGTTTTACTGGAGTAATAAAAGTAAAATAAACTTCTTTATATTGGTATATGAAGCATTTGACCACCTTTACTTACCAGCAACACTAGGGAAGAACTTGACAAGTGTCTCTGAAGGAGATGGGGTATATTCCAAAGTATCTTACAGAAGTTAATTTTTTACTTTGCAGAATGTGTTGTAAACATCCATTCCCATCAGTTTCATAGCTATCAGTGTTTTTCATCTAAGGGCAATGACTTGAACATCTGGAGCTTTTTTGAATAGGGGAAGGGAGTCGTACCTGATCCACAGACTTTTTCTAAGCTACACCTGTGTGCTTTGTTCCCTTTCTCTCAAGGCTAAACCACTTCATAAAATGCAGAGGTTTTGGGTGTCAGCTTTTCAGATGTGAGCTCACTTAGGCTGTCCTATAGAAACTTGATGGTAATTCCTTGAACTCTGTGTGAGGGTTTCTTTTTGTCTGCAGGCATGACAAGTAAAGGCTCTTACATGCTCATGCAGGCTGAGCACCTGCATCAATGTTTTGCTGGCAGTAGCCTTGTAGAGAGGGTAAGCCTGGTTTTGCTGGCTCAAGTCAGAGTTATATGCTTATATGTAAGTCTTTGGTATGAAAAGATTTTTCAAGAGGATTTTTGACATGATTTTCTTCATATGGGTTTCATGTTGAACACATAATGCAAGATACACATTTTGTTTCTTAAGATTCCTGTTTGACTCATTTTGGCATGAGAATTTGTGGGTTTGGTTTGTCCTTTGTTCTATATTTACAGGTTGCATCCTTTATATTATAAACCACAAATCAGTGCTTTTCTGCACATTTTGGAACAACATGGCATAAATACAGATTGTAAAGAGAAATGTCTGACTCTGAAAGCAGGCCTAAAAAAAGGTGTGTATTTCTATGATGTGTAGCCTGTCCTGAACTGTAGGATGCGGAAATCTTTTGGAATTTATTAGTCTGATTTTTTTCTATTAATAAAAAAATTATCTAAAACTGTAAGCAGCACTATAGTCTGCAACAGGCCTCTGTGCAAAAGCACTTGAAAGTGTCACTTAAAACCCAGTAAAATTGCAGGTAAGTTCATGCTTATCTAATACAGCCAGTATCATTATCAACTACTGTTTTAGCTATGAATATCTCTCAGTGGCATGGAACACTCTCCTCTGGAGAGGATACTTCAGTATTAGCAGCAAAGAATAATATGTAGTTCAGTCTAGAAGTCAGCATATTTAATACATGTAATATACTCATTTTTAGTTGTAAAATTGCATATATTAAAAGCAGTTTGGGAAGGTGTAGGAAAACCTGGACTGACTCAAAGATTTATTTTTTTTTAAGGTACATCTTACTACATATAGTGAAAGGAAATGGTTCTGATTCCCTTCTTCCCACTTTATTGAAGCACAGGTTACTGTTTTAGGAGGTAATATCTATCAAGTTACAGAACTAAAGATAGAAGGAGAACATAAAAACAAGGGACAGAATAAATCCAGGTCTGCTGTGATATGTCAACATTCTTCAGAGCCTCCTGGATGGAGGTGTTAAAGCCCAATGTGTTGACTTCAGACAAGTGGCCCATTACATGCTAAAATGATCCCACAAAGTAAAAATTCTTGAGCACAGTAACATGGTTCCTTATTCATGCTACACATCAGGCTGATACCTTTCCTGTGAAGGGAACACGAAGGTGTTACTGTCCTGCAAGGAAAGGTCCAACTTCCTTGAAAAAAAGCTCTGCAATAAATTGGTTATGTTGCCATGATTAGTCTTAGAGGTGCTTACAGAGAGGCAGTAGTTTTCCGAGGGGTATGATGTGCTTAGAGCTGTAGTTTAGACTTACTGTGAGACATTGTAACTGTTACAGTCAGCTTTTGTACTTGCCAACTTTTGCCTTGTTAAGAAAAGCTTTTTTGCCCCTTCATTCAGAGCTGGCTATTGTTTTTAGGTACAAAACACTTACCTACTTCAATAGCAAAACTTTTTTTCTTAATTTGCCACCTATTCTTCCTGTCATTGTGACAGATCTCGAGCTATATCAGCCCAATCCCAAACATGACTTCATGTTTGCTTTAATGTCAAAAAGATCTGAAGGAATACTGTTAGTTTGAAATTAAGGATATTTATCTCTACTAAAACCATCATACTGATCCTTTTTACTTGTTTTTACATTTTTAATGGCTTATATTTTAACATTGCCAACTCTGAAAAGCTTAAGTACTGAACTTGGAAACATCATAGATTCATGCAAGATTCTTAAAAATAACTTTAAGTTTCAAGAAGGGTACTTGAACAGTTCCAACACTTGATAAGAAGTTGGAAAAAGCTGTCTTATAATTACATAAAACAGCAAAGTAATTCAAGGGTATTTAAGTGATTTGCCCTCCTGTTTGGGGCACATGCAAGTGGATTTTTCACTTGTAGGTATGTTACCCTGTCTGGCTGCATACAGTCTATGTGTTTGTGATTCTGCCTGCGGTTTTTAGGCAAGCAGTATCTGAACCATCACAAAGTAATTTGCAGAAATGGGGCTATTTTGAAGAATAAATCACTTGTTTTAAGTGTGTATGATTTTTCTATTTGCTTCTGATAGTGATTGAACTGATAATAACATGGTATGTCAAACACATGCATATTTAACACAGTATATGAGAACCTGAGCTGTATGTTCACTGAAAATGTTGGCAAATAATTCCTTCATCAGTTTGTTGTATTGCAGGGAGGGACTTCAGAAAACCTTCGCTAGTAGTAGGCAAACCTAAACTTGTCTAATTGGCAATGCCAATGAATGGATAAATGGAGAAAGAGGGGAGTACCAAATGATAGTGATAGATTATGATACCATCTTTGTTGGTGGAATTAAAACATACTTGCCAGAAAAATCAGTATTTTCCAGTGTCTCAGATGTCTTTCACCATTGCCACCAGTGGGAGCTATGCTTCTGGCTCCCAAAAACAAAGATTTGTGCTTTTTCCCCCCCTTGAGCAAACATGTTATTGAAAAGAGACACATTTATGATGCTTACTTAAGAAGCGCTGAGGTCCAGCAGGTTTGCTGCACTGAAGTTTCACAGGTGCAGAACATATAGTCCACAGCCAAAGTGCCTCATGAGCTGTGCTTTAGTAGGAGCAAGTCTGGCCCTGTACTGTCTTGTCCAAGAGTCATTGCTCTACAGCTGGATAAATAGACTTTTCTTCAGGCTTGGCCAAATCAGAATGGTTCGCTTCTGTTTTGCATGCAAGAATTTGACTCCACTTCCCAAAGCTGGAAATATTTCTGTACTTAACTAAAAAGCTGGCAAGATGGAAGGAAGGCATTTTATTGGTGTAGCTTGATAGTCTGCACTCTGTTCTTGGTGTAGAAAGGAGGGGCTGCTGAAGGTCAGAGGCAACTGCATTAGCAAAAGATGCTAAGATGGCATTAAAAACACAGAATGCCAGCATGCTTTCATTTGACATAGTGTCAGTTAGTCCAGATTTTACAGAATTCAAGGAAATACTATTAGAAATTAACAATCTCTGTTTCTCTTAAAGATTTCCAGAAATATTAATTGAAACCTTGTGATCCTGACTTGATTTTTTTTGTTTTTAATATTTGAATGCAGAGATAATATACCGGCATTTCCTAGTGAAACCCTACAAGCTTTTGCACAGTCAAAATAAAGTCTTCTGTTCAAGGATAGCTTTGCAAAGCATTAAGCCAAACACATATGTATTTGCCTGGTTTTGACTGGAGGATAAGTGATTTGTTTCTTTGTGTAACTCTACACTGAGGTCTTAATTAAGCTTACCAGGCACAAGTGCACTTCAGGTGATCCAGACGACCTTTAAAGGGCCTGCAGCAGATGGTGGAAAGTCTGTGTTCTGCACAGTATTCTGCTGTTTTGTCTGTTAAATAAGTATCTAATTACTCCCAGTCTTATCTTATTTCAGCACTGTGTCACTAAATTACTTACATGGCTGTAAGTAAGGTAATCCGTTGCCAATCCGATAAGCTTTCACTTGACTTTTTGGGAAGTAAACTTGCACCTGATGAGAATTTTCTTTTGAGCAGACAAGAGCGTCTTCCAGTACTTTTCCAGAGACTCTTCACAAGATTGTTCACTATATTTTTCACATATCTTTTCTTTCAGCTGTTCTAAATAAATAGTTTGTGACAAATTCAGATTTTTTTTTTTAAAGTTTACTTCTTGAGGGTAAAATGGATTTTCCTTGTGGTGTTTTACACTGCGAGGGGCAAGAGGATGGAAGAACTTCTGAAGTAATAACATCAAATATTTGTGTTTGCGGACACTGAATCATTACTGTTACTTTTGAACAGCTGCCTGCATCAGGCAGAAAGGCTGTTACGTAGAGCAGCACTTGGGCAGGTGGTTGAGTCATCCTAAGTTAATTTCTTCTTCAGTGTTGTCTTGAAGAGATCTGAGATTTGAAAATAGGCAGGTTGTTAATGGAGTCAGTATCTGGATTTTTTTTCTCGCCTATGACTTTTTTCAGTATTGTTAATTCTGAGATGGTATGTGAAGAGCTTGGCAACACTGGGCAGGCTCTCCCTCATCCTCCCTGCCTTCTTGTAGTCAGCCCAGGGCACATTAGCACACCTGAAAGCCTGCCAAGAAAGGTTGTTTGGCATTGAAGAAAAAATAAATGCATTGCTCATATGCACTGGAAAGAGGGCAGGTGTCCTGTTATCAAAAAAAAACCCCTAACTTCTTGTCTCTAAATAATGAGCCTTTGCTGTCTAGTCCTATCTTCAGAATGGCTTCTGGCTGTTACTGTCCTGCATCCCTGTGCAAGGTGCATGTCCTGCAGAAATTGATGAAGTTCTGCAGGCATGCATATGGCCTTCACATGGAGCTTAGGATAGGATGAGGCTCCATAGGCATAAAATTGCCCTTACCTCTTTAGTCCAGGAGCTATTCTACAGTAAATGTATTGTGGTGAAAAAATCTTTGAGATAAGCATATCAATCTTGCAAGCACTTGATTCACTCAAAACTCAAGATGGCATAGAATAATTGAATTATTTGAGTTGTAAGCGACCTTAAAGATCATCTAGTCCCAACCCCTCCTGCCATGGGCAGGGACACTTCCCACTAGACCAGGTTGCTTCAAGCCCCATCCAACCTGGCCTTGAACACTTCCAGGAAGAGGCCATCCACAACTTCCCTGGGCAACCTGTATCAGTTTTGCACCACCCTCACAGGGACATAATTTCTTCCTAACACCTAATCTAAAGTTACCCTCTTTCCATTTGAAACTGTTCCACCTCATCCTATCACTCTATGCCCTTGTAAAAAGTCCCTTTCCAGCTTTCCTGTAGGAAAGCATGTTCTAACAGACATGGCTTGTGTCTCTCTTGTACTGGTAGAGTACATAAGGTGTGCTTCTGGCTTGTTACTTTAATCCGAGTGTTTGCATCTTGGTACCCTGCTATGCTGTCACAGCTCCACAACACCCATAGCTTTAAATGTAGCTGGTCTCCTTTAGGTCTCCCTGTATCCCCTAGAGAAGCATTGTGCTCCATCCTGCTGACCTGAAGACCAGTGCGGCAGCTGCATCTCTTGCTCTTCTGGGTAGTCCCCCTGCTTTTGCACGGTAGAGTAGTTTCTCCCATGATTTTCACCTGGAATGTCAGGAGATCATCTGTTTTGTTCAAAAGTAAGGTTCAGGTTCAGACCAGTGTTAAGTTCTGTTTGAGGGGAGGTCAAATAAGGTAATGTGATGCTGCCTTCTGTCCTTAAAAATCTATAGATGTAGCCAGTGAAGGGAAATGTCTTGTTCCTGTAATTTTAGTCATTGCCCTTAATCAAATTCTCAGAACAAAACACAGGAAAATACAAGCTCACAAGCAGCCTAGCAACCTCTTTGACTTTAGTCTCCGAGTTCCCATAAATAGTCTACAAACTAATTGTCTTTAGAAGAGAAAAACCTGTTACTAATGGCAAGATGTTTAATGTGATTCTGGAAGATACACAATTTAACCTAATAGTGCTGTCCTTAGCTGTTAATATCCATGGATGACCTGTTTGGCGTGAGCATCTGAAAGGAGACCTGTCCTATTAACCTGCCAGGGTGTCTGCTAGCCTCATTTTGAGAGCAGTTTGGGAGAGCTCGAAGATGATTATTGTAAACATCATAGCAGGATGCCAGGGAAGTATTACCGTGAACATACTTGCTGATTTAATTGAATGATCAATTGTTTAAAAAGTCACTTTGTTTATGTGTTTGCATTAGTTTTGCCTCCCTGTGATATGTTGTTGATAACTTCTGTTAAGCTGGAAAAAAAAGCTCCAGCTGTAGAATTTGAGATCATCTCATTCTTTGGGTTACAAGCCACTGAGAGGATTTTTTTTTTCCTCCAAAAAGAAAATCCTTCCTGACTTTCCATGGAGTCTCCTATTTTTTAAATATCTGGGCACTAATGACAATGCAAACTGGTGGCTGTGGAAATGGTTCAGAGGAGATGGGCTCTGAGGTCCCTACCATTGCCCTGCGAACATGAGTACAACTAAGATTGCAGTGAAATGAAAAGCAGCCATGCTGTCTGACCTCTGCACAGCAGGGTTTGGGGAGAGCCTAAGGACTGCCTGGCTGAGTTGTCTGCCTCTTTCCGTGCTGTGCCATCTTTAGAGATTACCCCATTTCTTGTCTCACATGGAACAGTCGTATTCTCACTTCTTTTATCTGCCATTAGATGGGAATAATAATACTGAATCAAACTTTTTGTCACCAAGTGCAGTATTTTGGCTCCACAAGGATGCTTCCAGCATGTACAGGTTTGAGGAAGGTGTAAGAAACCATGCAGCATGCAGAGGCTTGTGTCCTTCAGGTGTTATATTTTTGGGGCTTTCCAACCCTGTGGGTGCGGTGGGTTGCTTGTGTGTGCCCCAACCCGGTACCTCTGCTCACTACCATGGTCTCTGTCTGGTGAGCTGAGGAGGATGAAAGTTCACAAGCCCTTCTCTGCACACCTCTCATTATTTTGTATGTTTTCGACATAGGTCTCTTAAATCTGCAATCTAAGATAATCAATCTCATCTCTGAAGTAATTGATCAGTAACTGTTCTGAGCCTTTCTGTCATGGCTCTCCATTTCCTTAATCACTCTTGTTCATACAGTTGCCCTTGGACAGTACTGTACATATCTAGTTCCATATCTATAGTATAGGGTTTTTCTCCTCCCCTCTCCTACCTTACTGAAGTTAACCTGTTTTAATACTTGTGAAAAAAATATTACCTATGTAAACCTGTTATTTAAAAGATTTTATGTTGTTGTATATATAGATGGTTTTCATAGCTTGAACTGAAGCAAATGTATAATTTAATTTTCTCTTTAGAATTGCCACTACAGGGTGTTAAATTGTTGCTGCTATAATGAAACTGCACCAAATGTAGTAATTTTAAAACTATACGTGCACCTCAGAGTATAACAAGTCAGTTTAGGGTTTGGTTTCAGGAAACACTGGGGTTTTTTTAAGCATTCACAATTCACAGCTGCAAACTATCCTGACTTTACATATGGCTCCAAGAATTATCGAAAGGTTTATGCATGAGTTTAAGGATTTATTAACAACTGCAAGAACTTGCTTTTCTATTTCTAAGCTGTAACTTGAGAGCAAAGTAGTATAAGCTTTTTTTTTTTTTTTCTGAAATATTTCCAAACTGTGTAAGCACCATGATTTAGAAACATTGCTTCCTCAGGTGATAATCTCAGGCGAGGTATACTAGAATGATCACAATGTACATTTATTCATGGGCCTTTCTTGTAATTAGTTTTTAATTTTCTATATATTTCTCAGGCTTTGGAGAAAAGTTAAAATACCTGGATATTTAACTCAGTTGTTCATGACTTCTCTGAAAATGACTAAGTACTAAAATGAGAAGGGAAATGTATGTGTATTGAAGTTAGGAGAGGTTCTCTATGATCCTGAAGAGAACTTCATCGCAAGCTGAAAGCATTGGGGAAAACCTAGTTGTTCTCAATAGGGAATAGTTTTTACTGGTTTCTTCATAACTCTGCTCAGAATTCTTCCCCACTAGATCTTGAAATTCTTGTTCTTGGAAGGCAAGGAGAAAGATACATTATAAAACTATGTAAATATTTGTTGATTGTCATACAGTAATACTGAATTTGTGGTGGAGTTGTAATAATTATTTTGAAATTTAATATAATTTCTGCCTATTTTCAAAATGCACACATCTTTTATACATTGCAGTTAAAAAAAAAAATCTCTAGATTTAAGAGTAATATCCCACTTGATTTGGAAAATTATGGAAACCCTGGAAAGGAGGCATAAAACATCCTGTTAAACACAAAATCAAATTGCTATATGAAAAATGTGGTGTTAAGTTGATTTAGCTATGGGTTTATTACACTTCCCTATATAAAAAAACCCTTTAAAAATAGCATTTCTGGTTTGCTAGCTGTGGGACTGGTATCTACAACTTGACATTATCAGGAGGAAGTGGGAAAGGCTCATCATTACCTCATCGTTGTCATATAAATGTAAAGAGATGAAACTTAACAGTTGATAGATGATAATGAGAGAGTACACCCAAGGTCTGAGCAATGACATGGGGCTCACAGAGTGTGCTGGGGTTTCTTTTACAGGTTCATGTACTGGGGCTTGTTGCAGGGAGCACAGTAGAACACTCAAGTTGGCTGCATTATAATGGATATTGAAGTACTGCTGAAAAAGCCATTCTATTTATACATTTTTTAAATGGAATTTGCAAGTGTCGTAGAAATGATCACCCTCACCCAAAGGCTGCTCGCATCAATATGCTCATGAGCAAAGTTGTTCTTTTGTTAGCTTATATTTTTGCACAGCAATTGTACAAATCTTAATCATAAAGACAGTATTTTGTCAAGCAGCTGTAATCTGCTCCCAGACACCTATCAGCTCCTCTAAGTTGCAGTATATCTTTATAACAGTCATGAAATAAAACACTTGAAATTAAAATGTGGCATGATGAATGTGCAGCCTAGCGGCAAATGGGGGAAAATAAAGAATATACTTGAAAGCAGAAAGGATAGTGCATCAGAAAATATTTTGTTCATACACTTAAACAATTATTTTGTATGAACTATTTCTAAGTATGATTGTAAATGTTCAGTGTTCTTCACATTTTCCTTGAATAATGCCCAAAATATGAGATTTGGGCATACTTTTTCTACTGAAATAAATAGAATGGGCATCAGAAATAATGTGGGATATGATGCCAAATTTCTCTATTATACCTGTAAAATACATGTGTTCATGCACCACACACATGCATGGTCTTCTGAGGTTAAAATTTTTCACTTTGTAAATGATTGATATCTTTGCATTTGCATGTCAGATTTGTCTGAGCACTGTGAGTCAAACTGACGAGGATAATCATTTAGGGGAGAAATAGCTAGATAATCACTTTAAAAGAACAGTAGGAATGTAGATTTAAATAACTACTGGAAAACTCCAGTATTCTTACAAGTGTTTCAGTGCTGTATGACACAATTAACAAACCAAAGTACATTTTTGCTTAATATGCAACTTAGGATCTGGAGGCCATATTTATTTTCAAAAGACCTATAAGCCCTTCATTGAATATCTTTGGGACTGGCAGTTCATTTATCAGAAGCACTGAAGAATTGTTTTGTCTGCAAAAGCAGCTCCCTCAACATACTTTGAGGGGTTCATCACAGTCAGTTTAATTATTATACCAAAGAAACTTTGAGGAGCTGTGGCCTCTGTGCAATGCTGCAACTGTGAAACACAGCTCAAAATAGGACATTAAGCCGTAAAAAGGAGTTGAGGGTACCAATATCACTTCATCAGGAGCAGAGACAACATTTGCCCTTGGCCAACAATAGTAAGCACAACCAATGGCCGTGAGCAAGTGCTCCTCCACTTCATGCTGTCAGCAGAGATGGGGCTGCTCATAGTGACTCTTCAGGCAGTTGTTGGATTGTCTCTTTGATGGTTTGCGAATTCTTTTTTGCAGTAATGGAAATCTTCCAAATTCCTCAGTTAGCGAGTCTGACTCTTTCCATCTCGCTGGTCCTAGCAGCTCCTTCTAACCTGTCTCTCACCTGCTACAACTATTGCTACCTGCTACTATATCTGCCTCTGACAGTTAGTTTTGTTATTATAGACCTTATAGGGTGATGTTTTCTTTCATCATTTATCTTCTGTTCTTGCCTTGACTCTTGTCTTGCTTTTTTTGTTTGCTGGTCATGACCTTGCAAATTGGGCAGCATCCATTGTAGACACAGGAGTGATTTTCTGTATCACATCGTCTG
Source organism: Apus apus (assembly GCF_020740795.1). Classification (NCBI taxonomy): domain Eukaryota; kingdom Metazoa; phylum Chordata; class Aves; order Apodiformes; family Apodidae; genus Apus; species Apus apus. The sequence continues at coordinate 30,757,431 of NC_067287.1, read as the reverse complement.
AAAGGCTCCAGAATGTGAAAAAAAAAATTGGCTTTGGAGGCAGACAGAAATAAAGGAGACACTGAATGCAAAAAAGGTCCTTCTCGCTCCATCTCACCAAAAGACCCATGCCTTGTGACAGTGGTATTGGGGCAGCAGATGGCAAAGTGTGAACAGCATTGGAAGTCATTAAGAATCCCTGAAAAGTGTGTTTTGGGAATCTGCATGGCAAATCAGGGGACGTTACTGACAGTACAGAGTGCAAGGCAGTCATCTGCATAGCCATAAAATAACCTTCACCTTTTCTGGCAGAGACTGACACTGCAGTAAATAAGTTCTAGCTGGGAAAGGCACTTGGTAAATGTTGCAGATGAATTCATAAAAGCCTGGTGGCCATGCAGTTCGTGTCCTTCATAAAATCTGTGAAGAAGCAAATGGGAAGCCAGGGACTGGCCAGAGTACCAGTGCAAATCAATCTACCTTTCACCATCTCAGGGAAAAAAACAAAACAAAACAAAAAACCAACAAGCAAAAAACAGACCTGAAAGACCTGCTGATCAAATCTCTTCTGAAACATAGATAATGCGCTGCCACACGTTACTGGAACTTGCAAAACAAGATGGGGTCTAAGAAGATTGAAAGAGTTGGGAACTGGTAGAGGGGGAGAAAAAGAATTTTTTAAATTATTTTTTTTTATGAGGCATTGTCAAGCCTGGGATAATTCAGTCATTGTTCTTTGTGAGTCTTCAATGATCTGCAAGCCAGTTTGGGACTGTTACGCACACACTGAAGCAGCTTGCTGTGGTTTGAACTGCTACCTGGATCCATTTAATAAAACTTCCAGGAGAAATATTTAGTGCATCTTTCATACAACAAATAAGAGGAAATATTCCTTGGCTTTAGAGCTTTTAAAGAAAATCCTTAAACTGAGTTAGAATTTATTATTCTTGTAATGAGACAAATACCTGTTTCATTGGTTAGTTCTTTGTTTGGAGGTTCTTGGATGGAGACCTTGTGGATGGAGGGGACAAGGGTGGATGCTTGCTTGAATATCAGTGAATGTGCTCAGGCAGGAGAAGCTCCCAGCCTGTGGCAGCATAGGGGGTGAGTTCCCCTGGAGGGAGTCTGCAGCACTGTGGGGACCAGAAGTGGCTGGCAAACAGGAGCCAGTGCAGAACCTGGCCTTGGGGCTGTGAGGAAAAGCTGAGCTGAAAGGGTTCCGTCTTGTGAGGACACAACTCTCAGGGTGGTAGGGTTGTTTATATATCCTTCTTAATTTGTTTTGTATTACCTGGCTGCTTGGGAGTTTTATTTCAAGTAATTTTATACACGATTACTTTTCTTATGGGGGAAAATCTTTCCTTTCAGTGCTGATTATAAGGAAAAAGGGTTAGCAGGTCCTCTTTGGTGCTCTTAAAATGTCAGGCCCTCTTCACTGCACATACAAGAAGGTGCTTTACTGGGGTAAACTCGGGCACATGTATTGTGTGTCCTGTGCTAACATGCATTCCCTGGGCAGCAGCCTTTCCTTTGTTTGTAGTGGTATCTGAGGCTCCCCAGGCAAATAATGGAGATCATGTTTACAGTTTTTGAGCAAACTTCACAGCCACCTAGAAATTTGTATTAGATGATTTTTGGAGCTGAATTAACATGTCTTTTGTGCTGGAGGCCAGACTTCCCTCTGGTTCTTTCCCTTGCCTCTGGCTCTTTATTTCTTCCCCCCTTTGCTGTCCCCAGGCTGAGTCACAGTACAGAGAATTGAAGTGAACTGGATGGTCTCTGCAGGTGGTAGGGTCACTACGGTGTGATGCAGGAAATGATGCAGAAAGGAAAGAGATCACCTTTCTTCCATCAGTAAAAAGTTACTAGAGGAAACCACAGCTTGATCAGCTGTGGTTTAGTAGGGGGAAAAAGTAGTTAAGCCTGCAACCAGACAGGAGGGTGGAAATTAACTGGCAGTTTTCTATGACTTTCTGGGCCATGACCTACTTTGGTGGAATTAGCAGCCCACCACACAGTTCTGTGATCCCTGAGTTACTGATGATACAATCTCTAGTATTTCTCTTAGACAGAAATAGGGTGTCTCATTTTCCAAAGCAGCAGTTCTTGCACAGGGAAATGAAACTTCATCTCTCTGGATGAACTGAGCTTGCTTGTTAAGTGATCCTGTAGGGGAAGAGCTGCTGAACACTTGTTGGGTGGTAAGACAAAATCTCACAATTAACTTTCAGAGGATCACGTTTTTGGCTCTTGGCCACAAGTGTTGAATAGTAGGTCAAGCTTGATAGAGCTGCTTTTCTGCCCAGAGCTGCACTAGCAAATAGAGTCCACTGCTCTTTGACAGCTTAGTTTTGACATCAGGCTTGGTGACAGATCACAAAGGAACACTAGTAATTGTGCAAGAGCTGTCATGGGAGAAGAAGGAAAAAAAAAAATACAAGGTTGTAAGTCACTGCATCCTACTTCAGGAAGTGTAAAACTTGCAAATACGGCCCTGGAGCAGAATTGCTCATATTTCTTTCATGAAAGAAAATCCAACTAGTTGTTGAACTAGACGGTTATTCTGCATACATTTGGTTGGCTGCAGCTGTAACAGTTCTGGATGTAAGGGAACATATCTCGTGCTGTGCACACAACTCAAATGCCATGTTTAACTTGTCAAGAAAAAGGATTTTGAGCATAAGACAGAATCAGTAAAGTGGTTCTTCTGGGATATTTTAGGTAACAAGGCCAAACTTCTATTAAAAAAAAAAAAAAGGATAAAGTAATAAGGGCTTTTCATAGAATCATCCTGGTTGGAAGGGATCTTGCTGATCATCTGGATTTGGACAAGGTGAGAGAGAAAGATGAAACTGAGCTTGCAGAGTTGCTTGTTCTCAGGCTGTACAGGCATGATTGTGCTCTCAAAATGAGAAGGAAAAGCGAGTTTTCACTGTCAGTGGGGAGACATAAGCTGCTTCTGTGAATTAAAAGAGCATTTGCTGTGGTAACTGGCAGGGTACTGCAAAAAGAAGAGAAAAAGTAGAAGTAGAGCTAGAAATACAAACAGAAATAGTAGGCTGAAAGACTGAGTTGCATCAGAGCTTCCCAAATGCCTCCGATTTAAATTGTAAAGAAAAAGAAGCAAGCAAAGATAGAAACCTTTCCTTCTCTCCATCAGCTTTTTGCTTTTTGAGGACATCTTGGTCTTTATGCAGAACTTTTTGTTCTCCTGAATATTAATCAGTTCAGCTTAATTACTTTGCCTGAGAAGAGCTCTGCCTTTAGTCATTTAGCTGTTAAATAAGCTGAAAATTGGGTAACCTGCTTTCTTGTCAGTACTGGAATGTGGTACAGAAAACACCACTCTATTTGGACAGATTCTAGCAGACCACCACTACCTAAGGAAGAGAAGCAAAGGACAAAATGGAGTTTGTGAGAGAATAATTGCTATGATACTGGAAATGGTTGATGTAGTCAAAGAAATGGTTTTCTTCTTGTTTTCATGCAGGAAAATTCATTTTTGCCTACATCTAGCAGAGCAGCTTTGAAGCAGCTTTTCATAAGCTATATAAATACTTGTGAAAAAATGTTTATTACAAGAGTAATCTCTTTTTGCATCTTAGTCTTGCAGGAAGCCTCAGAATGGATTTCAAATGCCAATTAAAATATTTATATCTCTACTTGAACTTTTTATAACCTCCTTTCACCAAAAAGGGAGGGATGACAGCATTTAGAACAAAATACTGGCTCCAATTGCATTGCTAAATATGAATGTTCCTGCCTCTGCTACTTACAGCAGTGTGTATACTATGGATATGAGTTAGCCGAGTTCTTTGGATTTTAATGCCTTTCTCTTTCTCTGGTCTTTGCAGTAGGTAATACTGACCCAGTTCTCTTATCCAATCAATCCTTTTTCCCAAATTAGGGCAATATTTTATCTCTTCTCCTGCCTGTACTTAGGTTCTTGTTTTCCAAGTTTGTTTGAACTAATTCCCAGAGAGCCTTTGAATGTGCTAACTGTATAGAATACATTACTTTGCCATCTGTTTTGGGAAAGACACTTTTCCCATTACATTTCTATTCTGTAATTATTTAAACTTTACAGTGAACTCTCTAGGCCACAGGTATTTATAGCCTGGTAAGCATACTTCCTTTTTGTTTCAGCAAGAACACACATGGAACAATTTTTCTTGAGCTTTTGCAATTTCTTTCAGTAGCGCTCTGATGCAGCTGTTCACATGATAGTTGAAGTTTAGTATTAACCTTCATATACAAACATCACTACTTACATATTAAAGGTTCAAGTAAGAAGTTTGTTTTGAAATCCAGCTCTTGTCGTAGAAAAAAATTATTTGGGGTTCAGCCAATACATGAAACTTGTATTAGTACAAATCAGCACATTCCCCCTAGCAGCTTCACAGGGAAGACTGTTACTGTGATATATAAGCTCACACTAGGCAAGGTTGTGTAAGAAAAGTCTGTTGTTTGCAGACAACTAAATATTAAATGAAAACATACCGCTCTGGGCAGTTTTACAAATTCTAGTTCACTGGTTCTCGGCAGCTGATTCACTAATAACGTCTCATCTTCTGTTGTATTTCCAGCCATTATTTCCAGCACACCAAAAAGAAGTTCAGAAAGCCCCAAATCTCACGTCCTCACTGAAGTTAGTGCAAAACAAGTTCTTCAGAAGAAGTTGCAAACTTTAAGAATCAAAGCATACTCAAGGCTTGCATGGCTGGTGACTTTTTTTTTTTGTATGTCACTGGAGTGCAGAGGTTGGCATACAATAAAGGCATGCTATGGCAATAGCTATTAATACAAATTCAATGAAATGTACTTCTTAGGAGTGCATGCCAGTTAATGATTTCTTCTGATTTTTTCACTGTTGGAATTAACACAGCCAGAGTGTGCTTTGTCTGGAATGCTCCAGTTAAGTGATAAATGCCCTGTGTTGCTGCTTGAATTGACTATTATTATAAGCCAGCTACTGGGTTCCTACTAGTCTGTATAGGGTTACCAAAAGTAACGGAGCAATATTGATTTAGGCTAACAGTATCATAGCTCTGTTCCCTTACTGAACTCTGGTGCCTTGATGTAGATCAAGAATGTGAATCCTGGATCTGATTCTTTGGGCTTCTGTTTTCTCAGTGAAGAGCTGAAAAAAACATCTTTGGCATCTTTCTTGCCTTCATGTCATCTGAAGATTTATCATACTTCTTTTAGCGTTGTACCCATCTCTTGTACTCGGCTACCTTTAGACAGTGATCACTTACAGAAATCATGGTTTAATTGATTTTGTTTTAAAGGAAGAACCTCACATACTCTTAAGAGAATCTGACAAATTTCCTTTCAAATGTTTTGTTTGTATCAGTGTTCTAGGAAGCTCCTGAAATAACTATCAGCATGAAGGCCTACATCTCTGATACTGAACACAGGCTTTCTGGTTTTTTCATTCCTTACTGTAATGGTTTAGATTATTACAGATCAGGACTAATTTGCATTTAGCTGAACAAGGAGCAAGATCTCAGCATGTGCACACAGCAGTTTTGTAAGACCTAAAAGTAAAGATGCACAGGCTAAAATGTTGTTTGCCAGTACTTCAGTAACAAGGTGGCTACAGGAAGGGGATGTTGTGATTTTTCTCAGGTTAAGGTCAGAAGCCCTTCAACAGAGCCAGCTGTTTGATAGGCTGGCCATGGGTATGGTTATGATTACTTGTGCTTGGGATCTCACCCAGGTTCTGCTAAATGAATCTTCCCTTTGGCAGAGGGGCTGTACTCTGACCTTTTGTAAAGCTGAATGTGTTGCACCAAATATCTAATTGGGAATAACAGCTCCAAGCAGTTAAGTGTTTTGGTTAGCTTTCATTTTAAAATGCTTTCTGTCCTGTGTTTTGCCCTTGGATTTTATTTAAACTGTCACTGTTTGCTGCAGAACAAGACAATGTGGCAGCTGGGAATCACAAGAGGGTAAAAAGCTTCATATTTTTTTTTATTAGCCACTCCCAGCATACAAGTAATTTTTCAGTTTTTCTTGTGTGTATTCCCAGTGAAAAAAGCTTGGAAGTGGATTCTAATTTTTTTAAAAAATAAATGCAGGAATAAAACTTGCTGGTAAGTGTTGAGCTAAAGATAAAAATGCCAATGGGAACCAGTAGTGCTGTGAGAAGGTAGCAGCTTGAGAGCCTGCAGTCAGGCTAGGAAAGTGCCTTAGTGCAGTACTCTGTATTAATCTCTGCTGCAGCCCCTGTATTTCTAGATGGAATCAGACTTGAAGCTGTGCCATTTTCTAGCCCTACTGGTGTAGAACCTTTTCTAGTGAAACACATGACCTTCCAGTCTGGAAAAAAAATCAATGAACCTATTCAGATTTTAGCACGTACACAGTTTGTGTCAAAGACTGCCCAAGCTGTGTGCTCTGTCACTGAAACACAGGAAATCATGTCCTGAGTGATCGATGGCACTAATGATATTTCCAGAAAATATTTTTTCTGGAATGTCAGACCTTGCTTTTCAATAGCTTGCATGATGGAAACAGGTTTGTGATAAAGCAAATGAGGAAGAATGAAGGTGTATTTTCTCTCTTCAGTGTGGTTCCTATTCAGTAACCATGTTTACATAGGAACTTTCTGGGTGTTTCAGAGGCATTGGTGTGAGTTTTATATTTGATACTGAAAGTAATTCAAGCATGAATTCTCTAGAACCTGACTCTGAATAGTATGGAATGCCAGAGCCAGATCAACTTCTCCAGAAACTTCTGACAGTATAAACAGTGTTGCAGAAGTAACTTAATCAAAATCCTTCACTAGCTAGTAACTACTTCAGCATACAACAGTCTGTTATTTGACAAGTTACGAGTTTAAAGGTGTTTTGGAATGACAATATTTCATGTGAGGTGTTTACAGCTCACCTGCTGGCATGAACCCAGTAAGAGATTTATAGGCACAATCTGGCCTTGTTACTTTTAAGTAATAGTGGTTAATGAACATGAAGTAATGATGTAATTTGCTGAGTAAAATAACCCATAAACACTTTAATTCATATATCCTAATGCGTTAATTTAAAATAAGAAGGGTACTCTACAGTGTTGATTAGAGGATTTAACACACTAAGTATCTTTAAAGAAGGATTTTTTTATTGAATGTTCAGGTGCAAGCCAAGTGTGGAATTTCCTCAGAGAACCTGATCCCATTTGTTCTGTTTCACCCCCCTCCCTCTTTTGATCTAAAATACTTTGATTTAGGTTCATCATGGGTACAAAATCTGTATCTGTTGCCCAGAGGTCCTGAGACTGAAACACTTTAACTCTTTGCTACGTACAACCTTAGAAAAGCCTAGGTGGGAAGGGAGCACTGGAGATTAGCTGGTCCAGCTTTCTTTTAGAAACAAGAGCCTCAGATGAGGTTATTCAGGGTCCTGTAAAGCCAAGTCTAGAATATTTCTAGCCATGGAGGTTTCACTGCTATGTGATCTCATGTCACCCCTCTGTGATCTCAAAATGGTATTTCCTATTAATCTAGATGAATCTCTGAATTGATTAGTGCTGAGAAGACCTATGAACCTAGAAATAAAAAGCTAAGTATAAGGCAGAGGTCAGGATTTTCTACAAAAAAAATGTTCCTGGAAAATATTTTTGATTTTCACTTCCTTCATAACTGTTTTCCATAATATAACTTACTCTAGAGGGCAAATGAAAATATTGTATTTTTTTTAACAAGTTTCTGATGTTTCTATTTGGAGACCATAGAAACTGGTTGGCTTTAACTTTTATTGAAAACAGTGGATTTTGACTTGAGGTCGGTATGTTCAGTACCTAGGCTATCGAGCCTTGCAAAAGCTTCCCGAAGTTCCTTTTTGATCAGCACTTGCTATCGCTGCTATAAAAGAAAATGGAAACATCCTTAGTATTGGCACATCACCTCAAGCCTGAGTGCAGGAAGAGAGCTTGCAGTGGTGACAGGAACGCAGGGAGCACGGTTCTCCGCCCATGTCTCCAAAATGACACTCTCGTGCCTGTCAAGGCACTTCCCAGACATGGATGTCCTGCACAGGCTTTTCTTCCTTTCCTGGGATGTGTGAAAGCATGATCTTGCACTGAATTTGGTCTCTGTGCAACATTGCCCTTCATTTCCCATTATGAAGAGGAATGACTGTCTTCTCAGACCAGATGTCTTCTTGGACCAACCTTCTTTGCCTTTCCCCACCTTGCCTCTTGACATGAGGAGGGAATGCTTTACCATGAGGGTGATAAGACAGTGGAACAGGTTGCTCAGGGAAGTTGTGAAGGCCCCATCACTGGAAGTGTTCAAGGCCAGACTGGAAGTTTTCCCTCCCAATGCAGGGGGGTTGGATCTAGATGATCTTTAAGGTCCCTTCCAATGCAAACAATTCTATGTTGCTATGGAAGCCTTGTACCCTGCAGTCCTTCAGTTGCACACACTAGCAATGACAACTTTGTCCCTGTCCTGCCAGTGTTCCAGCAGCTTGGCTTGAAAGAACCATCTGTAATACAGAAGTTGGGATTCAAGCAGTAGCTGCAAAATGTGGCTTTAAAAAAAAAAAAAAGTGTGAGGAATTTGAGTAATCCTGAGGGAAGTGAGAAGCTTAATAAAAGAAATAAGTTTAGGCTTTTTTTCAATCCAATCTTGTAATTTTAAACAGATCCACTCCCACTGTTACTGTGTCTGCCATAGTTAATAGAAAATTAATAATGATTTTACAACTGCCTTTTAAAACAGGGGTATATTTTCTCTATTTACTGATCTGTTTTATAGTTTTCTGCCTGAAAACTCCTCTTGCAATCTACTTTGACTATATCAAAGGGGAAATTACAAAGAATGTGCTCTCTTCCTGCAAGAAATAGTCTTAAGGGGTTTATATTGAATTTGTTTAAAAATGTTTGGGGATTTTTTCCACTGAGTGTATATATATCAGGGGAAATTTAGGAGCAATTTTTAGATAAATTCATTTCTACAAATTGAAAACTCTTGCATCCACTTAGTATTTTTTATACTAAGTAACATTACCACCCAAAATTTGGCATATTAAAACAGAGAGAGGTTGAAAAGCACATTTCCTTAAACTCACTCTAACAAAATGACCAGTTCTGCTTCATTGTTTAAATCCCCAATAAAAGACTGAAATTGGTGGAATCAAAATGGCAGTAGAATTTGATTTATTGATCAACATTTTCAACCACACTTTTTGCACAGAGACCTTGAATTACAGATCAGCTTTTTGCAAATGTCCCTGGTATTGAGAACTCCCCAAGTGAAAGAACTACAAAATCCCTGCAGAAGGTATGTCACTTGTAAAGACCACCTCCTCAAATCTTTTTTTATTTCATTTTTCATTTAAAGATTGAATGGAAACCAAGTGCTTTCATTGACAAGTTGGGTTTTTTTCTGCTGTTGGATTAGCTCAGATCTCAAAATGGACCCCTTTGCATAATGATGCCTGTTTTTAGGGGGGAAGCTTTAACCATGACATCTGGCTAATGCCTTGCTTGGTTTGCCTTGCAGGGTTATCAAGTGCACTCTTTGTTTTCTTTTGTCTAAGTCTGTCCCCTGGGGTTGTAAATGTAAATTTTATCTAGTACTGACATGCTGTTAAAAGCAAAAGAGAAGAAATGAAAGAATTTGCAAGATGAGGAACAGCAGAAGATTTTTTAAAGCCTGTTTTACTTTCACCAAGAGTTAAGTGTAAGAGAAGGGGGTGAGATTATTTTCATCTCGTTTTTGGGTCCCCAATCCTATCAAAATGAGTTTCACTGATATTACACCAGTTGTGCAAAAATGACAACTCTCTACAGCTATTTCCAGTTTATTGATCAGGTAACTCAGTCTTATTTCTTCTTCAAAGTGTAGAAGGCAACGGATTGAGGAGGTGTATAAACAGGATGAATAAAACTAATCTACTGTCCTCTTGAACATGTAAACCATTCTGAATTGTAAGCATTGTGTCTTGCCGTGTGTATACTACTAGGGTACCCCCTAGCTCTCATTTCCTGGTCAGAAAGGAAACAAATCTGTTTTCATTAATTTCAGAGCAGAACAATGTTGTTTTTAAGTTTTAATAACAGCATATGATTAGTACTTGGCATTAAAACTAAAAATAGCTTTTAGAACTTTATTGCACAATTTGTGTTTTAATAGGATTTTTAATATGTAAGGAAATTACCTGAATGTTGTAGTAAATTTAATAGAGTAGTGCCATATTTTGGGGTTTTATTTCCAAAGCTGATTGAGATGGAGCTGGAGCTTGTGGTGTACTTGGGAAGTGTCTGCTTTAGTTTTTAAGAGCAGAGTGCCTTTAGAGCACCCAGATGAGATCCTTTCTGAATTAGTGGAGCTGAGGGATGTTCTGTGGGTGCCCATTCAGTGCACATCAACTGTTCAGGCTAGGATGTAATTCTTCTTTCTCTCCTGTATGCCCCCAAAATGTGTGCAATATGGATGTTGGGTTCTCAACATCGACTGTTTCATGTGATGGTTACATTCCTGGTGCTTCACCCTACTTGCTAATATAGATATAACCAATCTGGGTTTAACTTTACACAAGAGGTTCAGGGCTGAGCAGGATCTGATCAAGCCAGACCCCCTTGCCAGGGAGTTTATTAAGTAGCAGTATCCCACTGGTCTTACTGGCTATGATCACATTCCCCAAAAGCTTTAAGAACAAAAGCCTGTTATACTCTTCAGTGCAGGAGCAGCGGTGGCTTCAAGCAGGCTGTTTTGATAAGCTGTTTCCCCTATATTTATCCACATCATTAGACAGACTATTCTAAACAGGATGTTTCTTGGCATTATGTTCTGTTGTACTTCTCTCTGGTCTTACTCTGCAACTTGCACAACCTGTTTTGTAAGTGATTTTGTATCAATCGCAGAAGTGCAAGCCCATTGCCTTGTTTGTAGCTTTTCCCCTCAAAGCTCGTTTTTTAATATGTGCATTCCTTAGAGTGGCTAGGTGGGTTTTTCCATGGTTGGTGTTAATTCATTAGTTTTCAAGGCATGATACCCAGTGCCAGAAAGACAAAGAGGTTTCCAGATCAAGCTTTAACATCCTGGGAGAGTATAATCTGGCTTCATAGCAATAATTTAGTAGTTGCAGCAGGCTTATAAAAAGCCATTAACCTGTTGCATTATTTGCTAATTGTTCCTTTTGTATATCATCTGGATTAATGTATACTAGAAATATAATTTTGCAGATCATTTGAGCAAGCTAAACAGCCCTGCAGGTATGGAATATGAATTAATGAATCTATTTCTCTTAGCATATTACTTGGTTACAACAGTATCTCTGCACCTTCCACATAAAATCAGTCACGGTACCAACATTTGCACTGGACTTCCTAGAAATCACTGCCAGGGGACAGCCAGGAGCATCATATTTCTGACAAATAGACTTTGGAGAAGTCTGCAGTGAACCCCACAAGTCTCTGCAAATAACTGGTGTTTTAAGCTGCTCAGGTTTTGGCACAGTCCCAGGTGCTTTATGTGACACTCTTTTATCTAAATTGAGCTAATTAGTGCATTTTTTCAGTGGAAATTAAAAACAATAGATTGCTGTCATTTAGGAGCTTTTTTTTTTGTCTTGGAAGGCTGTATAACGTTCACCTTCTCCTTTTGACCAAAAAACTGCTTTCCTGAAATTGTTTTCCAGCTTCTTATCCCTCTTTTTCACCTTCTCTGAAGTCACCAAGAAATCTTTTTAGAAACTAGTGCCAAAAACTGGGCACAGCCACCTCTTAGTTTTAGCAAGTGCCCTTTCCCTGCAGTTGGTCACTGTCAATAAAGACATTATTTGAGGGAGCTGGGCCTGAGGCTGAACATTTTTCAAGACCACGCTTCTGTCTTCCAAATTTACGGCAAATTATTGGTAACTACTTCTTGAGTATCCTTTTCCAACAGCTGTGCCACACTTCATGAGCTTGATTAGGAGACTGTCACTCAAGGCAATGCCAGAAAGCCCTCTTGAATTGTGGACACATCATGACTGCCACAGTCCCATATCTGTCAGGTCAGTGACCCAGGCAAGGAGACAAAAATAGCTCCATGTGATCTGTTCTGAGCCAATTTGTTGGCTCTTTATTATGGTTTTTTTGACAGGTGCTTTAAAACTGTTTAACAAATGATCATTTTTAGGGATTCCTGTGTATCTGTGGTGACACTTGGTACAGTGATGCTGCAGGTAATGAGCAGCAGGTTGGTGCATTGGGTTGAGAGAAGCTGGCAGAAGGGCTGGGTCATGGCTCCCTGGAGTGTGTGGGTGGCAGGTCTAACTCTGGCTCTCAGTTTGAGTTATACATTTTGCTTTTTGCTCTTCTATCTTGCTTTTCAAAACACAGCATTATTATAATGTCCTATTGCAGTGAGTGCACTTACATTAGGATTGCTCTTTCCTTTTGTGAAGTCTGTCTTTGATGTTGCAACAATTTTGCATTTTAGTCAAATTTTGAATTTGAGTAATATCTTTAAAAGGACACTCATTCTTGGTTGCTAGCTGGAAATTTTATTGAATCCACTTTTTAAAATTATTTTTTTGTAATATTGGCAGCATGGACTGTTTCCCTCGGTCTTAAAATTTTGAATGCTGTGTTCTTTCAGCAGAGAGATCCCTAGTGGAAATTTTGTGTTACTTGGCTTGAATTCTTCTGAAAGTAAGGAACCAACAACATCCTAAACCTCTCTTTAAAAATAACTTTTTAAGTAATTCAGCAATGAAAAAGATTCTTAAAATGATTTTTCTCTGTGCAAAATGAGATAATCTTATTTGGAATATTTTGAGTTGGAAATAATAAAAAATTCTTTTCTAGTATGTCCACAGTAGATTAGAAATGTGAATTGGTGAAATGTGAATTGCATTTTGTGTAAGAAAAGTTTCCTGGTACGCAAAGGAAATTCCATTCTGGCATTAAACCTGCTTGTTACGTCCCAGTTGAACAGCAAATACTGTTTATGTTCAATTTCTCTTTTCAAGGGTTTTTTCTTGATTATTTGTATAAAGAACATCCACTGAAGTTTTTCTTGTTTTGTTTGTTTTCCTCCCTGAGCTCACATGCAATTGGAGTTGAGCTTTTCTCGCATCTGAAACTAGACATGAACCAAGTCAGGAAGCTTACAGAAAACACTCCTGACAATAGCTGAAGTGTCTTAGTTGTTTTCTAATTATCAAAATATTTTTGTAATTTTTTTTTGGAAATACAGGAAAACAAAGTGAAATCTCATTTCACACAGACATGCTAGTGTCTTTTTTTGAACTGGTGCCTGTTTTATATGACTAGAACAACCATGGGCCACAGGAAATACTCTTCATCTCGGTTTGTCATCACTTGCATCCAGCCTATGGCAGAATACAAGGTTTTAAGATTTCAGCTTTGTTGTGTGTATGTAGTGAAAACTGATTAAGAAATTAATTTAGTTCCTAGTACCCTTTGTCTTTATGCCACTGCAGACAAATGATATTGTATTATTGTCATAAGAGCAGATGGGCGGGTTCCTTTTAACAGTGGTAATTAACCATGTCTCTTTGAGTTTTTCCCTATGATATTTGTACTAAAAATAGTACAAATAGGAAAAGTAGGAATAAACTTGGGGATTGGTACACCCACTGTTTGAACTACACAAACTTAGACTGAAATAAGTTCTGGAAAATAATTCAGGAAGGTATTATTTTCAGAAGTAACAAATGGAGAATTTGAAACTAGCAGAAATGATGGTATCAAACTATACTTCATGCTTACAGATTTATGGCAGTTTCCATTACAAATGCAAATGTAGAAAAAATCAATACAACCTACAGGAGATAAAGATAACAATCTCTATAGTGTTGCAATGACATATACTTGTACAGCTGACAAATGCAGATGAAGGGAGGAGCAGGGTTCCTACAGACACCATAAGTTGACCATTCTCTCCTTAGAAAGAACAGTGAATCCTCAGCAGAGAGGGGATGGATGCTGACCAAAGGCAGAAAAGTGAACTGCAGGGTTGTCTCCTGCATCAGGTGCTGTAAGCCAAGTTGGAACACCTGGGCTGGAGGCATCATTTAGTTTCTGTTACCTTGTGCAGGCTTCAAAGAACTTCTTTCTAAGCACTAGATAAAATGAATTTTTCAATTAGCTGACTGACTTCTACCCTTTGAGACAACTATTGGTCCTTCCAACATGGCAAACAAGACGTTTATTTTCCGTAAATAAAACTTTTTTTTTAAAGCTTCCTTTTACGTTACAGATTATTCCAAGCAGTCGTAAGCTGTGACTGTTTCTCCGGCACTAACAAACAACTTGCTAGGTCAGACATTTGGGCACCTTTAACCAATGAGTTTGAAAACCCTGGTGACTTGTTTCTGTTTCACAAACTGTCAGGATCACATTTGGAGTTGCCAGCAGTTTGTCATATACAGCAAATGCTTTGGAGAATTGTCAATGCAGCTTATACCCATGGCAGAAGGTTCTGCTCATCTCTTGGTCATAGGGACGAAACTCCCTTGTGCTTGTGTGTGTGTGTATAGCTGTGCTGTACATAAGCTTAATTTCTTGTGCACTTGGGAATATCCCAATAGATTTCTTTATCTGGGAAATGGGTTTTCAAAGAACAGGTTTAAGAACAAATCTAACTTCTAGACAAAAGGTGTATGTGAGAGAGGGAGAAGTTTTACAGTAGGGTAAACCAGTCATCTGTGACACGGAAGACTCAGGTTCAAGTCTCTATTATGCAGATTTTCCACTGCCCTCCTGGGAGAGTAATTTAAGTATTATTTGGCTATTTAGAAGTATGACTGCCTTCCACATCCCTCCACACCCCCCCCCCCCCTTTTTTTTTTTTTTTATTAAGGTTTATTCCTAGTTCTGAAAGAGAGAATATGACCTGTATTTCCTCACTAAATTTCAGTTGAATGCTTGTGGCTTTCCATTCCAGATAAAAGTAATTTCCTCTAAAATTGCAGGGAATACTCCTTATTCTTTTAACTTGTATTCCTACTGCATTTTGCAAAGGATTGCTGAAGCAAAAGTTACTCTCCTGTTTGGGTTTTTCCCCAAAATCCCAATACTGTCCAAGGCCTTACTGTGTGTGTGTGCATGTGCCTATATAGATTCTTGTAAGCCAGTTTTCTTAGGCAGTATTTTGGGGAATGCCAAGTGTTGCTTTTGTCTTCTGGTTTCTAATACAGACTTGAGCTAGAGCTCAGTAGGAAAAAATATAATTTATACAGCTAATTGTTTTTACCAAGTTGGGGCCACAGAATTCTGGAAAATGTCCCATCCCTTAGCACAAGAAACTAGTTGTTCTCTATGCTATCATGCAGTTTTGAGTGGTTAGATACTTCCTTTTTTAATTTCTTCCTGTGAATATCAATAGTTAGTTTATTTCGTATAATATTTTATCTTAATCAGAATTAGCTTATATGATTTTCTCTATAGCACTGAGTTGAAAAACATCATATTGATATGAAGCTTTATATTTCTCTTGTGAATTATTAACTTGATTAAATGCATTCCATCTCACTTTATTTCCCATTTATCATAATTATGCAGACCATATTTTTAATTAGAAAGAGGGATCTTTGCTTGGATTCAGAAACCCCCATGCAATCATCTACAGAGGTGGGAGCTCTTTTTCCTTCTGTTTGGATGCTGCTGCACTAAGTTTCAAGTACTTCTCCCCAGCTGGCAATTCCCTTTCACAGATAAGGTTGTAAATGTCTTGGTTCTGTTTATTTTCAGAATGAAAAGCCACTATGTGCTTAGCCCTTACAGGAATTTTTAACATGCTTTTGTAAGGCATCCAAAATGAGTTTGATTTGGAATGAAATAATTCTGGAAATAAGTGAGACATTCACAGGATAAGTCAATTGTGTTGTGCTCCATATGTATATTCTTTTTCTATTTCACATTCGTTTCGCCTAAAATAATTTCTTTTGAGCAGATCCAAGAGCTCAGTGCTTTGCTAGGAATTAGTCTTATTTGAATTGGCATGAGTTATCTCACATTTCCAATGAGTAGTTGTTTTCCAGGCAGGATAATTCGCCTAGTGGTTGACAGTTGCTTACCCTTACAAACGGAACAGTTCTGTGAGGGAGGAAATTCGTGTTAACCACAAACAAGTCATTGTAATTATTTGTACTTTGGTATTCACTCACAAAAATTTGCTTTCCTAGTGTCATTAGATGTTTTTGATGCTTAAGACTTCAGAGATGATGACTTTGAACTTGCAGTGCACTGCCTATGTATTTTACTCTGGTGTATATTCATTGTTGGGTGTAGTTGCTTGCACCTTAGCCCTGCTCACATTCTGCTATACTGATATCATTAAGAATTATCAGACTGTTCATGTACACATAGTCGTGAAACATTGTGTGATTTGTGTTGGTTTGAGATGTTGCATTGAAGCTCTTTATGTTCTTCACTTTTTCAGTCCAGTTAAACACTTGACTTTCAGGAGTAGGAGTTATATACTTTGTGAAGAGGAGTGGTTTGGCAGGCTGAGGGGAATTTTTTTGCTTATGATCAATGAAAATTAAAAAACAAAGTTGAAATGAGAACTGGGAGAAGAGATGGGTAAATCCTTTTCTTGGATATTCACATTAAGTGAAGAAATGCCAGAAACAGAAGACTTGAGGCAGGCAGTGGAGGAAAATACTGTACCAGAGGCAAACCAGCAAGGTCAGCTTCAATCTGAATAAAAGACTATCCTGCTTTCTGTCTACGATGGCTATAAACAGGAATCTAATATTGTAATTTAACCATGTTAAAATTCCTTAATAACTTTTGGAATACATGAAGCAACCACATGAGCTCTATGCCCTGTTTATAGTCTCTTGACAGCCAAGGGACTCCAGTGTGCAAAGCTATGGCTTTTGAGCACTTGTTGGCATGATGTGTGTTAACTTATAATTGGGGAAGATAAGTGAGCAAGCAGAAGGTACCTGGAAAAGTTTTTTTTCTTCTCTCGAAAACAAGCTTAGCATGTCAAGGACAAACACTGTGGTAGAGAAAGCTCTCAAAGTACTAAGTTCTGCTTAACCAGCAGAACCTGGTTGTTGCTGTGGTTATGATGAATTTCTCAAGCCAGAAAACAAATACATGAATTCAGAAGGAAGAATGCTGTAGTACTTGTACTGTATTTTTCTTAAAGGTATGTTGAGAAAAGGCTGGTTATGGTTGCAGATTCTTCAGTCAAGGGAAGGGCCAAGGTCAAGCTGTAGAGCTGTTAACCATGTTGACATTCCCTTGAAGGCTGCTTTGGCCAGTTGAATAAAATTCTCTTTGTTGGGTGGATGAGAGTGCTCTTACCCATTAAAGAGTTTTGAATTAAAAAGTCTTAAGTATGACCAGAAAGCTTTTCTCCCACTAAGTGGAAACAAACGTGTTTTCTACCACAGAGAACCCGTTCCTACAGACGGTTGTGGGGCTGTCTAAAGGATGAATAACTTGGAATAAACAAGTTAGCACCAATTGCGGAAGCAGTATAGTCACATTACAGTGGTATTCTGCCCAGTCTAACATCTCCTTTCTCAGCAGAGCTGAGAATTAGCATTTGTGGGATGGTAGACAAAAATAACTATACAACACAGTCCAAAACTCTCCAGGCTGAAACTTTATAGACCTCTCTTGCAGCATTTTGAAATACTTCCTAGGTTTTGGTTTTGCCATTAGTGAAGCCCATCCAGGGATGCAGGTAAGGATTCAAACCTATATCAGGGTCACTGTAGGAAAATGCAAATAGAAAAAAAAGAAAATGAATCTTTCAAAATGGGTAAGTCTTGGCTTTTAAGTCAGTGACACCATTAAGCCTCTGTCAAAGATCTCTATTATTAAAATATGAGTAACTTTAACAAAAATATCCTTTATTTTAGAATGACATCATAGCTACATATACACACAAGTTCAAACTATGTTCTCAACTGTCATTGCTGAGGAGTCCAAATTTTTTATTACAACCATGTTACATAATTAGGGGAATAATTACATTACTCTAAGTGCCATCATGCTCTGAGAAATGACACAAACAACTGCAAATTCACCTGTAATTATATAGTTCCAGCATGATTGAATACAGTGCATTCTGTAAATATAAAGTGCTAGCCTTTGTAAAATGGCCTAGTTATTATTTCAAAACTGCCTGTATTACCTAAAAGGACATGTATGCCCTTCTCCTAACAACTCCTTAGCAGAAAGTTTAGGTAGTATATTAATTATATTTGTTTTAAAAGTGATCCAGTGACAACTTTTAACAGATATGCAATAATTGAAAATCACCTTAATTGTTAAGATAATTACTATATGCTTACTATAGCATTAAAATGCTGATTATGTTTCATAAATGAATAATTACATTGTGGAGGTTTTTTTTGTTTCCACTTGATGGTGTTGTGAGTACTCTAATTATGATTAGTTATTAATTTCTTATTATTTCCTTGGGATTTTTTGGCGTTTACTAATGTTTTAGAATGCAATGCAGTACTTGTACAATTAGTGTTTGACAATTTTACATTTCCCTTACTGAACACATACGTGCAGTGTGCTACCAGTAGAGTCTATGGTCAATGGAAAATATGATATAATTTAGCTTTAGGTGTTTGGAATGGGGCTTGCCTGAATCAAATAAATGTTAATCGAAGAGGAACTAATGCAAAGAAATGTGCTTAGCTTAGAGCTAAAATACATCTCATTTTAAATGTGACTGAAGGAAGTCAAGCATCTCAAGAAACTGAATTCCTCAGTTTCACATCACATTGAAAAACAGTAGCTCTAGAAACAAACACTTCTGGGAAGAATATTAAGAATTTCAATGATCCTCTAATATTCATATGTCAGTTCCAACCATCCTTTTAAAGTGTGTTCCTATCAACGGCAAGTGACCTATTCTGTTGTTAATTTGATGTTTAACAGGGACAAAGGTACCCAGTGACACGGTTAATGTGGTGCTGCTCACCATGCAGCCCCCATGAGCACTGCTGGGGAGGGGAGGTCCTGGGACTTGTTGAGCTTGGAGCAGTGCGGTACAGTACAGGCCCTCTGCAGGACACCTGGGGATAGTGTTTGCCAACAGGAATGTGGGAGTTCATATTTCTGAAGAGGGAAAATAACCTATGGAAAATGAATGAATGCATTAAAACCTGCTCTTAATATAGGATGCAGGGCTGCATCTTGAGTTTATGTCAATCATTTCACAAATATTTACACTCAGAAGAGAAGCCAGAACTTTGGGAGAAACCCAATGAAAGGGCAATAGCTCCGAGCTGTTCACCCAAGACTAGAAAGTGATTGCTTTTACTAGTGAGGCAGAGGATATTACTGATAATTAGATCAGCAATTAATAAGTTCCTGATATGGGAGCAGTATGTAAGTAGGTCAAGAGGAGAAGTGATTATGTGCAGAGTGAAGGAACTGATAAGTAAGCATGAGTTTGCCCTGGAGGGAGACGCTGGCAAGGTGCTGTAGCATTGGTTGCTGGAGGATGAGTTCCCAGAATATATCTGGTATGATTACATTGTCCTCTACTGAAGTGCAGCCCCATCCACCCATGGCAGTTATCTCTTCCGGTCACACTACTCTCACGTACTCTCAAGTAGCTGGGAAGGTGGGCTTGGGCCGGGCAGTACTCTTGGTAGTTGTTAAATTTGGTTTTGCATCATTCTGCTTCAGTGCAGGAGAGGCAGTTTTACTGGCTACAAAAGTAATGTCATTTCAAAGAATATAAAGTGGTTGTTACAGAAAAATCGAGAATATTTACTAGTGTCACTGTAACTAAATAATTAAAAGTAGGATAGAGGTGTTTGTTTAGTGCTTTCAGTAGAAAATATTGGCACTGTTAGTGGTAATATTTTAGCGATTGCTTCTACTTGTAGTGATTTCTCCATGTCAAAAACTAGCATGTAGCCCTATACTGGGAGGGCTTGACCATTGTTTTGGAAATGTCTGAAGATACAGTGGTGCAAAACTGCAATCATAAAAGTAGAGGTCCCAAAGAACTTGAAAAAAGTAGTATTTTAGCAGAGATAATGCTAATTTTACAGACTGAAATAATGACAGAAGCTCTGGGGAGTATATACCATTAGCTAGTTACACTTGTCTGAGGAGCTGGTATTACAGCTGAAAAGAGGTTTAAACTGTTAAAAATAATTTAAAAAGTAATCTCAAAAAGCTGTGACTTACGGAGGAGTGAGGAAGTTTTAGCAAGTCTCTCTTGATTCTAGGTCTTTGTATTCCCCTAGTTTCCAAGCCCTAGGGGAAAGAGTCATATCTATTTCTGTCAATAGGTAAGATATCAACAAATGTAGAACAGCTGTATGAGTTCATATTTTAAGGAGATATATGTAGATTTCTGCACATGAACACAACTTCCTCAATTACATTTATTTTTGTTACCTTTTTGTATTATTCCTATAGTAATTGGAGGAGCCTCCTATGGAGGTTTGACAATAAGCATGGTTGCAGTGGAGAAGGGTGTTAGATGTGAGGACATATTCCTGAAAAAATTACATGGCCTTTGTGGCAGAGTTAATGCAAAGAAAAGATAAAGATCTTTAATATTAAAGCATGGCTCTTTCATCTGTCTTGATGTTAATAGTGTTTTCAGGTCTCCAAAAAGGGATGAACAAGAGCTGTGTTACAGAGAGGATGGCAGAACTTCCAAAGTCATCTAGCTGTGTGAATCTCTCTGAGCATTCTCAAATCCTGTAGTCAAAGAAAGTAAGCTATTGCACAGTAACTTTAGAAAAGCTTCTGGATCCTGGGCAGCCTTGTCAGAGCTGTCAGATGAGAGTTCAACTAATTCAGTGTCTTTTCAGCTGTGTCTGCTCAGAATGTCAGCTAGAGATAGCAACATTTCTAATTGATTCATTTTTATTGGGTTTTTTTGGTGTTTTTTTTTTTTTTTTTCAGAATTTGTCTGTTTTTTGTTTGGGCTGAATCCTGGATTGTCTCTAGGCAGTATCTGATAGTATCTATGAAAGGAGACATGTTTATCAGCCTCACAGAAGATGAATGGGATGCAGGAAAGAGGTAGGGCATTGCAGTGGTACAGCTGTGTGAATGAGTGGTTTTCCAGGTTTGCTGGCAGCTTAAAAATACACATAACATGGTTCAACAGAAACATTATTCTGGTACTGAACAAAACATTTATTTGGTTATATAAGGTGCTGGTGTGAAAAACACATCCACATTTCAGATTTCACAATCCTGGGAAAGCAATGCTTAAGCACCTGGGAAATTATTGCAGAAAGCAAATGTCCGAAATAAAAAAAAATTCAAGGCTTCCTTGTAATCTTTGTCAGAGAACTATAGCCTCCCAGTTTTAAAATTTCTGAATCTGGGTGAGGCCTTTTAAGTAATTGTATCAGCATGCCTTCCTAATAGCAGCAGCTTCTTGCAACTCCTGTGGTCACAGGGCAGTCCTAGTCAAAATTTTCTCCCCTTACTGATTCATATTATGAAGTAATTCTAAAAGTGTTTCCCCTATTTGTAATGTTTCAAAAGCTATATGTGGCACTCCTTATTCCCTTACAGTATCAGCCACACTGGTTTCTATACAGGTTTTTTAAACAGTAAAAGCCTGAATAATAAACACAATGTAACCAATGTTTTTATTTGGTTTTAATCTCAAACATGTACTTGAGTGCTATTATTGGAAGGTGTATATTCCTTTTTAGTGAATGCCAGCATAATTATTCCAACAAAGTCACGTAGTACAGTTATATCTTTGCCAAATCTTACAGCTGTTATGAAAGTTCTGTTATACTGTGATGTTTTGGCTTCCTAATTTTTGGCTTCCTGGAGTTTAAAAACAAAAAACCAAAGGGTTCCTTTACACCATTCCAAGTGGTTGGGTGCTCAGGACTGTACAAACAGCAGAGTTCCGTCATGGGGGATTGTCTGATTTAAAACTGTTGTTTCTAAATGCATTTGGATGAAAGAATCAGTAAGATTTTTCCCTACACAAGATTCAGGAAAGCTTAAAATGAATCAAAGCCAATTAGCACCCTGTTTAGGCTTCTAACTTAGAAATGAGGTGACCTGAGCTTACTGTTGCTTTCCTACCCTTCTTTCCTCTTGCTTTTTCTGCAGTGCTGTGTTCTCTATATCTCTGAGAAAGACAATCCAAGATAGTTATTTATTTCTCATGACATTTTCTAACACTTTAGATACTTAGCTAATGCACTATAATTTTAGCTTATGCTCTTTCAATTAGTAAGACAAATTTCTTGTTTTGCCCATTTACTGGCTGTTTTCATGCTGCACTCATTATCTGTCTTGTTCCAGAGGAACAGACTTTTCAATTGGGAATGGGTCAAGAGAGCACACTCAAAATTACTTCTGACAAGCTGCTGACATTTTTCTGCACCTAAGAAGTTCTAATCTTCATGCTAATAAGGATTTATTCTCACAGACTTCAATAATTGTTGATGGCTTTAGAAATAAAAAAGTAGTACTTAAGTCATGAACAATCTTCTCCTGCAGAATGTAAGCTCAGTGAAGTGGCACACAGCACTTATAAAACTGAAGACTATATGTCTTTAATAGAAAATATTAATTAAAAAAGGGAAAACAAATCCAGCAATGCTTTTTTTTATGACTATATAGCTTAGAATTATTTTTTTTCTTCATTAGGGAAGCATAGTTAACAATGGGAACAGTTAAATTTACATCTTAATTTTTGGAAATTACATCAAACATGTATTTTTATAATTTTATTTATTTGTGTGAGGAGGAAGAGTGCAAGCTGTAATATTAGATAACATCACAGAAATCTAAGCACTGGATTGCTACTCCTAGTTTTTCAGCATTAAAGTCTCATCTAATAATTGTAATGGAGATTCATGTGGTTCCTCAGTAATAATATGATTTAATGAAGCCAATGTACATATAAAGGTTTGGGGTTTTGTTCTTTTTTATTTTGTTAAAGGTGAAAGATGAAAGAAAGAAGTCTCTTGTTTAGAGTGTGTTATCTGAAATGATCTCTTTTGTTGGATCATGAATGTGGAGGAAGAATTGGAGCAGAAAGCTTGTATCATTATTAAATGAAATTCATAGCTTAAGAAATTTTTTCGTGGAGTTTCTGCATAGATGAAATCCAACTTCTTCAGTGTTAATGCTTGGGTCAGTGCTGAACAGGATGGCAGATCTCAGGACAAAGGAAGACAGGGAGAGGACAGCAAGGAGAGGACTGGTGGGATGGTGAAAGATGTGCCACAGCAGCACTGTGCTGCTTTTAAATCCGTAGTAGATGGGATTATAGATGGGTCATTGTAGTTACATATTTCAGAGTCCTGCCACATGCTCCTACAGCATAAAATCAATTTTTACTACACTTGTTTTCTGCTGCTTTTGGTAGCAATCCAGTTACCTGTATCTGGTAATACTTGTGCTCCTGAATGGTGCTTTCTGCCTTTCTCCTAGTGATGCACTGCTCCCCAAAGTACCCTTGTGCTGTGACAGTCAGTGAAATCCACAGTACTTGCAACTAAATTAATGTCCTATTGCACTAAATTTACATCAAACACTACTGTATTTCCAAATATGTTTCACTCTAGGCTTACATATAAACATTTGTGTGGGTGACGATATAGATATATATTTTTAATTTTCAGCAAAAAGCAAATATTGTCAAGCACTATGCAGTTAACCACCTATGACTTTTTGCATGAATGATTTATGTTCTATCTACACAGAATTTAGATTTAATTTGTATGGAGAAGCTATGACGGATGCCCTCTGGGTATATTACACAAAATTGGTATCTATCAAGATTGAATGCTTGACACACAACAGGGCAATTGCCTGCAATCTGGAAGTGAGAAAGTCATAAAGAGGAGCAAGAAAGCAGAAAAGGCACTCACATCTGCATAAGTATGCAAATACAGCTGATGGAGTGACTCAAAATCACAGCAATACTTTGGAAAGTCCTGAGCATGTTTATCTGCCCTAAGGAGAACAAAACTATAGAAGCAGATGAATACGAGAGAGAATTGAGCAGGGATGATACGAATGCTTATGTAAAATTTTATCTTTACTAGTGTCAGCAAGATGTCATTTCTATTCTTGTTTTCAAATAGCTTTAAACTAGATCAGTGCTCTCATCTTTGTGTTGGCTTTCAAATGGGGAGATGTGGTTTCAATGCCTGTACTCTGTGCATACTTCCTGTGTGAGTTTGGACAACAAGGGGATCCCATCTGATCCCACGGAAGGAAGCCTGAGGGCTGGCAAGTATGCTGTGTGCTGAGTTGTTAGTGATATTTGTGGGGTACTATCAACAGGGAAGGTTGTATAACACTGCCAATATCAGCCTGTGACTTCTGTGAGGTAGTGCAAAGTCCAGTTTAATGCATGCATAGACTGATTTAAGCAACAAGAGCCTAATTTCTGATTGCATTAAGGGGTGTATGTGCACTGACTCAGCGCCGACCTCCTCATCCTTCACATAATGCGTGTTTAAGGCAGTATTACCAAGCCTTGCCTGTACTGAGCAGCAACTTAACTATGCAGTAGGTAGGAAGCTGCTGATACCATGTGAAACGTTGCAAAATTTTTCTTGATCTGAAAAACCCCATCTCTTCTTCTTGAAAGAGAAGAGAGGTGTGTGGGTGATCCACTCGGTTGCTGACAACTGTACAGTGCCAATGTCATTAGTAGCAAACTTTCTTTCAACAGGTGTGAAAGGAAGGAGGGTTGCTTGGGACTTGTTTGAAAAGTGTGCACCCAAGCCAAGAGGCAGGGCTACTTCTCTGGCACCTGCTTTCATCTGCTGCTTAGAGATGGGAAGGTCATTTGAGTTATGGGGAAGAGGAGGCTGCACTTCTGGAAGGATGGAAAAGAAAGATGAATTGCTTTCATGGGTAGAGGTGTTGTCTGTTGACAGGCTTAAGAACTGCTGGAATGACTGGTATTGTTCAGGTCCATGTTGTTCTGTGAAACAGTAAAACTCACATTACAGAAGGAGTTGATGACCCCAGTGCATACAGTATGTGATATTTTTAACTTGCTCTTCAATTAATGAACTACAGATAGAAAAAAAAACACACCAGTGTTTGAGTTAGAAATAGTTCAGACACTTTAAACACTCTTATTCCAACCCTAAGAAACCAGATGTGAAGCCAAATGTGCTTGGGCCAGGTTCTTGTGAGACAGTGGAATTCTGCTGACTTTAATGATACTAACATTCCAATTTTTTTTTTAAAGAAATATTCTATTCTAGTGCTTGGAAAATCAGTATAGCCTATCTGTAATACCAGTCCTTGCGGAGGCTGCATACCAATGATGAATTCTGTAGTTTGTCATGATTTCACCTAAATGAAAAAGTGCTATGGGAAGGTATTGGAGCTATCAAACCCGAACTTTTAAAATTGGCTTTTATTACACTTCTGGCACCTTGAATTAGACTTCCACAGATTAGATAGCCACATATTGGACTTGCATTTTAAAATGCTACACTTAGGAATGGAATAAAAAAAGAATTGGAAAAAAAAAGAGCTCTGAAGGTCACAATGGAAAAGACAAGAAAATGGAAACCTTTTTATTAAAAACCAAAACAAACAACAAACCTGAAAGGATCTTAAGAGTTATGAGGAACTTTTGTGAGAAATCATAGAATGTCTTGGTTTGGAAGGGACCTCTAAAGGTCATCTAGTCCAACCCCCCTACAGTAAGCGGGGACATCTCACACTAGAACAGATTGCTCAGAGCCCCATCAAGCCTGACTTTAAATGTCTCCAAGGATGGGGCCCCCACCACTTTTCCAGGCAACCTGTTCCAGTGATCCACCATCCTCATATTAAAGAACTTTTTCCTAATGACCAACCTAAATCTACCCTTCTCTAGCTTGAAACCATTACCCCTTGTCCTATTGTTACATGCCCGAGTGAAAAGGTCTTCCCCAGCCTTCTTACAAGATCCTTTCAAGTACTGGAAGGTTGCTATAAAGTCCCCCTGGAGTCTTCTTCAGGCTTAACAACCCAAGTCTCTCAGCCTGTCTTCATAAGAGAGTGCCCCAGCCCTCAAATCTTTTTTGTTGCCTTCCTCTGGACACACTCTAACAGATCCACGTCCTTCTTTTGGGGACTCCAGACCTGCTCAGTACTCCAGGTGAGGTCTCACCAGGGCAGAGTAGAGGAGCAGAATCACCTCTCTCAATCTGCTGGCCACACTTCTTTTGATGGAGCCCAGGATGTGGTTTGTCCTCTGGGCTGCAATTGCACACTAGTGGCTCATGTCCAGCTTTTGATCCATTAGTACCCCCAGGTCTTTTTCCACGGGGCTGCTCTCTGGCCTGTCTTCCCCCAGCTTGTATTCATATTCCTGGTTGCCCTGCTGCAGGACCCTGACTTGGCCTTGCTGAACCTCATGAGGTTCACCTGGGCCCACTTCTCCAGCTTGTCCAGGTCCCTTTGGATGGCATCCCACCCCTCTGGCATATTGACTGCGCCACCCAGCTTGGTGTCATCAGCAAACTTGCTGAGATTTTTAATATATTTAAATATATATATATACACACACACATATATCTCAATCTTGTTATCATAGCACTGGGGGTAGATGTGTTGGTTAAAATGACTAACATTTTAAAAACAAGAAAGAGGTGGTTCTAAAGCTTTCGAATGGGTGTAGATGCAAGCTTCCTATATATAACCTTCAGTAGTGATTGCTGACACCTAGAAATCTTCTGCCATCTTTGCTTTTTGTAGTACCCGCTTAGTCTCTGGGCCATCTGCTCTTCATTTCAGTTCAACAGTACATTTAGATGAGTAGCGTTAGTTCATGTCTCTACTTGTGAGTTATGCCTTTCTTGTTGGCCTGAATCTAGTATGTGTATTTAGTGTTTGTTACAGTCTGTCTAGCTTTAAGAGCACTTAAGTGTTTGAGATGGTGTGATGGTGTCCATAGAATTGGCCATTTATCTGTGAGGGCTGACACATTTGTGAAGTGTCTGGAAAGCTCAGCTCTGGTTGAAGGCTGTGGGAAAGGAGAATAAGCCAGTTACATCTGCAGTAATAAAAAGAAAATTTCGTGTCTAAGTCTATTGTAATATGGTACATTTTTAGCAAGATTTAGAGCTCATTTCTCTTCTTTTATACCACTGTAACTTGATTTAATGAATGTATTTCTTATCTACTCCAGTGTAAGTGGGAGGCAGGTTTCTAGGGCTGGTATGGAGTAATCAGAACAGTTTTTAATTTAACAGCACCAATTCACTAGAGGGTAGTGATATTAATTTTAAACAATTCTGTGAACTATTGTGAAATGCACTTCTATTAAATGATGAAATGTGCTAGTACTAGTAGAAAAAAAAAAATACCCTTCCTTAAGAGGATCTTATTTGTTTACTCACCAGATAAGAACAAAATGTTATATGTAAATGGAAAACCACAGCAAACCTTAAAAGAAACCCTGTATTTTTCTTTTGACTTATGATTATACAGCAATGATGAATAAAACTTTCTGAAGTCTATTTGCTCATTCAGTTTAAACTGGAAAAAAAGCTTTCAAAGGATAGCTGTCAATAGCCTATTTCTGCAGTCTGTAACTGCAGCAAACCAGCTATATAGACAAATCTAATTGCATTAGTGCAGCCCTGTCTGAACACTGCTGCTGGGAGGGGCTTTTCCCCCAGTTGACCTGTCTTCCAAGCAAAGCCTTTCACTGAACTTCAGCTTTTCTTCTGATTAATCCCACGCATTTTGGTTGTACAATAGCTGTTGCTGTGAGAATTACCAAACACATTATCTGCTCTTTCACAATTACTGTTTTTATCAGGAAGGAGATGATGCATTTTATTAACTGCTTACGATGTACTCTGCTATCTCACTGTTGAGCTGCTAGGAAATGGAACTAGGAAATGTCAAAGGTTTTTTCTTACAAAGCCAAAGAGATACTGAAGCATTTATGACACATCAGCTTATGAAATATTATTTATGGGAGCATTAGATTAATGATATTTTAATGTTATTCTTCAAGGCACATTTCTCCATTACTACAAATGTTAGGGAGCAAACATACAAGCTCCTCCCCTGTCTTTCCATGTTATAAAAGCATTTCTTCTGTAATGTGTAGCAATTAATTCACTGTGCAAAGTAAATACCTGCATAGGAGAAGACTTTTCTCTAGACAGCCTGCACATATCCTTGATGACAATGTAAATTCTTACTGTGTAATACAAAACATAGAATGCCATAAAAATATTCCTAGCTAAGAAAGAAATTATTTTTTTTTACTGTTAATTTCTATTGAAGCTCATAAATTAAAGTCTTGCTTTCAAGTGCTAGTTAGGTATTCCCTTTAGCCTTGGCTTAGCACTAAATACTTCAGTCACCTATTTAACTTGAAATATGAATGTCTTTGAAATATACTGTAGAAACAGTGTACATGTACAAACACAGTTTAAAAAAAAAGGCAAATAGACACACAGGCTCCATGAGGTTTTGGTTTCTTGTGCCAAGAAAAGGGTATTGGAAATTTTTTGTTGTTTTGGTAAGATGATGTAGGATGACATTATTGGCAAAAGCAAATAGGCACTTGGGAGCAGGGAGGCCAGCTTGCAGTGATTCCCACTAGGATAGGAGGCAAATCCCCTCCTAGGCTTGAAGGTGAGGCTGATTCTTACCATGGAGCTGTAATCACCCCTGTGGTCTGCTGGATCTCCTCATGCCTCTGCTCCTGTTCTCCACTGAAATGCTCGTTCGGATTCTGCATTCTCAGTTCTAGAGGATGTGAACTCAACATGGATTAGACATGTTTTCCTTCTTTTACATGCTGCTTCCAGCAGTTATGAGCCACCTGAATTCTCTAGAGAAATCTAAAATATTGAATCAATAACCAGTGAATATTTCCTAAGATGTTATGGTAACTGATGAATAAAAGTCTGACAGATTAATTCTGTTTTTCCATAGTTTTCTACTTAATCAAGTGAAATCTGTAACAACAGAAAACAGAATGTTTTTTTTTTTTAACTGAGAGTTTAGACTCTCTTATATTCCAGAAGCAGCAGGAGACCAGATCTACTTCCTATGCATTAGGAATGCAAAAGCACTTTATTGTGAGAATGTGAATCACCTAATTTGTCTGTGTCTAAAGAATGTACCAGCTTTTAAGTGGAGCAGCTTAGAGAAGAAAAAAAGTAGCTAATTAGCAAATGCATTTGTATGCACATTTTTGTGGCTGATTTTATAAGGCAATGGCCATATAAATCTGATCACAAAATTCACATGCTGACTTTGGTCTTTTGAGGGCCTTTTTAAAACCTTTGCTTGTGCAGTGTTTTGTACAAGTTTGCAAAACTGTGGGCAAAGCTTCTAAATCTTACAATTTCCTGTTTCAGTATAGATGTTTTCTGTAAAAGTTTGGTTAAGTTACTGCATACCTTGACAATGTATATTTCATAAAATACAATGTAGACGTTCTCATATATAACAATATATTATTAGATAGATCTGTCAGAACAAAACATCTTTAAAAATAAAATTTGCAGGCACTTTCATACAGATGTATCTGCCTTTAACAAGTGTTGATCTCTACTGGTAAAGAAAAATCTCTGATTTTCATTACTGATGACATTTAATGGCTTTATGCTGAGTATTCAGGACAGCAGAAGCCCTTGTTGCCATCAGACTTAGTGTAAGCTGATAAAGTAATGCTTGCATTAAAGATTCTTATATTAAAAAATATTTCTATTTTAAGATTTTCCTCTGTGAAACAAACCATAAGCAGGGAAAAGAGATGCTCCACCAGGCAGCCTAGCTGTGTTATTTTCCCTCTCGTTAAGAATACTGGCAGGATTATTTAAAATCAGTTGAGGCAGGGCTGCACCATGTGAGGTATTTGAGGTTTGACAGAAAGCATAGGTCTTGGGTTTTCATTGGGCAGGTTTCTGTGTCTAACAGGAGCTGACTTGACAGGGATGGTCTGGCTGTGGCTGCCTCTCACTGGCTACGGGTGGTTAAAGTGCTTCAGCTCCCTGCTCTGGTGGGAAGCTATGGTGGATTTTGGCAGAGGTGATGTCATACCAGATTAGCGAGCTACACTAAGACTGCCTGATCCTGGGGTTCCATAGGAAACAAGTGGAGGGGGAAGAGGAAGAGAGCAGAGGTGGCCTTTAAGTGGACTACTTGCCCTGCAGCCTTTGCTGGACAGTTATGCTGAGCCCTCTGCTGTGATGTGGAGCTCATGGGCTGCAGGCTAGCCAGCATGTGAGCTATGATAGCCAGCTGTTTGGGTGAAAACACCCACCTGCAAAGTAAATACTTAGAAATTCAATTTTTCTGCTGCTGCTCAGGTGTTTGAGAGCAGACTGGACTAGCAGTCAGTTTGCATTATGTTTTGATTGCAAAGATTTTTCCATATTGGCATAGTCCTCTGCTTAACACAGTTATTTGTTATTTGCTGGTGAGGCAGGATGGCAATCAAATATTTTACTGGAAATACTGTAAATAAATAGATTTATGTATTATTGAAGGAGAAGGGGAAGTCTTCCTTTCAAAAGGGATACCATTACTTCCCACAAATCCTAAACTTTGGCCTTAAAAAAAAACCAAAAAACCTAACATGTCTCAGCCAGTAAAATTTTGGACTGAATAACATAGACTGAACAAATCCTGAGGAGGCAGGTGTGAAGGTGGCTGTGTTGACAGACAGTGCATATCTAGTGATGTAATTTACTGCTGTTCAGCTTTACTGACCTTTTGAAGGATTAAAATAAAAATATTATCCTCTGTGGCTTGAGTGATTTCAGCTGTTTCAGCTACTGTACTCAACCACACAAAGGCTTCATTTCCAAGAAGCCCCAAGGGGACACAGAGTTGAAGAAATTTCTAATAGTTTGAGGTCTGATTGTTATAACCCTGAGTTGTAATGGTATGCAAGGGCGCGGAACATTGTTGTTTATTTTGTCCTAGCTCAAGTGACATCTTTTTATTGCATTTCTGTTTAAAAAATGCTTTTCAAAGCCTTGTGCAGGGGAATACAACATCAAAACAGTGGAAGAGTAATGTGGTTTTTTTTGTTTGTTGGGTTTTTTTGTTTGTTTCAGTTTTGTTTGGTTTTTTTTGTTTGTTTTTTTTTACTTGAGATTTCAAGCTCCTTTCTGTGAGAGCATACAGAGCAAGTATGATGTGAAAGGAAACATGATTTCCTTGCTGTGTGAGTTGTGGCAGGTGGTATCAGGCACATCTGTGGGGCAGCAACCTCTCTGTGGCTCCCCCAGCTGCTGTTGCACTGTTGGAGCTTAGGTGCAAAGTGTACAAAGGTACACAGCTGTCATCTGGTTTTTGAGGTGGAGAAAGGAAGGAATGACACTTCTGTTACTTCAGCCAATTTTTAACATTTCTCTCCCTATTCTCACCGGTCTTTGGAGCTTTACTGAGAAATACATTTTGCCATTCAATGGTAAACACATTTGCCCTTGCACATAAATGTCCACTGAAGCCATCACTTTATTAATTGTGACCAAGATACTCAGGTAACACCTTACCTGATGTTCTACCACTACAAAAAGTTGCCATGAAATGGCAGAGTCCTGTCCTTCCCTGGTCCTAGCAGACCACTACCACGCTTGTGAGATTTTTCCTCTGTTGCCGGGGCATTCACATGGCCCAGGTGAGCAAGAGGATCAGGATGAAAAGTAATGCAACAACAATAAACTCTGTGCCCTGGTCCAATTTATCACACTGCTGTGCAAACACTTTTAGCAGAAATGCTGGGCTATGAATGGTAAAACTTGAGCTCCCAGAAAATAACATGTAGACAAGTTCAGAATCCACATAAGCCACTAATTGTATGACAAATCAGAGAAGGAACATATGCTAAACTGCCCTAGTATTTGTCGTTCTTAATATCTGATTTATTATTTGTAATGTGTTTCTTATTGTACGTCAAAGTTCATTAGTGTTCTATCCTAGCAAAATTGTGACAGGCTTTGACTGGAAGTAACAGGAGCTTAATGTTATATTTAGCTATTGCAAGGAAGATGTTTTTTGAGTTAAATCCACAGTACTAAAGGGGTGAAGGGAGATGAAATTAAGAAACTGCTGTACTAAAGCAGAACTAAAATCAATTTTAATTTATTATCTTTCTCTGCCAGTGGCCAGTGCTGGGTACTTCAGGAGAAGATATGAGAAACACTGATAATTGCTTTCACGGGAAATATTTTTCTGCTGCTTCTCTTATTTTTGTGGCTACCATATCTTATGATACAATGTGTCAAATTCTTTCCAAAATTGTACTCTGATAATCTTTTTATAGCACCTCTAGAAGTTTTTCTATTGAAATAATAATCTCTTCCCTTTAACAAAACCACAACTAACTATTCTGCTTTTTGGCCTCAATGATACTCCTTCTGTAAGATCTCGTAGGCTTATTATGCTGTGAGTAGATAAAGTATTTAGCTTCACAAGCTTTTAAAATAACTGTCTTCCAGCTTCACAGAACAGATGACAAAAGAAGTAGAGAGAAGTTCCCATTATGACTGCTGTATTGCTTAATGCTCCATATAAATTACCATGTCATAGCTCTGTGGCGATTTACTTAAAAGGATGACTTTTTTCTGAAGCTGAGATTTCTTAAAAAAAAAAAAAAAAGCAGGAAAAAGGGAGGAAAAGGACAGGGGCATGAAAAAAAAGGACAGAGGGCGGGGACATGTAAAGGGACATTAAAACATTGCCATATTAATTGCCATTTCATGATTGGCCTTGCTCATTGCAGATTATTGCATTTCCAATTTTTTTTTTGGCTCAGGCTATACCTTAAAGAGCACACCCACATGCTTTGATACGTGTGGACATTGTCACATTACCCACATCAGCTGTAGGTGTCTTTGTCCCCAGAATGCCGTTAACCACTAGAAGTACACCACATTGCCTTGCTGATTATCTGCTGTGGTGTTGGCAAGGGTGCAGAGCTTGGTGTTGTTTTCAGGGCCATTTTGATCAGACTCAGCTTTAAGATAAATGGAAGAAGGCTACTCTTTCTGTGAAAAACAAATGTCCTCAGAAAGTTTTGTGTGCAGTGAAAATGTTTCTCAAGAGAAACCATTTTCTCACACAGATTTTACGATCTTGTAACTCCAGAATGTGTCATGGCTGGTTGTGCTTTGTAGAAGCTGATGGATTGAGATGTGAGTAGGCAACGTTGCCATGCCTCAGCAAACTTTGGGTGTCTTGTGGTATCTGGAAAAAGACAGCCAGGAGCTGAGGTGGACATAATGCACTGTATGACTTGGAGGTTTCCCATCTATGTATTTCTCCTTCTAGCAGTATATATGGAAGGGAAGGGCTGAGGAAGGAGAGTTAATGCAACCATACCAGTTAATGAAAGCAGTAAGCATTCACAGACCTGCCTGGCAACCCAAGAAGCTGGCTGCTCTCCCCTTTCCCAAGAAACTAAGAACTGTCGCAGTGTCTGTTTCCTTCAGTTTCATCACTACCATCAAAACTGATCTCTGATGGAAAAGGTCACATGCAACCCCTACTTCCTAGGCATCACTTCCACAAACAGTGTATTTTCAAATGCAAAGTGTTGCCCTGCCTACACCCAATGGACATGTAGTCTCTGAACATATGATCTATCATGTAGGTGTTATACAACTCTGGAATTTTTACCTCCAAGAATCTATGCCAGTTTACATCAGCTGAGAATTCAGTTTTTTCTGTATTGTTTTCTTAGAACCTTACAATAGAAAACTAAATACAGAAAATGTGCGTAACATTCAGTTTTTCTTATTTCAGGGAGAGTGGTTCTAATTGGGCACTTGAAGTAGTCAGTACTGCATTTTGCCTGAATGGTTTAGTTGTACTTTAACACTTAGTTTTCAAACTGAAACACCAGATTTGTTCCTACAGCCAGGACATGAAGGCAAACTATCAAGCTACCCTATTGTATATAGTTGTGAAAACATAAATTAACCTCAGGCAGTTTTTTTTAACTGCATTTCATGACCTTTTTAAAAAACATTAATGAGCATTTAAAGTCTTTTCCCCGTGTGGCTAACACTCTCGTAGTTCAGTGCTAGGTAAGATGCCACAGTTTTGCATTATCACTTGGAAAAACATTGACACAAAACCCCAGCTGATTCTCAAGAGATGACAGCCTTCTACCTTTATGCCAAGAAGATTAAGACTAGCATGTTTGTAGTGGCTAAATATAGATTTTGGACAGCCTTTTCCAAAGGAAAGGTACGGGATGAAATACTTGCTCGCGAACATAAGTGCACAAGCAATTGGGTTTTTGAATAGGTGAAAAGATGACTGTTTCTGAAGCTCAAATGCATTGAGCAGTTGTTATTGTATGATTAAGCCACCTAGAGGCTGCAGTTGCATGCATTTACCAGTCTAGTTTGAAGGTTAAAGGGTTTGATGTTCGTTGTTTTTGGTTGTTTGTTTGTTTTTGGTTTTTTTATTATAGTCTGGAAGAAATGAAAGCATGGACAAGGAAACCTTTGTATTTCTCTGAGTACAGCCTTCAAAATAATGTCTATCGTTCTTTGTTATTTAAATACTACCTTGCAAACAGTGGGGGAAAGAATCACTGTTCTCTTTAACCCAGGGACACAGACATACTATTTTTTTAACAAACATTTAGAACAAGTAGAAAAAAGGCATTAGAAAGTCAGCAAAAGCCAATTATCCCCACACAGACATGACAAACACAGTTTCTTCCTCTGTGGCAGACAGTGGTCTGGAAGTCTGATTACTACTCTAATATAAATCCATATATTCTCCAACTGTATATGAAGTGCCATGCAGCAGCATGTGCATGAAAACTATAACAATCATATAGATAAATGTTCATGAGCAAACAGAAAGCATCTGATATTGTGTGCCTGTCCTCTCTTGTAAGGAAAGATAAAGTTCTGCTGCAAGAGAAATTGCCCTAGAGATGCTGTTTTGCTCTGGGCCCTGGGGTTGTTGCATTTGTAGTTGAAGTTGTTGGTTTTGGTCACACAGCAACTTTATTGGCCCCTCTGAAACACAGGCTAGCAGAAAAGATCCACTAGACCAGTTCTGCATCCTTTAACAATTGTCGAAGGGGAAGCAAGTTTTGTATGTCTACACTTTCAATATTTTTCTAAAAAGCCTTTCCCCTTCCATACACACATTTTACCATGCTTTAATTGGGTTCATCTTCTCAACCATGATAAGTATTTACTCTTTGTCACCAGAGTGCACTGGGCAAATTTCTTTTCTGCTCTTTCTTTCCTAAACCCAAATTCAAGGCACTTCCATTTTAAAGGCAAAACTTCCTTATTTCGGCACACAGGTCTTGACATCTTGACTATTTGGACTTACAGGATCCTTCAGTGATACATTCCATGGATTTTCCTTTGCTAATTCCGCAAGGCTGTCATACAAGGAGGGTTAGATAAAGAGTGTGCAAGATAATTTAGGCAAATTTTGAGTAATGTGTGCCAAAAGATTTGTGTTGCTGTAATGGAGAGTAAAAGACAATGTTATCTATTTGTCACAGACTTTTTTCAGATATTTTAATTCTTGAATCACAGGGGTGCAAGTAAATGTATGGAGACACCCAGGTGACCGTGGGTTTGGCAGCTAGGTTGTGTGGATACCCCCTCTGCACTTCTGATACTAGTCAGCTTGCAGGTGCGATGCAAAGCCCAGTTCTTGATATCTTTACTTTTGATTGGGACAGAGGGAGAAGGTGTTATTTCCAACAGTTTTGAGAGAAGCTGTGCTAAGAGAAGATTTTAGAAAGCAGTATTGGGCAGGTCAGTTCTGAAAAAGTCTTTGTATCCTAGTGCTAGTCATGTGGTCCCTCTGTGCTTCTTAAAAATGGGTTTGAAAATGAGGGTCCAGATGCATGTGATTCATTCAGTTAACTTTAGGATTGCTTTTTGCCAGTCAGAGAGAGAAATCCGGCAATACCCTGTGAAAGTCACTGCAGAGACTTGAATGAATCATGTTCTTAAATCTGAGAACAATGGAGGTTGTAAACAGGCTTTCTTGTGACATTTGAGAGCAGGATTTCAAATAAGTTATTGTACTTTCTCCCTAACTAACTTTTTGTTCTCTAGGGACATTGGATGTAAGATAAGCTTTATTTAATACTGTAGATATTAATCCAGGTGGGTAATAAAAATTATGAAATAAGATACCTGGAAACAGATTCTATTCTTGCTATTAGTGTGCTTCTGTTCTCCTTTTCATATTTTGCCTTTTCCTCTTTATCTCTTTTATCCTCATATTCGTCTACATTTATCCCATCTTTATCCTCTTCAGCCTCCATCAAAATCAATGAATTTGTAGCAGATCTGGAAAAAGCTCAGATGAAGATGCTCTGCAGTCATAGGCCATGTACTGGTGACACATTGACTCTCTGGATTTTTGTTACTGGAGTGGTCTTCAGTTTTGGTTGTCTATCTCTTTCCTATCTTTTATGTCCACCTTCTGTCAGTATATTGATTATTAGGGCACGTATCTCTTATATCAATAAGACCACAGACAGGCCTTGCCCTTCCTGGTATGGTATTAGCAGGCTACCCTACAATATCTGGGGCGGAGACAGTTGCTGACAATACCAACATCTATTTAGTGCAGATTTGGTTCTTGCTATACTTGATTTTTGGGGATCCATTTTGTCTTGTTCAAGATTTTCTTTATAGGTATTAAAAAAAAAATAAAAATCTGTAAAGCTGACTATCTGGGGGTAAAACTTGCATGACAGCCTTAGCATGAGACTGTATCAGGTGAGCAGTTTGAGCTCATGTAGGCTTATCCAAGCTGTATCATGAGGTGCTTTGACAGTAATGGTTAGTAATGGTTTCATTCTGCAAGGATGCACTTTAACTTAGGGTTCCAAATCTGCAAGACCACAACAGAAAAATCCTCAAACTTCAGCACTTTATTTTGCTATGGGTACTGGCATCTGCTTATGGGAAAGCTGCAAATTTTAAATTGCAGCCTATAGTTACTACTACCTTTAAAAATAACTATTAGAAGCTAGGTCACAGTGAAAGAACTTGTGAAAAATCCTGAGAGGTGTACACCTGTCTCTGAATGCATCCACCTATAACTTAAGATCTGGCTTTTAACTTCTGTATTACTTTGTCTTATTTATGTATTTCACTGTTCATCCAGGAGATGAGGTAGAACATCACCTAGAAGAGCTCAGTTACAGCTTAGTGAACAAGCCCTTCACTGATGTGGAGGAATTAACCACAGAATAAGGGTTAATTGTCTCTGAATTTGCTTGCCAGCTGTGAAGGGCCAAATGAAAATACCAAATATATATGCCATGGATGTGGCAGTGGGCAAAACAATCTAATTTATGGTTTGGATGTCAGACCTAAGTAATATGATATGAAAGGGCCTATGGTTCATTGTTATGATTCATAGCTATGGTAATAGTAGGCACACAACCTAAAGCATAGGGCTGCCAGCCAATTAGCTGTGAATTCATAGAACTTCACTGAAGCGTCAGAGGCAAAGACAAAACACTAAAATGTTTTCTAAATGAATATGATCTATTTATACCTGTTTCCTACCATGTGATCCATACCCCTGTCACATGTACTCTAGCCTCTGCTCTCTGAACACACTCACCAGTGTCATCACTTGATTTCTTCTTTCGGTTTTCTGTTTCCTGATGGAACTCGTAGGTCCTCAAGTTCCAAACTGTGCTGTATTACACTCATTGCTCCTGTAGTTCTGTCAATTTGATAAGAATCCTAATTTTTCTGTCTTTGACACTTTCATGTGTCAAATCCTTGAATAAGGATTATAACACAATTTCTTGTTCCTTGTCGTAGCCACGGATAATAAGTTTTAATTTAAAATAAACAGGTAGGGTCATCTGAAGTACACTTTCACAGGTTTTTGTGGTACTCTTAACAGTTAGACCTCTGTGAAGATGGCACACTTACATGGTTAATGCTCTAGTTTACCTCTTAAAAAGTTATGCAAGCTGTTACATTTGACATGGGGATTCTATAAGGTGACTAAAGTAATTAGCACCCAGATACCTCTTGCTCAAAAAGGGAATCCTCCTTAAGACCCTTTTGACTACTTCATTGTTACAAAAATATGCTATTATAAAATTGCTTTAATTTAAAGATGTTAGTAGAATGTTAGTATTATAGTATATTAAAGCAGGTAATAAAATGCAGAAAGGACAGGAGCCATCTGCCTTGTGAAAAGCTTGAACTAAACCTGGCACTGCAGTG
This sequence comes from Apus apus, assembly GCF_020740795.1. Lineage (NCBI taxonomy): Eukaryota > Metazoa > Chordata > Aves > Apodiformes > Apodidae > Apus > Apus apus. Next base: position 30,719,305 of record NC_067287.1, on the reverse strand, counting down.
TTCGTGTTGGTGGTCGAGACTGCTGCTATTTGAAGGCATTCCCAGGCATCCACTGGTGACAGGATGAAGCAAACCTTCAACAGCAGGCATGGGGAAAAGAATTCCCCTTCCTCTCCCCTAAGTGCAGCTATGAGAAAACAGGACTGACTAGAGAGTCCAAATTTCTGTTGATATCTGTAAAATTTGCTGCTGTTGCTAAAACTCTACCATTTTGTTGTTGTTGTTGTTGCTAAAATGCCACATTTTCTGCAACTAGAGAAAGAAAAATAATCATGTACCTTTCAAATCTAATTTTCTGCAAATGTCATTAACTGTAGATTTCCCCTGTTACCTCTTTCGGTTGTAGCCAAGGGGAAGAAGAAATCTTGTTGGTCTTTGGGGTCCATCACCAGGGATGTTCATAGATGAACAGGATCTCTTAAAGAAATGTCATGGTCAGGAATTATGTTCACATGCAACAGACAAAGAAAAAAACAAAACACAACCTGGCAGGTCATTACTACAGATCCTCATTTTCTTCCCCAGCACACCCCCAGAAAGTGATGGTGATAATGAAAATGAAACATTTTAAAATACTAACTGGTCATGATGACAAGAAAACCCTAAAGTCTCATTTAACATCTGACTTTATTGGCCCACTACCTTCACCTATTTTCACTATACAGTGAAAATCTTGGAAGAGAGCCCAAAAAGGAAAGTCACAGCTGTATTGCTAAAATAACAGAAATACGAGATAAGTGGTCTGATATTGATGAGCCAGTGAAATAAAACTGAAGAACACTGGTTATCAGAAGACCACTGCTGCTATATAGTGCAATCTTCCATGGAGGCTCTTTGGAGGTAGGAGCAGAGAGGTAAGGCTTTAAGGAAGCACTTATGGCCACTCCCTGAGTGGAGAATAACTCCCTGGCTTCAGAAACAGTGCTCTGTGGCTACACCATTGCAACAACTTGAAATCACTCAATGAGGAATCGGTTACAAACATCCAGATTTGCTCTGAGATAGCTCCTGTTCCTAGTTGGCACTGGACAAAAAAAAAACCTATGCAGAGATACCCAAGCTGTCTTTGAGAAATGTAGTAGTCCTTTTAAGAACAGCATGTTTCAAGACAACCATTTCATGTCATCTGTGGTTAATTCATTGCTGTGCTTGGGGCTTGTTACTGTGGTTTTACTCCTGCCCTATTTAAGGGGCTGGTGTAAGTGCTGGATACCTGTGGCCTGAAACCAGCTCTTCACCTTCTCCGTGCTTCAGAGGAGCCTTGTCTTGTGGTGAGGAGGTGGGGTTGTGTTTGTGCAGGTGGGGTAGGACAAAGAGAACTGTCTTATTGTCACCCTGTACCTTTCAGAAAGCTGTGTGCGAAGTTAGGGATTTGTGGTTTTCACCACACATAAAGTACAAGATGAAGTAACCTGTGAATTGCTGCCTGCAGTTAAGGAATCATGCAATTTATGGAGTAGTACAGGCAAATTTACTTTTTACTGTTTTGTGGAGGGGCTATTTTTAGTGTTTCCCTTGGGAGAGATGGCAATCCCTGGTAACTTTCCCGCTGACTTACTCATCTGTTACTGCTCTGATCTCACAAGAAAATTTCCCATGACTAACACCTCAATAGCAATTTGGTGTTGCTGATGCTGCTCGCTCTTTCTCACTGATCTCCTTGGGCAGCTGGAGTGACTGCAGCTCCCTCTGGATGAGGGAGGGGCAGAGGAGGATGCTCCCATGTATTGTTCTGTGCCATGATGCATTTGAGTGTGTCAGAGAGATGGAGGGAGAAGAAGCAGTGCTGTAGCAAACCGGAGGTAACAGGTATATTGGCTGTATGGTACCTGACCCATCGGCTGTGGAGCAGCAGCAGGATATTCATGCACATTGTCAGTAAGAATGGGGTAAAGCCACGCTCAGGGAGAGCATGTTGTGTATGCAGAAAGGTTTTTCTTGATTTTTTTCAAGTCTTTAGCCAAGGAGGTCCTGGTGGTTTGATGAAATGTGTGTGTGTGTGTACATATCCTGACATCTGCAGAAACAAGTATTTTAAGTGTTATTTTCTATTTGTGAGTGAATTTTCATATTTTGCTTTCCATCCCCAGAAAACCCCAGTAAACAGGGATTATGTGCAGCAGGGAGATGGGATTCCATCCTGCAAAAGCTCCTCTAAATAGGAATTATGTGAATGAATTATGCAGGATGTAAACCAGAGTAAATAGAACAAAGTAGTAATAGTCACTTTGGAAGGCTTTAATTATCTTTAGGCAGAAAAACATTTGTTGTTACAGTTTATGGCTCAAGCTGAGCTAAATCCCTTTTGCACCATTTGTCCAAAGTGGTAGGAGTAAGAAAATGAAAGCACAGAATAGCCTCTAAAGGCATCTCTTTTGCAAGTAGTTGTCAGAGAAAGTGGAAATTACTAACAATAAGACTATAGAAAATATTTTAATTCCTTTCCCTAAAAAGAAATTGGATGTGCTTACATATTTGTTCCCAAGTCACATCTTTAAACATTGCTGCTTCATCAACTAAATTAAATACTCTGAACATAGAAAGGAAACCATGTACATATAGCTGAAATGAATGTAAAACTCCATCCTAAACTACTGTAATGACCAATGCATACATGTATCCACACAGTGATACATGAAGATCTGTTAAATATTTGTATTCTGAAGAAGTTTAAACTGGTTCCAGATCTTATTAGACTCTTCCTTGTTCTTGTCTAGGCCATAAATTACTTCTTCACATGAAGACGTGACTGCAAAATTCATATAGACATTCTAACACTCCCAAGATGAATGCAACAGCAGCCATGTCATAAAATATATTCATTACTTACATTTGTTGTTGGTTACTGCTAGGAAGTAGTAATCTAATGTTTACTAGTTTTTCTGCTACTGCAAATATAATTCTAGGTGAAGGTCTGGGGTTTTTTTGTGGTTTGTTTTGTTTTTACTGGGGTGGGAATTTTTAGCAATAAAATATTCTTAGACTCGTATATTTCAAATTTTGGTTATTGATTCAGTTGCATGAGTTGGAAATTGTGATTTTGCAGTTAGATACAGGAAAAACGTCTTGTCTCACGCTCAGAAAGTCTGAATGTGAAATTTCTTTGTTCATGACTTTCGGTTTGTGCTCTCTGGTCACAGGTGAAGACAGACTTGGGGAAAAAATTAAGTATAGCTTAGGTGTCTTCAGTGTGCAGGGAAGCAGTGATCTGGCTCTCTGTGGTGTGGGAAGAGGAAGAATGTAGCTCTGGTTCATGTGGATAGCCCCGTGTTGACTCTATTTATCAGGATGTAAATCAAAGGACAAGCGGGTGAGGCAAGATAAATAATAGGGGCTTGTCAAATTCTTCGCTGTTGTTTTACCCCTGGAAAGAACAACAAATACTGCCACCCTGCACCCCTGCAAAAATATCTGACCAACCACACCCAAAAACCCAACAACAAAATCGAAACAAACAAAAAACTTAATGGAAACCAAAAGCTGAATTGTGATTTCACAAGTCTGAAGAGATTGGTACTGAAAAGCCTCTAAGAAGGGAATTAAATTTTTTCCTGTTGGTTTTGTTTTTCTCCCCTTTCAACTTGTCTCAGTTTTTGTACCCTTTGCCAATGTTGCCTTGCTTTGAAATCACTCAAGACAAATGAGATTTGTTAAAACTTGAACACACAAAACCAAAATGCTTATTTCTGTATCAGCATCAAATGGGTAAAGAAATTATAATGTTTAGTGAAGATACCTTAAAATTTGACACAGTTTCTATTTTCTTGAATCAATGTAATATTTAAGATCTCTTTCAAAAGATTTTTTGTTGCATGCTTACTTCTCAAGATAACTTTATAACTCCTTAAAGATTTTCTTTTATGACTGATAACTTCAAAATACTGAATGTTTAGTCTTAAAATTACACCTCTAGCTTCCTTTAAAGTATGTTACCACTATTTTTCACATTAAAGCAGATTCTAAGTTCATACAGCATGTATACACCATCTCATACAAACATTTAGTATCTCTGAAATTACATTGTAACATATCTCTTTATTTGTATACAGAATAGTGAAGTCCAGTTTTCACCAGCATGACCATAGCAACCACACTTAGCAAAGTTGTGATTTTCTGAGTTCTTATGTGTACTTTTCTGATAAAAGAGGACTGGCATTATATTGGCCCTGGATAAAGGCTCTTCACCAGCTGCCCAAGGTTGGCAGAGGGCAAGCATGGAGATGATGTAACTCACTGGCTGGGAACAGGAATGCAGATCTCACTGAAGGACTTTAGACCTCACATGTGTTGCAGAAAAGTAAGAAAGGGGTGCTCACACTTAATGCAGTTTTGAGGATTTCTCATGTCATCTGCTTATGTATCCTGGGGATATGGGATATGCAAGCACTGCTGCCCAGGGAGTATTCTAGGACTTCTCCAAATGCATGTTGGTCTGTCAAAATTATTTTTGCTTTCACTTTAAAGAAACTTTTCTTAATCTAGATCTTCAATAGCAACACAGGCTTAATAACTAGCCCTTTTATTCACTAGCTTATTCTTGTTTCATGCCTTCATGGTTGTTCTATATATTTATCTTTTGCTTATGTTAGACATGGCTGCAAGAGCCATGAGAACAGTTTGGTTGAATTTCTGTTAAGGAACTGTGTTTTACAGGAAAAATATATTCTTTGCAGGTTGGATGTTCTAATTTCCTTATTGCTCAGTAGATGGTACTTGAATCAGACTCCTTTTCTCATTCTACAGCATGGTAGGGAATAGGTACAGGCAGGCATTTATATATGTGAGAGATAAAACGACATACCTGAGGGACTGGGAGAGAAGCACGTGAAAAAGATGCATTGTGGCTCTGGCAATGCTCCTTGCAATCCATTTCAAAATTCCTTGAAGTACTGACTTCATCTTACTCTGTGTTGTTCTACTGTCATTTAGCACTTGGCTTTTCTCATAGGCGATTACTTCCCTAACCTGCTGCTTTATACATGAAAGTACCAGATTTATGATAGGAGTCCAACAGTTTTGGCATTCAGAAGCTGTGTTGTAATACAAATTGTTCTCTCTGAATACAGTGGCAAAGACGTTTGTTTTCTGTGGCTTGGAGCACACTGAGAAACTAATACTGACAAAAAAAGGGAGCTGTGTTAGGCCTTACACAGGAACAAAAATGAGGGATGGGAAGATTTCAGTGGAACAGAAATGGCATCACTTACTGCTTAATGTAGATCAGTCTGGAGGAAATAGTCTGACACTTGTCAAGCTGACCAGTCTTACTGCAAGCAATCCACACTGTAATCTTACTAAGGTTGTCATGGGTAAGAATATCTGTGGAAGAGCCAAGAAAAAACTTTTGATTCATGATCTTATTTCAAAGGGAACAAGTAGCTTTTAATTCAGTTTACAAAATTCCTTCCCCTGAATTTCAGACTAGTATTGCTTAAAAGGTCTTGCAGAGCAGGAGAGTCCCTGAGGTGGGCAGTGAGCTCTGCATGCCTTGCAACACCTTACTAAGAACAGGGTCAGCTATAGCAGGGGGGCTGTATGCAGCTGGGGTCTGAATATCCCCAAGGATAGAAACTCAACTCCAGAGTCTCTCTCTGTTTAAACAGCCTCAGGTAGAAAAGCTTTTTCCTGATGTTTAAATAAAATTGACTACATTCCAGTGAAGCCTCTTGTCCTGTCACTGGATGCCACTGAGAAGAGCCTGGCTCTGTCTTCCTGCTGAGATCCTTCTAGCCTTGCTCTGGCCAGACTAAGTGGTCTCAGGTCTCCCCTCATCTGACAAGTGCTTTAATCTTTTAGCTACACAGTGCTTTGGTGGACTCTGTGTCCATGGTTAACCCTGTTTTACTGTTTACACTGGATTTTTAATCACCCTCTACAGCTACCTGAAAGGAATTTGTAGGAAGGTGGGTGTCGGCCTCTTCTCCCAAGTGTGTAATTACAGGACTAGAGAAAATGGCCTGAAGTTGCAGCAGGGAAGGTTCAGATTGGGTATTAGGAAGAATTCTGTACTGAAAGAGCGGTCAGGCACTGAACAGCCTGCCCAGGGATGAGGTGGGGTCACCATCCCTGGATGTATCCAAGACGTGTAGATGTGGCACTTCAGGGCATGTTTTAGTGGTTGTGGGGAGGGAGGTTTGGGGTATTTTTTGGTGGGGTATATTTCTTTGTTGTGTTGATGTATGGGCTTGGTGATCTCAGAGGTCCTTTCCAAATATGACGATTCTGTGATTCTGCACATTAAGCTCCAAGTATAAACTACTTTTGCTGCTTACACCAACAGAGGCTTGGTTACAGAACTTGAAGTATTTTTATCTTAGTTGGGTTGGTTTGTTTGTTTGTTTTTCCCTGTTTTACTGCACATAGCAATGCTCTCTGGAGCAAGTATCTGGCCATAAATTGCACTAGCAAGCTCTGAGCTGCTGGTTTCCACTGTTCCCTAAAATCTGCACATACATCTGACTATCAGTATCATCTCTGGGGTGTTTCAAGAGAGGCCACTTTTGTAACCCCACATGTCACTCCTTACTGTCCACAGTGCCTTCATCAAGAAGGTTTTGACCAAGCAAAACCCAGCTTTGCTCTGCACTCACACCAGAACAGTGCTGTTCTGGCTGCTGTGGACAATTACTGGCATCAACATCATCCACCATGCCACTGTCCTGCCCTCATCATTAGCAAGGACACTTTCTAATCATTCTGGTAGCCACTGTGGTTTCAGAATAAATCAAAGTCCAGTGCAGACATTCCCCTAGTGATTTTTCTACAGACACAGAATAAGCTAGGAGTGCATTTCTTTTAGCCTGTTTTTACTTCCATTAAATACCTAGGAGTGAACTTATCTCACGGAACCTTTGATCCTTTAAAATTAAATTACCCTCTCCTGGTGAGCCAGATTAAAAAAAAATAAAATAAAGTAGTTGTAAAGCAGAATAATCTTAGCTTGTCCTGGTTTTCCTGATTAAGTGCCATTAAAATGAATGCACTCCCACATGTGAATTATTTCCTTGAGGTCCTCCCTGTTCCGCTGCCTTCCAGTTATCTGTCATGGTTTAACTCAGGATTGGCAATTAAACCAATGATAATAATGCTCTCAATTCTCTCCTCTTCCCACCCAGGTAGAGAAAGGAGAGAGAATAAGGAGGCTTTCTGGATTGAAAACTAAACTAAACAGCTTTAATGAAATACTACTGATAAAAGAAAATACATACAAATATATACACGCATGTGCAGGAATGTGCGAAACCTCTATCGCCTCCCCCACCCACAGCAACTCCCACAGCATCTCCTGAGCTGTGAGCAGTCCCAAAATATCCCAGAGCGCTGATGGAGACAGTGGCAGAGCAGCCTGGAGCTGAGGGCAGAGATATGAGGGTCAGGAACATGTGGGCCTAAGGATGAAAGGAGATAGGTAGACTGAGTTCTCTTTGAACACCAGCCCTGGACAGAAGAGAAGGAAGAAGAAGGGCTTGACTTCCATGATCCTTGAATTTATACCAAGAGTTACGTATGTATGGATGGAATAATCTCTTTGGCCAATTTTGCCGTCTGTCTAGCCTGCTTCTCCCTACAGGAGGGTGGCAGATACAACTTTTCTGCTCCTTTACTGTCCAAAGCAGCAGATCCAAAAAGCCGAGCAGTGTCCTTGGTCTCTGGGCAGTAATTATAAACATTCAGGTGGTATCAGTCCAGCAGCTGGAAAACTTGCTGCCAGTTTCAGCGAGTGTGCTGCTTGAGAGAGAGTTCATTGAAGGGAAAAAAAAAAATCAGTAAAAAGAAAATTAGCTTCATCATGGCTCAAGCCAGGACATATCTTTAAATGGTGTGAAGTGATTTGTTAATATTTTTTTGTTTCAGAGCTTGGAAATAATTGTTTCAAGTGTAAATAGAACCCTGCCTCTTAAACTAATCAAACCTTTTCCCCCATAAGCTTACCTTAAAATGCAAATGAGAAACTAGTGGCCCAAAAACCCCAATAAAAGCAAAAAAAACCACCTTTGTTTTGTAAAAAAAACCCCAACTTATTGTTTTGTAAAAATTAAGGAATTTTCAAAAGTTAGAATAAAAGTTGGTTGTATTGAGCTTTAGCACAAAAGTAAGAGTCTTGCTGACCAGCACCTTAATGGCCAGGCAGAGCATGGTACCTGATGGTACACAAATGTGTTCCACATTTAATCATGCAACACTGAGGCATTTGATGCTTATGAAACAGACCCAAACATGAGTCATACACAGGTATTAGCAAGTTCCTCTGACCCTTGGGTTTCCAACATGTCCCTAATTTTTGCATGCATTTTATGCTGCAAATAGCACAGTGAAATTCCAGTTCTTACCTTCCCTGTCTGTGTAATTAATATAGCTGCTTTAAGTACACTTCCTAACAACCCTTTGTGTATTCACTTATAGTGCAGGCATTTAGCCCAATCTCACAGTTTAATAGTAGGGAATTTTCCCTTTCAGTATGATATAGAAAGTGGTCACTAATTGCTATGAAGATGATACTAAATCTACTAATAGAAAGGTTAGCCCTCATCTGAGGCTCTCCAGTTTTATCAATGAGGGTACCACGTTAGACTGAGGATGAAAGTTAGGTGGTATTCAGAAGTAGCCCCCTAACCAGCATGGTAATTGTACATGTCAGGATACTTCAGGAGTCCTGTTTGACTGTCTAATCAAACCCTGCGGCTTAACCTCCCTCAAAGAGGTGTCTAGCTTGGGGTCTGTCAACTGCATGTTAGCCTGCCTCTGTCTCTGTAGAAACTTTTAGACAGAAAGCTCTCGTCTATGTTTATATATAAATATAGCTTTCTACCTCAGCCTTAAGACCCATTTGGAAATCTTACATATAAAGTGCTTCTGTCACTGTTTATGCTTTTTTTGCCGTCATTAGTGCAACCCCTTTTCAGAGGGGAATGGGCACCACAAGCAGCAGAGGCAGCTGTGACACTTTTCAGGTTCTCAGAGCAGACAGTGCTCTTCTGTGCTTTTCATAGCTTTGTTATTTCATTAAAAGTTTAAAAATCCAACCTACCCCAAGTAAATTAGTAAGAAGGAATTTGAGGAGTTGAGGCCCAGTGACCTATTTAGAGAACTCAATCTGTATCAGCCTAAAGTCATGTTTCTGTAAATTGAAAAGTAAGTTCAGCAGTTAAGGACTTGAACAATTTTTTTCTTTGGATGTAATAATGCAGGTTTACATTAGTCTTGGAATTTTCTTAAGTCATTAATATAGAACAGAACTTTTGACTAGAGACAGTAATGTAGCAGGCTACATTTTAGAAATTTAAGAAATCTGTGAGAACCTATGAAATCAGCAGTAACCCTGAATTGTTTAAAGGAAGTGGAAGCTGTCTTTGTTTTCTGGAATGTCATGTTCTATTCTCAAAGTTTAATGAAAGGCCAATGGATCAAATTCTATTCAGTTTAGTTCTATTTGGTATAGTAGTACTTAGGGTACCTCTCAGAAGTATCTTTGTGGACTTAGCTACATAAAGAAAAAGTAGAGGACAAAAGAGTAATAAATCCACAGAGGTTCTTTGTTTCATTACATATAATTTTTCTTCCAAAGACTGAGCAAAATAAAATCTTAAATTGCTAATGTATATAAGACTTTAGAATAACAGATTTTGAGCACCAAAAGCAAGACAAATAGGTGAAACTTTAATTACAACATTTATATAATGAAGCTGCTAATACTAATCTTCTGAGGTTAATCAAGTTGGAATATTTTTAGCAAAATCACTGGAAAAACAGCTACATCTGCATGTGTTGAAATGCTCATTGAAAAAGACATCTCAAATTTCTAAAGAGATAAAAAAAAGAATCCTGAGTTGCACAGTTAGTAAAGAAAAAGAAAAGATAAAATCACTGGCTCTACTATTTTGATTTTTATACCGTAAATCACAGCATCATCCAGTGCTGTGATCCAGTCCAATCCACCTTCCAGTGTGTAAAGCTTAACACAGAGAATGTTGCATACTATCTAAAATAAAATGTTTCCTAGTGAGGGTTGAATAAAAGGTAGCCTGTTGTCCGATTTAATTCAGATCTTTATTTAAATCTTGATGCCAAATAAAGATTTATCTTGGCCTTTTCTCTGGCAACTTTTCTTCTAGGAACACATTTAACAGATTGAAATTACAAAACATGAAGTTCATATTTGCAAATTTATCCAGAAGTTACTGCCAGTAAGTGCTAAATATTATTTCAAGTTCAACAGGAACATAATTAAGAATTACAAGAACATCACGCTGGTAGGGCATCCTTTTCTTTGGATACTTAACCTTCTTTCCTACATATTAACAAAGATGAATGCAGAGTTAGGTTAATCATAACACTCGTAGTAGTTTTCTGTCTCTTGTTCATTCCTTCTACAAAACCAGCATGCAATATCCAAAGACTCTTAGGTCTATTAGATCTTATGGCAACTGCTTGTTGTCAAGCTAATACACCCTAACTGGTATCAGTGGCTACAACAGGTGTCATCTATGGTAGGATTTTACGTATTGAGCCTTTACATAGAGTTTGCATAGAGAAGCATGTGGTGGAAAGAGAAAAAGGCCTACAAAAGAGTTTACACAAGCCCAAGCCTAGTATCTTACAAACTGATGTTAATAAAAAACAGAGTTAAAATGGTAAATAATAAAACACAAAACAGCGTTTTCAAAAGAAAATTAGATTTTCCCTGCTCTAGGGTATGAGTTATCACTATTGGATCTTCTGAGAAAACAGCAGAGAGGAGTAGTTTCTGGAAAAGAATTTGCTTCCTTTTTTGCCAGAAGCTGATTCTGTGAGACCCTCACTGCCTCTTCCTAACAGAGTGAGGTTTCTGTGGGGTCCAGTTTCAAACACAGCACAGGTTTTGGCTGGCGACATGCTGCTGGACAGGGAGAGCAGCTAAAGGAATTTCAAGCAATAAGTAATCTCCTTCTTTATTACCATCAGGCTGAGAGCTTTTCTGAACAACAATGGTGTTTTGCAATTTATCCAAATAATATCTAGTATACTCTGGGATTTATGCTAATAAATATACATCATCTACAAGGTCATGTGGCATGGTATGAATATTTAAAGATTTATATTTTATTTTTTTTCCCTAGAGTACTGTTTCAGAAAAAGCCTAACCCAGTAACTTGTGACCTAAATCCAGCTGCAATAATTTGGAAAGTTTTTTAGGAATTAGTTTTCCAAATGAACTGTGATTCTAATTCTGAGTCCCATTAAGGCTCTGTTTTAAGACAATTGTAATTCTGCAAATTAATATTTCTGATCTCATGAGCCCTTCAGCCAGTGTTTTCAATGTGCTTTTGCCAAAATGTTGAGACAAACAGAAATCAAAGAAAAGAGAGACCCCCACCTGCCTGAAATGGATTAACACACAGTGATGAAAAGCCTCTCCCTGGAATTTTACTTGCTCCAAGTTCCATTTTCTGTGTGTGCCTTCTGTCCTATCGCCTGTGCTGTGCAAAAAGCAATAACTGGCTTTGACATTATCTTCACCGCTTAGGTTTCTCTAAAATTACATTCCCCTTCTGGGTGTTTTTTCTCAGACTTTATCAATTAGGTTGTTCTTTTAACCTTTCATTCCTTCTTCCCTTCTGTCCTCTCTGATTCCTATTGGTGTATCACAAAGCCTTTGCTGATCATTTCCTAATACAATATGGTGAATTTTAAATTTATACTGAGAATGCTGAGACCTCAGCCAGTCTATGCTGCCTGCTAGATGATAATGTGCCTGGGGATTATGTGTATACATTCAATTTGAAATGTTTGGTTGTATACTTTTTTCATGTGGAAAGGATTGACAAGAAAGTGTCATTTTTAATTCTGACAATTTTATCTTCCTCAAAAATCACCAAACAATGAAACCAATAATTTAGGGTGAGTGGAATATTATTTCACTTGCCGGAGAGTAAAAGCATAGTTTCTTGTCTTAGTTAGATGCAATGTAGATAAATTCAGAAAATTTCTAATTCTGTAATACGGTAATCTCCGCAGTGATGGAAAACGTCCATTGGAAGGAATATTTTATTTATTTCCAAATATATATTTTTTTAGAAATAAGAAGGAATTTGTCTCTATTTACATAGAGAAAAGATCCTAACTGCAAAATTGCCAGCTTAGAGTTACTGCAATTAGTGCTTCCCACACTGCAGTCATGCCATCCTGTCATGGTCATTTGACAAATGCTGCTAATTTGGAAGCCTGAATAAGAAATATTGCTTTAGGTTTTAAAGTAGGAGTTCAGCAGTTGTCTCATCCTACGTTTATTGGGAATCCATATATAATCGAAATATAATGTATATAAAATATGCAAGGGGCTGTTTTTACCATCTCTAACAATGCTCCTTCCAAGGAATTTAAATACTCTGTGGTGCAATAGGATCAGCTATTTAATCGCTGAAAGGTCAGGGAGCTCCAGAAACAATACTTAATGATTCATTAACATTGAAAAAGTAGGCACAGTTGCAAATGATCATTTGTCTCTCAGGACTAAATCAATGAGCCTGTTCTACATATATAGGCTCTTGTTTGTTTGTTTCCACTAAGCGGTGTTTGTGAAGGCACAACAGTTAGAGACTGAAGTCAAATGCAGTTTTCCACTTGCCTGTGTTTCTTTTGCTACATCTCCCTCTTCCGTGCAACAGCAGCCTCCCTGTGTCTAGTATATTTTCAGTTTGTGCTGCTGTGGTCAATCAAGAGAGGGAGAACTGAGCTCCACACATTATACAAAACCCACCAAATTCCAGATGCAAGGATTGACTGAGAAACTTTTATTTCTTGCCATGTGTATTTTCTTTTTCCTGTGTGTGTACCTTGTCAGAAACTAGAACAAGAAAATAATATTCCTGTTATGAACAAAACCCACCTCAATATATTGTGCCCTACTAAATAAAGATCCCATCAGAGTATGGTGACATGAAAAAAGAGCAAAAGACAAAACTTAAATCCCAGCTGTGCATTTGCATATTTGTAAATTTGTATATTTTGCATATACAGGCTCCCCAAGGAGGTTGTGGAGTCTCCCTGGAGACATTTAAAACCCACCTGGGTGTGTTCCTGTGTAATCTGCTCTAGGGGATCCTGCTCTAGCAGGGGGGCTAGACTAGATGATTTCCAGAGGTCCCTTCCAACCCCTACCATTATATGATTCCGTGAAAGTCTGTGTATGGTTTGTTCATGGACAAAAGAAATGAAGGAATATCTCACTTAGGCTCATATAAACATGTTTAGAACACCTGAATTTTTTCTTTTCATCAACAAGACAGAAGTCAAATGCTTGGGATTTGACTCTCTTCTCCCTGAGTTTCCCAGAATTTAGAAGATCTGTTTTCTTCAACTGTTATTTTCTGTTTCCTACAAAGGGACTTACTCAAGCTACCTATGCTTGTAGCTAATTCACGACCAATTAACTCGAAATGTCATTTGAAGTTTGTTTGTGAATGAACTTTTATGGACACTGGCTTGATAAATGGAAACTGGAAATTATTCCTTTAAAGTCAGTGTTAAGCTTTGCTTATGAAACAACAGGATCTATGATAAATTAATAGAAAGGAAACCCAAATATGAGCAAAGCAGTTTTGATTATTTTGTTTGAGTGGTTATTAGCAGAAATTGATTTGAGATACTTACTCAGCTCTGACCATCTTGCTTGCTGTAAAGTGTACTCTTCTGGATGTAATTCTGTCTTGCTATGTTTGTTATTGTCATGGTCATGGCTAGACTTGGTCAATAATCACAGTTAATTATCATAACTAAAAATAACTATACATTGTTAATTCAACTAGTATATAAATCACCAGAGTATTGGTGAAATTTGAGTAGAAAATGGATGTCAAATGGAGACAGATTAAAGAAACAAGGTCCTATAAGTGAACATAACAATAAACAGTATGTTATGGCACTGAAAGGTGTTTAAGGACAGTAGTCAATGTTAGATTATTGACCTTGCAATAATTATTATATAGATTGCTTTTTAATATGTGATGCACAAGTAAACATGTATGTAAAATCAAAAAGCACTTGCTTTTTGCCTTAATGGAGAAATGTACTTTATGGCTTTCACTAAAATGGTGCCCGTCACAGCAGCCATTGCCTTGTTCTCAAGCAAGGAAGGTATTAGAATGTAGACAGTAACAACCTCGTAATATGAAATGTTTGATTAATTCTCGTCATAAAAACATGTTAATCTTGTTTCTTAATTTCTGTTGGATAAAGCCCTATAAAGATATATAGTCTCCATAATAAGTTTATAGTAAATGTCAGAGTTGTTTAGCAAGTCTATAGATGTGCTACTATATTATTTCAGTCTTATTTGACTGTTGCCATGCATTTGGTTGACCAAATTTTAGGTATTTGGAATGTAAATGTAAGCATCTGGGCAAGCTGCTTAGACCCTGCTTATGTGAGTTTATGGAAATATGCTTCTAGAGTACTGACCACATTGTACTTGTGCTGTCACCCTAAGTGAGGCATTAAATAATGTTCTGCAAGACACTGTTTCTCGCTGCACAAGAGGGCATTTAGCAGACTGTATTCCAGATATTTACAGATTTAATGTAACAACAGTTAAACTCTACTTCCCCTGACAACAGGTAAGAGGAGCCCGAGTAACCATGTTCTTGTTCTATGTCTTTGAAAGAGTACTTATTCTAATTCAGCTGTGGAGATAGTCTGCGAAAAGATCTAGGAAAAAACCCAACCAAACAAACAAAAAACCACAACCCCAAATTCTGATAGGGCACTGAAACAAATTTTTCACAGAGGCTGTGGAGTTTCCATCCTTGGAGATGCTCAAAAGCCATCTAGGGACATTCTTGAGAAATCAGCTTTGGGTCGCTCTGCTATAGCAGGGGGACTGGACAAGATGGCCTCCAGAGGTCCCTTCTAACCTCAGCCGTTCTATGATTTTGTGATATTTTGATTAAAATAGTCTTAAAGTTACATGTTGGAACAATTTGCTGATAGTTCAGAACAATAAGTGCTATTCTATCTGTCTTTTGATCATTCTGGGTGCAAGAACTGAATAGCTTTTTCTGAGACTTAGCAATATATACTCACTTTCATGGAAAAACTCACAGCAGCTCTTTTCAATGAACAGATGACTCTTTTAGAAACTATGATTTACTAGGTAGGGATACTTATATGACTTATCAATATTAAGCCTGTAAGTAATAAAGGTATTTAATCCAACAAATGGCTTTAAAAATTAAGTGTGTGAGATTTCTGGACCCTTTTCATGCTAGACTGTGGTTGTTTCTTTCCTCCTTCCTTCTCCTTGCCTGTTTTTGCAAAATACAGAAGGAATGAAGGAAAAAATTAACAGAGTTTTAAAATAAGACTTTTTTCCAGGGGAATCAAGGCTATGTAATATGTAGCACTATGATGCATAACCTCCAATGCTATTTATCAAAGCCATGTTCAGTCTGAGATATATTTATGCTTTTATATATAGGCACAGAACCTTGAAGTATGCGAATCTGAGCAGAAAGGACTTTTCTTTCCTATTTGGGTTAATTCTTAAAGAATAAACTGCTCTTTATTATTTCAGCAGTTGGTTTGATCTGAGTTTCCTGAAAGAACTGGTAATTCACATGCTAGTTTTCCCTCTTCTCTAGATTAATGTTTAATCATAGTAAGAGTCATGTTCGTGTAAGTCCATTTCTTCTCTGCTCCAAAGGAGACCTGTAAAACTCTAAATAGTTGCTCCAATTAGCAGATCATTGCCAGTGGAATGAGAAGTATCTGAAAGAAATGACAACATGAATTTAAATGACAATTTTTAAAAAATTTCTGCTTTCTGCAGGCATCCCTAGATATTCAACCTGCAGCTGTTCATTACACCTCTTCGAAAACTCACTGCATGCTCCAGTCATGACTGTGGGATTCCTGGCACATAGTTATTTTGGATAATCCCATCGTTCTTCCTCTCATGCAGTGTTGAGGGGTTGGGTAGGCTTCTTTGGTTTGGTTTTGGTTTATTACTTGATATGACCCTGTGTTAATCGTAGAATTGCAAAGATAAAACAAAGTTGACTTCAAAAGCCAAGCTATGCTGAGCATTGACTTTAACGCTTGTAGTGACAAACTATCGTTTTCATATTATCACAAAGTGCATATATAATACTGATTGCAATCCATATGCTATGCAGTTGTGTCTAGGAATAGATTCTAATACTCCCCAGGTTATTTTAGGCATGTTAGTAAATAGTGTGATGTATCATGCTCAAGCTGACTTTTTTTTTTAATTCCCAGCATTTCAGCAAACACTTCGGTCAGGCTGCACTTTAAACTTGTTTGTATTAGGTAGATACATGATTATGTTATTACTTCCCTTTCCTGAATATAATTATTTTCCGTAAATGAATCTTGTCTTGAAAGACAAAATGAATTGGGTAATATAGCTTGGGGAGAGAGACTGCTTAGGGTTTTCCACGTGCCCATTACTGAAGATATGATATTCATTTAAAAAGAAAAAAAAATTCATACCCTGAGGAAGCTCAAGAATCAGATTAAGGGATAATGGATCATTATCAGGACTATATAAACAGCATTTGTATTGATTAATCCATGTTACAACTCTTTAAAAGAGCTAATAATTTTAGTGCCAAATAAAGAAGAGATTGCAGTTTCCAGTGAGGAAATGGCTGTAATTGCCATTCAGGTAGCAGATAACAGATGAGTGTTAGACATGATCCATTATTAGGATCCAGCAGTGAAGATGCTGACCACAGAGGCCATTATTCTGCAGATGAGCACTGAATTGTACAGCACGTGCTCGCCTCTGACACTCACTCCGTGTGCTAAAATAATAAGAGCAAAACAGTTCAGTATTCTAGTATGAACCTATCTATTTTTGAGCAGTGTCCTAGTCTCTTGACCACCTCTAATCACAAGACATGCAAACTAGGCAGGGATATTATTCCAGAATGTTCTGTTTGTGATGCAACTGTATCTGTAATCACATAAAAAACTACTTAGTAATAATTTAATACTGCTTTCCAAAATCAAAATTTATAGACACAAACACTAAAACTTTGTCCTCACTGCCAGATCTGACTTCTGAACACACTTGTGAGGAGACGTGGCATTTTGGTTCTAAAACGATTTTTCTTTCTGTAAGGCAGAATTTGCTTTTTTTTTTCCATGTTCTTATGAGACACAAAACATTATTGATCCCTCTTACCATGAAGAGGGATACTTTATTACTACTCTGTATTTGAGACCTATATAAGACCTTCCACTATAACCAGGAGTTATTAACAGATAATCTCTATTTTATCTGTAATTAAGCAAAGAGAATCAGAATTTGCAAAAAGTTAATTTTTTTGTATAAGCTCCCAGTTGATAGCTCAAATCCTTTTAATTTCATTAATCTTCCTAACACCATTTGTAGAAATGTAAAATCCAAAAAGCATTTATCTACCATAGCTGTTAACTTTTAACATTTATATTTTAATAGTATTAAAAGCATTGTCCTGTTTCTTCATTCTAACCTGGATAGGTGGAAGGCAACACAGTTCGAAGGGTGATGTGTGTTAGACATTGAGTCAGCTATTTGTAGCTAAATACCTAATGGTAAATGGTGGAATTAGTGTAATTATTGGCATTTTACAGTTTTCAAGGTGAAAGCATTGTTAAGTGGATCTAGCCAGTCTGGAGGTAATGGCTTCTTAGGGCAACAAACACCTACTTGTTTAATCTTTGTTTCCCTGTAGTTGTGTTTACTGGTTTACTAGAGAACACTTTAAGTGCCCCATAACTTTGAATTCAATTATTTTTAGATTGTTTTTACAAGTTTCCATAAGGATTTTGTTACAGTTTAGCATTAATGGGGACTCATAATAATAATCTACCGCTTTCATCTGAGGCCTACTTCCATATAGTGCATCTTGATTGTAAAATTTTTGGCTGTAGGAGCTATCATATGTCAACCTACAGCATGCATTATATTACTTTTATAAATGTAGAATTAGAATGCATACGATTTTAAGAGATTATTCTGTAGTTTAGTGACCTGTTCTGGAAGCTAAAAGCAATTACCTAGATGATGTTGATCAAAATCACTATAAATAAGATGTGCTTACACAACTGCTGATAATAAAATGGCTAACAAGTTGTTAAAATTTCTTTCTTTCTCCAAAGATACAGTGAATTACTGCTCTTTTTACCCAACCTTTCCTCACCTTCCTTTGCAGTTGAAGAAAAAGTATGTTTTAAGATGGTAAAAACCCTAGAGTTTAAACTGGAAGATAAGTTTTTAAAAGGAAAACCATACTTTTGAAGAAAGCACTTATTTTTAAATTGTATCTATTTACTTTAGATTGCACATTGCAAACATTTTGGTGGGTATTATTCCCAGAGGCACTTCTAAAAGGTAGGTTTTAAAAAATGATACCACAACAAAAACATGATGATACACTATTGACCAATTGTATTACAATAACAATAGAGATAAGTAATCAGCAATGGAACTTAGACACAGATGTGACTTAATAGGTAACTTCAATTAGAGGGAATTTTGCATTATACTTTATTTTCAGACCTACATTGAAAAGGTTTATTGCTCTGGGGTTTCCATCTCTCTTTCCTTCCTTCCTTTCCCTAGAAGATTGTTGCATGAGTGAGACTACTCTGGTATTTTTTTTTTTGACAGCATTCTCTCTGAATTTCTTTTTGCTGGATTTTTCTCATTACTACTAGATTCAGCTGCTTTAAATACTTCATTGACCTCTATGCTGTCTTGCACTCTCCAAGGACTGCTATTGAAAAGTTACACTGCCATTATAACCCTTAAATTATTGCTCAGTACAGCTCTGTGTTCACTAGTTCTTTTAATCTTTCATGATACGTAAAAATGTTCATCACCTTTGTTACTCTGCGCTGAACTCAAACATTTTATTTCTTTCTTTCTGAAATGTTAATCTCAGAACTGAATATTATTTTTAATGCACGTTTCTACCAAAGTAGATTAAGAATTCATTAGTGGAGCCACTTGAAATCACTTCAGTTGCAGAAGCATTGGCTTGAGTGTTCTCAGCATTCACTAAAGCCAGAAACCCTTACTGTCTTGAAGTCTGGTACATGAAACCAATGTCCATGATGTAAAAGAAGGCTGAGGCACACAGAAGACTATTGACTTGAATATTTATGATTTAACATATTTATTGTCTTTTAACTCTGAATTAATTTCAGACAAAAAAATTCAAACTGACGACTAATACAGAAAGAGAAGGAAGGTTTTAAGATAGAAACTTCTGGAGAGTAGTAGTCTTACTTTATTTTGTTAAATAAAATGAGCACCATTCCTATTCCACCAGTAAGAATTTGGTGGAGAATTTCCTATTATCACAAAAGCAGGTGGATTCTGACTTCGTTGTTACTGTGACTGAAACATGGCAAATGCTTCATTTGAAAACTGTCAGCCACGTACAGCGTCTTCCAGCTGAAAATGAAAGAGGGGAAAGAAAGAATGTCATTCCATTTTGTTATGCTCTTCTTACTAAAATCAAGTGACAAGTAGTCATAAAAGTGGAAGAAAACAAGTTGGTGATGTTTGTACCCAGTCAAGTGCAGCTCTCCTTTCATCTGGGTAATGAATCATTCACACATTTGCAGTCAAGTTTGTACTTTCTCTGACATTGAAGTTTTAATCAACAGATTGACATTGTCTCCAGAAAATTGCCTATAATCAGGGCTGTGCTGAACTGGGCAAAAATATGTCAGCATGCCACAGCTCCAAAAGTTGTTAAGCTTGCAGGATTCTGCTAGTAGTTTTGGTGGTGGTGACATCAGCTTGCTTTTCCTACTAGGCTTTCATGCGAGTGTCATCCACAGTTAGCACCTTTATCTTTCTGAACAGAAATGAGACTGGTGTTAACTTTAATGAACAGATATGATTGTTTATCACTTGCCCAACAGGTCTTGCTAGTTTGTCACCAGTACACGACCAGTATTAAGGGTACTGTCACAACAATTTAGTTTTTTTGTTAGCACAGGAATTCTTATTATGTTGATCTAAATTCTGCACAGAGTAAGATAATTTTATTAAGGTAACAGAAAACAAGAAGCCCTGAGAAAATAAATCCCAAGATAAATAAACATTCAGAAATGTGCACCTTATTTTACTTCATAAATTTTCTGGTGGACAAAAGAGTTGTCCTAGAAGATGACAGTAATTTTTTCTTTCTTGCACTGCATCTGCCCAATGTTTCTGTGTTCACAAATGTAACCCAGTGGATTCCCACTTGAACTTGACCTCAAGCTGACTTTGACAGGGTAATTGCCAGAAGAGAGAGCTTGACACAGTGATTTACTTAACTGTATACATATTTTACTGTGTGTTGTTTAAACTAGCACATTGCACTGTTTACAGTGCTTCACTAATATATTTGAAAAAGTAATTGGATAGTTCTAACTATGTCAAATTGCTTATATGAGTGTGACAATGTGGTATACTGCTGCTAAGCAGGTTTTAATCAACTCAACATTGGGTTCATTTGGTTACTAATCTCAGATGTCTATGCTTCATTTTTATATTTTCGGAAGGAAGTTTCCATAAATATTCAAGACATACAAAGTAAAAGTAATTATTTAGGGCTTAGCTGGGAGAGCAAGCAATAGAATGAAAACCCATATAAGCTGAAATAGAGATTATTTTTTTTAAGTCATTCTTTGAGTGTAAAGTAGATTTACAAGAAAACTGTGGATCATCAACATTCATATGAAAGCACTACAGTAAACTCGTTTACTTGGCGTATATGCGTGCACCAAGAGTCACCTTGTACAAAAAAGATGAGCTTTAATTACAATAAAACATCTGTTCCTCTTATAAAATGCAAGCAAGCTTATAACAAATAGTGTTTTTTCTGTTGTCTTCTTTTGATATGCTTACCGTTTTACAGGTAAGTGTTTTCGGTAAAAGTTTTCAGAAACTACTTATTATTGGCACAATCCGTTCCCCCCGCGGGGCTCAGGGGTCAGCGTGTGGTGGGCTTTGCTGCAGCACTCCTGGGCCACAGAAAGCCTGGCAGCCCCCCAGGCGGGACTCAGCGTCTTGGCTCTGCTGGTGTAGGTTGGTCTGGCTGTGATTTTTCTCCTCAGTTTCTCGAATGGCTCATGTGTTTTGGGTCCCCTGATGTGGGTGTTTGTTGTTTTCCGCAGGAGTAGGTGCTGCTGTGCCCCGTGCTTTTCCAACAGCCCCTGGGTTTGCCGCAGCCCCTGCCTCGGGCCTCACGTCTGGCCTTGGGAGCAGTCCTGGGCTGGCTCTGACCAGCCTCCCACGCCTGCTCGCAGCCCAGCACCCTCTTTTGGCCCAGCCCTGGACCCCTTGTCTCTGCCCCAGCGATGCTGTGGGGGGCTGGTCTCCAGCCCCACAGATCCTGATACCTCCTGTCCCCGTGGCCCTGCTTGGCTGTCGGGGAAGAAAAGAACAGTTTCCCACATCGGCCATCCCCAGTGGTGGCTGATGCTAATGCCCCACACCAAGCCTGATCCTGACCCCATCTGTGAGGGGACAGCCCGTTCCCATAGAGAGGTGCCTGTGGATCATAACTCTGGACCAACCCCAGCTGCCATTATCCCGCAGGACCCAGATCCCTGGTTCAGGTACTGTGGAATAGGCCCTGCCGTTCCCTGCCGCCATTTTAGACTCCTTTCCCCTCAGCCTGTGCTGAGCCCCGACAGGAGTTTGCTTGCTGCTGCATTTTCCTGTTTCTTCTTGAAATACTATCTTAAGGTCCTTTCAACTAAAAGTTTTGTTTAAACAAATACTGCCGGTAAGCAACTGAGAAACAAAGACAAATTATTTAATGTATTTTTTTGTGTAGAAATATTTTACATTGCTCTGCTTAGTAATAGCAAAGCCACTTACAGTACTAGTTTTGTTTTAACACAAGAATAAGGTTTAATGAATGCTTGTTTGGGGTTTGTTTGTTTGTTTGGGTTGTTTTTTTTGGTTGGTTTGGTTCTGTTGTTTTGTATTGTTTTCATTTTTTGTTTCTTTGTTTGTTTGTTCCTCAGGTTGCTTTCCTATGACCAGAAGCGACAAACCATTATGTTCCACCCAGAGGCCCCGAAGCAGAGGCTGATCTCCCACAGGGTAAGTCGGCTTTTACAGCCTTTTCTAGGGAGTTTTTCTCCTTTCTGGGCGCTCTGCCACCACTTTGACAGTTTGCTGCATTTGCCTTTTGCTCTGTTCTTGTCTTGAGGATTTTTTTCATCTGGCATCATGGTAATTAAAGACAAGCAAGTCAAGTTTTACTTTGGATGAGAGATGAGAGCAGAGGAAAAAAGAGGCTCATACTTAACTCTTTTCTTTGTTCTCATCTGTCGAAGAAGAAATTGCCATATGTTTTCTACTCTTTTGCTGCCTTTTATATTTGTAAATGTGACATCTATTAATTACACCTTGAGCTATCAGAGTTTTTCCCTTTTAAAGGTATTCCTGTTTTCTTTGGTGTTTCATTTGCAATGTTACTTTTTGATTTCATAATTGCAGGTATTTTCGGGTTTTTACATGAAGTCTGGGCTGAATATTTTTGCCTGAAATGTATATACGAGACATATCATGCATGACAAGTATTTTAAATATATTTGATCCTAGTAATGTAAGTTGAAGTTTCTCCATTTAAGTTAATGGAAATGTAATGATTTATGCTAGCTGTGAAGATCCATTTTGGTTATATTTGCTATAGGAAATCCATTTATTTGGTGGAATGACAAGGTTCTTTTTTTTCTGAATAATTTGAAAATACTGTTTGGACTGCTTATTAATTCTTAATATGTAAACATTTGTATTGGGAGGATTATTAATAGTGAGGCTATTTTGTGACTGCAGAGAGATTGCTTTTTCTACAAGCTTACTTTTTGTCTAAGTACACCTGCTTTAGGTCTGCTAGTGCTTCCGTATTGGTCTGGTTTATTGAGAGGTGGTGGACACTGTCAGGTTCAGGGTCAATCATTTTCATTTTAGCTAAAAAGTACTGGGTTTGGTTTAGTCACTCTGCAAGCAGGGGCCAGCAAACATGAGCATGCTTTGCTGTGTGTCTCGTTCCACAACAGCTGTTCTTTGTTATTGACAGAGAGTTTACCTTTTACTGGTAACTCTAAAGTAGTGTTGCCATACATACCTGCAAAGATTAGCAGCTGAACAAAGAGATCCTTTGCTCTGTTGAATGCTGCCAAGCTTTTCAGTTACCTGCTCCTCAGAATGTAGTGATCCTTAGCTAAGGCTTCCAGGTGAAAGTGTTTTCCTTCCATAGTTAAACCTGTTACCGCTGAAACTTCACAAAATGGCGCTTCTGCGCAGGGTTCTGCTCTCCGCGAAGGACAGTGTGTGTTTTGCTCTCCCTGCTATTTTAACACTTGAGCTTTCATTTCTGCCTTTCTAATATGGTGTGACCTCTCTTCTGTGCTATATTGTATCTAAGCTGGTGGACTCGTTTCCTTTCACTTTGGCAGTATTTAATTTTAATTTCTTCTCAGGCCATATCTAGTCTACTGCCTATTTCCAGTTGAATTCAGGTTTCTTACCTGCAGGCCAAGCTCTATTCAAATGATAAATTTCAATTCTCCTAGTATTTGCTGCTAAGGTTCCACATTTTGTGTTACTTTTTGCTTTGACTTTCCAGTTTTAATATTTAGCCTTTTGGAAAAAATCTTAATGTTCAGAAAAGAAATTTGCTGAGCATTGTCAGGCTTAATTCGAATCTCATGTAAGTAAACCTCTTTATTTGATAAAACCCAGTTAGAAAAGTAGATTCCCCAAAGTGTGGACTTTCCGAAGTATACAAACCCCCTGTTTATTTATGTATGCAGCAAAATTACTAGCTGTTCAGACAATCAAAGCACTTTAAAAGGAATTCTGTAGTTCTTTAACAGTGATTCTGCTAGTGCTTCCCATTTCTTCCCAAGTGGAGTATTTTGGCTTTTGTTTTATTCACAGAAGTTTAATTTAATGGTCGGATATGTTTTTTATGTGAAAGAAAGAAAGAATACTGATTTCCTTACGATTCTTTTGGTTAATTTTGAACATTACTATCAAAAAGAACAAAGCAGTTAATCTTATCACTTCATTGTAAATAAAAATTTCAGAAAACTTATGCGAAAGGGCTGTCTTCTGTAGCTGACTACTTTTAACAGTTAACAAAATTTCATTGTAGGAGTTATAAAACAATTTAATTATTGTAGAATATGTGACACTTGAAGAATAAGAACAACAGTAAAGCTTAGGCTTTACTAGTGCTTAGCTACCAATGGAGGTCTCAGCCTCAGGGTGAATGTGCATGAAGAGATCTGGTCGTGAAAAAGGGTCACCAGTACATCTGTACACAGGTATGGATGTTCTTTTCTCTTCACACTGAAGGGGTTTAAGATAATATCCATCATTAGATCTTAAACAGGTATTCTGTCAAATACTTTAAAAAAAAAAAGTTCACTGGAGTCTGGAATTAAAAATAGAAAGCAATACACAGTTACAAGGACAACTCTTAAAAGAATAAATGTATATATTAGTACAGGCGGATATATATACCTGCAGAGTTACTCTGTATGGAAATTGGAAGGGAAAAATTTAATTTGACAGTTGACAAATACTATTTCACTGATCTATTTTCAGTCAAGGAAAAACAGATTTACATGTGGAATTAAAAACTCATACTGACAAGTAATGAAAGCTTGTTTGTTCTAAATTGTTTGTGTTTACCTACCCCCTTTAGCTTCCTCTGATAGTCTCATTTTCTACTTGAGTGAATCAGATTATCACTGGTCTTTTCAGGTTTTTTTTTGTCTGCAGAGGAAACTCCTCTGGTTAGGGAACAAATGCATTGCTTTGTGTTGAAATGACTGCTAGTATGGGAGTACAAGAAAAATCCTCAAATACTCTATAGCAATTATTACACTTAGATGTTCTTGAAGATCAGGATTCACTAAATTAACAGGAATGGGAAAGAAAAAACTACAACTGCCCTCGTATCAGTAATTTCTTTTCTAGTGAAAATACACAAGCAGTAAAACGTACTAAATTTTGTGATATTTTTTGCTTTTCAGTCTGTGTGTTCTTAATTTCTACTTTCATTTCAAAGAATAATCAAGGGTGGAAAGATTACCAAGTTTTTTTGAAAAGCATTTCATAGATCCCTACGTAATGACTTATGTTAATTGTCTGGATAACCAAGATTCTTATGTGATACTCTGTTATGTGACCTGTTTTGTGAGTTGTATGTATGCTTTTTAGCCAGGATATGGGTTTAAATTAAAACAAAATACAATATCTGAGCATGTAAGTAATATTCATTCTACATAGGTTATGTTTTGATTCAGCTGATATAGTGACAGAATGGATTATAAAGGAAACATATTCCTTTTTATTAAACATGTTACAAAAATGTTAGACATTACTCCTTCCAAATAATTATATTTTAACTGATTTTATATGTTTATTATGTGTCTATGAAGGTGAGCTCCTCCAGGATATATTACATTAAAAAAATGAAAGTCTTCTGTTTCCTCAATAGACAGTATGTGATTATACAAAGAGAACTAATTAATGAATTTATCCTTCTGCACTTCATCTCTGATAGTTTCATTTCAGAAGATACTGAACGTCTTGGTCCTCAAAGGACACAGTGCCTGTTTAGGTCTAAGCAGTGTCACTAGCCTCAAAAGAACAAAAGGTTAGAAATTTTGAGGAAAGAGAATGCTCATTAGTCTGCAGGATTCAGATCTGCTCAGAGGCTTCATAAACTCTGATTTAACATTGCTTGTTAAGTCTTTGGAGACAGCTGAAGTCAGTCAGCTTCTAGACAGGGCCTCCATGACTCACCCACCAGTCTGAGCTACTTTGCAGAAAGGGCTTAATTCTGTGATCTGCTCAATTACCTCCTTTTCCAAACAAAGGCTTAGGAGGACTTAGAGCTATAGGCACAAAGCCCTACAAACCCAAACAGTCACTTAAGACTAATTTTTATCTGCTTGCTGTTTAACTCTTTGTATGCCTAAGAGTGAATCTGAGACTTTCTAAAAAGGTATTTCCTTTCCTCTTGATATGTGTCTTAATGAAAATAACCTGTTACTTTTTAAGAAAGGAGTCATGAACTTAAATACCTGCTTGAAGGATTGCTTAGATATATTTTTGCTGGGTGTTCGTCCATAATACACTATCTTTTTCCCACTAATGACTGATATTTGCAGGAAGTGCAGTATAGTTCTTGGTTACAGTGCCAGCTTGTTCACTTTGCGTTGCATTTGAGAGATACTGTACTTGAAATAATTTGCTCAGGACTGATTGTGGGTTCTGCTGTTAAACACAAGGCTGTTCGTTACTTTTTTTTCTTTTTAAACTTTAAGTATCACATTACAAGGCAGCTTACTTTACAAGGAGCAAAGGTAGGTAATGGTTAACTATTTAAAACTATTCTAGAATCAGCTGAATAGGCACTGGGTAACTTCGCACATCTTTCTGTCAGAGGGCAATGCTCCTGAGACCAGTGGAGTCAAGGAGCATCAAAATGTAGATGTTGGAAAATAGTGGTGGTAAGGTTATTAGGCCATTTAATGTAATGCCATTATTAAACAACAAGAGGACAGCAGTTTTACAGATGAAATAAACCTTGGGGAAAGGGTTATTTCCTTGGAATCCTGATACTTAAAATATCTTCTAGAAGCTAGGCATTATCATATGATCTTGAGGCCCAAATTAGTTCATTGCAATGGTCAGAGTGAATCTAAATATTCATAGATAGGCATTTACTAGTTAGTTCCTAGGCAAGCTTAGCTGCAGTAAGTATTTGTGCAAATGCGCTTAGTACAGAGGAAATGTGATATTAAATATATTCACATAAGAAGTTTAAATTCATTCCTCTTGCCTCTGATTTTGTACCTGTAAAGCCTGTTA
Organism: Apus apus; assembly: GCF_020740795.1. NCBI lineage: Eukaryota > Metazoa > Chordata > Aves > Apodiformes > Apodidae > Apus > Apus apus. The sequence continues at coordinate 30,692,415 of NC_067287.1, read as the reverse complement.
TTTTGTCTTGTCTTGTTAACCTGCAGTAACATGACCATATTTCTAATCCTTAGAGTGTCAATATCAAGATTTAATACTATTTAATGAACTTTAAATCAATACCTCTTGTTAATTTGGATTAACTTCCAAGGTGTCCCAATGACAAATGTGGGGAGTATGATAATATTTGTTTTACTGTTCTTTAAACTAGCAGGAACCATTTTATCTTCAACTTGCTGTTCCCTAAAAGCATCATTTGCAAGTTTTATTTTCATGGCCAGACAGTCTCTTAGGAATCATATAAAGCAATGTTAACTGCTGTGTTTTATACAGGCAAACGTATTTTTGGGAGATCATTTTGGGAGATCATTATGTATCATCTGTCCTGATTACCTGTCTATATTTTTATACAGGCTTTATTTTCCATTTGGCAGTCTTTTTTATTAGCTTAGTAGTAGCTATATTTGCTTTTATTAATGCTTTTTAAGACACAAATGTGTAGGACAAAGATTATAGTAAAATAATTAAATGCTTAAGTAAATGTTACTTTTATGTCTGAACTTGGAGTCTTAAATTGTTTATGAGACAATATTTTGAAACTGCAGTAGTTGATAGTAATAGGTGGAAAATATATTTTTTTCTACTTTAGTATGTTAAGACAATTGAGAAAAAATAGTAAATGCATTTGAAAATGAGTACTGCAAACCCTGTGTAATACCTACGTTACTGCAGAGATTTTTTTAGTACCTTTTAAACATTATTATATGTTTTTCTATGGTAGTTTAGCTAGAATCCCATTGTTATTTTCTTTGTGAAAAAGCTGGTGATATGGTTCTGGCTAAATGCACAGGGGTTTCTGAAGTCTAGAGCTGGGATTTTAGAGTGTGCAAGCCTGCATTGTTGAATGCAGTGATATAACCTGTACAGAGCTGACATGCAGAATCACTGTGATCATCTCCACATGCATTGGTTGCATTTAAGAATCTATGGTGATGCTCATTACCTAATGCATGGAACCTACTAAGACTTTAATCAGCTAATACTGAAGTCTTGTACCAGAGGCACTAGTCCTCATTAATATAGGTAATTTCTCTTAAAGGAAGTGATTTAAAAACAGTTTCCCGAAACTGTAGCGAAAATACTTCATTTTTCTCCCAATATTTGCAGTTATTCTTTTGCTATTTATGTGTTTTTCTGCCTAGATCTGTCTCTGTGAAACCCCTTGAAAGACAAATGCTTTGAACATTCTAGGTAGTTTCATGCTCTGAAGAAAATATTTACAATGGAATGCAAACATCTTTATTTATTTATTTTTCCTTTCAAATGAGCTACACTATTACGAGGAAAGGTTATTGTTGGAGCTGATAAAAAAGACAAGACTTTTCCAGTTCTTAAGCTAGCTGACACTTGCCAATGCTACAAGACAGGTTTTTATTTGTTTTTGCAAGTCTTAATGAACTCACCGGGCTTACTCTGAAAAGCAAATAGACACAGAAAATGCATGCTGAAGTCCCAACACGTGAACTTCAGAGCATTATCTGTAGTTAAGCTTCAAAATTCTTTAGCTGGTCAAGGTGCAGTTTAGAATAAAGTCAGTTTAGTATGACTCAAAGGGGAAGGTGCTGAAGACAGGAATCTGTGTGAGCAGCAAGCCAGAATTAAGACTGTCACAGGGGAAAAAAAAAATAGGCTGGGGGTTGAACTGAAGCAGGGGAGCCTCATTGCAAAATATAATAATGATTTAGAAATCTACTTTTGACGCACAAGAAACAAGAACAACACAGAGACATGGTTACTTTTTGATCTTTTTTAATGTTCATAATCTCTTCACACTCTTCCAAAAAATGGTGAGATATGAAGCTTCAGAAGCATTATCTTGTGCATAGCAAGTCTTTAACATAACTGAAACCGTGGAAGATGAGTAATCTTCAGAATTTAGCTTTAAAACATTCGGAAAAGCGTCAGTTTTGGATATTATGAAGAGTGGAGAGGAGGAACCTGAAGACAGAAAGCCAGCCATTTGCAGTTTTAACAAGAAAATATCAACACCTGCTTCTCTGCTTATTTTTTAAAAGACAATACCACTGAAAACCAAGAAAACATTAAAAAAAGTTTTCATAATTTCCTTAGTCCTCTCCTGCTAAGCAAAAGGAAATGCTTGTCTGATTTAACTTATACAAATAGAAGAATCATTCCTAGTGAAGATGGAGAAGTGAATCTTGCTCTGCTATGCTGGAATGAAAATTAAATAATCAATAAAATTATTTCTTATGGGCATGTTTTCTATAAAATTTTTTGAACCTTATTTAAAATGGGTTTATTTTACATAATCACAATAACATTCTTCTCCACTGAGGCAAAAAACATCATCAGTGCTAACATTGTTAAATTTTTATTTATTAATAGCTAAAACCTAACATCATTAATTTCTCAATAAGGCTAGAGAGTACCTTTGTGGCTGATCTGGTAGCTGGGGCCATTCTCATTTACTGTGTGACACCACAACCTAATCTTGCAGTAATACCTTTGTATTGGCAAGGCTTGGAACAATTTGGTAGACTTCCACTTTTCTACATATTCTAATAATTCCAGAACTGTTGAAAGAAATTATTGATGCACAAACTTAAAGTTCTGTTGGATGAGATCCACATTTTGATGGATACATTTCCTGGCCTTATGTTTGATCTACCAAACAATTAAAAATAAAATTTAAAAAACCAACTGAACTAAAAATACCCAACCAACTAAACAAAAAAACTCCACCAAAATGAAAAAAATCCCAACCAAAACTGCACCAGAATGAAATCTAAGAGTTAGCTCCTATAATGATTCTCCAATGTATTTTTCATATTATCAGCAGATGTTTTGGGAAATAAAACCACAGAAATTACTGTCCAAACAGCAATTTGGGAATACTTGTTTGAAAAGTATACTCTCTTTGAGGAAAAGATAAGGAGAGGCAGAGAGAACAGGTTGAATGAATTCACATTAATGACAAGAGCTTGAAGGACTGAACTAAGATCTAATGACTGAAAGTGGATGTGAATTGTATTAGTATTAATGAACTAAAAAGAAAGTGTAGCACATTAGGGTAAAAATAGTATCTGTATGTGTGGCCTTCTTTATAAAAAACAAAGAACAAAAACCCCCAGAAAACCCAACCAAAAAAACACCATTTAAAAAAACATTTTCTGCTTTCAGAATCCTTCCTATTAATAAAATAACTTGATGGTTCTAATTATTTAAAATCTCATCAAGGCTTCCTGTATCAATGGGAACGTTCAGTCCTCCTTGATGTGACTTAATGATTTAATCACTATGGTTTCTTACGGTGAACCCAGCTAATAGGCATCCTACACAGATTATGTAAATTGTTTTCACTCAAGTACTGTAAATGGTGAAGCACTCAATTTGGGTGGTGTTTTTTTTTCAGTTTAATTGAAATTGAACCATTTAAGTAGAGCGATTAGAGAGCTTTCTGGCATCCCAAGATCAGTTAAGATTTTATTTTAGTTTCTTTTAGAGGCAAAAATGTAAACAGTGTGGAGTTATTTCTTATATTACTAGTACCATGTGAAATACATTTATACACACATGAACTGCATTTCTTACAAACTCCATCCTGTGTCCTTTCTTGTGGCTGATGTTACCCATTACCTGTTTTTCTCCAGACAGGCTTTCAGTGGGGTTTTGGTGCTGTGGGTGCTTGAAATAAGCAGATTTCATCCTGCAGCCTTTCTTGCTTTCCTTCTAAAGCTGTTTATGATAATGCCAAATGGGTATTCAGAACATGTGCATGGTATTGTTGTTGCCTGTCACACAGGCTGTTTGGCATGAAGGCTTTCTCTGATCTACTTTTCCTGTTAATAGGCTATTTAAGGTGCCATGGAGCCACATTTATTAAAGCTTTTGAGGCTAAGCTTACAAGAAGAAAGCTTGCTGTATTTTCTAACAATTTACTGTAAAGGAAGCAGAAAAGGCATTGTGGCTCTGCTTGCACAGTCTGTTAATTTCTATCAATCAGGCTTGCTAGCAATCTAGCAAATGCATGGAGCTTAAAAATGCCTGAATACAATCTGTGATTTGTAAATATACAAGATTTTCCTCAGTAACATGCATGTTTAAGCATGCACTGTTGTAATAATAGATGTCTAGATACAGTTACAGTATTTTATTAAGATTTCCATCAGCTGGCTGCTTTCTCTTTTGAACCTCCCATATAGGGTATCCATTTAGATTCTAAGGTGCATCCAGGGCAGTTAGTAAAAGAAGTGGGGATTTGACTGTAGTCTGAAGTTTACGAAGTTCATTCAGTGTAAATTTCAAAATAAATTATATTTATTGTCAGATGTCAGTTTTTCCAAGGCAGTGTGATTCTCAGTTGTTGATCCTGCTGAGGGGGCTGGCAGGAATTGGTGTGGGTGGCAAACAAAGATTATCTTCCAATTTAACTTCCATTAATATTTTAAATTAATTTTTAAGATACATCTCGATAACACATCTCTGCAAACGAGAGGTGGTGACAGCTTGTTCAAGAGAAAACATATATATTGGTTTAGCTATTTCCTTCCTTTTTTTTTTCCTTCATCCACTCACTATATATATTTGTGAAATGAGTTATATCTGAACATCCTACTTTGAAATACACTATGACTGCACATATCAGGATACGTAAACTAGGAAAATTTATGTATCCTCTGGTGTAAAACTATTTATGACAAAACATAGAGCTGTAAGCCTTCCAGGCATCTAATAAGCTGTCTCACACACGTATTCATGCAAAGAAAACCACTCACATCCCCCTCTGTGCTGGAAAATTTTTGGACTTCATTGAACATTCTTGCATTAGTATTTCCCTTTGGATCAGGAGGACAGTTCTGAAAGGAATGGGGCTTTTTCTTTTGCCAGCTGTGTCTTTTACCTTACCATTCCTCTTACTCTAGTTCATGAAGCACTCTCAGAGCAGGGTTTGACCTGAGCTCCCTTCATATAAACTGAGAGTTGTGCCTCAGAAAACACACAGCATGTGCTTATCCTACTTGCTAGGATGGAATACAAGCCAGGTTTGGATCCTACTGGTATAACAGACTAGGGTAGATAATTTGGATACCTCAAGATTGGGCAGGTTCAGGTCATCTCAGTAACTTTTGATTATTAGATAAAAATATGAAAGCCTTGAGATATTCTGACTCCATAGGACTTTCCTTACAGAATTTTTATAGTATTCCTGTGGTTAGAATTGTCTACATTCTATATGCTTTTTGGAACAAGTAGTTATAGTTTTGTACATTATTCCTCATTAAAACCTTATAGTATGAAGAAGGTTTCTAATTTTCATTTCCTCAGGTTGGTTCCTCTTTTTTTTGTGGCAGGGGGGAAAGAGAGGCAACCTTTTGCAAATATCTAGAGATATTTCACAAAAAGCATTTCCTATCATCCTTGGTAATCAAGTTTTTGTATGTGTTTAAAGAGTTCTAAAATTACCACTGCTCTTATTTTCTTAATTCAGTCTGTCCATTAATATAATTTATATTCAATTCTGAAATGGAGTTAGATCAGAATCCAGTTTCTTGTTCAAACTAATACCTGAGATTTAGAGTTAATATATCCATTCTCCTTGAAGGTTTATAAGTAGTCTGAATCTTATGAAAATAATTAAGTTGCAGAGTTGGTTTAGAAACTTCTGTGAGAGCCAGTGTATGTTAAGTTTTTGTAGTGTATTCTCATAGGTCTTATATTGAGTAGACTTACTCTGATTTGTGTCCTCAAGTTAGCTTTTTTACAAACATATATATCACAGACGTAATTGATATTTTTGTGTTATTTATGCCTAAAATTAGCCATTCTCTTTTGGCAGCCTTTAAAGGATTAAGTTGTATCTATAGACAGATAACTTGTAGGTGTAACTAGTTGCTCAAATCACTGTGTTGTAAAATTGGAAGTTCTTTGGGGCACTACATCTTGAACTTTGTCTTCTAGCTTCATAATAAATGGTCAAGCTGGAGGCAAAAATGTTAAATAAAAACATGCTGATTGTTACATCATCTATACTGGACGTCATTAGAGTTGCGTTGATTTGGTTAGAGTGTTTACCCAGTAAAATAATTTGCACAGCACCTGAACTTTGCCTATTAATAGAAAGATCAGTGAACATAAAAATTCAGATTTGTTTGGTGTGTGTATTTTTTTTAATATTCAGACCTTAAGATCAGTCAAAAGAGTTTGAGAAATCTAATGCCCTCATACTGAAAAGGGAGCTGAATCTCCATAGCTTTCTGGATGATCATCTGCTAAACAGGAGGATTAAGACACCAGCAAATGCCAAGGCTGCTTCATATTTTCATTATTTTTTTTTCCTATTTCTTAAATGCTGACAATGTAGTTACTATTCTTTATGTTTTAAAGAAAGATCCTTGTTAATACCATCAGTATTTTACATCATAATTTTACTATGTTAAATTATTGAAAACACAAACATAAGAGGTGAAGGTTAATAGAAAAAAACCCACATCATAATATTGATCTATGTTTCTCTTAATTACTATTTCTGGTCTTGCCATCTAAAACATAGAAATAGAGGAAAGATTTGAGATATTATAAGGATCTCAACAAGAGGAAAGTAGAAAGACTATTTATAAATTTTGTCTTATGAATTCTGATTTTATCAAATCAGAGCAGCCTAGATCTTAAGATACATTGTCACAGTTGTGTGTCTTTTCTCACCATGCAAACCAAATCCGTTGTTGTAATATCTGGTGTTTTAAAGGCCCAAGGGAACAGTTTCTCTTCAGCAGCAATATTTTAAGAATATTTTTAAAGAGACTCATCCCAGATCCATTTTTCTTTCATGGAGATGTTGATACCAGCGTGTCCTGAAGATACTTTCCTGAGTATGGAAAACTAGAACACAACAGGAGAGATCTTGTTACTCTTATATAGAAAAGCCACTAAGAATAAAGTTCTTTACTGTGGGATTTAGGTCATGTCTTGGAAAACATTTATTCCTGGATCCTTCATAAGTATAAATATTACTCACAGTGAATCCTTTCCTTGTTATATGTTTCAAGCCTGCTCTGTCTGGCGTATCTGATCTGTGCTGATTTCTGAACCCACTAGCAACTGATGCATTAGTTTTCCATACCACGAGGTGCAGGAAGACTAACACCAACCAGCTGAATGGTCCCACTAAACAAAGTTCTTAAAACACAATCCTAATGACACACTAGAATTCACAGTCTTCTTTTAGGGAAAAGAAATATGAAAGGAAACACTGGCAGTTCATTTGTAAAGCGGCATTTAAGCACTCTGTGTCCCTGTGTGCTCTTTCAAATATGTAAGAAGTTCCAAGGTAAATCAGGGAACCAAGTTTAGAATGGATATTCTGTTACCATTATTGTTTTTAAGTAATTTTCTGTACTGATGACCCTGTTACCCACTTTTGAATTGGTCCATGAATTAATGTAATCAAAGAAATAAGTATATGTAGATGAGCTTGTTTGTGTCAAACTAAGTAGAGTGCTTTCAAAGATAAGCTGAAAATTCAAAGATTCTGGCCAAAAATATGACTCAAAGATAAGAGAATTTCTTGTCGAATTGTTTTTCATTGCTAAAGCTGAAAGAATGAAGGTTCTTTCTACATATGAAAGTGAAAAATGTGATATTTGGAAAGAGGTTATGTTTAAAAATAGACACGAGACCTTAAGAAAAGGAGAGTGCTTGCTCTGTAACCTAGAAACTAGAATCCCTGAAGAAGTATCCACGACAGCAAGACCTGAAAAGAAACAGAATTTTTAAAATCCAGGGAAATAAGCAGAGTAAATCTCCTAAATACAAAAGACAGGAAAATCAGTCATTAGAAATGAAGTGGTAATCACAGGTAGCAATTTTTGTCTCCAGATCTTGCTCATGTGGTCCTTTGTAGCGAGGCATTCTGTTTGGAGATAATTTTTTCATTATTGAAAAAACTGTGTCTCCGAAAATGTAGGAGACAGGATTTATAAATGCTTAATGTACAACTGAATTGCTTGTATACCAGAATTTCATGGTAAGAATTCTAATTGGGCACTTCTGGGGCTTTATGAATGCTGGAAAATGGGTCATCTTGCTGCCCTTGTTTATTTAAAATGTTAGAGGGCATGTGTTTTTAGTTAGCAATTTTGAAATCAGATCATACTTTCCTGTGCTTCCAGTAATGCCAAAGGGAGCTTATTATGCAGAATTTTTCAGTAAAATTTGGCGGGTGTATCTGGCACTTTCAAGGATATGCAGCAGTGTAACGAAGTGAAGAAACTCTCCTTTCCCTTGCACAGCATGTGTAGTGGCCAACTCAAACTTGCAATCTGTGCTCCTGCCTCTGAGTGAGTGAAGGCTGTTGACAGATGATGCTGAGAAAGTGAAAGTGTTTACTGCCTCTTTTTTTGCACCAAGCTTTACTAAAAGTAAACTGAAAAGAAGATACAAAAGGAGGGAAAAAACAATGAGAAAGCTTTCAATCTTGATCAAGGAAATAACAGAAAACAGAGTATATATGTGCTCTTAATCAGGTGAGCTTGATGAACTTCATCTGTGGATGCTTCAGTTATGGTTTTTGAGAACATGGTGGAGGATTGGCAAGGGATCAGAAAAATGAACAATACATCTGTGATGCCTGCCTCTAAGTAGGGGAGAAGAATGAAGCGACCAGTTGTGTACTGCTCAGTTTAACTTCAGACTGGAAACTTCAGGAAAGGACTGGGCAGTTGAGCTAAAAGTAAACCTGAAGGGAGAGACCTAGCTTGAAAAGACTTATGAGAGATATGTTTCAAGCTTCTTCTTCAAGAAGAAGTTCAAGTTTTCTCTGTGTAAAGGGTTACATTGCTGCAGAGAATAATAGCAATAATAAAAACCTCTTTGAAGAAGAAATTGGAAATCATTTTCCAGGTGACATGCTCTCTTTAATGAAAAGACAGTCTGACCTGAAAACTCCAATTTTGGCTTGGGGCCACATCACAGCAGCAGTAGAGGTCTATGCAAGCAGGTAGAATAAACATCTATTTCGAACAATACAGGTGTATGGAATCCTGTCCTGGGGCAGGGAAAGGGCCGGTAAGAATCTTTGATATCCTTTCCAGCACTTTTCAGTGGTGCTGTGCTTAAATAGGCCTTGAGTTCCTTTATCTACTAGAAATTTCAGATACTAAACATAGACAGTAAGGTGAAAAATAGCAACTCACAAAGTATTAATTGTTCGTATTAACTAGCAAATACTGTAATTTTACATACATTTGAAATTATGGAGAAATGTATTAGATCACTGTTACAAAATGTGCATACCTGTGCTGAATGTGCAATTTCAAGACAAATAAATGTTCTAAGTAACCGCTGTGCTGCTAATACAATAAGTTATTAAAAGTCTTTATTTACAGTTAAGCTGTATTCCAGCTGACTTGCATTCAGCCACGAAATTACAGGAAGGAGGTAGCAGTTGAACCTGTATGGATGGGCTTTAATAGGAAGTGAAGAAATTACTTAGGCAGATAAAAAAATTAATCTTAAAAATGGCTGGCATCATTGGTGCTGATAAAGTTTTATGTAGAGCCTTCTATATTAGTACAATACATAGAGTTACTTTGAAATAAAAACAAAAGACAAAGTAATTTTATACTTTGTATTTTATATAAGTTTCTAGTATTCATGCTGACAATGTGCTAGCATGAAGTGAAATAGCTCCAGAGCCAGTTAGTAGTAGTAGTATGGTTCAGTCCATATCTAGGATGGTCTAGAAATGGATAGCTATTTCTAAAAATTCTCTTGATGTTTTGTTTTTTAAACACTCAATGATTCAGACCTTCTTCATAAGCAGATAGTGATTGCAGTAAGCTTTGTTTTCATTGAGAAAATATCTCTTTCTTCTGCTTATTGAAATTGCTGCTCTGATCATGGCTATTGGCATGACTTGACTTTCTCAATGAAATATTTGCAAAGAGTTAACTGTAACCAAAAGTCTTTCCCAAAAAGATTATTTTTGTTTGCTTTGGGTTTTTGTTTGTTTGTGTAAGTTCTGTAATGGTTAAGAGTTGGAACCTTCTTGGACTTGAAATTAATGTACTAAGCAGAAGTAAGGATATGATGCAGCTGAATTTTAGCCATTCAACTTTTATTCCTTTGCACTTTCAGTACTGCCTCAGAATCCTGTAGTTGCTGTAGTTAACCTAAAATGACAAGAAAAATAATGCACTATACTACTGTAACTTTTCCTAAAAACATCAATATGTACTTCATGTTGTAGACAATTTCTAAATTTTTTAACTTTATTTTTTTATGTCAAGCTGCACCAACTTACAAAACCAGGTCATATTGTTATGCAGCTTAAGCTTTCCTAGCAAGAATGGCTTTAGGTATTTATTTTAGCAATCTACAAAGGGTTTTGCTGGGCCGTTTTTCTTAGCTTTGTTTCCACCAAGACATTCAGTGAAGAGAAAAATCAAAAAATGAAAATTTTGCTGTTCACATGAGCTAGACAGCTCATGTTACCAACACGTGGATTTTTTTATTTTATTTTTTTCAAGTGCCACACTAGTTCCTTTTCTCTTGAAAAAGTTGCCAGGTGGATGCCCAATCCATTTAGTGGACACAACAGCAAGGTAGGGACACACTGCAGCTGATTCTGGTTGTTTGCCAGAGTTGTAGTGGATCAGACTCACATGTTGGTTTTCCTACATTTCCACAAAACACAACTGCAGGGCACAAGTAGATACTGATATTTAAAGAGGTGCTGCTTGATAGCATTTTTTCCTGAAATTGAGCATGCTTACATTTGCTTTTCTTGTTAAGTGTGAGGCGAGTGTAAAACCTTTGTCAAACACAACCCATCTCCATAGGTCAATAGAAATAAATAAATATATGCAGGCAAATGAAAATCCTGATATTTATGTCAAGGTAGCAGAAGTCTGGATTCATGTTCTGTTTAAATGACGTTTATCCAATAATGAAGACCAGGCAGAATGATGAATGTTCTTCAGTGTGTCTGTGCTGAAATAGGTTTATAAACAAGCACCTGCCATAAATCACAAAAACGGCTTTGTCAAAAGTAACTAGGGACCAGATGCATCTTTATAATTACCTATGACACCCTTTGTCCTGCTTTCATATCCTCTGTTCCTCACTTAGATAATCTGTTTTATTTTACTCGTGGTTTCAATGATTTACATTCTGTTTTGAAACAAGGGTATATGTCCGGGAAGCTTCTCAATAAAGCCTCTAACAATTTCATTAGAGATAGTAAAAATGTGTGAGGTTTAGTGGCTAAGTGCTAGAAATAATTTGTTCAGCAGATAAGATGAAACTACTCACTAGTACTTTCACAAGAACTTTGACACATATTTTCCCAGTTTAAGTATTTTTATTTGCTTGGTTTCTGGAGTTTGTTCAGTAGGTAGGGGAAATTCATGCATGTTTTTCTTGGCCATATGTCATATTCTTATTTAGTATTATGTTTGTCTCAATTTCTAAAGCTAATTTTAATTTGTAATCAATACAAAACATACTGTTCATGAAGATTTTTATTCCTTGCATTTCCTTTTGAGTTAATCTTGCAATTTGAGACTAATCAGCTGTTTGTGGTTCCAGATAAATGGTTATTTCTGGTTTAGCTTAGAGAGGGCTAGATTATGAGTTCTTTCTCACTCAATCTTTGCTAATTTTTCTATGTTGTTGTGTTATCAGGCATCTTGAAATTGCATGCAAAGAATGTTAAGCTTAAAGCAGGCATCATGCAGGAAAGGAAATAAAAAGAAAAGGGAATATAAAGGCTTGGAGGTAAAAGCTGATTGAATTTGACTTTTTAGAATGTTTTTGTGTTTCCTGCTGTGGTTACCATGCTTAGCTGATGCACAGTCACAGTAATTTGTTCCTTCATCTTGGTTTACAAAAGAGCTTTGCAGTAATCATCGAATAGAAAGCACAGAGCTAGACAATAAATGCCTCTGCTCTTAGGTCAGCCCATTTAATTTCCCTTTCAAATCCAATTGTTCACCTGCTGTGCTTATTAAATATAAGCATACTGTCTGTATTTGAAGACACTGTCTGTGCCACTTAAATACTCTGTACCTGTTGCTTTGCCATCACTGATGCAAGGTGCCTCTGAGAATGATTGTAAGAATATGTAGATATGGTCGTTTACTTATACTACTGTCCACAGTTATTTCGTGTTTTGTTGTTGGTTTTTTGTTTGGTTGTTGTTGTTTTTTTAATTGCTGTGATATACACCAGCTCATTTAATCTGATGGGTTTACATTTTAACTAAAGGTTCAAACTCCTAGAGCCTACCACCCATCTTTTTAAAAGATCTGTAACTTTTGATCACTGTATGTCTGCTTCCACATAGAGGGGTCACCCTTCCCAAGTGCTAACATATGATAAGATGATGGGATTGTGGCTGTTTGATTCTTCCTCTTCACAACAAGAATGAAAGAATCCTGAGTACTGGTAATTATAAACATGATCATGTGTAACTAAAAGTGTCACTGTCATGAAAGGAGCTGACCAAATGCTGTATCTCATATGTAATGAAAGTAACACTTGCGCAGGCAGCTGCTTCACAAGACAGAGTGTTCCTGTCCGGTATTTCTTTCTCTTAAAAAAAATTGTCCCAGTTCCCTAAGAAGATAATTTGTCTCTAGGAACATCTTTATGAGACCCCCCTTGACAGGAGGGTCCCCTACACAGGGAAAAAATTGATTACTTTCTTCTGCAAATTAAAACAAATTACCCAGGAAAGAGCCCAAACAGGCAGTTAGTAGCAGAGAGCCAAGGCCATGGTCTGGCCAGGTTAGAAGATTCCTCCCAGGTGTGAATGCGAGCCCACCTTTGCAAAGCCAGTACAGGGAAAGAACAGCTTACTTCCCTGTCTTTTCTGCAAGCTCCTCCATACAAATAGTAAAATACAGTATTTTTAATTTCCCTCTAAAGAAATCATCTTTAGGTACCAAAAATAAAATAGCAGTTAATCCAATCAACAATCAGTATTAATCCAGTTTCAGGAGAGGCCACTTGCTAATGTAGTAAAACCACAAGGACTAGCAGCCCTTTTGTTTCCATCTTTACTGAATTTGTTTGCTTGGAATTGACCTTAACTGAGTGTCTATCATAGAGACAAATCCAAAGCTTAAAGTTTCATTGTATTACCTTCTCCTTGCTTCAGATTTCAATGATGGAACACAGGGTAGGAATAGATTAGTAAAATAAATGCTACTTGGCCATTAGCTACAACTCATTGCTGGGTGCATCTGAGTATTAACATGCAATTTTAAAGGCTGAACACTGACTAGCATTCCATTTTGATGGATTCAAATTCAAGTTTGTTTTAAAATTTGAATATGCTTCTATTTACAGTTCTGAAATTTGACTATAACTATCCAATTTAACATGCAGCATGTGTACCCTGAACTTTCATTGAGCGATTTAGAGTAAGAGATGAGCTGCTTGGTGATAGATCTTCTACTGTTTTTCTCATTCTGTTCCTGAGTTGCTTGTATCTCCTGGGAATAGATTTTATTCCTTTAATTCATGAACAAAAAAACCTTGAATTTCCTATAGGACTTCACTTCCTAAAAGTTTTATATATTAATGTATGTGTACATATGTATATATGTATGTATATACACATGTGTATATACTGTTTCTGTAAGGTCCTTGTTAGGCTTTAATAAAGATTTGGTTTCTATTACATGTATATGAGTCCTTCTGATCAATAAGATTTTGTCCTATTTGCCACCCTATAACTGAAAATGGAATATGACCATGTTTCTTTATGTGGTTTCTTCAGAATATGTATTTCTGTTGTATTAAAAGGAATTATTTCTTCTTTGTCATCAAGAGCTAGTGATTAATGTCTTTAAAATATATACCCATTAGGGATGTAACATAGCAATATTGATGAAGTCATTCGAATGCAGCCATCTGTGAATAGAAAATTGCTTTCTCTTGTCTGATTCTAACTATATGTCGATAAAATAACACTGAAGAAAATAATCTATACGTTTATTCTTTGTCTTTACTATTCTGTGTTTATCTGCATCATGTATTTATGAGAGCATTCATTGCAGTTTATTTCTTATAGTAAATCCAACCTAGTTTCAATAGATACTTAACAGAAATATAAATAATCTTGCAGTAACTGGTTTATGTGAGTGTGCAGAAACAACATGCTCCTGTAGATCTGGTGCACTTGCAAGTGATTTCTATAATGTTGCTAGGTAAGCTCCATACAATTTTTTCTGGAAAAGGTAGGACATTTATCTGGGAGAGTTCTTTCTTGGTTGGTCTTTAAACAAAACTCTTATTGCAAAACAGATGGCTGCTATTCCTGACCAAAGACAGTACTTGTTGCTGAAATTAAACCTTTAATAGGCAATAGACAAAAGGCTTTCCTTTTAATCAGCTCTTGCCTAAGGAGGTAAAAAGAAAAAAAAAAAGTGCTTGATCTTGTACTTAGTCAACAAACTTAATTTATTTAAAAAAAAACCCTATAAAATTCTCACTATCTCTTCTCTTGTTCTCATGGCATTGTGTATATGTAAATCTCATAACAAGGGTAACATCTTGGTGTATTTGGTAATTCTGCCAATTGCTGATGGAATCATGGATAGAGTAATTTAATTTTGTATCTCAGAACTCTGCATGAGCCATACCTGAATAGGCTTTATGTAAAGATATGATACAAATCTGAACTCATACATGGAATGAATAAAAAATATATAATTTGCAGAAGAGAGCAAATATCAAGCCAAAGTTTCACACTCCAGTATTCTCAGAGATTATATTTACATAGAAAATTTTTAGAACACTTATTTTTTTCTTCATGTTTTTGCTCTTGTTGTAGTGTGAGTTTCTGGTTTAGTAACTGTGTTCACTGGAAACATTTTAGGAAAGTTGACCAAACCTTGACCAAACATTTACGACAATTGGCAGAGATTTGGTAAGCTGAACTGTGTAAGCAAAGTTGTAAGTTTACCACACTGTGTGCATACACACAGGAGCCATGGGAGCCTTGTAGCAACTGTACAAGAGGATAATAATACTTGCAGTATTTTTATGGCATATGAAGACTAAAATTTTAGATGTATATTTTAGGATTATTACGCTCTTTTATATTCTCTTGTGTAGACTGCATATTGCTGGAAGAGATCACTAGGGTAATTAATAATTTGGAATCCTCCTTTGTGTATTGCTTGCCCAACAGCACGAAAATTGTCTGGAATATACTGCACTAGGTAAGAGCTTTCTAGTGCAAGTGAAAAATTAGGGCAAGTTCATAAGGAGAATTAATTTTATTGGTGAATCTGGAGTTTGCAAAGGAATTTGAATGATCGTTCTGGCAGTTTTAAATACTCATAATTCTGAAAAACAATCTGCATACATAAATTGTTAATATATTTCAGCCTCATTAAATATGCTAAGTAACAGGGAAAGGAGTTTACATAAACAAATCAAATAGTGACCTGTAATCAACACAATCTGACAAACTTCCTAATTGTTTTGGAAAGGGAATATAGAGGACATGTTCTCATTGCTGATGAGGTGAGAAGTGTATTACTGGTCTTAGGCAAAATCTTATTTGGAGTACAAGCTTTTTAAATGAAAAGCGTATTTGTGCTAACAGGGTATGATTTGTGAAGTCAGGCATCAATACTTTGGACCTGGTTTATTCATTAAACCCCTTTTTCTGCCAAGAAAATACAGGACTTGATTCATTTTATATGTGCATGACAAAGTCAGAATGTCATAACAGGATGCTTTCCTTTGAGTGGCTATTGTGTCAGTACAGACATCTGCATAGCACCACCTACATTCCAAGACCTTTCACTTACAACTTTCTGTAGCAAGGGTGTATGACGTGTTTGTGTATATATACACGTGTGCATTTATATAGGACAACTAGTTGTGTTTGTAAAAGGTCTGTCATCATCAACTCCATAGATTTCCTCTAAAAAAGCTTTAGTGGCTCTTTGTGCTCACACACCCTCATAGATACACATGCTCTGCTAACAAACAATGCTGGCATTCTCGTTAACCTTGTTCTGTCTTCCTTGAGCCAGGTAATTAATACAAATTTTCTTGACTTTTGTCTGAGCTGGAATTGTCTCATTCGCCTGACCCTAACTGAGCTCAGAACAAGATCCCTTCCCCAAGAAGGGATCTGCAGAAGCCTGACATATTTTTGCAAATTGTCAGGCTGGATTTTGTTCTTTATGACATCTTGCTCATGTGACAAGCTTAGCAAAGGCAAGTTTTATATAGGAAATGTTTGAAATGTTCAAGTTGGAAAATTTTAGTCTTTCAATGTATATACTCTATAATTTGTCCCACTAAAAGGTTACGCTGAATCCTGCACTACGTAAGCTTTACCCTTACTTCAGTGGGTATTTTCTGTGCGTGGTATTCTTAAACCTCCAAGAAATTGTCTGTGTAGTTTAGCATAGGCCACTAATATTTTCTTCAATCCATTCGTATTTATCAAGTGTTACTGTATTGTGAGCAGAAGGTTCAACTGTAGCCCCAGCTTTAAACTTCAGTCTTTCGCTTTTAAAACAAACACAGATTGGTTTGGCTCTGGATTTTGTTACCACTTGCATATTTTTAACTTCTTTTTTAGCTGTGTTTCAAAGCTTATTTTGAAAGAGGAAAGGCTGCCAATTAAGAATTTTCTTATTGATCATAAGAAAGTAAAGGGTGGTTTTTTTTTTTACTAACTCAGTTGCAAACCTTCCCCCAGAATTTTCAAGTAGCCTTTAAGCAACTGTCAGCCGTTTGCCTATGAAGAAAGATTTCAAGTTTTGTCATGCAATTACTGAGTGTTCAAAAGGCCACAGCGTTCATAGGCTGAGCTCTGGCATGGAAGTCTCTGTACAGGCAATTCTCTTTCTTCTAAGCATACCTGCAAACAATCTAACAAAGACTGAAGGACTCAGAATAAAATTAGAGAGATGATACAATAATTAAAACGCTACTTCAAGGGATATATTCAGTGCTTTAAATTAGGAACTTACTTAAATAACTGAATAAGGGACTTAGTTTTAGAATGCAACCTTTTATGAAAATGTTTCTGAGCATATATACACACATGCACACACAACATTAATTTTGGTACTATTCTTTCAGTCCTGTCTAAATATGATCTAACTCAGTTAATGAGGAAGGAAGATGTTCTCTAAGTGTAGGCTACTGAGGAAAATTTTGTTTCTAGTCATATTCAGACTTTCCAACAGTTTTCCCAACAGGACTCCATTCTGGAAGCAATGTAAGTGACTGTCATTTAGCAGGTACCTGGCGATTTGTTTACCTAGCACTCATGTGTTATATTAAAGTTGTTGGGATTGTTTGTTTGTTTGTTTTTACATTGAAGAGGCTTATTTAGCAATTGTGTGTCCATCAGCTTTTGCTAACTTACTGTGTCATGAAAAACAAATTAGAGACAACTGAGAGAAAATCTGGTGAACTTTTTTATGGCTGTTAGATTCCTGAACTTTGCTGTTCTGGTAAAATACCGACTCAGAAGCAAATACTATTGTAGGTTGTAGCAGAAACATTCTAGATGGGAAAGATTCCTGGCATAAAAGGAAGGCAAATGTATTGTTTACTCAGGCAGGAAAGCTGACATGTTTTCAGGCATGAAAACAATAGATGGCTGAAGTTTCAAGCCTGTGTTCCATATCAAGAGCTTTTTAAAAATACTCCAATGTAATTTGTAATTTGGTGGGCTTTTATGTTTTAGAATATGTTTTCATTAGCATATGTTTATCTAAAACTGGCCTACATATTTGGTACTGTAATATTTGGTTCATAAAATGAGGAAGTTTGTCCTCATTTGGGGGATCTTCAAAAGAAGGATGTTATCTTCCTGATAGGCATCAGAACTCTGTGGTTTAGAGTAAACTTGTCTCCTGTAATAACCTCTTAAGTAATTCAGTTATCTTACATAACAGAGTTACATATTAGAGAATTTGATACTGTTTTCCAGGCTGTTGTATCTTCCAGCATACTCTAGGTACTTCCCTATCCTATGTCTTGCCTTAAAGAACCAGGTACATTCATACAAATGTATCCACATTCTATGCAATCCTACTCACCCTTTTAGAAACTATTTTCTTTCTGATTCTTTGTAAAGATGGAAAGGTGTGATACATAAATAACTTTCCTTTGACATTTTAAAGAACCTAAGGCAGTATATTTTTATAATTTGTAGGTTTATAGAGTTGGCTATTATAAGGAAAAAAGCAACATAAATAGACTTTGGGATCTATTATGTCAAATAAATGAATGGGAGGATTTGTATGAATAATTCCCGTTATCACTAATGACCATTTTAATTATTGTATGCCTCAAAGAGATAAAATGCCCCTATGAAGCTGAAGTATCTGTGATCTTCTGGTGAGTTACCTACATGCAAACTTGCTAAATGATTTTTAATGGGTACATCTCATCATTCAGTTATTTTAACAAGTCTGGTAGCTAATTTTCCTGAAGTCCTGCTGCTGCTATTTATCTCTTATTTCAGTAAAGAGCAGTTCATTGACACCAGCATCCTGAATCCTATTTATCATAAATAGCTGCAAATCAAGATTAATTCCCCTGGTAACCTGCAATTTAATTTTACTGTTTGAATATGAGTGCATTCATTTTGCATCTGTGAAGAATTTAACTCTGATTAGGAACTCTTTGTTGCACTTCTTTTGAATCATACTGAGGACTGAGACCATTTAACTGTATTGTGAAGTCCCTGTTATATTGAATAACAACAGCAATAACAGATGCTATAAATTCAGTAATGTCTTTTTAAACAATGAAAGATCAGATTAAAAATCCTCAGATCTCAAGACAATTACATATATTGTCACTAAGCACCGTCTAAACTGATATTTCTTTGATTTCTACTGTAAACAGTAGAAATCTGAGGAGTAACCTCAGTAGACATAAAAAGCAGAAATCACATTTTTCTTAAATTAAAGTTGCTACAAATTATTACAACTTTTGTTCCAATCATCTACTTAAATCATAGCGAGTATATTCTCTGTACAGAAATTGCACTGTGTAGTTTGATGAGATCTCATGGGCTTGACCTGGCTATTTTAGCTGATTTTGGGTTATGAAAAGTATCAGTATCCAGTGAGCTCCTCTGATCCCGGGAGATGGAGAGGAACACACCCAGCCATCACAATTTTTTCTTGGGAGTGGAATGCTCTGAATTTTCTCTTCAACTGTTCATCTGTTCTAAAGATTTTCTTGATGGCTATGAGTAAAACCTCCTTTATTTGAGCTGTAATGTACACTGGACAGGGTTTTTTGCAGATTTGGGGTTTTTATGTTGTAGGAGTTCAGAAATGAAGCTTTGAATTCTATTAGGGTGAAGGGATGTTAAAGCAGGCAATAAATTATTAGATTGATAGTAAAACATCTCCAAGCTGTAAGATCATTTTGCAAGTTAAATTCTTTGCCTTTGCAACTATTGCTCATTTTGATTATTATTGAAATCTTAAAGAACTTTACTTGCTTTTTGTTTTTTGGTTTTCTTCTAAAAGCCTTGAAGACTTCTCAGGCTAAAAGCCTTGGATCAGTATTTCAGGGTATTAAGGAGCCATCACCTATGATCAAGCTAGATCTAATTTGACTACAAGCTCTCTTGAATACATTTGTTCATCTTCAGAAATCAAGAGCAGTTTCTCGTTTTTTAAAAGTGCCTTTTCTGAACATATACAATATTTAGAGTAGTAGAAAGATGAGAAAGATAATTGAGAGACAAGACAAAGCTATTGTTGTGGTGGGTTTTTTTTCCCTTTAATCAACTGGGAAGACTGGACCTTTCTAACACAGACATTTTATGTTGCATGTCTCAAGCTAAAAAACCAAAACCAAACAACCAAAAAACCCCACTAATTGAAATACATAAGGTAGTTCATAACTCAGGCTTCTGTCTGCAAAGCAGACAAATAACACGGTGCACATGCAGATGAACTTTTTCTAGGTTAGCTTCAGAAACATCAGGACAAGGAGTATAATTAAGAAATATATAAACTGAGAAAAATATTACCTCAGTAATTTTTTT
The DNA here is from genome assembly GCF_020740795.1 of Apus apus. Classification (NCBI taxonomy): domain Eukaryota; kingdom Metazoa; phylum Chordata; class Aves; order Apodiformes; family Apodidae; genus Apus; species Apus apus. Next base: position 30,672,356 of record NC_067287.1, on the reverse strand, counting down.
TTTTACTAATGGTTGTACAGTTCAGAGTATAAAACAACAATGTAGGATTTAGATTCTGTCACTTCTGCTCTTTAAACTCTAATTTCTTTTCAACCATTTTTAAACAATTAAAGTCTTTCTCTTCCTTTCCAATTGAAAATTAAAATGAGAGCCTGGGCTCCAGAAGATGCAATATTGCTTAGAGTACAAATGTGTTTAGTAATATTTCTTGCATTTCTTAAGAGTGTCATAATGACATGAAAAGCTACCTGTTTTCTGTCATTTCCTCAGAGATAAAAATGCAGATACCTTTATTAGTGTATCTGCTCACCAGGGAGCTTGAGCATTGCAGGAAGGGTTCAAATAGGGTGCCAGCAATCTATTTCTTGAATGTAAGTCTGTCAGGCCTACCTTGTGGCACAGCGGGACATTGGTTTGGTGAGTCCAGAATCTAGCATCTATGGATAAATGAGCAACATAGTTCCAGACATAGATCATGCTGTTAGAGAATTACAGGGAAAGGGAAATGTAACAGTTTTATCCTTTGGGTAGCATTGGGATATAGGAAAGAGTAGATTTGTTTACTAAGAAACTAGAATAAAATCCATTAGGGATGACCCCCCTCTGTGAGTCAGACTTTTTGAAATGGATTTCTGGCATAGAGGTCATAACTCAAAAGGAGTACATCTACAATTGAGCCTAACAAGGAGAGATTTCAAAAGTGATGGATTGCATAGCTGCTTAGCAATCCTGCCTTTGGTTCAGGACTTTCACATCTTCTGCCTTTTTTTGACAGCAGCATGACATGAAGTCTTAGAAGTAAAGCATTCTGTCTGAAACTGCTTTATGTTAAATCAAAGCCCCTTATTCCTCATTCATGGTCTTAACATGAGTTAAGGAGCCAGTCTGTTGTGTTTAATTACCTGCAAATATGTAGACGTATATGCACCCAATCAAACAACTTGCAAGATTCAGATTTATTTTCTGCTACTGACAATGAGGAATATGTCATTCTTTGTGTCATCTGGGACTAGTTAGATAAGCAGGTAGTCTAGAAATTACAATTGAAAAAAACATAGAAGATAACCTGTTTCTCTTCTATCAGCTCCCCTGCACATTTTGTATATACAAGATTATATTCTTTGTTTCTCTACACACACATCTGTGAATGCACAGAGGACTGGCAAAGGTGTGTAAATTGGAGAAGCTTGAATTTTTAATTATATCAGATTTTTCTTCTTGCTTCATCTTTATAACTTTAGACATATGCTTTTAAAGTCTATTACTAATACATTAACATAAGAATATTAATATAAGTAACACTTCATTTTTATTGGTATTGCTAGTATTTATAGGATGATAGTGGCTAGAATTTCTGCTTAATAGCAAAGATATCATTAGGCATACTACAGACTTAAAAGAAAGTCCAAATGTAATCAAAAGGAATAACTTCTGGAGTTTTTTTGCTTTTTTTGTTGTTGTTGTTTTGTGGTTTTGGTTTTGTGGGGTTTTTTTATTATTTTCTTCTGGAGAACCATCACCAGTTCTTCCTATCATGTATCCTAACATATCTTACGCCTCTGCTGATCCTTACTGAAGCTTTAGGTATGTTGATTAATGTATTTAATAAGCTATGAAATGCAGGTTTGTTTGTATTTTCTAGCAAGATAAATGCAGTAGTTTTCAATCAGAGCGCTTGAAGAAACTTGAGGTATCTCTAAAAAGCAACACATTTAAGTACAGAGGGACAGACTTGTAAAAAATATTTGGTGTAAATACTTCAAATTTCTCCATTTCTAGTACCTGCCTATTCTGATCTAATTCATTAATCCTAAACAAGACCACTGTTGTTTAGCTATTTCCTAGTACAGACTTCAATACAGACTTGCTGTATCCATATCATCCTGCTGACACAAGGTGCAATTATTCATTAATGTAAAGGTTATTTTGATTTCCTAAATGGTACCTCTCTGAAATTGACAGAAATTATCTTACTACGTACAGTACTACTGCTGTTGTTGTGTGAGTGCACAAATAAAGCTGTAAGGTTGTTGCATATGGCCAGCAAGGAATTAAAAATAACATTTTTGTGGAGAAGTAATGCAAAAGGTAGTTGAGCAAAAGTTGGTTTTGGTTTTCTTTAAAAAAAAAAACACAACACACAACAAAACAACAGCAACAACAACAAACAAAGACAAAAAAATCAAACCCACCTAAAGTCCTAAAACAAAAGGGGTTTTTGTGGTGTTCACCTAGCTCTGTGCTCGGATTCAGCTTAAACCTAAGACCTAGATTACTATCTAGCCAACAATGTAGCTGAAGTAGGCAGAACATCCTAGCACAGGGTATTCTAGTAAAACTTTGCTTTATAGTGTATAATTAATTCCAGCTGTTCTCTGCAGCCCACCAGGAAGTCTATAAATCAGCAAGAAATGTAGCTACAGGGGTTTTCTGCCTGCAGAATAATATCATTGAGAGCATACTTCTAACATGGATATCTAGAGCAACAGTTTGCATTGTAGACATCATTTAAGAGCTTCCTAACAACTCTATCACTCAAACACTTGAAATGTTCTAACATTTTCTCAAGAAAATATTGGTTTCTTTTTAAAGTATCTTCAAAGGAGTAGGTAATTTGTAACATTCAAATGGGAGAAATCATCTTTTTGAGAGTATATAAGAGCTTCCTATTGACTTATCTTCCTTTTGATTCCACCAAACGGGTCAGTCTTTTCTTCTTCTTTGTCTTTGAAAAAGACCCTCACAGATTGCAGGGGAACCGTATTGCTTGCAATTTGCCCAATGGGATCACAGCAAATAAAAGACTTATGCCAAGTCCAGCACAGCATTCTTATAACAAGCTTTTTCACATTATTAAAGCCCCTGGATCCATTTCCTGCTCAAAGCAGAGCTCCAAGAATCTACTGCTTGTTCTGTGTGCTAGGGACTACATGCATAATATGAGAGAAAAAAAATCCATGAGTTATTATGCCACAAAGGGACACAGGAACTCTGTTATTTTGTTTTGCCTCTTCCCCAGTACTTGGAAAAATAATATTAATAAATAACATTGAGTGAACGGAAGTAACAGTGTTTTTAAAAAGAAGGAACTCAAAACATGCCGAAGTGTACTTTACTCTGTAGCAAAGCATGTGTTTCTGCATGTTATTCAGAAACTATTTGACATGCGATATAGGTAGCAAAAATAAGAGCCGTGAATGACTTCTCCTAGGTTAGGGTTCTACTTGACAGAAAGGACTACACAATCCTGGTGTTTTCCCTTTTTTCTCCAAAATATCTTTCATTCCACTTTGCATAGCTACCAAGGCTCAGCAACAAGAATGAAAAGAACCTGTGTGGTTTTTAATATATATCTGTAAACCTATATATGTATATATCTCTGTTTCCTTTGTGCTGCCTTAGTGGACTGTAGTACTGTATAGGGGTTCAGTATATACTTCTTTGGAATTGAAATATGTATACGAATTGATCTTTTGCAAGGTACATTGAAACAATATATTCTCCTCAGAATAACAGGTAAGTGGTTCTATACAATGCATATAGAAATGCCCTTTTCTTTTTTGGGTTTGGGGTCGGGGTATTTGAGTGAACATAAATGAGCAAACACAGAATAAAATGAACAGGAGCATACTTCTAACCATAACACATCTATTGTAATTTCTTGAAGACATACAGAAAACTGAACACAAGCTGGCAGAGGAAAAACACTTTAAATAATGCATTTTGGAAATGCTTGCAAATGACCTAAAATTAGTTTCTGAAACCAAAAGTTTTTTAACTTCAGCCTACCTATAAAAGTCTAGGAACAAGTACCTACTTTTTTATAAGTTTTCTAATGACGTTTCCTTTTCCAATAAGGGAATATGAGATAAGATACTTTGAATCTCAGGGCTATAATATTTTTTCAAGAAGAAGGAGGGATTATTTTTTTCAGCTAGGAAATGGTTGATACTTAGTTTTGTAAAATTGAGATGTTGGGCTGGTGATTAGAATTTACATGGTGTATAGTAAATGCTCATTTCTTTTCAAGACTGAATGACATCTTCTATTTTGAACTATTGTACATAATTTGTACAAATGTATTCTGTAGTTTTGGCATAAGAAATTATGTTGATGCCTTGATTTGCATCAGAGAAATTGAGAAATTGTTCTAAATACTTTAAAACAAACCATAGCAAGAAAAAATAAAATCTTAATTTCTTTAAGCTTCCTGTAAGAAATGAAGATACAACTGTGAAAGAAAGATTTAAACATCTACTCACTTAGCCCTTCCACTTTAAAGTGCATTTGATGCTCTAGTTTCCAGTAGTTATCTTTATAGCCCAAATAATCACTCAGATGAGAAAGATAATGATAGCAACAGTAACTAATGCATAACTGGTAATGTACATAATGGAATAATTAGGGATTAGCAGATGGTCCCTTAGTATTTGAAGTCTAATCCTGTAAAAGCCAAACTCACACTTTATCTCCATTTTCCTGATATCACTCATTTTTAGCCGTAGGCCTCCATATTCATTTATTTCCTATTGTTCTACTCCATTAAGTAGTTCATCCTGAAATAGCCAGGCCCATTTGTCAGTCTTTTGTTCTGGTCCCCAAGCTATCTGGTACACTGGTACAGTGTAATGTTTCTCATGCCCTTCTTCCTTTTTTTTCTCCAGTGAAGTTTATCATTCAGTACTTCACATGAGGTCCAGGATCAGATATATAATTAAATGGTAAAATGTAACTAGTTCTGAGCCCTGAATTAGACTGCTAGTTTCATCTTCCTTTCTGGACCAGGTTGGGAGTTATCCCAGTCAGACTTCTGCTTACAGAAGTTTCTCGTTTGTCTTTTGTACCATATTACATATTTTTATTTTTCACAGGGTGATTTATGAAGGATTAGACCTAATAAGGTACCTAAGAATTGGAACACTGGGATTAGGTTTTATTTTGAGAACAAAGCTGGGAAGAGCACTGGAGAAGTGGGAAGTTGTTGTTTTTTTCCCCTCTGAAATGCAGCCAGAGGATTGCTGCTGCTGTTTTTGTACATTAACTCATTGGCTGAGCACTTCCCCAGGATGTGTGGAATTAATTACCACTTGTCTTTGAGATGAATCACAGTTAGTTCTTCATCTGTAGCAGCATTTTAACCTCCAGCTGATTCCAAGCTCTGGGAAAATGAGCTGTGTTGACCAGACCTGCTGATGTCTCAGGAAAAGTTCATGGATAGCCTGTGAGAGACCTTGAATTTATTGCCTAGTGATCTCTGAGCAAGAGAAAGTCTCCTGTTCTGCTTCCTACTCAGTGAACTGTTTAAGGTATTTTGGACACATGTCACTATATAAAATACACAAATAAGCATCTCAAAAGATGGTTACCCATGGAGGAAGTTGCCAAATCTCTCTTCAGCTACATTGTTTTCTTTAGGATATAGATACTGGTCTATTAGCAGACAAATAGGTTTTGACTTTTTTGTTGCTGTTTAATTTGCCCTTTAGCCAACATGCTAAGGAGGTATGTACTGTTAATGAAATATTTACGTGGAGCTATCTTTTCAAAAACAGCTCCCTAGGCATCTTTGAGCTGGTAGGCTGGGAAGTAGTCTGCTATGACAGCAATAAATTTGCACTATGCTGCTTCACTGATCTACCCTTTGTAGAACACTTCTCTAGGGCTCTCTTAAGAGCCATCACACGTTTCTGCCTTCCCATTTCATTCTGAATGATATGCTGCAAATCGGAGATGCTGTAGCACATCTGATTAAAGAAGTAATTCAAAATGTGGAGACGTAAGTGCAAACTCGTTGTCTGAGTTCCTGGGAAGACTCTGACACACCTGAAATGTATCATTCAATTACAATTACTTTATTAGTCATATTAGCTTTGATTTGAATTAGTTCTGGAAAAGGAAAGGGGGAATAATTATTCATTAATATAGTCGCTTTTTTTTTTTTCCTGAAGAATGAAGGGAGCAATTTCTATGGGTAGATTTTTTAAAAAATAATTTGATTCTCCATGTATCTATAGTCACACCAAAAATCACAGGTGCTATTCAGTGCAATTATTTAAGGATAGTAAAATATTAGTTCTCCAACTGTATCAATATAAGCAATAGCAGTCCCCAGGAGGGTGAACATAATGTTAATTACCAAGAATTCCTAGACAATTCATTATAATGTGTGTTCATGGTGTGCCAGTGATCCTCATGTTATTTTTCAAAATTATGCTGGCTGCTGAGAGGTAAACTCTCAGAGAAACTTCTTGGAGCAAGCAGTATTCTCAAAACATATCTCTTTACACGGTTTATTTTTTTGAAGAGGTATGAGTGCACAAAGCAGAATAGTTTCCAGGGGATGAGCTGCTGGTTCTGAGTGATGCCAATGTCCTTCCACTGCTCAGAGTCATGGAGATGCAAGAAAGTCCGACTGCACCTGGAATACCCGCTGTGAGAAGGAGACTCCCTGCCCCAGAGCAGAGCTTGGGCCAAACCTCTGGCTCACACATGATCAGTTTGCAGGCAGTAGGCATTCTTTTCAAACAAAACATGTTCATTCAGTCCAGCAGTTATTTCCACAATTAAACAAGAGTTTCCTGGCTAGGTAATAATAAAAAAGACCCCTACAGTACTGTTTGGAAACTATTTCCAAATTAGAGGCGTGTTGTCCTTCAGCACATAATCCCTCAGCACCTTTGTAAAATGCATTCTTGGATCTTAAAGACAGTTAAAGAACAAGGGCATTTTTAGGCTCCTGATTTGAAATCAGTGATAAAAATGGTATGTCATCAGACATTTTTCAGAACATTTTAAAACCTTCCTTAAGGCCAGGACACAGATGCACAATTAATGTACCACAAGGGCGGAACACAACAAAACAGTCCCACAGATGATCATGTGCTTTAATATAGGTCTCCCTCTCCTATGCTTCTTGGCTTCATTTACATTTGCTAAGACTTTATTAGATGAGCAAGCTGCTGCTTCTTTTACCCCAACTGCTATCACTGCTGTTTTGTAGCCAGATTTTGCTAGTATCAGTTTAGTATTTTGTGGGAAGACAACACGTTAAAGAATGACTAGTGTTTCATTAAGCAATATTGTATAAAATACACAATTTACACTGGTTACACTCTCTTTTCTATTCCATTATTCAAAATCATAAAATGCTAAAGAACTATTGTCATTGTTTTGCTTTTATTATGGTGAAAGATATGAGAGTAAGTGATGAATGGTGCAATTTAATTCATTCTAATTTAGATCAATTTAACTAAAATGAGAATTTGGAATATGTATTATATAATTGTTGGTATAATATTTGCAAGAAGCAAATTATTTACAGGTATATTTACTCAGATGAATATGGCATACTGATGGCTGTAATATAGATCATAATCTAATTCTGGCCAAGGTAGTATTGCCGTCTCAGATTAAAAAATGAAAAAAGATTTGAGATTTATTGTTTTTGAAGGAGAAAATGGTATCTGGTATCAACCCATTGGTAAGAGGAAGTTCTTAAAAAATACTGAAGGGTTAGAAAAAGAATAGTAATGTGCATGCATAGGTAAGGAACATTATCCGTTTTTTATGGAATGAGATCTCTCTTAATTATTTACCAAAACAGTCTGCAGTAGTTAAAATGCAGATTGAACATGGAAGTCAGGTGTGGAATGACATATATATGTGAATGCCATATGTGCACTCAAGACTGCCAGACTCTGAAATCACAAGGGCTGATGGGGAACATTTAAAGTCATCTCAAAAATATTGAAAGTTTGAAAAATATATTAAAAATTATCAGATTCCGACTAAGACACAGGCCACAATGCACAAAATAATAATTAAACCAGTAACTTTCTAGAATATGACATAGTAATGCTCCAGCTAATATCATGTGTATCCAGGAGGTCTCTGGCTTTTATGTCAGCTGAAGCAGAGAGCTTAAATGGTTAAAAAAAATTATAAATGGAACTTCTTATTGTTGCTGTTGGAAAGTTCTGTTGATCTTCAACTTATCAGTATTTAGTAGGTTATTCAAGCTATGACCCAAATTTGAACATTTTGATTTCAGGGTTAAGAAAACCTGAAGGCTGGTCTAGTGAGTTGGGTTAGTGAACTATGTATGACAAGGAAGGGTGTTTTTGGTGTAGTGTCTTAGACTTAGTTGTAAAAATGACCTTGTGAAAAACAGGGCTGCTGTTCATGTTGTCATTTTTCTTTGTGCAATCTGGCCACATAAATCTCCTTAAAGAGAATGTCTTTCTGGATTGGATCCCAGAGCATAAAAGATACTAAGGGAACAGTAATAATCACAGTGACGCCTCCTCGCAGTAGCAGAAGCATTTCTGTCTATGGCAACAGGGTGAGTTGGGAAAAAATGAGATGTTATTAGTGCAATTGAGAGAATATATCATCAGAGCCATCTTTTATTCCTCTCAGTCACATCACTGCTGAAGAGGACATTTTTCATGCTCTAAAAAGCTGGGTTCACATCCTGGAGAGGGGTTAAGGGGAAGATACTCTTATAATGGAAAACCCAAATACATCAGTGCAACATGGCTGATGTATTAGAAATAGTTAATGGTCCAGATTGCAATTCTCCTGAATTTCCTCATTCAGCTCAGCTAGCTGCTTTCTTGTGCCCTTGAGAAACCTTGCAGTTTCCCAGAGCACAGCATTCTCTTCAAGATGAAAAAATAATGGTTGAAATACATGAGTAAAGCTTTGGTTCTGTCCAGTAGCAACACACTATTACAGGTTTTCTTCTCCCCACCTGGTCATGGGGCCAGGCAACCCATTTCAGCTCAACCTGGCGTGGTAAGTCCCTGCCTGAGCAACACCATAGGAGTGCCAGTTTCCTGCTCTGCCTTCTGAATGGACCAACACTGTTGCATGGTCTTCAGCCTCTTGCCATATCTGCTGCTTCACTGACTGGGCTGGAGGGACCCTGGACCTGTTTCATCTCTTGCTGTGTCTGTGGCCATTACCTGTCCTCCTGTCAAACTCTGCAGGACTGTACCCAGTAGGTGAGACCACTGGCAGCAGACTTGTCCCCTGCTCATGAGCAGCCCCATTCTTGCTGTGCCATGATGATGTAGAACCCCAAAGGGTGTTGTAGGTAAACTAGGTTGCCTTTAAAATATCATATTATCAGAAGACTTTTCTTTTATCTTTTTTCTACTTCTGTAGTTGGCTCAATGGAAACAAAAAATTCTGAAAATTCTTGAAAATCCCATCCTAAATAACTTCCTAACTTCTAGTTTGAGTGGAGGAAGGTTAATAGACTGTGAATACTAAAGGGTGATTATAATAATTAGTGTTAGCTGTTGTCAATGGTTTGCCTTTTTTGCTTTTCAGCAGGATTTTCTGTAGTCCTTGAGAAACTTATTGTTGTGGCGTTCCATACAGCACACTTACAGTGTGGAAACTGATACACACATAAGAGAAGTAATTTCATAAAGTCTTTGAAAAGAGCAGATTCAAAACTGGAAATAGGAATGCCCTACTTCTGTCTCCTGAAAAGAAAATTTCATGAAAGAAGTTACGCCAGTCATTGAAAATTTTGTCTTCAAAAATTTTATGAAGAAAACTTCCCTTAGCAGGAAATACACTGTTGTTCTTACTAAAGCTTCCAATAGATTAACGAAACCAACAAGACCTAAGCACAATGTTACATAATTTCCTTATTAATTCTGTCCTTCTGTTTCTCTTTTCTGTTCAGCTTTTGTTTTTCCTGTGCTTTTGTACTGAATGACAAGGACATAAGGGCAAAGAAGCAACACATCATGCATGCCTTTATGCTTATTACTCAGTGCAGTACTTTGTTGCTTTGCTAAATTATTACTATTTCTGTATTCTCTATCTTTTAACTGTTCTCAGAATGAGAAATACTGGCATCTTCTTTGTTGAAGTAATGAATCTGTGTGGTATTATTAGTAGTACTATAAGACAAATATGATCAGAAGTGAGGCTGAGAGTCTCAGGAAATCAACTACATAAACATCCCAAAATTAATCTAAGCAGTGGTCTAGCTAGTAATTTGAAATTTCCTGTGATTGAAATTTCTAGGTCTTTCTATCTGCTGCTCAGATATCCTTACAAGAGAAAGAAGCTTCCTAAAGTCCAGCCTATACTTTTATTTCTTGTCTGACATGTTCTGAAGAGTAGATGATTCCACTTTTCCTTAGCAGCAGCAGTTGACATATTTATTCCTTTTTAATCCATCTCATGGCTTTTGATCTCTCTAAGTAAAAACTTCTAGGCTCCTGATCACATGACTCTCTTCTGAACTTGTCTTTTGATCCGTATCTCTTAAGAAAGTGTCACAGATCTTGAGGTTTTCCTGGTGCTGTCTGATGCACTTAGCTGCTTTTCATGGACTAGTCCTGTCCACAAGCCTGCTGAAATCACATTGACATGTTCTTTTTGGAAAAGATGAAGATGGTGACAGCTTATAAGACAGCATTGTTTAATGTATTACCAACCTTTATGCCAAAGTGTGGAAGAAAATCAAAATTGCCTCCTTCAGACATGGTTCCAGAAGCTATCCCTTCCCTGTAATAGTTGTCGTGGTACCAGCTATGAAATAGAGGTCACTGCAATTTTCTTAGCATTGTTAATCCTTTCCAAACCTCTGCAATCAAACCCGTTCAAAACCAGTTCATTGCATCTGTTGCAGGTTTCAGTGGTTATGCTGCTATGTCCCTTTGCATGGTTTGAGAACTCATGGGAGTTCTTTGAGCACTCCATGGCCATGTGCACATTTGCAGAGAAGGTCTATGGATTGTTAATATTAATAAACACTTAAACATTTCTGGTAAAAAATAATTAGGTTTATAAGTATGAAAACCCCCTAGTGCTCAGAGAGCATGATAACAGATGTCACACAGCTTCTTGGTAAGCTTCTGTTAAAATAAAGCAGCTGATCTTATTTTACTTTTAATAAAAACTTGTCATCTAATGTGATAACACTAACAGCTAGCAGTGAAGAGTCAAAGAGAACAGCTCCCAGATGACTCATAGTATTTAGACAAAGAGTTTGGCTGATTCTATAAGTAAAAAGGAAACCTAGAGTTAAGTCACAGACAGTCTGGTAGACAAGAGGGCTAACAGAATTTTAAAATAATCTAAATGGATTGTTCAACCTTTTCTACTCAGTGGGATCCACTGTATCAAAAGAGGTAACTGCGTTTATCTTTCAGAAATCTGATAGTGGATATTGCAAAAAGCTAAGCATTTTAAGAAATTACTCAAGTAGGCTTACCAAATCAATAAGGAAAACTTTTGAACAAGAAATTTAGAAAATTAACAATCATTTAGTAAGCTTGAGACAACATCTTGATCTATATGATAATATCAGCCCTACTGCAAGGCATCTATAAAGCCTGGTGGATGTTGAGTTCTCCTGAACAGTTAATAGGAATGGAAAGGAACCTGGTAAACTGAGTAACAAGCTCTTTCCAATTAAGAAACAAGGTCTTTTTGGCTTTTGCTTTGACCTTAAATAGGGCAAAGATTTGGCAAGGAAAATTAACAAGTTGTTCTAGTGGAAAAAGTACAATGGTTTTTTATTCCCTTGTATCTCAAGAGCTAAAAATAAGGCTGAAGTTATTGCTTTTACTCAAATTGCTACAAAGATGTTAATTTAATAATTTAGTTTTACTTTTTTCTTTATAAATAACCTGACTCAAATAGGTCTTCTATATACAGCTTCACCCTTCCCCATGTAAGCCCTTGTTGCACTTCACTAACTAGTGTGTCCAGCTCTGTAAGGAGAGCGTGTATACTTTGACATGGTGGTTGAACAATTAATAAAACCAGTTTTCCCTCAAAGCTCTATTTAACTAGCTTTAAATGACTGGGGAAAAAAATTGTTGAAAGATAGTGACTTAGAGCAGAGCCTTCAGCAGAAGCTAATGATAAAGTTGCTCTCATCTCAAGAAAGTAAAAAGCTCAGATGATAAAAAGGCTTTAGTATTGATTTTGGTGGAGTTTTCCAGTTTATGCTTAAGTTCCTTCTCCATCTCTCTCTCAGTATCTTTAACCTGACTTGTATCATCAAATTGTTGTGATGGTCTTTTGAACTTTTATTATCTGACTGTCTTGCCTGCATGGTTGCTTCAGCATTATCTGAAAGGGTTGATCCACCCCTTCCACCCCTCATGTAGTTCTTGGGATTGAAGTAGGTTTGGTATGTGAATGAGAATATAGATCGGATAAATCCATCACATGTTTTGTCTTTTCCTAGATGCTCTGTCTCTTTTTGAAGAATTATACAGATTATTGAGAATCAAATAGATAAATGAAGTGGCCATGTTATCTGTATCTGCAGATCACCTGGTAGTTTGACTGTCGGACATACGCACTTTATAGCTTTCAATCAAATGAGTCTGCTTTGCTTTGTTTTGCTGCAAATAAAGTCACATATAATTGCAAAGTCACCAAAATTCATTTTCTGTCTTAAAGCTACTAGAATACAGTAGCAGACAACTGGAGTTGTCAGGAACCTGTCTTTAAGGTACTGCAGAAATAACCTTGACTTCAATTATTTTTTTTTTCCCTTTTTATTTTTTTTTAATTTGTCAATGCCAGCATGAAAATGTGCATTTCTGTTCATACTGACATTCCTGTAAAGGATATACAACTCAGCATAAAATGTTTTACATATTTTTTTACATTTGTGCTTACCAAATATTAACATACTAATGTGCAGGATAGTGACATGCTAGCTCCAGGTCTACTTTTCTTTCTCAAATACACAAAGAGCTGAAGTACTCAAAGAGACTTAGTGAGTTTAAATCAACATAGCTCCACTGGTTTTAATGAAGTTATGCTAATTTACACTAGCAGAGAATGTACTAAATCCCCAAAGAACATATGTTCCCCTTGATTACGTTTTGCTGTTAGGTATAAGCGTTGTTCCATTCCGACACAATCGCTGCCCATTGTTCTTTCAATATACATACTTTAAAGTATGCAATCACTACATAGTTTTGAATGTTCCTTGCCTGTGTAAATCCTTATAAAGATGATTCTGAAATCAAGTTTAGTAGGGCCTGAAAAAGATACGAAGGATTAAAGAAATTTCAAGGTTGCATTAACTACTTCCGATTTTTTGAATTTTACAATTGGGCTAAGTCTCTATGAGCATGTTAAGCTTGATAAGGCCATAGAAACATGCTCCAGTCACACTGGTAGCAAGGGTTGAAGCTGAGTGTTGAACACCAGAGTACAATTACTACTTTTCAATGCTGCTTAAAAAAGTCTCAGCTAATAACAATGACAAATACAAAGCTACAGTAAATTCCTCAGCAGAATTACAAGCTATGCATTGAGAAGCTCATATTTCTGTTAATTAGCTAAGTTTGACATCAACTAGGGTAGCAAAACATTTAGCTGCATGGTATGAAATGAAGTAAACAGCATGCCAGTATTAAAGCCACCAGTAGGAAAATAGTTGAGTTAAAGAACTACCAAAACTTAATATTAATTAGTAATGACCCATATATCAATTAAAGTACTGCTATGTGAGGCTAGGTCAGATTGAGGAAGATTGAGAAGGCTTGTGTTGCTTACAGTAAAATTTTGCATTTGTAACTGACAGCACAAAGGAGACAAGTATTAAAGGAGAGACAGTAGGGAGGCACTGCTCCCCCCTCAGCTTGTAATGAGGGGAAAGGTGAGGCAGGAGTGGGATGTGCTGAAAGTGGTCCAAGAGGTTGGTGGAGGAAAGAGGAAACTAAAGAGAATTTCAGTGCTAGACACTCAGCAGAAAGCTGTACCTTGCTTTCTGGTGTAATACTCAAGTCAGTTTTTGCTGTCCTTGAGGGCAACCTGAATTAATCTTTATTCTTCATTGATCCTAAAGCATCTAAAACCCAGCCATTGATATAATTTGCAATAGCCTCAGGTTTGCTTTATATTGTCTTGCTACAGCCTGGATGCCAAAAAATCATTGACTGAGAGCAATATTGGGAGCATGCCCCTTTCCTCTATTTTTTTGCCCTTTATAGGCTCTCTAATAGACTTTAAATACTAGTTGTTAGCAAGATAATTCTTCATACTTTCTTATATTGAGGTGCCCAAAACTGAACACAGTACTTGAGGTGGGGCCTCACCAGTGCCCAATACAGGGGGAGGATCACTTCCCTAGTCCTGCTTGCAACACTGTTTCTAATACAGGCCAGGATGCCCTCGGTCTTCTTGGCCAATCAGGCACACTGCTGGCTCGTATTCAGGTGGCTGTCGATCGGCACCCTGAGGTCCCTTTCCACCAGGCAGCTTTCCAGCCATTCTTTCCCCAGCCTGTAGCATTGCATGGGGTTGTTGTGGGCCAAGTGCAGGACCCAGCACATGGCCTTGTTGAAGCTCTTACAATTTGCCTCAGCTCATCCATCCAGCCTAAGTCCCTCTGTAGAGCCTTCCTGCCCTCATGTAAATCTATACTGCCACCCAATTTAGTGGCATCTGCAAATTTATGAGGTAAAGCTCAAGGCTTCCTGACGAAGATGGGATTTGAACCCATGCATGCAGAGCACAATGAATTAGCAATCCATCACCTTAACCACTCAGGCACCTCATCCACATAGGTTGCTGTCATCCATTTTTTTGAAAGCTGGACCATGACCTTGGCCCACTTACCTCCAGACAGTTGTAAATAGTAAAATTTGTAGTTAATTGGATGCTATACCAGTGAGGAACCATTAGAAAATGGCAGAACCATGGCATGTCCCTTCCTCCATGTCTTTACTAACATGTCCTGAATTATCAGGAGACAATTTGCATAGAAACACCTGAAGCTTTTGACAAGTGGCATTTGTTTCATTAAAAAACCTGAAGTCCTCTCCATAGCTGTCACACCAGCCTTCCTGGCTAAGCTTAGATAGCTAAAATAGACAACATATGTTTCTCATAGAAAAGCATGTTTTATGTGCAAGACCCTCTGCAGCAAATAGAAAGCAAAACCCAGAAACAGTAATGTATACAAATCCAGGACAGCTTTGCCCTGTTAGCAATGGTAATTGAGGAAGAGCCTTTTAAGATCAGAGTAATGTGAAGATAAAGATGACTTATGAATTGAGAAAAATGTGATAAAGATGTCTCTTCAAAATAATTTCCAAGCATTCATTGTCTCTTACTTTAGCTGATTGATTTCACTCATCAACTTCCCCAGTTTTGAATATACTGTCCCTTTTAAAACTGTACGGTGCATTGTAGTAAGCACACTAACAAGCTAGTTCTGGAGAAATCAACTTCGAGAAACATAAGGATTTAAGTATGTGCTTATTTTTCAGCATGTTAGGAATCCTACTGAAGCTAAGGGGAATTATTCACCTACTTACATTTTGTACAACTTCATGTATTTTGCTGAATTAGAGCCAACAAGATACTAACTTCATCCCAGAAAAGCCCAAAGTGCTTTCAGGAAACAAAGTGTATGCATACAATTCAGTGTAACAAGGGAGAATTTCTGATGGACTGCAGCATTCCATTATTATATTGCTGTGTAGCTGGCATGACTGATGGATAGATCATTTTTGGTGCGATCCAGCACAATTCAAATCAGAATTTTTCTTAATAGCAAATGTAAGCCAGGCATTACTTGAAACAGATATTAATACAGTATTCAATAAATTTAAGTAGTTATTTAATGCTCTTTGAAACAAATATTTATTTTCATTACATGTGTATCAGTATAGTTACTAACACTATTAAATTAATCTTTGCTAACAGTTTTGGTTCTGTTAATATTGTAATTGAAATATGAATTATTGATGTGACATTATAATTTGTATGAGCAATAGAACAGTAGTGCTGTTAGGTTTTTAGCCCTCCCCAGGAAAACATTAGGAATTTTGTTTCACATCAGCTCGGTAGAGAAGTATGCTTTATTAAATGCGTTATTCCAGAATTCTGTTTCTTCTGAGCAGTGTTAACTATGTCTTAAACTGCCAAGCTTAAGCCCACTAGGCTGTAAATGATTTGGTACCAGTATGTTTGTACAGTAAAAATAAAGCAGTAGTGGCCATTTAAATGCATACTGTAGCATGGCTAGCTAATCTGTCTTTCAAAGAAAAAAATGCAAGGTACTGTAAATGAGATTCATATTCATTCATTTATGAAGAATAAACAGGGCAACATTTCCTTTTTTCTCTCCAATGTATGCTTAGTGTGCTCTTGTGAGTTGTAGCATAGCATTTCATTTATAAAAAATGAAGTGAAATATCAAAATAGTTGTTTACCTTCTTCAGATGGCCTCAAAGTATACTGCATATCTTTTCAATATATTCCTGTACTTCCCAGGAGAAGGAAGGAATTGAGTAGATTTCAAAAGAACGTAAAGCAAAAAATCACATGTATATGTGTATAAACCTCTTTGCACTGCATTTAATGATAATGCATCAGTGTGTAGGTAGCAATCCTTGGTATTTATCATGACTCCCATGTTTGTATATCAGATGAAGTCAACACTCTGGTTTCACAGAATCACAGAACCATAGAATGTTAGGACTTGGAAGGGACCTCTTGAGATCATAGAGTCCAACTCCCCTGCCAGTGCAGAAACACCAAATCTAGGGCAGGTCTCACAGAAACACATCCAGACGGGTCTTCAAAGTCTCCAGGGGAGACTCCACAACTTCTCTGGGCAGCATTTTCCAGTACTCTGTAACCCTCACAGTAAAGTTTTCCTTGTGCTCTAGTTTGTATCCATTGTCCCTTGTCCTATCACAGGGCACAACTGAAAAGAGATCGGCCCTTCCTTCTTGACAACCACCCTTCAGATATTTATATGCAATAATAAGATCCCCTCTCAGTCTTCTCCAGATGAAACAGCCCCAGGTCTCTCAGCCTTTCCCCATAAGGCAGATGTTCCAGTCCCTTAATCATCCTCATAGCCCTCTGTTGGACTCTCAAGTAAATCCCTGTCTCACTTGAACTGGGGAACCCAGAACTGGATACAATTCTCCATATTTGGTCTCACTTAGGCAGAGTAGAGTGGGAGGAGGACCTCCCTTGACCTGCTGGACACACTCTTCTTAATGCACCCCAGGATACCATTGGCCTTCTTGGCCACATGGGCACATTGCTGTCCCATGAATAACTTGTTATCCGCCAGAACTCCAAGGTCCTTCTCCACTGAGCTGCTTTCTAGCAGGTCAGCTCCTAACCTGTAGAGGTGCATGTTGTTGTTCCTTCCCGGTTGCAGGTCTCTACACTTATTCTTGTTCAACCTCATTAGATTTGATTCAACTGAGCTCGTGTGCCTGGTAGGTGTGGTGTTCTTGAGTAATTTTATGTAAAAAAATGGGTATATAAAATAAATTCAGTTGCACAGCCTTACAGGACATAAAACTTACCTTGTCCTCACAATGAATCCCAAATAATCTTTCCTAAGGCCTGAGGCAGTCTGATAAAATTCATTCTCTTTTATCCTCCTTTCTCCATCATAACTCATTTCAGTCTTCAGGCTCCCTGCTTCAAGCTTAAAAAGGATAGTGCCAATGTGTGATGAGCAGCATTTCTTATGGTTTTCAAACTTCAACAGAAACAATAAATGCTGGAAGTTTACCTCTCCTACAAAAAACAGTAACCCTGTTGAATCTTGTATCAAAATGAGCTCTGTGAAAAGCTAAATGATGGAAAGGTTTATTTAACAAAAAGAAATTATGTTAATTATACACATCAAATTATTACTCTATGACATGGTAACATAGATACATGTCACGGTTTAACTTAGGATCTGCAATTAAACCAGCGTCAATAATACTCTCTATCCCCTCCCACCCAGATAGCAAAAGGAGAGTGAGAATAAGGAGAGAGGTTTCTGGATTGAAACTAGACAGCTTTAATGAAATACTACTGATAAAAGAAAATACGTACAAATATGTGCAAGAATGTGCAAAACCCTTATTGTCTGTCCCCACCCCCAGCAACTCCCAGTATATTCCCCTTAGCCAGGGCAGTCCTGAAAGGGTCCCGGACTACTTCCAGAGATAGTTGCAGAGTAGACAGGTGTTATGAGGCTGAGGAATGCATGGGCCTACGGATCAAAGGAGTTGAATGGGTGGAGTCCTCTCTGAATGCCAGCCACAGACAGAAGAGAAGAAAGAAGTGATCCCAGAATTTATACTGAGTGTCAGCAGAATAATCTCTTTGGCCAATTTTGCCATCTGTCTAGCCTGCTTCTCCCTACGGGTGGGTGGCAGATATGACTTTTTTGCTCCTTTACTGTCCGAAGCAGCAGATCCAAAAAGCACAGAGAAGTGTCCTTGGTCTCTGGGCAGTAATTATAAACATTCAGGTGGTATCAGTCCACCAGCTGGAAAACTTGCTGCTAGTTTCAGCAAGTGTGCTGCTTGAGAGAGAGTTCATTGAAGGGAAAAAAAATCAGTAAAAAGAAAACTGGCTTCATCCTTGTTCAAACCAAGACAATGGGCAGATTTTAAAACCTACTTTGTGGCAACCAAACTACAGAAAGAGTTGCTTTGACATGCACGAAGTGTCACTTTTTGCAGGTTTGCACTCATTACTCTGTTAGAGGCTGCAGTCATCAGAATGTGTCTTAATCCTGACAAAAGCAGGATGCATATTCCAGGTCCCTTCTGTGTGAAGAGGTTGGGACTTGGTGAAACCATCAGTTGTCTGTCAGAAGCGAGGAGTTTGTGTGAATTCTTAACTTTACATAAACTCTGCTGCCCAGCCATTCAGTAAAGAGAGTTAATCCCTTGACAAGACAACTAGGGCTGAATTCTAAAGCTGTACAGTGGCTTTGCAATTGCAAGACACCATGAAGCATACTTTCCTACGGATTTTACTTTATTAACCAGCAGATCAGGCAAGTCAGAGGAGGCATGACTTTGTAGAGCTGTGGTAGTAGGTATGTTTTTTGTGTCACAGTTTAACATGGTTTCAATAATTCAGCTAACCCTTATTTCTGAGAGCTTCCACAAAAACAGAAATATGTGAAATCTTCAAGTGAAACAATGGAATCATATTCCGTTATTTAGTTTTCCTTCAGTCTTCAAATAATATCTCAACTACACTCTCAATCTTCCTAACTTGAGAAAATCTCCATACTCAAAGAGCTTTTAAATGCAAGAGGGTAAAACTCAGTTCATATTAGTGTTACTGTTATTTAGGCCAACTTTGTAAAAAAATAGTTCCATATTACTATCAAGTATTTCTAAACTATTATGTGAAAGAAATAATGTAGTTAATGGTTATTATCATGCAGATAAGATTTTGAGCCTTCACATCTCAGCAAGGCTGAGACACTTAAGTTCTGGGAGAACTGTAATATATACAGTTTAAAGTTATAATGGGGAACTTCCAGTGACTTTCAGATTAATTTGTGACAAAATAATTTCATCTTTTTTCCTTCCACTGTTTAGGATAAGAAAAGGTTTTATTCTTGACTGAAACAGCTATGACAGAAGAAAGCCATAATAATGTCAGTTACACTATGTTTTCAGCAGTTCCATTTCCTCCATTCCTGGGAAGTGATTCTATTATATTCGCTAATCATATGGCTATTTCTGAACAAGTATTCTTGCCATGGATAAAATAAGGAATAGGGAAAAGTGAAAGGACTGACAGGATGGAAAACCAGAGCTGGAAAAATGAAACTACCTTATGTACAACACGTTTTAATTAAACTCTTATTCCAGCTGTCACCAGAAATTTATGTAATATATGACATTGCTGCAGATCCAAATGAAGAAAAAATAACAGTTTAAACTATTTTTTAAAAATTAGTTCAACTCCTTTATAAAAAAATACAAAATTTTAAAACATGAAATCCTTCTTTTATATTGAAGTACACCTAAGGGCTTATATTCAGATAAGGAAGTCCTGATCTAAAAAATCTCACAAGTCTTTAGAAAACTTTCAATTTATCTTGGTTCAAAGTTTTGTATGAGCCTACAAATGCATCAGGATTGATTCTGTTTCCAAATATACTGATTTTGCATGAAAGGAATTTCACTGAAGCTGTACAGTTAATGATCTACTTCTGCACCTAAACATGCACAAGCCTATGGGGCCAGATGGGATCCACCCTAGAGTGCTGAGGGAGGGGGAGCTATCTAAACCTCTCTATAATTTATCAACAATCCTGGTCAACAGGGGAGGTCCCAGATGACTGGAGGCTGGCTAACGGGATGCCCGCCTGACCTCAGTGCTGGGAAAGATCATGGAGAGGCTCATCTTGAGTGAGCTGACATGCTAAGTGCAGGACAGCCAGTGGATCAGGGCCAGCCAGCATAGGTTTATGAAAAGGAGGTCTTGCTTGACCAACTTGATCTCTTTCTATGTGACCTGCCTTTTGCATGAAGGGAAAGCTGTGGACATTGTCTACCTGGACTTTGGTAGGGCCTTTGGCACCGTCTCCCACAGCATTCTCCTGGAGAAGCTGGCAAATCATGGCATAGACAAGTGTATTCTTCACTGGGTAAAAAAACTGGCTGGATGGCCAGACCCAGAGAGTTGTGATAAACAGGGTCAAATCCAGTTGGCAGCCGGTCACCGGTGGTGTCCTGCAGGGCTCAGTTTTGAGGCCAGTCTTGTTCCATGTCTTTATCAATGATCTGGATGAGGGAATTGAGTGCACCCTCAGTAAGTTTGCAGATGACACCAAATTGGGTGGGAGTGTTGATCTGCTTGAGGATAGGAAGGCTCTACAGAGGGACCTGGACAGGCTGGATCAATGGGCCAAAGCCAATTGTATGAGAATCAATAAGGCTAAGTGCCATGTCCTGCATTTTGGTCACAACAATCCCAGGCAACACTACAGGCTAAGGGAAGAGTGGCTGGAGAGCTGGCCAGCAGAAAGGGCCCAGGGAGTACTGGTTGACAGCTGGCTGAACATGAGCCAGCAGAGTGGCCAAGGCCAGTGGCATCCTGGCCTGTATCAGGAATAGTGTAACCAGCAGAAGTAGGGAAGTGATCATGTCCTGTACTCAGCACTGGTGAGGTTGCACCTCAAGTATTACGTTCAGTTCTGGGCCCCTCACTATAACAAGGACATGGAGGGGCTGGAGCAAGCCCAGAGGAGAGCTACCAAGTTGGTGAAGGGTCTAGAGAAGAAGTCATACAAGGAGCAGCTGAGGGAACTGGGGTTGGTCAGTTTGGAGAAGAGGACGCTGAGGGGAGACCTCATTGCCCTCTACAACTACCTGAAAGGAGGTTTTAGTGAATAAATAATAGGACCGGAGGAAAGGGCCTGAAGTTGTGTCAGGGGAGGTTCAGATGGGATATCAGGAAAAATTTCTATACTGAAAGCTTGGTGAAGGACTGGAACAGCCTGCCCAGGAAGGTGGTGGAGTCACCATCCCTGGAGGTATTC
The DNA here is from genome assembly GCF_020740795.1 of Apus apus. Taxonomy (NCBI): domain Eukaryota; kingdom Metazoa; phylum Chordata; class Aves; order Apodiformes; family Apodidae; genus Apus; species Apus apus. The sequence continues at coordinate 30,651,034 of NC_067287.1, read as the reverse complement.
AAGAAATGTGCAGATGTAGCACTTCAGGGCATGCTTTAGTGGCCAAGGTTGTAGGGGGGTTTTGTGGGGGTTTTTCTGTGGGTGTTTTGTGGGTGTTTTGTGTTGTTGGGTTTTCTTGTTGATTTTCGTTTATTTTTTTGTTTGGGGTTTTTTTGTGTGTTGATAATTGGACTCTGTGATCTCAGAGGTCCTTTCCAACCCTGACAATTCTGTAATTCTGTTTCAGGAATGGGATTAAAAAAAATAATAATAATTAAAAAAAAGAGGATTTACTGGTGTTGAACTGATACGGATTTCAGTCTGTGCAAAGAAAATATTAACAGCCTATCACTGAGCGTGATCAGGAGCAGAGGTGCTGTTTACATTTGTGAAATTTAACAGCACTGAGATTTCAGGAACTGATAGTTGAGAAGATTTATGGCCAGTAAACAGAAACTCTGAAAAAAAGCTGGGAGTGTCAAGCAGCTTCAGCTGTTACAAATACAAATTTGCTTGGCCCGTTCTGAAACACTGTTTCCACTTTTCGTCAGACTTTCACAAAGCAGTTGATTCTTTATGGAAGATAAATTAAGGTAGATCTATAAGGGATTCCAGCTTAATAATGCCAAAGCTCAGCAGTTAAGAGAGAGGATAAATCTGATGAAAATGAAGGAGGCTTCCAGGAGATGATAGGCTTCTCCACCTACTGTAAAGCTCCATCTTATATAAGTTAGACTGTACCCGAGTCTTTTCTTCTTTAATAAACTGAGTAGGTTGGTGTGTCTTTTTTGGAGCCTTTGAGCTCTCTGTGCAAAACCTGTGTTCAGCCATCTTTTAAAATAAAAAATATCACGAAATTGGTCATGGAATATTTAATAGTCCTGGTCAAGGCTTTGGTTATATAACTTAGTCAAAAGATGGATTAATATAATAAGTGTGACTTCATTGTGTCTTCAGTATTTTATGAATTGGGACTCTTGCAGCAAGAATTCTTAAAGAGGATCACCCCTGAAATGGAGCACTCTTGCTTTCTTTCCACTGTTTTATTTGTTAATTATTTATATATAGACTTCAAAATGTTACTTCATTATCATATTTCTGACTTTTTCAGTCTAGCTCATATGTGGAGATAGACACACTGAAATCAGAGCATTTTATAATGTTTTTTAACTGGAAATTACCTTCCAGTTGTACAATTACCAAAATCAAGTAGATAAATGCAAAAGTATACAACAAGAAAGAATTATTTGGAACTCATTCATATTCAGGTTATCATATTAATTATCTTCACTGTTAGTCTGTGGTGCACTGGAGCTTCTGGTAGTATTTGTTTTGTTTCCTTTATTTTATGTTTCTTTTTATTTATATTTTCTTTGTTGTTTTATCTTTGTTACTGTCAGTTTAACAGTAATATATATAAAAGCATTAAAGAAGCAAAATTTTAGGAGCATCTCTTGGCTGTTAACTAGCAAAAGAGAGGCTGTATCTTTCTACAAGAATTTATGGTTTTACTGACTGCATAATTTATTGTAACTCTATTGTTCCTACCTAGGAGAGAAATAAAAATCTAACTAGCATTACTAGAAACTGAGAAAGTATTTAGGGAAAATCAGAAGAAGTATAAGAAATACAAGTTTTATAAGGTTGTGCATGGTGTGTTGTAGATCTTCAGTATATAAACTGAAAGTATGTTTATTTGTATTAGGAAAGAAGTTGTTGTAAACACAGCACCAATTGTGATAAACCAAGTGAGCCCATGGTAACTACTAAATCATACAAATATTTTTATTCACAGTTTTGCCTCAGGTGTCTGGAGTTTTAGTTAGCTTGTTCAACTCCTTTGTAAGGACTAATACTTGGATTGCAAGCTTTTATAATGATAATAGTGTTTCCTCATTTAATGGGTGTCCTGATTTTTCATTATGCTCCTTAGCCATGACCAAGGTATGATAGAAGTTATTCACATGTCAGCTGCTCTCCAGTTTAGGTAGGCTGTTGCTCTTCTTTCCTTTGGCATAGGTTTTCCTTATCTACAATCATATACCCAGAGATACGGGCCAACTTGCATTCCCTTGCAAAAGCAATGTGCACAATTACACCATAATTTTGTACGTTCAACCTACCTTTCTGTTTGGTGTTGACAGTGGTTGCTCAGCTAAGTTCATTACTAAAAATTTCTGATAAACACTTTCTTGGAAGTTTAACATCTGTGTGACATTGTAGAAGTTTAACATCTGTGGCATCTGATCTGGCATTGTAAATACTGAACTGACATATAAATCAGATTATACACCATCTCATTCCTTGTCTATGGAAGTCCTCTTAGCATCAGATTTTATATATTTGAAGATTTTTTTTAATCGTATCTTTTCCTTGAATTCCTGTGCAACTGCAAAGGAAAGTACAAAAACTTAGTGTCTTACATAACATGATATTGTAGTACAAAGTAATTTGTGGCTTGAATTTGTGTGATTAAAGCAGCTCAACCTACCTGTTTTTTTGCAGAAGTGGATTCCATCTCTCGTATGAGCACAGTCTAAAAATCTGCACACTTTTGAGTTGGTTTCATTATTACAGTTTGCAGACCAAATTCAAGGATAATTTTAGGTTTTCTTATGTAGCTTTCTCAGAAGAGTTTCCTAAGAATTTTTTTTTTTTTTCATGACCAGAAAAGCCTGAATTCTTCATAGTTTCTGTAGAACAAACTGGAAAACTCAAGAAAGCTACACAGTTAAGAATTTAAAAAAGTGAATATACATTTGTGGAATGATCTTTAGAACTTCATCAGTTTTACCACTACATCCTGCAATAACAACCTTTTCTTTACACTTTGAGATTCGTTGCACTGCTGAGGAGACAGGGCTGAGTAAAATAAGTTTCTGAGAAGTTCTGCAACTGTATTGGTCAGAAATACAATACAGAAATAATTTAGGGTAGGATGGTTGGTTTAGAGGATGAAAAAAATGCTATGTCACAAAAGCTCTCTAGAAAGATGACCAGTATCATACAAAATTGTTCATGTGCAACGAGTGAGGAAGGGCATAAATACCAAGTTCTTTGCTTCTACTATTGAGAGTGTCTTCCCACAAGATGAAAAATAGAGTTGATTGATAGCATGTTAGTCTAGGATATTCAGACTGTATTCACAGAAAGCACATCTGAACAAATGACACTGCCACTTCAGAGTGACTGCTCTGCATGTCAAGTACTTCATACATAAGAATTGGAAATATCCATTCTCTGACAGATCTTTCAACTGTGCCCACCACAGGAAAACATTAATGAGCAATCAGTTCTGCTGCTGTCCAAAGAACCCATCCAGGAACATTACAATCCATTTTAAAATGAAAGCAGACATATCCAGCAGCTATATCATTGCTTTCCATTACCCATGTTCTCAGATCACAAATTCATGTGCAGAAGAAGGCTGAGGATTAGTAAGTCATCAGGAAATGTGTCAGAAAATCCCTTTTCCACAAATCTTACTACCAGTGTTCTAGTGGTCCTCTTGAGGTCCTGACTGGAGATTTCTGAGGGACAGAGGGCATGGCTGAACCAAGGGAGGAGTTTATATGACAGATTGGTGGCTTTTTTTATTCTGCTGCCACTGTGGAACACACATTAGGGCCATGGGAAGTCAGCAGCTGTCAGGATTCAGGTTTCCCACTGCAGTCATGGGACCATGTAATTGTGTGTAAACATCAGTGGGGACTTAGTAAATCACAATTCTTAATTTTGGAAATTCAAAATAAGCTTGTTATGGAAAAGTGCTAACAGGGTCATAACAGAAGTAGAAATTAGCTCACCACTATTGAGTTTATGTTTGTATACACGTTTTTAAGCAACTGAGAACAAAATCTACTGGATATCCTTAGAGCTGCCACACTGGAGATGCACATTCCCATTCACACATATGTAGTCACTCCGAGGCCCATATGTCCTTAAAACTGACAAAAAGGGTGACAAGATGCTTTGGAAAAAGCCACATTGCCACTGTCACCTTTGTAACAATGTGCAATGTTGCCATAAGCTCAGACATGTTAGAAAACTGAGAGTTCATGAAATGTCTGTCCAAGTTATTGCTTTGGATCATTGCATTTGCCAAAGACTTTAAGGTCTTAGTTGTGTTGAGAAACCCAATACATTCTTAAAACAAAAGGTAATGAACTGCAGCTTCATGTGTCCAGACTTTAGGCTGTGAATGTGTGGGTCTTATTCTTGCATGTAGAATATGCATTCGTTCATCTGCTGCTGTGAAACCAATTATTTTCATGGAAGTATCAGAACACTTTATACTAAAAAAATCTTTTCCAGCAGCAGTAGAAGTCATCCAGACATACCCAAGAGAGAAGGCTATAAGAGACAATACATCCAAACTTTAGCTTACAGAGTTCTCTTCTAATAGTAGCAAAGCCACCTCAGAATCAGGAAGGAAATGCCATTTCCTGCAATTTTAAGTTATTCCTCTCCAGCCCACAGGTTCAAGAGTCTTTGGCATGGAAGTCAGGGCACAGGGGAAGGAAGCTGATACACGAAGGGGTGTGGGGAGAAATATGCCTGAACTTGAGAGCTTAGAAATCATCTTGGGTCACCCAAGCTTTCATGTAACTTGAGATCCTCTGGGCAAAAACTGAACAATAGGGTCAGTTACTAAATCTTTTGTGGAAACTCGTAGCTTCATTTAATATCCTATCTTTTCACTTTAGAATGCATACATTTAAAAGGCCTTTTTTAGCAGTTCTGCAAGACTTTAGACTTGAATAGACATCCCTGCCTATGAACATTCCATAAACATCCTGTCTAGCTTTCAAAAATGTCTTTTCAGAGGCCAGAGTCAGAGATGGTGCTTAAAACTGCTGTCTCCCCAGCTGCCTCTGTATCATCCATGATACCTGATTTTTCTCTGCTTACAGAAGCAGAAAAGATAACTTACGTTTGTTTTTAACAAATTAATTGTTCCATGTGATTTTTTTAAAGGTTGACTCAAGCAAGGAAGGAATAATTTATGAAATATAGAGGGGAACATGATTTTTAAAGGGAATTGAAGAGCACAGTTGCACAACGAGACAGAGTGCTTTGTTGCGGCTGTTGTTTTCAAATAGAAGGAACTTATTTTGGTTTCTAAGTGTAAGTGCCTTAGTAAACACTGGCCGTAATGGACCACAGCTACCAGTGGATAAGCCTTGTGTGTTTGGTTACCATAGAGACCAGTATGACCTACTGTATTAAAATTCCATAAGACAAGAGTGCATCACAAATTGTATTAAATTAAGACTAGTCTTGATATGCTCCCTAACCTGTATTATGATTTCTTAGAATGATGAATCAGCAGACAGTCAAAGTTCAAGTTTCACTGGAGAGCTGAACCGTGATCTCAAGTTAGCATATTAATTACCCGTGTTCTACTCAGTATCACTTCTCCACAGGCACTGTCATGCCTTTCGTAAAGCTTTAGTTGGTACCTCAGGTGATCTTAGTACTGGTTTTTGTAACTATCAGGTAAGTAGGCAACACAGGAGAAACCTGTTTAAAAAAACAAGTAAAATGAATTTAAGGAGTAACAGTATAGGCTACTTCAATGGAATCAGTAAACCAATCTGAAGGAAATCACTAGGAGCAGTGTACTGAAAACCAAGGACATATTTCCACAAAAATATTTGGGTCAGATTCATTGCATTGGTCTTATGAGGTATGGCTTTAGTTTTTAACTTATCCCATAATTCCTTAGTTGTACTTCACACTGTACATGGGGTGAAAAACCCAGATACAGGCTTTAGGAACACATATCTGAGGTAGAGCCTAAAAGGAATCTGGTTAAGACCCACACACTTATAATGATAATTTTTATGAAAAGGAGAAATCAACTTATTTTTTAGCTTGCCAGAAAATCTTCAACCCCTCTCCCCAAAAAAAACCCCAAACCTTAACAAAAAAGCAACATACAAAAAACAACCTCAAAAGAAAACCATACTCTTTTTTTCTCTTTTTTTGAGATCACACATGTGAGCAACTGGTTCAGTTATTTTGTCAGGACACGTATAAAAAATATTTCAGACAGTGTAATTACTACAATTATTGGTATGTTTCTGCATTATGTGACATTACAAGGTGAAATGTACCACTTGGGAGACAGTGTCATGGATTCCCCAGCAAGCAGAACTGAGAAAACATATAAAGTTTTGCTAAATTCTGCAAATTCTGCTTGGCTTCAGTTTTACAATGCCACCTTACATTGGCTAGGGATAATTAATGCAGTATATTCAGGCACAATTAAAACATTTATTTTGGGGTTTTTTCTATTCATTTTCTTGTAGATGTATGTATGCATGAGTACAAATATATATTTGCTCCTCTTAGGTCTGTAATGCCCAGTGACTCCCCTGTTAACAGACATGGATCAGAGCTGATGTTGAATGTGGGAAGTTACTACCTGCACGAAGAGATCATTACCTTTAGCATTGTTTCCCACATGTATCACATAGATGTAAATGGCTACAAAATACACTGGAACAATACAGAGCAGGGATTTATCACTTTTTTCCACTCGTTTTCTACCAGAATCACTAGCAAGTGTACTCCAGACTACTCTGGGCAGATTGGCATGCAGCATTTCAGTTCATCACACATATGATCTAGATGACAAATGAGATGATTCAAACAGCAAAATCGAATATTTTGTCAAGTAATTGGGTTTCCATAAAGTTTCCAAGGATCAACTACAAATTTTGCTGCAAACTAGCAAAAACATAACCACAGGGGTAATTTTATGTTCTTAGCTATGCTTATGCTGCTTCTTGAAGGCTGCCCTGATCTCGGTCTCAAGAGCAGACTCACTGTGTCCAGTCTAAACTTGCAGGATGGCACTGCCTGGGAACACGCAGCAGCCCTGCTTCCTTCTAGCACCACGCTGAGGGCCATGGGGTCTGTTCTGTTTAGCAGCCCAGAGCTGTTGAAGGCATTTCCACACACCCCTGCAAGCAACCTTGCAGGGGTGTGTGGTAGCAAGTGCTGCAGCTGGACATTCAGCCCTTGCAGGGCATATCCTGCTCACTGGTAGCTTACACTAAGCTTTGGCAGAAGGTAGTGAGATGCAGAGAGGGTAGCACCTTAGGCCACCATGAATAAATCCGTGTGTGAGACCAGAGCATGACTGTGAGCCTCACCAGGAGCATGCCATGGCTCTTATGGAGCAGGTTATCCACTGACTGGAGCTCTTGCAGTGGAAGACCATGATGTCCTGAGAAGCTGTGAGCATAAATGAAAATCAATGGTCATTCTCACAGAAATTCTGATCAAAGTAGAGATTAGGAACTGCTTGGTTTTGTGAATCCCAACAGAAAGGAAAGGGAGGAATAAGTTTTGGGAAGAAAATACTTTGGGGAAAAAAGGAGACACTGGCTAACCACATTATTGAAAGTTGGTAAGCAGCTTTAGCTGTGCCACTGCACTGTCCTACACTTTGATCATAAGGAAGCATCTTTCCAAGTATTAAGAGTACTTTGAGCTGTGTTTCCTGAGCTGTAGTGACACATTGTGTTGGCTACTGTGTAATACTCTCTGTTCAGCAGACTGTGGATGTGTACAGCTGCCAGGATTCATTTGCAGTGGTGTTTTGTAACAAAAAATACAACAGAGACTTAGAAAATTAAAAATAAGAAGCCACCTTGACAAGTCTGACTAGGCTGTGTGCCAGTCCACTTGGTCACCATGCAAGCAGAGGCCTGGGTGGGCAATGGGACCCCTCAAGAGTATGTGCCACTAGAGCCGCAGTTTTACGATCCATATCTTTTGAACCTGAGTCCCTGTAAGCAACGCCTATGGTGGCTGTTTCTGTCTTCTGCCAGGTTGTAAGTTTATTGACTTCTGCATTGTTATGCAATAATTTGGGATATTGCACTCTGTGTCAGACAAGTTAGTTGACTCCAGCTAGGTAATACTTCTTTTCTTTCCTTCTCTCCTTCCAAATGGAAAGGGAGAGAAATATTTGGTTTTAACTTTAATCTGTTCAGTGAGCAGTTCTGCATGATGGCCGTGTAAACCACTGTGTACATAAAGAAGAAGGGAATTAGTTATTTTACAATGTTGCTTTTGCATGAAAAAAAAGCATTTTCTGAAATACCTGCCTAAGACAGCACTGAATTTGTAGTTTATGGTGGCAGTATCCAGATACAGGCACACACTGAAAAAGTGACTGTGGTAATGGAAGTGTTTGTCTAACAATGTATAAAAGAAAGAAAATTAATGAACAATTGCAATTATTTTGCTTTTTGAAGAAATACTGTGCCATTGGACCACTGCAATTTTTGTGGTGACTCCTAGAGCTTTCAGTTAAAATTACTTGCTGACAATCTCTCTTTGATTTTTCTCTAAGAGTGGCTATTAGTGGTACATACCTACTCAGTTGCTTTTTCTGTATGTGTATAATGCTATGGCTTGGAAGTTCAGGTTCAGCAGCAGGTGTTGCATTTAGAAACGCAGCTCTTTCAGCATCTGCTGCTCAGTGACTCACAAGGAGCACTGACAACAGCTGGGCTTGTTTGCTTGCCTTTTTACTTCAACGAAAGCTGCTGTGATACATGCAACACAAGGAGAAGGAAGATTTGAGTCTATCCCTGAGCTTTGCAACTGTATTTAATGAGGGTATGCCAGGTTCGTAATGTTTTTTCCATTTTAGAGGGTTTGGTGGGAAGGGGAAGATGCAAACAGGCTAATATGGCTACTGTTCTATTAGCTTGTAGGCTTTCACAGTGTGGGGATGGTAGCCAACAGCAGGCACTGATCTCTAGGAAACAGGCAGTACTCTGTACTTAGCAGCAAGAGGGCAGATTTCAGCTGTCAGTAGCAAGGAATTTTTACTTTAGTTGGTGTCAGGGAGAATGGAAAATTAGGAAGTCGTCTTTTTTTTTTTCCCCCTTAAATGTTAAGATATTTATTTTATTGATTTCCATAGGCTGTAGGTTGAATAGATGCAGAACTAGGTTCTTCTATGGAGCCTTATCTCCTAGTAACCTTTTAGCAAATGCTTTCTAGTTAGTTTAAATGCAAGGTGATGTTGGGCATCTCTTTCTTAAACTTTTCAGGTATATATTTCCTAAACCTGAAGTGGCTGTCCCAGTACCACACTGCCTGTGTATCTTTATAAAATCAGTTAATGAAGATAATGAGCATTTCAAAAGGTTTTTCTGGGCCTCTCTTAGTTTGTTTATATTTGGAATACAGTAAGTGCAGTTGTGTGAAAACAAACACTATAGTCGTGGTGTTTGTCCCTCACCAGAGCCCTGGCAGGTATCTGGATATTAGCTGGATTTCAGAGACAGATTGAGACAAATATCCACTGCAAAGATAGCCAAGGTTTATTGTTTTAATTGCAGCACCACACTGTTATAAGTGACCATAATCACTGATCTGGGAAGATTGGCCTGTGAGCACGCATAGATGCTGGTGCTCTCTAGCTGAAGTCAGCCTGTATTTCATGCCTTTTTGTAAAAGAAGTAATAACTGCTGTTTAGAGAGGATTCAGCTATGCTGCACGCAGCTGAAGAGGTACAACTCTGTCAGCTACTAACTGTTCTGCAGAAATCAAGGAGCTTTCCTGTCTGCCTTGCAGCAATTTGCAAGAGCTAATTCAAATGGATTGAATCATGTAAAGCAATGGGGAAAATCTCGACAGTGATTGCTACTCACAAGCAGTTAAGCTTTTTGGTATCTTATAGGGTAGGATAATATGTTTATACCATAATACATACTTAGTCCAATGTTACATTCTTAAGCCTAAGATGTACCATAAGGGCACCCCCCTTGCTCTGGGCACATAGTTTTTCAGAACAATGATACTACCATTTAGGCAAAAAAGTTAGTGGAAGGAGTTACTCTGTTTTGGCTTCATTGGCAGTGTAACACTTAACATGGCAACAAACTACATCTAAAGCAAAGGAGCTGAAGAAGGGCATATATCTGTTCTTCAAGAGTTTTCCTGTAAAAAATGACCTTCCCATTTTTCCTGAACTCTCTGTACAGTGAGAACACTTCCTTCTTTGCACTACTGGCAGCAATTCCAAAATTAATGTCAGAAATATAATTTGCACTTCCCCCGTGTGCATGTCCAATAGGAAGGGACTTTTGCACAAAACACAACATTAACTGCTTTTATTCATCCACAATATAGTAAAAATAGAAGTAGTCAAAATGGAAGAGGTGAAAAATGAAATGCTGGTGTTGCTTGGACAATGTGGTATGGGTACCTAGTTAGGTTTTTAGTTTTTTAGCTGGTAATTTGAAATCTGAATCATTGCCAGCACCTGCTGGAGTGAATCAAGTTCTGGGCATGTACTAACTGCTTCTGAAAACCAAGATTTTGATGAAATGTTCACAGCCATTGAATTGTTTTCCTTAATAGTATTTTTAAAGCATGAATATAGAGATAGGCCTGCAAACACTGGCAAAATTAAAAATTACTTGGCTCATTGCACAGCACAAATAACCAAATGTGTTTAAACTTGTGGAGAATTTTTTGTTTGTTTTAATTTTCACAAGTTTTGCTTGTTTTCAGGCAGGATCAAGATAAGCTGCCAAATAATAACAGCTCACAGGAGAAATTAAATAAACAGGAGCAAAAGAAGAACTAATTCTTAATCAACATAAAATATAGCTTCCCCTGCTCTCTGTCTGTTGACATTAGCACACCTTAATATTCCACTTGAGGGAGGTATCACTGGATAAAGAACAGTAAATAAATAGTGCCTTCTGAGTACTCTTACAGTACCTATATAGAGTGTCAGCATGTGTAGTTGTATTCGTACAGACGTATATGAGTTGATGTACATATAGACACATGTATGCAGATAAATGCAGCACTATAGCATTACAAACAATGTAATTTGTCATCAGCTTAATTCATTGGCATCTTAATAGCTGTACATTTTGAAAGGATACATTTTTCACCTTTTTAAAAAAAAAAAAAATTATTTTGCCACAGTCATTGGTGCTGCAAGTTGAATGAGTAGGTCACAACAATTTATTGTCTGAAAATAGAAATTCAATTAGTCCAAGTTTGTGTTTAGACATGGATCAAACCCAGAACATCCTGAAGGGCAACGGTGCAAAAATATGCCCTGGGCTTCATTCCTATTATCTCAAACTCAGGAGACAAGTCTGCCTGACCTCCAGCGTCTTCAGTCACTGAATTTTACGTGTATGTCTCATACCTGTATTTGTCATGGACCCAAAAATGCTCTGTGGGTTCAGCAGTATTTAAAAGAAGGGAAACTTTCTAGACCACAGAAGAGAAATTTGCCATTGCAGTGTATCCCACAGGATTCTCCACACAGCATTTTTTAGGATAAGCAACCATCTGATGATATTTTGGAAAAAAAACAACCTACACGTGACAGTTTTCTCCCTGAAGAGAAGGGAGGTGTGAATATCACTAAGGGAAGGGGGCAGGAGGAGACTGGAACAGCTGTACTGGCTTTTTCTGTTTCTCTCTTCCCACTTTGAACATTTGCTGGAGGAGGAATTACAGAATGTGTCTGAGCAATTTAGATAATAATGAGGACATTATGAAAAAGCACCCAGACTTCTAAAAGCTAAGAGGAAAAGCCATAAAAATGTAGAGGATTGAGAATCAGGTGAACAGCAGCTTTGGGGGATAGCTCCATGACAGTGAAAAAGAAATGTAGTTAAAAAAAATCATCACTGGCATTGTTTGGGACTTGAGATTTGGGAGGAAAGAGGATTTTTGGGGGGTAAAAATTGGTTGTTTTTCTCTTAGAGAGAATCTTAAAGAAGAAAGGCAATAAAATAAAAAAAAAAAGCATAGAGAAAACATTTCCAGGGTCCATCTGGAGAGTAAGTAGGAGACAGAGCAGTGAGGTGAGTAAGATGGAGACTAGTGTGGTGGATTTAGCATTTCTGAAGCAAAACAGATTCTTAAATGTCAAGAGTCAGGATTATTAAGTGTTCAGGAAGCCACTGGAGAAGAGAACAGTGAGAGCAATATGAAGCATGTGTGGTGAATTACATGACAGTATGAGTACATTTTAAAGAGCAAATCTTTTGGGAGAGGCTGAGTTGCAATTAATATGGAGGACAAAGTGCTGGCTGAAATACATACTCTCATTTTTCCTTGTGTAACGTGTTATTACTGATTGATATGAAACATTACAAGGTGCAAGAAAATCTTACTTTTTGATTCTGTCTGCATGTGGTTGCAGTCCCACAAGCTTAAGAACTTCTCCCTAGTGTGATAACCCTCTCCTTTGCTTAGCATCTTATACAGTAGAAGGGTCAGGGAGGACATGTAACTTTCTTCAAGAATTCTAATGTCTCTCTTTTCACCCATAGCACCTCCTACGCCACTGGACTGCAACTGCATATAATCTTCACTAGAAACATGCATTTTGAAGGCACAAAGGAGTCCAGTTAAAGAAGAACAGTTTCACATATGTGCAACTAGGTCTTGCTTTGTGTGAATGTCCTTCACTGGTATTCATTCCAGACACCTTAGCTGCCTTGTTTCCGCACCTTGGAAGCATTTGTTAGGATATGCTCATCTGATTGTTATAAGCAGAACAGAGTTTTTCTGTTTTCCTGCTTCCAGGCATTTCAGTTAACATGTGTGACAGGTCCCTAAACCCTCTGGAACATTACTAAAACCTGTCAAAAGTTACAGGTGATCAATGCAATCAGCAACATTCCCTGGTATAAGAGCCTTTTCTATGTTACTTACATAGCTTTGGCTGTGAAACGGTCCATCATCTCCTTATGTTAGTGTATCAGTCTCCAGAGTTGGTGCTGGCTGTGAAGCAGATCTCTCTTCTCCATCAACACCTCTTTCCCTTGGGTTGCTGCTAACTAATGCTTCACATTTCAGTCATTACTGGCTATTTTCCTAATGACTTATGGTTTTGAATATTAGCCCTTTCTCTCTCCTGTAGAAACAGCTGAGTCATGACATTTTTGTTGATTTCAAATTAATCTTGCTTGCCTACAGTAGACAATATCATATTGCCAATGAGTTGATCAGCAAGAGTCATCTTGTGTTTTTGACCACCCTCTTTCTGAGGTAACAATGTACATAAAAATATGGCTTAATCTGGCATTGGTGTGAGAGGGTGATGGATTTCTTACCATCTACAGCTGACAGAACATAACTGGTTATGGCTTGTCATCCTGTACATGTTTCTAGCAGAGTATATTTAGTCTTTGGGCATTCCCCAACACAAGTAAAGTACAACTCAGGGTTTATCTCCAGCTGCCTTTTTTCCCCAATTTTGGTTTTGTCATTTTTTATAATAAAATTTGTATTAAAATGGGATTTTAATGTCAAAATGAACAACTTAGCATAAAATCCCAATGTCCAGTAGATTAAACAATGCTTTTTTATTAATGTAATTAGATGAGACTGACCGTTGATTGCTTCATCTAAGTTTTTATCCTAACTCACTATGCTGTTTAAAAATTGCTGTAATTAAAAATTATACTGGCTTCAAGATTCTTGCAGCACCTTCTTTGTTTGAGTGATGATACAGTTTTAAAATGTTGCCATATATCACTCCCTGATTTCTCCAGTCATGTTGCTGCTTTTTAAATTGTGTCACTGTTTTCTAACCTTCAATCCTATACAACATTATTGCTACTTTTCTGTCTGGTTCCATTTGTCCTTTTGCTCAGGCGGAGGTATTTAACTTCAGTGTACAGAGGATTTGGCTTCTCACCACCTGCCAGGTTTTCCCTAGGTACTGTAGGGGTTTTGCTCTTCCCTGCTGCTCTTCATGCTCCATAGAAAAACACAAATTTTGAGGCAGTCTTTGGGTTAATTACCATGTTTAGAAACTTCCCTCTGTGAAGCATGAAAGACAATACAAAGCATCAATGCAAACCTTGGAGACAGGTAGAAAAGAAGCTGATTTTCTGAAAATCAGAAACCTGTAGCAGAGGGGTCATGAGTTGGCCCACAAACTCAACCTGTCCAGCAAACAACAGGTCAGGAAAGCTTTAAAGCTTAGAATAATGGTGCTCACCTTGGAGTCAGAGACCCACAGGCTGAAGCTCACTGTGAACTGAAACCAGAGCCTATACCGACCATGTTAGGAGTAGATTCAGCTCTCACTTATGCCTTACAAGTAGCTTAACGAGTGGGGTTTTTTCATGTATTTTGTCTGTGAATGTGCCAGCATTTCTTACACCAAATTTTCTGATTCAGATTTTAAAAGTCTAGTCAGAGTGGAAAAATCCCTCATGTCTTTATCATTATCAGTACCAGAGAGCAGTTAGAAGATTTTCCAAAGTCTGTGTGGAAGATAAAAGTATTTTTAATAGATGTAGGCCTTTTTTTCATCATGTGTTAATTGGATAAGCTAAACGCCCCACAAAACAAACCAACAAAATAAAACAAAGACCATCTTACTGATGTTGAAATAGCTTTTTTTTGTTTTCTTTGTTTAAGGGTCAGATGAGTATTTGTGTTGCCAATTGAATGGCCATTTTGGCACAGAAATTACTACTGACTTACTCTATTCAAATTAAAAAAATACTGCCAGAGTATTTTCTTACTTCTGATAGTCAAGTATTTTTTTACAACTCTGAAATTAAATGGGTTGCCAGTGACCTGATTAATGTGTTTTTACTGCTTATGTAATTAAAAGCATGTACCAGTTAAGTCCAGAACTCCTCTTCAGAAAATTAGAATTACTAAAAAGCAGGAACAGTTTATCTGCAGTTTACTTCTACTCTATGCAAACTGAAACCACTGGCACAAGGAAAACAAATAAAAAGGAATAACAAGGAGGACAGTAGATGTAGAATGCTTTTATATCCTTTTTATTGATGAAGAGTATAATAACTACTACTGGCATATATTTGCCAAACATTCGTTATCTTCATGATGTCTCATTCTGTTTCTTTGCTGTGTTTTTCTCAGAACACCTTGAGACTAATTATTTGAAAGAAATACTAAAATATGGGAGTTTCCTCTGTAACAGAAGATTTCTTTAATGTAAGGTTGTGCACTGCATGGAGCACAATAGATGCATTTTTTAAATGCCATAAAGAAATTAGGTCATCTGTCAATATCTTATGAAAATACTGAATTGTGTGCTTAGGTCTTAATGCATTAAGATAAGACAGGGATATGATTTTAAAGTGTTTAGATACATCATGCCTTCTATCAGCTTGTCATCTTGGTAATTGGTAGATTAGTCAAAATCTAATGTAAAGGTTTAAAATAAGAATATTTTCCCCATTTATAAGAAAATCTTATAATGGCTTTAGCAGAAGTATTTTCATTCCTATCTGTAGATAGAGGGATATATTCCAAGTTGTAGAAAAGGGCTGGAAAAAAGGTAATAGTAGGCTTAGCAACTGAAGCTATGAAACTGGCAAGGAACAATAGATGAAATTATACATAAACGAAAAGCTATTCTCTTTAATCAGTAGTGGGTGACCTTCTTTAATACTTAGTATATCTATTATAATTTCAATCTCAGAAATCAACTTTTGTCTTTGAGATTTTCATTATGGAGAGAAAAAACATATTCTCAGCTACAACAACAAAAGACTCACTTTAATATACTCAGCAATCTGATGAATGCAACTCTGCAAAATGCCAGGGAGCCAGATGGTGCTTTGCCAATGAAAGTTGGAGGGAAGGACTAGGGAAACATAAGGCGGAGTACTAAATGGATATGCCAAGGCCAGACTTGTACTGGTGTGGAAGTTTAAGTATGTTTATACAAAATAAAAGGAATTACTGGAATTGCATACATTCTTGAAGTACTGTATGTTACCTCTTTCTGGCTCAGGATGAGAGTTTCTTAATACGAGAGTCATGGGAAGAACTACAGAATTTTACACCTTTCATCTGTCTGAGTCTAAGATGACTGATTCAAACCAGTCCCCAACAGGGAGCAAAAAGCTAAAAGCCTGGGTTCTGTGTTCAGCTGCAGATGGAGCCTATAAATGACTTCTATATCCCCAGGAAGGAGTGTTCCTCTGCTGAGGCCAAATGCGATTGATAGAACAGCTCCTGTGCGTTCTCTGTCATTAGACATAACTGCAAAGTATATTTTCAGTGTGTACCCACAGCATGATTTTTATTTTTTCATAGGCAGCAGCTTTCAGGACTGGCTTTATGATTCCTAACTTAGGATCTGAACTAAGTTTCCAAAATTGGAAGTAGTCAAATTATATCTCCTCTAACCCATGCATAGAGGGAAAGAACCTAGAGTGTGTAATTTGACACAGCCACAGTATAATTTTAAAGAGATCATTATCTCTGTGGGGTGTGTGTGCTCCCAGAGCAGACGTTGAAGGTTCATGCTTGCTGGGTTTAACCTGAACATTTATATGGGAAAGAATAAAGCTAATATCACATTATTTTGGGATAAGCCCCCAAGGCTTTGGGAAGCCCCCAAGAACATAATGAGATGGAAGTAGTTCTGAATTCCAGACACAGACATTGCAGTTTCATCTGACTAGGAATACAAGAATGGACCTCATGGGAGGTCAGTTACTGCTTAGCAATGCAGCCTGCTGTAATCCCATTAAACCTGTCTTTCACTCTCTGCACCAGCTCTTCTAATATAAAAATGTGCACCAACGTTCAAACTCTGGTTTTGGATTGTTTTTGCTGCTGTGCTACAATCTTGCAGCTGTGATTACAGTTCTTGATGGGAGACAAAAACATTGGAGGCTGAAAGAGACACTGGGCTTTTCCCCCAGGTGACTGTGGAACAGACTATTTCTAGGAACAAGGTCAAATTGGAGAAAAATGTTTCTGTCAGCTCTTGCCAAGCCGCAAAGAAGCCACACTTCCCCATTCTTCCACACTGCAAACAAGGAGAAAAGAAGCAAAAGCATATCAGCTAATCAAAGTGGGTTAGTTTTAGATTTAGAAGGAAACAGATAAGACACATTATATTTTTAAAAAGTTTTGAAGCATTTGTCAGCTGAAAGATGGGCTCATACCTGTAAAAAAAAAAAATCAAAGTTCTATATTTTGTCAGTTTTGCAATAGGTGTCACAATCCTATCTGTGTTTCTCATACTACTTAGATGACTGGAAGTGGATGACACCGAGGATGTTGTATTTCATACAGACATAATTTAAAATT
The DNA here is from genome assembly GCF_020740795.1 of Apus apus. Lineage (NCBI taxonomy): Eukaryota > Metazoa > Chordata > Aves > Apodiformes > Apodidae > Apus > Apus apus. Next base: position 30,633,945 of record NC_067287.1, on the reverse strand, counting down.
TTGTTTAAATCCCAGTTTTGCTCAAAAAGTTTCATATGAGAAAGTATATTTAGTTTCAGTTATATTGTTTTAATGTTTTTTACATAAATAACTTTGTGAGTTTTAAATGGAACTATGCCCAAATACCAAGAAAACTGTCTTATCTTGTGATATCTGAGAGTGTGGTCCTTATTTTTCACTTCAGTTAGTGACAGCGATGCCTTTACAACAATCTGACATGGCACACACCTGCCTTTCTAGAATATTAATAATTAAACCACCTCCAAGAAAGCTCTGGATGGATTTATTTCTCAATAATAATAGCTTCTTAAGAGAGGGAGTGGAAGTACAATCAGACATGGGAATAATTGAAGCGCGAGCTCTAGAATATATTGTTTCCCGTAATGTCACTTACGAAAGCATCTGAGGCATATGCTTGAATCTTAGTAACTATAAAAGTAATAAACATACATTTTCTAAGTAAGAAGGATTGGCTCGTGTACTTAAAATGTGGCTTGTGGATACTGTTTTGAAGGATCGTGGTCTATATTACACCAATGTTAGAAATAATTACAGTAATTAGCACTGACAACTGTGTTCTGCAGCTTCTTTCCCTGGCAGTCTATGACTACCCCCTACCTACTGTCTTTTTGTGTTTTACCTGTTTCTAATAATTGCTTGAATTGCCCTTAGGATGTAGGAGGATATTGGTCAAGGAGAAAAGCCTTGTCATAATAAGCACTGCTTTTTTAAGACATTGGTTTGGAAAAGGATGATGTAGACTGGTGGAGTTATTTTTTTAACTCTTTAATGGCTTGTTTAATTTATATAGACATTATTTTTATAGATATTATTTATTGGCTGCAATAATTGCTTTTAAACATTCTTTAAAATGGATGTCCTAAATTACAAATGCCACGTGCTGTATGTTTATGTCCTGATACAAAATGAGTTATAAAGCCGCAGGTTTGTGAATAAGAGCTACAGCTTCATTGCAGCATCAATATAGCAAGTTATTTGTATTAATGGAATTTACTCTGGTATTAGCCTTATTGAAATTATTTTCCTGCCGATTTCCCACAATTATGTTGAAATATTCCCATAGTCCCGCTGATCTCTTCTGGCATCCCCTGTCAGCCTCTTGCTGGCATGAAGCTGTGGAAGTCTGTTCTCAACTTACATCCAGGTCCTGGAAGTCAAGATGTCAAATACACCTAACCTACATTTACATATTTTTTGATTGTTATTATTTTATTTAAGAGAATGCTTGTAACACTTTGAATAGATGAATATGTTCTACTACTGTCACTACAAACGTTGGTTTAGAATAGTCAACTGGTGTCTGCCTCTTTTGAGCCCATCACCTCCCTTTTCTGGCCAGGACATCTCAGAATAGCAAGAGCTAATGTTCCCTGTTGGGGTGACGTAGCCAGCCTGTAATTATCCCTGCAGATTGGAGAGCTGAATGTTAAGGGACACTATCTTCAGTTCTCAGTGCAAATGGTCTGAACATACCTACTAATTGTTTACTTGGCCTTTGCATTCCTGTATTGCAATATTATTGTGCTATTTTTTCTCCTGTTAAGAGTTGTTTTTAAAGAGCTGGATTTTCTTTTTAGTGTATAAAATGAGAGCCTTTGAAAAGAAGCTGTTTCAGCTTTTCAGTGAGAGCTGACTAGTTGGGATTTACTGACACCTCTATGGTTGCAAAGTCCAGTGGCAAGACATATCTAAGCACATGTCATCCCCGACAAGCTTGCAAAGAATAGCTTCCAGCTGCACTAAAAGGCAGGCAGAAAGGCTTCCACTGAGTTAGAGCTCACAGCAGAGTCTTTTCATCTTCATGATGGCTTTAGGTTTACCCAGTACTCTGAAGTGTTTATTCCAAAGTTCAGGAATGTTAACTAATAGTAAAAAAATTAGACTGGTTAAACACTTTTATGAAAATCATGGGGGGGAAATATTTTCACTATAAAAATCCTCAGAATTAATTGCAGAATTTGTGGCCACTTTGCAGGGGTGGGGAGATTTGTCTGATCAATGTACCTAGCTAGAGCTCAACACATCCCAAGCAGATGAATTTGTTTGTGTCCTAACATGTAGCTGGGTGCTCTCTTTAAACTGAGACTTGAAGCAGCTCTCCTGGTGCTTGAGTTCACTACCACACTTTTTATGAGATTAGGATGGCAATCTCCAATCTTATAGAAAACTTCAACCTGGGAAATGACTTTGGCCTACCTATCTTCCCCCTGCTCCTTTCAGAAGAAACAATATCTTTCACTTTGTTTTCTGAACTGTCCTGATATAAGCTGTTGCTATGCATTGATATAATGCCTTTAGTCCCTGATGCATCAACAGAAATTGAAGTTCTATCAATAAAAAAATGACTACTGGAAAGATAAAGTGCCCCAAAGCACAGGCTGAGAGTCAGACCTGGAATATACAGAAGATTGAAGGGGCCTCCTAGTCTCCCCAGTGACTTGTGATCTTGTCTAGCAGGCTAGCATTGCTGAAAGATGTTTGCTTAGTTTTAACAAGGAAATTCTTCAGGAACTTTGCTATATAAGCTACCACACTTTATTTGCTTTTATTTTGTGCTTTCTCCTGTAAATAAGAAACATACAATTTTGAAAGAGTATTTCTAGATGTCTGCATTTTAAGACCATACAAACACAATAGAGTTTTTTTAAAGAAGAACATATGTGACGCCTGTATCTTAATGTGCCATCTTTATCTCATGCAGTGTTTTCCCTTCCTGTGTGAACTGCAAGTGTCACCATGTTTGCTTTGTTCTGAATGTCACCATGTAGCTCTAGTGCTCCTTGGGCATTGCTCTACCAGGAGTTGTACAATTAGGCTGTAATTGAGCAGCTGCAAATCTGTGGGAGGCTTTAGAAATCCTTTCTGAATATGGATCACAACAAGCCAAGGTACAATTGTTTCCCTTGATTGGAAATTGCTTTGTATTGATTGGAGCAATAATCCATGCCATGACACATACCAAGGACATTTGAGCTGATGCCAATTACTATTAAGCTGCCAGGTTCCTGATAAGATGATTTTGTTTGTCATGTGAGGCTGTAGGAAAATAGTATTACTTCTCATTGAGATTCGTAGAGTTTAAATATCAACTTGGTGCTTTTGTGAGACTGTTGCATGTAAGTCTCCTTCCTTCTGAGGTGTTAAACCTGAAATACATCATTCTTTGTTTCTGTGTGTATACAAAACACACACACGCACACTGCAGAGACTGCAGGGAGGTACAGGTGCTTCATTTGGATCCTTCCAGATAAAAAGCCATGACTCCTGAATGCAACCTCAGGTACCCCAGTGCAAATTAGAGTTGTCCTGAATGATCTTTTTCCACTTTTTAAATGAGAAAAATATGTTGAAAATCAGTGGTGTTTTTTTAAAGAAGGAGGATTAGCTTTGTCAAAATTATTTTTTCCCCAGTTGCAAAAATAGTTACAGTGGAAAGTTTTCAATTATCCACTTTAATGGTGTTACACTGGATTTGCATGGATTTAAATTAAATCAGAAAATAACTACTCACAGACTTTGCTTTCAGTCCTTGCTTTAAGGGTGTTGAGAGTGGGATGTAAAAAGGAAAACAATGGCTGTTAAATTAGTGCAGCCATGGTAACTGTTTTCAGTTCCCCTGTAGTATTTTTTAATGATCTGAAAGTACTTTATGGATATTTCTTGAGCCACAGAATACTGATGCAAAGCAGAATAGACATAAGCCCAACCTATAGAGGGAAGCACCACTATTTCAACAGATCAACAGCAAATAAGTTTATATATTTAGTGGCAAACCCAACCTTATGAAGTGAATTATTCCTTCAGGACAGCTGCGGGTGACTAATCAATGGTGAACTTGCTTTGGTGTTTTCAAAACCAGCATCTCAATTATTAATGTATTTGCCAGTGTAGCTCAACATAGAAATTCAAGATGTAGAGAAAACGGTACACCTTGAATCAAAGTTTTAAGTCTCAAAATAGTTCACTCATTGCTGAATATATTTTAATTTCTAAATTTAGCTAGTTGGCTAGAAATGCAATAAATTGATGGTACAAAGAGAGAATTTGTATGAAGGCAAACTGCATTTGAGTGCAATGAAAGACATCACCTCACCAAAAAATCTGGAAGGTTTAGGATGAATTGGCTAAAATCATCTAGGGATGGAAATATCTTATGAATTACCTGGGGAAAGAGGTAATTTTGGTTTGATAAAATGAGGGCAATCTGAATTTCAGGCTCTGCTTCTTCCAGCTGCCTCAGGCTTTCTTTGCAGCAGGGCCTTTCAGTTGAAGAGAATGGTATTTTCCTAGGACTGGACTATTTTCTCCGAAAGAGTGTCTGCAGCGATGCAGAAGCAATCTAAGGCTTTACTTCCATGGCTATGTCGATTAACTGTGAGAACAAACCATTACAAGAGAGAATTGCTAAGGCTTGCTGTTTCATTACTGCGGGCACCTACAGTAACAGTAATGTAGGACAGGATACCTGGAATACACTGATCACTACAAAACAGCCACTGTAAGAAGAAGATAGCTTGAGTGAACAGGAACAAGTGAAAGGAAGGGCTTGATAATCCTCACCTATCAACCTTAGATATAATAAAGCTAATTTATGTGAACTGGATTGTCTCCGTTTTACAACTACAGCATGCGAAATTACCACAAATAACAGTTTACATCTCTGAAAGGTCTTCACATGTTACGCAAGTCCTAATGAAAGCTCAGTGAGGGAAAGGGTGAAATTAAAATACTTTCTCAAAAATGCTTTTATTACTATTTTATTTACAGAACTTGTACTTAAAAGAGTACATGTTCTGCTAAGTCTACCACGTTGTGTAGGAGACCGATTCTCGAGAGTATCTACATACACACATTAAGGGACAGTTTTACTAAAAGAATAATCGAAAGTCGTATTGTCCAAAACCAGATGTATTTATTTCTTCTGCTATGGAGCAGCAAGACCATATGCTGTGGTCTGCTATGGAGGGTCAAGACCCTAGGAAAAAAAGCCAAGGATGGAAGGAATGAAATAATCATCTTTATACACAGGAAGATAAGTGGCAACAGCAGTTGTGACTTTTTAACCTTTCACCACAGACAAAGTGATGCTTATCTCTGGAGCTGGAAACCATAATAGGTCATAATTTCACTTCTTGTCTAAAATCCTGAAGCCAAGATCAAGATAAACTAGTGTTATTCAAACCTTACCAATACCAACAGAACTGTGCTTCAAAACAAATGTTTCCAACGTATTTCTCCCTAGCATAGCTTCTTCTACCCCACTTATCTGTTTAACATATTCTAATTTATTTCCCATCAGATCCTGAGGAGCCTTTACCATTCCTGTGGCATCAGGATCTAGGCATCAGTTTCCTTTCAGTTTCCAGATTTTAATAATGATAGTCTGTCCTTTTCTGCAGGCCTGTTCATAGCTTTGGTACTTAGTTAGCAACATATTATCTGTTATCAGGCCATCTTCTCTTTTTAATTAAGCTTGCAGGGAGATTCTATTCCTCTACCTGTGATGATCTTTGGTGTGCTAAATTTAATTTCTTTTTATAATCCCTACAGTAGCAAGTAGCAGAGAGAAGTTTTAACTAGGAAAAAAAAAAAAGTGTTTAAACATTGAAAGCAACAAGAACTTGGCAGAAATATACATGGAAGAAAGTAAATTAACACATTTTAAAAAAAACACAACCCAGATACTCTAAACCATAGCCCTTAGTAAGTTTGTAAATAGTTGTGGCTTTCTAATGCAAAGGCTTGCTAGCTTTTAGGAGAGGAATGAGGGTGGAAAGACAAAAGTAGAAGCATTGTGGTTTCTTCTGTCTCTTCTCTTTAGTCTTTTTAAGGAACCTAAGCTATCAGCAGTTAGAGACTCACATGGGTTCAGCTTGTCCTGCAGGGGCAGGCACAAGCGAGCAGGACTATTCTTTCTTTTATTTGGGCTCTGAAATCTGGAGGTTGGAGCCCTGAACTTACCTGTAGAACCAAGTGGCTATGGAAAAAGGAATGCAGATTCATCTGTTTCCACTTTCAAGCTTGAATCTTCCATCTGCAAACAAGAATAGAATATAATTTAAATATGCAAAGCTGTTGCTTTCAAGTGGGATTGTGTGCCTTCACAATCCCATTTGGACTTGGAAACTTAGTAAATAAACCTGAAGATAGAAATAATAAATCTGAAGATAGAAATGAGAAGTTGAGGTCCCTAACTCAACCACATTTAGTTTTGCTACTGTGCTTTAACAATGCAAAAGAAAAAAATTTAATAAATATAATTGCTTATTCAGCATGAAATTGATCCTGGTGTTCAGGGTTGTAGCTGTTTTTCACAACACTGAATTTTACTTAAATATTTCAGTTAGTGTTGTATCCCTCTTCTTGTACCAAAAGAGGTCCATTGAACTAAAGTGGACTTTTTAGCATTGCCTTTTAGAAGCTGAATGTACTTTGAAACCAGCTTTTTCTCACAGAAAGAAAATAGTGGCTACATCCTAAAATTTTAAACCACATCAAATTACTTCATAAATAGACCCCTTATTCTATTATGTGTTACTTACGTATATCTTATCGTACAACTGGGTGAACATCAGTCTAGGAAAAATCTGTATTCATGTAATAAAAATATTTTTTCTGATCAGGAAAAGATTCACAGCAGAAGCAAGCTGTTATGTTTATCAGATAACACTTCCAAATTTAAAAGCAAACATCACTTTCTCTAGAAGCAAGGTGCATGACTGCCTTTGAGGGAAGCATCATCCTACACTCACAGCAAGATGCTCTTTTTTTGGTAATGCACAGCAAAAACAAATGCTGAAGTACCTGGTGGCATGAAATAAGGGGGCTGACATTGGTAGGAGGAAATGGTGGTTGTTTACTCGGGATAGAAATGCTTACATGAGGTGCAAACCTCATCTAACAGTAGGAATACTTGTTACATTAACAAGATTTACTGACAGACTCCATCTGTGCCTTCCTACCAAACAAGGTCACTCAGTTAGTTCCTAAGGAGCCTAATGAGCAAAGTGCCAAGTCTCTGGAGTGATAATGGAGGTTTGCTCTGACTTCAGCCTCAGGCACTTGCAATATTTTTAGTATTGGAAAATAAAATAGGGTAGAGGAAAAAAGGTCATAATTTTTATCAAACCGATCCACATTGAGAAATATCAGTCTGTGTGTCTGTGCCTGAACATACCTCGATATTTTTTTTCTCTCTTTTCCTGGTGATTCACAGTTTATTTTCTCTTTTACTTCAGTGGCCCTTGAGACACTTCACTGCCTTCATCTTGGCCATTCATTTCACAGCTGCATCTTGGTTACAGGCTCTTTAGTGTGGTGGCAGCATGTCCATTCCTTTCCAAAGGCTGTAACATCAACACCACGTGTGCAGGTTTCATAGTTAGTAGAGAAGCCTTACCCTTGAATTTTGGCTGTTTATCAATTTCCTGCAGTTTCTGAGATAGTCTGGTCAATTTGCAGCAAATATTATGGTAATGGAGAAAGGGATGTAGATAAACGCAGAGCATTACAGACTGCACAAAAACCTCTGCTACACATCTTCATTATTTACAATTCTCGGTATTGATTTGTTGCTATAGATTAGCTGATACTTTAACAAAAACAATATTTAAAAAAAATATTTCTCAAAATTTACAGCAGAACTGTAGGTTAAGTAAAATTATTAACCTACAAATTAAAAGAAAGAGGAAAAGACTAGTTAAGCATGATTAGACTGTGGAACTCCTTGCCTGCAGGTGTTACTGAAGCTCCGTTGTCATTTGTTCATCATTTAACTAGTAGCAGAATGGTCTGAATGTGACCTGCAGTTTGAGTTCCTATCATTTTGTACTTGCCTTATTTCTTATCCTCTTTCCAAAAGTGTTTCCTGGAGTCATCTGAAAAAGAACCCTGTGCCCTATAAATTTTGTTAAATCCAGTATCCCTTATATTTATCCTCTGGTGTTATTAATATCTAATCTAGTGAATATTTAGCATTCAAATGCCAATACGTTATGAAATGCCTGCAAAAAACTAGAGCCTATTTTGCTGCTTGGTGAATAGAAGAATCCTTGTCTAAATCCCTGACATAGGATTAGGGAGACTGAAACCATTTATTTTACATGCTGTAATATAAAATATCATAGCAGCCATTGGAAAAGCAACATCGTAAAACAATGGAATAAAAAGACAAATTTAGAAGCATCTTCAGTGAAGCTTCTCTCAGTCCTGTTATTCAATGTGCTGGAATGTTTCTGGAGTTAAATTGTTCTTCTCACAATGGGGGATTTATTGGGTGATGTGAAACTCCATGTATGAAAACTATAGTATGAAAACTAGTATGAACCATAGTTTGAGAAAGATGTGGCAGCAGAGTTGGTGGAAGTGACTCCACTCTGCAGAATCCATCCTGCTCTGCTTTCTGACAGCCTGCCGTTCTGCCTCAGTGTAGACTAGCTCAAGTCTTAGCGTATCACTCACACAATAGTTGTTTGTAGGATGAGGATTTACATTCTCATTTGTTTGCCTTCATACTGACTGTCTACAATAGTTCATGACAAAATTGTACATTTGGGAATCAGAATAGAGCATTATTTTTAAAGTTTTTGGGGAGAAATTTCCAGGAAAATTCACATGTACAAACAAATATTTCAATATTCTGGAGAATGTATCAAGAAAAACACATTCAACTAAAACAAAAGTTTAATTTTAACTAGCTCTTACAAGTTTATAGACATCTATAATTTATATAAAGATCTCCAGTCATCATAAACAATCACAAAGAGGAACAGTGTATTTTGCAGCAACTCTCACTTTCAAACCCTCACCTTACTTTTGCTGTGTTAATAAAAGTTCCCTACTACATAAAATAATCTTATGATCATGACTTAGTCATGCTGCAAGGCTTTTTTAGTGATACTCAGACTTCTTCTAAACTCTCCAGTTACAAGTGGTGGGTAATTAGTTCAGCAATATGAGTTACATTGAAGTAGAAACTGATACTTTTCCCCCCTTCTGCACTGTTGTTTCCTGTTGTATGTCAAATCAAGTTTGCAAAATGAAGACTATGCTTGTATTTTCAAAAACATATCTAATGATATAATAATATCTAATAATCCTAAATAGTCCTCTAACAGACATAGTTTTCTGAAAGACAGAAATAAGTGAAACTGCAAAATCTCAACATTAAGCATCAAGAATGTCATTAAGTCACAGAATCATAGAATCATAGGGGTTGGAAGGGACCTCGAAAGATCATCTAGTCCAACCCCCTCGGCCAGAGCAGGGTCACCTTTCATCATATACTTTTCACTGAACAGCACACTGCACTGCATACACAGATAAGGAGAAATGAAGGTTTACGTTTCAGTGTTTCTCCAGCTTTATTTACAATAAAGAGCAGCTACCTGTGCACTGAAATCCCCGCTCTTCCACTCACCAATTAACTCAGGCACACTGCGCAGTATCTCACAGCGGATACTCAAAGCAGATTCAGTGCTGGCTCACACACAGATCATGAAGTACAGTGAAGGTTTTTCTCTTAGATCACTGTGTTCAGAATTTCCAAATACCCAGAGCAGTTTGTTTTCTCTCCAGTCATGTTACATTTCTGATAGTAATGATTTTTATTTTTTCCTTCTAACATTCTCCACAGTCATATGTACCTCAGGACTGTATAAACCTGTGCTCCTTTCCAGTAGATTCTTCTGTCATTGTCCTCCTGCCTTACTGTGTGGCTTGGATCAGCCCTAGTCCTTGTCTTATTTCTTGTTCCACTGTAGAAATAAGACATAGCAATTGCTTCTTGAGTGCAGCCTTCTTGATGTCCATTGCTTGTCATTGCTGTCCTACCACAATTTGGTTTCTGGTCTGTAAAAACACCTGTTTCTTTGTCCTTACTCGCAACTGAATGTTGGCTTTTTTGGTTGTTGGGATTTTGGGTTGGTTTGTTTGTTTGTTTAAATGGGAGTTTGGGCTTGCTCTAAATTATAATTTGTGCTGGATTTTCCTTTGTTTCCCAAGTTTCTTCAGCTTTTATAGTTTTTGCATGGCAAAAAGAATGTCCTTAGATAGCTGCTCTCATTCTGGATAGAGAAAAAACATTTTTCTGTAAAATGTGTTTAATCTCCTCACCTGACCTGTATTGTTCAGTTTCTTCTTCAAATTAAGTGTGTGTGTATGTATGTGTCTCTCTATGAAAAAGGAAGATTTATTTTTTTTTTGAGAGGAGAAAATAAAAATAAAATACACCAGAACACAGAAAATTAAATGGTTGATGCGATAAAATTTTAAAACCTTGTTATAAACTGAAAGGAAAATTAGTTCCTGAAAATAAGAGTTCAAAACATGTTTTGCTATGGAACCTCTTTACAACAGAAGAGTTGGCTTAAAGAGATTAGACGTACAATAAAAAAATAAATCTTCTGTGTGTCTTAGAATGCTAGTATACAAAACTCACAAAGATCAGTAGATAAAGCTATTAGGAAGTATGTATGAATCGTTACAGTAAGCTCCAAGTACCCACTGTGAACAGATTGCTTTTAGACTTACAATCTGTTAACACAAAAACATATGACATAGCTATACAGAGAAATAAACAATTTATTGGGATCTTTCCATGTCACTCATTTAAACTTTCAATAAAAGATATTGTAAGCTTGAGCACCTTTAAATGCAACATTAATATGGGAAACAAACAAAAATGAAACATTTCAAACTACTGGCAGAGGCAGCAATTTATTGGCTGTTTCCTCTGACTTTCACAGTACAGTGCCCAGGTAGGTGTCATGTCCTGAGATCTCTCTGCCATGCTCACTGATGGATGCGTTTTCATCAAGTTTTATCACAACCTGAATCACTTGCAATTCTTTATAAGTTTCAGCTGGAGATGGCCAAGGAACTGTAGAAAAGCATGCATAAGAATGGCCAGGGAATGGTAAAGGAAAGGAATATTTTTGTACAATAACACTAGTTATAGGGCAGATGCTCCATTTCATGGGAGTTATGCTGATTCACCCCTGCTATGGTCTGAATAGATGTTGTTTAACGTTTTGTTACTTCCATATAGACCTTTCCTAGCAATCAGGAGAACACCTCACCCAATAATTGAGACCATTTCAGGATCTGAGATTGTATTTTAATGAAAGATGCAGGAGTATTAAAACCCCCCACCTGTCTGCCTGTCGCATTGTAGTTTGAAAAGTCACCTTTATGAGGAAATACTCTTCTATTTGCCAGCTGCAGGTTAGACATTACAGAGGATTTAACCAAATAATAAGGCCCCCAGTCTGCTGATTTTTCACTCATTCATGCTTCCCATCCCCCACCTCAAACAAAGCGCAAATCATAAAGTCTTAAACTGGTGCCTCCCCTGGCTTTCTGGCGATGTCAAACAAGAAATTCCCAAAGCTTCTCTTCTCACATCGTAGCAGTATGGAAAGATTGAAAAACCCAGTTATGTCATCTGCTGGTGGTATTAGAGAGAGCTGCAAAGCTTGAAGCTGGCTGTGGATCTAGCCCTCTGCAGGCAGGGTGCAAGCAGGAGGTAACAGCAAATACTTGCACTCAGGAAGAAGTCTGCAAGGTCTTGAGAATATATGGGTGTTTTTTGGTTTATATTGTAGATTTTTGAAGCTGTCAGGAAGCAAAACCGATACATATTATTTTAGGGTTTAAGAATACAGACAAAAATGATGCAAGACTGTAGTAGCTGGTTCATGAGTTTGGAGATACCTGCATGCAAATCAGTTACTTGGTCAGCGTGGCACAGCTGTGTCATAACTGCCTGGGCGTTACAACATGAAGGGCTAGCAACCCACTGGCAGCCAGTGAATTCCCAGGGGAGGTTTAGACTAGAAATTAGGAAGAACTTTTTCACTTACAGGGTTGTCAGACATTGGAACATCCTGCCCAGGGAGGTGGTTGAGACACCGTCCCTGGATGTGTTTAAAAGTCATCTAGACGTGGCACCTGGGAAAATGGCTCAGTGCTGGACTTAGTAAATCATTGGACTCAATGATCTTAAAGGTCTTTTCCAACCTAAGTTATTCCATGATTCTATGATTCCATGAAATTGAAGCTACCTTATATGTGGAAATGCAAGCCTTGTTCAGCTTTTATACCTTGATGGTAAAGCCAAAACCAGACATATCTGAGAGATCTCTTGAAATACGTGCTGTAAGACCATGACTTTGCTCCTAGTTAGCACAAGAAGGTGGTCCACAGTGATACAGCATTAATGCTTCTAGGCTAAAATAGTTTGATATATTTTAAATTACTATTGGACAGAGGCTCCAATGAGTCCAGATCTACAGTAGATGTAAATTTCATATAGAAATCCCTCTATGCAATAATGATTGCTTGCAACTTGAAGCCCTGAGTCTCTAATTGCTGTTTTGTTTCTGACAATTTAAGTCAGCTTGGAGGGGTGGAAGGAGGAATGTCAGGAATCAAAATTATTTTCATTTTAGTGTGACTGTCAAATGAGTGCAGATTCACTCCTGACAGAAAAATTCTTTAAGGGTATAGAATAAAAAGATTGCACGGTTGCTGCAGAAGCTGCTTGGTATTTATTTTGTACAACAGAAACCCTATTCTCAAAGTTAGCATTGTTGACATAGATAAAAACATGTATTCTTCATTGGATGTGTGCTTTCAGAAAAAGTTATTGCAGCACTGAAAAGACAGGCCTCAAAGTTCAGAATTTTGTTTGGTGCCATAAGTCATATTTCAGTTCTAGAACAGGCCTAAGTTTGAAAATAAAATCTATATTATAATTTAGTTCTCCATTTTTCCGTTGCAATTAAAATAATTGCATTGTGTCAAGTGACGTCTACCCTAATTAAAGATATAGATGTTTTGAGCAAATACACAGACTAGTCAGTTGATAGATGAAAAAAGATTGTGCAGCATGTCTGAAATAGTTCTGATAGCTTCACATTATGTAGGACATAGGTAAAAAATTCATCCGGTGTACCTTCTTATATCCGTAGAAAAGAAATAGTCTATTAAACAGTGATCCATTCTGTATATCACGTTCTTAAACCCAGACAGTTTTAGTTATAAATCGAAGTTAATGAGCACTTTGGATTCTATCTCAGTTAATTATTGGTGTGTTCACTTGTACCTGATTTTACTTGAAAGCTAATGTCTAAAATCACAGAGTATAAAACTAAATGACAAAGGTCTTTGATTATTAAAAGTATATACAGTTAAGTTTTAGTTATCAGTGCAGGTAATTTGGTTGTTTACAATATAATTATTGATTTAACGATAAAAAAAATATTTGCAAATTGTTTCTCTTCAATTAACAGCACATAAATAAACCTGGCTTGCATAAATATTTTATTGTTGAAAACTGTAGAATATATCTTTTTATGGTGCTCTTTAAACAGGCCTAATGCAAAGTTAATAACATACAAAACAACCCTGTCTGTGAGGGGAAAAGCCATCTGTTAAAATAGCACTAGAAATGGTGTTGCTCCAGAATCTTGTAAGAGAGTAACAACTGCAAATAAAGTGAGGAGCAAAACTGATAAATTGCAAAACTGCACAGCATTTCAATGCAGCCTTTTCTCAGCTCTTCACTTCATGGCACTGCTTAGCACCTGCAGAAATTCAGGAAGGTTCTCCAAACCGATGCCTTCACTTCTGTGACACACTACATCTCAAACTGTAAAGGGTAGGCAGAATTGACAGTTGCAGAATAACATCTAAGAACTTCAGATTAATCTTTCAATTTAGGTTTTCAAGACAAAGATGAGAGCTAAACGGCACTCACATTAGAAAATACTTGGATAGTGTATAGTATTCTGAGTAATATGCTGTTAAAGACTATGCTTTTCAGCTAAGTAGTATAAAAATTAGAATACCAATAATTTGCAATGGGTTATTGAAAGGTCAACAATATACAATAATTCAAACATAGATGCATAAATAAATCCATTTATAAGAATCTATTTCTTCCAGGGGCCTGGTATCGTTTAAGTTGGCTTCTGTAAGCTCCAGGACTGTAAGGATTAACTTTCATGCCTTTGGTCACACCACCTTTATGTTTTAAGCTTGATAGTTGAAGAAAACACCTGTAAATCTTAGACCTCGTACAGCAGAGCTAATAACTTTTATACTAGGTGAGCATCTGCTCCTTCATTTTCTTGAAAATTCATAACTTTAACAGCAGTAACTTTTGGAAATAATACTAATATTATTATTAATAATAATGATTTGTTAGTTTAATTTAACAAATCTTTGAATTTTGTGTATGCTCTGAGATGCTGACATTTAAAATAACATGCTTTTCAGATTCAGGCCATAACTCTTACACTGTCACACCTGGAGTTCTAAATTCAAAATAATTACTTAGGAAAACAAACAAACAAAAAACACACCAAAAAACCACCACAAAACCAAACCAAAACACAAAAAACCTGATTATTGCTGCAAGCATCATAGTCAGTGTAAGACAACACTGAGAAAGAAATAAGAATATTAGGATACAGCACAAAAGGAACAACCTAGAATAAGTTTGTGATGAAAATTATTATTATAAAGAGCTTTTTTTGGGATGACATGCTCACTTCTGATTTAACTGTTTCAAAGGTGGGACAGAGGCAATGGGATTAAGAAACTGGTGTTAAAAATATTGAAGTCATGATGGGTTTGGGGCTGTTTCAAGCAGACCCAAAAAAGGAAAAAAACCTGAGATAAATGTAGGAATTGCATGTTGTAGAGCTATGCTTGTATATTGATTTTCCTACAACCGAACAAGAAAAGAGTATTTTAAAGTATTAAAAAGCAATAGATGTAAAACGTACTAAGACATTTTTACAAAGCATATAATTAACCTGTGAGACTCGTTGCCATAGGGTACCACTGAGGCCAAGAATTTAGCAGGATTTAGAAAGAGTGGGCATTTTTATGTATAATCAGAAGTTAGCATGTTACATTAGGAAGCATAAAGTGCTTTTATAGAGGACATAAAGTCCAACACTTCAAGCCGTAAGGCAACTGCTAACTTTCGGAGGTTAGCAGGAAATGTTTTCAGCTGGCTGATCTGTTATTCTGTAGTGGCCTCTCCGGAGCTCCTTGGAGCTATTGGCAATGCTTTGGCTGTAGTCACAGGAGGATGAAGTAGGCTTCCAGTCCGATGTGACATCATAGGTCTATGTATTTCGTCAGTGCTTTTATTTTTACTGTTGTTTTTGTTCTTTTACTTCTCTGTGGTGATATTTTGCTAAGAACACTAATTTATTGAAGTAAAGCCTGGTGTATCTTTCTGCTCAGTAAAGCAGTAAAAAAAACCCTGGTATTTCCTATGTCACATGTCTGCAGCGTATTTATTTTTTTCTAAGGGAGCAAGCTGTTCACATAAGGCAGTTGTTAGTGTTTGTTTCACTCTGCTGAAGGAGCTGGCATATTTCCTTTTAGGGAAACACTTTTAAATCACCTCATTCTTCTATTAATTCAACATAACTGATTGCAAGAGCTATATTAGTAAGATTAATATTTCAGAGTAGCACTGCAAGGGATATTTTTAACATGCAGCACCACAGCCTCTGTCTCTTGTCACTTGTGTCATCCTGTCATCATGTACGCCTTCAGATATAGGCAGGCTGATACTAATGAGCTCACCACTCCATGTTCCTCTATCATGAAGTTCAGTACTAATGAGAAAAATTCCCAGACTGCACTCAAACTCTAAATCAATTTGGCAAGATTGATCAAAATCTTCATTAAAACAGTTTGTTCTTCAACTCAGCCTGAACCCTGCAGTAATCTCTCTCTTGCTTCTGTATGGTTTTGTGTGTGAGTCTGTGTGTGCATGTGTGTGAGTGTGTGAAATTAAGAAAAAGAAAAAAAAAGCCTGTTGTTTTTCCTCCTCATGCAATTCAAGCTCTACATTCAGAAGAAAGAAGCCAAGGCTGAATTCTCATTACTCTTTTCCCCTTGGGAAGCACCTAGGAGTCTAGTAATGCTGAGAAAAATATTCTGAACCTCTCTTCTCATGTGTCTGTCATCAGATTGCCCAAGAATGACCAACATGAAGCAACAAATTACCTTCAAAAGGGCAACAAGCAAAGCAACAAATGGGAATCTGTCAGAGGAGAGACATCACTGGCCACTCAATCCTGGGAATTTAATATATCTTTTGTCTGTCATCTGCATACTAAATTTCCATGTCTTCCTTCAACAGCATTTCCTCTTGCCGTGTCAGCCTTGATAAGTATAGGTTAGCTCAGACTGTCTACTTTTTCACACGCATTTGAAGATAAAACAGTCCACCGAGCCAAGGATGACATTAGCTGACTAATGCTCCACCAGCTGGAATCTATCCTCAGAAGGGTCTAGACACAAAATCAGAGCAGCACAAATTGCAGTGAGGGATGAGCAGGGGATAGATTTACAAATCCCAGCTATGATGTTATCTGTCCTTCCAAAGGGACAAGAATAATTTGTGTTGGTACCAGTTTAAAAGCCAGACACTGTGACTAGTCATATATTATGTACTTCTGGTTCATTTCAGCAATAGAGAAGGTTGCTGTTGATGATTGACTTCACCATTTATTGCCTAGAATCCAGGAGCTTTGTTCAAAGGGCTAAGAGGGAAACTCAGAGGCAAACTTAAGAAAATGTGGATTTAAAATACTTCATGTGTTTTTCTCCACACTGCAAACTCACTTTAGTTTACAATGTTAAAAGCATAAACCACATTCCTAGCAGCCCATTTCTTAGATATACTATGCACTATAAAATTAGATAATGCTATTCCAGGAAGTTTTCAGTGGGGTTATGAGCCAAATCATTCAGAAGCTCCAGAATAAACTCCACATACTGTAACCTGCTGTGTTGAAGCAGCAGGTTTTTGATGGGGCTTCATACTGGAGGGGGCAGGAGGGACTCTGCCCTGGCTCAGGGTGCAGAGTCTCAGCAGTTCAAACTAAAACAGACATTAAATATTCCTCTAAAATTAAGCAGTAACACACAAAGGCAGTGGTCCACATTCCTGTAGATAAGTCATTTCCAGGGCTTTCAAAAAATGCCAAATTCAAAATAGCTGCATAACTGGCAGAGAAATAGGTAGCTCTTTGACCATGTGCAGAGCGGTATGAGATGTTCTTCCTTTCTAAACACTGTTGGCTATTCAGAAATCACTGGTGTGGTTGTCTCTGTTGCTGAACATCAGTGTGTGCCTCAGCATTGCTGGATTTCCAGAGCAGTGTACCAACGGCCAGCTAGTGCACATCCAAGTTGAATGAGTTTGCATGAAGAGGCAATAACTTCAGGATATGCAAACCCTGGGTAATGAAACCTCCACTTAAATGCAATGATGCAAACCTCCATCTCAAGAGCAGTCCAAGCTCTGCCAATGCAGAACACTGTTTTTATCTTTACAACACAAAGTAACACTGCTATGAAGCTAAAAAAACCCAATCACATTGTCCAGACAGGTTCTCTGGAGATATGTTATTAACCAAATGCTCATTCACAGGCATATCATCTACCGAGAACAGGAGGATCAGCTCGTATCACTTTCTCCGCACAGGACAAGATGCTGGGTTTAATGTGTTTCCTGCTTGCCCACTTTTATCTGGCTTGTGAGTTTTATTTCTCTTGACAGAAGCTGTCCCCAGGCATCTATTTCCACAAATAGAGGGGGAAGTAGATACTGGAATGGTTTGACTCTGATCAGTGAATAGACTCTGCTGAGGGCCATTGAAACTGTCATGAAGAAAGAAGTTTTAGGGAATCCACACACTTACATGTGTTTGGGTTTTTTTTTTCCCTATCTGTGCTAACTGTCTGACTTTTAGGAATGAGTTTCATTTATTACGGGATTCAAAATATTTTGGCTAAAATCTTTAATCAAAAGTAAAAAATAATTACATCAAAACATCGTATTGCCCAGTAACTGATCTGAGTCTCAGGTAGGTTGTATAAAGCTTTAATCTTCTACACTGGATTAATAATTGCATAAACAGCAGAGAAAGTTAAACATACTGTACCTCCTTTTCCTTGTTTGATCTTAATAGGCTGACTCATTCATTGTAAAATCATGTAGAAAAAAAAAATTAATTAAAGTTGTCTATTCAGAAGAGACCTTTGATTTGTGAGAGACCTCTGAAACCCTCCATACTCTTTTGTAGCTTGTTTTAAATTGCCATGTTTTTATTTATAATTTTTTTCCTCAGAATCTTAGGCGGAAGTTTGGTACAGTGACAGAAAACGCCATGGGGTTCTTTGCCGTACGTATGGAGATACTTTGCAGTGTTCTCTCTCGTGTTTCCTCTCTTACCTCCCACCAGTGCCAGACTGTTCTAGGACAGCTGCTGCTGCAGCCCATGTCTGAAAGGAAATGCCTCCCCTCCTACCCAAAGAAAGGGGGGAAAAAAGAGTCATAGTAGCATGCAGTACATTTTCAGCTGCTTCCATCTCAAGTTCTCTGTATAAACTGAAGTAAGGCAGTGTGCTGGTTTGGTTGGTTTTTTGGTAGTTGGTGACAGGCCCCACGGGTGTCTCCAGTAAGAAGCTGAGAAGCTCCAAAACCAGCCAATGAGCCATTAGAGGGATAATAGATGCACCTCAGCAATTAACATAGGAAAGAATTTATGTAAGACCTGAGCAGTGCAAGCAGTTAGAAAGAGCTGAGATGGAGAGGCTGAGCAGTGCCTGTGGTTTGTGAGGAAGCAGGGGAAGAAGGTGCCCAAGCAGAAGTTGCCCTGCAACCTAAGGCAAGATGGCAGCTGTCCCCCTGCATTTATAGAGGAACAAGGTGGAACACTCCCTGGAGGCGCCAGGAGGGGTGAACTTGCATTTGCTGCCAGTGGACTTGGATTATGCAGTTGTGGAAAACCCCATGGCAGGAGAGGTGACTGTTCCTGAAGCAGCCCTTGACTCTGTGGGAAGCCCACACTGGAGCAGCTCCTGACCTTGTGGGAAGGACTCATGAAGGAGAGGTTCATGGAGGACTCTGTCCCATGGGAGGGACCCCATGGGGAAGCAGGAAAGGACTGTAAGGAACCCTTCTTCCTGAGGAGGAAGGAGTGGCAGGAAACAACAAACTGGACTCAATCTAAACCGCATCCCCCTGTGCCGCTGGGGGGAAGGAGGGAGAGAAATCGGGAAAAGTGATTTAGGCCTGGGAAGAAAGGGGGGGGGGGGGGCAACATATGTAAGCACTGCTCTTTGTGTTGTCTGTGCCCTGTGTGTGTTTGATTAGAGTGAAATTAAATTATTATTTTCCCCCCAGTTGCTTCTGTTTTGCCCAGGACCTTAGTCAATGAAGAACCCTCCTTGTCCTTTGTCCTCCCCAACCCAGTGTGTTGGGGGGGGGGGGGCGAATTAGGTGGGTGGCCATGTGGCTGGTTCATTGTTGTCATGTTAGGCCCAAACCATGACAGGCAGTTACTCTTCTTGGACTGCAAACAGATGTTTTTCCTGTAAAACTTTTGTGTGGCTCCCCATCTGCTTGAAACTGAAACCCCTTCCATCACTCACATCTCAGAACTTTCATTCCTTGACATTAGTAAAATGCTTTAAATTTACTATATAGGCCATTACTGTCATCAGTACTGAAGATGTATTTACCAAAGTAAATATATATAAAAAATAAGCAGTATACCGATTGTGCATACTTTTCTTATTTGCTGTTTCAGGAGTAACTGTTGGTCTGAAGTTTTTCAATGATATCTAACAGGCCAAAGGAAAGCACAGCTGTTACTGAAAGATATTGTAAGACTGGGACATTTGATGTAAACCCTTTGCAGCAAAGTATGTGCTCTTTGTCCAAAGACATCTAAACCACAAGACAAAAGTAACTAAAACTGTCATGTTAATTTGAAAAAGTCCAAATATTAATCAGGCCAAGCCCAGTAAGTGATACCCTGGTCATTTCTTATGCTTCCGTTTTTCTTCTGATTAATAATGTGTGCTGCTTTGTCCTGATGTTAGGGAATGTTTCTTGCACTGGGAATTGTTAGGGAATGGTTTGTCTTTTTTCTGTGTGAGAAAGATTAATTCAAGGAACTCAGATATGTAAAAACACCATTGCATTAGTCAAATAATTATAGTAATACCTCTGAAAAATTCATTCTAGTACCTTAAATTTCATGTCTGCATGCCCTGGGAGGAGGTGGCATATTTTCCAAAAGAATGGGACATGGGTGGGCTCTCACCTGCTTTTTGAGGCACTGCTCCACACTCAGCTTGATGTGGAGCTGTGCAGGGCTTGCTGGAGCTCTTGGAGGAAGCAGGGTTTCTAGATGAGGTGTGCACTTGTGAACTAGCCAGGGTTTCTCCTCTCTGAACACTTAATTTTGCACCAGGTAATAAGAGGACCTGTTATTGATTGGTTTATTCATATACAGTGTTTTCTTCTGCTCTTTGTTTCCTAGATTCTCTTTCTCTTCCATAGTTTCTTACATCTACTACATATTTTTAATCTTTCAAGATATAGATGTCATATAGTCTGAGACCTAGGTAATTTCAACAGCTGTCATGATTTTGTAATTGAGCTTATAATTGTGTGATATATTAGTGTATAGTTGTAACAATTATTAACAACAAATCTATCCCATCGCACATTGTTCTTATTGGTCTTATTTCAAGCAGCAGCTCCCTTTCAAACAGCTTTTCAATATAGTAGACCTGATAAATCATTTGTTAATTAAATATAAGCTTTTGATTGGGTGTTCTTTGATAGGAACACAGAGCAGAGGTAGAGAATATTGGGTTTGAATGACAATGACGAATAATATTAATATTTACCTGCTCTTGGAATCTGGAGCTGCTTCAATGAGCTACAGAGTCTTAAAAACTTAATTAAAGGTTAATGAAAGAAAATATTGAAAAATCTACTCACGGAGCAAGAAGTGAGGAAGGAGGGTACTCTTAACTCATCTACAGTATTGCCATTCTAAAGCACAGAAATTACATGAATCAGGCTTTTCTGAGACTGATCTATGCATAGTGTGTGTAACTTTCAGCTTTCAGGCCTAGGCTACAGGTATGGTCCTGTATTAAATTTTCATTTTTGAAAAAGCATCCTTCTGTTAAAGATGGGTTTATGGTACGTTCATCTATCACTAGGAGTTCAGTTAGAAAATGCTACTGAGACTCAGAAAGAGTGGCAACATTAGGATGAGATCCACAAAACAAAATATTCAAAAAGTATTGATTTTATTCCTTTTGAACTCCTAAGAAAATTTGAGTAATTTTTTCAGCATAAAATAGTGGAATGATATAATTGGTTTGAAGTCAGAGACTGCATCATCTTTACATTCCTAATAAATGATACTTATTATGTATTAATAACACCTTATTATCTCTTGTCATATATAATAAATATAGCATCTGAATATTAACTTACTGTTTCATACCAGCTCATAAGATTTAAAAGCTCTGATTTCTTGCACAGCTCTGATGTTCTTTCAGGCTTAGCTTCTGCTATTTGGGAATAGCAAATTTATAGACTTCAGTATGTGTAAGCTTAGACATATATAGAAATTAGAATAATCTCATTTGATTGTGCAGAAATACCACTAAGTAGCAGAAGTAAAACACTTGGGAAGTTCGTCCTTATGACTACATTTTTCTCTCTGGCTTTTGTATTATGACTAATCAGATGCAAGAAAAGTGTGTAATTATCAACTCAGTATTGTACATGAATATGTACACAGCGAAGTTACACAGTAAATTTTACGAAGTGTCACTGCTTCTTACCATGCAGACTTTTCAACAGGCTCAGGAACTTCATATTTATAGTACATTGTCAGCTGTGACAATATCCACCCTGCAGTCACATGTGGGTCAAGATTAAGGCTTTTTGAAATCACAAAATATACTTTACCAATCACTTTGGTAGACCTTGGTTTATCCCTTAATTGCAGAAGGAGCAATAGGTATAATGGTTACAGCAATGCCATTGATACTAATTTCAATAAACATTACATTATTCATTTACCTATATACAATAGGCAAGGGTCAGGGAAAATTTACGCTGACAAATATGTGATTAGAAATTAATCTATACAAGGGAGTGCTTCAGAATATTTCTTAAAGTCTAGTAGTCTCTCTGGTGTATTGGGTATGTATATGTGAGTCAGATCTTCTATTTCCTTGTAGGCAAGTAATAGATATTTTTTTTTCAGCAACCCAGAAGCACATACTTGATAAGCTCACTAACAGAATATTCTACGGTATCCAGCACTAATCAGTGCAACCATCTTAGGCAAAGTTAATCTCATGGGTATAATGGCTGGCAAACAAAAAGTAATTCACTCATCATTAGTTCCTTTTCTTCAAAGGAAGTCATCAGGATTCATAAAGGATGTATCTTCCACTTTTATTCTGAAAACTACTCTTATCTGAAGAATGTCCAATGGAAACTCAATTAGTTAAGGAAAAAATTAAATTGACCTGAGGCAGTCCTTGTCAAATATGGCATACTTAGTTGCCATCGAGTGTTATTACCCTTTAAAAGTTGTGGTTGTATTGGAGAGGTATTTATTGATGTATCTTGGAGAACATCGCACCAGAGGCCATTTTGATAATGGTAAACAATTTATTATAAGATTCTTCCAAGGTCTATATATTTTAAAGCTTGATGTTACAGAGAGAAGGAAGGTATACCTCACAGACCCTCTGTATAATCAGCTTCTGAATCTGTGATTCACAAAAAAACTTTATCCATTTCAAAACAGCAGGCCTGAAAATACCATGTCATATACTTTTGGGAATAGCCTCTCTTTCTAATGAATTTTGACTGTCTTTGAGCCTTGCTGGTCATACACCAGTCAGAAATAATGGCACAAACTGCCTTTCAAGGTACTTTCCTTAGCAGAATAATCTTAAATGATTGTGGAAATGCTGATATTTTTTTCTGCTGAATTTGGTAGATCTTTTAAATTCTTGTGCAAAACATTTGTTTCCTTCATTAGAGTCGATAAAAATATCTCAACAACATGAGATCAGACCTTGACAAAAAAACCATCGACACTGTGAATATTATTGAAAATTCTTCAGTCTTTCAACTTAAAAATCACTAAAAGGGATTCATTTTATTCCAGATAAAATATCCACCTATTAAAAGATGGAAAAGAATCTAATAATCACCAAATTCCAAAGTGTGGTTATATTAAAATTCCATTAGTTAATTGTCTTTTTTCTTGAACTTTTCTGTCCTCCTCCTTCTATGATAGAAGATTAAACTGCAAACTGGAGATCACTCATTAGATGAATGTTTGGAATAACTTTACATTTTAAGTAGAAGATGACAAAGCCATCTTTACCATGTATGTGGCTTTCACTGATGGCATATGTAACACAAACTCTGCCTATAATTCTGAGTATCTAATATTAGCTGGCCAGCTTGTGTTCTTTAACAATTCACTTCCTGGGCAAAAGGGAACAGAAAAGGTCAGCTGGAATTCAGAGAAGTTTATGCAGTGGGCAAAAGTTCTAGTTGAATACCACATGACATTGTTGTGGTCTACATGGGTTGGGATGACAGGTGATCTAGCAGGAAGTAAACAGCTCACCTGCTGCAAAGGATATGTGGCATTCCTGTTGATTATGGACAATCAACTTTATATGCAAATACACTTAGTGATCTACACGTATCCATTTGAATCCTCAGTACTTTTTTTCAGCTGTAACATATTGTCCATCAGAAATACTTTTCAGCAAAGCCCTACCTTGAAGTATGTTTGTAAACTACAGAGAACAGCCACATGAAAACCATGAGCTTTTACTCAGCAGCTGTCAGTGCTGTATAGACAGTTCACTGGGCATAGACATCAGATGAGTGGAGCACTAGGACATGGAAAATAAAGAGGTGATTGGTGGCAGCCAACATGGCTTCACTAAGGGCAAGTCATACCTGACCAATCTGGTGGCCTTGTACAACAAGGCTACAGAGATGGTGGATGGTGGCAGAGGAACTGATGTCATCTACCTGGATTTGTGCAAGGTGTTTGACACTGTGCCACATGACATCCTGGTCTTCAAACTGACAAGGCATAGATTTGACAGATGGACCACTTGGTGGATAAGAGACTGGCTGGATGGCCACATCCAGAGAGTTGTGGTCAATGGCTCAACGTCCAAATGGAGGCAGGTGACAAGTGGTGTCCCTCAGGGGTCAGTATTGGGACCAGTGCTGACTTTAGATACTTTTTTTTTATAAGACTGGTCAACAGTCCATTAAAATTAAGTGGTTAGGACCCTAATAAAGTGTTTATACACCCTTCTGAGGTACTCCTACATCCTTCCATATATGTTTTCATCAACTTAGTTTTGTTATAGGCCTAAGTAGTGTGGAAATGAAAAACCTACTCAACAATACAATTACAGATTTAACTGTGATTTGCCATTGACTTATGTTCTTAAGTTCCCATCAGTAAGCATATAACATTGTATATAATTTCTCATTAATTTGTATATCTTTATAGACAAAGAGACCTTTTTTGTTTTTCCAGTTCTTTCATATATCCCATCAGAGAAATATATTTCTGTATGCACTTAGCAGACTTAAAGAATCACTTAATGTAAATTCATTTTTCATTTTCTGAGCATTATGAGATATTTATTTAAAAGAAACTTACTAAGAAGACAAGATCTATGTAGGCTGGTGTATTCTAAATTAGTTTTGAAGAGCTCCATTATTATATAACTATTCATTGAAAAGGACTCTGATAGATGTCCCCTGTGATCTGTAGGCTGGTGTGATACTCTAAATGAAAATGGGAATCCATTGGAAGACACCTGATTGAACCATGTGTATCAGAAGGAAATTAAGATGCAAGAGATGTGGTTTAATCAGGCTGCCATTGTAGGAATTTTGCTGGTCTGGGAAGTGCAGGGCCATAACTTGGACAGCGCAGATTGTGGTTATTTCTTTAATAATTTCCACCTGGTAGGAGGTAACAACTATCTACCCTCTGCAGCTGGTCCCGTGCCTGTCTGCAGAAGAGAAATTTAGACTCTAGCAGAAGCAGATGCTCCTCTTTTTAAATGTGTGGGCTGCCAAAGGGTTTGGCTACCCCTGGACATGGCATGTGTCACATCAGTGCCAGAAAGCAAACTGGGGAGAGCAAAATCTGGAAGTACACAGGAGTATAAAATGTGAAGTTCCTAAGCCACCATGCTAAATCCACAACATGGAAAAGGGATTATCTGCTGGTTATAGCAGCTCAGCTATCTAGCCTCTTGAAGGTGTGCCTCTGCCCAAGGCTAATTTCAAGCATGATTTATCAGGGACCCAAAACCCAATGGGTAAACAGCTCCACTAGATACTGACATCTGCCAGCTGCAGCAGCATTAACCCAACTCTATAAAAAAAATTCTCTAAAAGACCATGGTGAAAAAATAAAACACCTTGCTATTTTAAAAGATTTCTGATCTTTCGTAACTATTACATAAGAACTGATGCCATACTAATTCTAGGACTGAGATGTTTTGAGTTGTTATTCTGAGTGGAAGGGGACTCAGACTTCAGGACTCGTGATTCATTATACTTAATACAATCTATATACATGAACTATATGAGACTGATTTACACATAAATTATTCTTCTCTCAGTACCTTACAGTAAGTCTTCATGAACAAATATGTGTTAGATATTCTCTGTCTCTGCCGGTATCTTAAAAGTTCCTTGTGTGTTCCCTCTGAGTGACACTGTACTCTAACAACCTAACAAACAAGCACACCAGCACAACTGAGGGAAAAATGAACAGTGACATGAGCCAAAATGAGGATAGGACTTAGGTGCCAGCTTTGTTGGGGAAAAAACATACGTGATTGCCACCCCAGGCTCCAATTTTTCCACTCTTGAACATATCTGCTAACATATTTTCCACAACAGTCCCCTCGAACATCCCCCCACCAGTTTTGTGCTCGTAGGAAGTCCATTGTATGCGTCAGTCTTGCATCTTTTCCTTTTTCATGTCTGACATGGAAGAATTTATTGTTCTCCTCATGTTCTTCCTTATCCACATCACAGTAGGGTCATTGTTTATAAACTCTTTCCTTCTGTGGAACAGGAAATATGTGCATACAGAAAGCAAGATGTTAAAAAAACAATATTATTGTTCTATTAAATAGGGGGGGAACAACACACTGAAACTACTTTCCATAAATCCGGCAGTTTTCTGGAATGAATTCTGGGACATGCTGAAGCCAGTAGCAAATTTCCTGTGATACTTTGGAATGGACAGTAATAGAAAGTGAACATACCTCTGTAAAATTGTTGCATTTCATTTGACAGTTATCTCATTTCGAGTGGCATACCTATGCATTATCAAAGTAGGTCTCTTTTCTACGTACAATACTGAAAAAGTTTGAAATTGCAGCGTGTGTAGCAAAATGCAGGACATCTTTGACTCTCAGTGTCTTCTCACCAATACTATTGTCTTTCAGCAGTGTCTCAGTATTAGCAATTAATTTGATATGAATACAGTAAAAGCTTGTTCTTTAAAGCTTTATCCTGTGCTACTTGAAGTCAATAGGAGTTTTGTCATTGGCTTTAAAGGAAGTGGGGTCAAAATCCTAATTAACAGTGTCAGCTCCACCTATCAATCAAAGGTGGACTATTCATAATGAATAATTACATCATTACCAGAGCAGGTTAAAATGCGAAATTAAGTATTAAAAGAGAATACGTGCTGATGAAGTATAAGATTTACACCTCTGAGTTGCTGAATACCTTCTGACACTGGATGCCTTTAGGTTATTTAGTTATTATTCTATCTCTTGATGAGGTTTCCTAGGTTTCTGTACAGAAGGTGTTTGAAAGCTCACATCCCTGAAATTATCTCTCAGACTCCTATGTTCTGCACAGAGCTCTCCTGAGTCTTTCTTCTCTGCGGCCCCGTGAGAATGCTATTAGAAGGGTTTCTTTGGGTTCTGTGTGTGATTTTATACTGAAAGTGCTCCGCTAACATGTAAAAGAGATTTCTGTCTCTCAGCTCACTCAGCCCTGGATACTCAAATTTGGAAGGCTATCTGTGTAAATTCCTTCTTGCAGCTATGGGGAATTTTCTGTATCAAAAGGGTGAATTAAAAGTGAATTAAAACAGTGGAAAGAATTTGCAGTAAGGTAGAGTATATGGTGTGAGAATGTATGTAAATATAAGCATAAGTAATTTAGAATGGACATACCCTCTTCTGGACTGCATTTTGGTTGTGTCCCTAGAGTTAAAGTGCATGCATACCCACTGCCTAACTGCAACATCAGTTTCTCTATTTCATACAGCCCAACTTTCTTTTATTTTACATATGATCATTATTTAAATTGTTGTTTTGGTTTGTAATGTGTTCACAACTTATCCCCAAGATAACTGATATCTCAAAAGGAGAAACAAAATGCCGGGTATATAATGATCTCCCTATAAAAATCCAAGCAGAATATCTCAAAACTTCGATTAAATAAACAAAGGAATCCCAACATGGGGTTTAGGATTATTTAAGAACATGAAATTGGTAAGAGCATCACACAAAAGCCATAGAATTCTGTAATTCTAAAAAATGTACAAAAAAAATCTCTTTGGTCCTTGAAATACAAAATGTTTCATAGGACTTTGCTTGAAGCATTATCAGCTCTAAATGAACGAGGTGTACAATAATAGATCAGTGTATGCAATGTAACAAGAGGTATCCAAAACATTTCTTCAGAATAGGTGTCTTCAGCAAGCATATTCTCAAGCAATTAAGTGAAAACCTGATATTTAAGACTGAAAATAGGCAAACCTGAGGGAATAGCATTTTATAGTTAATAAGAAAGGTCTGGTCTTACATTTAATTTAAAAGAGATTAACCTCTATAGGCCAATAGCTGTCAGCATCATTTGCTTTCCTTGTCTCTAAAGATGGGGAAAGGAACCCTTAAAAAACTCACAGGGGAAAAAAAATATAAAAGCAAATACATTTAGTATAAACAATTACGTTTCTGAATAGCAGCCAAGAAAAAATGGATGTCTGGTTCAGTATACATCACTCTCTTATTACTGAAAATCTCTGGAAAACAAACTGCATTGGTAGGGTGTTCAAAATAACCTGACTGAATTACAACACCATGTCTCACTGAAAACCTTTTTTCAAAGGAAAAAAAACCTGTATCCTAGGGCCATACAGGGTTCTTTGAGAGTGCCACATGTCTGTAGCCTTCTTGTTTTTGAGAAATGATGAGAGCAAATGAGAGCCAGGCTCTTGGAGCAGCCCTAGTCTCCAAAGGGCCATCCCAAAGGCACAGGCTTTACACCTCCCTGGTGCCTGGAGCTTTCTGGGGTTTTGTCAGCAGAAGAGACTGACCAGGAGGGAGGGAATTCACACAAACTTTACACTCCTTTTTGCTACCAGCAAAGTGATTCTAACTGAATTTTTAGACCCTGTGGGTCTTGTAATCATCACTGGGAACCTGCTCTTCCCACAAGGATGTCTACTCCTCAGAGGAAGATAAGTTTTGTAGCTTTGTATCATAGTCCACTGTAAATCCTGACAATTAGACTGCCAGCTTCCAAAAACTTGAAGTAAGTGAAATTGATTTAAGATCTCTTAATAATGTTAACATGTCAGAAAGACAAACCAAACAAAACTCGTTACAGTAGAAAGTAAATCAGATGTAGTAAGCAAAATCAATTGAAAAATATAATTAATCACTAAAATATAATTTAAAGTAAGATTTAATGTACAATACTAATTTATTAAAAGTAATAGATATGGTAGCAGAGGGTAAAAAAATACTTGACATTTAATTAAACTCCAAAGAATAGCTAGGTAACTTACCTGTTTTTAAAATGCTACTAGACCTGGTGAAAGTCCTCCAGAATGTATATTGGTTTGTAGTACTTCCTTTATGATTACTACTGACTTCTGTATATTCTTTATTTAACGTATGAGCTAGAGATGAGTGAAAAGTGTCTGAAAGTAACCTTTGCCCAGTGTCTATTTTGAGAAAATGACATGGAGATCCTTCAGAGATTAAGCCAAGGTTTTGAGGACCGTGATTCTACATTTCAGCACCTAAATCATACCTGTGTCACACTTAGGTACCAATCCCTTTTGTAGATCGTGATGAAAGCAGAAGTCAGCAGCCTGAAAGGATATCTCTTAAAGGCTTAAATTAGTACAGTCATCCTGGGTCCACCCTTCCCCTTTTACAAATATGCTAAATATATATTTAAACATAGACCACTCTAAAAATTATTCTCTATATTTAGAGTCATTGCAGGTAAAATAAAATATGCCAGTTCCTTGCCTTAGAAAATAGAACCTTTTTTAACAATGGAAACAGAACTGATGTTGCCTAAGGCAATGGCAAAATGAGTTAAAAACAATCCTACCAGAATGATTGTCTTCATTCCAGCATATTATTAAATACAAAGCTTGTGTAAATTAATCCATAAAGTAATCATATATAGGAAGAGAAGGATGGCTAATTTCTACTTCTAAAGGAAAAAATCTGACATTTTAATTTAGAACTCACATGCTTCTAAGAGTCCTTGACTTATAATGATAGGTTGCATTTTGAATAAATCAATTGCAGTGTTCCTCACTGGGAATATATAATCTATCTCAAATCTCAGATTTCATTACATTTCACTAGCACATACACATCTTCTCTATGAGTGCAATTATTTAAAGAAAATTGAGGAATCAAAAATAGCTCAGTTTTCAGGTTTATGTATGGAGGTGTAAAATAACAACTATTCAAAGCAGTATATCTACTTTGTCTCACAGACTTGAGGACTGAGGGCAATATTATTTAATGAGAAAATATCTTGGAATTTTGCCTAGCTTTTGGCTGCCCGTATTTAATTTTCAATCCATTTCATAGTTGTCTTGTGTGCATTTAGCCTAAAATTCTGCTCCTTAAATGTACAAGGTCAATAAACATCTCCCAATCTACATGACATGAGTTAAGAGATGGGACTGATTTGAGGATTAAGCAATGAGGAATGACTAAAATGGCAGGAGTGAGCCTTTGGCAGGTCACAACTTTGTATTACATAGCAAACATTTTTTATCACCTTTGTTTTTTCCTCAGTAAATTCTTCACTGCCTCCCAGGAGCTAGAGTAAGCCAAATTCAACTTGTTACAGTAGAACACTGGTTTTAGAGGAGAGAAAACATTTGTGTTTGTAAGTAATCTTCCTATGGGCATCATAAGCCTTACAGCAAAACAAGCAAGTAACATTTCTCTCACTCTCCCCACTAAAAGTCTAGTATCTGCTTTTCTCACTGAGCAGTAGGGTTTTTGTAAGGGGAGGTTTGAAGTCAGTTTAACAAATGGTTGTTTTGTTGGGGTTTTAGGGCAATGAAGTGTGTTAGCTTTGGGGGTCTCTTTTGTTCTGATGACTCTTGCCTTTCTGCTGGTTGACCTCACATAAAAGCTCTGCTTTCATTATGGTTTCACAGTGGTTGTTCTTCCTCTTACCACCTTGAGAAGATGTAGTTTTCCACAAACTCTAAAGAAAATACAGTTGAATTATCTTATTATTTTTCAGTGCTTTTCACATGTTCTGAATACCTCTAGCCTCTTGCTTTTCTGTTTAGTCTCTATTTCTTATTTGGTCTCATTTTTTCTATTGATCAGTATTTCATAGAAGCAATAGCAATGGAGTAAATGCAAGATCTTTATGTAGGCATTAGCATGACAGATTAACTTCCTGAGTGATTCTTTGTCCAGTACTACCTCTGTATCAGCCAGACTCTCAATCGGGTTTTTCAAACTGTGTGTTATTTGCTAAGTCACACAGATGAAACAAAACCTTTTCACCTTTTTTCCTGCATACTCGTCACATGCAGTATGGAATTTCACCAATAGCAATCTTTTGCAGTAATGTTTTGTTTCTCTCTTGTGTTTTCATTAGTAGGCTCTCAAAATACCTTGTCAAAAGAAAGGACTGGATTTTGACACACTCAGACACTGATGCCCAGAGCATAGCTGAAGGAGTACAGAAAGGGCAGGAGAGTAACTGGTGCACAGCCTCCGTAATGGCTGGCTATAGCGTACAGGTCTGTAGCTGATGAAATGGAGATGGTTCTCCCTCCCAAAACAAGCAAAGCAGAAGCCTGGCCTGGCCCAGCACACCCGTATGCTCCCAGGAGCCCTCCTGGCAGGCACACTTCACACCCTGCAGCCTCCCATCAGGGTAAAGTGAAAGGGGCACTAAAAACTTGGTTAAGGTTACATTCAGCATAGGATAAAGTGCTCAACAGAGTAAAGCAGGAGTGAATTAAACTTAGTGTGAAGCCTTGATTGCAAAGACAGGGATGTTGACCCTGTCATAACTTAGGAAAAGCATTTGAAAACATTTCTAAATTATCAACACAAACCTCTGGTAAATTGTGCTCTAAGGTGATAATGATATGCTCTACGGAGGTCCTTCTTGCAATTCATTTTCTCTTGTGATGCAGGAAAAATGATAACCACTCTGCCTTAGAGGAAGATTTGGTTCATCTGACCAAGCACATAATCTTCAATGCTTATATTGATGGAGTTACTCAAACTTTAGCCAAAGCAGAGAGAAATAGACCTTGTAGGTCCTCATATATATCACCCTAATGGAACTGTATAAATCAGGTCATATGAATCACTTTGTACAAATGCCATTAGGTGTAAGAAGAGCCCAGGATGACTAACTGCACTGTGGACATCAAATGTTAGAAGAGGTGTTTCCTAGAAGTATCTCTGGCTGCCCCCCCTGCTTCCTTGATCAGCAGTCCAGGGCAGGAGAAATAAATCTCTTATTGTTAAGTCCATCTCACCTTTCAGTTCCTTTCATTTTAATATATTTTAATATATTATATTCAAATCAAATAACAGTGTCTTTATTTTTAAAGGGAGGTTGGTATATATGAAATCAGGGCTCTAAGGTTATTTCAAGAGATGAGTTTTGTGCCATCCTCAGCTTTACTTCACAAATATAAGTGCACACAGCTCCTTGTTTGTGAATTCCCAACATCACTGGTACAGGACAAGGCATGTCTTGCTGACCTTCTGTCTTTGGATTTAAACTGCACTAATTGCTTTCACCTCCTCTCAAACACAGACAGATAGTGTGTTCACTGAAAAATGCCACTTGCAGCATGTGTTTGGCATAATGTTTTCTAAAATCTGCAAAACAAAATACCCAAATACTTCAAGCACCTCTCCCTGCCCTCCATACAACTCACTCTTGCACTTAGAGACTGGGAGCTATTTTAGATAAAGAGGATAAAGAAAAAAGAACTACCAGATCAGGATATTTTAACATATGGATGTTTATACATAAATACATTCCTCATTTGACTATTTGATATGAGCAGATCCATTAGCTTCAAAGTGAACTTCACCTGTAATTATATTTACAAGAATATAATATTAATTAAAAATACACATATGTTATGGGGTATTTTGTGTGAAAGATTCCTTTCCAGTTCTTCTGTTTTGTTCTAACAGTTATTAATTCTGTGCAAAATGATTAAGACGTTTGGATTAAAATGCATTAAAGAAATTTCTTTCATGGCACACTGTAGATGCATAGTGAATGTACTCCAGTTTTGTCTCCAGTAATTGCAGATCACAGTTTTGTAGATCTATTTCACTTATCAGGTAATCAGGCCATGTTTGCAATTCATCGTGAGACTAATTATGAAAATATATGAATCATTATGTATTTTTTTTCTCTCCTTTTGAACCTTAATGTAAGACTTTGCTACTGACTTTATTTACTGAAGAAAAAAGCCATTAGATTATATTATGAGTTACTGCTGTTTATTACTTGTATTACAGTGGCACCAGGCTGCCTCGCATTAGATGGCATTTCCATTATACAATAACACATTATAAACTTTAGGTAGGTAGCAGTTCAGAGTGGAAAGACAGATCAGGGAATTAATCAGAGTTCCTCATTTCCAGTGGAGAGCAAACCAAAAAACTGGATTGATAATACGCACTCTGGAACTGAAGTGATATAACTAACTTTAGTTTCCTTCCTGGTCAGAAAATAT
The DNA here is from genome assembly GCF_020740795.1 of Apus apus. Lineage (NCBI taxonomy): Eukaryota > Metazoa > Chordata > Aves > Apodiformes > Apodidae > Apus > Apus apus. The sequence continues at coordinate 30,600,961 of NC_067287.1, read as the reverse complement.
AGAGTGCTAGTTTAATATTAAGCACACATTGCTCTTTTTGAATGAACATATTTTTAGGACGTATTTTTGAGATCATGCATGTTCTTTAGGGCTTTTTTAATTGCCAATCAAAAGTACTTGTACACAGTCACACACAGAGTTGATGATATACAGGATTTCTTAAATCACAGTGAAGTATATCAGCTCTAAGATTTCTCTGTCTTCCATGAAAACAATTGAAAAATAATATTTTTAGATATTAGATACTCATGATAATTTCTGAAATAACTAAGAACGTAGTTGCATGTAAAATGGTATCTAATAAAATCCCTTCCATTCTATTTGCCACCACCGGATAGAAATGATATTTTCCAGAGTCCAGTCCTCCAAATATATATAGCTGAGCATTTCTGAGAGGGCACCTGGAGCTGATAATCCTACAGCTTGACTGGGACATGAACAATGTCAGCTAAGGCAGACAGCAGCAGATGAAAAGATAAGTGTTTGCTGCTAGTTTGGTAATAAGAGGGTGAGTGCTCCAAAGTTCACTCACAATTCTCCAGTATCTTGCAATAACTAAGAAGTCTTTTCGCAGCAACACAATAACACATTTTATATGAAAGTTACAATTTGGTAACCTTTCACAATTTCACTGCCTCCATTTCATTGCATAGGACCATGATGGAGTCCCTTTGCAACACTGAGAGATAAGAGACTGAAAAAAAGAAAAGATAAAGACAGACAGAAAGTGTGGGATGGAAAAAGAAAAAAAAAGGTAGAAGGTTTCTGCTCAGGGATCTAAATGAATACATTATTGATCAAAACTCGAATCAGCAAAGTTCAATTATTTGGTCACAACTGGCTTTTATTCTTTCCATTAATTCATATACAGTCAATATCCTATTATATTGCTACTTTGAAAAGGTGTCTAGAGGAATAATGTGCTTGAAGAATGCATTCTAGTTAACAAATCTGACTGTAACTAAGGGATTCAATTTTTTCCAATTATCAAAGAAGTAAATAGGACCTAATAAATATGACCTATAAAACACACAAATGGCACAGGTACTTCAACAGTTTGGACACTAATATATAGCTGACGTTGGTGAAATCTCTACCAATCTCTAGCTTGAAGCATGAAATAATATTCTTTTTGTAATATATATTGCCAGAGTCAAAGCTTCCACTTTCCTTCATTCTCAAAAAATAGTATTTCTTGAATAGCAGTGCTGCCATGCTATGTAACTTCATTCACAGCATCATGTTGAAATTAGCATTAGGTGACTATGTTTCGATGTAATTAGCTTTGTATATTAGATGCACAGAAATGCACCCTGTAGTTGATTAAACTCATTTTCAGCTAGCAGTGGCTGACATGCTTGCATTTACACAGCCCTCAGTGCACCAAAGTTGGCTCCCTTCTCTGCATCCATGGTACACCCGCCTCCGGGGCAGGCAGTGCTGCGGAGGCACAAGGATGCTGCAGGCAAGATGTACCCCATTAATCTTTTGATCCTCTGGAAAATGCTTATTTGAAAACAATTGAATGTGGAACAAAGTACTAGGCAAACTTTTTCATTTTTTTGTTTAGTATTTGATGTGCAATTAAATAAAAAAGATAACTTTGCTGTTGATTAGCTGTGTAGTTGTGCAGCATCTGCTAACTTCCAGCTGACCTGGCCCTACAGAGAAATTGAAGTGTTCAGAGAAAGTTTTCAGGGTTTTTTTTCCCTTCTTTTTCACTCTTTTTTTCACAAGACAAGAAGGCCAGTGGATTTTTTCATACCAAACAGTGAGGCAGCATTCCCATCCCCAGCAAAGTTTTGCTAGCCAACCAAAGACTTAATGCCAAAAGCCCTTTAACATTATGTGACATGTATGAGGGAGCCAAACAGCCCAGCTCTGGGCTACTCTCTACCTCCTTCCCTTCCCTCCGCAATTCTTATAAAGGGAAGAAAGGACAGCCTGCCCAGAAGTGCAGCTGGGACAAGGATGCCCTGGGGATGGGGTTACTGTGGAAGGACAGCAGAATCCTGACATTGGTATCAGCAAAGGGGAAATCTGTGTTTTGATGGCCCAGAAGTTTAACTTGTAAATGCTGAGATGGTTGGCTGTGTTACGCTAATTGCCATTTAAATTACTTTTTGCCATCCACTACATGGATGACAATTTCTGCTGCTAGTGCCAGGTTCTTAAAGGCTGACTTCTTGGCTCCTTCCCCCACCCTCGTGCTGTTAGCAGAGAATATGAGCGCTGATTAATATAAAACTGGAACTTCTGCATGTTGTAGCAATAAGCCTATTAGAAATTCAGTTTACAACCTGACCTCTTTTCTCTGAGGAGATTCTAAAGAACTTATTACCAGTTTGGTTTTGCTGCTTGCTAGTGCTTGAGAGCATGTATGTACAAGAAATTACATTAAAATGATATATTAATCTAGTAATATATTAATCTTCCATCCTTAGAAAGTTCTGCTAGAGAACCACTGGGGTATAAGGACAAATTAATTATAAAAAACAGTACTGAATAGAAAGAAGGCACTCCTAAAAATGGAGCATTTTAATTGACCATTCCAGCCTTCTTCAGCACTTCAGTTTAGTTCAAGGGAAAGGCGAGTTAAAAAAAATATGTTTTCCAAGATGAGAGATATGTTATCCATTGCTTTATAGTTATAAATTATTCCCGTGTGCATTTCCTTACCTACTTCCAGTGGTAAAGCTGTAAGTGTGAATTCTTTGTTCAGTTACTGTTTTGTTTTTTTTTTTAATTTAAGATAATAATTCAGATTACAGATGTGCATTTGTCCAAACTTTAGAGAAGTAGCTATGGAATACACCACTAAGCAGAGGTGAAGCTGTTCGCTGTTACACAACATGTTTTACAGCACTTGTGAGACATGCAATGCATAGTTGTTACAAAAGATTCCTTTTAGACATCATTCTAATTTGACCCATGTTTCCTCAAAGAGTTGAGCTGTCTGCAGTTTCATGGTTTGTTTATTTGTAGTGTACCATCCCAAGACATTAGCCATTGCCATGATCCCAGTGAAAAAGAGAATGTTGGATTATGTAGGGGTTTTATTTGCCAGTTTGTTACTTGTTGCTCATGACTCAAGTGCTGCTAAGAAAATGAATTGCAAAAACGTATTTTTTGGTAGCTGTATCATTCCACATATGCACACGGATACCACCAATTCCACCCACCCCCCAAAGTACCAAGATAGAAATTTAGTTTTGCATTCAGCCTGAAATTTGAAAGAAAGTGTTACTTTCAAATCATATGTCCACTGCAAATTTCTCAGTCCTGGGCAGAATTTTATCAGACTGTTTGCTCCACTGACCAAAGAGAATAGCCAGCAAAGCTTAGACTATGTTTTGTAGGTCATGTTATAAGATGAGGAAGTAGGGGCCATCTTCAGTAGACAAACCATGTGGAAATGTGGAAACTCCTTAAACACTATATATGAGGAATTTTTCTGGTAACAAAAAATTTATGAATTGAAATTATTTGAAAATAATACAGATTCATTGAAGAGGGGCTGTGAGGCTTCAGAGGTTCAGTGTGGAAGAGCACAAGAGGTTTTCAGTGTTTCCTGCTATTGATAAACTCAAATACCTGGTCACCAAAAATTCGAGCATGTTGTGTGTTGGAAGGGGCTGGAAGCAGGTTGACAGGAGAAACTCAGCAGAGCTGTGTTTGTAAGGTTACTGTGGCAAAAAATGATGGTAGCTGTTAGCATGTTTTATGTAGACAGACTCCAAAGCCATATTAGGTTCCACAGTCTGTGTGGGATAAGATTTGGATAGGCTATCACTCTCTCTTTGCTTCACAAGTTATCTTGTCCCAGCTTCTAGAACCAGCAATAGTGTTTAATGCAGGTGGTGTGGCAGCAGTCTGGCTGCCTCCAGAAGCAGTGTCCCCTCATATTGATCTGTGTCAGGCCACATGAATATGTAGAGGTAGTGACTACTCCTCCTCTACTTTGATAACCTTCAAAAATCTTTGCTGTCTTCTGACCTTGCTGCTCCCCTGCATGTGCCCAGCTGCACTCCTTGCTCCACTACCTTCTCTACATCTTATCAGCCCTCTTCTACTTTATCCTACTTTGCCTCTTCCCCAGTCCTGAACATGAAGTCAGTATTCTGGCACTTGTGGGCTCTGAACAGATCACTTGGCGACGTTGATCAGTCTCTTCTGGGGATAAAAGGTTTGTATCTCTGATAAAAGCTCTCCTAAGAGTGTCTGCCAAGCTTCTGGGCAGATAACACTTCAGACTCTCTTACAGAATCCATAGCACTAGCCTGAAAATGTCAAAGGGAAATGGAAAAGCAATACACACCATTAAAAGTAGCCTGTGAATTTGACATCCAGTTTCTATGGGAATTTTCTTTTTCAGGATGGACTGATTTACATGTGAACTTTTTCTGGTAAGATGGTTGTGTATTTGAAGTAATTTATTCCCAGTGTTTCATTTTCAAAACAGTGTTTCTGTTGATGTCTAATGGTGTTGCTAATGTATTTATTAGAGTCTATTTAAAGGTGGTAAATTAGTACTCAGAACTAATAAGAGAATGTTCCTTATCTTTGCAGCTTATAAAGATGAAATATAAAAATACTGATACTCAGACATGTCCTTCAAACACATTTAATGCCTTTATTAAAATACAGCTAAAAATACGGCACAAAACAATAACCACAAATTTAAATATAACCCATTAAAATCTCAAATATATATTTACACTCTTGCTATCAACATCTTCCCTTCCTAGCACAAAATCTAGAGCTTTCTGGAATCACTTGGATCTTGATCGCTGAAAACCATTCAGAAATCCAAGGACAAATATGACGTTATTCTGGTTCTCATTGAAAGGTGAAAAAATGCTTCTCTGTCCTTATTAAAGATAATCATTATTCTTTCATCTGTTAGTATCAGTGGCAGAAACACAATATTATATTCTGTTGCCTTTCAAGGTGTTTGGAATAGTAAATGAGTTACTTTTCCCCTGAGATTTGAAAATAAATGTCCTCTAGAAATCCGGCAAGATAAAAGAGCTCCGGACAACACCAAATTAAAAGCCCAGCATAAACAGTATTTATGTTGCTGGTGTGAAACAAATCCTATACTTCAAAGCATTTCATTTTTCAAGGTCAAAGTGAGGATCTAGTTACATATTCCTGTACACTTCAATGACTAAACAAGCATCTGAACCCTTCTGCTGTCTTTCAAAATCTTGGTGAAGGACTTTCCCAAGCAAACTTCCAAAGTGGTCCAACAATAGACCAAAGCAAGTTTCAGTGGCTTCAGCAGCCATCAAACGACTTGTCTCTATTGCAAAGTCATGCACGTGTCTTTTTGGCACAGACATCTGTTAACCTAGTTTCTTCTTTCTTACTTTTTTTCTATTTAAAATAAAGGAAGAGTTCAAAAGCTAACTTGCTAAAGGGAGGTGTTTCTGGTTACCTAGCTACTGGAAACACAATAATCTGTAACAATAAGAAATAGATATGGACCGAGCCATTCTCCTTCACACTTCCAATCTTAGCATCTGTTAGCAGCTGAAAGCTTGTTTGAACAGAAGTATAGATTTGTGGACCTGGCTTTAATTTAAGTTGCCTTTAAAAAAAAAAAAGGTTGTGTTACATTTGATTTTATGTTAAGACCCTACAATGTGTTTCAGCTTTCACTCCGTTTACTATTAAGGAAGTGCTATTAGTGCAGTGTTATTATCACCCCTTGTAGGATGTATTCTTTCCCTCCACAGCACAAGTTATCTCTTCTTTTCTAAAATGTGTTTCTTTAATCTCTTACTGAGGGCGTGATGTTGCTGGTTTTGCTGGCTTAAGTAGATGATCCCTTCCAACCCAAACTACTCTATCATTGTATGATGATTATATGAAAAGTGGACTTTGGCACTTGAAATCTTAAAAGCTTTTGTGAGACTGGGCTGCTTGCTGTGCTGGACATATACCAGCTGCTGACTCTGATATTTTGCAAGTGTCCATAATCTGTATCAGCATTGAATGTCTATCCTCTGTTCAGTGGTTGAATAATTCCTGTCCTGGTGGACGGGAGGATGACCATGAGCCAGCAATGTGCCCTTGTGGCCAAGAAGGCCAATGGCATCCTGGGGTGCATTAGAAAGGGTGTGGTTAGTAGGTCAAGGGAAGTTCTCCTCCCCCACTATTCTGCCTTGGTGAGACCACATCTGGAATATTGTGTCCAGTTCAGGGCCCCTCAGTTCAAGAAGGACAGGGAACTGCTTGAGAGAGTCCAGCACAGAGCCACAAAGATGATTTAGGGAGTGGAACATCTCCCTTATGAGGAAAGGCTGAGGGAGCTGGGTCTCTTTAGCTTGGAGAAGAGGAGACTGAGGGGTGACCTCATCAATGTTTACAAATACGTTAAGAGCAGGTGTCAGGACGGAGCCAGGCCTTTTTCAGTGGTGTCTAGTGATAGGACAAGGGGCAGTGGGTACAAACTGGAACATAGGAAGTTCCATGTAAACATCAGAAAAAACTTATTTGCTGTGAGAGTGGCAGAGCCCTGGAACAGGCTGCCCAGAGAGGTTGTGGAGTCTCCTTCACTGGAGACATTCAAAACCCGCCTGGACACGTTCCTGTGTGATGTGCTCTGGGTGATCCTGCTCTGGCAGGGGGGTTGGACTGGATGATCTTTTGAGGTCCCTTCCAACCCCTAAGATTCTGTGATTCTGTGATTCCAGAATATTGCTCAGTGAAGAAACAGCAGTGTTAGGACAATCCTCGTGTTGCACAGCAAAGTTAGTGTCCCAGCAATTGAGAGTCCACACAAAGAAAAAGCATGAAGACAAAGTACTTTCTTGTCTTTCTGGGAAATGCTCGTCTGGACTCCACCCTTCACTTGATCTAGGCACTTATTTTTACTACCATCATTTTCTTTCTTTTACACTACTATTAATTTTCCATGGATAACTGTGTTCATTTTATACCTATGTGTGCATTATGCCTGCTTTAAAAAATGGCAAAAATAAAATTTTTAAATGTTTTATGAATGCCTGAAGGCCCTCTGTTTATATCCACAGCATGGTATAGAGCGGGGCTGCCAAATAAACTTACACCATTAGCAACTATTGAGTTGTCTTGGCAACAGAAGAAGGAATCTCACCTCACAGCAACACCGTGCCGAATGCCCTGACTGTTCGTGACTGATTACAGTTAGTTATCTGCTGCAACGTATGAAATGTCTGATGAGTTCAGGATGGGATTTTCATTCTGGCTATGTAGGATTTGCAGTTTTCAATCTTTTTGAAATGTTACACATAAACTAATTTGCTTTGCTGGGCTCTGGCAGTGCTCAGCTCTTTTTTTTCTCCAAGTTTCACCACTGGTGGCCCCGCAGAGTTTTATTAGAGTAAAACATCTCAGAGCCATTTTCATATTTTCCCCTTTCTATATTTCTAGTCTTTTTCCTTTTTACAGCATGCAAATGCACACAGCAAACAAAACATTCTATGCAGCTAAATGTGAAGGGATCAAATGCCTGGGGTTTTTTTCCTTCTTTGACCTTCCCTGTTATTAAAGCTGTTCTGAGTCAAAGCATTTAACAGAGTATTTTAAAAAATATTGGGTGAAGTAGCATGTGAAAACTAAGAAGAGAGATATGTTTGTAAGTAGTTTATTGCAGCAGCACCTCTTTCAAACCATAATGTTTCACTACCTAAGAGTACTTCTCATCATCTTGTATTTCCCCTTCTTGCAGTTCTTGTTCCATAATTCATTTTTCTCCTTTTTTTTTTTTTTTCCTATGGTCCCAGCTGCCCAGTGTTTTATTGAATAAAGGAGCTGATAAGTAAACATAAGTAAGTTAGAGAGCTTCTTAGAACAACAGGCCCCCAGTCCTTCTTTCCGTATTTTTTTTTCTTTTAAATGTATTCCTGTTTTTTCCTGCTCTTTATCCACTTTTGACAGAGATAAACTTACAGAGAGAAGCATTGATAGCATCCAGATAGCAACAGCAAGGAAAAAATACATCCTTCAGAAACATGGGCAATTACCATAACATCAGTCCCGCTCCTGGCATCATGTAAAAGACTGTAGTCCAGAAGTCAAAATTTAACTCACTCTGAACTTTAACATGTAGAAGTAACATACTGGGACCTCCCTGGTACTGAAGGTTCACTACTCTGAGGTAGAGATCATAGAAATTGTCAAATCTGACGTATGTCTTTCTTAAAAAGCAGTGAGAACTTTCACAGGTTCTCCAGATTTCATCACTAAAGAGTTACCAGGGTAAAGCTGCACCTCAGAAATATGAGGCCGTGCTCAGTATGGCTTTTCCCTGACCATTACAAGATTTTACAATTATTGGAAATACATTTCTGAACAACTGATCCAATGTAAACCCTCTTGGAGGTTGGTACTTTTGACTGTTTCTGTAACCTTATGAAATCTTACTCACTTTAAGTCCTAAGGACTAAGTTTTCTTTCTGAACAACACTCTGAAGAAATCACATCTCAGCGACCATGCTAAATAAATGAACCATCTGGAAAAAAAAAAAAAAAAAAAAAAAAAAAAAAAAAAAAAAAAGAGTTTCTTGTGCTTATTCCTACTTTCTACATAAATGACATCCTGTGGGAGGAAAAGTTGTTTGAAGAACTGATTCATCAACATCTTTGATGTCCATTACAACTTCAAATAAAAAAGCTCCAAAGGAGAACCTGATATTCGGTGCTTTACAAATTCTTTTTTCATTCGCTTAAAGAGGTCTCAGTGCAAAGACTTTCCAACATTCAATCAAAGCTCAGGATAGTCTCTTAAAATGTGTTAGGATTAGAAGAAAGGGCATTGCCACTCAGATACAGTCTTGAAATCAAAGAGATGAAAATATACAGTAGCTCACCCATTGTAGTACATGTGAAATACAGAAACTGTTGATTTAGCTTACCCGCTGCAACTTGCTGCCTTTTGGAAACATAGCATGTAAAGAATAATAGATCTTTTCTTATCTCTAATGAGGACTAAGATTTTTTTTTTTTTTCATAGTTAAAATAAAAAGCACCAGGCAGTATAGCTTGTCCAATCCAGATCTTTCCTCGAGGTTCTTTCTGTCCCTTTCCCCTAGTCTGAGGTCAGAAGTCACTTTTTAATTTGTGGTTGGTTTTTTTTCTCCGTATTTATCTGGAACTCCCTTTTTCTTTATTCACTCCGAGACAATAAATCACCTTTCTCTTAAACTTCCCATAAAAATCTTTTCTCCTTAACTTATAATTGGCTCTCTTCCTGTATAGTGTTCTGTGATACTTATCTAAAAGCAAGTTATATGATGAATAGCATGGAAAAGACATCATTACTTAAAAAAAACCTTTTCTAAGCCTGTAGTTGGCTTGGCAGTTTGTCAGAAAAATGACTTTTGCTTTTATGTTTCCCAAACAGTGTCAGGAAAAACATCAGTCATCTCATGTCTGAATTGTTTAAAAAGGATGCTGTGTTCCCAACTCCTATACTATCCACCCATGTCATGAAGGATTGTTATTAGAACAATTCCTATGGAAAAAGACTGAGTCTCCCATTTCACACAACAAACCAATAAATCACTCTTCTGGCATTGGCGTTTACAGGAAGCAAGTGAGCACGGCCAGTCCCATTTGCTGTAGGAATGTTCTTTCCTAAGAGCTATGTCAGCTCTTCCTTGGACACCTTGGAGTGCTGATTTGTAGTATTTCAGGTACAGCTACTTTCCTCTGGGCAGGCCTCCTCTATCATCCCCAGTAGTCTTTAGCTAAGAAACAGGGCCATCCAGCTGCTGGGCTGTGAAATCTGCCAAGAGGTTCTCTTTGGCATCAGGGGGTTTGTATATACCGTGGTGGCAAATGACCTTGGTCACTCATTTCCACCAACATGTTGTGCCTTTAAGAGCGGTGTTGTGAAGCAAATCAAGGGACACTTGTGGTCAAAAAATAATTTTGAAAAAGAAAGCATTCTATGTGGACAGATAAGTTCCCATGGCTTTACAAATGCTTTTACTAGCACTGTGCCAGAAAGGCTAAAGGAATATGAGGGAGAGCAAGACAGGAATCAGCACCTTAGGCCAATCTAGCCAGTTCTGTTGTAGTATGTCCTGCAGCCTATCGGTAAGGATCTATACTTTCTTACAGAGAAGAGACGCAGAAATCATTACAGTGCTTACTTAATTCAAGCCTAGGCCATAATCACTGCAGAAATTTTTCTAACAGAGTTTTTGGGTTTAGTGCATCTATAGACAGATGCTGAAATTGTCAGTGCATTAATTAATTGGTTGTCATCAATCTCTAGCCTACATCTCCATCAGTATCCTTCAGATGTATATATGTGATCAATATTTATTTATAGCTACCTTTCAGAGTTGTAAAATGGCAATGGTAGAGGATGTGGTCCATCAAAAGTATCCAGAAGGATGATTCCAGTGATGCTGCTGTTTGACATTCAGTGGGCAAGTGAAGTATAATGCCAGAAAGGCTACTAATGTTCATGGGCAGGATGCAGGAGTTTACCAAGTCTGAAGTCAAATGATGGTTATTACTCCTACACACAGTAAGGCTTAAAAGCTGACATGAGGGTGAATTAATTTCTTCAGAAAGCAGAGAGCATTCCCTCAACTGCACTGTGCCTTAATTACACTTGGGTTGTCTGTTAGCTGCTAACAATAAATAGCTGTAACATATTTGCATTATGTTCACACAGTCTAAGGTCTTGGGAGGTCAAAACACCTAACAACATTATCAAACCCTGAAGCAACTCTGTAGTCCCTATACATTATTCTAGAAATACTGAAGAGATCTTGAAGCTTCTTTCCTTTTTGTTTAACCAACCAAAATAATTTCTATATAAAATTTCTAAATAAAATTTTCCATATACAATACTTGCATATTTTAATTTTCATCTAAGGTTTTGAGCTTGGATTTTGACTAGGAAGACAGGACACTTCTAGGGTCCTTGCAGGTCTATTTCTTATTCTTGCATCCAACTCAAAACATTTGCACTGATTTCTAAGTGCTAACTGCCACTCAGGAACTAGACAGTTAAACTAAAGGGTGTCAAAACAAGTAAAGATCTTATGGTCACTGTTATCCCGGCAATGCCCAAGAGAGGATTTTAAACAATATCATCATTAGTAACAAATTCTATGAGGTAAAAATTCAACTTAAAATACTCTAGAAACATAGCAAAGCTTGTTAAGAAACTACTCTGAGTTTATATTCTTACATGTCTTTTAAGGCCTATACACTCATAGAATCTTAGAATCAATCAACCAATTAAGGTTGGAAGGGACCTTAAAGATCATCAAGCTCCAAACCCCCTATGAGCAGGGAACCCTACCACTACATCAGGTTGCACAAAGCCTCATCCAACCTGGCCTTAAAAACCTCCAGGGATGGCCATCAACAACCTCCCTGGGCAACCCATTCCAGTTCCTCACCACCCTTAGAGTGAAGAATCTCTCCCTAACATCTTACCTAAATCTCCCCTTTCTGAGTTTAAAACCATTACCCCTTGTCCTATCACTATCTTCTCTGATGAAAAAGCCCCTCCCCAGCTTTCCTGTAGCCCCTTCAGGTACCAGAAGGTGCTATAAGGTCTCCCTGGCACCTTCTCTTATGTAGGCTGAACAGCCCCAACTTTCTCAGCCCATCTTCATAGCAGAGGTGCTCCAGGCCTTTGATCATCTTGGTGGCCCTTCTCTGGACCCTCTCCAGCTGGTCTCTGTCTTTCTTGTGCTGAGGGCCCCACAACTGTACACAGTGTTCCAGGTGGGGTCTCACCAGAGCAGAGTAGAGGGGCAGAATCACCTCTCTGGACCTGCTGGCCACACTTCTTTTGATACAGCTCCTTGAGCCAAAGTGCTGTAAGATAAAAGTGCTGCAGAAGATGGTTTTAGACAGTTCAGATGCTACTATTCTCCATAGGCTTGGTACATTTCTCATCCTATAAAAGTGATTTGTTGTAGATCATGTTGCAGATTCTACATGCATTTATTTGAGAGTGAATGAGACTGTTCTACATTTTAAAGTATGATATAGAACACAAACACATGGTATTTTTTTTGCCTGTTAATATATTCTGTGAATTGAACCATCTGCACAGTCCGTGAGTTTTTCCCTCTCTTTGAGAGCCAAAGACATGTTAGCAATTAATCAAAGTAACATCCTCCACTTCTCCTCTAAAATTATCTCTTCTCTGCAAGCTCCTCACAGTCATTCAGTCTGAAGTTGAAAAAAACCAAACCCTAAAACTGAGCTCATATACCTGTTCTAATAAAAAATCTGCTCCAAAGTCTCTCTGGGGCCGACAGTCCGTGGGGCAATGAGGTGTCTGAATATATCAACATGTAAAACATCTTTGGAAAAGCAAACCAGCTGTTTTGCTACCGCTCTGTGCTCAGCTCCAACCATGGGTGTCTAAATGGGCATAGCAGGATGCAGGAGGTAATTACCCACCTGGAGGAGGTGCTTAAGGGGAGCAGAGGAAGAGCAATTGCAGGAGAGCACAGTGACACCATCAGGCTCTTTCCCTAAGGAAATCTTGGCAGGTCTCCATCCTCAATACGCAGGGTCTGGAGGATTTGTCCACTGTGCCCAAATGTTCAGGTCATGTCTCATATGTCCCTGCTCATTATTATCACCAAGGTGTAAAGTCCAAGGTGTAAAGTAGAACAGAGTGTTTCTGATTTGCATTACTTACATCAGGGCAGTGTAAGTGACTGAAGAAGGAGCAGTGAAAAGGAGAAACAGCATTAGTCAGTGGTGGGTGTCCATGTATGCATATGTATGTGTATGTACCATATGGCTGAAACACAAGGGGTCCAGTGCACGTGCTGTTATGAGCAATCTCATTAACAGCAAAGGGTCTCACCAAGGGCAGGTGCCAAGGAGAGAGACCTCAGCTAACAGGAGAGAGGCAAGAAATCATCTTCCCCAAGATGCAGGAGAGCTAGCCCAGAAATGGGCTCTGTAACCCTTCATCTAGCACAATTCTGCATGGGGCAAAGGAATCAGAAAAGTGCAGATAAACTGCCCTAAAGCAGCATCTGAGGCCAGTCCCCCCTACACAGCTGAACAAGCTGCTTTCGTTCCCTTCTCTCTGAAGCAGACCTGAGTTTTTGAAAAGTCTCCTTATATGTTCAGATCCTACACTAAGAAGTAATGAAGTCAGTGACCAACCTCATTTTAGTGATTTGCACTTTCTAAAAGGTCTTTTGTCACATTTTCCATCCATTTGTTCTTCTGGAGAATTTCCACAGAACAATGTGGTGAGTTCTCATCCAACAGCTCCAGAGTGGGAGGACAGAAGAAAAGTTCATTTCCACAGAGGTCTTAAGATTATTATTGATAATCAGTTTCAAGTATTGGTCTGCTTTAGACTTCAAGAGGATCTTGAATATTATATGATACATTCCAGTTATAAGTGGGAACAGCAATATTTAAGTTCTTCACAGTGTTTGAGAAAGGAAATGTAAAAAGCTATATAACCTAGAGCCAAGGAGGCAGGTAAGTACATCAGGTACTGTGTGCAAAACAAGTAAATGGTTTTGTGCATTTAAAATATAAGGAACGGAGCTGCAGAGAAAAACATATTCTTATTTCTGTTGTGTGCAACTTGTTTAATACTTATACATGAATACTGCATACGTCCCCTGAAGTTCCCTTTTTTGTTTATCGTGACTTTAATCATATTGCATTTGTACAACTGTTTTCCAGCAAAGGGCTTAATATAGTCAGTTTGAGAAATGCAATTTCAACATCAGTAGAACATGTTCCTATTATAAGCTATTTCAACAAAGCACAACATAACATTTGTGAATGGAAAAAAAACATTAATGTTTATTCAGTACATGGTATTTGCTGGATGTTCTGGAAATTCAGTAATAGAGTGTCTCCCTAGGAGTGTGATAAGCATAACACCAAAGTCATCATGTTGTGGCGTTCACTTCGTTCCTTGCAGTAACTCTTTCATTGCTAATTGAATTTATTCTTATCCCAATGGTTAGTAAAATATATAGACAGATACCAAAAATGTACAAAGGATACTTCTGTGTACGCAGAAAACTGCACCAAGATAATTGTAATCAGGGCAAAATATATTATTGTATGTGTATATATACACATGTATAAACATACATATATGTACATATGCATGAGTAAATACAAAATATTTTTTGTTTAATTATAGTTTATTCAAATTAACACTTTTATTTATGAAGATTTCTTATTATTCTTTATGGAGTCCTCATTTTATTGCTGTTTTATATAGTACTTGTTGCATTTTTAATGTTAATTCACTTTGAAGATATTAGCTACGATAATATGCCACTCAATAATGCTGGTTTAAATGAAAACTCGGTGTGTGTGTCTGTCTGCATGTCTGTGTGTGTGTGTGCATGTCTGTCTGTGTGCCGCTGTTTTGTGAATGCCCTTACTGCTTCCTTCTAACTTGGGTTTGGATGACTTTGTACCATATTTTAATTATTTGCTTACAAAACAATGGAACAAGCTTGTAAGGGCTATTTTACTGTTTGCCATGGAACCAGTAGTTCAAGGGAGACAGAAACATGTCATTCAGTATCATGACATTTTTTTCTACTATGTTTAGCTCTTTCTTAGGGAAAAGAGGCCTACATTACACTCAAAATCAAAATGAATTTGGAATGAAAAGAAACTAGAAACACCAATAATACCTTAAAGTTCAGATCTTTGGTTATTTTTTTTCTATTAATTCCATTTGAATTTATTTGATATGAAGGATCTGATAGCTAGTTTTCACTACCTAATCATTTTACCCAATGACTTGAATGTTTGTGTCTTTCAGATTTGTTTACCATATATTCAGCAAGGCTAGTGCAGACCAGCAGAGACCTGTAAGGGTCCCTTAGTGTGAGGTGAATATTGAACCTCCAGTGGCAACCTCAGGTTGCTGGTATTTAGCAGCATAATCCAGAGCCCTTTGCTGTAGTCATGTCTTGTAGGACAATTCTTTTCCCATTTCTACTTTCGCTTGCAGACATTGATGGATGTCCTAGCAGTTCAATGGGGTTTGCAGGGCCAAGACATTATTCACTTTTAGAAGTATGCTTTTTGGTTTCTTATCTAGGATTCACTTTTTTAAATAAATTGAATAAAGATTGGTATAATAATGAATATCTGGCTAAAGGTTGGGACTAGTATATCAAGTGATTGTTACTGATCTATTTCATAACCAGATATAAAACCAGATCTGTCTCCCTTAAGTTTTGTAAACAACTCCTTAGAGTTGCTTATAAAAAGAGAAACAGTGGAACTCTCATGAAACTCTTGTACCATTTAAAATATAAACCAAAAATGCATTAAAAACAAAAAAGTGGTGATAGTTTGATACGCTAACAATCTACACTGATTATTCCAATCAAGTAAATGACAAAAATTATCAATCATTCAGCACTCTGCAGTGCAAAACCAATGTAAATCAAGCATTAACAACTACAAAGTATGAGATTAACAAGTGCAGAATTATTATCTGCCAATTAAATAGCAAGCAGCTAAATAATTATTTGCTTTTGTTCAATATGCTTCAACTCTTTCCAGAATTAGGATGTTATTTTATTTTTTTTAGTGAGGAGTCTCTTCATTGATTTTCAGTGTTGCTTTTTTTTATTAGTTTGGTTTTTGTTTTGTTTTGCTTTGTTTTGGAGGGTGGGTTGGTTTATTTTTTGTTTGTTTGTTTTATATATAAGAAAAATGGAATCCTGATAACAAATTCCAGTTTTCACTTAGTGTTACAAATAATCTTGATTTTAAAATTAACAGCTAGCAAAAATGTTGATGCTGCCAAAGGCAGTAGAAGAAATGCCAGTGGTGTCAGCAAATCAGGTTCTCACACACCACTTTGAGAAGTGTTAAGTGCTGTACAGTGTGCCATGGTTTTAGAAAGAGGATTTTATACCTTCAACTTTTTAATGCAACTATATGTTTCACACTTTCTGTATAAGACATTTTAAAAAATACATAACTTATTTGGCCACCAGAATTATCATTATTCCATTTCCATTACAACCAGTAAACACAGTTAATTCCTGATTTTTTAATTCAGGCATAAGCATCTGCCTGTAATACATGTGCAGTGTTTTTTACTTAGAGGGAGAAAAAGCTGCAGTGACGTGGTCAGATGTACAATGGCAGAGAGATGTACAGAAAGGAGAAAGCTCTGAAAAAAGAACAAGTTATTGATAACTTGTATAATTAAAATATTATCAGAACGTTCTGTTAGATATCTTTGAAGAAAGAAATAATCATTGCCAGCTCTTTTGGCTCATAGAGATTTCAACAGAAAATTTTGCAGTAGACATCTGTGTGTGTTTATATGTTTAAGAGAACAAAATTGTACAAAGAAGGACAAGTGTAGGTTACTCATTGTCAGGATAATATGGTAGATACCAGGAAAAAAAAAAAAAAAAAAAGAAAGAAAGAAAGAAAGGTCATTACGTTTTAAGGCACCTCATAACTGTTTCTCCCACATTCTCAGTGCTCAGCCCAAGTTCCTGCATGTCCATCTCTGTGAGCTTGGTGTTAGGAAGCAAAATCCCCACTGAGGACTTCTGTGCAGGTAGACAGGTATGCCACCACTCTGTCAAGCAGTTCAGCATCAGTAAACAACATTGCATTATGTTTCCACTGCACATTGCTGTTATGACAGAAAAACAAAGAAAGATTTTAATAAGTTGTGTATTGTTATGATGCAGCCTGCATTCCTGAGCATCTCCTCAGCTCACAAAACCAAGTTTTGTGATGAAGTTTCTAACAGCACTGACAAGGAAACAGGCACAAAACAGGCTGAATTCTGCCTCTTGTTTTGAGACACAGAGTGGAATTATGATTCCCAAACCTCATCAGCACAAAGCACATCTTTGGCCAATAGAGAAAATAAAATATATGAGCTGAATTTCTCAACATCAAAACCAGCTCTGAGCCTAAAATACTGTAAACATGCCTTTTATTATCATGGCCTCCACATCAGGGAAAATTATTTTGTGGGATGGATACTATGGTCAAACATATGCTTAAGTCTTTGCTGAAGATTCTTCATCCTTTTACAATTCACCAACAGTATGCCAGTAAAAAAAACAGTACAGCAAAACAAAATGCAGATAGAAGCCAATTCAAGAGTAAAATACACAGCAAGATAAAACAGGAACTGATCTGAGGCACAAAATAGAGTACAGAGCAAATCATTCCAAGTTTAAAAATACATCTGTCTTCAATGTCTGTCTCTTTGCTTTTTCACATTATCAGAGACTGGAAGTGAAAATAAAAGATACTTGGATGGCATAAAAATCTCTTCTTGATATATTTCCAAACTCCCCTTAAAAATTCTTAAAAATGCATTAACATATACTGCTACAGTGTTGCAATCAATGGCCTAAGTCCATCCAAATTATGCAGGTGAACAAAAGAGAGGAAACTCTTTTAAGAAAAACATTACTATGAATGAGGCAAGTTCAGAAAACAAAGTTACCTGAGCTAATGTCTTTGGAGGTCACAGACCTTAACAGAATGGAAAACATCCAAACCACCAAACCTTTGTAAACTTCTTTCAGGATGTCTTACTCAGGAAAATTGGAGTCTAGGGCTAGCTGAACTGCATGGGGGGAGTGGAGTGCTGCAGATATTCATAGTTTAGCTGTCTCCTGAGTTTTTTTGTTTTCCATTTTACCCTTTTTTTTTTTTTTTTCTACATTATAATAAAAGTGGGGAAAGTAAGATTTATAAAAACCAAATCAAACCAAAAACAAACAAACAAGCAAACAACAAAAAAACCCACAGATGTTTTCATTTACAAGCAGAAGCCTTTGATGGTCCTGGAAGTTACTCAGCATTGTTGTAATTTGCATAAAATTAACCATGATGTTTTTATTTTGAAAAGTTGAAATGTTTGCAGCTCATCATAACCCAGTCCTAATGATGTGCAGTACATCTGCTTAAAAAGTTGTGTCTGGGCAATTTTGTACACCACAAACATTTTTTATTACTTTTACTGACTTTCAAGTTTTTTAGTTCACACATACTTTAAAAAAAAACACAAAACAACAACCAAACAAAAAGAACCTCTACTTTATGTATACACAAAGTGGGAAATAACAATTGGGTAACAGAGTTGGGTTGTATGCTCTGTACTGCATCTGTCATCTTGCATCTGTCACACAAGCTTCCTGCAGCATTATGCAGACACCTCATGGTTTCTGTTTGGATAGGCTCATAAAATTAATGTCTCTTTTTGTAGATGGCATAGTGAGTTAAACAGGTGTAACAGGAAATTGAAATAGGAAGGAGTAGAAATAATGATGGCAAGTAAAAGACATCAGTAAAGGAATAATGTCATCAACTTTTTATTCTTTCTGTTTCCATTTCTTCACGGCCCTGCCAATGGATCACTACTCTTGATCCAATGTTAGACCAAATCCTAGTAAAAAGCAATAAGAATAAACTTTGATGTGATTTTGTTAGCAGAAATCAAATATAATGTTCATCTTCAGCTTTCTCCCCTGGCTTGGTTGCTCTTCTGCTTTCTAATTTGGGACTTCTTAAATAAAACTTAAATCCTTTGTGTCTATCAAGGTAAATCAACCTCCCTTTTATCTAAGCAGAAAACCAACCGACTCCTTTCTCTGAACAAGTAGAAAGTTCAACACTTGATGTCATACAGGGGTTTTCCTGACAAAAGTCTTTATACACTTGCCTTCATAACCCTGATCAAATTCACCCCATCTTAATTTCTCCTCTCCTTTATTCCAGTTTTTAATTTTTTCCCCAGTCCACTTTATTTTAATTGCTTTCTTCATTTCCTTGTCCTGCACTTGACAACTCCTCTAGTGCTTCTTCCTACACTTACATTTCTCACCTGCCAAACTCCCCAACTCTCCACCAAGTTCCTACTTGAAACACACAGCACCCACCTCTGTAGTGTTACTGTGTCCAGTTGCATTTCTTTATGAGCTCCAAAGGCAGAAAACACTACTATGTGCTGCACAAGTAAAATGCAAAAATCAATTTATCTACCTCCTTAAAAAAACCACAAATCTAGGTATGTTTAAAAGAAGAGAATAATGAGAAGGGCATCAGGGTAGTATTTGCCTGTGCACACAATTTGTACTTGTGATGAAACTATTAGATAACTAACAGATGATTGAACCAAGCCAAATCTGAATAATTGTTTTAAAAAATTAAGATTGCTCTCATTAACCCAGAAGAATTTCACTCACAGCTCCCTTTGAATGAGAAGTGAATACAAGTTTTTATTATATCAGCTGTATTTTTTAACAATCTCCAGCATTTCAGGCATTCTATGCTAGTAAAAGTATAAGCAAAGATATACAAAAAGCAGCTGTATTTTTTTAATGATGGCATTTGCTCGCAGCTAGATACCAATTAGGCAGTCCCTGGACATTTTAACTCCAACTGTCATGGAAGCACTGGCTTACCATCAGGCAGTCTAAAATAAAGATGTACCTGTAAGATCCAAGGCAATACTGAACACATAACCCAACAGTGATCAGTTGTTCCTCACTATATGCTTACTAATAGCATGCTAATAACAAAATGTGAGTTTGTAGACAGCTGGATAGGGTAAGGGACTTTGTAGATGGGAAACTAAAAACTGTTGGGAAAAGTTGATTAAAAAGAAATGGGTAAGATGGCAATGTTGCTGGTTTAATGCAGCTGTTACAGTAAATATTGCTAGGGAAGGTGGTTGAAGAATAAATACTGAAGTAACTGTGTGAAAGGAAAAGTGCTAGGTCAGAACATCCAATGTCAAGGAGCTGCTTTCCTTGCTACTGCATGAGAGACAGACTGCTGAGGAAGGACATAAAGCACTTTTTGGTATGCAGATGTTAAAGCACTGCTCAGCAGGACCGTGTCTCTCACCCTAACCCTAACTTTCAGTTTGAATCCAGTTGCTACACTGCCTGGCTGCAGCTAATTAAGGGCTCTAGCAGCTTCTAACACTAAATGTTGTCACAAGACCAGTACGTGAAAGGAGACTAAATTGGCCCTTTTTACAGAAGTACCCACTTTATTACAGATCCTGTATTGTCCAGTGGTTGGATGTTGTAAAGTCTGAAGGATAAAAAGTTCTCTTTTTTGCCTACCAACATCCTGATTGGTAGATAAGAGTTATTGTATGAAACATGAGATGCAAAAAAAATAGCAGTGCCTAACAATGTTTGCTACGATGAGAAAAATGAGTAGCTTAGGGAATACCTTCATTTTCTATGGACCTGTATTATATTTTTTCTGAAGTTGCAAGGCTTCTATAATCTCCCTCTAACTTGAATTAATTCACTCTTCCTTAATAACAGTACTAATAGGTTCTGGCTACTCTATTTTCATTAAACTATTATGAATTTGATATGCTTGGAAATGCTCTGCCTTTGCCAAATTTATCTGAAATTATCCGAGTAGTTCAATAGTTATTAGGGCAGAACACACAATATGCAAATGTTAAAAAAAAAGAAAAAAAGAAAAAGGTCCACAGTCATAGCAAGTGAGTATTCTGGAAAATCTCTTTGATGACCAGTGTAAATAACATGGAAAATCCTATCCAGTCATTATCAACTCAGAAGAGTGAAAACTAGCAGCACAGAAATACAAAATCAAATAATTATACCATAAAATTTACAATTTAAAAAAGTAATGTCCAAGCCCTGGGCAATGAGGAGGAACACAATTAGTACACGGTCACAGAACAAACATCCAACCAATTAAAATAAGAAATCCGCTAAAACATAAACAGTACTAAAAATTAAACCTGACATTTTTTAGGAGCAATATTATTTATAAATGGATGCAAAATCTATGATCCAGATAAGGTGCTCAGATAACCAAGTTTACCACACAGCTGTGCCTAGGAAAGATACCTGGTTGTCAGTGGACCACTTTTTAGTGAGGTTTGTTTTTTAAACAGACCTATTCATTATTACCTAGCTGCTGACAGGTGTCCTTTCTGTTAAAAGATGGAGAGAAAGGAATGCTGGATTAGTAAACATTTGAAAAATATATCAGACAACTGTGAAAACCTACTAGGTTTGTGGGTTTGGGGTTTTTATTTATGTCAAGTTGGCTTTCAAATCACAGATTTCACTCAGAGAAAATATATTTTAGTGTGTGAAGATTAATTTCTTTCCATCCCACTACTTCTGCCAGCATCAGAACTAGAGAAAAGCAAAGGACATATAAAGAAGCAACACATGGGAGTGAGAGAAAGAAGGGCGTTTTTTTTTGTGAGAGACTTTCATGCTTGTGGGTGTTTTTACTTTGAGCAAGGAAGAGGTTTATTCTGCTGAGCAGCATGACCCATAACACTGAGGCCAAGGCACGATGGCCCTGCCATCCCTTTGCCCCCATCATCCCTTTGTCCCCACTGTCACAGGGTCTCATGAATCCACACCCCCACAGATAAAAGTCCTTCAGTAAGTCAGTAAAGACACGTGGATACATATTTCCTCTCGTGTGTGCAAATTAAATAAAAATAGAAAGGGGAAGGGGGGAAAAAAACCCAACCACCATTAAGGGGGCCACAAATATTAGTAGTTTTTAGAAGATCTAGCCCTCTTACTAATCAAAGTATAGGGTGCTTGCCTTGGATCTAACCCATGGCAGGGAGGGAACCAAACCAGAAAAGGTTGTGTTCTGCACTCTTGTAGATTTTTGCCTCTTTCTGTATTTCCTCCTCCATTCAGTCTCCATTTTCTCTTCCTCAGGCTGGGCATTTCAGCTTTCCCAATTAGTCACTTTTGTTTATCAAAAGCTTTGGCTATTCCACTTTTTCACAGTGTATTGACCTGCACTACAGAAATACTTAAGATTAAAGATTATGATGATAAATAATCTTAGTTTTGTGAATATTAAAGATCAAGGCTATGGTGACTGATTGTACTTGCATAGGCAACATGACCTAGACGTGGGAGAAGACCCAATCCATTGAGTTTAACCAAGGAAGTAAAATAGCACCCTATCAACTTTTGTGCTTGCCCTAAATTTGTCATATATGAAGTGTGGGGAAGTTGTAGATTTATTAAAAATAACTTCTCAATCCACCAGGAGCTAAGTTTTTTCCAAAACTGCATCTTTTTAAAAATGGGGAAAAGCTACCTGCTGGTCTTCAAAGTGTGTTGGTAGTGATACAGATTGCAGAAACTGAGTAGCACTGGAATCTGTTCAGCAGGATGCCTGAGTTTTTATGAATTCATTTGGCTTCTCTCCTGTCAGGCTGGCATCAGCTTTTATTTTAAACAGAAATCTCCTTAACAAAAGAAAATACAGGAAAGAATACCAAGGGAGATATCAAGTAATTAAAGATAAAAAATACAGATCTGTTGATCTGCTCTGTATATCACTCTTCATATTAACAGATAACATGTCCAAGCCTGCATAGCAGGTTGGAGCTGAGAAGGAAACCTCTATAAAGGTAGCATAAAACCACAAACTTTATTGCATAGGTGAATGTAGTGCCAGCAATGCACAAGGTGTAGCTAAACAGCTCCCACCCTTCTCTTCCAAGCCCCTCCTGGGGGAATTTTTAGTTCCAGCCTTCCCTATCAAAACAATGGAAATCACACAAGAGTATTTGCCGCTTATCCAAACCACCTACTACATCCTACAGGAAGGCATGTCAGAAATGGGGTGTTCACAGATGTCATGGGAATTCAGATTCCCCATTCTCATCAATTTTTAACCCATAAACATGGAATTAAAGCCTCTCTGAATTTTCATTGTTCCTCTTGCTTTCTAAACTTGCATAGAGGTATGAAGGTAGCCAGGTTTAACTTCTTTACCTCACAGCAAGGTGCCAAGCTTCTCAATGCAGCTGAACCTCCATAGCCTCTTCATGTAATTCTTCAGGACAAAGCCTGCCTGCAAAGCCCATCTGCCCAGTCATGCCACAGTCAGGTGCAATAAACCACATGCAACTCCTTTGTAAATCCCACCTATATGTACAAAGACTTGCACTGCTCTGCTGGTGGCCATCAGAGCCGAGGAGCTGCTGTTTGGATAGGAGTCCACACAAAGGAAAAGATGACTACAGGAAGATTTATGCGGCTCAGTAAAGAGCTTAACTAGGTGATTTATAAGAGAAGAAAGCAGCTTAGAGGAAATTAAAAATGGGAAGCAGAACAGAAAAGGTATACAAAGATAGAAGCTAAACCTGTGTAAAAACCTGATAAGGAACTAAAGTAGAAAAAGTGCATAGATACAGCAAAGGAAATACACATGGCAAGCAACAGGGGTTATGTTAGCAGCATAAGTAGCAAAAATCCACACCCACATCCATGAGGACAGAGGGCCAAGAGGTTATGAAAAACAAGTTAATGGCAGAGATAAGGTTGATATCACTGGAAGCCTGGGTTAATTTCTTTTGGTTTATACTTCATGGAAGAAGCTGAGGGGGTCATGACTCAGGGACAGATTACTAGAGGGGCTGGTGTCAGGGATAAGGATTGAAAGGAAAAGGCAGTGTTAAAAGGCGTTGAAGTGACTCTGGAGTAGATAAGCTGTCAAAGGAAGAATTAAAATTCACTTGATGCCATTGGATTTATCACAAAATATTTAAGTGGAAGCAGCAAGGTAAAATAGAAAGGACCCTTTGGAAAATATAATTAAATGTTCAGTGTGGACCTGGAAAGAAGGAGAGAGTATATATTCCAAGAGGATTCAGGAAACTACATAATCATCACTTCCTCTGTTTATTGGTAATACTGGCTAGGTATGGAGTCAATAGATTCAGCCCATTCATAATTCAAACTGGTATGAGGTCACTAAACTAGTCAGATGACATTAGTAGTAGTAGTAGTATTTTAAATAAAATAATTCCAAAATACTACAGTAAAAGGTTTTGACACTGCAGCCAAAAGTAATACAAGTGTGTGCATGTTTTAATAAAGTCTAAATATCATAGTATCAGAAATCTGTAGTAGTAATGTCAGGCCAGTGTGAATTGTTTCTGTTCATACATACTAATGAAGAACATATTTAGATCACAAAACAAAACTGCAAAAAAAAAGTGGCAGAACTCCCTCTTATTTAGGGCAAAATGGGAAAAAATAGCTTAAAAAACTGAGCCCTTAAATAGAAATGGATTAAACGTTATCTTTCCAGAAGAAAAAAACAAAGCGCCCCAAAGAAACCTAAATTTTTTTTTTTTTTTTTTTTTTTTGGGTGGTGAGATGCTGGGCACTGGTGAAAAGCATAGCAGTAAACCTCAAGAATGTCCACATTTGTTTTAATACAGTCTGTCTGCCATGTGCTAAACTATACCAAGATGGATGTAGAGATGAGTGAAATAAGTAAACTTTTACTGTGGTCCAAATGTGTCTTGGGTTTGTTTAAGACCTTTAGGGCTAATATTCACATACAGACAATCCATGTTCAGACTCTGCCAAGTGAAGGTTTTGGTGATAAATTTTTTGTATTGTTAGCAAAGAAACAAGATAATGTAAATTCACTTATTGTAAGACCTGCAAGTACATTTAAATATTCCTAGCATACATTAATATTTCTATCATCCCTTGCAGGTTCTCATATAGCTTAGCAAATTGAACAAATTTATAAAGGTACACTTGGAAGTAATAATAATTTTCTCTTTAGAAAAATAACAGAAACTGAATGGGCAGGACTATTTGGTGTGACAAATAGAAGGAAAGAAAATTTCCTCCAAGTCACAAATGTAAGTTTATTTCAGAAAAAGAAGAGAAATCTGTTATTAGGTACAGACTGAAGTTCAAAGACTTTGTATCTATTCTCAGCTGTACCTTCGCTCAGGGTATGACCTCTGACAAATTATTTCAAGGGAGCTTGTAAAGCAGAAGGAGACAGATCATTGATACTGTGATGAAGAACAGATCAGCACTCCACCTGACATAGGAATGGCCATCCTTGCTCATCTGGCCCAGTATCTTTTTTTTTTCTTTTTTTTTTAAATATCCCTAACGAAGAATCAGTGGGTGCCTCAAGAAGGGCAAAAGAGCATGTTAAGTATTTAATGCACTTCTCTTTGAGTCATCCACAGCTTCCTGAAATTGGCAGCCTAGGGATTTCCTACACATAGTATATTGGATTGCATCCCATGGGAAAACAATAGTTACATGGAAATAACAGTGGTACAAAAATCAATATGCTAAGTGTACTTGAAGTCTGGGAATTAATTTTCCCTGCTGAGAAGTTGGCTCTAAGCTAACTTGCTTAAGGTTAGTTCAGGTTAGTAACAATAAAATCCACTGCAGCCCGTATGTTTGCACAAACATGGCAAAAGATGCACTGAGGCATTGGGAACTGGTGTTTGGTTTTTTTTTCCAGAGGTAGATGCTAAAGAGAGATTCTGGGGATTCCGAACAACATACATGGGAATGGGTTAGATCTGTAAGGTTTACTGAGACTTTACTTTCTGACCAGAGGCTAATCCCTCGCTAAGAGGTCCCAATCCAGCAGAATCCTACTGCTGCACACCATGATGTCATATGCAGTGGCCCTGCCCCTATCATTTCCCTTCTCTACACTTTCTCAGTCCATCACACCATCTGTGCCAGGTGGCATGGACAGGTTCAGACAACAACCTCTCGCTGCTTTGCTGTACCGCTGCTTCAAGGTCATCCTTTCCATCAGGGGCTGGCATTTTTAGAATAGTTGTACATTACTCTGAAAAAAAAAATGGTCAGACAAACGCAGATGTCTTGTTCAGTCCAATTAGAAGAGCCATGGATCTTGAGCTCTGTTTTGTGGTAAGGCAAAGTTGCTAGCACAGTGGTATTCATCCAGGCACACCCATCTGCCACCCTGCAGGTACTAGAGTTATCAGGTATGTCCTGATGTTATGAATTGCAAAATATTTTCAGCCATTGGTTGAAGCAAAGGGATTTGAAGTGCACAGAGTTGGGAAGATTTGCATAACTGTTACAAAAAGTGTAAATTGCATATCATGATCCTCAGGATCTTGAGAGAAAAAGAAAAAAAAGGAAACCTAGCATGCTCCTCACCTTGCAGTGTTGGTGTCAAGGAGAAAAACATGACAATCCACTCCTGAATCACAGAAAAACAACACTACAGAAACCTACAACATCTTTTCCATTTGAACAATATGTTGGACTTCACAGAAGTGCACTTACATTACTTTCTGTGAAGGATGCCACTATGCCATAAAGAAGCTTACACCTACTCCTGTTAGGTAATTAGCAGTGAAAATCATGGGCTTGGAGAAGCATTCAGAGAAGAGTATGATAAAGACCATTTCTCACTCATCCACGGTTATTAATGGCAATTTTAGAAAAATGTCTAAAGAATATATCTCATCTCTGCTGTTGCACACCAGACAGATTTTATCTCAATTACTCCCCTCTCACCTTATCTGAATGCATTTATTTTCCTGTATGAAATTAGATCAGATTATCTCTGAACACACATCCTCTGAATTGTGGGTGGAAATATCCACAAGGAAAAGCAGATGCTCTTGTGATTGACAGAAAACCCTGAAACACTGTCTGCTCCACAGAAACAAAGCCAGAGTTGTCATAGGGATGATTTACTAGGCTATATTACACTGGCAGAGAGAGATTTTTGAATGAATAAAGGTCTGGTCTTATTGCAGAGTAAGTAAACATCCTTGCCTCAAATTCAGTCTAATCTAATTTGATGCAGAAAATTAGAAATATTTGTATAACAACTATTAAATCAAGTGATTTAAACATGGTATAAGATGGAATGAAAAAAACATCATTGCCATTTCGTAGCAGGAAATGTCATACTGTAAGTTTCGGGTAAAATCAGTGAGAGAAATAAAACTACATAACACCTAGAGAACTGCAGCTATTGAAGAGATGATACTTTACTGTATATAGAGATTACTTTAAATCCTGTTTTTGTATATCTTTCCTCTATACCATCTATTCATAAATCTTAATGTCAGTGGTGTAACGTACAGGTAGTAAAACCAGAAAAGGCTGGCATTTTCCAGCATTACAGTTTCAGTTTTCTTAAAAAGACAAAAGACCCCAAAGGCTTTAGAAAACCATGGATATTTTTTGCATAAATCAATAGGATTTTGTGCCTAGCTGTAGTGAGTACTAATGAAACTCTTGTCTGTGGCACATCACTTTGTCTGTGATCAGAATGGCCAAACAAGAGGGCTGATACATGTGGTGAATTCCCAGTTACTTGCAGCCCAGTGGTCCTAAAAGGTCAAATATCAGTTCATTAGCACTTCTGTCCAAAGAGAGATCTGACTGGTATGTTACAGTGAGTTAAAATTAATGGGAAAGTCTTAAAGTACTTAAACATCTTATCTTACTTTGGAGACTTGCTGTTTCCTGAGGGAAGCTTGTAAGGGCAGAGATGGTCTCAGGTAGGCAAGAGACTGAGACCCCAGAAGGGCTTGGGCAGCAGGAGATGAAAAGTCAACAGTAACAAAAGAAGCATCTAAGCAGGCAGGAGAAAAGGAAGCGGTGTCTAGGATTTGGATTTGGATTCATTCTGTCTTTCTCATCTCCCCAAAACTTTTAGCTGAATGCAACAGGTCTCCACAAAATCTTTTTGCTTCAGCAAAGAGCCTATCTCCAGAAAGGGTAATTTCTCCTTCATGGACAGTCTAAGCACTCCAAATAATAGCAGGCACTATCACTTCCTGCAGTGGCAGCTGCTTGAAAACTCTGTGCACTCTGTTTCTCTGGTCTGAAATAGGAAGGTTTGTGGCCACTCCAGCCTCAATACCCAGCATACAAAGGAGTACATGACACTTTCCCTTTTTACTTGAATAGCACAAAGACACCATTATGGTGTCTGTGCTAGTGAGTATGCACAGTATGTCCCCGAGGTATCCGAAGGGGATAAAGTGCATGGAATTAACCATTTGAAACAGCTGTATGTGCCCACATGAAGAACAAAGAATGAATTGAGGAAAGGTGATGGGTGAATTCAGTTAGCTGGAAAATGGGTAAAATGGGAACAGAAATATATGTATAATGGGTGGTTACAAAAGCACCGCGGACTGGAAAGGTCCATCAGGAAACTGCTCTGCCAGTTTTTTGCAAACTCAGAGCTCCCAGAAGTGTTCTCTCACAGGCAGTCACAATGCCTCTTCAGAGCAGAAAGTTTCCACTAACATACTAAATCTGCACAACTGTCTTTCTATTTATTTAGATTGTGTGTGTGTGTGTATTTGCCAAATGAAATGCCAACAAGTTTCTTTTCAGTCATTTTCCTACTCACCTTTGAGCCATCTACATGAAAGCAGACAGGACATCTCCAACTTCGATTTTTATGAAGGCAAAACAAACCTTCAGCAAATTTTTAAATAAAACCTTGTAAAAGTGTGGCAACACGAGTTTCTTGGAAATGAGCTGCAAAGTCTAAAGCAAAAAAATTGATTGATCATAGAGCAAACTCTGTATTATGTAAAGAGTAGCATTTTCATAATGCTGGATTATTCTCAAAAGCCTTTTCATTAAATGACTTCACAGATCTGATCATTTGTATAAATGTATCCAAAGCTGCCTGGGGTGAGTTAGCCACAATGAAAACTGAATATCATACCACAGAAAAGGAACAGAAGAGTGATTTTAGGAGATGAGCATCCTCCAGAGGGTCACATTTGGAAAGTGGTTTCCTTCCAAAAATTCTTCTGCCCCTCTGAAATGATACTATATGCACCAAACACTGAAAGAAAAAAGTCAGATTTATGCAGAAGGCTGACTTCCATTGCTGAAAAAAACCCCAGATATTTGAAAATAAAGGAAAATATACAATGCTGATATGCTCATTTCTTAGTAGTACAGTGCCAGTTAAAGCAGGAAACCTTGCCTAGGCTCATACCTTGTAATAATTATCTCCAGTATTATGATAAATAATACAATCTGTGTACAGTGTGTACATTTGCATGCTAGTGTAACCCATTTGGCAGGTGATTGGAGATCAATATGCTAAAGTTATTTTAATGGCCTAATGTTCTTAAGTTGTATGTAAGAATTAATTACAAAAATTAATGACAAGAACCATGAAGCTGAGAAAAACATACTATACATATAGATATTTTGTCATTTGATATATGAATGCCCTTTCTGAGATTGACTGATGAAGTGCATTATATTTTAAAAGCCTAGTGAAAATGAAAAGCATATGCAGAAAATGACTTTTGCATGTTCTTGACCATGTTGGAATTTTTAAAATTAACACAGAGTGTTAAATAACCAAACTGATGCCATGACCTTACAGGCATGGGATAGAAGATAGAACAGCATGCTAAGTGCTTCTATCATTGTAACTCAGATTTCTTGTTAGAAAAAATTCTAACAAGTTAGGTCAGATTGCTGAGTCATATTTAGTTGGATTCATCAAATAAACAGAGCTCTGGATATAGTGTTTTCTTTTAGCAAGCAGAACTCATTCATTTAATTCTGTAAAAACTCTGCAAAGAAACTCCAGGAAATTACATTGTAGGGAAAAACAGTATTTTAACTGATGACGTACAAAGACTGATAGTAAAATGACTGATAATGCAATTGTTGAACAGTTACAACAAAGCACTGTCTAGCAGTAATCAAAAACATCTGTCTTGATAAGCATGAGAAGCAAAAACAAGAAATGGTGCTATTCCAGAATTTCTTAAGAATTTAGAAAACAAAAAGGAACCTACTTCAAAGACAGTGACTTGCATAGTATAAAATATCAAACAGCTCTTTCAAATCTTGCAAAATGACCAAGGGAAGTATTCATAACTCTAATGACTTTAGAAAGAGGAGACAGAAAATAGATTTGAAATTTTTAAAAATAAAAAAATAATCAAGAGTAAACCCCTCTGTAAAACAATATGCTATTTCCTGGATTTAAACTGTTCCTAGATTTTTAAAAATTTAATCTTTTCTTTACATCTCTAGGCTATTATTAAAGTCTACTTGCTGTTCTCTGCTGTTTTAATGTGACAGTCTAAACTTCTTTTCTTTTTAACCTACATTATTATCCTGTCCATTCAAAAAAAAAAATAAAAAAAAAAATCAAAGGGAAACACAAGATTGCTTCTTAATTTTTAATTAATTAATATTTTTAACAATGAGAGTAATTCAGGATGTCAGTGATTAGGAGTATCAGAAATAATTTTGCTGTTATTTTTGCTGTTAATTAGTCTCTTCAACTTCTCATATAGCCTTGCCAAAACAAACTACATTATTTAGCCATCTTTTGGAAACACATTAATCCAGATAACCACCATAGATCTTTCTTCTGTCTTCATCACATAAAAAAATCATGTGGTAGGTGCTGTTTGTTCATCTATACAGGTGTTTTCATGAATTACTCTACAGTGTTTCCACAACACTCTAACAATAGGACCAGAGGAAATGGCCCAAAGTTGCAGCAGGAAAGGGTCAGATGGGATATTAGGAAGAATTTCTATACTAAGAGTGGTCAGGCACTGGAACAGCCTGCTCAGGGAGGTGGTGGAGGCACCATCCTTGGAGATATTCAAGAAACGTGTAGATGTGGCAGTGCAGGGCATGCTCTAGTGGCCAGGGTTGGGGATTGTTGTTGTATTTTTGTTTGTTAGTTTGGTTGGTTGGTTTGTGTGTTGATGGTTGGACTGGGTGATGTGTATCATGAAAGCTTAGTAGATGGTTGATGGCACTGCTTGTAGAGCTTGTAAATTTGAGAAAGTTAAGCCTTACGATTGAAGGATAATTTATCTTTCAAAGAGAAATTCCACATTACAAATTAAAAAGCACTTATATGAGAAATTAAAAACAAAGAATCAGAACAGAAAAATGGGTGCTTGATGTGACTACACACATAATTCACCAGTGCTTGGCTTTTAGTAAGTATTAGAAACTCTCTTACTTGTCTACTAGAAATTAAAAAAAAAAAAAAGGCAAAAAAAGCAAGCCAGAAACCAAAGTACCAACAGTAAAAAGATCCATCTCAGCA
This sequence comes from Apus apus, assembly GCF_020740795.1. NCBI lineage: Eukaryota > Metazoa > Chordata > Aves > Apodiformes > Apodidae > Apus > Apus apus. The sequence continues at coordinate 30,570,043 of NC_067287.1, read as the reverse complement.
GATAAGAATGCTTTCAAAAAAGCTTTTTAGCAGTGTACGTGCCTGAATCACTCACTTTGCATTATAAATACATAAATTGGGTTGGAATGAATCATAAAGCACCTTTTTGTCATTCTTTTTTGTACAGTCATGGTTAAATGCTGCCATTCCAAGTACCCTGACACACTGTGACTTTCAGAAGAATCAGGAGTCTTTCAGCACACGTGCCCATTTATGAAAATTATGACCCTTAGAAGAACAAACATTTTCTAATTTGTGAACTGATGCCACTTGTTTGTTCCCACATATTTCTTTTTCCTGATCAATTAACAGAAGCAGCATTTTTAAAGATTTAAGCAATGTTAAATATTTTTGTCAGGTCATAGTGTCTTTAATATGTCTCTCACTTCGTCTGAGCAATAAGGACTCAAAAGCAATAGCGTGGAAGACATAAGGAGAATAGAAAGAGTAAGTTCAGATAAAACAAACAAAAAAAACCACCCATATTTATAACTCATGCATTAATTTCTTAAATTTTGTGCTTTTTCATCTGTGTTTATAATGAAGTACGGGTGTAATAAGTAGTCAAGCAAATACCTGATCTTCCATGATGAATGCTTCATCTTTCCCCTGGATGAATGTGTCTTTCCCCTGGAAACTAGAGGTTAAACATTTCCTGCAGGATAAAGGAAGAAGTTAGTGTCACTTCAAAACACTTCCATGCAAGCAGGTGTTGACCATATCATGTGTTTTAGAAGGAATCAGAAAATAATGGTCACAGTGTTAAGAATATAAGCAAGTCTTTCATGATATTTAATATATACATAAAATTAGGATCTAAAAGTGCATGCATAGTTTGTATATCCTGGCTTTGTGCCAGAAATAAAAGCTGGAGTGTTTGCCAATAAATGGGTATAAATGCTAAATGCAGTGACAGACCCAATGAAAATCCTACTGAAAGAAGAGAGGAAAACACTGAGGAGATTTAAAATGCATGTGGTAGAGGATAAATGAACCTGCCTGATAGTTCAGTAGTGTGCTCAGATGAAAAGCCTCAAGCACCTCTACTAGCATTTCTGATGAGATAAAGGTGGTGTTTTTCCTGAGTACAATGGAGGCAAAAAACCTACATCTTGCTGTGCAAATGAAAAGCAACCAGTAAACAAAACATTTACTGATAACATGGAAAAACCCTTCCAAAATCACTGTCCCCAAAGACACTGGTGATGTGAGGAGCATTTCTGGTTTTATAAGCAGAATAAAAAGATGAATGTTTTTGAGTATGTGGCTGAATGAAGAAAATGAAGAGAGCATTGCCAGCTTGGAGAGAGTTTAAATGATGCATGAAGAGCCTTGATAGTGTGTTGTATACAGAAGGAAGTGATCCAAAAATGTCTGTTTTCTGGGACCTTTTTATACCCTAAAGTTGCCCCTAGAATTTGATACTTAAGTGAAGACAGTTTCTTAGAATGCCATAGAACTGCAAGAAAATCATATGATCTGTTCAGCAAATGGAGGTCAAGCCACAATGTAAGTACTGTGTTAAGACTCCATGCTTAACTGTGAAGATGCAGAAATTTGGTGAAGTAAAGCTTCCTTATGAAATTTTCCATGGGACCACTTTTTCTCACGGTATTTTAGTACCTGCATTTCTCTCCCAGATAGAATAAAATGCAGCTGCTCAAATGAAATTAACAAGCAGCTTCATTACCCAACCATTTGTTTTATTTTAACCTAATTTTTTTTTCTTCATGTTGGTATTTGGTAAGAGCCAGATCACTCTGTCCTGGGGTAAGCAAGTGATTTAGTCGAGAGCTGTGGCTCTGTAAGGCCTCAGACAGCAAGCTCTCTATCTGAACAAGTTTCACTGTACCTCTCACATGCAGCAGAGACAGAAACAGGCCCAAACACAGTCGTACCTTGCAGTTAGGACAGCAGTTAACAAAATGGATCTCTTCAGTGGGGCCCAATGTGCTTGAGAATGTTTCATGCTAAATGTTTCGTTATCAGTTCAGCGCCCCATCAAAACCTCAGTGAGACATCTGGAAGTCTCCATCTTCGCGTTTGCAGGTTTGGTCCTTCCACAGGGCCAGCTGTCCCAGCAGCAGCCACCTGCTGAGCCAGGCATCCCATGTTGCTTCTCCAGCCAGTGCCACTTCCCACCCCAGCTGCCAGAAGCCACAAGGAGCCCTTTATCCTGCACGTGTGCTTTGAGACCCAGAGGTTCCCTGGGCTGCAGCTACTCCAAAATCAGATATTACTCATTTGATATCATAACCTTACTCAACAAACTGTCCCCTGTATGTATTCTAAGACCTTCCTAGATGCGTTTACCTATCCTACCCATCCTTACTATCCTTACTACTTGTGAACTTTCTTCTGTTCATCTGTAGCATCAAACAGGGGAGTGCAATAGATGACTTCTTAGGGTCTATGTGCTCTGCTTCTGGTACCATCTGAGTTGTAGATGTCTGCCAGAGGCGTGGGTGTAGACAGACAGAGTTGCGTATATGGGAAGAATCTACAAATAGGCCTAAAGTGTAACTGCAGAGGAAGGAATAATTCACCTCCTTGGTCCTTCCAGTGAATGCATTTACAGCAGCATACTGTAGCAGGAAATCCCTCGTGTTTCTCCTCAGGAGGAGACTGTCTCTATCATACTGTGACCCCACTTGTGTTCATTTTCTCTGATGTTTATTATCACAAGAACAAAGATGCACGGGGGGTTCAGTATGGAGCTGAACTGAACTCCATACTGTATAGACTGTACACATTTTCTGTCTCATTATGTCTATATGTATCTATCTGTATATGTACCTATCTGCATTTTTGTATATAAATATACATATGTGTATGTATGTGTTATATGCCTTATACAGAGAGAATACATAGGTCCTAGTTCACTGCAGAAGGACAATGGGAATAAGAACTACCTAGTGACACCTAACTTTTCTTCTGGGATTGATTCAAAATACAATTTTTTGCATTCATTTGTGACTTAATCATCTCCCTATAATTTACTTTTACATATAGTTTTCTATTTAGCTCTGCCTCTGATTAGTTTTCCTATAGATGCAAAGATGACAAGCCTTTTTTTTTTTTTCAAATCGGAATTTATTTGCCAGTTTGGCATTTTTCCAGAAAGCCTAACAACTCCAATGCTCATAGCTTGTTAGGACTGATTCTTTTCTAACTACATCCGTGCATTCAGGGTTGTGACTAATTCTCCTAGAAAAAACTTCTGCAGTTGATAGTTTCAAGAAATTTATAACATGGGTAAGCGTCATACAGCTGGCTATGAAAAGAGAAGGGTATTAATCACAACATTTAGATTAGATTGTAGATGCAGTTGAACTTGTTTCTCCCTTGCTGCAACTGTCCTTTTTGGAACAGTTACTGCTCTGCTATTCCAACAGGGAGAAAAATAGGTTTAATTTACACAGCTGAAAAGGCTTGTCCTTACTTAGAGGATTATCTCATGAATTTGATAAACATTGCTCATTGAAGAATACAGGCTCAAAGACAAGAATTATCCTTAGTTTAAGATTCAACAAACCTCTAGAAGAAGAAAAATCTGAGAGGCAAAAGACACTAAACATGTTTGATGGAGGCAACTCTACTATGTTAATTAAAATCTCAGACTGCCTTTATGAAGCATGAAATTTGTGACCCTTAAAACATCACTGTGAAGTTTGTGCATAAGCCTACCCCTAACTCCCTTACCAGGCAAAGGTAAACACTTTTGAAGTCTTCAAAAGAAGTGTGAGCAATTCCATAGTTTTGCTTCTGGTAGGACTTTCTTTTCCAGCTGTCTGGGTTGTTGTGATTTCTCCCCAAAACAAGCACATGTTTATACGGAATCTGAGAACAGACTTTCATAACATTCTCACTCACTAGCAGGGAATTATGTCATCAACAGAGGTTGTGGGGGTGTTTTTTTACATAGTCTTATGTGTGAAAATACTGATTTGCTAAAATGGCCATTGGCTTAAATGGTGTTTCAGATCAAACAGGAGGAGAAAAAAACAGTATAGGAATCTCATAACCAGAACATGTGACATAGCAAAGGTGCAGCAATGCAGAAGCTCCTGTAGCTTTAAACACCAGGCTGTAGGCACCAGGCTGTGCAGCAGCCATTGCTCTCACCTAATACATACAACATTATTCACACAAAATTGAAAAGTTCTTTCAGACTGAATGTGGGAAACACAGGAGATCCAGAGCAGAGCATGTGCCTAATCACAGAGACCCACTTCTCTCTGTTTCTTTCATGAAACTCTGAAGATATTATTTTCCTTAGGAAGCATAAAACCGACCCATGATAGTACTAAGGAGAATTTTTTAAGACAAGAAAACAATTTAACTCCAAAGTCTCCCCTATGCCATCACAGGTCTAAGTAAAAAAAAAAAAAAATTGCCAAGCAAACTTTTATGCTGTGGAAATACGCACCTGAGGTAGAGCAAGCCTCTCAGTAAAAAGGTTCTTCAGGGATTTCAGTATCCCTTAGCAGAGCAGGACATTTGTATCACTGCTATCAGCTCATTTAGCTGTTAAATTTATTTTATGTTGTTCAAAGAGGGAATGATAAGAAGTGCTTAGGAAACAATCATGTCTTTGGGCTGACTGCAGATGTTAAAGCTGCAGGTTTCTTCTGAAAACCATCTTCAAAATGGTACCAGATGAGTTCTGATTGTAAACTTCTGTTTCATTATTGTGGGCTGAGTGATGCCAGAAATCTACAATTCCTTTTAACAAACTGGTTTGCTTTAGATTCCATTACAATTTTATGTTTAATAGTCTCAGAAAGACAACAGGTTGGCGTAGGGAGTAATCCAGCTTAAAGTCCCTGTCTGTCATAGCGTTGTTGTTTTCCAGTCTGAAAGACACTTTTCGTTTCGTGAAGGTTAGAGTGGCACATGTCATGCTTTGCTTGGGGAATTTACACACTAAAGCAGGTCATGACCAGAAAAGGCAAATTACTAGGCTTACAGACAATTTTTTATTCAATATATAACTTGGTACTGGACCGTTACTTCAACTTAAATGTAGCAAAGTACTTTTCCCCTATTTTAAGCACCGTTTTTTCATTATTTTTGTCACATGATCCCTACCTTACTACTGAGCATGTTATTTGCTCTCCACTTGCATTTTGAATGGCTAGCCGTTGGGGTCATGCAACACTCTGCTATATCTGCATCTGGTCAAACTGTTCCTAGAAAATCATTTATTAAAATAATTTAACCTTTTCTCCAATTCTAAAAAATATCTATAAGAATAATGTGACTTTTATTACTTCATTCCTTATTCGTAATTGTTTGTCAGATCACTTATGTGAACAAATTATTGCCTGTGGATTCTTCTCAAAACTTCCAATCATTTCTCACCATCTGGCCGACAAGGCTGGCTTCATTAGTCACACAGCCTTATTTATATCCTTTGATAGGCAATAACCATCCTCTTGGAGAGTGAGCTGGGGATGTCCACTTTAAAAACACAATTCCTTTTAGCCTGAGTTAACTCTCACTAGTCCCACAAAGGGCTAAAACGCTCTCAGGAGCACACACAGTAGCCAGTATCTTCTGTGGGAAAACTTGAACCAACTCAGTTTAAAGAAACTGCCTAGCATTTACTTGGAAATTTTCTTATTTTTCTTTTACTTTCTGCACAAGAAAATACATCAGTATTCATACATGTATGTACAGTCTCTGTGCTCAGTCAGCTCCTGAATTGAACCATCAACTCATATAACCATCTGCTGGCTGTCTGGAATGCTTCTGGTTTGCTTTACATGTCACATAAACATACGTAGTTATGTTTGTGTGCTGGCATTTAATGACATGATGTACTTGACCATGAATTCTTTGCATTTCTTGTCTGATCCATGTAGTGGCTGAGGTAGTAAGTCTCTACGCAGGAGCACTCATAAACATAAAACATATATTACATATTTATAAATACACCTTCTGACACATTTCGCACAGTGTTCATATGGAGACATTACTTCACCCTTCTTGCAATGGTCTCCACATCAATGCACTGGTCTCGCTTTTGTCACACCATTATTTACAGATGTGATGAGCACTGTTGTGAGGGGGCAGCAGCATCTCCTTTAGGTCTTCTGCCCATGGACACCTGTCCTGCTGTGGCTGCAGGGCCACTGCTGGCTCTGCCCTTGCTCCTTGCCTTTCCTTAGCCAACTCTGTCCCTGCTAATCTGCTGCTGCTTTATTGGCTGTCCTGTCTATCATTCAGATGGATTATTAAGTACACATACTTGTGGCTCAACTTGCCAAAGGTCATGTCACTTTACCTTGTTCTCTGGCTTAGATTTTGAAGAATTTCCACCACCTAATTATCTCAATATTATTAATAATTTCTTGATACGTATTTTTTTCTATTAAACATTTTCATTTGGAATTCACACCTGAAGGTTTTAATGTACTTTTCTAACAGCTCTTTAAAAAGTGAATATCATGGTTTAGGAAATTATTTGGGAACATAACTTGGCATGTGAGCTAGGTCTAGCTACTAATTATCACGTGTTAATGCTTGAAGGGCCTGGCTGCTTTCTGAGCAAAGCAAATCGGTGGAGTTATGCCACAGAGTTCCCTTCCTGTGGATATCCTGAATTACTGAGGTGTGAGCAGGGAGCCTGGAGGTCCCGCAGGGTTGGTAAAAGCAAATGACCTCCAGGCCTGGGACTAGGGCTTGCAAAGTCAGGACATTCTGGGAAAAGACAAATAGCAGCAGCATTTAGTAAATAACAAGTAGTATGTAGTAAACACTAAGTAGTATTTAGTAAATAGTGGTACTTAAAAATGAAAACACCTAAAGTCTAAATGTACATGTGAATGACAAAGAACAGAGCCTGGGTTAGAAAGTCTGTGCATTTGTACTCCTCTCTAGGGCTGCTATGCCCTTCCTCCATTCTAGGGAGTCCTATCTTTGGAAGTGAAGGGCAGGGCTGTGATACTGCTTAAATTCAAGGGAAGGCTTGGAGCACATCTCTCAGTGGGATACCACATCAGCCTCCTCCCAGGGATCTTCCAGGACTCCTGCTCTGAAACACCTGTGATCCCCCACCTGTGTTCGGGTGGCTCTTTTTATGCTGTTCTACACATAGTGCATTTTTTGGTGTTTGTTACCCTATAAAACAGAATCTTCTACTGTTTTTGTTTTGGGTGCATGAATGAAAAGTTAAGGGATAATTTCAAACCTAGATGATTCCCTGTATAAGTAAGTCTCCATCCTTGGGGTCATGCACCCATGCAAAGGCATGAATGCTTTTCCTGGATCCAGCTAAGCTATCCATTCATGACAGAACCGACAGTGTGCACTTGGTACACAAATGCCAGCACTTGGTTAGTTTGAGAGAATAATATTGTTTGAAATATTGCTTCAAATTAATATGCTTTGTGACTCAGAGAGTCACAAAGGGGAGACAAAGTGACAAAGTCACTCAGGGAGAAATAAAAAGATGCTGGGGGCAGAGCTTAGTTGTGAAGTAAGAGATGTCAATAGGAAGGAGTGAGGTCTAAGAGGGGATACGAAAGAGGAGCACACGGCTGTGTAGTGTGTGTGCTGTAGCCGTGCGATAGATGGATTCTTGACCAGGGGCTTAACGACCAGTGGTCCACATCCAATAAATCTTATCCACGAGGTTAACAGAAAAATCTTCCTAGTGAGAAATAATTGACTCTGCCTCAGGGCAAAAGCAAAAAAAAAAAAAAATTTCATCACACACAGAGCTGCAACACAGGACTCTAGTGATTCTTCTGTCACAGTGTAGCTAAGACTTTGATGTATCTTCCAATGCTCTAACCTCTGTCCTAATTAATTAATGATTTAAAAACTTACAATGGGAATACTGAGTTATCAGGTTACCAGAAGGATTAGGAGGAGCCTGATTAATATCATCTTGGAAACAGTCATAGGCATTCAATACGTGTTCATCCCCTGTGTGGGCCTTACCATTCTCTTTCAGAGCTCGCTGCCCCTGTATAATCAGGTCACATTTGCATCTTAAGCTAGTCCTGGGCAAATTCAAGCCACATTGGTCTGAACCCTGCTGGAAGGGATCTGGGTCACTGCATCTGACTCACTGCTGTGAGCCTACTGTGGACGTGGCTCAGTCTGACATTAGTGACCAGAATGTGAGAGGCAATAATAACTACAGGGAGCAGGGCATTATAAACCACAGGACAAGCTTTTCCTCCCTCCAGAAGTGCTCATCTTTTTCACTACATCAGAGCTTTGGCACTTTGGAAGAGCACCATGCTTGTAGAAACAAGTATAACTCAAGTATTATTCTGTGGAATTTATGCTTTCTGGGGTGGAGAGAGTTTCTTATTGATCATCTGGTAGCATGAGAACCCAGTCTAGCTTTCTCATGTATTCATTACATACAGAAGTGGTTAATCCACTTACCTGCTTTTTGAATATAGTAAGGTTCACCTTGTTTTCATTTTCATAGCTAACCTCTTCTGTACAGGAACCATTTTAATACTGTTTCCTACTTCTGCAGGTAGTTTACCATATGCTCTTTAATGAAAATCATCAAGTTAATATAGATGTATTCAGTTTTCTTGGGTGTTCACCTCAGTTCTCTGTTCTGTGTGAAGCTCTACGAGTGCCTTAGTCCCAGTGTGCGGCAAGGGCACCAATCAGCCATTAAGGGACATCTATGTCACAGATCTCTGTCTTTTACTTCTAGCAAGTCCTTTCAGCCAGGAGAGCCCTACCTAAACATCTCTTTTGAATTCCTCAAATACTGGAAACTGAGGCAAATATGTCTACTGAAAAACATCTGGAGGTTGTAGGATAATTTGCATGTTTGTCATTTTGCACGTTGATCCCCTTTTCATATGAAAACACAAAAACACTGTGCACTAAGATTTTCCCTCTTGTCTCCCTCCTTTGAAAGACAATGCCATACATATTAAACAAGAAACTAATTCTGCCAAAAATATGTACGTCTGGGGAAACAGAAAAAGCAAAGCAAATACTTCTTCATAAAATAACTCAGCTTTTGTTTTTCATAGCTTGGAACATGGGAGTTATTTTCAGTGGGAGCTTTTTGCTGGTTGTTGGTTTGTCATTTTATTTGTTGACACACAGGTTATGTATTGTTGGATGCAAGATTCAGAATTATAACAACTGCCAGAAAAGTACTAGAACTGTGGCTTAGCCACTGGAAATCCGTAAGTTTTAATCTTTACAGTGTTCTTTCATTTTTTTAAAAGATATCATTCTCTGTTTCATTTTCTAGAGGTGCATTACAAAAAATCTGGTAAGCAGTTAAATCAGTACACTGAACTAGATTTAGATAAAATATTAACTGTGTATTTTTAAGACAACCAGAAATTACATTAAAAACTACCAAGGTGTTACCACATGAAATAAGCCAGTTGAGCATTTCCTTATCTAGCTTTTATAGAACGTTTCTGTAGTGTTAAAAGACCTTTCTCATTATGGAGAGGTCAGCAGGATTAAGCAAAGTTGGATGACATAAATTCTCTTCAAGCTTGAAGGCTGAATTCATTTTAGTGTATCAGTCTGGAAGAGATGATAATCCTGATAATTGAGTTAATTTCTTTTTTTTTTTTTTTTTTAATAGATAGGTAGAGAAGGCAAGATATATAATCCTGCTATGATTCTGTCCTCCAATTAGAACAAGTTGTTTGGGTTTCACTGAAATGGCATCATTTTACAGCAAAATGTCAGATCTACTGTGTGGTTTCTCAAATCACATGTGAGGTAAAAAAGCATATGACCAGGCAGCAGAGTAGGTTCATTTGCTAGGGTTTTTTTACTGTTTAATTCTGTTTGATACAAATATATATTTATAAATATATATATTGTAAAATATATTCCTGTTGTTTTGAACAAGATGTCCCTTCTAACCCTTCAAACTCATAAAAGCTGCAAAGAATGAATTTGACAAATGTACACATACAAAATCAGTTCTTTTCCAACAAATTTATTATAAAGGGAAATAATCAGTTGCAGTCCACCTCTGCAGTTTTATCAAAATCACTATTTCATGGTCTGAATTTATTAAAAGTTGTACAGAATCAATGAACTTGGCCACAAAAAACATCTGGCAAAAGCACCACTAGAAATTTTCTATTACATTTTAGGCTGAAAGAAATGTAAATGACTGAGCTACGAATGTCGGCATAAGAGGGTTGGGAGAAAATGCTGACAGGCCTCTATCTCCAGTGATGCTGCCAGGTGCTGTTATAATTAGTTCTTTAGAAGCAAAGGACTGTTCATTTCTGCAAGCAGAGTAAAACCCTGTCTGAAGACCAGGTCTGTTAATTTGAGACTGAACATTGTTTCAGCTCTTGGTCTACTTAAGAAGAATAAAGAGCTTTTGGTAGAGCTCTTTGGTGCTGAATAAACGTCCTCAGGTCTAGACTATGGGTTCCCTTATTCAGCAGAAACTGGCAGGGATTTGAAAGATCTGAGAGTTTTCAGTTCATTTACAATGTAATTTATGAAATAAACTCCTGGACAGACATTTAAATCAGCAAACTGCTGAGAGAAAATGGTTTTTCATTCAACATTTCAGCTGTCAGTGTGCTAGATTCAGTAAGAAAATCACTCCTTTCTTTTAAAAGTTAGGGAAAAAAATGTGTGTAGCAAAAAAAAGAGCCCATGGGTAGCATTTAAAAAAAAAAAAAAAAGGCAAGAACACAAAGTATATCTTATTATGGAGATCCAGTAATATTTTGTAAGAAGACACAATCCTGACAAGAAATGGGTTGTTAGTATTCTTATCCCAGTCCCTGCTAGTCTTACCCTCTTAGCAAGTTGGACCTTTATATGTTAATGAAACACATATGCAAATATTTTTTACGCCTCAGGGTGAGTTGAGAGGCTGAATTAGAGCTATTCATCACTACTCACAAAATGCAGAAATGCATTTTCTTTTGTCAACTTACTAAGAAATAAAAATGTGGAAATGTAACTGCTGTGTGAATGAAGGACAATAGGACTGGTAGAGTTAAGTTATTCTTTAAAAAAATTATTATAAGGTTTGTATTCAGGGCAAAAATTTCCTTGTCTCCTACAGCAGAGACACTGTGCTTAAATTAGTAATCAGCTGCCACAGTGTCTCATAGAAAATCATGGGAAAACTCACCTTATAAATAATCCACAGTGGAGAGATTACATGTATAATTATAGAGATAGATATTGGAAGGAAAAAAGTTAAATTTGGTGGTTAGACATTTGCTGCAGTTCTGAAATCCTGCATCTCATTTTAATGATCATACATTATCCTCCACAAATGACATAATTAACTGTATGTCATTGCTGTAAAAGTATTCTCTTTGTCTCACTAAAAATAGTTTCCCCTAAACTAGAAGTAACAGACAGCCTCAAGGACCTTTTGTTTCCAACACTACTAGATTCTAAACAAAGCTGTAATGTCACATGGTGCAGAGAACTTCTGCTTTTGTGTGGTCCACATCAGGCTACTTTAAGGCTGCTGTGTTACGGAAGAGCTTAAACTCCTGAAGCTGCAAAAGCTGAAGATACCTTAGCTGTTAAATCATGCTCATGGTTACCCTCAGATATCTTGCCAGTCCCTTAAGAGCAGTTGGTACCTTCTGAGAACCAGTTGAAAAAGAAGATACGGACAGCTAAGTAAAAAATGTATCGCTGATGCCACCTAATAAGGGCTGTTGCTCGCTATGAGTGGTCTGATACCAACAAATAGAATTTTACACTTGGCGTCCATTGCCCTCAGTGCTAATCTGGAACAGAAGCTGTAGCACAAACTGGGAAGCTGGCTGTGAGAAATTTACAAGTTGAACAGAGAGAAAAATGTGAAGACAAAGCTAATAGGATTCCAGCTCTTGCAGCCCAGATACAGTCATCCTGATTTTGAAATAACATCTTTGCACCTTTATACATAAGAAATAGCTAAAACTTGACAAAACAAAAAACTTAGTGGAGGAAGAGAAAACTATGACCCACAGGCTGTCTCTGATCGTGAAACTATCACGCTCTGGAGCCCCCGTCCATTAACAACTGTTTACCCTACTTACTCCTGTCTTTGTTGGTTCTCCCAGTTGCAGGCTGCAAATCAGTCCTGCTTTCTCATTTAATCTGAAGTCTATTACCTACAGCTGCTGTCAAAGACCGGAACCTTTCATATGTTCCTCAGGTGTAGGGCTTCACAAATCACACCCAAGCAACAAAAGCACCAGCTCTCACAATACTTTTTAGAAGAGCTGATAGCCAGCAAGAACTTGGGTGCTCTGCTTCGTTCTCTGGACTTTTTGCAGTAATGAGAGTATCTGTTGTCTTCTAAAGGTATTTTTGCACAATTATTTTATGTATGATTGGTTTTGTGTTCAATACTGCTATTTCATTGTTTAGTCCCTTTGTAGTTTATAGCTTTTGCAGGATAATACTGAAAAATGTGAGATATATTAGATTCTAAGGAAAGTACAGGCTTTTTTTTCATTCTTGAGTTGTTTCTATTTTAATTGGGAGCCAGAAAGGTTTGTGTCTGTGTACAATGGTGTCTAGCCAAGAGACAACCTGACTGTTAGATAACTGAACTGCAGAGAAGGAAACACAGAATATCTTTACTTGTGCTACATGGTTTCCTGGCTGTCTCATAGAGTCACCTCTGTCATGGTACTTCCCAGACTGCTTCCCTGGTGCTGCTTCCTTTCTTCCTTCTGTGATTTTTTTTCCCATCCCTCTGAGGGTCAATTATTAGAAGTAAATTTGCATTGCAGCTTTGTAAACCTGCAGAGTTGAATGTGTGTAGGAAGAGCTTCCTATATGATCTTTGTGCTCCCTTGCACCAGCTGGGCCCTGGGGAGGGGGAAGATCAGGGAAGAGCTTTTGGCATTGCATTTTATTCAACTTTGAAGGTGAAATTGAGGTATGAACCTGGAAGGTAGGGGAGCGATGTAATCCCATCACTAGACAGTAAAATTGGTACAATTTTTTTATCTGCTCTTTTCTATGGAATAATATTTTTATCTCATAGTTGTTTTATGAATGAGATCCATACCTGCTTAAGCTGAGTCTGTCAGTAGTTGCTGTGACTTTTTATTTACTCTTGTCTGCATATAAATCACTCAGGTGATGCTGCTGACAGATCCTGGGGCTAAATTTAATAATGAAAGCATGTGTTTTCTTAAGCTGATTATCTGTGTCACCCTTGAAAATTTCAGATAAAATTTCTGCTTCCAAAGAAAATTACATTTTAAATACCCATTTTAGGGGGTTGTGTTTTCTGTATCTGTCTGGTTTTTTGCATATAGCTACATAAGGATAACTTCTAATGAAGTACCTTCTTGTGAGGGCCACAGTGACTATAGGTAGTCAAATAAAATGACTGTAACTGAAGATGTATGTTATGCAGCTGTGCTGAGACACAGTAAGAGAATCTTGTATACAAAGCTGCCCATATATTGCGTCTTGAATATTTTAACACAGAAGTTGCTTAATTTTTTCCCATCTCTTCGTTTGACAACACTTGCAAGGGTTCATGACTTTTCAGTGATAAACCTCCTGCAACAATTTATTATTATTTTTATGAAAATACAGACTAAAGGTGCATCCAAGACAGCAGTTACAAAACAGATGAGCTCCCAGGGGCATAGTTGCTTAGGATTGGCAGCTGATAAAGGAAGAAGCTTGTTTTGATGAAAGAATTTGGGGAATCTCAATGACTAATGACAACCAGTGTGTATAGAAACAGGATTATTTTTTTCTGTTTTTTGACCACTATGAATATTGTAAAGCTTGTTATCAAGATAAGTAGTTTGAAACTGTGTTAATGATTAAAGTGAAAGGAGACTGTGGGAGACAGAAGAGGAAGAAAAGGGGAATTCATACAGTGATGTGGGTGTTTTTTTTCTTTTTGAGAGCTTCATAAAACATAAAGGTGATAAATGCAGGGTAAAGACAGAGCAGTAGAAAGATTCTGGCAGAAGGAAGAAAAACATGGTTTGGCATTTACAGAACATCCACAAAGCTAGGCTGGAGAGCAGGAGTATACAGAGCATCTGAACGGCAAGAGCAACAATCTGTCTTAATTTGAGCCTGCAGCCACGTAAAATGGTACCAAGAATTAAGCTCCAAATATTGGAATAAATGGAGTCATAACTAAAGGAAAACTAATATGAGGAACAGATAGTGAAGGGAGCTCAGGATGGGAGGTATGAAGTAATAAAAAAGGACAGCAGAGGCAGATAATAGGCAAGTTGGAAACAGAGAAATGAAAGAGGCATTCTATCAAATACAACCCTCTGTCATTGATTTGTTTAACAGGGTGACTCAGAAAGGGCCAAGTCTTTTCCTTCTGGCATTAGTAGAACTCCAGTAAGCAACTTCACTTCTTCACCCATGCCACAAGGGAGACAATCAGGCCTGGCACAACTAATCTATTTGATTTTCATACCTTTTATTTTCCCCAGTAGTTTGTTGTTTGTTTTTTTTCTTTGCAGGCTTAAACAAAACCAAGAGAGATGTAAAGATTATTGATGTCAGGACTGTGTTGAAAGAAATAGGAAACAGTGGTTTTGAGCAATTTCTACGTTTACTTTTGTAGAAGTCAGCACTTTATTTGGCTTGTTGTGATGCTATCCTTTTTAATGTTAATTGTGCGTGTTTTGACCAATTTACTGTGAACTCTTTTCATTTTCCATGTTCAGGCTTTGCTCCTTGCATTCTTCTCTTTCTTGCAACTAAATTCTACCAGCTTGTATTGGTGGTTAAACAGAGTATCAGAAGCTAGACATCATCTTTAACCTTAATTTCTGTTCCAAAATGTAATTTTAACAATTAACCTTTTTATACAATGAATAGAAAGTAATGTGGCAGAAGTGACATTAAGAGGAAAAACTCTGCTGTTATTAAGACTGCTATCAGGATAAATTAGTATCTGCACAGATAACTGCTTTAGTCTTTTGAGCCTCCTCATGCTGAAGAGCAAATCCTTGCTTCCCCCACATGCCAGAAGTCTTAACTCTTTTGTGGAGTATCAGTAAGAATGTTGGAGCTCTTACTTGCTTTAGCAATTCGGTACAGGGGATTATTTACCAAGCACTAGTGTCTTGTCCAAATATGGTTAAGCTAAAGCATATGCTGGTGTGAAAACCACAAATTAGTTTTTTAATGATCACATAAAGTATGTGCTCAAAAAAACCCCATCGCTTTCTGTTACCGTAGGGTCAGATTGTAGTTCTGCAGCAAGCTAAGATTTAGAAAAAAAATAATCTGGTTTTAGCTGTAAATTAGTGTGTCAAAACTGCTGTTTGTTGAGATGAAGGAAGAAAGTTACACAAGGAAAATATTATACCTGTACCAAATGTGTCAAATAATACGAGGCAGTTAATGATTCTCCCTGTAGACTCCCCTGAAATGCTGGAGAGCAGTGTCCAGGAATATACACCCTTGGCAAGCAAGCATCCTGTGAGTTGGTTTAGTGTACTTGTTCTGTAAGTACAAGTCTTACAAATCATGCCAACAAAGATTTCTTCTTAAGGAAAGTACTCATGCACCAAAATGAACAGTATCATCAAACTACAGAGCAAGATACTTGGATTTCGAAATTGCTCATCAAGATGAGAGCATGGGGGATAAAAAAAAGGGGGGTGTGCCTCAGGGGAGCCTTTGGGAGAAATGGGGAGGGGAAAACTCAATTCTGTTAGCTTTGGCATCTAAATTGCAAGAATGGTTTCTGAGCAAAAGCTTTGTGAGCCATGGCTGAGTTATATCACCTTCTGCAGATAAGGGGCTGCTTCAGCCTGTCCTGCTCTATCTCATCTCCTGCTTTAGCAAATGTGTCTTTGGTCCCCTGCTTTGGAGGGGGATTGCTGGCCAAGACGTTATCCTGATGGGCTGGCTTCAGAGCTGGGACACGTTTGAAATAATTCCTGGTGGTACAAGTTTCTCAAAGGGATTGAGAGAAATGACAGGCAAACAGTGTATAAAGTTGTTCTGACAATTCCTGAAGATGAGGGACAATGAAACTTTTACACTTGGAATTGTGTTATCTAGGCTATTCTCCAGGGATGGGCCCTCCTGCCATGGTATTGAGCAATACTACTGTAGAGTTAACCCTTTCATCAGCCTAACAATTTGTACATAAAAGGCCACTGAGCAAGGCTTGCACCTGGGGCTAAGGTCTTAAATCTGGTAACATAATGTACGTTAATCAAGCACTTGTTACAGTAATTTAGAGATGCCGCTGGATATGAGGCCAGAAGGAACTATTAATATTAGCTGCTCAGACTTTCTGCTGTATTTATGCCATAGAAATACCACCTAGCAATTCCTATGTGAGGCCAATCTATTAAGATAAAATACAATGTTTAGGTGGTTAAATGGATTGAAAACTTAATGTGATGAATAATCCACATCAGCACTTGTTGAATTTAATAGGGAAAATAATTTACCTGTGTAACAATTGCAGCATATGTTCGTTTAAATTTGATAGATGGTGCTTCAAGTTTACTAAAGAGGAACGATCTGAAGTAGTGACAGAGCAGTTCATTTGCCTGAACAGTTCTGCTCATGCAGATTTAAGTATTTACTCTGCTCTACATTTTCTCTTGGTTCAGTACCTGTGTTACCTACCAGCTCTGCTTAAAAGAGTTGCATTCTTGGAATGTGATTGTATAGAGGCTACATTACCCACAGGTTTAACAAAATTTGTCCAGCTTTGTTTGAAAGTAATGTTGCCTCTGGCTGGATGCAATAAAACAGCTTTCAACAGAGCATCTCATGCTGGAAAAGCTGGCTCTGTAGGTGCTTCCAGGTGGACTGGACAGTCAGCTGACTTTTCCCTTCCTATGTAGACTGTCTTTCAGAAATATGAATTTTGGCTCTAAATGTCTTTACTGAGCTTGTACTTGATCCCTTATCTCAGTATGAGTAGTGACAATCCTATGATTTGACATGCTTGTAGACAAATATTCCTTAACTTTTCTTGGTCTTCAGAACTTGTCTTGGCTCACCCTGAACAGCAAAATCGTGAAAGCATAACTCCTACAGTTGGCAAAATTTTAAGTAACTGGATGTATGAACAAGATAGAGCATAATGTCTGATATTGAGTAAGTGATTCTATACCGCACAATTGTGTGAACTGGACACTTTCAGTAAAATAACTTTTGGAGTTTATGTGCATATTAGGTGTTTAAACATGTAGCTGAAATCTACTGAAGTCTGGGTATATGACTGAAGTTCTTGCATTTGACTAACAAAGGATTTTTTTTAAGGTCTTTTTATTAGGGCTGCCTAATGTTGCTGTGACAGTGTTCAGATCTCCCACTGACTTCACACAGCAGCTTTTAAAAACTCCTGATAATTACTTCCTTGAAGGGTCAGTAATGTTTAGTTGGCTTCATTTGCTGAAGCTTTTTCACATGCAGTCACAGATATTCTGCATCTATGAATTTGTGAAAAATATTAAATACAAAATATATTTTTGTCACAAAGGAGTTGAAAAATCAGAATCAACTGAACAATGAAAGGATGAGTTGTAAAAAGATTTGTGGTCCTGTAAAATCTGGATCAAAATCTCTTCTCCAAATGAACTTCCAAGTATCAAACTGGAGTATGAGAGTGCTTGGTATGAAAATGGGAGTATGAAGCGTTCAGAAGGAAGCAGGTTCTATTGATCCAAGAATGCAACTGGATTATCCTCATCTTCATAGAATCATTCGATTTTAGGGAACTGCTAAATGTTAATGAGGTTTTGGTTTTTATTGTGATATTTTCTCTCTTTAAAATGCCTAAATATTTTCTTACATTAAGGAAACTGAGGTCCCCTTACAGCAATTTAGTGGTTAAAGCTCATGTTCCTATCATAAGCAGCTTTGCAAGCCAGCTGTAGGCTTTGTGCTACACTACAGCTCTTGTGCCAAAGTTCAGCTTATAGAACAGATTTGTAGTCCAAATTTTCCACATGCTAGTATGGATATTGTATCTGATAACTGTTTATTGTAGTGAAGAAGTAATATTTGCTAGATCTTTAGAAGATTGCAAAAGACATATCAATTTGATAACTTCCTTATGTCTACACTGTTTTTTTAAAAGTTGTACTTAATGATAGAAGGGGCGCTTGTTCAATGTGCACAGGTAAGAAAATGTCATGCATTCTGAAGCCTAATGTTAAACATCTGTCAAAAGTGAGGTTTGGGGAAACAAATTATTATATGCTGTATACACTTATCTAAACAGTTGCATTATATTTCTAACATGTAAATTATATTTACTGAACAAGAGAAACTTTTAAAGTAGGAGGACCCCATGCTATGTTTTCTTGCTTACTCTGATTTCTTTTTACCTAGCAGGATACAGGCTATTAATGTTACTGCTGTGTTTTTTATTTTAATAGAAGTTAGAAGTGCAGTCACTCAGGCAACACTATATAATAACCAGCAAGATTGTAATAAACACATCGCCCTGTTAGACATACATGGAAGAAAATGTGCAAATAACAATGCAGTGGGTATATCTCTTGCAGGCTGCTGAGTCTTTTTTGTCACAGCAAATTAAAAAAAAAAAATCAATAGCAAACAGAATGAAAACAGGTGAGCAAGGAAACATCATCAGTGATGATCAGCATGTGTGGGAGCCAGGCTGGAAAGAGTTTTTATAGGAAAGATGTAGCTGGTTTTAGAGGATGAATTGTTGTGCCTTTAAAACGGAGACTTGTGTGGTGATTTGAAAGGGACCAGCCTGCACCTGTTGCATGGTTGCTGCTTGTATCTAACCAGCTAGCTTCTGGGGTCATGTGAAAGTTTCTCTGGGAAAGCACAGCATGTCAGATGATATTTAGCCATGAGTGTGTCCCACCCTTGACTGTGTTAGCTCCTGCTTAAGGCAAGAGCAATGTGTTGCTCTTACAGTGCAGGGGGTGCTACCTGCCTTGCACAACCTACAGGTGTTCTGCTTTGGAGTTGAGTCTAAACTCTAGCATCATTATCCTGGCAATTCAAGGTAACCCGAACTGCTACTGGGAGAGAAAATGGATTACTTATGGAGGAGGAGTATGAAAGAAGTATCAGAGGAGGGAAGTGATAAAGACCTAAATAGAGGTGTGGTTTTCCCCACTTCTAGGATTGGGACCGTTATTCCTAAAGATCTGTATCATTAGATACAGAACCACTTGATGCTGACAAACACAATCCCCTGGAGAGTGTGTCCTGACAAGGCCCAGCCATGCTTGGCAGTGCCATCTCCTCCAGAGCTCTCAATTATTGCAGGGGGTTTGTGCTCTTTGTGAACTCGAGTCTCGCATCCTTTTCAGAAGGAAAGCACACTGCTGGTGTATAGTGAGAGTAGGAGACAGATGACTGATGCTAAGTATTTCATTTGTAATGGCTGGGAAAACTTTGTGCTTCTTCATATTTGATCATTAAGATTTTTTCTTTTCTGTGAATAGAATATTTTTCAGCATCACTTACTTAAGTATAATTTAGCCTTTGAAGTGCTGAAGAGATGCAGCTAGTAGAAGGTGCTTAATGGAGGATCAGTCTTATATTTCTTTTTGGTTCATAAAAGCAGAATCAGTCTCATCTGCTCTGTGAGTGACTTGACTGAGCTATTTACTATTTGGATATGTAATCTTGTATTGATCTAATGTTGGCACTGAGGAGAGAGTTTATAGTGATACGGATGACGTGGGTATAAAAATCCAGTGTCGTTACCTAAGCCCTTTGCTAGCTCAGGAGCAAATCTGAGCTTAGAAGTGATCATTGAGTATTTGCCTGGCAGCCAGGGTGCAATGGGAAATGTTGGCACTGCAACAGGTCATGTCATGACCGTCACACTGAACTCTGCCTCTAATGGCAATGGAAACAACTTTCTCCAAAACTATTGCCACTGGATTACAACTGCACCATCATCTTTCCTTATCAGCTTGGCAGGTTTAGTACTGGTGGGTGTTTTTTTTTTACAGGCTTCACTGCAAAGTTTTGATCCAGTAGCTGATCCCATTGCACAGCATCACAGGCTTCCACAGGTCCAGTTGCACAAGGTTATTCCAACTGTGTAGCCCCATGGGGTTTTAGCTCTTGCTGCCTAACTGTGGGAGTGTGCTGTACAAGTTGCTGCTGATCAGAGCCCTGTTTAACTATTTTAATGTTTAAAGTACGTAAGATAAAGGAAACTTGCTAGAGGAGAAAGCTTGTAAGGAAAATGGTGCAAAAGAGGCCACTGGTATAAGAACAAAAGAGAAATTCTGTGATGGTTTGCATCAGTATAATTCTTCATAAACTCTGTCTTGTGTTTCTTAGTTTATGCTGTGCTTCTGGGGGATGGGAAGGGGGAAGAAAAAAATTCCAAACTACCAGGTGTCTAATTTCAGTGAAATAGGAAAAAACTGAGGTGAATTCTCAGTGGTGCCTCAGAATAGGTGTATGTATGAGCAACAGTCCTGTGCCATGTACCCAGCTGCTGCTGGCTTGAAAAGTTATGTCACAAAAATAAGTACAGGGTCAAATCCCCAGCAAAGAACAACCTGTCCCAAATCGATGTCACTTCAGACAAATATCCAAGAGGTCTGTTCCTTTTTTCATAGCACTCACTCAGCATATCACACCCGTAAAATATCATTGTGCTGTATTCAATTAGGATGTATTTCAATTCGACAGATGTACTAAGCAGCTCTGGAAAGATGTACAGATCCTCAAAATGTTTAGGGGATTTAACTCTGGAGACTTCTTAAAAGTTTAAGGGCAGAAAACAAAAGCTGGAGTTTTAAAGCATCTTATTTCTTCCCTGGTCTAAACCCCAAAGTTTAGAGAATGAAAAAATATAAAGTATTGGCTAAAGAACAAGCAGAAGGGAACAAGATGCTCTTGCAAACATCCCCACTATGTTACTCTAGCCATCATAAAAGAAGGAAAAATAAAACAACTGGTGCTTTGAGTGAAGTTTGTGGGGTTTTTTATTACATAAGCTAGTACTTGCTCTGTATCCAACAGCAAGTTCAAGGGGGACCAGTTTTTTATGAACTATTCACTGGTGCATCAGTCTCTTACATGGTAAAGACTTGGGATTTTTTCTGGTTAAACATAAATGTGATTCTTCTATCAAAGTAGATAATGTGTGTCATCCATACAAATAGCACATGCATCTTTGCTAAGCAACACTTAACAAGTTTTCTGTGTCATCCTCCTTTTATTTAGTACCTCTTACATTTGCTTTTCTTTCATCTCTGAAAGCACAGATCATTATATGTCATTTCTTAGTTCTTGATGTGAAACTGGAACTGTTGCTTAAAGTTTGTATCTTAGAATCAGTGAAATACTTTGCTAGCTAGACACATCTATGTTTTCCTTATTGGTTCTGCTCTCCTGCATTTTGGTGGGACTTCATGAGAGATTTTTAATATTCCTGATAGTGTTAGACTGACAAAGGCAGCTGAATGAATTCCCTCTATTTTATCTATCTGCTGAGGAAGTGCAAAGTTTCTAGAAGAGCAGAGAACCCTGATAATCAGGCTATAAAAATGTCTCATAAATTTCAGCTTTAGTATATGAGGGGAATTATTTCCTGGCCTCCTATATTACACATTTTATACTCTGTTTTATCTAATCTTACAAAAAACAAAGAAACTAATTACAATAGTTGAATGGCAAAAGCAATGTAGAAAGAATTTTATCTTCTGATTGTAGCTGAATTTTGTAAATTAATGTATTTCAGTATAGGACCTTTCTTCTGAAACTAAGCATAAGCTATTTAAACAATCCACTAGTCAACTGTTATATTTACCAGCCATCCAGTTAAAAATAATTATTGGTCACTTAAAAATCTTCAAGGCTGTTCTTGTTCTATAGAGGCAGTAAGAGTTGTGTGTCCCCAGCAAAAAGACTGCCATATTAGCTCAAATCTTTAAGCTTGTGTGTGTTCTAGATGTCTTGACTTGAAATGCAAGACATTTGAAGGTTAATGTTACTATAATCAATAATTTCAGAAAAACACGGTAAAATGTTAAAATTCTGCATCATTAATAAGGTGCATTTTGAAAATATTGTATATGGAAATACTTAGGTACTGAGTCACTTAGTACTTCATTTTATCTTGGAAAACTGCTTTTCAAGAAAGAAAATTGTTTCCACAAAGTAATACTTGGCAGACATTTCTGCTTCTTTGACAAAGACTCTGGAATAAATGATTCAGTTCTATCATTAATTTAAAAATAATTTGTCTTTCACTGACTTGCAAATATGCTGTTTAATTATGTGACAGATTTCCAGGGATATTTAAAAGAGATCTGTTTATATGGCAACTTCTTAGACTAAAGAACTACTGGAAAATATTTTTGTGACATGTAAATATTTTGTTGTAATTTAACAGTTTAAATGACATTCAAACCTCCAATAAATACATTATTTTCCAGTCCTGGTCAATTACGAGCATTCTCAGCCTTCATTTGGCTAGAAGATAGAAGTAGTATTTGCCTTTCAACATGAAGGAAGCTGGTTTTATCCTGAAATATTTTGAAACTTGTAAGAGGTCAGAGTGTGCTCATAGCTGGCTGGCAGCTGCCCCCAGTGCCTCCTCTGTCTGTAAACAGCAAAGATGACATCAGCTCTTGTTTCAGAGGAAAATGTCACAAATCCGGTGCTTCCTTAGCCCATATCTACTTTTGCTTCCCCCTGTTGGTAGGCAAGATTTACCATCTTAAGAAAGAAAAAAATCCTTTAAGGGCTTCCTTACCCCTATATCAGCACACTGCTTTCCCATCCTGATGCCTCTGTATTCTGAAGAAGCCATGAATCTTGTTTCAACTATGAGAAATATTAACAAAAGCCTAATACTGAGATCTGTCACTAATCCTGTTCTTTAAACTAATTTTGCCCCACAAACAGCTTTGTCCTCATCCAAGGGACCACTTGATGGGTCCTCTTGCAAACCCTGTTCACCATTTAGTTGAACTATGAAAGCTGGGGACATTGACTCAACTGCCCAAGGAGAAAGAACTTGACTCTGTGCACCCCATGTGCTGGTTCAGCAGTGTAGCTCAATCAGCAGCTCCCTTTGTCACTCCTGTGCTCTGGTGACATCTGCTTTACTATCCCAGTTGCAAGACCTTCTTATAGGTGAGGACAGAAGCTGAGGAATCTTCTTTTTCAATACAGCAATAATTACAAAGACTCCTACTGTGTTGTTTTGAGACTGTCTTGGTTTTTTTAAGAGTTGGAAACTTGCTTATGATTCAGATTCCTGGTACATCTGACAGAAGATGGATATGAAAGCCTAGCACCCATCTATATACTATTAAATATCAATTTATTGTGACAATATGATATTCTGTCTGCATTACCTCCTATTAGATATAAATTCAGAACAAAGGAAGGTGACCTGGCAAGATGAAAATAACAAATTTAGTACAAGCAGAGTAGAAAATGTAACAAAACACAATTTACCAAAGCGGAGCCCATGTCTGCTTGTAATGTATGCAACAATAACAAGGATTAATGCCCTCAAGAATTTCACACTGGAGGTTTTTTAAGAGAAGATAATTAACGGAATGCTAATAATTTGTAGTGTTACCTAAGATATGCTGTTACCTTATCACTACAAAGACTAGAATTTTTTTTTCCACATGCATTAAACCCTTTTTCAGTAAAAAGAATTACACTTCCAATAAATGCTTATCTAAAACCTTTGAAAGGGTGAAGGTAATATTCAGGAAACAAGAAGGCAAGCCAAAACAAAACCAAGCTCTGCTCTTTGTCATCTGATAAGCTGGCTGGTCGGCAGGGCAGCTGGGTGGCTGGTGCAAATTAATCTCTTGGTGTATTGCCCCAGTAGGTCCCTCTGTGCCCAAAGTAATTTACTCATAACTGCTAAGCAGCTACAGAATATCAGACAGTCCCTTTATCATCCTTTCCTCATGGGAGGATAGAAAAAAACAGACAAACCCAAAACCTTCTCCTGTTGAACAGGTAACTAACCCTGGGGACAATACTACAAAAAAACTTTAGCTGTATAAAAGTGTTCCCTGTATTCATGTCCTAAGCTTGCCATTCAACTTGCTGCCATGTGGATACCCCTGTGGTCTGGGTAAAGCCTTCCTCCCCAAGCAGCCAAGTGAATTCTATGGCCAGTCTTGCAGTGAAGTTGTAATTGGGAGTTTATGGTGTCACAGGAAGCTGGAAAGATCATCACCAGCTCTCTGCTTCAAAGACAGACATAATGTGAGGCTGAACTGTTCAAGTCCAATAGAATATTTAAGAGTATAATCTATTTAGAGTTCAGCATGGTATGTTCTTTCCTGGGTGTGAATGTCTGGGACAGCTCTCCAGCTGGTGGGAGCTGGCATTGTTTCACTTGCTTCAGCAGGGATGTGCAGATATACTGCAGTTGAGGATGAAAAAAGCTTTGCAGCTTGAGTGTACTTTCTCATGTATGGAGTAAGTTTTTTCTAATCTCAAGTTATAAGTGGAAGTTTGAATGTGGAAAGATCTTTCTTTTCTCCTTTTGACAAGGTTTCTTGCCTCTTTGAAGTTGAGTATATTAAAATGTCCTTCTGTTTTTTAATGTAAATTAACAGTGTTTCTGCAAGATGTCTGAGTACCTGAAGGTTCATAAGCAGGGTTCATGCTGTATCAGTTAGCAGATAGCTTACTCGTAGTTAACTCTGTTTTGACCTGCTCACTTTCCACTTGGACTTTCTCATTATCTGGCTTTAGCAGTATTTTAGTGTGTATTTCAGGATTCAAACCAGGTATCTTTGACGCACATTTTCTTTGCTACCATATATTGTGCCTACTTCCTCTGGCTGCTTTAACTCACCAGGAGGCCAAAAAGCTCTGTGGCCTGTAGCTGGAGCACTCTGATGCCTTTATGCAGCATAGCTTTAATGGGGAGGTGGTAGTTGGAAAGGCTTGGTGCTAGGATGGTATAGGGCGTAAGCAATGGTCTTACCTGGCTGTTGGGGCTGAGGCTGGGGGAACAGCTTCTTTGCCAAGTTTGGGAGCAATCCAGGAGTACTACAGTGGCAGGTGGAAGCCATGAGGCTCAGAGCTGGTTCTGCTGAGCAGACAGGGAGCTCTGATGGGAACAGTGCCATTGCTCTCTGGTGTGAAGCCTATTTAGCTGTCTCTGGGCAGAAAGTTTGTACCAGAGTAAGATTAATTCATTGCCCTAGTTCTGCTTAAATATGAAGTGCTTTCTGTTGTTTTCCTTTTAATCTTACATGCTATATGCAGCCCAAAATTATTCACTTAAAGCTATAACAAGAAGAGGAGAGGGAAGAAAAAAAGGTTATTGGCTCCCTGGGGGTAGGTGGAAGCTGGCTATATTAGATGATTTGATGTGTGACGCCACCACAGTCTCTAGACCCCCTGCAGTAAATTGATTGTCTGTTGACTGCTTGCTGTTTTTTCACCTTGTCACCTTTCACAGGTTTTCATCTGCTGTATTGTCAATGGAAGCCTCCTTCTATGACTCACTGGGAGAGGGAAAGCTAATCATTTTCTCAACCAATGTATCTTAGCTATCTTACTGAAAATCCCTTTCGTTTCACTTACTGGCAGTGGTAGGCACCAGTTGCGTTTAGAAATGCTCAGATCTACTTTATTCACAGCTGCCACTCATTGATAAATAAGCTATAAATAAAACAAACATTTTTAGTCTTTTCCCTTGTATTATTTCTGGCAACTTGTATACACTTCAGCAGATGTGCTAGTCCTTTGTAACATTAAGGAGTATTTAAATTCTTGACTAAGGGAAAATAAATAAAAAAAGACACTAGGAAAACTTTTTCTAATATTAGAGAGGAGTTGAGTAACAACCATGTGGGACCTAACGTAATACCTAGCTGAAAGCATTACTCTGTTTTTTTAACTGAGTTGTTATGGTTTAACTATACTCCATAGTCTTTGACACTGCTGGAGAGACAGGAAATACAAAAGGTCATTAATGATAAAGGTCTTTAGGAAGGCATAAGCTTAGCATGAAATCTATAATTCTGCTTTCTGGTCTTCTGATTCTAAACTAGAAGGAAACTTTTCAGTTTGAGAAATAAGGGGTGGGGGGGAACATTTGAAATGGTACTAATGTTCAGGGGAAACTCTTGTCCATTATGCATACAAATCCAGTGAAACTGAGAATTTAGGACTAGCTATTGAAGCTTAATTGATGTAGTACTTGAGCATTACTAAACGCATTATTGAGCTTACTTTTATGTTTTTTAACATTGCATCCTAACTTCCTTGGGAAAGGCTGTTAAAATGTTCAGATGCCTAATAGTACAGAGCACTGCAAGTAGACACAGTTGCAGAATATAACTCCTAGCTTCATAATCCAGTAGTTAGCCTTTATGTCCTGTGTTGTAAGCAGAAGTGTCATCTTTGACCCTCAAAACACTGTATCCAACTTATGCCTGCCAAACCGTAAAGCCATTGCATAGCTTGTCTAGTTTCCCTTTCTTGAAAGGGAAAGCAAGCAAGCTTCCTTCTTACCCCACCTTCACAACACAAAGGTTTGGAGACTACATACTCGGGTCGTATTTGAAATTCATTATTGCTTGAGCTACAGTGCATCTGTCATTACTCCCTTTCATCTCCATGCAAAGCTGCCTGCACAGCTTTCAGATCTTCTCATGAGCATTACTATGACTTACTCAGAATTGCTCACCAACATCACCTCAGGTACACTGTGTAGAAAAGTTTTTATTGTGCACTAGGTCTGTTTCAGAGGTCACTTACTGCAGACTGAACTTCTGATCTGAGTTAAAAGAAGGCTGGGATGAAGGTAGTGCTCATGTACAAATGACCTGGTGAGTTAAGTACCAAGGAGGTAAAAACTAGGCATGTTCTAGGGTGATCCTGGCATGTGCAAGACTAGCTGTATTTTAATAAATTCCTAGAAGCTTTAGAGGGCTTCCCAGGAGTACCTGTGGGAGAATTAAATGCTGGCTAACTCTTTAGGATGGAGCTCAAGAACCAACTATGCTATGTACTGGTACTGTGACTTTCACATAGAGGCCTAACACATTAATACAAGGTGTAAACCCACTTCCTGTGCTCAACTGGTTAAATTGAAGCTGACCTCTGACGTACCTGGCATTGTTTGTGTGACAACTATCTTAACTAGAAGGTGAGAGTGAATCCACCCAAGGAACCCTGGAGCAGATGGTGCTGCAGTAGCACAAACCACCCAAGGCCTCTGCAAGAGGGGAACTGTGCTATTGCTCTCTGGCACAGAGGGGAGAATAAAGCTTGACAGCTTGCCACCATCAGAAAGACACAATAAACCAGTTACCAGGGAGATGCACACCCTGAGCCTCTGCTGAAAGCCGTTTTCACTCAGTGTTATTTCTAGTGTTGGAAATACAAAAGTTAGTTTTGTGTATTTTATGCAAAGCGGATTGAAGTCGACGTCACACTGTTTGGCTTCCAGCAGTTGAAGAGAAAACACATAGAGCTATAAACAAATTTATTTTGAGCATTTTTCTAAGGGGAAAATTGAGCACCTGAGCCAAGCTGTTGGTTTGAGCAGTGGACAGATTTAGGTGAAAAAGTCACTGTACACTCCAGGCTGAAGTAGTTGCAGAGTTGCACCAAGCTGTTACCCCCTCTAAAGCCTTCAACAGCCCTGGGGGTTAAAAACGAGCCATTTCAGCTACCTCTTGCCATAAAGAGGCACTACAGTTGTGAGGTCACCAAACATCCTTGTAAAATCCCTGTTCCTCAGGGCTCAGAGACAGAAAGGATTTTCTGTAATGTGCTCTACAGAAGAGAAAATAAGTAATTGCAGCTATTTTGTGTGTTTGTGCTAGTGAAAACCTTGTTGACAATGTAGCTGCTTTACTGCTTGTATTTTGAGCACTAAATTTTAGAGTAGAGCTTGTTGGTCCCTGGCACCCTGTAGTATAGTAGATGTTTCTGTACTTTGTATGCAGTGGATGTGGCATGTTATGAATGAAAGTCAATGTTATGGCTGACAAAGGCAAATGAGTGTATGCAGTGAGAGTCACTAGAAATAGAGAGAAAAGGTTTCCTGTGTTTTAGATTTTAAGTGTTAGTTCTAAAGGTGCTTAATGGTGACTACAAACAAATGTGAAGTATTGCATGAGCTTCAAGTTCTAAACCATGCTTTCAAGTTTTGTATGGGATCTACAGCACCACAACCCTATGCTACTCCATTTCACAAGAAAATGGCTTTTCCCCTGTTAAGAGCTGAGAGCTTCTTCTCTGGAGATTTCTGCTGGATACAAATTTCACAGTCTATAGGACTCTTGCCATTGTTGAATAAGCATGTGATACCTCACAAACATCCATGCTGCTGCCTGCAGCCCAGCAGTACCTGTGAAGTGCTCTGTGACAGCAATCCAATATCCTAGGCTCTCACTTGACAGAGGCCAGTAGGGCTGGAGCCATCCTGCTCCAGTGTCATCCCTCCTCTCCTGTATGTTTTTACAATTGACTTCACATTTACTCAGTTAAGTCACAGGAGAGACTTCTTCCTTCTGAAAAGCATTTGTCACCAAGCCTTGTTCTTTTTTTTCCTCCCCCCCTTGGAAGGTTCTTTCTCTGTTTTCTTATTGAAATCTATATGATTTCTGATAGCCCCTCTAATAATGGTGATTTCATCTCTCCTTTGATGTATTCCAGAGACAAGTGACATCAGCTCTGTGCCAGTCCTTTCACCTCTTTCCTTACTGCATTAGTTTGATTATTTGAGGGTACTGCATGTGCTGAGTGTGCTGTAAATTAATGTGTGTGGTGTGTTCATAGCTCCAAGCACAGAACAAATACTGAGTGCAGAAGGCAGGTGGCAGGCTGCTGTTGTTTAATTTCACAGTCTGGTATTTTCATTGCATGAGAAATTTCATCCTTGAATTTTTATAGCTATTAAGAGCTTTAGGTAATCAAAAGCAATTGTTAAGCAAAACTTGTTTGATTCTGACAGATGACTTTCCCTTTCTCAAGGATCTTCTGTCACCTGTATCTCTATAGAAAAGAAAAGTGTGGCTGTTCCCTGCTGGCTCTGTTCTCCATTCCTGTTCCCTGGGCCACTTCTCAGTTTTCTGAGATAACAGCCAACTTTTGCCAAACCACATCCTTGGCTAAACCTCCCATCTGCAGGGCAGAACCCACCTAGCACTAAGATAACACCTCGGCTTTGAACTGTGGAGTATGTGGTATCCCATCCGTCCCATACAGGTATGGCTGTTTAGCCATAAATGTACACTTTGGCTGTTATTAGAAGAACAGCAACAGCCACTAGCAGTACTTGTTTAAAACTTGAAGCAACTGCAGTTGCTCTAAGGCTTCCTCTTTCTGTTTTTGTTGCCTCCGGGGGAGCTCCCCTCAGCATACTGTTATGACATCTCACTCCCACCCTCTCACGCATCTGGCAGATAGTAGTCACCAACTTAATGCAAAATTGTGAAATTATAATACTCTCCTCTCTTAACTGCTTCAACTAAGCTACCATCTTACAGGATAAGTAACTTCTCTCACCCACAGCTTGTCAGCTCACAATGGTGCCTCACCAGCAAGTAATTTTAACGCAAAGCAATCTTTGCAAATGGGACCTGTGGATTATTTTCACAGTGAAAATCATTAGCAAGCATAATTAACTAAGACTGTGGTGATGAATAGCGCTGCACTACTGATCAGTATAATAAAGAACAGAAGCCACTAATTACAGATAGCAAGCCTTGAAGCCAATGAGAAATTTAATTTAACGTTGCTACACAGACTCCACACAGTCTAATGTAACTTTGCAATTATCATAATAAAGTCTTGCCACAGATGATGCTTCTGGGAATGTTCCAGGTACAAGGATACATGTCCATCAGAATAAAAGGGTTTTTGATCTATCAATTACAGCATGTTGGAGAACAGGTTAAAAATCATATATCTCAGCAGTCACTTGGCTTCTGCAGTCCACAAACAGGTCCAGAGCTCAGATCCATTTTCATGAGCTCCAAGGGTCCCAGAACCTCTGAGCAGTTTCCATAGTAGCAGCTCAACATTGTTAGAGGTGTTACATGTATGTTTTTTTACTTAAGGACATCTCAGAACATCTAGTTCACTCTTTCAAATGCTTTTTTCACTTGGTGTGTGCCACAGTCCATCACAATTAAATGATAGATGCTGGGGAATGAGAAGTGATGGAAACCAACCTTATTATCCCCACATGTATATACAGCCAGGTGTGTTTGACGCTGACTGTGAAACAGCCTTCAGCATGTTGTTTTTCAGACTCTGAAAGAAGCTGTGTAAATTAAATGCTTGTGCTGATAACTGCAGCTATGACAATGACTACTTCCACAAATTAAGGCAGACTGTATCTTCTGTCAGCTTTCCAGCCTCCCTTTCACATGCAGTTGAGTAACAGACCAAGTGAAGAAGAAGCAGTGGGCGTTTCTGGTTTTACATCTATTTGATCATGTGTTTTTGAAGTATTTTAACCCACTGCATTTTATCTTTGATTACAAAATGCAACATTGATGAATAGTGTCCTGATACACGCTGTCTTGTGCACAGATTAGGTTTCCTGTAGTGACTGCAGGATTTGGAGCTATGTTAGTAGAATGAAGCTGGAATAAGTGGGATTTGCAGTAGCATAGCTGTTTTTTGACAGGAGTATTGATTGCTCTGCCTCAAGGTCCTCCTGGAAGGTATGAATATCTAAAAGGAAACACAAAGAATAAGATACAGGAGTCCTCAGAACACTTAAAGGCTGGCTAAAAACAAGTAGATAAGATACTGTTCTCTGTCTAGTCTGTAATGGATCAGCATTAATATGTTTAAATTGCACAAATTTAAGGAAAGCTATCTATCTGAAAAGTGATGGCATGGTAATTTGAATAGCTATTAGTTCAGATGGCTTTTTGAGGAGGCTCTTAAAATAAGGTAGACAAATGCTGTCAGCAAATGTCTGGGTTAAAATGTTCCTGCCTTGAGGGAAAGGAACAGACCACATGGGTTTGAGGCCCCTTCTAGGCCTATTTTGTATATTTTCCTGTAATTAGTGGTCAGGTGAGCAATAAGCTTTGTATGTGTCATCTAAAGCTCCAATGCGTTTCAGGATTTCTATTCCCATTTCTGCAGTCTCCAAGTTAGCTACAAAGAGCTATAATCCTCAAAGGGGAAAAAATATCTTAAAGGACAGGCTAAAGCAAAAGTGGGGGAAGTTAGATTAAAAGGAAACCTCTGAAAGCTTACTTAGCTGAATTGGTGTGGGGAGTTAAGCTGGATTCTGGCCAGGTGCTGTGTGACCCTTGTGCAACTTTTGAGTGCCTCTGTTTGCACTGAATTCTTTGATTTTATACACTGAGTGCAGTGATAGGGAGTCAGGGCTCAGGAGCTGTCTATCACTGCATGGTTTTCTTGGAGCTGTGCACAGAGGATCTAGACCTGTGATGGCACCTATCTGATCCTGCAGATCAGATACAAATCCAGGGTCAAGTTGGTGCCTCACCATTTGTGTTTGCTTTCTTATTTAATCCATATAAGAAGTCAACAATCCTGACTGAGTGGCTACAGTAAAAGAAACAGTGCAGTGCTTGCATAATGCATTCTAGTTTCGTATGATCTCATTGGTCTGAAGTGAGCACAGCTGACTTTCCATAAACTTTATATTTTGTTAAGCTGAAAGCACTGTTTCTAGTGGCTTCTATTTGCAGTGGCAGTCTTGGAAAGGCAGTTTCAGGAGGGAGTCCATAGGAGAAATAAGAAGAGAAGGCTAGTAATAAGCTCCATTAACACCTGATAATTTAATTAAACTTCCAAAATACATTTGAAGTCAGTGTGACCAGTGAAGAAAAGGTACAGATTGATTAAACTATTACCGTTTACATAATTTGATATTAATGCAATAATACAAATGAGTTTAGTACTCATTAGAGCATGACGAGAGCAAAAGGTTGAGGTCTGCTGCTATGGAGAATATATCATGATCAGAGGGAGAGTTACAGTGCAAAAGTAGGTTAGTCTGAGCCTAAGATGTCAGCGCAGTGCTTGTACTTAACAAAATACCACTCTTGCTGTTCTTTGTGGTATTTGTTACTTGTACAGCGGGAGAGTTGTAGGTGAGGATCTGAGAAGTAACGTTTCCTCCATAACAGAAAAGGGATCAAGACTTGTGTTTTATCACTAATGGTAAAAAATAAAAAACCATGGCATAAAATGTCTCACAGATGAAAATTTTCATGAGTTTTACTTTTTCTATGTCTGTAGTTGTGTGAAGGAGAGAACCGAGATATATTTAAATACTCAATTTATCCAGAACAGGTAATTAGGCTCACTCAGCTAAAATAAGCTTTCTTTCAGAAACTTGTTTTGATATACTTAATGTTGCTGGAATGAGCTGGGTTAATTGCAGCAAATTGTCAATCATCTTGTTTCACTGGAGCAAAAATAACTTGTAGACTTTAGTCACTTCAGTTATTTTCAATGAAGATTTTTAGA
The DNA here is from genome assembly GCF_020740795.1 of Apus apus. Taxonomy (NCBI): domain Eukaryota; kingdom Metazoa; phylum Chordata; class Aves; order Apodiformes; family Apodidae; genus Apus; species Apus apus. The sequence continues at coordinate 30,537,640 of NC_067287.1, read as the reverse complement.
CCTGTCGTCAAAACGTAAATGACAGTAAAATACATGTTTTCAGATCAGACGTATGTGGTTTTGACTGCAGGGGAAAGAGGACAGAAAAAGTGTGTATGATGCCAAAGGCATTGGCCTGGGAACTATTGAGAACTCCCATTTCCAGGTCTGTGTAATTCTGTGTAAACTGGAATGAAGAGACTTGCAGAGAGTCAGATAGATCCCAAGATTATCTGGGTCTCTTACCTTCTGGGGTAATGTCCTGATCATAGAACTGTTTGCAAATGCCCTCCCCCAGTTAGAAAGTTTAGAAGTCATGGATATGTATAAATATCATCAACATCCCACTTTTATTCTAAAGCAGAATGGAAGTGACTCTCCAGAAATTTCTGAAGTTGCTACCAAACAAAATTGTCCTTTTCAGGCCTACAGTTCAAGAGCCACCTCACTTTTTTTACATCTCCATTTGTCCTTATACCTGGAACATTCAGTAAAGCATCAGAAGTTTTTATTCTAATGGCAAAAGTATATTACGTAGAAAGGAAAGAAAAGAGGTTTTTTAATTGATGTTTTCATATCAACTACAAAATAAAATGTATATCCCGTTATAATCTTAGAAGAGGAGCACAGGTTGTAAGTAAAGGGAGCAGAGATGAAGTAGCTTACCAAAGAGGTATGTTGTAATCCCAGAATTTCTTCCAGCGAAGTTTATTATGTATGTATTATGTTTGAAATAAGAAAATGCCTAAAATTATGTCAAAAGAATTACAAAATGTGTTCTGGACAAATCTTAATTTCCATCATCAGCTTTTATAGTAATATCTGTAGTAAGAAATATCTAGGAGACAAAACATCCTATAAAATAAAACATTTGGGTAAATTTTGAGGAACCTCCTATGTGTGCTGCTGTTTCTTGACACATTTAAGTACCTACAGACTTTTAAAAACAGTGTCAGGGCTTTGAAATGAAACTTTTTTTTTTTTGACAGCCAAGAGGTGAAATTCCAAAAAGATAACAGGATGCTTTTAAGGAGACAGTACACAATATCTCTTAACTGAAAAGAGTTTTTATTGTGCTGTTTTCAGGCTGGTCACTCAGGAATGGAGACCACCCAGAGTTTCTGGTCACATGGAATTACATGCACTCCTTGCTCACTAGTGAGGGAATGATGTGGAAAACATTAAGGGCACCATTTCACATTCAGGCAAACCGTGACCACCAGCAAGAGCTCTCTCTCTTAGATGGTCAGTAACTGTATTTAGAATGGCTTTTACATCTGAGACAAGCTCTGAGCAAGATTGATGTGAAAATCTCTGCTAGCCAGTGCTGGTCAGTGGTGACACTTTCTTTCCCCAAAACTGGGTTTCAGGCTCTCTCAATAGTAACAAGCTGAGCTGGCCTTTGCTGTCCTGCAGCTACAGCTCCTTCAGTGCACCAATTCAAATGGGTAAGTAGGATAGCTAGATCTCTTGCTTGATATGTGCCAGAAAGAAATATTTTTGTTGAAAGCAAGCAGGAAATACATCATTATTCTGTGGATAATATACCTGGAAAAAAAAAAAAAAACCAACACATAATTGAGAAGGTAACCAACCAACTAGAAAAGCTAACCACCCACGTTTGAAATATTGATTAGAAAGAGATGGTTTATGTTCTAGGGTTTGGGAAGGTTGGAACTGTAACACAGATTTCATGGTAACAGATTGATTATGTTTTTTTTATTATTTTATGGTCCTCTGGATGGTGATCAAGGTAACATGTTCAAAGAAATCCTAACCAATATTAGCATAGATGGTGAAAAAAATAAACTTTTATGAGCTTGCATAGACACTTCTTGACAGAAGAAACCCACATCATTTGAATTTCTATTTGTAACAAGATTAAAAAATAGGTATGGAAAGTGCAAGCTGGTCCACAACTCTCCAACCTAAAGACCTCTGCTGCCACCGGTAGCTGCTACCAGGCAGCAGTGGTGGTTGGATTTGAAGGCACGGTGGGCAGTGGCTCCCAGCCCCAGCCAGGACAGATCCGGTACCACTCCTGGTGCTGCTCCTGGCACCGCTGCCATGGCTCCCTGGAGGAAAAAGGCTGGTGTGAGCATGTGCAAGACCCCAGAACTGGACACAATACTCCAGGTGGGGTCTCACTAGGGCAGAGTAGAGGGGGAGAAGAACCTCCCTTGACCTGCTGGACGGGTCAATGACTAATGACACTCATTTTAGCACACCCCAGGATACCATTGGCCTTCTTGGCCGCAAAAGCACATTGCTGTCCCATGGATAACTTGTTGTCTGCCAGGACTCCAAGGTCCTTCTCCAGAGATCTGCTTTCCAGCAGCTTAGCTCCTAATCTATATTTGTGCATAGTGTTATTCCTTCCCAGGTGCAGGACTCTACACTCATTCTTGTTGAATTTCATTAGGTTCCTGTTTTCCCAGCTCTCCAGTCTCTCCAAATCTTGCTGAATGGCTGCACAGCCTTCCAGTGAATCAGCCCATCCTTCTAGTTTTGTATCCTCAGCAAACTTGCTGAGGATACACTCTGTCTCCTCATCCAGGTCATTGATAAAGATATTGAACAGGACTGATCCCTGAGGGACTCCACAAGTTACAGGTTTCCAGCTGGAATCGGCACCATCGATTACCACTCTCTGGGCTCTACTGTTCAGCCAGTTCAGCCAGTTCTCAATCCATCTCACTGTCCACTCTTCTACCCCACACTTCCTGAGCTTGCTCATGAGGATGTTATGGGAGACAGTGTCAAACACCTTGCTAAGGTCAAGGTAGACTACATCCACTGGTCTCCTTACATCTACCCATTTGGTCACAACATCACAGAAGGCTATCGGATTTGTCAAACCTGATTTCCCCTTGGTAAATCCATGCTGGCTACTTATGATAACCTTCCTCTCTGACATGTTCATAGAGATGACCTCCAGAATGAGCTGCTTGATGTTTTTTCCAGGTATGGAGGCGAGGCTGACTGCTCTGTAGTTTCCTGGATCATCCTTCTTGCCCTTTTTGAAGGCTGGAGTGGCGTTGGCTTTCCTCCAGGCCTCAGGCACCCCCTTTGTTTGCTGTCATCTTTCAAAAATGATGGAGAGTGGTAGAGAAACATAATCAGCCACCTCTCTCAGCACCTGTGGGTGCATTCCATGGGGGCCCATGGATCTGTGTATGTTCAGTTTATCTAAATGATCTCTAACCCAGTCTTCATTGACCAGTGGAGAGTTGTTATTCCTCCAGGATTTGTCTTCCAGGGTCTGGGTTTCACAAGGCCTGGTCTTAGGAGTAAAGACAGCAGCAAAGAAAGGTATCTGTAACTCTGCCTTCTCTGCATCCTCTGTTACCAGGACCCCCACCTCATCCAGCAGTGGGCCACTTTTACCCTATTCTTCCTTTTACCACTTATGCATTTGAAGAAGGCCTTCTTGTTCTCTTCCTTAGACAGGTTTAGCTCTAAGAGGGCCTTGACCTTCCTTGTTGCCTTCCTACATACCCTGACAACGTTCCTATAGTTCCCAAGTGACAAGTCCTTTCTTCCACAAACTGTGAACTTCTTTCTTTCACATGAGAATCTGTGTTGGTTCTAAGAAAATCTAGATTATGACTTATTCTTTAATTTTCTCTGATTCTTTAAAAGAACTTTAAAAGTGGAAAATGCTGTGAGGTTTTTGTACTCTGGGTTTAAATTGCAATTAGATTCCAGCTGGAGACTGCGAAACACAGCAGAACCCCTTACAGGGAAAGTATTTGCCTTGGCTTCTATTTTGAGATTCCTTAGCAATATCACCTTGTCACAACAGCTGTTCTGAGAGCTGGGATTGGTGTGAATTTCTCCTCCACTGCCTGGCAAGCTTAAAAGTTGTAATACATTTTCGGTTCATTTTAGGTTCAGGTATCGCTAGGAGCAATCTTCTTCATGTTCATCAAAAGGAAAGAGATGTGAAGATTGCAAAGCAGATATTCAGAAACTTATGCAGGCTGCTCTCAGTTGGAAGCCTCAACTGGGACTTTATTGCAAAAGCATGAGGCAATAGAAGATTACTTGCTAGATCTGCCAGGATAAATGTCCAGAGGTGCAAAGCTGCTGCTGAGCCACTGACAAAATGGGTAAGCTGGTGGTAGGCCTTAGAAAAGGTCCGAGTAAACAAGAACAAATTTGGTTCATGTACCATTTCCATGAGTTGCTAATTCATGATCTCATTTGGCTGCTGAAACCTACTATAAATACCAGGTCTTTAGTTGTGCTCTTGGAAAACAAATGTTTTCAGTTAGAACGTGGTAAGCCACTGTAAACAGGCTGGGCTAAGTAGGTACAAAAGGTTTCTTTTTGTGACTCAAGTGTCTGGCATGGTGAATAATAGGGACATTTAAGATCATTTCTCTAATAAACTTGCCTACAGGCTTCTGCCACTGCTGGCTGTCCCTTGCTCTCATTTATCCATTTAGTTTTGTGACAGTCTAAACCAGGAACATTTTTTGCTGCAATAGAGAACACTCTGGGGTGTCTGTTTGTGTGGTACTTCTAACCATGACTTCTAGAAGCTTTCTTAGTTAAACAGCTGAAGTCTTGAGGTTCAGCACAAATATTCTCAGTGTTGTCATTCTAAGTAGTCTGCCCCATCACTGAGATCCTTGAGACGAATAGGTCAAGTGTCTGTTCCATCTCTGGAAACTCTTCTGGCCTCTCTGCACCTCAGTGCTGTCTGAGAGTATAACAGGTGGTAGCAGCTGCTCAGTGCCAAGGATGGCTGGGAGCTGCTCAGCTCCTGGGGCAAAGGCCATCTGTGAGTGCTTGAGATGGAGACATACCAGCAACAATATGATAGCGAGAAGATTGTTTAAAAAGAAAGCAAGGCTTGTTTAAAACAAATAATAAAATATTGAAGTTCCAATTAAGTATAGACTCTTCCTTTGCATCTGAAGAGGTTGAGTTCCCATTGCCTTTTTCTGAAAATGCAGACAAACACTTCCATGCTTATGGAATGTAGCTGTCTATTGTGAATTCAAGTTTCCTGCTCTGAGCATCCCTCGTAAGGTGTAACAACAGAGCCTTACAACAGGCAGCTGAGCATCTTGGGGCTTATGTGCTATGATTGATTGACTGGGCCCTCAGTGCTGCAGCCAGCTTGGTGCAGCTTTCAGACTAAATATCAGCATGAGTGTAAAAGGAAAGGGAATATGCTTTCATGGTTGTTGCAAGTCTTCACATCAATTGTTTTATTCCTGCCAACACTTACAGATGTGAACAGAACAAATCCCTATATCCTACATACCTTTTATCACTTTCTCTGGAAACTGTCTCAGTAACACCAAAAATCCTATGTGAGAAGGAGAGACTGCCCTTACGTTACTGATACAGTAAATCCCAGAGTCATCAGCTTTGTAAGAAAGTTAGGATTTCATTTATTGCTGCCTGGCACAGAGGCAAACAAAGAATCAGAAATAGCTCTGGGGTCTGCATTTATTTTTGGCCTTAGACTTTTCTTTAACAGATCTATAACAAAGTCAATGTAGACTGGTTTAAAACATGAGTTGTGACTATGCATGTATTTAAATTCATTCTGGTTTTGGAGAACATCTATGTAGCACTATTTAAAGCAGGTAAATATCAGTTTTTTATAATGGACAGAGACTAGTTAGATATCATAAACATTTCTGATATTGCTATAAGAATAAAGCAAATAATTCAAACAGATGGGCAATCTGTTTCTGAAAAGTGGGATTGAATAGCTGTGGTCTGAATAAAACCATTATTTGCACCTTTGCCATTTTGCATATTTATTTTAATTTTTTTTTCCAGGTACTTAGTATTAGGGAACTAAAGAGCTCTTCCAAACACTTACTTTGGATAGCGTTGAAAACAGTTTCACAGGGAAGTCCTCTGTGAACTGAAAGAGATCCTGTCGCTTGATATTTTTATTCATGAGCAACGATTTAACCCAAACAGGTTCATCATCTTTTTCTGCAGGGCTGTGAGGGTGTCTGGGTCCTCTGCAGATTACCACAGAGTTAAAGTTTGTTGTGGTGCAATTTTGCAAGCTTAGACATGTTCTCCTTGCCTAGGACCCCTTGGTCACCTCCGGTCATTGTGGCTCTCTGCACCCATGGGACATGCAACTGCTGTCAGCTTCATTGCTGATGAGGATGCAGGCAGCCATGTACTGGTCTAGAAATGCAACAAGGTGCTGCAGGTTCTGCTGAGCCCTCTTCCTGTTTAAACCTGGTAATACGGAAGGTTGAAAGGTAAAGGTTTTTAAAAGGCACATCTGTGGACCATGGTTCCTGCTAGAGCAGGAGTTCTCATGCTGAAAGCACAGGGCAACAAGAAAAAGGGTGGGAAAGAAAATTAGAGCCACTGCTGGGATTATCTTTCATTCTAGAGAGTTCATGCCTACAGTGAACAGCTTTGATGCCAAGGGAAGCTGCTCATTTCGAAGTACGTAGATAAAGCAGAAAGGAACTCACATCTGCTCTATTAATATTTTAGTTAGTGCTGGATTTCTCTAGCTCAGTTTGGCAAGTCATTTATCTTCTCTCATTAGTGATTAAGTGTATCTGTGCAAATATTTTGTTCTCTAACTTTTGCAGGATTTTTTTTTCTCACTCTGCACCAAAATACCTTTTTCTTGTCTTTTTTTTCCCCCCAGAGAACAAAGAAAATAGATTTTTCTGACCATATGGCTGCTGCAAAGTGGTTTCCCTGGCAACTGTAACCTACAGAACTTCTTAAAACTTTTTCCCTCTGTGGATATTTTTTTGTGGTGGTTTGATTTGAAGATCTTGTCATCTTCTCCAAAATCATTACAGCAGGTGGAACAGAGGTTAACCATGAAGGCCCTGGAGTGTGCTAGGGCCCTGGTGTGTCTTTAAGAGTCTGGATTCATTTGTAGTGTTCAAATATTTTTAGCTCTGCAGATGTTTGGTTCAATTTGCAGGACATTTAACAAATTCCTCTTGGAATTAGTGTGATATTTTTCACATAAATGCTACTGAAAGGTGTCCAGTATGGTTTAGAAAAACAAAGACAACTTGAACGATGAAACATGAAGCTGACAGGTCTTCATACAGGCACAAGCATCTTCTTGCTTGTGAGCAGTTGGCTGGATCCACTCTGTGGTGCAAGACCTGGGACTATTCTGTGCACTTTTCCTCACTGGCCCCCTGTGTCCTACAGTCTCTGCACCTGCACGGGGAAAAAAAAAAAGGGGTGGGCAAAGAAAAGCAAGTGTTGTTTTCCTTCTCATCAGGAAGGCATGCCTCTGCAAAACACAAAGCACCCTGTGCACTTTTATTTTGAGAGTAACATTATGACAAGTAATCTTCTGAAAGCCTGACCTTTCTTTTGCTTTCAGTGAGAAATCAAAAATCTTCTACTAACCAACGTGTAAGAGACCATTTATAATTTTAAATATAGTCTTGTCATAAATACTCATTAGCATACATATTGCCTCCCTGCTTTCAAGTAGGCTTGCTAAAAAGTATGAGCTCAATAGATAAAATAGTCCGTCTAGTGCTGTCTTCCTAGTAATATGATTCTGTCTTTATATTTAGCAGAGCTGGTGAACTTAGAGGCCTAATTATTTTCAATAATCTTGCAGTTGCATTTATTGGGCTTTGGACTCTTAAGCAAGCACCCTTTTTAACTGAGGGGGCTTGGAAAGGAGACATGTGGGCAGATAAACTCCTTCCTGATGGACTTAAATACTGCAATACTTTATTTTCTTTTTCCTTTCAATATGCCCTACTCATTCCTGAAATTAGCATCTCATTCCTGTGAATTACAGCCTCCACCTATTTCTTCTGTTGATTTAGTCTTTACTGTATTTTCCTAGACAAGCACTAGAAAGGTAAAATGCTTGAGGAGGTGAGTCAGGTGGGCTTCTGTCCCAAAGGAGCCCAACCACACAGAGTATAGGCAGCTTGGGGAAACTTTTTTTTCCTCATTTCCTTAACTTTAGTTTTGTAGTACAGTAGTTCTCCTAAGGAGGGCAATTTGGAAACCACCCGAATTAATCAGTGAGTCATCAAAATCTTGTAAGTTGTTCCATTCAAATGTTCTAATGCCTTTCAATTTCCTGTTTTCTTTGAGTGAAATAAACAACAACAAAATCCAGAAAGCCCTGCTGTAAACAAATCCCACAGGCAGTCTTGTCATTAGACAGTAAAACACACAGGACAACAGATGCTGGATCTGAGTTTTTCCAGGGTAATAAATGCATTCAGTGTCCCCAAGAAGATTTTAAAGCAGATTTTCTGCAGAGTGCTAAATAATTCATCCTCAAAACCTCTGTTTTACATACAGTGTTAAAAGGGAAAAACACAAAAGAATACTGAAGTGAATAGTTATAATGTGCTGTGAAACTAGGGACAAGATTTTAGAAGTAACCAAACTCAGTGTTTAGAGTAAGTAAGTATACAGGCATATGAGTCATTGCTTTAGCGTTTAACCCTTTATATCTTCTGCTCAGAGTGCTGTTAACAACAAGAGGAGATTTACTCTGGAAAACCTCAAAAGTAGTTATACACAGAGTTTTAGTAACAGATTTCATTTTATGGTTAGCATTTGGGTATTTGTTCAAGCTTTTGGGGGGCTTTCTTGAAGACTCAGTCACCTCTGGAGCTTGGGCCAGCTTTTACATTTGCTGCTTCTGTCCTTTTGGGATGCTGTCCATTTTTTTTCTTCCTCAGATCTAAGATAATCAGTGTTTTCTGGTAAGTCAGTGGATCATGACTTCTGCCTGTATCCCCATGGACACCAATACAGAAGTCAGAACTAAATTTACCTCCTTTACCCTGCTGCTCACCTGTATAATGTTTCTTTATATGCCAGATGCAGCTGCCATCCTGCTTTTGACTTCTGAGCTCACATAGATTGCTACTGTTCTCTAAGAAGAAACTGGAATATGCTAAGAGCTATAAAGGAGTAGTGATTTGATTTAAACTCATTTATTTACTACAGAAAAAAAATCTAATCCTGGGGAATAGTTTAATACTGGATTGACTTTCAGCCAACATAAGAAACCACCTACAGAGACACAAAAAGAGGATTGTAACAGCCCATATGTTTTTTATAAGGTGCACCTTACTGTGAGTTCAAGGTGTTAATTATTCAGGCATCTTCAAACACCAGGTAACTTCAGAGTTCACAGGGAGTGAAACTTCTGGACAAAACTCTGGCAATAATCTTTTGACATCAGTTGGGTCAGAGCAATGGTAGCCTGAAAGTACCTGAAACTGCGGGGTGGCTTTTTTAGGAAGAAAGCAAGTGAAAGCTGAGTGTAAGTTTGCTGTGGGGCTGACTGGACCAATGGCCAGAAGCTCGAGTGCAGCAAGTTATTGGGAGTGGGGAAAAGCCTCAGACCCAGGCAAGAGCACTGACGGAGCAGGACTGCTCTGGCTGCCAAAAGTTAGGGAGGGGCAGTACACAAAGGACTCGGTCTCCTTCTATAAATGATGTGGCTCCAAACTGTTGAGAGTGTTTAACGGTGGTTTCAAAACTAGAAAAAGACAAGGAAGTACTGACCCAACACCTTGGTTTCTGTGATGAAAGGATTAGTTCAGGCTTATTTACTGTGTATCTTGTCAGGTACTCATCTCAGTAATCTGGAGGCTGTCTTGGTGACCTAAAAAGAGATTGCAGCTTAAGAGGCAGCTTTTGCAGCTACAGAGATGGAACTGATGCAGTGAGCACAACTGGGCTGCTCAGGGGTGCCCTTAAGCACTGGAGCAAAGCTTGAGATTCTTGAGCAAGTTCTGCTTCTACAATGGGAAAGGTCTATCTTAAGTGAGTTCCACTCTTCAGCTATGGCTGAAATTAGATATTTGTTTTTTAAACTGAAAATCAACTTCTGACCTGCAGGGGACTGTGACATTTGTGTTGTCCATTAGCCATTGCTCACTGCATAATCTGGAAACAAACCTTTACATCTTAAGATCTGGGAGCTCAGATTCAGTATAAATTCACTGTATCTAGAGGGAGAAGTCAGTAAGTCAGTTTTGAGGAAAGTCACATGCTGCACTTGATTTTCAGTTGCATTATTTGTTCTACTAGTGGTAACTTCTATTGTGGACATGAATTTAGAAAACAAGTACAAAGTTCAACATTGAAGCAGAAATGAAAGCATGTGAAATAGGAGGCAGTATGTCTCCTTGGTTTTGATATTTGGCTTGAAAATCTCAACACCTAGAAGAGAGGAAACTTCAAATACTACTTGGAGTTTGCTAAAATTTTGTCCCCAGCTGCTTTCAATAATGGAAAATTCAGATATTACAGCTTGAAAGTGGGGAAAAGGGAGGGAATTCACAGCTTTACTTTATGCTTCAAAGTGGAGCTCTTGCTTCTGTGGGAAAAGCAATTAAGGATCACCCCGTTGCTTCATGTAGGAACCAACTTAACATCTATCCACCCAGTGCAGTGCTATTGTTAATCTGTGATGATGATAAATTCAAAACAATGACCAAATATTTTCTCCCCTTTCACCACAGTAAAACTGTGTACCTTCTGTATTTGATCCAGAGTCTTTTCTAAGTCTTTCCACTTACATTGCTACATGTAGACTAGAGCAAGGTTTCAAGAAGTCTTTAGACTTTCAGGCAAAGCACAGTCTTTAGACTTCCAGCACAAATATTGTGCTTGCAGAAAGGAATTTCAATGTGCAAAATCACATGACTGCACGTGCCACAGTGCAGAACTGCTTGGTTTTCCTTAAAACCAGATATTCTGATATCTGAAGCTTCTAGGGGAATGTTAAGATGGCATTAGAGCAGACTTGGCCTTCAGGATGGAAGATTTAAAAATACACAAACAAAAGAAGAAATTTTGTAATGAGTTTCCTCTACCATCATTTTGTGGAATCACTGTTCAATACCACCCATTCCATAAATCTTCATGCTTGGGGATTAAGTCAATATTAAGGATATGGTAACTCCATCAGAGATAAGCTGTTGCATTCAACTGTGGTGGTGAAATCAAGCTTTTCAAAAAAATTGTTAAACGGCCCTTGACTAAATGAGGTTGACTCAACTGGGTGAAATTTAATTTTTGTGTCAGTTGGCAGAATATCAACAAGCTGGAAGCCTTGTCTATTTCAGCAACTTTGTGCATAGGAGTGCTGCTGAAAAGGAAGAATCATTAAGTGCTCTGGTCTCTGCCTACAGTGCTGAAGAGCAGGTTTATACTTCGAGCAGTTCAGTAGCATTTGTTCTTGTAGGAGAGGTCTGTAACCCTTTGGAGAGACACTGACCCCCTCTTCGTTGGTCAAAATTGAATTATTCAGGGCAAACATCCTTACTAAAGAAAAGATATAATGCCACAGAATAGTGAGTGGAGGAATGTCCCAATCTGAAGTGAGGGGATGGAGATTGTTTGGTCCCTGGACACAGCACAGACATGTGCTGCTTTTCACAGGTAGCCACAAGCTGAACTCAGTTGCTCTATCAGTGACACAAAGATACCTACACAGGAAAAAGTTGGAGGTCTGTGGCATAAGTGCATGGGTTTGCCCAAATTGAAATGGAAGTCTCTTATGCCTATAGTAGCTGCCTTTTTTATTGGTTTGGGTTTTTTTTTTACATATACTGATTAAAATACATAATGTCAGGCTGTCGTGAATTCTAGCACAGCAAAATGCAACTTTGATCTTCTGCTTTCTTATTTGTTACAGAAACTATCTTGATTCTAGTATACTTAACATAGGAATTCTTTCTCTTCTTTACAGAGCTTCTACATCATAATAATCTAAAACACTGTGTTCTATATACTCAGAAATATTTCTCTGATAAGCTTAAAATATTATTTGAAAACAGGGTGAGAAGGCAGAGAGGTAATACAAAGTGAATTTAAGAAAAAATAAGGAAAATAAGGATTTTCCATCTCACTATTTGTTTTATTTGCTGCCAGCCTCTTTGTCAGTTTGTCACCACAGCTGATGTTTTCTCCTTTTCCATTTACTCACATATTTAAATTGATCAATATTTGTATTGTACTTGCTGGCATCATCCTATCATTTGTACACTTACACAAGCATAAGTTCCATTTCTGTCTATTGATCTTTACTCTGTTCTGAAAAGCAGATGTAAGTTGTTCTCTGTGACAAGGCTGACCTTTAGTGTAATTTAAATATAATCTCTGAAAATGGATGGCAACATAGGGGGAAAAGAAAGCAGGAGGTGTTTTTACTTCGTTTGTTTCAAAGAAATGCCAATGTCCCACTGTGGAAGAGGCAGCACGGTAGAGAAGTGGTAGCATAAGCTGTCATATGAGAAATCGGTCTCCCCTCTACATCAATCTTTGCCTTCTGCATGTAGATGGTATTTATTCTGATCAAAAGTTTCCCATGAGAAGGAAACCCAACATGCCTCACAAATCCTGTCAATCCTACTTGCTGTTTTCTTCTCCACCTTCAGTTTTCTAATTTAGATTGTTCATTGCTATATATTGTTATCCTACTGAGCAATGCAGTGCATTGAAAGTTGTGCACACTGTGATACTCTGTTTCTACTGTTTTTTTCTTCATCTCATATGGTAACCTCTTATCAATTATGAAGTTTGTTACATCAATCCTAGTCCTTCTTTAAGTCAATAAATATTTTTTGTTGCCTTTGCAAAGTGAATACATCCCTAGATATCTGTTTGGAATATGGTTTATCTAGAAGATTTAACTTATTTTAATTTATTATCATTGAGGATATAAAAAAAATTTGGTGGTGCATTTTTCCTTAAAGACTTCCTTAAAGACTCCACTGTCCCTGCAGTTTCTCTACTAACAACCTCAGAAATGAGTATCTCAGAAAATGAAGATAAGTGAGAGATTTCATATCAATTTTATTTTATTTTTTTTTCCAGCAAGCATTCACTTTGAGTTAATGAACAGTTCAGCAGCCACACAAGGCTTGTTTATGTTGTTATTGGCTGTTGGTGTAATTGCTTCCAGAGCCAAACGAAACCTAAAGAAAAACTTGCCAAGCTGCAGCTGGAGCACTGCAAACAATCCCTGACATTTGGTGAAAGTTTAAATTAACATATGTTATAGCAGGCAACAAGGAAACAGCTGGGAAATACAGCAGCTGTTATCCATAAATAATGCTATGTTATTAGCACCTGTATTTCTGTAGAATTTTATTGGGTAAAGATGCAAAGAATTTTTTCATTTCATAATTTAACAATGTGACTGCGCTCCAGGAAGAACCTGTCTGTCTTTTGTGCTCCTCATGCTGTACAAACAGCCTCAGGTCCACCCACATTGACATCTGGAAACCCCAAGTTTATGAGCAGTGATTGAAGCTCTGCTTTTAAGCAGTGAAATGCTCCCAGAGTTTCAGAAATGTTTCCCCTCTGCTAACATGAAACAGTTGAAATCATGTTTTTGTTCCTCAGAGTGTACATTGGTGGACTTCAGATTGGTGTAGGGTTGTTTGTTTGGTAGAGCCATCTAAAATTGGGAAGGAGACACCTATTAGTCTTTTGATAGAACATTTTCTGGTTCTAGGTCTTAATTTTTGTGGTTCTTTCTTCCTCCCTGATACAGCCAGATACAAACTTGACAGTTTTCCTCACAGTATCTGCTAAATATATAGCAGAAAATTCACTCCTGAGATAATTTTATTAACCAAAATGGGAAAAGAGACTTCTTTTACTTCAGAATTGAATCTCTGTTTTATTTCATCTAATCCCTAGACATATCAGTGGCAAGCTTAAGCACAATAAGAAAAATGAACATGTCCCCCAACATTGACCCATGTCAGGCTATCTTGGTATGGATTCTCAGTTACCTTGAGATGCTTTGGTTTAGAGTCTACATAAACACATAAATAGAAGTAATGGTATTGAATAATTCTGGCATAGCATAATGCTTTCAGTACAACCAAGTAGGATTTTTTGGGGCTTTTTTTTTTTTTTTAAACTTGAGTATTTTTGTTCTTAGCATAAAGTTAATTAAATTTTGAAATAAAAGTATTGGTGGCTGCTTGGTTCGAACAGGAAAGATAGGCAATAGAAGGTAGAGATTTCAAGTTAAAATATTCACAGGATGCTAGATTCAGGACTTAACTATCTTAAAATCTGTCTGTTGAATACAGATCTGTAATGAATTAACTTAGTATTTGATTATAGGTGGTCTGTCTAAAATAGTAAGAATGTTTACTACTGTTACTCTCTGTTTTTGCAGTGAGCAGTAACTGAACATAAAGGTTTTATATGAGTATCTTCCAAATGTTCTAGCAAACATCTGTTCAGTTAAAAGAAATAAAATTCTCCTGGGCAGCTATATAAATAATAATTGATCTTTTCCAAAATTGATCAGACCTGTAGAAGCAATGCAAAGGAAAACTGTTGTATCAGTTGTCCACTGAGTATTTTTCACTGGAGTGTGGAGATAAGCACTGCCTTCATAAACATTTATCCTGAAATTTTAGCATTTAAAGAGAGAGAGTTGATAGTCTTCCTTAGAAAAATAGTAGTTTCTTTGAAAGCTAGCTAGTAATTAATGTATTGTAGATGCAAAGGCTCATATTGTCAAGTAAGGAAAATATTCACTGGGAATATGTGGAGCTTAAAAACAAATAAATGAAAAAAGGATCTTTTTATCATCAGCACACCCGGCATATTGCTTTTAAATAGCTTTAATACAGATACAAGATACATTAAGAGACCTATTTAATTCAGGCACTTTGCCAAGAACAGGCAATGATGTTGTTTACAGCTTATTAATACTGAATAAAGTGAAATTGTATTCAATTTTAGCATCTGGAGGAAACACGGCTTAGTGAAAGGTCAGACAATTGAAAGCCTGCCCAGGTTCTACAGAATGCAGGATGTGAGGGTCTGTTCTGGAAATCCACAGTAAAAGTACCGGCAGAGAATCTAACTGAAAGGAATCAGATCCGAAATGTTTATCCTCTCTCAAATTGTTGTATCACATTCCTTGCAATGCAAATTATATCTTCTGACTCCCTTTAAACTGAGGAAAGGCTATGTGAGAGTAAGTGGAAGCTGGAAAAATAACTGTAACTTTAAACCAAAAATTGGCATACCTGACCCAAAATTACTTGCAGGCAATTTGCCATGCCTTGTGCTAAGAAAAATGAGGATCCATTTAAAGTAACCAATTCGTAGCAGCAATTACATAGATTTGCAAATCTGTACCAAATTGCTACAGTTACTGGGGAGGAACAAATTGGGTCATTTGTTGTTGAAGAGAGGTTTTTCTACTTGAGATATTTCTGTTCCCTGTGCAGTGAAAAACCATTACTACCCATCCTCTCCATCTTCAAATGTGCTCTGGAAAAGCTGCCATTTGAGCAGGTGTGTCTGGGATACAAAATATTCAGAACAATCCATCACCTCTCCCGTGTTTTGGACTTTTTTTCCATAAGAAGTGCCTCGGTGTCCTGGTAGCAAGAAGTGGCAGACTCTTAACATCCTAATTTGATGACAGAGAAGGCTTCTCATACTGCCTTAGCCCAGAGAACCTAAAAATAAATAAATTAATATATCCTTCACCTTGAGTATGTTCTGTGGGAATTGGGAAGCACAAGAAGACGGCACATAACTCTGAGTATGTTCCAAGTAGGGGATATGTCTGGGGGAAAAAAAGGAGTATGGAAGTGAAGTCAACACTAACATTTGTAAAAATGTTCAGTATTAGTAATGCTAGTTTAAACCCTGCTGATACAGTCTGTTTAAAGATTTTAGACAAAGACTTGAGCTGAAGCTGTCTTGCCATTCTCCATGAGGGCATCTTTCTAGTCAAAAGAGATAATTTTGTTTAGAATCTAAACTTGCTCCTGTCTTTTGAAAATTTGTTGTGATTTTATGTTATCATGTATGCCCAAGTCAAATAACATTTAAAGTTTAAATTCAGGACAGAAATAATTAACAATCTAATTATATAACTTCTTGAATCAAAGCTTGTGAATTGTTCTTCTTGCCTCAGTTATGCTCATACACAATTTTGAGTAGGAACTTGATGGGGAAATATTTCTTCCTGACCTGTGGGATTCATTAGTGGCTGCAGTGACTGCTGAATTTTGACAAACAGCTCAACTCTAAACAAAAAAAATCATGAACTATTCAGCCAGAAATATGCATGAAACAGTGAAGTATAGTTGAAAGGGCAAGCGTGTAACTTAACCTTCAACTTGATCACACAGCTATGGAGATGTATTCAAAGGGAGTTTTTTTTCTCCAAATAAATTAATCAGGCATGCATAGTGGACTGATGTAGGGGGAAAAAAAGGCATTGCTCTGGGCTGTAGAAAGTCATAGGAGCACCCACTAGTACAGTTGGGGGCTAGAGCTATTTTTTACTGTGTATCCCAAAGAAATAACCCATTTTACTTCTTTTCAAGAGATTCTAACAGTCTAGAAGTCTCAGTATCACACAAACACTCTGTCCTAGGAATACCTGCATAGTCTGCAAACGTGGTGAGCCCTTCCCACACACGCATGAGTTTGCCTTTCAGTCCTGCCTTAAATTTACCCCTCTTAAACTCTCTTTCCAAATTCTGTTTCCATAATTTTCAGTGTGGGATAACAACAATGTATTACAGGCCATGTAAAATAATGTACTACAAAATGGTCTGCATTTATTTTTTAAATGAGAAGAGATGGTGTACTTGTTCTTGTTCTCTAGAGCAAGAAAAAGGATGTATTTTGGTAATCGTTAACCTGACTGTGAATGGAAAGTAGCAATCAAGTTGTGTATAATCCCAAAGCAGTCTTCTAGACAAACAGAAATCAAGGGCATAATTTATATAAGTAGCAGCACATTACGAGAATTTACTGCTCTGAGATCTTTGGGTGTCAGAAGAACCCAATTCATTACTGTGGTGCAAAGAGCTTGTTGTAGAGAACTGTGAAAAGCAGGGAAAACGTTTAGAATGGTACAGAAGGATATAAATAACTATACTTGACTAAATGTGACTGAGAGTGTAATGCTTTCAGATAATTGACTAGGGATTCTTAATCAACTTTGCAGTTGGAAATGATGAGAATGCATTTGCATTTGGTTTTATCATGTGAAATGCCAGGGTGGAAAGGAAACATTTTAGGTGAAAATGAGGATATTACCAGTTAGTAACATTGGTCAGTAGGAAGTAGTTACTGAAATTAAGGACTTCTGCACTGCATGAGAGAAGACCAAGTGAAAAAAAGCAGTAATTGCACATCTGCCAGGAAAAAAACTTGCTCAATAGGGTTAGGACTACAGTTTAGGAAGGATGCAGTCCCTGCCAGCTCAGGCTGGCTGTAAAAAGCAGCTACTAGGTAACATGGTCTCTCTGATGCTTGTGGCTTCTATTTTCTGAAGACAACAGAATGAGGAAGATTAATATTTAGACAGACTACACTGATGCTTGCAGAGGAAAGCCAGACATGGGTTGGGAAAATAGAGGCCATCTACAACCATGTAACTTTATTAATCAGAGATGTCAGGCACTGAGGAAAAAAATGTATGGTATGATAATATGGTTGATGGTGAGCATGGAGACCACTAGGGTGATTCTAAAACTGGTGGCATAATGATAAATATGAACAAATGTTGTAACTGAACTTCTTTTTCTCAAAGGGAGTAGCTGTATGATTAGTGGAAATGTGTTTTGAAGTTAAAAGAAAATACCCAAGAGAAAATATAGTCAATGGAAAATGGAAAGATTTCTTTTAGAAGAAAAATTAATTGCAGATGGATACTAAAAAGGATGTAAAGTGAAAAGCAAGGTTTTTCTTGCTGTGCTGTAACCTGTAGGTAGTGGAATCTCTGGTCTGAAGGTTGTTACTTGTCAGCACATTAATTCACAGTGCTCATCTCTGCTGCTTTTTTTTTTGTTCTTGGGTCTGGTTCGACCATTGTATCACCTACAAAGAGTGTGGATTTTTTTCTACAAACTTTGAATAAAGACTGACAGACCCAAGAATTCAAGCAGATGAAAAGTCTTTTGTTCTCCTTTACAGCTCTTTCACGAATCAGAAACCCATGCAGAGCTGCCTTGGTTAGACACTTAACAGTTGCACCCTTAGGATATTAGCTTTCTAGCATAAATGTTTACAAACAGAAAGTGAAAAAGTGCTACTGTTCACTCACACATATGTATTCCAGGCCAGGGGCAACGCACATCTTGAATTGCATGTATTATTAAATACTGAGATGTTTTGATAATTGTTTTGCCACAGGTCTGCATCCTGCATGTAGTTTTTTTTTTAAATGAGATAACATGATGATGGTTCTTTATCTGTGATTCATTTGTCTAAGCATCTATTACTATATAGAGTTCATCTACTTTAATCACAGCAGTATATGATTTTAAAAACAAAACAGAAATATGAAGCAAAACAAACCCAGAAAAGCAAAGTATCTTGTACGGTATTTTTTTACTAGTTTGAATTGCCCTCAGTGTACAAGAAATAGCTCTGAGAGGACGGATATCTCAAAGAAAAGGTGACAATTTCTCCCCATCTGAAACTTCTCTAGCTTTTCTCCAAGAGCATATTGGCATGCTTTCTTGGGAGAGCTAGATTCTTACCTACATTCGTGCAGGCAGACACAAGCAGTGCCTTGTGTTTTGACAAGAAGAAAGTAATACCACGTTTTTTTCTCAAAACCATGCCCTTCCAGAGACAGTAACATATTTTGATCTCTTCCTAACTTGGCTAGTGTAGCTGCCATGCCTTGAGATTTGAGAGTTCTCTTTGGTTTTTGTTGTGTCTCTTCCTAGAGAAGAAGCACCATTTGAAATGTTAGTAGAGGAGGAGAAGCAGATATTGCAAGCTATCAGTTTCTGCAGTGAAACAGATTACAAATCAAGGACTCGGTATGTAAAACAAGTTTGCTGCTGACTTTGGGATGAAAGTCATCACAGACGATGTAAAGGTATTCCAGGAGTGTTAATACCATTGTCCTATTTCTCTGTTCTCATCCCCCGACTTTACACTACTTGTGGTGGTTATGTTAGTATAGCAATCTACCATACCCAGAGTATATTTTTAAAAAATTATTTCATCTACTGTGAGAGTAGAACTTTTAATGAATTTCAGAAGCCTTTGTGAGCATGTCATCTTGCTGGACAATATTCACATGTCCTGAGCTGTTTGTGATAAGGATCATGCTTGATGTTTTTTTGTATATAATATGGCTGAAAAATGAAGTGTTGAGTGCATGCCTTGAGGGCTGATAGGGCTGTAGGATCAGACTCATCTCATTCACTATTAAGTCAAATGAAAACTTAATGTCATCCTGTAGTGGGTTTGGTCATTTCTTACAAAGAGAAAAGGGAATAAGGAGATCTGATTTCTTTTGCTGTGGAAATATCTTATTAGAATTTGTCTTGGATATAATATGCATCTTTGGAGGGCACATATATCATGCAGAATCAAGCCTTCAGGTTGGAAACTTCGAGGGAGGACAACCCAGAATTGCACTGGAGGTTGTATGAGATGCTGACTTTACAGATGCAGGCTTCCAAGGCTATTAAGTAGATTGCATTTTTTAAATTCAACAGTTGCACATAGGGATTTGGTGTGTGTATATATATATATTTACATTATTCTAAATTTACTTTGTCATTTGGTATCAATTTATATGGCTTTTCAGTCACTTTCTCAACTGTGGCAAAACTCAGCCCAAAGGAAAAAAGAGACTAATATTTCTTCCAACAATAATTCTCAACTGTCATGGTCTTTTCCATTTTTCTCATTTCCTCTTCCTCTTTAAGGCCATAATTTCTAGAAGTAAGGCTTTGATACTTAATCCTGTCTTCAAGATTTTGTTACATACAGTGACTACATTAAAAGATTAATTCCAATTCATAAGTATTATGTTATTGAAGGATAAGTCCAAATGAGTGAAGCCCACATGGAGTAAACATAAAAATACATAATGTTTTTGCTGGTGGTTTTTTTAATTTATTTGAGGGATGTGGCTATAATACTGCATTTATTCACAATGTAACAAGGTATTATTTTGTTGCATTGAATCAACTGTATTCTCTGGTTGAGTAAACAGTTATGATTCCTCTGCATTTAAAATCCTTTTCCATTAAGCAAACCTGATATCAATGTTGAGGAACAGGAATGATTCAAATGAGGTTGAACCAGCAAGGTTGACAAGTGTCTCACAGAATACAAGAAGGTGCAGGTGGAGCATCTTTATCTGAAGTCTGTTTAATGCCAGCACATGCAGACCTTAAACATGTGGCTGAACTTAATGCACAGGCAATTCTGAGCTCCTTTTTCATGGTTACTTTGTGACTGGAAGTTGCAGTATCTGTGCTTTCTGTATGAGTACATGTTTGCTTATTGATAAATCTGCAGAAAAGTGTGCTTGGTCCCTTGGGGCAGAAAGGGCCTCTGAAGGCATGTTGAAGGAAACTGTATGAGAGCCTATCAAACACCAAACATCCTCTCATGTTAAACCAAGCTTATCCCACTGTAGGTTGTGATGCTAATGGGCTTCTTAACACAGTGTCAGTGAGATCATTTTTCTGCTTAGCAATCCATTCTGTCCAAATCGTGACACAGGCAGACACAGTTTGGTTGTGGCACAGGATTTTTCCCACTAGAAACCTATTGGAACCTCCAATATTTCCTTTTATGTTTAGTATCCTGAATAAAAGTTCTCCTTTATTAGAAATAAATGTTAAAAATAATCTCAGACTCGCATCTACTGTGAAGGAAGAAATGATGCCCAGTTTCTCATCATGGCATTAAATAAATTTCCTGTGCTGCCTACACCTCCCATGTGAGTAAATGAAGAGTGGAAAGATTAAAAGTTTGACCATAATTAAAAATTTTTTCCTTTTCTCCCCATCTAAACATGTCATTTTCTCTTTGGTTCTCACCATCTTCAGTTTACTTACTTATGCCACCATTAGCATCCATTCTTTTTGGTTTCAAAAGCCTTCTTGCTAAATTTTTAATAGTATTTCTTTGCCAACACAATTGCACATATTTTTCAGAATTACCAGATGAAATTGTTGTCAGCAATGATCAGATCAAAAGTGCACACTGACCTGCATGCTACTTGTGATCCTTACTATGGTAAATGCTGCTTACATTAAAGATGTTTATCAATTTCCAGGACCACTTGTCCTTTCCCAACTATCACTTTTCCTTACTGAAGGCTGTGTGACCAAAATGGACAAAATGTGAGATATATGGCCCCTAATCTGTTTTGGGTTCTCCTTGAAAAAAGATTCTTCCTCCCAAATGCCATTTCTTTCCTCTGCTGCTCTTAAAGGCTTCTCCTCTCCTCCCCAAACTGGTCTGTCTCAGGAGGATCTTTTTCGCATTTTGCTCATGGAGAAAAATGGTTAGAAAAGTGCTTCTATTTGTCCTCTGTCCTGAATGAGTAATACTGGAAAACTGTTGGCAGTTGCAGGAAGCCAAGAAGTATCTGTTCTGTTCTTGTGAGTGTTCTGGAGAGAAGCAAATCTAAACTATAGAAAAAAGACATTGCAATGCACCATATTTGTCTGTAACCTCTAGGAACTACTCTCTGAACTTGTTTTCAGCCCTGCAGGCCACCATAAGCTCCTCTGTATGGTATGTGAGCAGCTGCTTGTGTTGAAATGTAGGTTCTGAGTTAGACTTGGTTATGCTTTCTTCCATGTCACAGTTTTACCTCAAAAATGAGACTGCAGTTTCTGCATAACTTTGCACCGGGTGACTGTTTATTTTTCATGGAAAACAAATCAAGAAAGGATTCTGTGCCTATGTTTTATGTTTAAGCCAAGAAAAAAAAACAAACCTACTTTCAAATAACAAGGGTTTTGAACTGGGGCAAATAATGCTGTTTTTAGAACTGTGACATTCTAGGAAGGGCCAAATCTCAGCTCCTGCTAACTAATGCAGCTCCAGCTGCAGAAGAGCAGAGAGTAGAGAGCAGGGCAGACAAAACACAACCTGCCTTCAGGTATTGCACGTACATGGGCCTTAGGTGTGGTATGTGTCTCTATTCTGAAAGCACCTTGGCATTGTTGGCTTTGTCAAGTGGCCTAAGAAATCTCTCCAGCCACATTTCTTGTGAGGAAAGAGTGAGATTCCCAACTAAAATAATAAAAACTTAAAAGGCTGCAAGAACTGACACCACACTAGACTGAGACCAGCATGAATTGAAACTGGGTACCTCAGCCTTGTGACAATGACTGTAAGAAGAGAAATGTCACAGCACCAGTTTGTCTTTTGTTTCACTGCCTGTAATAAGAATAACAAACTATGTTAATTTAACTCGTTGTTTCTTCTACTTTCAAAGCATTCCTAGTGATTCTCTTCAGATGTTCTTCTCCCCAGGTGCCATACTGGGAAAGCTCCTGGAGGAGTACACACATAACATGTGGAGGAGTTTACATGTAGTACTTTGCTAAGATAGTGCAACTGACAGATTTGCTATTGATTTATTTTTTTTGCTGTAAAGCTGAACAGTAGGCTCTCTTAATTCACTGAGTATGTCAAGTATTATAATTTGATGAGAGCTCTTCTGATAAAAATTCTGACTACATGGTTCCCATAGGTGGATTCTTATTCAGTTTTCCTACACATTAAAGTGTGGTACATAGGCAGGTATTCTCTTGTTGTTTCTTTGAAATGTTATGACTCACATCTTTTATTTCAAAGTATTTTCAAGGAGACCTCATGAAGAAAAAAGATATGAACTAATGTACTGTACTCCAATTATTTTTTTTTTAAGAAACATTGTTTTGTGAGCAGAACTTGATATTAAAAATTATTCTTCCTACAAATTTGTACCTTACATCCCATAATTGCATCCTACTGCCAGTTAAAACCACTTTCCTCTGTTTTTCTCATTATTCCTTGACAATCTCCCTCTTGCAGCAAGCCTGTCTCCCTGTGGCATCCCCAGTTTATTTGGCTGGGCAAATTGCTGCAGCTTGTTCAGAACATGTGTGCAGATTTGCTGGCTCTTATCTCTGAGAATAGGAAAAGATTTTTCCCTCAGCTGAGGCAATAATTTGGATCTCAATAGTCAACTGTTTTCATGATATTTGCAGAAAATGGACACTTCTGAAAGGTATGCCTTTTTGAAAGTGACCAAGAAGTTGGAGGGTTATTAAGGGAGACAGCCATATGGACAGACTGCATAGACTTCATCTTATCAGGAGAATGGAGAATATAATGCAACTCCAAATTAATTTGGGGCAAGAGAGAATGAGTAATGTTAACCTAAGAAATTTTTGTATAGTTTTGAAAGTCAAATCAGTTTTAAAATTGCACATGAACATTATAAATTTTTGTTAGTTGTTCATTGGTGAGGATAAAAGTGAACTCTTGGATGATGAAAGAACTATCAAACCCATTTTAAGTGAATAACAAAATTTTTCACCTTGCTTGTATTTGTGAAGAGTAGCTAGTGGCTCTTGGACACCTCCATGAAATTCATGCATAATGTCATTATCTCTGATATAGGAGAAAAAAAACAACCCCTAAAAGAAATGAGAGGTTCACTTTTTGAAATGGATTAAATTTACATCATCTGACCAAGTCCATCTCAACTGGTGCTTTGACCACTACAGTGTGAGTGTCATAAGCTCTCTCTTTTATGTCATAGAAGAGAGAGCAATTCTTCCCCAAGCTTGCTAAAGATGTTAGGAGATGATAGTATGGAATATTACTTTCCCCACCAGTGAAATTGTCAGAGAACCGACTCCCTTTACCCTAACAGGGTGCTGTCTTGTGCTGTGTTTCACATGGAGAACATCAATCTGAAGCCTTGCCCTGATTTGGCTGTAGCTCATGAGTTGTTTTGAAGAGGTCCCTTGGTTTTCTCTTGTTTTCCTTCTATCTGCTGATGTCTCTGAGCTGTATTTTCTTCAACTTTGTTACGTGTAAGCTCTAATTTAATCTCTTTGCATATAAAAATCTTAGTTTTATTGTGTGTATTTTTTCATACAGGTTTTTCTTTCTATCCATAGCAGTCAGGTCAAGGGAGCACCTTTGCCATAACTTATGTATTAACTTGTGTCACTTCTGAAATATGACACATGCTGTATAGGGTTTTGGCCATATAGAAGTATTGACATAGTACAATGTCTTAAAACCACGCACTGATAGGTTTTCTATTTCTAATTGTCCAGCTGGAAAAGAAATATGAACTTCAGGGGGACACGATAGTTCAGTGCTAAGAAATAGGAAACCTTAATCTTTGTCTTTCTGAAAACCAAAGCAGAGCAATTCACAATACCAGAGATGAACACAGGAAACAAGACACTGGTGCTACTTAGCCCGTCTTCCAAAGCAGTTGCTTGATGTAATTTCCAATAGGCCCTGATAGGTGAACCCATACAAGGAGGGCATGACTCAAAATAAATGTTTCCAACCAGATAAAACAACTGGCAGTGCCCCACAATGCCATTAGCTCTACTGATAGCACTCAGAATCCTTTCAAGACAAAATGCCTATTGCCACGAAGTATTATCAAATGGAATGGATCTTTTTTGATTACACAAAAAAGATGAAGTAACCTTCTGAACATATTTTGTTAAAAAAAAAAAAGTTGAAATTCATAGTGAAAAATTACGAGCTTGGGTTTTTATAAGATTTGAAAGGTCAAGAGGGTAAGCAGATGGCTAGCTGTACGAGTTATTGCGCTTTTAGCAACTGTTTTGATGTTCCAGGTGAAACCATGCAAGCTTATGAGACTGTAAAATTCTACAACCCTGCATTAGAGTGAAGATTATGCTCATAATATGCATGTGATTTTAGAGATCAATCTATCACTCGTTTATTATCTGCCAAAACCTCACAGGATTCAGCTTGATTAATATCTTTTAACTACAATTTTTACTATTCTGCAACCGTGCATCCCTTTTTGCATTTGTTTCATTTATGAAAATTACACAAATAAGGTTATGATAATTAAGTGATGCCCCGATAAAGCCAAGTGACTTTCCAACAACCTTTCAGTGCTCAAAAATGACACAATTTTACAAGACATGTAAAAAGCTTAGGTATTCAGTGATGACTGTTGCTCACACTTGTTCACATGTAACAAGCTCCCCTCCACAGATTCAGTATTATCAGGGTCTCAGTGCAGTACCCTGAGAGAAGGTTAACAACTTCAGTACAGAAGTATCAGCTCAGGGTACACCAGGGCCTATACAGCAGACAACAATACTGCTGCCAGACTGTAGCCCTGTAAAAAGCAGTCCCCTTTCTTCAGAAGCACTGGATTCCAGTGGGTGACATTTTGTCTCTCTTTAGCTGTATTTATTTAGTACAGAGATGTCTAACCATGCAAATACCATCTTAGACTGTGCATGGGAATTAAGCCGCTCTCCTGGGCTTGCAGCTCTAGCTTCAGTGCGTGTCAGCACAAGAAGACAGTCTGTTTGGCTGTGAAGCCCATGCAGCAGGCTCATCTTGTTACTCTGACTTCATAAATGAAGAAAAAGGCATTTAAGTGACTCTTTTTCCATGACTAAAGTTCCTACTGCAGTATAAACAGTGAAAGAATGGTAAAAATTCCCTGCCATCCAGTAGGAGTTGAAAATAATAAAGGCCTTGTTTCTGTCTTGAATTTCCTGAACTTTTTTGTAAGATGCCACACCTTCTGTGGTTGAATATCCCATCATAATAAAGACGGTATGGGATAAATTCCTGTGGCTTCCAACTCATGCAGCCCAGGTGGGATAAACAAGGATAGTCATCAATATTTTCTTAAACTTCAACTTGGAAAAGAAAAGAGGTTTATTTTTTCCTCAGATGAAGAAGTGTATAAGCTTCACATGTACTAGCTCGTTTTACAGTTTCACGGATGTGGCGATATGTATCTGCATGTCTGTAGAGAAGACCTATCACCCGTTTTATAAATTCAGCCAGTGCCTTCATTATTTCCCTTTTTTGGCAAGATATTTAATTTCTCAAGAAGTATCCCATGCTAATTGTGGTGACAAAATAGATCATTTTATTCATTCCAAACTGGTTATTTTCTCATACCCTAGATATATGGTGCTGAATAGTGATTGAAGAAGGAGCAGGGCTCATGGGAGCCAATATTCTCCTGAAACTACACAGTTAGTTTTCAAAAGCTGGGTCTTGTATTCTTGCTGAAAATACGGTGCAGTACCTGTATAATCTTTCTCCTATCAGGAAGGAAGTGGGACAAATGGAAATTGTAAGAGTAATGACTGCAACATTTGTGCTGATGGAATCCCTTACAGCTACGTAAATGTAGTGCTATGGAAGAACTTTTAGTTTGTTGTGATTTTGAATGCTGTTGAGCTCAGGTTTGGGTTGTAATTGGGTCCTATCACTATGACACCAGCAGGTTTTAAAGTACAGTGACGTGAAGGCTGTTACATGTTCAAATATGTTGTTCCTATTTGTACAGTTTGGAATCAGATGGAGCTCTCTGTTACCCCCAGAGTCTCAGTGATGACTTTTCAAGTACTTCCACCCAGTCTTCTCCCTGTCACACTGCCATCCCAGCTCTTAGTTCAGTGTCTCTGTGTTCACTAGAGTTGGTGCAGTTTCTGCACAAAAACAAGCAGTTAATGCTAATTAAAAGCAGCATGTAAGTTTATTGTGCTCAGTAGGAGCAGTCACAAAAGAACATGAACCTGAATTAATTTTTTATCCCTTTTTTTTTTTTTTCCCTTTAGCAGACCCCAGGAGGGTTGAGGAAAAAGGCTAGTATGATAACTTAAATGAAAATCTGAGATGGGCCTAGCAAGCTTCCAATCCCATGAAATGTTGTGTTAAAGCCTTCCACTGTCAATACACTAGCTCCTCTGCCTGTCAGATCAATATGTTGCAACTTTTGAAACCCAAAAGCTACAAGATGTCTTGGGCTCCTATTAGTCCTAGTACCACCAGTACTATAGGCTTGGTCCTCTGAGGTTTGCTGATATTACTGAGACCTGAAGACATGCAGCAGCTCACAGAGGTGAAAGGTATCCATACTGATTAATTCCTACAGGCCTGATTTGAAGCCTGTTTGATTCAATGAGGTTTGACATTTCACTTTGATAGGCTTTAGGGTAAGCCATAAGATACAGGATAGAAGCAGATAAATGAGGGCAGGACGAAAGGTAGGGGAGCATGAAGAGAACTAAAATGTGAGGAGGATAAGTTCATTTCACACACAGAGCAAACTTAGTTGGTTTATCATCTTGGGCTGCCTTTTAGTAATTGTGGGAACCAAACCCTACCATTAAAACAAACTAAAATCAGTTCTTTATTGTTGGCAGCATTCAAAAATTAATCTGTTGAAGCTAAGGACAGACCTACACTGGCTCAGTGGAGCTTGTACCCATTTGTATCAGCAGGAAATGTGAATTCATAGTCATAGATACATTTTTTGAATGCTTTCAGCTGCAGAAGAGAAGGATTTCCCAGTGCTTTAAGCACAAAAGAGCCAGTTCTTTTAACTGTTTAGAAGAATGTCAAATGTTTGCTGCCTTTCCCTTTTTAAGTGAAGCATTTTAAATCCAAATGCAGTATTGAGGGTGAGTTTGCTAGCCCATGATAAACTGAGGTGGGCGTGTTTGTGTTGCTCCACCTTGTTGTAGTATGTGGCTTTCACAAAGGAGAATCTGTAGGTCTTTCCTATCACTGTCTCTTACTTTGTGCCCTTGTTGTCTGTGTATGAGTCAGGTTGTGTGGCCTTAGCAGAGATTTCACCCCCAGACACACCAGCTGGGTTCCAGCGTACTGTCAGAAGGAAACTTTTTCATCAGCTCTTTTAACTCCCTACTGGTACTGTTTAATGTATGAGATGTAGGTAGAAGAGCCCTCCTGTTAAAGGTAACACTGGATCATGCAGTGGTAACATGGCTGTGATAACATCAGTTACACATAGGGTAGAGTAATACTTCATATAAACATTAGATTTTACTGTAAGATCTTTTAGCAACCAAATATTGTTAAGCTATGCCAAGAGAGCCTAATCTAATTACATTTTATTGTAAATGTGCTGTTTGTTTCTTTGTCTCTTCAGTTTTCTGAAGAGTTTAAGACAGAAAGAAAAAGTTGAAACGCAGTTTTGGCTCAAGCCAGATTCGTAACATGCCAGATTCATAACAGCTCCAAGAGTGCTATAACATGAGGCAGCCTGTAGCAGCCCCCTCTGGAAGGATGGAAAACACACCTTCACCACAGAACAAGGAGATCCAGGCACACTTTTCTTTCCACACCTTTGAAGTAAGAGTAAGATTACAAATGTGGTGCCCGGACGTGTCGGTGCACAAGTGGAGGGCTGACAAGAGTGCAAGTCATTAGAAAATATCCAAACATAATGTATCACTATACATCCTTCTTACCTAACCATTGTAATGTACTATAATTGTCATCATTTAGCTTTCTCTTTCCAGTTCGTTGCTTTCCTCCAGCTCTTGATTTCCTCTGGCTGAGAAGGAAAAATCACACTATACTGTGAGGGCAAGATATCTTAGGATTTACCAGTGTCAAGGAGTATTTGTAATCTTTTGATAATCTAATCTCATAAATCTAGGATATGTTAAGTTTTGCAGATACAAGCCAGTTATTTTCCTATAAAGCCTGAGAAATGTTACCAGATTTTTGTGCTTTGCTTGAAGCACATAAGGATAAAGATCTCCAATGCTGCCTTCTAATGGAGTTACTCCCTTAGCTCTGGATTCATCCTTCCAGCTCGAGTGACTCTCTGAGTGAGATCATAGTTTAAAAGCTTCTCTTCCTGTTTCTTTAGCCCAGAAGACCTGTAGTGTTCAGAACACCCTCATTTTGGTGGCACAAGTGGCATTAAGGATCCCATGATACTTCTCCGTCCTTTTCAGCCAACTACTTCTACCTGGTTTCTAGCCAAGTACTTCATGCAAATAATGCAATGGTTACACTCAATTAAACTATGGACTTGGTTTATTCCTTAGTATCTTAGGTTGTGTGAAAGCTGTTGCTGAATGCATAAAGTATTACTCATTGAATTGTTAATGGTCATCTGTGGCACTTCAATGCATTAAAGAATCTCTCCAATTTCAAGATCAGCTGTGCTATCAGGTTGAAAAAAAACAGTGAGCTCTTTCCCATCAGATAGCAGAAATCCCTCGTGATAAGTGCAGTTTCTCGTTGGATGCCAGCAATGTATAGTGATTTAGGCCTACATGAACAGAAATGAGCTCAGCCACAAGTCTGTGACAGAGGTTTGAAGAGACATGTCATGAGCTTTTGCTCTGAAATAATCCATCTCTTTGAAATATAAAGGATTCCCTGCCACCTATAACTTCTTATTTCCTTTTTGTTAGATGATCCTGACAAATAAAGAAGTGCAGCTCTGACTATATTGTATGATGATGCTAAGCTTTCTGGGAGACCCCATTACCGAGGCAGCTGATTTCCTAGCCACTGTTAAAATCCGTACTAATCCATCTCTTTAAGATATGTGTTACATAGTCACAAACATGGATCTTCAAGAGGTCAATGCATTGTACAAGAAGTTTGAGGAAATAAGCACAAAAAAAGCCTATATGGTCAGTATGCACACCAGACCATGGGCCCTGTCACTACCAGAAAGCCAGTTGATACTAGCCCCTTTTTCCATCAGAGCATTTTTCTCTCCAGGCACCTCAGTGCATGTTCCAGATCCCTGATGGGACAAACTGGCAACCAGAAATGTCTGAAGTGGTTTCAGATCTCTGGAAATGAACTGTGAAAACATGAAGTAAGTCCATGTTGTTGCTCACATGAAATAATTCCCTGTATTTGATACAGAGAATACTAGCAACTCACCAGTTAGTTTTGTAATGTTTTTAATTACAAAGCATAAAATGGTTGAAAACTACAAATTCTGTTAACTGGTGCAATCATCTTGTGAGGTCTAAAATATTCTTAATGGGAGCATATGTAGTCAAAATAATGGATCTCTGACATTGTAGCACTCAGCAACAATTCATTTTCATTGCACGTTCAGAGAGTGTGTGGCTTAGTAGACTAAAATCAGGAAGATTTCTGACATTCTGGAGTCTTTGGTGGATTCTAGATGTGGGATGGCCAAATACAGAGCAGATAACCTGACTCAGCTCTAACTTGTTGACATCTTTGAAAATATTACTCAGTTTTGAGTACTAGAAGTGTGTTAGGTTCACTGAGAAAATACATAAACTGAACTAATCAATCACCCTCGTAACACTTATGGTTTCTCATTATGCACAATTTTAGCAGCATATACTAATTTAAAACTTATTTTAAAACTGAAGATAAAATTATCTGTCTGTGCACTTATACAGTTCCATCATAAAACCTGATCTATATCCCTTAAGCTTCATTATTTAATCCTTGTGTTTTAAGTTAATGCTTTGAGAAAGCAGGAGCTGTGCAGCTGGGGACATATAATTGGCAAAGGCAGCTTTTCTATTTATGATTTTTAATATTATTTTTAATAATATTATTAAATTTATATGTTAATTATTATTAAAGTGCCATATCATGTCTCAACTCCATGGAAGGTTCTCAGAAGGGTTAAAAAAAAATGGTGCATTTTTTTGGATTCTGAAAGAATAAACAGTAAGACTACTGCTTTAAAAATGGAGTGCCTTTGGGATGGTCCAGTTGTGTGTTTTTTAAGTTGAATACCTAGTTAAATGCTTTACTAAACATTATAATAAACATCTCAAACATTATAATAATATAAAATTATTCTGAAATTTTCCTGGGCTATATTTGGCACAAGATACAGTCACTGCACTAGACTTAAACCCCAGAGATTCTACCAAATAGAATGTTTTATTCCTTGAGCATTGTGTGTATTCTTTTGTGAAGAAATAGAGTTTAGATGTACTGTCAAGATTTATATAAAAGTGTTTGTGGAAATAAGGTACAACTAATACTGGTGATAAAGGGGTATTTTACATTTTTCAGTAAGATACCTTGAGGCTACCTGTAGGGCGCTTTTTTTTTTTCCTCTCCTGTTGAAAGGATGCTCCTTCGAGTTTTTCTGATCCTTTCCTGACAAAAAGGGCCATAACTACAAAATGGGGAGAAAAAAAAATCAAAAGATGATCCAAAATTAAAAGATCTATGTTAAAATTAGTCACACTTGTCCATAAGTAAGGCATGTAATAGCACATCTGGAGAGTGCAAAAGGGTTTCAGAGATTGTCTAATCATATCTTGAATGGTCTGATTGATGCTACTTGCAGACACGATGTTGAGGGCTATGAGAGAAGTAATTGCAGAGTTTCTATTCATCACAATATTCCTTGATGGGATTTCTGAGGTTAGTAATTTATCACAGTGGTTCATTGTCTTGCTGGATGTCAAACAAAATGGAGATGCCAGAGAGCTGATGATTTGCTTTAAGA
The DNA here is from genome assembly GCF_020740795.1 of Apus apus. Taxonomy (NCBI): domain Eukaryota; kingdom Metazoa; phylum Chordata; class Aves; order Apodiformes; family Apodidae; genus Apus; species Apus apus. Next base: position 30,506,376 of record NC_067287.1, on the reverse strand, counting down.
ATGTCAGTGTCAGGGCTGTGGGAACAGATTTATAATGAATATTGGGGTGGCTGCAAAAGGGCAGGCACTCAGCAGGGCTCAAGCTGTGGGTGGCAGAACCAGGTGGTTCAGGAGACCACCAGTGGGTGCTGCAGCTCTTGCAGTGCACTGTAACACCCCTGTTCAGATTCCCATTTTCCCCTGGGATCTCACCTCAGAAGTGTTTGAGGGTGATGCTCTGTCCAGCTAAGCCACACAAAAGTTTTGAAGTGGCAAGTGTGTTTGGGAGTGTGATTTACAGTCTGCCATGGTGTTTTCCCCTCAGCTTACAGCTTGTGGGGAAAGGTGTCTCTCCCCGAGACACTTCACCACAATGCTCTTTAACACAAAAACACTTTCAGGCTGATGACTTCCTATCATAGAGTAAAACAAATGGAATTGCTGGAAGGTTTTCCTGCAGCTGCAGAGGGGCTGGTGGTGGGGGCACTGAGCCTAGCCTTTGGGGTGCCCAGGGCAGGTCTCACCTCTCTGCTACCAAACCCTTTTACAGTTTCTCTTGCGCTACATCATCTCTCTCGCTGTCTCACCCATGGAAGGATATAATGGGAACAATAATATTTTATTCCTCTTCATGTCTTGGTGTACCCTATTTGCATTAAAAACTCTTTAAGGCACAGGTAACTCCTTACTGTATCAATATGTATTGCCTACTATCCAGGGATCTTCACCTCGATGGGAGGGAACTTAACCTTGATGAAAGTGAGGATTCATTTATACAAATACTGTCCCTTTGTTTTGGTGATGTTCTGTGCAGATTTAACAAGAAAAAAGTAGGCAGGAGAATCCATGACCAGAGCTGGAACTGAAATCCTGGCACGTCTCAGAACCTGTTCCGTTAGGTCTAGTGGATGGTTATTTCTCGTTACCCTTCCACCAGGGGCGCGGGGCGCGCGGGGCGCAGTCCCTCTCCTGAGGGAGCGGCGGAGCCTGCGGGCGTCGAGCCTCCCAGAAGAGCATTAGCTGGAGCTACCTCGGGCCAGAGCCTTTGCCGGTCGGAATGCGGGGACCCAGTCGGAGGTCCCGCACCTGTCCCGGTCTCCAGCGGCAGGGAGCGCCTAAGCCGGTCTTTCATACCCAGAGGGCAGCAGAGACAACAGCTCTGTGAGGTGCGACCAGGTAAATGACCTACTGGGCGTGGTCGCAGATCTGAAGGAGGACGTGGAAAGGGCTAAGGAATATTTGGGGAGTGTGAGAGGGAGGAAAGTTGATGGAGCCACACCCTAACGGCCCTGAGGGAAGGGAACAGGAAACAGAGGTTGCACTGCCCTCCTGATACCGAACAGAAGGAGGGGAACTGAAAGAGGGGGAATGGAAACAATTCCCTGCTCAGGGTAGTAGGCAAATCCCCTCTTGGCTTCCCTCACCTTCCCAGCTGCCTTTATATGGCAGGTATGAGGCTCTGGAAACTGAGGGCCAGGCAAACGAGGATATAGATGAGGGCCCAGAGTCTGTTACGAGCAGTGACAGATCTGAGGCACTAACAACTATAGAGACCCCCAAGACTCCACAAGGAGCAATTGTACCGCCAGAACACTACGGGTGTCACAGAAAGAAAGGACGTGTGCTCATAGTGGGTGCCCCTCTGTTAAAAGGCACTGAGGCCCGCACCTGCTGGCCTGATGGGGTCATGGAAAGTGTGGTTCCTTCTGGAGCTAAAGTTTGGGATGTTGCTGAACAGGTATCCCAACCTGTTAAGAGTAAGGATTACTATCCATTGTTATTCTTTCACATGGGTGCAAATGACGCTGCAACCTGAGCAAAATCAAGAAAGACTTCAGAGCGCTGGGGCAACACATGAAAAACTTCAGGGCCCAAGTTATCTCTTCTTCCGTTTTACCAGTCAGAGACGTGGGGGCAACCACAAACAGGTGCATAGATCTTATGAACCTCTGGCTACGTGACTGGTGTAGTCTCAAAGGTTTTGGTTTCTGTAACAACAGGACGTTCTTTTCCAACCATAGCCTGTTAGGGAGGGATGGGATCCATCTGTCTAGAAGTGGCAAGGCAATCTTTGGCAGCACGTTGGCCATCTTAGTTAAACAGGCTTTAAACTGAAGAACTTGAGGCGGGGTGGGGGGGTTGGTCAAAATGGCAACGCTCAAGTCATTACTTCCAACTGCAGGATCAGCTCTGCTGATCAGAGTAATAACGTCTCCTCAGCTCTTTGCCACAGTGTGACTCAGAAGGTCTTCCACCTTCTGAGGCAAAAGCTATGTGCTCCACTCCCTTCCTGAAGTGCCTGTACACCAGCACACATAGCATGGGGAATAAGCAGGAGGAATTAGAGATCTATGTGTGGTCTATCTGTGGGCTCCCAGACACATGGACGAGGACCTCCACCCCTTCTGGAGGAGAAACCCTTGCCACCTGCTCCCTCAAGGATGCTCTGGCTTTCGGAAGCTCATGTATTAATGCTTCATAAAAATACCTGGGGACGTATGAGGGTAGACAGATGAGGATAAGAGAGAACGGAGGGAAGACTGATAAGTTGAGAAAAAGACAATAAAGATTTTGAGAGAAACTTCTGAAATAAAAAAATGGGTAGAAAAAGGAGAACAAAGCAAGATAAACAACACTGTAGATACAAAATAAAAAGGTAAAAAAGTGGTAAAGCAAGAGAAAAACGAGGGAGGGATATAGCAGGACTCAGGAGTGTGTCGTTGGCTTACAGGAAAGTAAAGATGGGTGAATTACAGGAAGGAAAATACCACAGTGACAAGAGTAAGACATCCTTAGGCAAGGTTAGTCTTAACAATATTTGGTGATTACCTTGTTTCACTGCTTAATGTGTCTTATTGAGGTGTAGTAAGTAATTTCTGACAAACGCATTTTTGGAAGAGTTTGGTTATCTCTTAGAATGCATGGAAATATAAATGGATGAGTACAGCAGAAAAGTGAGGTTGACCGTTTAAAACCGTGTTAGGGTACTGTTTATTTATGCTGCTGAAAGTAATAATTTCTGGAAAACACACTTGTCAGTCACTAATTAGAAAGATGAGTAATGAGATTACATTCTTGTTTTACTGGTTTCTATTTCAGGAAGTATAGGCAGGCTTTTATATTGGCTAGAAGTACATACAGTATAATACACTATATATAGCATGTATATATATATAGAGAGAGAGGGCTAATGTCCTCTTTGCAGGAGCTGTGTGTAGAAACTTATCTAGTATGATTCTCTTTTCAAGAAAAGCACAGACCCTTCAGTACCTAGTATGGTCCTATGACACTCACTGGAGTTATGTTAGTTCTCAGTTAATTCAAAATAAATGTCTTAAAATAAATTTCACAAAGTCAGTGCTGATGATTATTTTTGTTAAATTACTTTTTTTTTTTCTCAAAGCTGATTCTTTAAGAAGGTATTAAATACTTGCATACAAAGCAAATACCATTTTTGAGCTTGCCTCTTCTGTCAGAGATAATTAACTCAGGAAGAAAGGTGAAATCTCTTTTGTGTGTTGCAGGTCCTCATTATTCCAGGCTCTCCTTATGCCCTGAATCATATCAGACTTCTTTGTCCAAATTTGGAATTTCATAACAGACAGAAGTAGTTAGTGATGTCACTATAATGGATTGTTATTTTTTAGTGCCAATCTCCCGGAAATTTTACATTTTTTGTCTTTCACACTTGCAATCTACGAGGAAGAAAAAAAAAAGTTTGGACTTATCTAGAAGGTGAGGGAAAATTTCAATCCAGGCTGTCACATACTGCAGCACCATCTAACCAGACAGTGATAAAACTCAATAGTCTTACCTATAAATCACAATAAAGCTTGACACAGTTCACCTCTGGCTTCTAAGCTATAAGAGCAGTTAGATTTTCCTATTAGAAACAAAATAAAAATGTACTTTTCAGAAACATCTGGAGTCTTGGAGAAGTAAGCCTGTGTCATAAGAAGACTTTCTACCTGAATCCAAGCAAAAACATCTGTCTCTCAGTCTTGCCTTATGATGACAGAAGTGACATGGGGGATTGTGTGGAGATATGGACTCTGAATGGAGCAGGCTCCCACTCTCATGGTTTTATAGGACACCATTCCTGCAGAGTCAGGCCCAGGGCATCCAAGGGGGGGAGGCTCAGCTCTGTGGCAGAGCTGCTCCTGCTTCTGGAAGCCCCAGGACCCCCCTTGTGTTCTGGGGTGGCTTTCAGGGAGAGGAGAGCATACTGTGAATTGATATCCATCAACACAGCCAGACACTGGCAAGAGCAACCCCAGGGTAAAATATGGAAATGCTTGTTGAAGAGCTGGGCTGAAAATAGTCACGTGGCTAGAAAACATCTGCAAATTTGGGTTTCCAGCAATTAGGGCAAGTAGTTACATTGATCTGCTTCAGAAAAATCTGTGTAATGTTTTGTCTCTGGGATCAATATAATTAGTAGACTGCCTTCTGTGAATCTTAGGATGCTTGTGCTCCATGCTCTTCTGTGTGCTTTGTTGCTGCTCTCCTCCTGGATCTAGCCCTGCTTAAGCTCGTGGTTAGGAGTCCATGTCCCTCTGCTGGCCATCTCCTCATCTGGTCTGTTTCTTGCTTCTTTTCCCAGGCCTGGAAGAGGATTGACAGCAGCATTGACCATAGAAAGGGAGACAAATTTGTTGTGGAGGAAGAGGTGGATAACTTCGAGGAACGTGCTATTGAGGTGAGATTAAAAGTCATGGTACAAGCTAACATGTAGTAGGAGTGTTTTGCTGTCAGCAGGAGGTCTTTCAGTGACAACAACAGAAAATAGGACAAGCTGATCATAGCAGGACCATCCATACCTTACAGAATGAAACTCTGAAAAGAGACAAGTTAACTGTGGGATAGACTGGGTGAGATTTTTGTCAATAGAAATCTAAACATATAAATGGCACTGCACTATTTTGGGAACTGGAAGAATTTCTTACAGGAAAGGTTTTCAGCCTGTCAGTGAAAGGTCTGATGAGGGATGTAATTATTTTCTTAGAGATTAAAATATTATGCACTTGCAGAAGCTTCTCATGGTGACAGCAACCACAGGTATGAGACAAGTCACATGCAAATCTACAGTGGGAATTAGAAAACAATTTCCACAATTAAGAAAAAGGTCTGAACAATCTCCTAATAGGACTAATGTGGAAAATAATGCAATTAATGTGGACCTTGGTGCTTTTATGAATGGACTTACAGGTTAGTTTTCTGAAGAAGCAGAGAAATAGACCTGGTGAATAAAGGAGATTATTTTTTGTCTGGGGCCCTGTGAGCAGCTGAAGGCCATGAGATTAAATGCATCTGCAATATATTCACTATCATGGAGTTTGTACCCAACCTCAAGCTCTTTCTCAGCTTTTATTATCTATAAATGCTACTGTTTCCTTTATGCTTGAGGATGTGCTCCTGTTTGTTGAGGGAAATATATCTTGGAAGGTGGTTTGGCCTGTTAACTAATTACTTTTTCAAAGGTTAAATATTTTCTAGTCTTAGAGTACAATTTCATTGCAAGATTATTTCCCTTTTTACTTTCCTTAAACACAGTCTCCCCACATTCAAAAAATGTGCCTGTGTTTTTTTGGTAATTGACTGTATTTCATCTTGAACAGAGATATATTGATTTTCATGTGAAGTGAGCTTTCAGGTTGCCATTTAGAAAGATGAGTTTTGGCAAGGCTCCATTAGCCGTCTTTGTGCTATTGCTTATCCTTCAGCTGGGAGAGCAGGCAGCCTTATTCATACAAGCTGCCTGACTCACCTCATTTAGACCTGATTCCTTTATTCCACTTTCTGTTGGTATGGTCCAAAGTGTCATTATATTGCCAGCCAGTTGATTTGCTGGCTGATGGGAGGCAGTTTACCTAGTACTCACAGCCCCTTTTTTTTCTATAGAAACTGTATCTCCAGGATTCACCAGCTACATTACAGGCTGCAAAAATATTGCATACATTTTTCTGCTACATGTGAGTGACACTGCATCTGTAGAGTTTCTTTTTACCTGTAGGCAATACATTCATTTGCAAACTGCTTCTTTGAGTATCTTTGTTGAAGATTATTATCTTGCCCAAAGGCTTAGGAGGGAGGGAAGGAAGGGGGCTCCTATTTTTCTTTTTCAATATTAATTAGCTGTGGTCAGTTTGATCACTTTATATGGAATAGGAGAAGCCAGCCTTCTATCTGATAGTACTTCAGTTACTTACCCTGGAAAATGACTGAAGGCAGCAACTAATACAGCAATTGAGTGCAGCAGTGATAATGAAGTTAATTATTTGTTTGTTTATTGCACCTTTGTGTAATTGCACTTTCATGAATTCTGAGTTTTTCATGAGTGTGTGAGTGAAAATCAGACAACCTGTTTCTCACGTGCAAAAACTGGGGAAGATTTTTTCCAGAAAATTTCTGCTCAAGTCAGTAAAGTCTGATCTTGAGTTTTCTGGGTATCTAAGAAATGTTGCCAGAGTAAAAAAATATATTAAGATATTGGGACTATGGCCCCGTGGTGTTCCTGTTATTACAGGCTTTTTAATGAGAAATTATGCACTGTAACTATGGAGATGCTTTTATGAAACTCATACTATAAGATGTAGGAACCAGCAGAATATCAGGTAAATGTTCATGTCAAATGATGCTTCTAATCATAGAGAGTTTTGCTGACTTCTTTTTAGCATCTATGAAATATGCATTGATTTTAGACGGACTGATAACTTAATATTCTAGTCTGTGTCTTACATTAGATTGTGCTTCTGTGCTTAATTCAAAAATATTGTATACAATTGAAATGTATTGCCCTGGGTGAACAGGGGGAGATTAAGGTGAGGAAGCACTCTTCCTAGTGTTTTTTAAGATTGCCCTGGGAAAAAGTGGTATGATTGTTGTCCAGTACACACATACATTTAAATAGTTTATACTAGCTTGCTGGATAAGCAAGTAACTCGACTGTCATATGAGACAAGCAATACTTTTTTGTAAAAAAAAAAAAAATAAAAAATTGGGGGGTACCTACAAGAAAGCTGGGGGGGTACCTTCTGCAAGAGCATGTAGTGATAGGACAAGGGGTAATGGCTTTAAACTGGATGAGGAGAGATGTAGGTTAGATATAAGAAGAAATTCTGTAGTGTGAGGGTGGTGAGACACTGGCATAAGTTGCCCAGGGGGATTGTGGATGCCCCATTCCTGGAAGCGTTCATGGCCAGGTTGGATGGAATTTTGAGCAACCTGGTCTAGTGGAAGGTGTCCCAGCCCATGCTGGGGGGTTGGAACTAGATAATCTTTAAGGTTCCTTCCAACCCAAACCAGTCTGTGGTTCTACTAATTTCAGTTAAATATTATAGAACCTGAGAGAAAATGAAGGCTAAGATACAGAGAGTCAATCTGTTGTTTATCCCAATACAATAATTTCAGCTCTTAATTTACTGATGGTATTCAAGCTCCAGAGAAAGCTCAGATATAGCAAAGTGTTACAATATACCATTTGTTTTAGATGGAATTGTGATAACAAATATTACCAAGAAGGAAAACCAACTAAGTAGTTCCAAAAACAAAGCTCTGAAGTAAATTTTGAGTTTGTATGAGAAAATGTTTAGCAGAGAAAAAAATGTAATTCAGAAGGGAGGGACTTACGCAGAGTCAAGAATAGGAATTCTAAACTGTAGTAATTTAAGCAGACAGGAGATGTTGCTGGGATGGCAGGAGCATCTCTTCAGAAATCATTCTTACTAGGCTTGAACCAGTGGCCAATAAAGGGGATGAAAAAAGTGTGTAGTAAGCAACACTTTAGGCTCTTGCAATAAACAAAGTCACAAAAAAAGACATCTTTACAGAAAGGGTGGGCCAAGCAGTTTTCATAGACAAAAGGTAAATGTTCATCCTTGGCAGAGAACAAGCATGTCTCTCAGCAGGCAGCATTAGCTGGACACCTCCAGCAGTGCAGCTCTTTAGTAGCAGCAGTGGGATTTTGTAGAAAATGCTTTAGTGAATGTCCTCAGGACTACAGCCAGCTGAATGCATGGTTAAGGTGACTCTTCAATGGCTTTGCAAGAGACTTGTTCACCAGATACAAACAATGCCTGACATAGATACGGGACTGGAGCAAAACGCTCAGTGTCCTCACTGTGCCCAAAAGAGCATTCCTAGATTTTGGCATCTTTCCTCTTTTGTTGAATCTTAGAAAACCACCTCTTGTTAGCAGATGTGGTATTGAATGTGCCATGTATTGTGCAAATGGTTTCCACATCTTTTTTTTCCTACCAATCATATACCAGACTATGAGCCAAATAAATTCACAGTCTGTCAGACTTGCCAATGAACTACTGATACATCACAAAGATTATATTAATCTGGTTGAAAAATGTAGATGAAGGTGGCCTGCAGAAGATTTGAAAGGAAAAAATGCTCTTTCTTAGCAATGTTATGAAAGTTATGAAAGGTCATTCAAGAAAAGAAGTGGTCAGGAATATGAAGATCTAGAGTCAAAGGGAAAATTAAAAAGGGGGAATAAGGGTGGTTGTTGTTTAACAAATAAAAGAGCATGTGGCTTAAAAATTATAATCTAGTAATCAGTCTCATCAGAGGCATACAACAATTTAGTATCAGCTTTAGGAAAATGCTAAACAGGTCAAGTCCCAAACTTCATTCTTCTGCACTTCTGTGTGATGTGAATGGGTAGGATTTGGGGGAGAACTCTGTTGCTTTTTCTTGTGGCTCAGAGGGTGTTTTGAGAGATATTTTAACAGTATTTTAAGAGAGGTGCTACAGTCCAGTAGGCTACGTCACCAACTCACAAGGACCTCACTTGTATCATCTATTAGATGCATTTTGCATTAATAGCCCTGTAATCATTCAGTGCTTGAGGCAAGGACTGTTGTGGTGCTCACAGGTAATGCTACAGAGCAAATAAATCATCACAATTATGTCTGCTCCTTATTCTACACATTCTAAATATATTTTGCCTCCAGTCCCTAATTTTGGCAAATACTTTTGTCATTATTTTAAATTAATCACATTAGGGATTTGATAGTGATTTGAAATGGTCAACAATTGTGAATACCTTTTTATATGAAAAATTACATTTTGGAACTTAATTAGTATCATGGTGTGATGAATTAACACCTACATTTTCAAAGAGGTGTCTTTAGGGGGGATTTTTTTAGACCTGAAAATAGAATTAATTACTAAAATAAGGGACAACTAAGAAGTCATTGCTAGGTTTTTATGCAGAGGTTCCTCCACCATATTTCTGGCTATATTCCCAAATAGCTCCTTTCAGTCTCATTTGAAAGAATGAAAATTTTAAAAGGCCTGGTTGTTTTTTTTCAGTCAGGATATCAAAGTTTTGGTCTTGGTTTTGATTATGCCTGCTTGAATGATGCTGGGTAAGAGCAAGTACCTGTGGCAGAACTGCCTGTGCTGCAATCTGGTAGCAACAAGCAACTTCCTACCAGTGTTAAAAATATTTTACTGATTCATCCTAAATAAGCAGCTAAGTAATTGTAGACTAGTTTATAAATGCTCTTCAGTATGTGTAGTAAAATTGTTAGGCCAGAGACTGTCTCTGTTCTTTAGCCACCTGGCACAAATTACAACCCTATGTATTGATTAAGTAATACTGGAATTCAGAGCATAACAGTAATATAAATATTGGTCAGTTTAATTTATATCAATATTGATTTAGACCATGGTAGTAAATTAAATATTGTATAAATTCATTTATTAAGTCAATATTGATTTAGAGTAACATGGCAATCTCCAAAACCTGTAAATGTCCAATTATTTAGTATTTATGTACATAGTGTGAAATGAAATCAGTTTTGCATCTTCCAAACTTGTGAAATAAGGATTGCTTTCCCACAGAGGCTGTATGAACCAAATGTGACCCTGAAAAAAACTTTTTGATGGTTGTGGTAATAAAACTCTTTCAAATACTGGTTTTACAGGATAGGTACCCATACAAGCCTGACTTCAGAGATACAAATGGCAACATTATAGTAATCACTCTTGTTCAATTTCGTACCCAATGGTTGCAGCAGGGAGCTGAAGTGCTGCCTTGAATGCTGCCTTCCCAGTAAGATGAACTACCTTTTGAAACCTGTGAATCTCCCATTAAGGTTATTTTGTATGCTGATATCTTATACAGGACGTATATTATTAGGATCATACTTATGTTTTGAAGCTCCTGAAGTATGCAGTACTAAAGTGGACTAAACCAGCTTTCAGTCTTTTATCTCCCCCATCAGAATGTCTTCCCATGAGAGGCAGAGCTCTGCTCTCTGCCCTATTCAGTATGTTTACCAGCTTGAGTCTTTCATTCAAAATAATTTTATTCCAGACAGTTTAAGGCTCCTTTTAGGGTTGATTGTGATTTCCTCTTCCCACTTTCAATCTCAAGCAAGATTATACATTCATTAATCAGTCTGTTTTGGTTTCAAATCCATTCCTTCAAAGATTGGGCTATCTGAGGGTAACCCTTAGAAATTATAGGCTATCTGTTGCATGAAGCAGCCATTTAAATGATGCCTCTGTAATCTCTTTTCCTAGTCAATTTTAGAAATGATGGCAGACAGAGCTAATATCAGTATAACTGACTTGGAGGAATAAAGGGAAATGCAGATGTTGTCTGGTTGGCAATTTTATGAGAAATCTCAGTGCGGGCGCTAAGAGGTGGTCATCCAGACAGGCAAGAGTAGGGGAGGGGAGCGAGTGGAAGTGTGACAAACAAAACAGTTCTAAGGCTTTCTGATGAAAACATCTCTGTCTTCCTTCTGGCCTCTTCTTGAACGATCTCTCCCTAGTGCTGGAGGCTGTCTGGACCCAGAAAGAGTGGGTCCTCTGGCTTCTGCAGTTATTGACAGTGAGGGTGGGACTGTCCAAGAGCAGTCTGTGTACACATAAACAAGTGCACCTATAAGGGAAAGAGGCCTGACACCAGGAACATACAGAGAATAGGATGGGACAGGCTGGCTGCTGTTCCTTGCTAGTGTTTTCTCAGTTGCAGCCCATTCACTTGTTGCAAAGGACAAACAACCATGTCAGCAAGTAATATCTCAGCTGGTATACTCATCTTCTTATACCAATCGTTAGAGACCCAGCGTTAATATATACAGCAATGAAAGATGGTGAGCTGGAAGGGAATCAGTTTTGTCATTTTTGTGAGAGCAGATCCAGTGACTAAGGTAATTGTAAGCTACTCATACTTCCAGTTAGGAACATTATCATTTGAAACCACTTTGGTTGTGAGAGAGAGGTCTAGGAAAACAAGACTCTTCCTATGCAGTGTGTTTTAATTTTCTGTGGCCACTGCTGCCATATTAAAAGTTTTTCAATATTTTTAAAGAACTGCAATAATTCCTTGGGGAGGGGGGAAAAAAAATTGCTTGAAAAATGCCATCTCTTATTTGTTGTTAGTTCCTGCCCGTTACCATAGGGTTAGATAATCCACCAGCTACAAATAATTTGCCACCTGCCTATCTGTATCACCAGATTCTGAGCCCCATTTTGAATAGGCATATTTTGGGTTTTAGAAAATAAGAAACTTGTCTCAGCAGTTCTTAGAATAAATTATTATTTCAGTCTCCTTTTAGTGAATTTGCATTAGATAAAAGATTAATTATACAAGCCAATATAGTGTCTGCCTCTTCGTGATTGTATGAGGGATTTTTTATTTTTTTTTTGAGAAGTTCAGCAGAGTGAACTGAGCACAGAGTGGAAGCCTGGCGTGTCCCGTGCTCTGAGCCCAAGAAAAGCAATATTATCCTTGATTTCAGTGGAAGACAAATAAACTTAACTGGCTGCTGGTTAAACATATTTTAAAGAGCTTTCCTACAGTTTGAATTGGCATGCCTAGGTACTGGTTAGAGGGAAATATGTTCTCTGGCACAGCAAAGGTTGTTTTTATCTATTTTTCCTTTCCTCTTGGAGCTTAAAAAGGGTAGTAGCAGTTCATGAGTGCTCTTAGTTGTACCTCTGGGTATACAAGGGTCAAAAAACTAGGATTGCTGGTGACACAGGTCCTCTTCTGTTCCACATACTTTCCTCCAGCTCTACCCCCTGAAGAAAATGAGAAAAATAGACAATTTACTTTCCTAATGTTGCATCACTACAATTCATGCAATGACAAAGCTTTACTTGACATCTTAAAACAGGTTCATGGCATAGTGAAAGACTTATGAAATAACTTTAATGAAAGTGTTCTTTAACAAGTTGTTTTTCTAAAATAAAGTAGTGCTGTTCCTTTATTCTATTACACCCTAATAAACATTTAAAAAAATTATTTAGTGTTATCTGTGGAGGAATACTTAGATGGAAAAATCCATCTTTTTTCTTATTCCTTTTGATACATATTTCTAGTGAGTTTTTCCAAAGAAGTGAAAAGGGGCAGTTGGAGGAGGAGTTTGTTTGAATGACTAAGCATTTAATTTTTTTTGTCTAAAGATAGAATGTATTGGACTCCCATTTCCTTAATTTTTTCATTTAAAATATTATTTTAGTTAGGCTAAGAATGAACATGTGGATGCCTTATGGACATAAATGCATTGTTATTAACACTGCTTATCATGACTGGGTATATATTTTTCCCTGTTTGACTACCAAGAACCATAAAAAAGCATTTTTAATGCTCAAGTCTGTTTGGTATATATTGCCAGAAAGTATGCTGAACCTCAGGAGGGAGGAGCAGGCTTGTATGTTATTTGAGGTATGAAGGTCCTTAGAGGCCAAATGAGGATGCATAACTGTTACCACCATAGCTCGCATCTCACTGACATGGTGCAGTGTGACAGGAAACGTGCATCCCCTGCATTAAGAACTTTTCTGCCTCCTGCCTCATGATTGCAGTACTTTTCTGCATATTGAGATATGGATTTGGAGCATTGCATATCCACCACATAATGCTCAGTGCAGGCTACACTAACTGCATTGACCCCTACAAGATGGATGCCCTAGAGAATTTGGTCCAGTGTCATTAATGCCATTGTGGCACAAAGTCCATAGTTCAGCAAGATGCTGTATTATTCTGTGGATGAGAGCAGTATCATTAAGATCAATAGGATTAATTATTAATTTCAGATAAGGTGTGTGTGATGTCAGAGGTTTCACCGTCTCATACTTGGAGGTGCAAGATTAAGCCACCTGATGTCTGTGTCGTTGCCCTTTTAGTCTGTCATTTTTGCTTGTTTATAAAAAATCATCCCCAAGCACTGCCACTTATTTCACAGAAATAAAAATATAATAGAGTGTATTTCTGAATACCATGGTATTTCAGAAAATGAAAGAAGCTGTATTTACAGCATCTCTCTTTAGGCCGTGGGATACTGTGCACTTATGTGGGTATGACTGAATTAATTGTCCTAGTTCAATAACTGCCCATTTCTGAAGGTCACAAATTGACTCAGTTTGTCATGGTTTGAATGAAATGGAAATCCTGCACCCTTCCAAGTTTTGTCAAGGATCCTGGTTGATGTGCCTTCATGACACAGATGTTGAATACAGCAACAAGATTATAAATCTTAGAGCATAAGATATGGCTTCAGGATATCTGAAATTTTAAGTCAGGGTAAGAGACTGGTGATTTAACTCCCTTTCTTTATGAAATACTGCAAAAAGAAAAAGGTTTATCTAATAGCAACATACTACCTTGCAGCTACTCAAAATAATTTTTTTTAGGGTGTTTGTTAAATAAAACTTTGATTTTACAGATTTTGAAAGGTATTTTTATTCACAGAAGCTGTCAAGCGAAACATAAATTGGCAACTAAAACCTTGATAGGTTTTGCAAAAGAAGCAAGAATTAACAAAATATTTGCTATTGTCACGAGTGTCTGCAATGATAGGATCCCAAATATATGTAGGCTTTCTGAAGAAATGAGTACACAGGACTAGATGGAGTAAATTTTAACTTAGCTTAACCATTTTTTAAAAGAAATGTATTAAATCACATTTATTGTTAATAATTTTCACCAACATAATACTTCTCACCAAAAAAAGGCTTTTCATCAAACAAAACATTCCAGCTGACCTGAAATAACATTATTTTGTGAAGATTTTTCTCCCAGACCTATTTATAGATCCAAAATTGAAAGTTAAGAAAGAGAATACATTTTAAGAAAATATTTACACTGACTTTTCAGCTTAAGCGATTTTAAACTAAACCAATATGCCCAGCATACAAAATGCATGCATTTTGACTATATTCTCAAACAAATGACTGCTTCTGTAATTGCTCACCTTGCATATTGTGGATAGGTGACAGAAGAACTTTCAGATCTCTTTTCTGTGTGAATTCAAGTTCCAGGAGGAAAGGTGACTTGGTTCCACACTCTTTCTGCCAGCTGACACACAAAAAGGCTAATGGCTTTTCCCTTGCTCCATGAGAAACTAACTGTGATACGTTAATGGCCTTCATTAGATGTGTCACCAAACATTCCCCAAGCCCTGTCCTGTGCTTATTGTCCTCCCCTACAACTGGGATGTTTTATCTCTCTTCTAATGATGTGAAGGGAGGCACGATGCTTTAACAGCAGCACCCAAAACCTCTACAGTGAGATGATGAAATGTACTGTCATCTCCCAGGTCCTGTGCAACCACCTTAATTGCTGGTCTTCCTGGTTTCCTCAAATCACTCTACATTTCATGATAACTCTTGAGAAATGTGTGTGAATAGCCTGATTTCATGCTTGAACTATGTGACGTGATTAATGCTTAATGAGTTCCTTATCCTATTTAACATTTCATGGATAATTTGCAATTATTTAAAAATAAACATGTATATTCAAGGTCTGAATTAATGGAGAGAAAAAAGCAAGTGCTGGCACACATGTTGATAGGGTATGTAATTGCTTAGTGTGGGCAAAATCCACTCCTCTCCCACACATAAACCAAATATATAAATAAATAGGTAGATACATGCATGTACACACACACACGTATGCATATTGCCTGGCTTTATGGCCTTCTCTTAAAGGTAGTATTAAGGTACCTCTTCTTGCTACAAGGAAATTGTGGATTCAGAAGAAATTTGTCACCTGTTTCCTGAAATACTGTGAGCTGACTAGCTGGCTAAGGCCTGGGTATTTTCAGCTTGAGCATTTCCATAATTTTCTCACAAAGGTACATAGGGAAATACAGAATATAAAAAGTAAAATTGGGGTATATTTGCATATATTTTGTTCAAAGAGTCAGTCAGAAAGGACAGGTCCTGCTCATGGGGAAGGCTGTGTTAAAAAAGAATTTAAGTATGTTTGAAGTATGTGTACATCACTTAAAAGTCCTTCCCTACCACAGCTGCTCTTCTCTGCCATTGCCACTACTTTCTTTCCTGCTACATTGCTGTTTCTTCTGCTGTCCTCCTGTGCCTTGAAAGTAATGATCTCTACAGCACACGGGACGTAACTGATAACATTATCTCCTAGTAGACATCACATGCCAGGTGAAGAGATTTGTATTTAGCACACAGCACCTGAAAGTAATACATGTTCAGCCTCCACTTGACAGTATCCTTTAGATTGCTGTTTCTTGGCTTTCTTAATGTGGTATTGCTAGACAAGACTTGCAGATCAGAAATTGTTATGAGATATTTGTGTCTAAATCAAAAACAATATTCACTTTAAATGAAATTCCAGTCCTTCACAGAAGCCAAGGAAATTTTGCCTTTGACTTTGCTGTGACCAGAATTTCAATCAGAGTTGTTACACAGGAAAACAATTTAATAGCTTTGGTGGTTATCATTCCAGTCAGAATCTCCTGCATTTTTATTAAATTAGTACCCAATAACAATAACTCCTGGGAGTGTTAGAGGACAGCAGAAGAACAAAGGAGGAAAGGAAACCTTAAGAAGTAAATTCTTTGAGAGACACATGCTAGCCTTTACCAGTGGATTTAGTTATGCTCCATCTGTGGGAACCTCAAGAGGAACAAATAATTAGTCTGCTATAATCTGTATCAAAGCAAAATTAATGGTATCCTTTGGGGTTACATATGTCTGGACAATTTGTGATAGTGAGAATTTATTGGAAATACACTCTAGAACCTGCCCAGGAATGGATTAGTCCATTATAGAGATAGACAAAGGCATCCTCATCCTCCTGCTCTAGCAGTGTGTCATGGCTTGGGATCTGTGGAATTCTGTTTCTGTGCAGCTGGAATGAAAACAGAATAGACCACATGCCTATGGGGAATGGTCATGTTAAAAGGAGCACTAAACTCAGGGAAAGAACCATATATGAAAAGCATTTTGTTGCAACCAGTTGTGAATGCTGTTTTGTACTCAACAGAACACCATATCAAAATTATAACTTTATCATATCAATAGAGATAGTTTTGATAGGCTAACACAGGTATTGGAGCATAGTTTGTGCTCATGAAAAAAAATTCTGAGTTTTTGGATACTGATGGGAGCCCAGAAAAGCACATATTGAACTTGCATGTTGAGTTTGCAAATATAGACTCAAAAACGTAGAGAAAACATAAATACCAGTTTTTACTAAATGAACTCCTTAAGGCTGCAAAATAAGGGCATGAGTTCAGTCTGGTTTCAGGTATAGTATTTCTCATTTTGTCATCACTACTTTAAATATTAAAGGCTAGGCCAACACTGTCTTATTGTATTTTCTATTCATATTCATTTTATCAAGGAGAAGATGATTCCTAGGCAAGGCTCTGTCACCAACATGACATTACCAGAGGTGTTTTACAGAAAGAACTCAAATGACATTGACTGAGAGCACCTTGCAAAGCAAAACTCCCCAAACAGATAAGGATTGGGCTATCCTTGTTTTTATTCTTCAGGTTTTCCCATAGTTTATGTGGACACAGGTTATCTGTTTTCAGTGGTGTGTACACACACAATTGCATGGCAGCCTTTGTCTGCAGGTTTTGAATGTCTCCAGCGAAGGAGACTCCACAACCTCTCTGGGCAGGGTGTTCTAGTTCTGTGACACTCTCACAGTAAAGCAGTTTTTTCTGATGTTTGCGTGGAAAAAGAAAGGGGAGAAAGGGGAAAGCACCTAACACCCTTCACATCATCTACAGAGCAGGAGAGAAATTCACCCCTGCTTCAGCAAAAGAAAACTCTTTGCAACATTACTGTCCAGACATGCAGTTACCAAATATCTGCCCAAAACATCAGAAGAAATAAAATGGAGAATTTCGATTCTGCTAGTAAATAAGGGAACCTAGGGAGACAATTAGGATTTAGAACTATTTAAAAACCCACCACTATTTGTGCTTTTCTAAATTGCTCATGTATCACACCTGTGGCTAGGACAAGGAAACTGAAGAAAGCCACAAATCATTATTTTTTTTTCATAATTCTGGATATATTTACAGTTGAAATATAGACTTATTTTACAAAACTGAGCTAAAACCTTTTAGTACTTTTAATGTATTTCAGTTAGAAATGTGGGAATATCATTTTACAGCCAGGGTATAAAGTCATATGAAGAAGAGAACATTTAAACTAGATTTATCCCCTGTGGAGGATTTTGCACAGAAATTAGAAGATGATGAGAACTCTGAATGGTAACTTAATAGCTAATTTAAAAGCTTCTCTTACTTAAATTATCAAGAAACCACAAGATACATAGCTATATATTATGCAATGTGTATTGTAACATAGGTATATGCTGGTGAAGAAAGGACTCCAAAAACAGTTAGAGTTTCATATTAATTTAAATATATAAGATTACCTAAAATGTCAGGTGCTTTTAATCATTTTTAAAGCACAAATTAGCACAAAAACAACAATTTTTTCTGGCTTTAGGCAGATTCTACCTAATCCCAATATACCACCCTGCGAAGTAATTCCTCATTCAACATCCTGTCTATTAAATTCACCTGCAAATAATTGAGTGTTGCACTGCAGCCAGAGACTTGGCAAATGTATCCAATTTGGGGCTGAAATTTCTCCGCCTGCACCTCCCTTTAATATCAAGGGCTGTGGCTTTAATATCTCCACTAATCTCAAATGCAGCAAGAACTGAACCCTGATCACTCAAGCAGGCTTGTGTCAAGCCACCTGTAGGTTGGCACTAATACCAGTTCCTAACATTCAAGCTCAAACTTCTTCTTACTTCTTTTCATTGTGCTATTACCTTTGGGAGTTTTTTTTATATGCTTCCTTTTATAAGAATGTTCCTTGTGCAGAGGGGTCAAGGAAAATCAGAAGTATTATACTGATTGCACCAAGCACAATAGAATTAAGTAGCACTCATGAAAGTTTTGCAGGAAGAATACGTTTTTAGGTGCACTCTATTTTAAAAAGATAATAATTTCCTGTTATTTATTAAATAATCACCAGCCATTTTTACACCATCTCCTCTTGGCTTCAGGATGCAGTTGTGAAACTGGGAAATGGTTTTGGTTGCACAGCTGCACAGGGAGAATGGATTTAGTTAATGGATACTGAGTCGCAGCTCTGTTTGGTCTTCTGGTCTGATGGACATGCTCTGAAGGGATTTACCCATACAGCTGATTTTTCACAGTGAACCTTAAAGTCCTGTGACAGTATCTCTGCCAATAACACTCTTTTTTATTTGGGCGGTTATGAAAAAAGGAGCATTTTCCTGCTTAGAAAAAAGAGATGGGTGGGGATTTGGGGAAGAAAAAAAACAGAACAAAACCAACAACAACAACTAACCAACCAATAAGGAGTCAGTTTCATTTCTTTTCCAACTACATAAGCTTAAAATATACATAGATTTCCCCACAGGGAAAGCTCCTGACTGGTATGTTGAGTAAAGTCAGCATCAGCCTTTTCCAGCTGTCACAGAATTGCAAAAGTACATGTTCATCTGCCAAAAGCCACAAGGTTTTTCTGTGACTGCTTCCAAACAAGTGTGCCAGGGATAGTTTGCTGATTAATTCAATCCTGGGGCTTCTGAGATTATTTCACTAAAAATGACTGACTGACATTTGTGCACTGACCCTCTGCTTCTGTTGACAAATACTCCAGAAACACCTTGGAGCTGCCCCTCTGTTAGGGACACATGAACATCAGTGAGATGGGCGTGGGACTTCTCCCCTGTAGGCAGCAGTCCTGAGGAACGTGGACAAATCTCATTTATGAAGGGCAGAGGCACAGACAGGACCTGGCATGTTAATCTTTCAGATGGTGTAACGTAGTCATCTGCTTAAAAGAGTAAAGAACTGTGTCTTTGTATCAAGGGCTTGAGCTGAAGCATGCTCAAGTGATGGAGTCACTATCCCTTGAGGTATTTAAGAGCCATGTAGATGTGGTGCTTAGGGACATGGTTTAGTGGATGCGTTCCTGTGTGTTGTGCTCTAGGTGATCCTGCTCTGGCAGGGGGGTTAGACTAGATGATCTTTAGAGGTCCCTTCTAACCCCGAAGATTCCATGATTCTGTGATCTGAAAGGTCTTTTCCAAATGTAGTGGTTCTGTGATTCCAAGTGAAAGAAGGGCTCCTGAAGAGAGTCAGGCATTTTAAGTAACTGCCTAATTGTGGTGGCCTGTCAATAAGAAACAAAGAAGAATAATAAATGTCTATTATATAAAATATATCTCTCGCCATTTTAATGGGCAATTTCTCAATTGCAACTGAAATCTAAAATTACCGGTTTGATCAATGGCCTACGTAGATGAAAAATCTGGTCAACCCGTTAAATAAAAGAGTTAATAAGAAGAGAGAACCATCTCACAGTTCATGAAATAGTACAGCAAAGTATAATTTTTCAAGTCCTAGTAATTATGTTGGCTATCACACCATTACTGATATAATGTGAAGCTAATAAGCCAAGTAATTAGAATGCACTAGTTCAGAGTCTTCACCTTAATATATGAAGGGTAAATGAGAATAAGGCAATATAATATTTAGCATATGGCTAAACCAGTGCAAAAGCAATAGAACTGAGAGGTTACTTTTTAGAGGGAAAATGCTCATTGAGTTGAAAGTTGTTTGTATTGACTTACATGCTGGGCCTAATGAAGGTCATTATGGGGATTTAATTGTGTTACAGATGCATCAGAGAGGTCTGACTAGCTGAGAGTCTCCCCTGTGCATGATTTGCTGCATTCTGCTGCTATTGCCCAAGTTCTCACAGGCTGAATTTCCTTTCTCACAAGCCACTTACAAATTGAATGCAGCACTATAAAATATTATCCAAACAAAAGACCCAAATTAGTCCATACTTCAGAGAAAAAAGTGTGATATTCTTGAAAAACGGGATGGAGGAAGTACTTCCTTTCCTGATGGTTCAGTTCACAACATTGTGAGACATAATTCTGTTATTCTGTGTTCTCTCTGTCAGACTAGCCAGCTATTTTTGAAAGAAAGCTGAGTACAGACCTTAGAGTCCATAACTTTACCAGAAAATAGTTGGATGTGCTGCGCAGCACCAAAGTTACTTGCTCTCAGCTGTTTACAGGCAAAAACTACCAGAGTAACTTTCTCCTCAGCCACAAATATAACAAACAGGAGACAAAGAATTTCAAAAGATTCTTCACTTCCAGTCCTTGAGGAGACAGAATGACAAATTCCAAACAAATCTGTAAAATGTAGAGATTTTAAAAACTGGTTATTAAAAGAACAGGCTGGGAAGTGATCTCAGCTTTGCATTCATGCAGGATAGCTTTCCTACACCACTACAATTTACAGTAAGGTGCCTTAAAAAAGAAAATTAAGCTGTTTGCTACATTTGTTATGGGGTGTAATGATGCCTCAGATTTGATTGTGATGCCTTGGGCTGCCAGGTGTGGTGAAACAGAAAGTGCCATGCAAAAGAGAGTCAAAACCTTTGCTTGAGTCTCCTTTGCAATGAAGCCTCTCTTTTTTATCCCCATTTGTCAGTATAAAAGAAAAAATGGAGATCATTAAATTGGTTTGCAGCAAATGAGTGGAGAAATGCACTGAATGGGAGAAGTAATTTGAATTCTTCTGTCAAAGCCACATGAAAAAAAGACTGCCTCCCAGAAGTTTTTGACTTATAAAGGTACCCTGAGGTTTCAGACTCTCTTCAGCCTGCATGTCATAAGCATTACGAAACACTAAAAAGGTTAAGAAGTCTGAGGAATGAACATTCCTACATTTTGCTGCATGGTCTTGCTTTGAAGGGTGGGTATGTAAAGTCCTGAAAAATTGCTTCAGAAACAGAGGGGAAAATCACCATGATGGGACAGAGTTTACAGCACACTTGATCAACACTGAAAGTGTAGGCATTGTCGAATGGGTCTCTATCTGAAGACTTTAACACAATGAGAATGTGTGAAAGTCTGCCTGTGCCTTCATTCTCTATCCACATTATGACAGATGGTGCATGAAAGGTCCATTTAGGGAAAGAGATAATGCTCTGCAAGGAAATTATTTGAACAAATGTTCTTTAAGTCTAGTCATATAAGAAATAATAATTTAGATAGAAATTGAAGCATATCTAGCAAAAAAACAAACAAACAAAAAACAGTCAAATTAACTACTCTAACTCCTTTTTCTAAGAAACTGGTACAATGTGTAACTGTAGGGCCAGCATGACATTTATGATGTGTATCAAACATAATGAAAAGATGAACTAGTCTAAACTTAACAAGCTACATAGACTGAAATTCTCCTATTCAGACTTTAGCTAAACTAGGCACTTTAGATAGAAAACCATGGATGGAAATAGAGACTAGGTCTTTGCCACAGACCACATTCATACTGCTTTTATATAGCTATTATGTAGAGAGCATTCAGGGAATTGTGCTTGACCTGACTTCCAGAATCTCTATAACAAGCAGGAGAGGGTGCTAGAGAATGTGGGAACTCATACTTTTCCAAACCTCAAAGGAGGAAATTCTAAGGAAAAGGAACTATCTTCTCATCACAGCAACACTACCACTCTTAACACCTCTTTGCTCCCAGTCTGCCTGAGAGCAGAGGCTGGCTGAGCAGCACAAGCAGCAAACAAGGAATGTGGACAGCAAAGAGTAGCCCCCACAGATTTTCACCCACAGATCTGGAAGCTGGGCAACAGTGGGGGAGCAGCAGGTCTTGTAGCAAGGTCTGTGCCTCATCAGTGCTGTGCAAGGGCAGCATGCCATGGTCCCAAACAAACTCCTTAGTGACTTTTTTTCAGAAGCCACTCACTCCTTCTTTGCCTCCAGTCAATGGTTGGTGCATGGGAACCTGCTCACCAAAGCAGGTCTTCTTGGCACCAGCAGGTTTTGCTTCTACTTGTTTAGATCCTGCTAAATAAAATGTCAATGAAGTGAATTTAAATGAGCATAAAAATAACTTATCATTGCCAGACTATACTCTTAAATTATACATCCTCAATAATTGCTTGACTGAGATATCTAAGCATAGATCTTTCATATCCATACTAATTAATGAGTTTGCACCTCAAGAGATTAAAAAATATGCCTTTTCCTTCCCTGGAAATGATGTGTAATACTCCAGAGTATTTCCATGTAAAATTCCATCTAATAGTTGTATGTCATTAAAATATACTTTTTTACTTCAGTAGCCATCCTTTAATTCCCACAGGTCTTAACTATGTTCACAAAAGGGCATGAATAATTCATTACATCACTTATGCCTTTAATTTTACTCTTGTTTTTTCTGTTGCATATGCTGTCCACAAGCCAAGCGTTGACATCTCAGGTGCACTTCTTCTCAACTATGAGTTTTGCATCTTTTCAGTGAGCAGTGCTTAGCCTGCAAGAAAGAGGCTGAGGGAGATTCAGGGAGTCATTGCACTTTTTTTTACTTATAATTTTGGAAGATAACACAAAAACTTGGGCTTTTGAATGATGGAGATGAGCAAGCTTCTGTCTTCCTATTGCTTCTCTAAAGAACTTTGTGGTAAGATGCTCAGACATCCATTTTCTTTTTTTTTTTTTTTTTTTTTCTTCACTCAGTGCAATGCTTCAAGTGAATAAAGGACTGAAAAGTGCTCAGATTTCATCTATTCATCCACTTTTCACCCACTGCCACCCAATGCCACATGTATATCAGAAGAAGGGAAAGTGATGCAGAGTATGATACTGAAGCTGCTTTAAACCTTGCCCTTCTAGTCCAGAGTGAAGTTAATTTTCATGAAATTACAAGTCTCCGTTACAGATGCAGGTGTGGATGTCACCAGAAGACATGCATTGTCAGTTTTTATTTTATCATACATTGAAACCAGGAGGCAATTATTCACGTTTAATATCTGAACTTTAAATAGCTTTAAAGGTATTGAAGTAGGTGTCCACTTAAATAAAAAAGTGGAAATAAAGCTTAAAATTCTGGTAGTTTTCAGAGGATGAGGGGTAATATCACTTTAATAAAGACCTGCCATAAAATGAAAAAGGAATTTTGAGTTTTAAATCTCTTCAGGTTTTGAGCAGAGTTCCCCTCTGCTTGGTTCTTTCTTAAAATTATGATCAGCACCTAAACACCAAGGAAGATTGCTGCCTAAATCATGGGGAAATATGTTGTCTTAAAACTATAAATGATCATCAGTGCCCAATTTTATTTTAATTTTCAAGAAGGAGATGGGTAATGGGTGACTGCAAACAACAAAATGAATAGGTAGATCTCCTTTGTTTACTCTGCAGTGCACAAAGAAAAGTAGAAATTGCTTTTATAAAATTTGAATATTGCAGTATATAGTTTCTTTTCTGATTGAATGCAGCAGGGACAGATTTGCAGAGGAGCAGACGCTTACAGCCCTGCAGTTGAAGGCTCACTTCGCTGATGTCCTTTCTGAACCCCTCAAGACTGCCAAAGCAGAGCCAAAATCTCCTTCCTGCAGGCATTGCTGTTTCTTTCCCAAGATCTAGAGAAAACCGTGAAAGAACAGAAGCTGCAGCAAAATGAAGAGCTGCTGAAAACATTACCAGTGTTGTTTCTGTGATGTTGTGGTCTAGTTTCAGTCAGTATGTGTTTGTTGTCAGGAGCAAGGACTCTGCCACCCCTTACAGTGTTTTCTCTTGCTCTGGGACCTGGATCAATAGCAAGGGCACAAAACAGGTCAGTCAGGATGGAGCTGGCTCCCTCCCTGCTCTGGAAATCACTAAAGTAAATGTTCCTGCACTAAGAAAAAGTGTCAAAACCTTCTGGAGTCAATGGAGAAAAGTCTTATTACTGCCACAGATTTTTATTTAAAATTTTATTACTGCAGCTCAGATGAAAGCTAGAAGCTTGACATATGCAGGCTCTAAACCCCTGACAGCTGGTCATCAGCCAAGACTAAACCATGACTTTCAAACCATCTTAAGCACATCAGCATGTGACACCAGATCCAGATTAATAAATATTCTTCACTGCAAACACATGCAAAGGTGCTGTTCAAGTATAAGAAGTTGCCATATGGCGTTGCCAGTGTACCTGTGGTGTTGCAAGGAGTGATGGATCGTGTGCTCTAGCAGCTAAATGGTGTCATCAGTTATTTGGATGAGAGTGGGAGAGACCAGAGTATAAGCTAGGTAACACATCTCCACAAAAAGTTTTAAATAATACACCAAGATTTGGAAAAACCAGCTGATGAGCTGATCCCTCGATGTGATCCTGCAGAGCTGTGTGGTGTTCAGGGCACCGAGCGGTGCGGAGCAGCAGCCTCCAAAACTGAGAGGGATAAACAGTGCACAGAATGAAGCTGCCCTCCCAGCAGGAGGAAGGAGATCCTGCAACTATATCCCTCCCAGGACACGGATGGGCTGTCAGCAATAGCTGGGGCAAATGTGTATGGTGTGGATGAAGGAGTGCCTGTTTCCATCCCACTGAATAACATCTGGAGATATCCTGAACTATTTGAGGATTGAGGTCAGTTTGAGCAATGAATGGCTTCAAAATTCCTCACCTCAGAGAGCTGAAGGACAGGAAGGACCGGAACATTGATTTAGACTGACCAAGGAAATAGATCATCAAATGCCAATGGTGATTGTTTCGCAGAGCACTTTACAGCCAGACCTCTGTAACTGCTGGCAAGGACCATTTCAGCCCAAGAGAGGGGACCTGTCAGTCTGCACGTATGCAGAGGGAGGATTTATTTCTACCACATTTTCAAGGTAGCTGAGAAACAAGATCTCAGACAGCAGATGTGGCATTAGACATTCGTCCTGGGATAGTGGATGCGTTGGAATGGTTCACTGGCCGTGGGCACAAGATTGCTGCTGATCACAGGCCAGTGAATGAACAGCCTCAGGTCTGGGACAGAGGCAGCTTTTGGGGTCCCTCATCTTTAGCAGTCTGGCATTTGTGCACGTGGCAGCTAAAGGCAAGGAGAGAGTACCTTGTGTCTTGTACTGCCCCTTGCTGCAGTTGTGGCCTTTACCAAGGTTGGAATCTACACCGGGCTGATCTTCAGCTCTGAGTGCCAGATTAGTGCTTCAGCTGGAAGGTGCATCTTGCAGTGCATGTACTAAAGAATCCTGCTGCTGGATTACAGAGGTGCTACAAACTGTTTCTGTTGGAGAGCAGTTCTTTGGTGAAGGAGTTCCTGGGAGCTGTCTTCTCTCTGCCTGCTTGGGAAACTGCTTGCCAAAATAAAATTGCTGCGTTTAGCTGCGAGAGGTCAAAAAGAGTTAGTCAATTGCTGTGCATCAACAGATAAATGGACATTAAAAACAAGAGGAGGAACCTGCACTGCTGACTGCATTTTAATAGTTCACTACTGTCTTTTTGGTTTAGATCACACAAGCTACACGAAATGCACCAGTACCATGTTTTCAAATATTGTTCCCTGATCAAAGCACAGATTTCTGGCATTTTTATCTCTTCCCTGAACAAGCCATTTTGTAGCATGAATAAGAGCGAGTAGCAGAATCTGTCTCTCTGTTTGATTTCCCTTGACCAGAATACACAAGAGAAACAAATGGAAAATGACACAGAGCAAAAGACCTGTAAAAATAGATCCTATTTAGTATGGGGAGCATTCACGTGAAATTACAGAGAGGGAGAAACTGAACTAGCAGTATTGTCAGGTAGAATGGTTCCATAATTGAAGAAAAATGTGAGGGAAATAAGTACAAAATAAAGGTTCAGCAAATAGAAAAAACAGGCAACACTATAATAGGTGTCTGCTGGCAAGCTGAGCCTCACCACTTAAGGTAATCTGAGAAGAAGAGAGGGCATTTCCTGTGTGTCGGGAGGTATTTTATGCAGTGGGATCTGTTCAGCAGAGGACATTTATCAATAGCTGCCCAAGTACAGGACAGATTAAACTGTTTTGAGGAACATGTTTCCAAGTGTCATCGTATCCCTGCAGAGATACAGGTGAAGTCCTAAGAAATCAAACACAGCCACACTGAGGCAGATTAGCAAGCACAGGTTTCTAGGACAGCAAGGATCTGTCAACACATAAATGCACTAAGCAGCAGCAGCAGCAAACATTTGTGAATTAGGAAAAAGGTACAGTAGACCCACTTACCAGAAGCAGCAGTTTCATTGGAAATGGCTATGGATATGCAAACACAAAAACCCTAAAGACATGGTTGAATTCTTTGGGATGCACTAATCCATACTATAGGAAGCTGGGAAGGCTTTGAGAGGGCAACTGGATTGACCGGCTCCTGTTTGATACATTGCCAGAGGAATAAGTCAAGAGAGACAGGTCTTTCTGTCAGGTTGTCTCCATTGCCTCTGTGCAGAGACAACCTGCCTGTCAGAGGCTGGGGTGTTGGAAGGTTTATAGAGGTAGCTGAAATGGTATCTATCTGCAGTGATGGCAGAGGCAATATGGGTGTGCACAGCACGTTTGCGTATGTAGCCACATTGGCATTCCCGGGCGTCAGGGCTACCTCCAGAGATTGTGCCTTTAGCAGGAATAAATGGGTGCTAGTGAGAACATGAGCAGTTAAAGCCTTCACCCCTGTTCTCTGGATTCACAGCTCTGGCTTATATTTGTCTCCTTTTGACGTGCACTGAAGGTTCCTGTTCCATGGAGATTGCAGACTTTGGGTTATTAGTCACAGCCGTTAGAGGTTAGATTTGTTCTCCAGTCATTAATAAGAGCAAACACCTCCTTTTAGTTGAAAACGACACTGTTAACTGATCAGTTTTCAGGCAAAAAGGGAGGAAAGGGCTGGCACAAGTCAGTCTGAGGGCTGTAATTGCCTGAGACATTTTGTTTGTGTTCCCCACTCTTTCCAGATTTTTTTCCTTTTTGTGTTGTGGAAGGCCCAAGAACACAGCAGGGGAAACTGAGAAACCACCAGTTTTCATAGCAAAGCTTCTCAAAAGAAGTGCTGTCAAATCACAAAGGGAAAAGTAGGGCATGTTCCCCTTCATCTTCTATAGTTATAAGCTGAATTATAAATAAGACAATGAGTGAAACAACTGTGATTTTTAAATCAACCCTAACAGTAGTAGGATTTATCTTCCTCCTTTCATGTGGATGAATTTGTATTCCGATAACCTTATAAGCACAAGGCTTGCTACTCTTTCTTGCTTGCTTGGCAGAGGGAGGAGGGGTGAAGGGAGGAGTGGGCTGGAGCAGGACCCTGCACCCATGTTCAGAAACATCCTTTCATGTCACAGCAGCTTGTTCAAGCATCCAAAAGATATCCTGCACAAAGTCAGGATGCAATTAAAGCCCTGTAAAGCTTATTTGTGAAATCTCACCCATCTCCGATTAGACAATAGCTAAAATGTTCACCTGGGATATTCACATTTTGTTTCATTTTAGAAGCAAAACGGAGGCTTGAATAGAGTGGGGAGGATTCCCATGTGCTCTGCAAACATCTGAACCAACAATTATCCTCTCTTTTTTCTGATCAGGATTTTTGTCTCAGATCCAAGAAAAAACATCTTTCATAACTGGTGTGTGTGTTCCCACAAGAGTTTCTGGTGGTGATGTATTAAGATTTTTCTGACAGCACCCGGCCACCTCTGCATATTCTAAAATTATGTCATTGTTTTCTGGTAGGGACGTGCAGATCAACATTTTCTTCTTAATATCCATTTTCTGACTGATTTCACCCATTCATTTCTTGTTTTGTTTCAAAATGAAAAAAATGGAGATGTGCTATATTTCTGCATGTTCGGATTATTGCGAGTAATGCCTGATCTAACCAGCACCAGTGTGGTGGGGGCCAGGCTGAGACCCCACAGCAGGTATGTTGGGGCTGGCCATGGGCCCCAGCAGAGGGCATGCAAGGGGGTCTGTGGCTTCCTTCATGCAGGGAGCAGGGGATGGGGAGGAGGAAGGGCTGGGCTCACTTCCATTGTCCCCAGTTGGGTTTTTACCAAGCAATGATGGTGCAAAAAACGTAGTAAGAGTTATTTCTAGATACAAGTGGCATGGTTTGTAAAAAGGTGAAATAGTGGCAGAATTGAAAACAGTCACAGAATCACAGCATCTTAGGGGTTGGAAGCGACCTCTAGAGATCATCTAGTCCAACCCCCCTGCCAGAGCAGGATCACCCAGAGCACATCACACAGGAACGTGTCCAGGCGGGTTTTGAATGTCTCCAGTGAAGGAGACTCCACAACCTCTCTGGGCAGCCTGTTCCAGGGCTCTGTCGCTCTCACAGTAAAGAAGTTTTTTCTGATGTTTACATGGAACTTCCTATGTTCCAGTTTGCACTCATTGCCCCTTCAAAAGTAGTAACTTCACTGGGACAAGAACCTGGTCTCTGTAATACTCTTTTCTTTATAAGGACCAGTATAAATATACTATCTTTTTGTATACTAATTTCATTCCTGTAATACTCAGAGATGTAGAGCAAGGGCATATTTGGCCACTAAAGGCCAATCTCTGCACCAAAAAAACATATATCTTAAAAAGATAAATAACAGCTGAAAGATAAGGATGATAATTTTATTAATCTTCCTGCAAATACAATCATTCACTGTTACTACTATTTTGAGAAGTTAATATGCATGGCAGGCAAAACTGTAATATTTTCAGAATTTTTTAATGTGAAGAGATTTTTTTTCCTAGATTTTTTTTAAATTCAGAATATTCTGTTTAATTTTTAGAGCAATCAAGATGCCTTGAATAGTTGTTTGTTTAGCAAATATTGGCTATTTTCCTTAGTAAGGAGATAAAGCTGGTATCCATCTAGATCATTCTTATTCCTAAGAGTAAGAAATGCTCTACTCAGTATTTTGTTGGTGCATAAAAATGTCCTGGTATCTGCATTCATGAATTAAATACAAAATATTTATCGTTAAATAATAGAAGATAAAAGTTGTACTAGAAATTAAGCCTTAGAGATACATGCCAAACGTAAAGGGATTTGTCTAAATAATATAAAGCTTGAAATTATGCAACTTAAAATTGTTGGCTTTCTAACAAAAGAAAGCTTTAGCTACAAGAATTGTAATTGCATAATACTGACAACTTTGAAATAAAATAACTCCAGGTGGAAAGCTTATAGGAAGATTTTCAGGCAGTGCCATATAGTAGGGAAAACATCAGTTTTGGTATCACTCTAAAAGTCTGCTCCCAGAGAGACCATACCTCACTGATAGTTTCTTCTATTTTCTCCTCAACTTTCTAAACTTTACATTAGCAGCCCCTAAAAACTAGTGAGAAACCAAAAGTTTTTTAGAATGTAATTCATAGGTGTGCAGCAGGCTGCTGCAGCTCCAAAGCCATCATGGACAGGTTAATGTCTTCACCAGTGAGGAGGACTTGGGTTCAGGAAAAAATGAGCCTAGCATCCCATGGCACCAGGCTTGGTGGCCCATCACCTCCTCTCCTACACAATTTCAGATACGTGTTCCCTCCCTGGGTCCCCTTTCAGCCTGGGTTACACAGGCCTGAGATAATCCACATGCTTGACCATTTTTTACAAAAGGAGAGTAATGAAATATTTTCTCTATAAAAGCTTCAGAAATTAACCATCATCTACCTTTCAGACGTAGGGTTTTCATCTTTCAGACATCTGCTTGTAGGTGCTAAAACAGTGCTAAAAATAATACCGGAACTGTAGTAAGTAGAAACAGCTACAAGTCCATCAGCTTTGGGCAGGGTCTGTTGACAAATCTCCAGTAAGTTTCACACCTGAACTGCCATTCCCCACATACAAGACTGTCAAACTCAAGCTACTCAATCTGGTGGCAGCATGTCTGTCACATGTCCTTGCAGTCCTGTAATCCTGCCCTTGGTGAGTCTTGCTTTGAATCAAGCTTAAGTTCCAAGGAATTGGAGTAATCAGGTACATAAAATAAGAGGTACTGAATAACAAGGGGGCAGAATCACACGTGCACAGGGATATACACAGAAAGTAAAGTTTTTTTCAATGTGACTTGGAGTGGGCTGTCACAGGGGTCAAGTAGTAAATGGGAAATAAGAAAACTTATGCCACGTAATGGCTTCAGCATTCAAGGTTAGGTTATTCAAGTCACTATTCTCAGGATGATTAAAGATCAAAAGTAAATTTATTCATGTTGTTCTATCTTGTATAGTCTATCACTTTCATATTTAAACAGCAACTCCCATATATGAGTTTATGTTTACTAGAAATGGAGGGGACTAGCAGAAATCTGATAGTCTTTTTTTTTTTTTTATTGGGGCTTCTTGAAGTTTAAATTTCTAAATCATATGCAGAAAAATATTAAAATAATACTATCAAAGGCTCTGTCTTTCAGAGATTCAGTTCATAAATATGCACTTTGATGGAGGAAATGCAGACCCTTTTATGCAGTATGAATGTCATCAAGGAGATATTCTCATGCTAATTATTACAGACAATTCATGGCTGAACAGCTCCCAGATAATGTAAGAAATGGCAGGGGCTTATTTCCACATTCTTCTATTCTTCTGCTAAAGCTCCTGTTAACCACTTTTTCACTAGCTCTGCTATTTCATTTGTGTTCTCCAAGGAGAGGGAGTTTGTAGTTTGGAAATAGTTGCTGGGGGTGGTGTGAGGCCCTGAGCCTTCCCCACCAGCACCCATCCCTGGGCTGCTAGCCCCATCTCAGCCCAGCCCAGGGCACCCAGCCTGTCCCCACCCCTGCGGGGGCAGGGCTTGCTGCAACAGCCCCGTGGGTGCTGCTCCCTTGCAGGTGGTAGGTACACATACTGTATCTGCCTCTTTATTTAGACCAGATAATTATGTTAGAGGAGTAATACATCTCAGCCTGTGGTGATATCCACTGTAAACAACAGCCACTGTTGGTAAGAACATGAAATAACAGATTTTTCTGCCTGAAATGGATGTAAGAAATGTTTGTGCATGGTGAAGCTGGAGGATTAAATTGTGGTGACCCAGCTTACTATCATGATCTTTTCTATTGGTGTTTCTTTGCCATCAATGAGAGCAAATCCCAGAAGTCTGCAAAGAAGCTGAGGCACTTGTAGCAGTAGTTGAAGGCATCTCCAGCTGCAAGATATGTAGAAAATAAACAAGTGAGGACAAACAGCTTAAGGCAGAACAAGTTTTATATGTTTTCCCTTTTACACTGGGGCAGGGGAGAGAAGTTTCTGCCAAATGTGAGGTTGCCTGCCGATGGCCATTACTTATGTAAGCAACTCTAGCTCACCAGCCTGGTGCATGAGGCTGACTGGCCTTGGCAGCAGCACAGTGGGATTATTCTCCCACAAATCCAGAATTCTTTGGCAGTTTCTGCAGCACTCTTAACAGAGGCAGGCTTGTCAGTTTGTGTGTTACTGCAATTTTTTCGCTATTTTCTTTCAAGAAGCAAGGGAAAATTAATGCTGGATCTGTTTTAAGGGATGTTAAAGCAGGGGGAGGATCTTCCCATTTGCTGTACTGAGAGAGCAGTTGTGGAGCTGGGTAGCACATAGGAAATGTTGTATAGAAAAGCGATCACTTGAAATGGTTGCTGGAATAAGTTAATTTAAGTAGTAAAGGAGGAGTAACTGAGGCTGAGCATCCTGAAAAGGTTGAGTTGTTTGCATTTCCTCTGGGTGGGCACAGGCTCTACTGTTTTTGCCATTTTGCTGTCAGTACAGAGCCTAAACAGGGCTCTCAAGGAGAGGAGCTGAAATGTTCGTAAGTGTGAACCAGAAAATGTCAGGTTTCCAGGTCAAGGGACTTGCAGAAAAATAAAAATGGGGGGGAGTCCCCTTTTGTCTGCAGAAGGACATCTGCAATAACTGGCAACTGCAGCAGGGATTAACTGTAGCAGCAAAACCCTGAATGACGATGGGTCTGTCTGAAGATTTTACCACCCTGCATCTGCAGGGCTACAAAGCTGGTAGAATTCAATTTTTTTTTATCAGAATACAGTTGGGTTTCAGGGCATGCCCCGTGCTGGGAAACCTGCAGCCTCCAGGGTACAGGTGTGTTCCCCTGTGGCCTTTACAGAGGACCTGGGCTCTCGGAAACTGTCCAGAGGTGAGAGTGGCCCAGCTGTGCTCCCAATTTATTTTTCATTTGGATGAATCTCAAATCAGAAAATAAGTAGGGTAACCTGAAAAGCTCAAAGTGGAAGTATGCCAGATTGATTTAATGCGCTTCTTACAAGCCATCTTAGAAAAATACATGCCAGCATTAGCGTGACAGGGTCCCAGTGTGGTGGCTAGCACTGATGTCCTTCCTGACACCTGGCTGGTCCTGTGCTGGCAGGCTTCTTGGTCAGGACTTTCAGCTATTGCTACAAAAAATTTACCTACTTGTTCCCTTTAAATTGAATGCAAATAACTTTCAGCTAATTCAGTTGTTAAGTCTGAGCCTAAGCTACTGAGTGTTACTTCATTACTATTTGTGTCTGGTTTATGCTTTACACATCCAAATGGAAATGAAATATGACTGTGCCCACTCTTCCTCTTTCCATCTGCTGCCAGGGTCCTTCAGCATGGTGTGGCCAAGTCACAGAACAGACATACAGGGTACAAGGAGGGGCAAGGTGTGTATGTATGTGAAAAAATTTAAGCAGCCTCCCTAGGACAGGGAAAGAAGACTGCCTGATGTTCAGATTTATGTAATTGCAGGTATACTTCAGGCATGAACAAGACACTTTTTATTTAAAGCAGGTCAACTTCATTTAAATGTGGATAAAAATCTCTCTATGCTATACCTTTCATCTTTGTTCAAAAAAGATTTATTTCTAACCATCCCTCTTTCTGTGTCTAATAGTGACTCATGTGTCTAATTCTATATGGATTAATTTTTAATTCACAGTGTGATCCTGCTGTTTTTTCAGATTCATCCATCCCTTAGGCATCTTGGATGTACCTGTGTGAAGGTTCAGACCCGCCTTTTGTAAGCTAATCTGGTAGCTATTAGTCTGTCATCCCATTGTAGTGGGTATAGCCAGGATTTTCCAAATACGAACACTGTGTAACCAAGCTGGTCCCCTCAGTTTTCTCATTACTTTCAAACCTTTCAGCTGTCAGCACTTGTTTGTCATAAGAAAATCTTTAATTTAAGCCACTTCCAAGGCACAAATCAGGCTTACTGGGTTTTGCTACTCACAGGAATACTTAGGGCTTGGGGTTTGGGTTAGGGTTTTTTTAAAAATGTTTTTTCTGCTCGTGGAGTGGGCTCTGATTTTACTTTTTCTCCCAGCTATAGTGTGAGTGCTAGAAGAAGAAGGCAGCATAGGATAGCAAGGAGAATTTTATGTCTGTATTGTTCCAGACTGTGCCTGCTAGCAGGTCCCTAAGGAGAAATCTTCCAGCAGCATTTTGGAGAAGCAAGAGCTTGCTGAGACCCACCAGAACTAGGTCTGCAGAACTGCAGGTCTTGATCTCACTATCTGAGCAAAAGCAGCTAAGAGGACAAATGTCCTTGCTTAAAATCAGAAGTAATTTTCTGCATTTGTACAACAACTTTAAAGGGGTGCCATATGAGAGGATGGCATAATCCTCCTTCCTTTTAAACTAATATTTTTTTAAAAAAATATTTCTATATTGTCCTTTTCTTTCAGCACTCTGTAAGCTTCTGCTTCTTTTGTGTCTTAATAAGGAAAACAAAGCTGAACTGAACTTTTTAATATATTAAATCAGAAACCTAGACTGAAATGAAATATAAGAATCCTATACCACCAAAAAGACACATAGAATAGAATAGGTTATAAATGATTTGTGCACCAGGATGAGAAGGTTAAAAAGGCAAAAGCTGTAATGTTCGCTCATGCAAGAATGTCAAATCACTGGTCCAAATAAGGGATTTGACAGTAATAAGTTTTTTAAAGTGGGCATATTCATGTATTGGTAGCTGCCATAATAAATAGAGGTAATAAAACTGATCTAAGGATATTCCTAGGATGTTAATGGCTAAGATGGTCACTCATCTGAACTTTGAAAATGTTTTTTAGAACCTGTTTTAATAAACAGCTATTACTACAAGACATATTTATAGGCCTCAGTAAGACTAAGCTTCCTGGATTTGCTTTCCTCATCTGTATCTCTGCAGTGCTTGTCTAATGGCAGAGAGTGCCACTCTTCTGATGGATTTGCTGCAGGGATAAACCTCATTTACTTTCCACCTCATCTAGGGTGAAAAGCATGTAATTGTCTTGAAAGTTTGACAAGAGAGGAATTTCTAAGTGCTAATGAAGGGCACTTGTCCCTGAGTTACTTGGGATGGAACTTTTCGTTCAGGATAGCACACGGGATATGACAGGAAAGCAGAGTTATTTAACTTAACAGAAAATTAAGTCTTCTCCCTGGTAGCATACATTTACATTTATTTTGAACACTGGAGAGCCGAATGGTATCAAGCCTAGCTGTAGACAGATAAAAAAAATAATATGGAACAGCCTGCACTGCCTTAGAAATTTGCTTTCTGAATCAGGAGATTTGAGATGAGAACTATGGTACAACAATTAGGGCATGGCAGGTACTTTACACCACTGCTTAAAATCCCTTGTTACTGTTTCTAAATGTCAGGTCAGGCTATACATTTCAAGAGAATGATTGTACATTTTTTACTTGATCCTCTCAGAAAAATGGCTGAAACTTGGTGGTCTCTTTTCAGAGAAAGGTGATATGAAGCAGCCACAGCTTAGGAGCTTTAGCAGTGGTGGAAGCCTTACATTTCTGTATCATCTCTTCACAGACCAAAAGGCTTTCTTTGCGTGCTCCGTGGTGCGAGTTGCTGCGAGAGCGGGGACATCGCTGGGGCCGAGCGGGCGGGACGGGGAGGGACCAGGGCTACAGCAGCAGAGTTTGCCGGGGCAGGGGGAAAGCAAGGCACCAAGTGGCTGCAGCTCAGTCCTTCTGGTCTGTCTGACAAATTAGCACGTGCCTGCTTTTGTGTGGGACAGCAGTGACACCTCATGGCTGTCGCCAAGCACTGCAGCTGCCCCACAGCCGCCCGGCCGAGACCGGCCCGCTGCCCCCGGGGCCTCGGCCTCTGCTGCTTCCCTACCCCGCTCCCCGCCGCTCCCCTTATTTCCGGAATACGACGATATGTTTGTGGAAGCGTTTCCTGCAGTCCCGATGGCTCATCTTGCTCCCTTCAGAAGAGGGGTGTCACGGTGCATGTCGCCCTGGGAGCACTGAGCAGCATCCCCGAACCGCAGCCTCCCGCCCGCATCCCCCCCGGAGCATCCCCCTCACTCCTCCCCCAGACACCCGGCGTGACCCGGTACCCGTGTCGTTCACATTCCTCCCGTTCTGCGACTTGTTTGCTTCTCTAGCTCCACATAAGCAGCCACTATAGCATTTTTCCCAACCAGCAGCAGGGAAGATGCAGGTGGGCTGTAGTGTCGTGCTAGACAGTGCTCTAATTAAAATGCTCCTCACTGTCGTGTACAGAAAGTTGAGAGGCAAAAATACTGATTTCTCTTTGAAAGATGTTCAAAGCTCAACGTTTTTACAAAAGCTCAAGAAACTTCCGAGAGTACAAGCTAGTTAGTCATTAAATTGGTGGTTTATTTATTTTGCGAGAGAGAGAGAAGGAAGGGGGGAATGTAGGGGGACACGTAGGAGTCAAAAGAGCACTCGTGTTATTCACCGTGCAGCCAGGAGCAGAAAATAAAGAGGCAATTAGAAGGTCAGAACCAGTAATAATATGCTGGCAACCCACAGAAGCTGTAGAGCAGGTGTTTGTTATCCTGGTATTTTTACTGCAAACTGTCATTAAAGCTGTGTGACACCACCAGTTCTCATGCCACAATTACTTGCATGCAAATTTGACATCTTCAAACTGAAAGCAGATTATAACTTCACTAATTTGGTCCAAGGCAAATTGTCACTGTTTTCTTAAGAAAATGCTGGTTTTCATGTGGAAATTACGGAGTGCAAACTAAGTTTTTTTCATTAATTTAGCCCCGGCAACCAGACAGAATCATGCTTTTATTATTTCCTTCCAGTGTATAATCAGCTTTTCATTGAAGATGACAGCTTTCAGCCAAGACAGTCCAATGCTTTTTTTTTCTCAGGGAAGCATGACAAACAGGAGGCAGAAAATGTTGGGGTTTTTTGAGGCAGAAGAAATCTCTTGGTTTTACTGTTTCCCCTGTACATATACATAAATGTACACACATATATGCACTCCAAGCGTGCACTTAGGGGTCTCTGGCCTCACTGAGAGGTAAGGATTGGTGTGAAACCTTGTGTACTGCAATGAAGCAGGTCTAAAACCATGAGCAGAAAAGGCCCTTCAGAACTTGAAGTGGAGAAATCAGGCAACTGAATACTACCACAGAGCACAGAATGGATGGGAGCATAATAGCTGTTGAGTTTATGTTTTTATTAGACAGCTGCGTTGTGTCAGGCTTGAAATCAAAGTGGCACGTGGGGATGGAGTCACACTCTATTATTCAGACATTCCCCCTGTCCCAGGCTGTCTGCAGTGACCCCAGGCAGTCCTTTTGTACCCTCAGCTTCACTGGGCAGGGAGGCAGGGGCTGTGTGAGGCATCATAGCAGCAGGACACCTCTGATTTTGTGCCTTCGGGTTGGCCATTGCAAGGCAGCTTTTTCTACAAAAGAGTTAAGTCTTTCATTTCTACCTGTTCTGTCCAGGAAGTCTCTGCTTTGCTCAGCTTTGGACCTGGGACTTGTGGCTCAGGATTATGGTTAAACATTTAGTTGTGATGAATTGTTCAAGGACAAGTTTCTGAACCAGCCTTCCCTTTACAAGTATTGCCCTGCAAGAGAATGTGCCACTTTCCAAGAAATGAAAGGGGGAGAGGAACCCAGAGGGCAAAAACTTGCTGCCTTTGCTTTTCTTTCTTTTCTGTGACCTCATTATAAAGTCACTTTTCTTGCCATACCTGGGAAGTGAGTGCCACTTTTTCACAGCCAATGCCTTACAGCTCTCCTTTACCCCCACTAAAAGAAAAAGAGCCTCAGTATCTCATGCTTGGTCCTTCCACGTGGCACCTGAATGTCAAGCCCTACTGGACTGGGCCCCAACCCAAAAGCCCCCAGCCTTTGGCTGAGACCGTGGAAAGTGTTTGTGTTGGTGAGCATCAGCTGCCTCTCTCCAGAGCCTTTGTGTTCATTTTTATCACACCAGACAGCAAGGCATTGATCTTGCATGTACACTTGAAGCGGAAGGTGGAAAAATACTAATGTTTCATTGTCTTCATGTTTAACAGTGAAACCTTTTTAAAAATGGGTCTTCAGCAAGGATAAGAGAACTGTTCTTCTCAACTGCATAGCAACAAGCTATAGCTGCAATTATTTATATTGAGTATGAAATTCCCTCAGTGCTTCATTTATTCAAAGCTATATTTTTCCTTGGTTTTTGTTTTCACAGATGGCTAAGCTAAGATGCTGTCTTGGGCTTAAATATCTACACAAACTTTGGCAGTCTCCACCAACAAACAAAAATAGATTAAAAAAAGACAACACAGAAAAAAATGCAGTTAAACTTACAAAACCCTCCAAAGAACACAGTAATATTTTAAATTAATTTAAAACTATGATTATCTACTGAGGAATTTAATGTAATTCTGTCATTGCAACATAGTATTAAAACAGCCTTTATAGGTACCACTGGCTGTCAAATGACAATTATAAGTGGGATTTTTTTTTATTTTTATTTTTTTTACAAAAGGCACAGGTTTATTATTTGATTCCAGCATTTGTTCTTACTGCTTTGCTCAAGGAAAGTTTATTATTACTGTTTAGGAGAAGAAAGTGGATTCTTGCAACCAAAACACACAGTACTCAGATATTCAATTGCAGTGTTTTCTCTCATACTCTTTCAGAGTGAACAAGTGTGGTTTGTTTATTTCTGTTTGGTTCTGTTTTGTCTTTTGTGTAGTTCAGAAAGCCAGTGCCCATGGGGATGTGCTGCTCTCACACAGGCATGTGAGCTGGGGTCTTGCTGTCCTGCCCATCGGCACCGGAAATGGCCGTCGTCGGATCCAGCCCAAATCAGAACTCATTCATTTTTCACTACATCTGCTCTTTAAGATGTCAACTTAAAAAGTAAGTGAAATTCCCAGATATTTACAAATAATTCTTTTCATTTCAATATGATTTTGCATTTTGGTGACCATACTTTAATCAGCCTTCCCTCCAAAAGAAGTATCACACTCCTATGTCAACAGTCTTCAATTTGCTTCAATAGTAATGTGTTTTCCCACATTTTTTGCCCTCTATGTGGTATTTTGATGATGGGCACTGCTTCAGCTGGCTATAGGCACACTTTTTCTCAGGCAAACTCAGCTTTCTAGCAATGCAGTGGGTTATTTAAGAATAATTCAGAAACAGGAAGTGTTTGCCCAGACCTCAAGGACCACAAAGATTATAAACCAGTAGTACAGGGAGGTGGTAATTTCTGTCTCTATAGAGCAAATCAATGTTGAGGAGGTGTCTTTCATCAGATGAGAGGTGCCTTCCTCACTTGCTCCTGTCACTAAGTTTCATTTTTGATGCAATATATTTGAGATCTGGAAAATTTGTATCTATTTCTAGAGTTGAGCTCAACAAGCTCACTTCAGTTTCAATATGAGTGTCCTAGAGTACAAACAGGGACTCCTGCAGTGTGGGGATAGTTTTGGCACTGCTGCCTGTGGGTGCTGAGGAACCTGCTTTGCCTCTCTCTGGCTCAGTTTCCTGAGCTATAATGTTAGATTAGGACTCCTTGGAAATCTACCAAAGATGTGAGGATGACTTTTATGGACCAGGTAGTAGAAAAGTAATAATTCAAAGCCACATTCACCATTTAAAATAAAACACGTTAGGGTTGCTTTGACTTCCTTGAAGGTCTCACAGATGAGTTACCATCCTGCCTAACAACCTTCTATACCAGTGTTGTACCAGTCATCAGTCAGCACAAGAGTGTCTGCCACAATCAGAAACAGTTTCTCACTTCTGTTGCATCTCCAAACAGAGAGAATAAAAAATGCTTTTCACCAGCTCCTGCCACTTCATGTTTTCATACCAACCAGTCAATCAAACTCTGTATTACAAACAACATGTGTTTGTTCATTAAGAGGAGAAAAAGTTGATTGGTACGAGAAGATGAGTGCAGAGTGATTTAATTGTAGCCCTTTGACACGTCTGTGTTAGATATATTAGGCTCTTAGACACTCCACACTGACAGCAACAATGGGAATTACATTGGAATAATATGGTTTTGAAGCTGTACTTACACACATAAAAAAACCCACAAACTACAATAAACAAAAACAAGAAAAAAAACCCTTAACAATAAAAAAAAAATTTTTTTTTTGATCTCTGTGATTAAGTATTCCAGGTAATTTCACATCATCAGTTAGTCTTTCTCCTAAACCAGACTGAAGCTTTTAACTCCCCGCTTCGACACAAGCTAGATGATCCATAAATAAGGACTATGTTCTTACAAAGAGAGTGTTCTTATTGATTGGTGAAATGTATTGTTACCACTTCATTACACTTGATCATTATATGCTCCTCTCCTGCCAGAATATCTTATTCACCACCAAGTTAGAGCCTTGCACACTTTTTGAAGGCATCCCCCCTCAGTCTGGAGCTGGGAGGGATGTTGTCTCCTGGCCAGAAACAAGGTTCATCTCAGTGACATGATTGGCAATGAGCCATCTTTTTACTGTCATAGGCTGTTGTCTGAAACCCACCTGGATCTTCTTAGCTGGCTTTCTCAGAGTACTTTTACTATTCCAGTCTTCTGGAAACTGTGAAAGGATAGCCATAAGAGGATGGTTTTCTGGAAAGGTAAGTTGTGAACTGCTTGCTATTCCTTAAGGAATTGTAAGCACCAGTCACAAATTACCTTCAAAGAAAAGAAAGGGAAATCAGACTAGTTTTCTGTTGCTGAGTGAGCAGGATTCATGATCTTTTTAATGGCACTTTAATTCTTTAAATCCCAAAGGCAGCCCACCTGGGCAGCAGCTGCAGAGTGGCTGATCTGTAAAGGACCCAACCTGAAGGGTTTGCCCCAGAGCACCTCGACATAGAGCAGTGTAGTTTTGGTATCCCACAGCTCAGCCTCTCTGCCACTGCCACTTCTTGCCAGGCTGCTTCTGCAGGGCCAGTAAATTTGGCTGCTTCCATAGTTATTTTGCCAACTTCTGCACCTTACTGCAGGTCTCTGAATCTGTAGAGTCTCTTCAATGCTCCTGAACAAATAGGAGCATCTCAGAGTTTGTCTTAAGAAGAAAACCACTTTCCTCTAATACCAAAAGTCAAGCTAAGATAATGTGGCACTTACTATATTTTGATAATGTAACTTTATAATCCATTTTCAGGATTATTTCAGTTTCCCGGGGATTGTCGACATTTTATTTTATTAGAAATATTTAAAGCAGGACCAGGTTAGGATGCTGGAAACAAACATGCCCAACAAGGCACCGGAAGTTTCTCCAGCCACTATCTTGCTAAGGACCAGGAGCAGCCTTGGTTCCAGAGCAGGGGGCAGCTTCTTCTATGCAGCCATACAGGTCTTGCATCAAGGACCCTGCCCCAGCTTTGCCCTGGCTCAGAGTGCTCACATGCTGCAGCCCTGTTGACTCTCTCATCTATGGGCAGAGGGCTTGAGGAGCACAAATCCTACAAGAGCACAAAGTGCAACAGCCCCAAGATGAACAACAGCACAGCTAGGAATAAAGGTACAATGTGACTGAGAGTGTCCTAGCTTCCTGCCACCCCCAGCATGGGCTGCAGTGTCTAGCTGGCTGTGAGCATGGATCCACCTTTGCTAGGGAGCCAGCAAGCTTTCAAATTCTGTCCTAACAATCCTGAATGTGTCATTATGAAAAGAGCATAGCTGAGTCTCTTTTATTGTTTCCATTTGAAATTTATTCTGCACTAAACCATTTTTGTGGGGCTCGAAATTCTTTCCAGAGTCTGCTAATTATTTTCACAATCTACAGTCTGCTCTTACATTTCTAATTGTAACTATTAATCCTCACTCATCTACATGTCCTAGATCTGTGCAAGGCAATAATGCATTTTATGCTCAGCAGCACCCTGCTTCTTGACTCATTTGTCACAAGGATTATTGTACAGTCGGTGCTGAATGTGAGGAATTAGCTACATAAACTTGGCCATTAAAAAGAATGCCTGTATATTACCTGTGCTGGGCACTGGTACACACAGTAATTCCCTCCTCAAGTATGCAAACGCATCTCACTAGTTTCATAAATTCATACATGCTGCAAAAAATTTGGAAGTGATTTAAATCCAATTTCACCTTTGTGTCAAGTCAAAGGGTGTTATAATTGTAATTAATAAGGACTGGACTTGACTTCAGTCTCCTGACTTGTATTTGGTTTCCTAAAGAATTTTTTAATCCATTTTAAAACATGACAAGTACAGAACACCTTGTTGTTTTTAAAATGTGGTCAGGTAGCTACCTACAAATACTGACACCAAAGGTCTGACAGACATTTTTAATTACCAGTCATCAGCACTATCAAGACAAGGCAGCATCCCTGCCACTGTGTCAGAGACAGGGAAGAGCAGTTGGACCAGAATAGTATCCGTTTCTCTTCAGCTGTGTAGGAATTACATGCTTTCTGTTCCTCTCTTACAGTAAAGAAATTCCTCTTTTCTGTCTAAAGAATGGTGATTATCAAGGATTCCTCTGGACAGCTTTTGGTGAGGGTTGTTTGATGGTAAAATCCATTAGTAGCTGCCTTACCAGAACAGCAGCTGGCACTGCCCGTAATCTTACTGCCAGAGACAGCAGCCAAATATTTTCTCTTGGCAAAGTAGAAGTCTACTGAAGAACTAATCTATACTAAAATTTGGCCCATTGTTTTCATGGACAGGCCTCAATCTGCACAAAGGTCTAGTCACTTCTTGGCCTATGGTTATTCACATTCATCAAACATGCTCTACAAGAAGACTGCTGGGAGAAAAATGGCAGAGGAGACACTTTGCTAGTTATGTCTTGTTAGTCCCAGCTGCATCACAGCCAGAGCCTGTGTTCCTCATCCTTGTGTGTGGCTGGGGTTCAAAGACTCATCTGCTCAAGTTCCACCACAACCTCTGCTCCAGGCTCTTGCACTAGTCCAATGGCACTTCTCAACACTGGCACCTAGTCTGCGAGGCTCACCAAGATGCATGCAGGTCAGCCTCCTCATGCTCACCCCACCATCACCAATGGCCTGGTTTCTCCTGGAATTTCCCTTGGGCAGTGTGACCCTTTGTTCCTCTTACCAAGTTACAGCCTCCTCTGGCAAAGATGGTGAGAATTCACCCACCCCCCGAGCCCTGTGCAACCAGCCCACTGCTAACCTCACTTTTGGGGCAAGCTCAGCCTTTGCATCAGGCTGGGGTGCTTCACTTGTCCAATAGACTCGTTCCTCTCCCAGTGGTTCATTTGGGCTGTGCAGGGAATAGTCCCACCAGGTAAGGACTACTGCGGGAAGAGTAACAGAGGCACCTATGCCAGTTCTCATAAACGGTGTGATATTTACAGCACTTGACATGATGTGAGTTCGTGCTGTACTTTTATGGTTCCACTTGGTTACTGGCAGTGCAAAATCTCTTCCAAGACTTTGCAGCTGGCTTAAATGTGGAAGGACAAAATAATTTCCTTGTCCTTTATCTGGAACAAGCTTTCATAGATGATTATACTTATCCTGCTAAAGCCTGAAGATACATCAGGCTGAAGATTAGTCTGTGTTTACAGGTAATTGCTGTAGCATGTTCTATTGGGAAAAGCTTAATTAGAAGATGCTTGACTCAGGAGACCAGAAAACAACAATTTTCAGAAATAAATCAGATCTTGCAAGAGAAGGGTGTATTTTTCTTCCCTTCACACCAGCTGCTGTGCAGGAGGCCACCCAGACAGTGGCTGTCATCATACTGGCTGACAAAGATGACTCAACTGTCATCTGAAATCCAGACTGGCTTAGCAGAACTGCTTCTCAGCTCTACATCTGTTTTCCTGTCTCACCTAAGCCATTTAGCTGCTTGCTTGCTATTTCAAAAGGTGGCATTTATTCTAATTCTTTGTTCACATTCACCCCATTAGGCTTCTGCTTTCAATCATCAGCTGCTGAAGCACTTGGCTGCACCACTGAGCGAGCTTCAGTGTCTAGGAGCTGCACCCTTCTTTATCACTTTGCTGACACTGGACTGATATAACTTATCTTCTCTGGAGGCCGGTGCAGGGGAGGGACCTTTAAAACAAAATGAAATTTTCAGTGTGTAGAGATAGCGATGCTCCAAGAAACAAGAATTGAGGTGGCTTTTACCTGGCATGGTGTGTGGCATCAGCCTGGAGATGGCACACGAAGACTTCTGGGGAGATGGCTGAAATGAGTCAGAAATGTTGACTTACACTGGATCATGTTAATTTATTTTTCATTCTGAAGTTTTCAGCAAGTGTTCCAAGCAAGCTGGAACAGAGAGCACTTATCTCGATATGAAATAGCAAATG
Source organism: Apus apus (assembly GCF_020740795.1). Classification (NCBI taxonomy): domain Eukaryota; kingdom Metazoa; phylum Chordata; class Aves; order Apodiformes; family Apodidae; genus Apus; species Apus apus. The sequence goes on along the minus strand of NC_067287.1, from coordinate 30,462,777 downwards.
TATTTCTGGAGAGAGGAGGAAGAAAGGTGCCTTCTGCAATAAAATTGTAACAAGTTAAATATAAACCAGACAAAATCAAGTAGAAATTAGGCACAACATAGTTTATTGTGTGTCTTACCCACCAAAAAAAAATAAATAAAAAATAAAAGGGAAAAATTGCTTGACACAGGCAAGCTAGATACAGACTGACTTGTGAATTGATTCCTGGATGTCACCAAGGTGTGTGGTATCACAGAAGTTGTAACAGCTGTACATGTATCTCTTTGGGCTTCCTAACCCCCAGCTACCTGAAACCCCTTGAATAAGTATAGAGCACTCAGAGATGTGCTAATTTTTGGTACCCACCCAGACTCTAGCCCTGCTGAGTTAGCTAAGTAGGGCAAATGAGTATGAGCCCTGCCCAGCCCTCTCCAGAACTATCCTGGACAAATTACCTATGGGAGGAGATCAAGCTGGAATGTAAACTTGGCAAGAGCTACTGTGCATTGAGACACATCTAGCTGAAGAAACCATCTCTGATGCAAATATGGGTCAATTCTGGCAAAAGTTGTAGGATTAGGTCCTCAATAGTGTAAACAAGCTCAGCTGCAAGTAATCTGATCTCTCATCAAGTGGATTTGAGCTGTGCTAACTTTTCCTCTACAGCTTGGACATCTGCTCTGATCGCCACAGAAGTGTCTCTGGGTCTCTTACCAGTTACAGTGTCTTTGTGGGGTGAGCCCCTGCTTGGAGCCTCATCTGAAGAGCAGCACAGTACTCGGGTACCCAAGGAAGTCTAAAGGTGTTCATCAGGAGAGTCTGATCTTGGAACCTTAAGCAGCATGGCCTGACATATGTTTATTCATCCTCTGATTTCACAGCAGTCTAATAAAGGTAAGATGATTGTGGAAGTGTAAAACTATTCCATTTGAAAACAGGGGGAGTGTTGCTATGGTTTCCAAAAAGAAAAAAAACACCTTGTATAAGCTGTAATACCTTTTTATTTTCCTCACTCTTCACTGGACCCTTTGCTTTTGCTTTTTCTTATTATTCAAAAGACCTTTCAGGAGAGCACATGTAATCTTTTTTTGGTATGATGATATCATGTATTCCTGTAACATGCTCTTTGAATATGGGGAATTTGATTTTCTTGTCTTTAAAGATAAGGATCACACCATCATTTTGCCTTTCCAGTTTCTCTGTGCTATGTGAAGGTTGCAAGTCCACCGTAGCAGCTTTTACTTCCCTTTCCACTCGTCTTTATTCCATCAGTGCTCTCTTAGAAAACAGGCAAAGCCCAAACAAGAACATGCATGCACCTGAGGGCAAGCCCCTTTGCAAGGAGAAGGGAAACCAGGTGCAAAATGTGTGTATGTAAAAGAGGAGGGCTCAGAGGCTGTGAAGGAGAGTCCCACAGACCAAGGGAAAGCCCAGTGGCCAGGGCTGATTGAGAAGTTGGAAACTGCTGGTGTGGGCTGAAATAGCTGTTTTCTTCTCTTCAGCTGAAGTTTTGTTTTTCCTGTAAGTTTTATATTTGTGGTTTATATTATAGTAGTAGCTTAAAGCTTGAGGGTTTAGAAGAGTAACTTCTTTGCCTGTGTTTTGCTTGGTTTTGGATGTTGTTCTTATGCTCATTAAGCACCTAAGTTACTGGGTTAATCTTCCCTCCTTTGGAAAGGACTTAAAAATCCATAAAACTTTTCTGAGTGCTGTTTGTCAAGGGCATTTCTACTTCCTTTATTTAAGGCTTTCTGGTCTCCAAGGCATCCTTTGAATCTAAAGAGCAGAAGAGCACAGGAAGAGGCAAAAGCTTACCTTTGCTTTATGAGAAACCTAAACTAGATTGAGCTCCTGCAAAATTACCATCCCAGGGAAGTTGTCAAACTTAAGGGGGTTTTAGGTTTTCTTTCTTTTAAAGAAAAAATTCTCAATGTAGATATAAATTCAGAAATCTTTCTGGAAGCAAAACTCCTGCAGGAGTCCTGAGGTAGAACTGGAGTGCAGGGAGACTTTTTTGTCCTCTCTAAACATTGTTAATGGTGTGGGGTGAAATTTGAAAGTTGAAACTGTTGCAGCCGGATCTTTAGGATACAGAAAATGAAACATCTTGGTTTGGGCTCGTTAAGGAATTAATGGCTTTTTGTTTGACATACAGCTGTATGGACTATTAGAAGTGGAAAGATATGGAACTGTAATGGAAGAAAAATCACTTTTTCAGTGATAGGTTCAAAGACTTTTGGTCTCTGCTTAATATGTAGTAGCCTAAGTGGTTCATCTGTTCAAAAAGTGAAAAAAAAACCTGCAGACAGAGATGGTGTTATAACTTATTTTCTTGGTATTATTTTTATAAATGTTGTATTTTACTCAAAACAAGAGTAGCATCACAGCATTATTTTTTCCCTGTTTCCATTTTAACTGTTTGTGCTGTCGATATCAAGGCGGGGAAGCAGGCATATTAAATTTTTATATGGCCTTTAGGAGAGCTAGGAATTTTTCCCCTTGCTTGTCAAGGAAGAAAAAATGTTGTAACTTTACAACTGATTAAACTGATCTTATGAAATATTAAGCATGAATAAACTGAGTTTTTCAAACCCTTTTTGGTTGGCCAGTGATCATCTCAGGTTCTTTGATGGAGGCAAATTATTAAAGATTAATAAAAATAAAATGCGTTGATCAGGACTTAAAACTAATGGACCCGTGCTCTGCCTGCGTGCTGCTACCCCACCTCCCAGTGGAGTTAGGGCAAACAGCATTTCTGAAACTTCATTTGCAGCAAGGTGTTTCTTTTCATGTTATTGGGGGTTTTTGTTACCAGTTTCTGAGTCTGAGGTTGAACTCTGTGACAGCCACTAAAGCACAATGCAGAGAGCTGGGTTGACACCTCAATAGTGGAATAAAGCTGAGAAGGGTGTCGAGGCACAAATTCACCTATGGAGAGCATGAGGGAGCCTGGGAGCACTCAGCAGGAGTGTACCACACAAAGCCAAATGTCACTGTCATCCAGACTGTTAATTGTGATGGGTCTGCAAACCTGTACCTGCCTATCCCCTGAAGTACCATCCAAGGAAAAGCAGGATGGTCTCAATTCATTGATGCAAATATTTCCTAGGCTTTTATTCTTAACGTGCCAGCATGTTTGCCTTTCCACAGAGAACACCACAAGTTTTTGTGGTGGATTCTGTAGTCTGTTATCAACTCTCTGTGCCAAACTCTCCCATCAAAACCTGGCTTGAGCCTGGTGGCAGCCAGAGGTGAAGCTGCTAGCAATGCCTCAAGTTTGCTACTTTGGGAAGTAAATAGTAGGAGAGAGAATACTAGTGATTTCTGAAACGAAGTTGAGATTTGCTGACCCTAATTTTGGTCAGATGTGAAGTGGCAGACCACATCTCCCCCACTTTTACTTTCTCTGAAGGGTTTTTTCAAGCAAATTCTGACCTTCCTGCCTATTTGCAGAACATGGCCTCCTTGTATGCAGGAGGACTTGAAAACTTTTTGCAGCCCTGAAATAGCTGCATATTTTCCCTGCAGACACAGTCACAGATTTAATCTAACTTTGCCACTTGGTGCAACTGGGGTCCTGTGGCAGTGTTTGCCAAAGGACTGTTTCTACCTGCTCGTATGGTCTCATTTTATCTAATTAAAATAATCCCTAGTTTCATTTGAACTAGGATATGGTAGATTGAATTGTACTGACACACCAAGTAAAACAACCAGGGAAACCTAGGCTCTGAAGACCTGGAGCAGTCACTAACTTAAGTTTGAAGAAACATCTAGAGAAGTTCATAGAATGGTTTGGGTTGGCAGGGACCTTAAAGATCCTCTAGTTCCACCCCCTCTGCATGGTTGCTCAGAGCCCCATCTAACCTGCCCTTGCCCGTTTATGGGCCGTGCCTGTGGCAGAGCCCAGAGCACAATTCAGCAACACTAGCTTGTGGTCTGCCTGTAGCCTTCCTTTCCTCCCACCAATGCATACGAGATAAAGAAGTGGTCATCAGAGTATTGCACATGTTCTTTCATAATTGCTTTCAGGTTGTAAGATGGGTTGAAGCTCTTCCATTTTAAGTTGATAGAAATAAGTTGTAGGAGAAAGTTTTTGGAGTCGTTGTGCAAATTAGGAAAAAAAAAGCATGCTACTTCCTAGAGCTACTTTAATTTTATCTGAGCAAAAAGGCTTTAATAATAGCAATGTGTTCAGGAAATAATATGTATTTGTTTTTCAAATACATCTGTTAGGAGAGATAAGATTTTGTTTCTCAAAGTCTGCACTTTCTCCTGTTTTTCAATATGACCCTTTTGCTTTATTTTAAATTTTTTTTTAGATTATTATTTTGAAATATTCATATTACATTTTTTTCCCAAAGTTTTTCTTTTTTTCTGGCTTTGTCTTCAGAAGTATAAAAATAAATCAAAAGCCAGAATTTGTGGCACTTAGACTGTAGTAAGCCTCACTTCTTTCCTCTTGCTTTGTCTTACATTCACTGTGAAAGTGTTGCTGAAATGATCTAAGTTGTAGGACACTTTCTGTAAGATAAGAGGCAGTGAAATAGTGAGATCAGAGATAGATGTATTGCCAAGTGCTTTTTCCCTGTGAAACTGTGTAAGTTAGCAAATGGGGACCTTTGGGATGGCCATCCAGAGTTCACAAGAGCAACATTGCATGCAGTGTGCCACGCTTACAATATAAATAGGACTCATTTACTGTGGCACCAGAAAAAACCCTTAAGTTCTCATGAGCGTTGGTCCTGAGATGCACAGCCCACGGAGACATCTCTAATGGACCGTGCTGCATGTCACAGTCTGTGTGATAACAGCCAAGTGATTATTTTAGTTGAGATCAACCTCCTGAGTGCTTTTAAAGTATTGTGCCACTTGTCTTGAAGAAGCAACTGTTAGTAGCAATAGATCCTTATAGTCAGATACGGCTTGCCAGAAGCATGATTTTAGTTCTTTCCTGACTTGCTCTTCTGAGTTACTCATGCAGTAACTCAGGATCTGTAGAGCACTGGGATGCACAGGCTGCTTTGGTGAGCAAAACATAGAAGCAGGTGCCTGCACGCAACAGGGCATGTAGTTGTGCACAGGAGGATGGGAAGACAGACCCTTGTAAGGAGATGTCTTTCCAAACTGCTGTGTAGGGAAAGAGTTTTTTTGATCCTGGTTAGCATCTGGATAGTGAACAAAGCACTAGCAGTTCTGCTGACACTTCATCCAGAGCAGACATCTGGGAAAAAACATTTATCGTGGCATGTGGATGTGCTGGGCAGTGGCATGACAGATTTACCAAAGATGTACGTGACAGGGCTCAGAAGCAGCATGTCTGTTGGGTGGCAGGAACAGCTTTTGTCTGCTGATGCTTTTTCTAAGTTGAGCCTCAACTGATTATTCTACTAAATATCTATCACTCCTCTCTGAAAAGTAACATGATATTTGTGTAATATCTTCTGGTGTCTCTTAAAAGCTATTGTGGATAGCTTGAGAATTTTGTTTAACTCAGATAAATTTGAGTCTATACAGGTAGCAAATAGGAAGCTTTTTAATTTATTATTTCAATTTATGCTGTGGACAAACTAGATGCTTATTCTAGCTGATCTGAAAATGAGAAGCAGCAGTGAATCTAGCAGTACAAAAAAGTATTTTCCCCTCTTTGAAGCCTGTTGCCACACACCAAGTTAGAATTTTGTAATTATATGTCAGGCTTTGAAATATGACAAAGTCCATGATCACCAGCTATGATTTCTGACAGTGAAAATTGGAAAAGATTGACATTTGTTAGGTTTTTGGCTTTGTAGGCCAAAAATATTTAAGCCAAAATCACTACTTGGCTGAAGTATCCTTGGAAAAGTGATGTTTTCAGCAATAGCATTGAAAAAGTGTATTTGACAGCTCTCCTACAATTACTAAAAAACTAAAAAGATCACAAGAGAAAAGTCCCCTGTGCTTTTTGAAACAATTATGGTAGGCTTGTGTGTAGTTTTGCCATATGGATTCTTCTGCTTTCCCAAAAAGAGGAAAAAATTAAGCTTGTTTCCAGCACAGACCATTGTAGCAAAGATTTTAAGTGACTGGTCTGTAAAAATGAAGAATGTGCAATTTACAGCTTGATAAATCAACAGTCTCCCAGGTACATCTGAACTTCATTATACTGAAGTGGAGTTGGGAAGGAAAGTGAATCATGGTAGCACCTTTCAGTCAGAAAAATATAAATTACTGTTGCAGGATTAACTTTTTAAGTTAATTAATTTAACAGTAGTTTATTCTCTTCTCTTGATGCTGTTAAGCTTCTTAGGAGCTTTCTGCTCTGCAGAAACCAAATGTTTAGCTTTATTAAAGGGACTTCATATTCTTTATTCTATCAGTAGAGATATTCTTTTTTGTAATGTTTTGCCAGTTGTTTCATTATGTATTTATACAAGTCACATATTTTAATTACTGAACGTCCTCTGTTGTTGCACCAGAGAGTTCAACTGAAGCTGAGAGGATACATAGATTTAGTGTTTTGTAATGAAGAAAAATTTGTGTATTTTGTTTCAAAGAAAATAAAGTACTAGGAGGTAATTTTCTCAGGGAACCCGTATGTGGAAGAAAAGATTTTTTGTATTTTTATTTTGTCCTACAAGTAAAGTACTCACATGACTTGGTGCAAAGCGAGTCCTGTAGTGCTGTGATTATGTGTGGATAAAGGATTTTTGGCTGACACCAGATTGCTGTTTTTAACACAACTGGGTCTGAGAGAGACCAAAATTGCTCTCTCCCTTCAGTCTGGGTCAAACAAATTGGTGAAATCATCTTACTCAGGTGATCTGATCGGCACCACGTCAAGTGGCAGGACAGGTCTAGAGAGGTGGGGCCTGCTGTAGAGGAGCAGAGCATTGAGCACATGTAACCATCCATAGCCCCATGGGCAAGCAGGGTGGCAGTAGGTACAGAAATATTCAGAATTATTTTTGTCTGACTTTTTCTTCCCTTTCACACTGAGCCTCCCCTACTGCTTCACCATTTTCCAAGCAAAAGGCTGCAACTCTGGTGTTCTAGTGCTGCTGTACCAGAGATAGTGAGCAAGGAATTACTGCCACCTTTTTCTCCAGTTTGATTCTTCTCTATGACTGTATTCAAACTTGAATTCCTCCAAGGACTTGGCAGCACCTGGGCAAGGGCTGCTCTGAATGCCAGATAGCTTGTGTATCTGGTGGATTAGAAAGTAATGTGCTGGTTGACCATGATATAGTGACCTGTATTGAAGAAATCAGCAATCTCACAGAAGGAGCTTTCATCTCAAGTGTATAATCAGCATGGCATCAGATCAGGTGCCAAGCAGAAGATGTTATGCTATTAAGTAAGAAATGCCTGATGGTGCAGTGATAAGTAGCTGTGCTCTCAGTTGCTTGTCATGCAAAATTGAAACAGTGCATCGGTTTTGTACTGTTGGAGAGCAGCTTGATAGACACGGGCTCACAGCAACCTACAGGTGTGCTCTGAGGGGTGTTGCACTAGAGCCTTCCCTCCTGCTATTGTGTTCACAAGTGCTGCTTTGATACTGTGGGAATTTTCATTCCATTTCAAACCTGCCTTAGCACAGAATTGTGACTGACCTTTTTGGGAAGTGGTGGAGGGGAGCAGGAAATGTAAGCAGCTTCCCAATGCCCACCAGCTCATTCTGTGCAATGGCATTTCCCCAGTAATGCAGTCAGTGCCGGAAGATCCTCAGCAGATCCTTAGTTTCCAGTGGTGTCCCATGCTGGGCTGTGCTTGACTTCAATAAAATTTTGTCTTCTGTGCTAAGGGACTTAGAGGAAATTACCTTGTACAAAAATAACAAAGATTATATTTCCTAGAGCAGAGAGAGAAAACTTCTACAAAAAATTAAGGCATTTAAAATCACATTAGAAAGACACCATCAATCTTCCCTTAGTAGCACTTCTGTCAATGTGTCTATCACTAAACCACTCACTAAAGAGGCATCCTGGCTCTGTGCATATTTCAGTGGCATCATTAGCATTTTAATTATTTGCCACCTTCTCTGTTCAGTCTTAATTTGGTCATTAATGTGTTGTATCAAGTTAAGCTTTGTTATAATCCCTTTTCCATTTTAAAAATTCTATTTTATTTGTTTTCAGCAAAGTAGGGAGCAGAAGGTAGCCCTGTGTTTCTCTTACTTTTAGTAAATGGTGCCCTGTACCCACTGCTGCTCATGCTCTGACTTAAAGATGGGATGTCATTGTGTTTGGAGGGACACCCGAGGACAAGGGCATTTGTTCCCCTGATGCAGGGGATGAGGACTTTCTTTGCCAAGGGCTTTAGTAGGCAGGAGGTGGATGCAGACAGGTGTACCTCTGAGCGGGGAGGGCAGAGAGGAGAGAACCTGCTCTATGTTGGCTTGCTGAGATGCTTTGGGATGCAGCACAGAACCCAGCATTGCTTTCTGCTCTGCCTTTCAAGCCTGAATTCCCCCAAAAGTACAGGGATCATTTAACTTGGAAAAAGAATGAACCGTTCTAGTTAAAGCAATGGTGCAGGTGGCTTCCCTGCTAGGTCCTCAGGGCAGCTGTAAGATCAAGACTTCTGCTTGGCCAGCTAGGATCAGGCCTGCTACTTCAGGCTGTTCTACAGAAAAGGTCCCTATGGTTTGGGAGAGGGTAGGGCATCGCCAGTCTTTATAGCAGTGGTTGCAGAGGGAAAATCACAGAGGCTTGGTCTCCACAAACACATAATGTGGGAGCTTTTTGCAGTTACTGCTACAAACATAATTAACAACTGCCTTTTGTAAAATAAGAAGCCATTTCCAGCTGACTGTAAAACTTCCCAGCAACCGTGAAGGGTGTAGGTGCCCCAAAGTGAAATAGAGTTAGGAGGACTGAGAGAAAGAGCTCTCCTGTTTTCCAGGTTGAAGAGATAATAAAAAAATCCTACAACCATGAAACAACTGATGAAAGCAGGATGGCAAGTGAAAGTCCTAATTTACAAGCAGGTAAAACTGAGTGACTGCTTTCTGCAGCTGGCACTCAAGAATTGGAAGAAGGATGTCATAGCAATTATTTTGACTTGTATGATGCTCATCATGGGAGACGTACAGGTGATTGTTGGAGGGGGGTGCAAAGCTAAAACAAATTAAAGTGATTACTTTTTCTTTAAAGTAGCAGTCAATGCATGCATTATTTTATTTTTTTTTTTTAATTAGGGCAGATGAAAAAGTAATCTATAGAAAATTATCTGTATTGAGAAGGTGAACAAGGGAAACAATATCTTCATGAATCTGAAAGAAATGGGGAAGCCCATTAGCCTGTCTCTATGCAACTGTTAAGCCTTTTTCTATTACATGTCTTTGTGTAATAGCTGCTCTTTTTGAACACAGTGGCATTTTTCTTTTAATCTGATGATGATGCAAAGCATTTATGTATTCCACTTATAATATGAACCACTGCTCTTTCACCACAGGGTTCACATTTAAGATTAGACTGCTGTGATTTTCACTGCTGCTCTGGTTGAAGGTCATTTAGTTTAGGAAATGGAGAGGGCAGTTGCCAAAAGGTAATCTCCTCTCATTTTACCTGGCAGTTGGCTGTCAGGTTCAAATCACAACAAAACACGTAGCTGAGACATGCTGCAACTGTGTCTCAGTAAATGTAAATCCCAGCTTTACCAGAATATTTGCTTTACTAATATGTTACTTGCAGGCACAACTGATTGATTGCTTGTGTCAAACACAATGCCCAACTCATAACTTCATTTCATGATTATGTAACTTATGATGTGTTGGGTCACATTATGTCATAATGCTACTCATAATAGTTATGTTTTGCTTTTGCTTTTTCTCCCTCAAAACCACAAATTCTCAATATCATTTTGGAATGAAATTATTTTCTTCAAAGTTCATTTCTGCTTATTAGTGGAATTGTGATTATTTTAAAAACCCAAACCACTAGCCCATCAAGTCTGTCATTATATATGTTCACCAGGGCTTAGTTCCTCGTGTTAGGAGAAGAAAACCAATACTTTCACATTGTTTTAGTTGTTTTCATACAATAACATTCAAATACACATAAATATTCTGATTCTCTTTATCCAAAATGGGTAAGTCAGGCTCATCATCAGTGGCTACAAGCTACAGCTGAAAAATGTTACAAGGGAAACTTTATTCAAAGGTCAGATAGCCTTTTGAAAAGCAAAATATCTACATATTTCTGTGTTCATTGCCTCTACCTGTCTTCTGTTCTGCTGCTATATTTCAGAGTCTGTGTATCTCACGTATCTCATCACTGCAAAGGGAAGGAAAACGTGACCTTCCCCCTTCAACAAACTGTCCTTAAAGAAATCGGTGATTTGGAATGACATCAATATCACAAACACCCCCCCAGTGCGAAGCAGAGCGGGATTGAACACTCCCACTTTGCCATCAGGCATTTCCAAATGTCCTCTACCCTATCTTTGTTCAGCATATTTTAAGAAAGGACTGGTAGCATTTAAGTGAGTTTAGTGAAGAAGGGCCAACATATGGCCCTCTCTGCATGATGTCTGCTCACAGAGCAACATGAAAGCAGCAGAGGGAAGAGGTGGTTTAAACTGATTTCCTTGCATATATGTGGGGGCCACAGCATGTAACTTAATTGGAAGGGACAAAAGGCATCTAGGGGCCTCTCTGCCTTCAGGGCAATAAAAACGGGAGTTGCTGAACCTCCCTTTGGGAAGCTGAATAGTAGGTTCAAAAGCAGATAGAAATTTCCGTCCACTGACAAGCATTTGAGTTTAAACAAACCATACCTGGAAGCTTGGATCTCAGTTGTGTATTAATATTATTTTTAGCTGCAAAGGAACACGATGCTTGATCCCAAGGCTTTGTACTGGGCAAAGTCTACAGTTCTGTAGATTGCAGGACTAAGCAGGACAGTTGGCTTTTGGCACGCAAACAGAATCTGCCCTCCTGCTGCTTAGCAGTTAAAAGCCAGAATTAGACTAGCAGTAAAAATCCACAGCCTACAATTTCTTCAGGTTTTCTTGCTGTTCTCTAAATGTCTGTCCAGCTGCTTTTTAGCTTCTTATTCTATGAAGGTTTAAAACTAATCTCTGTGATGTACCCATGTGAGTAATAAATCCATGTATGCATAAACAAGTATTTAAAGATGGTCCATATTGAATGTGAAGAGCTACTGAATTGCTTTTGCATGTGTGAATGTTGGAGAACATGGTACCTCATGTTCAGGGTGTCTACTTTTGAAACAAAAAACTTAGCCTAATTAAGGATATTTGTAGGAAAACTGATTTATCGCTGTGAAATGGGACATATCTCTTTTATTTCACCAAAAACGCAGACTTACTTTTCCAGGTGATGGTAGAGGCTCTAGAAAACACAATTCTGTTACCCTTCTATTTTGCATGGCAAATAAATGCCCTCTTTTGTGGTTTCCTGGAGAAGTTGAGTTTAATCAGAATCTGAAAGAAGTTATCTGTATCCCCTGACCTTCTGTCCCCCTTCTTCTCTCACGTTTCAACTTTCAGAGGTCACAGGGTGACTGCAAAGGAATTGTTTTTCACAAGAGCATTTCCTAGAGCCTTGGTGTTAATCTGTGTTAAGGCAAACAAGAAATATGGCTTCTAACATGATGTTTTCACTTAGGGAATAAACAAAGGAGAAACCCTTGAGTGCTTAAGATGCTTTATGGGATTATTTTTTTTCCTCCCCTCTGCTGGAAAACCTCTACTATTACCTTACCAATACTCCTCCCATGTGACTAATAATGAATGTTTTACAAACAAATGCAGAATAAAATGACCTTGATATACCTGGTTAGAAAGAAAAGAAGCTATCTGAATGTAAAATATTTATATTCATCAGGAAACTAACTGACACTGTTTATACAACTTACTCACTGAATGTGGATAGTTAGGAACTGCCTCTGGAGGTTTGAGGAAGAAAGAGACAATTCCTGATAACCACTTGAAGTTTGACAAGCATTATTTTAATTTAATTTAAAAAATAGAAAAACAAAGACTTCTCTGAAATAGGACTTCAACTTTGGTTTTTTAGCCCTGATAAAATAAAAGGAATTTCTTAATAAGGAAATTCAAGCTCCAGATGATTTTATTAATCATTTCCCTCAATCTTTCAAAGCAAAGATCTTCTATTTGATACAAAGAGACTTGTTGATAAGGTCACCAAAAAAAGTGATTACCATACTTAAATTGAAATGGGTTGCTCTTTATCAGCAATTTGTTGCAAGTGTTGCACATTTATTTTAGCAATGGGGCCAGCATTCATCTTCATGGGCTTTTGCCATCACACAAATTAAATAACTTTAAATTCCAAAGTAACTATGGGGGATTTTTTTTGTTTGTTTTGTTGTCCTTGGAAAGTTTAACTGGAGGGAACCAGAAGCTGAAAATTGGAAAGGCTGAGAAACCCTATTGTCTGTGGTGTAGCTGAGCTGAATGGAAGCATAAAGCTGGAAGAATTCAAAAGCTGACAAAATGGCATCTGTAATAGCAAAATAATGCAAGGCCTTCAACAGTTGCGCTTTAGAAGAGCATTTTCCAGGAAGTGTTGCATGTCATCAAGGGGTAGATTTTGCTGCATGGTATTGCCCTTAACAGAAGCAGCTTGTCCCCAGAACTTTCCATGGCCTTCCATTCTACTCTTCCTTACTGCATGTTCCATACTGTATTTAAAAAAATTTTCTCTGGGGAAAATTTGAAAGCAGTTGCCCTCAGGCAATTAAATATTTGCTATTTATGAACATCCGGTTTTGAACCAAAATGTATATCTCAATAACAAGTATCATATCCGGTGTGGGTTTTTTTCTCTTTCTGTACTACTTCTGGTTCTGAAATTGAAGCAAATACAATTATTTTAATTGCAGTTGTGTAGAGATACAGACAATAACAGAAATCAAGGCCAGAAAAGCCCCTAACCTGCATGTATACCTCTAGTAGATGCTCCCCAGCAATCAGAATATTTAGTCTTCCTTTTAATTAAATGTTTGTGTTTAGCCTTAGGAGAGATGCTTCCAGTCTGGCACAGTCGCATTGGGGCTAATAGGAGCTTAGTGCCAGCCTGGTGAACCCCATCACCCTGAGCTCAGAAAATATTCAGTGTACCGTGGGTGGCATGTGGGGCTGCGTGAGAGACCAAGCAGGAAGGGACCTGCTGGAGGTGTGTGTGAGACTGTCCCTGTGCATGTCTGGAATGAGCAATCCAGGGAATAACGTGACTACCACTTTACACATGTAAATCAGTGGACACAGAGTCCACAGCATGAGCTGTTTACCTCCATAGACCCTTTGCTCTTGCACTACAACATTTGCAAATGTAGATATGCCTGTATCTCTGAAGGAAAGAAAAAATTGTCATTGCCAACGTATTGTTTGTTGCCTGGTGATTATCTGTATAGTTCTCTGACAAAAGACTGTATTTCCAGCATTGATTCCTTTTATGACCTTGCCAGAAACTATTTCTCCCATTCTAAATTCTGGCTATCAGCTACACATTGTAATGGTCTTGTGGAACATTGTAGTATTTTTTTGTAAACCATTGGTAAACAGATGTGAGTTCATTACTCTGTGTATATGAGCAGGTATTTTATCCTGTTTAAATGATGGTTGAAATTGCCTCTTTACTCCCGAATATTTACATAGGTGTTGCTGGCAATTGTTGCAAATTTGAAGACTTTTTTTTTTCCTAAAAGGACAATCAACAAACAAAATTAGAAAAACTTGACGCCATCATAAATCAGAGTAACAGCAGAATTGTAAAAATAATTTGTAATGACATATTTTGTTGCTGTTCTTGTTTGCTAGATTAGATTTCTGCTAAAGGGAATTGAAGAAAAAAATTGTTCTGGTTAGAGGGATAAAATACATTAAAATTAAATGAGCTTCTTGAGCTCTGCTTAGGCTTTAAGATATCATATCTGGGAATGAAAACGCATTAAACAAGCATAATAGTTATTTTGCCTGGCTGACCATAAAGCACTTACGGTCCAGCTACTTTCACACCAGAGGCAAGGTCTCTCAGGTAATGGCTATGACATTTGGGCAAAATGAAACCATGGGGCATGCTTGCCGCTCACCACCCAAATTCCAGACCTCCCCTTGCACCAACACAGCCTTGGTTACCTAACAGAGAGGCAGGTAGAAGCTGGGGGGTGCAGGTTGAAGCATCCTGCGGCTTGAAGGGACAGGGCCCCTGGTAATGCTGCTGCTACTGCAGCGGAGGAGGGACCTCTGTGTCTCTGTGTGGTTGTGCAGGGGCTTGGAGTGAGGTTCCAATTGGACAGATTTTCTGTAAAGGAATACAAAACCAAATTTTCTTTTGTGCAGCCTTTTCATGCCTCCTTCAAACACTAAATAAATACAAACAGTTAGGGTTATTATTCCTCAGAAAACAAATACTCAACAGCTAAAAATATCTGTGATTTTCAAAGTACTGTATCTGTTAAAAACTCTGAGCCTAGAAAACTCACGTTCTCCCATGTGACAAAACACTATGGCTTTAAAGATGTGCTTTTAAGTTCCTCATGGCTGAATTTGGAAGTAGAATATGCTTTGTTTTATGAATTTCTTAATTTTGATGCATAAGCTCCTATCAAGTATACCCTACCACCCCTGGTGTGTTTAACCTTCCTTTCTCCTCCTCTGTCCTTCTTTCCTCCCATCCCCCATTTTCTTCTGAAAAGTACTGAGTCAATCGGGCTACAAGTCTGGGGTTGTTTGTGGTGTTTTGAGGATTTTTGTTTGTGGTTTTTTGTTGTTTGTTTTTTCTTAAGAATAAAAAGAACAAACAAAAAATGAAGCAGTCAGGGTTGGCAGTTCCCTATGCAACTGGTATTGGGGAAGGAGCAAGAACTTTGTTTTTTAAAAGCATCTTTACACATCTGTAGAAAACACTTAGCATTTTTCCTTTCTTTTTTTATTGTTTACTAAATCAAAGCCAGTGCATCTGAGGCTTATAGTGATAGTAGCAAAAATTACAAAGACATTTCATATGCAAAAAGCCAATTTTGTATGACTGAAGATTTTGAATGTATTATGCCAATCTTCTATTCAAAGACCAGCTTCCCAAGGTTTGAGCTCTATTTAGTGATTCTCTGAAGGTTTTTTGTTTCTTGGGTATTTTCTCTTTTTTCTTCATTCTCATGAGTTTTGTATTATTAGTACTTTGTAACGTTTTTATGGGGTCTTTCTTTTGAACTCTGCACATGAGATTAATAAAGGAGCTGGGTTTGCTTTATGAATCAGCCTCTCTAATAGGTCTCCAGGCTTTGGAAATGCCCACAGCATTCAGAAAACTATCAGACAAATCTTTGTCAGCAATTTAGCACCGGCTGCACGCTGCAGCACACAGGTTTGAAATTTGAAAGATCTTTCTATTCTACTATTATGCATCTTGAAGGGTTGTGTTATCTCACTGGCAGGGGATTTGGAAGGGGGGGTGAAGCCCTTAGAAGAATGACAAAATATTGTTATGACCAAATACTATGTTTTTAATGAAAATTGTCAGCTCCTCAGAGTTGAAGATTGGTTTGTTCTGCTATTGCTGTTCTTGGGACAATATCTGTCTGTAGTGGTCCATCAGCTATGTGAGACTTACAAGAATTAGCTGCTGGCAGGTTTCCTGTTTCCTGGACTTGTACCCATTAACTGACTCATACCAAGATGTTTGGCTTTTCTTCATCCTGTCTCCTGACTGTCTTGGCACAGTCCATGTACCTGCCTGTTGCTTATCTCAGGCAAATCCTACAGCCCAGGATGCGATCTCTGTGACTTCTGTGGTGTCAGGATTTCCACTCTTATGACTGTTTTTCTGCCTTGATGCACCATTTTCTTCGTTTTTGAACTAAACAGCATTTATTACTTCCTTGCAGCTATGAAACTCCCCTCTCCTACCAGCATGGCAGTAACAACTGGTGTTAGGAGGGAACTGAGAAGCATAAACTTGAACTTCGTTTATTTTTATTCAAATTCACAGGTACACACCATGAGGTAGGAGTCAGTACACAGGGAAATTGTTGCAGCAAAATATGTAGACAGTGTAGTGTTAGTGCATGTGGAACTGAGAGAGTCCAATGTAGGAACTGGGCCAGACTGGACTATTAATGCCAAATTGGGCATCAATCAGAATCTAAGCCCAGCCACCCCCTCTGATTTCTGAGGACAAGCCAGAACACAAGGGGGTTTATTTTCTGCCAAAATACCTCACCCCTTAATGTAACAGCTCCCACAGAAGGCTGGCAGCTTCAGCTCCTCTCCACTCAAGTCTGCCCCAGGTCAGCCATTGCACTGACTTAGTCACGTCTTGAGTGCCTGTCCTGTTCCCTTGACAGCTACTGGTGCCATCACAAGAAGCAGACTGCAAGAAGTTAATGGTTTAGTCTCAATCATTTGCAGTCTCTTTGGCTTAAGGCAGCCAAGTGCTAGTTATCTCTTGCCTGCTGAGAATTACCTCAAAGAAGTTGGCTTGCTTGGAAATAAAGATCTCTTAGTTACAAGCATCTAGGTGAAGAAATGTTGCATGCAGCTACTAATGCGTGAATGCGTTAGCAAGCATATGGGTGTCAAACAGCCAGCACAGGGTACAAGTCATTGATTTTGAAATAAAACTGTTGCAGAAGGTTAAGGCCAGATATCCTCTTGCCACTGCCAAAACCAGCAGTGACCAAAATGGAAATCAAGAAAGATGTGTCCCAGGAGCTCTTGTGTTTACAAGTTACAGCTATATTTTAAATTGAGGGCAACAGGGATCAGTTGCCTATTTAGAAGTGTTTGTGCCTTTTAACTATCAGCCGTTTCTGTGCTAAATGAGAAAGATACAATTACAAGAGCTCACGAAGCAGTTTTCCTCTTGATGGCACATTTGGATACATACAAATGAGAGGTAGCCTACAGCGTTCCTGCATCTCGGAATCCTTTCCATAAACAATCCCAAAACTGTCCTGCAAAGCAATATGTATCTACCTTACTGACAGATTCAGAACAAATTCTGCTATATGAGGTTCAATTTTTTTTAATAGACTAAAAAAATGTGCACAGCTATGCAGATGTTTCCGCCATTTGGCTCCCTGTAATCAAATATGGTGCAGAAAGCTCTAAGTGCATTTCAAGTTTATAGCATGTCAGTTCAGCTGGCTTCACTTTTTTTCTATAGCAAGTCTGTTGGAAAAAGCATTCAGAAGAGCAAAATGGTGCTGCTGCTAATATTAATAATAATACTTAGCACTTCAATTGCATTTCATATGTTCAAAGTGCAGTACAAATGCTAATTAATTAGGCTGTGAAGCTGAATGCCAAATAGAGAAAAAGCCTTGTGTGACTGCTTGTAGAACAAGTTATCTTGATTATTGCACTTTTAATATTTTCCTTGGGAAAGCACTAGTAATCCAAGGAACAATTCAGCTGCACGGAGCACAGCAGGGACTGTCGGGGACTACCGCCACACACGGCAAGCTGCTGATCCCAAAGGTGTGACAAGCTCTTGTGATTTTATTGTTTGAAATTAAAGAAGGTGTCTTTGTTCCAGGATTACACTTTTGGTGAAGTGGCAAAAGTGGAACAATTGTTTTCCCATTCTGTGCGAAATCTGAGTTCAATGTTTTTTCTAATTCCACTGTGAGGTACCACCTTTGCAAGTTGTTCATCCTTTCTCAAATGTAAGAAACTCCCACACCATACCCAATCCCATCTTCACCACCCTGCTGTTAAAAAAAAAACAACAAACCACATCACAACTGCTGTCAGGGATTGTTACGCAGCAAACTTGTGGTTTGTTTGGCCTTTAAAAAAAGACCTTTCCACAGCAAGAGTGAGTGGCGAGACCAGCATTGGGCCACGGCATCCCCAAGGAACATGTGTTACAGCTCATAGCTGGGGGCTGGCTGGGGCAGGACAGGAGGAGAGGGAACTGGATATGCTAAATTCCTGGAGATCCCTGAATGTGAGAATCTTGCTTTTCATCTCCACTCCTTTTGCAGGTGTCAATTTGCCAGTTCATAGAAGATCATTTTCTAGGCTTTGCACAGCTGATACTTGCTAACTGTAGAGCCAGGCCTGTGGTTTGTGGTTCATCAACATTGCAACACTTTAAAAAGTTTAAAAAGGTTTAAAAAGCCTGTCCTTCAGGTATCCTGCACCAGCAGTTGGAAGTCTGAAATATGTCCTCAGAGTGGAGCTGCTTCTCTGAAAGCTGAGCTGGTGGGTGCAGGGAGGGGAGTTTGCTTTTTCCTGGAAATGATCATTCTGTTTCAGAGAAAATCAGATGTGAATTACAGTTAAGTAAGACCCTGGGCTGTGCACTGGTAGCATTAATTTTGCATCCAGTGGCACAGAGGCATGAGTCATCCCCAAGCAAGTGGTGCTGCCCCAGCTCATGGTCCTCTCCCCTGGGAGCAGCCTCACCCGTGGGTGTTGCAGCAGCTCCTTGGACAGTGCTCACCATGACTTGCCCAGGCCCTTCCTCTGAGACAGCCCCATGCTGCCAGTGACTGCTGGGGGTGTGGCTTTGAGGAGGCAGCATGGTGTTACTCTTTCTCAGAAGCACAGACGTGGGAAATTCAGTCTCTTTTAGTGTCGTTCTTCTTTTTTATTTATTTTTTAGTCTTTCATACTGACCAGTTTTGTTAATAGCTGGTCTTCTTTATTTTCTCACTAATTATTTTCTTCTTCAGAGCAGGAGACAGTTCATACAAGTGAACTATGAGTTAGCAAGGAGAATGTAAATTAGGTCCAGCATCTCCTGGGAGTCAGCAAGTACTGAGGCATTCCCTGGAGCCCAAACTGCAGCTCTGTGTGTTTCATTGCAGAGTTGCCATCCAATGCACATGGGCACCTACTTCATCAGTGAATGACATCACAGGCAAAATTGACCTGACTTAAAATAAATTAAGCTGCTTTCAAAGGTGCTCTGCTGAAAATCTGTATAAAAAAGCATCCTAATAAGGTTTCACAGGCAATGTTTTCCCAGTCTTGCACATCCACGTCATAGGAAGACCATGGGAAGGAGTTTTGATATTTAGAAAAATTATTCACATTTGAAAGGGACTTTGCAGACTCTTGTAACCAATACAGAGATAGAAATCAAGGTAAAATAATAGTCCTTCTTTGCCTTCTCTGTCAGAGTTAACAGAAGATTTGTTACTGCTTTTGCAAGGAACAGGGTTTTATCCTGAAAATGCTGCTACACCATATTGCTGTTTCAAGAAGGCAGAAATAGGCTACTGGCTTGGAGTTGGCATTCAGGAATTTTCTTTGCCTTTACTGATTTTTTTTCAGTTGCTTACTATAATTACGATGAAACAGCAGCTAATCGTTGGTCTGACCACCAGACCTATGTTAAACCATTTCTGGTTTGATGAAAGTAGTTTGTCTAGTATTCTGCTTTCGATTTGCTACTTGAAATCATCTTAGTTTTTTCTACAATACTAAGAAATCACTGTTCTTATATTTTTTTGCTGCTTGCACATGAGCAGCTTCCTTCATCTACTGAAATACAAAGGCAAGGCACTTCCATACTGTTGCTGTTGGTATGTTAAAATAATAATTTCTCATATAATACTCCCCAAATATATATATATATATACATTGATTTTTCTAGACTTTTGGTTTTAGAGGGAGGACTTTAAGTGGTAAAATTGGTGGAATTACTTCTTGTGAATAAATTATCCAGCCAATTTATTTCATTTTGTGGTTGGCAGATGATTTTGGAACTGGCTGTGGTTTCTATACAGGTATGATTTGCTCCTTTGTAATCCCCTAAAATAACTGGCCCCACAGCTCAAACTGCCAGGAATTTTGTCACCTCCTGATTTATACCAAGTGGCAGACTAATGCACAGGGTAGAATTGTCCACTGCAGTCTCAGGAATTGCTGTTATTTAACAGATCACTCAACTGAAGGCATGCAGATGGGAGAAGAGTGCATCTTGCCATTGGTGAACTATGTCTGCAGGAGTGACAGCTTCTCCATGCATCAGAATATTGAGGAAGCCAGATACCAAATGTTTAAAAGCACAGGGACACATGCAATGGCATATATTTAGTAGCACTGTTTAATTTCCATGTTATTTTGAAAACACAATGTCAGTAGTTTATAAACCAGTGGCGATGGGCACCACAGCCTGTCGTTTACCCCGAGACAGCAGTTTGGAGGGTTCACAGTACCTTTTCATTGCTCACTGCACTATGCCAAGCAGTTCCCTCCATGGCAGAAGGTGACAACACTCCCAAAACAAAAGGTAATTGAAAAGTTACAAAAGATACTGCAGAACTCCTCAACTGTATGGAGAGGTGGGTGGTTAAGTGCTAATGAATTCAGAATATATTTCTTCTGGGACCAGCACTTATTGGCAAGTAGTTATTCTTTAAAAGATATATATCATAATGGATTCTGCTTCCCAAGAACAAAGGCTCAGACAGTATCTCCAAGAACAATACAGACCAAAACAGGCATCACATTTTCCCAGCGGAGATGAGTATACTTTGATTATGTTAATACTGCTGGTGGAGCTGCTCATTTGCAATTAGGCTTTCTAGACACTAACTCTGTTAAGGCTCCCAGGCAGCAGCTCTACATCAGCCCTTCTATGCCAGAGCCATTTATTTACTTGCTTATAATGGACAGCCATAAGGTGGTACTTCACTCCTAGGAACCTCATTCATGTTGGTGCTAGGATCTCATAACACACTCATCAAGCATTGAAATTACTCAAAATTTGTGCTTGGTGCAGCATGTGGGAGTCTACATGTACATAGGAGTCAGAGTCAGCTGTGTTTGTTTACTTATTAGAAAAGGGCTGCTCTGGCTTTAATGAATGATTTGGCATGTATATCTTCATGCTGAATTTGCCACAGGATTTGCTTTTCTGTAACATTTAGGAAAGAGAAAAATCAGTGCATTAGATATCCTGTTGCTAAAAATATATCCCTTGTTTTATATATTTCATCTATGTATGTATACACATATATAGAGCTCATCTATCCTGCAGATACATGCACACCCACGTAGACTTTGCATTTCATTTTCTCTACTGTAGCTGAATAGATGAAGGATCACCTTTGGGTCCCCTCCGGTCGTTTGCTCTCCTCCCATATTTCTCTGCTTCTCTCTGCCTGGTTACAATTGGGGTTAACTCTTATTTTATCTGAATTAAATGCATGCTCCATATTCAGCATTCTGAAATCTAAGTTACTTTAATATATTTGCAAGTCTTTTTTGCAGTGAAGCAACATACAAAAATCTTTTTTTTTCCAGAGTCAATTCTACTCTTGTTTGCTTCAGAATGTATCTCACACATCTGCATGGGAGATGTACAATAGGATAAGCAAAACAAAAGTCTCACTCATACAATATAAATGACTTTTATGTCTGGAGAAGTAATTATCTAGTATCATAAGAAAAGCAATAATAATTTCCTAATGCTTCTTCCAAGTGACATGGGAAGCATCAGACAGTCTGAATCTGTTCTGTAAAGTACTGGAGATGTTAATGAAGATTAAAATTGAATTAGTGGACATGCCAATGCAATCAAGTCAAACAAAAGCAACAGATATGCCAGATTATAATTGCAAACACGGTTTTGTGGCACATTTTCTCCTATGGAGGCAAAAATAACCATATTCTCCAGTCCCTTTTCAGTCACTTTTATGAATGTTGCATTTTCTTCTTTTTCCCCACTGCACAAGCCAGGTGTTCCTTTTTGCTGCAAAACAACAATACATCATTTAAGTGAAGTTCATTTTTTTGAAGCTCAGTGAGTTGAGGCTTTCTCCATTTCCCTGGCTGTATCCAATCAGCCAATGGAGGCACTGGCATGTGTCATAAATTTTGCTGCAAATATGGGCCAGCTGAAATGTACACCAATTCAGAGATCACATCTCCTCAGCATCCCACTAGGCAGGAAAGGAAATGAATTGTGTTTGCTGTGTTGTGCACAAGCAAGAGGACAGAGCAGGAGCTGAAGAAAATCTGAATCCATAGCAGGAAAGAAATGAAAAAAAACTTTGAGGAAAATTAACCCCCAGAACACTGCCTATGCTTTTCTCCAAGGGTCTTCTCTGGAGCAGTCTCTGAGTCCTGCCTACCTCCTTGCAGGGGTTCACCAAGGGTTTCTCTTTCCCTGCCCCAGCTGTGTCTTTGCTGCCTTACATTCAAGGTTGCTGTGAACTTATTTTATGAGCAGTATCTGGAAAGTGAATTGAGAATTAAAACCATTTATAATTAAGGGGTGCTGTGCAGAGTAACAAAGTTTACTCTTCTGCTCACATACCGGTAGTTTTTCTGGCTATTCCTTTTGCAGTCCAGGCTTCCAAATACCAAAACGCATCACAGCACACCTCCAACTCTGTCTGCGATTCCCATCCCCATGCCATGTCCAAAAGGAATGGTGTGACCAAAGAGACAGCTATTTCTTCAAGTGATATGCTTTACCACATAAATACAGCCACAGTGATCTCGCAGCACAGGACCAAATGTCCTACTCTTGTTGCCCAGCCCCCAGAACAACCATGCCCGGTCAGGAAAAGTTGTACTTCATCTACTTGATGACCCCTCTGCCTTACGTGTGTCCCAGACACACTCCTCTTCTCCACAGTTGTTTTTTGGGGGTTCTACAGTTACTTGTCATGCTCATGGAATTATTATCTCTCTTTTTAAGTCTGAAACATTAATAATTTTCCTATGCAGTCTGTTGAGGCCCCAAGACACTATCTGTCTACTTGATGCTACAGCAGGCTGAAGGTCACATTCCTGAATTAAAAAAAAATAATCCAAAGAGGATGAAGAAGGGCCTTTTCTCACAGGAGGTCTGGGTTGGTTTATTTATTTGGGCTCCATGGCCTGGTTCCCTCATAGCCAGAATTTGTCAGAGGAGGAGCAGGATATGTGTCAAACCTGCAGCTTTTGGTCACAGTGAGGAAGTCAGTCCTGCCTTGTTTGACTTCGGGCAAAAAGCTGTGGTGTTATTTTGCAATGACTTCTGCTTTCTGTGTTCCACCATTTCTTCTGACCGCTCCCTCTCCATTTTGGAAGGCAGAGGTCAGGGTAATGAACCTGTCTAAAGGACAGTTTCTTCTTTCTGTTGGAGGATTAAAAATTTAAGTGTACTCTCTAGTTTCTACCGCAGGGAAATGAGCAGTTTGAACCCTGGATAGCTGGAGCAAATTCTGGCACTACAAAATCCCTTGAAATCACTATGGGATGGTGGGTGTGTTCCTCATGTATTTATTTTTGGGGGTTTCCATGACTGTAATAAGTTCATGCAAAGAATTGTGCTCTCATGTAGTATGTAGCAAAAGGGTGGGGGGAAGCAAAGCAAAAAAATGAATTAGCTGTACTGGGTCACTCTCTGGACTACTTACGTTTGTCTTTTTGCTTCAGGGTTTTTCTCTTAACTTTGCATCAAGGGTACGTATTGACTTTGCTGAATTATTGAAGGTAGTTGCAAATGATGCATGAAATGAAAAATCCTTCTTCTCCCTCTGCACAGGCTGTCAAAAGACAGTTCTGTGCAATCACTGCTGAGCTGCACTGTGATATCAAGTACACCCAGATATCCACAAAGATTGTTGGATTTAATGGTAATGGGAGTTTCTGTTCTTGATATTTCTCTTACTTCTTTCACCTGTCTGTCTCAGAAGAAATGCAACCTACTGCCAGGGCAGTTGCCATCACCAAAGGCAGTTGCAGCCACTATAATCTTGTGTGGGGTTAGCATTTGGGACCAAGCCAAGGAAAATAGGCAGCCTTCTGGCGTGGTTCTAAAAATCAGTCCCTTCAGCTTCTCTCAGATTTATGAGTGTACATGTGTGTGTCTTTTAATATTTATTAAGGGCAAGCTTGGCACTGAATACATAAATATTACCTAGAAGATGCTAGATACATATGCACAATGAAAAAAGTATGAATGAAGTAGCAGGATATGAAAACCAAAGGATAAGAGCACACAATTACAGAGAAACAGTTGCAAAGTTGTGACAGGTGGAAGAGCTATGCTCGGGAAGAAAGTCTGTACTGTGCAAGCAGGGAGGAATGGGAAGGGAAGGAAGAGAGCAGAAAGCAAACCAGATGGTAGAAGATTGGACTGTGAGTTTCCAGGATAAGCTCCAAGGAAAGTGTGGAGTGTTCAGAAGTTGTGCCACATGAAAAATAGGTCTAGGAAGAGCACTTCTCAGAGCTGAGGCCTCTCTGGGTTGTCAGAATTTGTCCCTGGTCTAGAACAGGAACAAGCAACCTCCATTCTCAGTGTCCTGCATAAACCCAGCTGATGTGACAGTGCCAGGATGGGGGAAACCACAGGGCCACACACCCCTGCCTCTCAAGGCTTCTGGCTCTAAGAAGCAGGGAAGTCCATGCTGTGTAATACGGGTTCACTTCTTTTTCTCCTTTTAAATACTCTCTACCTGTTAAAAGAATCTATGTTGAAAAGCTACGATTCCACATAGCTACCAAAAGAAAGTTGTGCTGCATTTCAGACTGAGCAGTACGCATGGGTGACAACCAACTCTGGAATCACAGGAATTTATCAGCAATTTGCATGCTGTTCTTTGAGTGATGTTTATTTTAGCAAAGCATCCTTGCTTAGAGGGCCCCCACCTGAAACATAATATTTGCTTGATATAATTTGAAAATCTGAAAAGATGCATTAGAAGAGTAAACAATAACGTTAGGGTTTGGAGTTTAATTGTGACTGTGCTGCACAGCTGCTAACACCAGCCTCTTCAGAATTTATGTCCTCATCTAGTTTTTTCAGGAAAATTTAATTTGAGGAAGTTCTGTTTATCAACTTCCTGGCTTGCTGTCAACAGCGTGCTGCTTTATTTTTAATATGAGGTGCTAATTATGTTTTTCTCAGACTTCAATATAAATGAAATGAATTAGGCGTTTGCCAACAGCTTTGCAGAGTGTGTTAACGCCATCATGCAAACTTTGAGGTTCTCTGAGCACGAGTATTTGCTTCTGAGTTGTGTAGCTTACAAGTGTATTTCATGCCATGGCCAAGAAGATCTGGCCCACAGAGGTCACTACCAGAGGAGCTTGTTTTGCAGAACACCTAAACTGTGAGAAAGTGTAATAGCAGTGAAACATCAGAAACGCTAGTTCTTTGTGAAAATGGAGCACACCAAAGCTGGTCTTTAGTGAAAATCTTGTGGTGTTAACAAGGAGCTTGAATCAGACTAAGCCAGACTAAACTGAAATTCCTTCTTGATCCCTAAACTGAGAAGGACTAGGTGAGGGTTAACTGTTCAGTAGGGGTGGCTTCCTCTTGCTTCCAGCAACACACCGTGATCTGTGTGCTGCCAATCCCCACACCGAAAAAATTAAAACTTAGTCTTCAGTGAAGGGAAATCACAGAAAACTTTCTAAAACTGGTCTGTGTTCCAGACCCTGCCCTCCCACATGCCTCCTCTGGGCACAAGGAAGCCATGCAGCCCCAAAATGCCTCTTTCCTGTGCCCCAGCTCTGACACTGATGCACTGATTAGATCCCAGTAGGAGATCCTCTCACATGTGAGCTGCCCAAGTAACTCTTGGAAATCTTTAGTTAGGGGTTACTATAGGTGTATTGGGCCTCTTCCCTTCCCACAACAAAAGAAAACAACTGCAGGACAGAAAGGAAGGAATTGGTAAAGGCTCAAATGCTGTTTGAGTACGGCACAAGAAATGGAGGCAACCTGTTTCCACAGGCCATCACATTAGGGACAGAATCACATTAGAGCAGGACAATCCCACCGTTTCCTTTGGCACTGACAGCCTCAGCAGTGGTGTTTTGAAGCTAAATGGCCTATGGGCTGCTGCACAAAAGAAAGGATGATGAGGTATCGATTGCGTTTTAGTTATCAAGAGGGAGAGTGAAAGGGTGCAGTCTGTTTGTAATGTCTGGTTACCACCATGGACAGAGAGAGACCTGGAAACCCTGGGAAACCTTTGTTTTGATCAGAGGAGATAATGTCACTGAAGTCTCAAGAACCTCTGCAAATATGGCACTTATATCAAAACTGGAGGACGGGACAGGAAGGTGATGTAGGAAGCCGTATATTGAAATTATTAGCACTATTTAGGATTAAGAGATTGTTGTGGTTTTAAATTTATTTTATTATCCTCTATATTCTTAGAAATCAAATATTATTTTAATTATATCACACTTAAACATTATGGTCTTAAACAAAACTTGCTCTCAGTTTACTTATAGAAAATTTTGAAATGGGAAAGGCTTTTTAACGTTCTTGTACTTAAAGTCAAATTTTTAATAATCCCTTTTGCAAAATTGGCTTTGCATCTTCCATGCAGATACAGCTATAATCTTTCTCCCTATCAAAATTAAAAGACACTTTTTTGACATATCTGCCTCCTATTTTTCCTTTTGGTTAAATATTTTTTTAGAAGAAATACTGAAACTCACACTTTTCTTTCTGCTCCAGCTGTGCAGAACTGGTGGTGTGTTTGTATTCAGCACAACTGCTTTGCGGCTCTGTTTCCTTTCAAAAGCTGTAATGCTTGCATCTTCCTGGCAAAAGCCACTCCAGGATCTCTGTGTGATAATGACAAGATCATTTACCGTGTTCACCTCCTTTTGAACAGTGTCTTTGACAGATTTGCTTATGTTTGTGCATGGTGCTTGCCCTCCTGAGGATGCACAGAAGTGGAACACCTCTGGGGACTCCTAAAATGCTGGCCAGGCAGCAAGGATAACATCTTTTTCCTTTCCCCAGGAGCCACTAACTATGCACATGCATAGGAGATGAACACATATTTCTTAGGACTGCAAAGAAAGAAAGATAATTCAGATCCCCAAAGATTTGTGGTATGAAAACATGTCCCTTTTCTCTACCCAAACTAAAGCAAATTGACATTTCTAGTCAATTTTATTTAGGTCAGCATGCCAAGCACTGTAAATGTTGCTGAGCCCTAAAGAGGGACAGATTCTTCAGAAATTAAGATAGGTCCAATGTTAATGTGCCTGCTGGCACCCCACTGTCTGGTCCCTCATGATTTTAGGCCATTACATCACCTACTGCCATTTCCGTTGCTTCTCCTCTCCCTGCCACAGTAACCTGTGCTTTTCCTCATGCTTTTTCTAAGAGTTATTTATGACTTATCCAAAGGAATAGCATTTTTTCTACATTTGAAACAGGGAAAGTCTGTCAATCTCTCCTCCACCACAATGGCTGCACAGTTGCTCCTGGTGGTCCTCATCATGTTCTGAAGCCAACCATGAGGCCAGGGCCTGGCTGCAGGCAGACAAAATTAGGCCCTCAGCTGGTATGGCTTGTGCTGAGGACAACTGCAGTAACCTTGCTGGCAACTTGTAAGTGTCCTCACTGGTATCTTGCCATGGCAGAAATGCTTTGGGAAAGCTGCTTTCCAGGGCATAATATAAGATCAAGTCAAAAGATATGAGGGACTGGGAAACCACTTGTTCAGTGTACATTTGAATGCACAGAATACCTGGAACACCTTTCTTCTGCAGGAGAAAGACATTTTGTTAATAAAAACCACATACCTCCATTCATGAAGCCTAGAAAACATCATGTTGGGAGTAATTTTCTGCTAGTGATAGGTTTTTAAAAAATAAGCCAGAAGGACATCTAGGTGTTGGAACATGTTCAGAGAAGGGCAACAAAGTTGGTGAAGGATCTGGAGAGCAAGTGTTACTAGAAGCAGCTGAGGAAACTGGGGATGTTTAGTCTGCAGAAGAGGAGCCTGAGTGGAGACCTTCTGGCTCTCTGCAAGTACCTCAAAGGAGTTTGGAGCCAGGTGGGGTTAGTCTCTTCTTCCAAGTCAGGAGTGATAGAAAAGGAGGAAATGGCCCCAGGTTGTGCCAGGGGAGGTTTAGGTTGGATGTCAGGAGAAATTTTTTCACTGGAAGGGTTATCAGGCACTGGATCAGGATGCCCAGGGAAGTAGCGATGTCACCATCTATCCCTGGAGGTATTTAAAAGGTGTGTAGATGTGGTGCTGAAGGACATGGTTTAGTGGTGAACTTGGCAGTGCTGGGGTTAATGGTTGGACTTGATGATCTGAAAGATCTTTTCCAGCTAAAAAGATTCTATGATTCTGCCTTCAAAAGGGTGATGCAGAAGTGCCAGCATCAAGTCTTGTGGTCAAGTTGCTGTGCCTCACACTGGGCTGGGCAGCTCTTGCACCACGTGCCCAGGGAGCCCGCTCTGACATTTTTCCTCATTTTAAAATTTGCTTATATGATCTTTAGGACCAGAAACTTTGGGACAGCTACATACCGCCCCTGCCACAATGTGAGCCTTGTTCATCTTTTTGTTCCTCTTAGTATAATAGCCGTAATTTAATTTTGTATAATTTAAAAAAAAACCCAAACCCCCCAGGTTTTAAATAACCTGATTTTTATTTTTTTTAATGAACATCCTAGAATAAAACACATTCCACTTCTATCATTGTATTTATACCCTTGAAATCACTTGCCATTTCTTTCTGTAAAAATTAATTTAATCTTATATCAGAAAAAATAGTTAATTCATTTTTATTAATGCAGCCCTCTTCTGAGTTTAATTTTCTACGTGAGATTTTCCCCCTTATTCATGCGTTTCTTACAGCCACTGCATCAAAGTTACAGTTCACCACTGCTTCAGTGTTGTAAGTCACAGTGATAGCATAAAAAGCAAAATGGAGATAAACTTGTGAGCTTCACCTATTTTGACTCAATATATATTTTTTATTCTAAATGTCTCAAGTGCAGCAGAGCCCGTGTCACTTATGTTTCATAACATGAGAAATATTAATAAGCCAAATCAAGGAGACCACAGTAGAAAAAGTGAATTCAAAAAAATACACGAATGAAAAGCTGAAACTCACTCCATGAAAATGAAAGGAAAGAATCCTGAATTTTTTATCAGAACTGTATTTGGGCTGTAATTTTGAATGTCTTTGTCGTGCCTCATATACACAAAGAACAATCATAAATCAGATTATTTTTATTATTTTTTTTCAGACTAAGGCAAGAAGCAAACAAAAAAGACATAAGCAGCTCAGTTTTTTCTTAATTACTGTGTAGTTGTTGTCTTTGATGGAGTGACTTCAAAGCCTTTACATTTCTCCCAGCATGAGATTAACATCAGACTCAAGTACTTCGTACGCAAACGAGCGCTGTTTAACTCAGACACACTTTCTCCATCCTGAACTTTCTTTACTGTGTAAAAGGCAACCACAAGTCTCTTCTCCTAAAACTTGTGCTGAAATTGGATATTGTTAAATTTTAGTGAGAAAGTAACCCACGTGTAAAGCCTAATAGAGGTCAAAGGGTGGAAAATCAGTAGGAAGTTTGTAGTGAGAAAACCAATCTGAAAATAATAGAAAATCCTCTTACAAGTGAAAAGTTAAGATTTTGGTCTCATATTCAATCCATTTATTTAAAGAATCTTTAAGCAAAAAAACTGGCCCAGTCCCAGTAGTTGAGCTCTGGATTTAGAGCGTGACCCAGCTGTTCACAAAAGTCCTCCCTGTGTAAGTTTTGCTTCAGAGCCGTAACCAGTCAATCATATCATTTGCTGTTTTGCAGATTAAAGTGGTTCTGCTGAGATGCCCATCTACTTTTTCTGAGAAGTTATTTTGTTTCCTTTCAAAAGCAGAACACTGGGGCTTTGCAGTGGTGATTGTCATGGGATTTTCTGGGTTTTTTTTCTGATTAGGAAAGACAAACTGCATCAGTCTGGATTATAGTTCAGTCTGATCACTGCTTAAAATAACTTAGTATTTAAACCTTAATTTAAGTTAGAAATATAGAGAAAAGAGATACAGCACATATATGCAAAATCCTGAAAAACGCTGGGCTTGTTACCAAGGTTGAAAGAATATGCTCCTAGAATGTCGACAGAAGTTCGTGTACCACAAAATGAAGTAGCAAGAGAGCTAATCTTTTAAAATCTTCATTTTAAGAAGGGCAATGAAGCTGGTAAAGGGTCTGGAAAACAAGTGGTACAAGGAGCAGCTGTGGCAACTGTGGTTGTTAAGTCTGGAGAAAAGGAGGCTCCTCTTGCGCTCTACAACTGGCTGAAAGGAGGCTGTAGCCAGGTGGGGGCTGGTCTCTTCTCCCAAGTAAAAAGTGATAGAACAAGACTAAGTGGCCTCAGGTTGTGCCAGGGGAGGTTTAGGTTGGATATCAGGAACAATTTCTCCACTGAAAGGATTGTCAGGCACTGGAACAGGCTGCCCAGGGCAGTGCTGGAGTCACCATCCCTGAAGGGATTTAGAAGACGTGTAGATGTGGTGCTGAGGGATGTAGTTTAGTGGTGGACTTGGCAGTGCTGAGTTAATGGTTGGAACTGATGATCTTAAAGGTCTTTTCCAACCAAAATAATTCTATGTTTCTATGGCACCATAATTTTAACCAGGTTCTATGACCTACATGTTTAAAGTGGCAAATGTTCTTCAATGCAGTTGCTTATTTTGCAGTGAGCTCTTTCTACAAATCTATCGTTATTCAGTCAATGATAAAAGCAAAAAAAGATTGTTTCAGCATTAAGACAGATTAACTACCTCTTTAATTCTGAGCTTTGAAGACTAGTGTGGTACGTGCATAAACTGTGATTCTACATGTAAGCATTGCAGGGCAGGGGGGTGGAAAATAAGGTCCAGTTAATATTACTATCACTGTGTAGAATCATTACTAGATTGAAATATTTTCAACAAGAATGGGGTATCTTAGTACTCAGGCTTTGAATTCATATTTTATGCTCTTTGAAGTCAATAATAAAAATTTCCTGTTGGGCTAAGTGTGTCACTGCTTTTTTTTGCTTTGTTTGGGCAAGGGGGATCAGGCTCTGAGCACATAGAAAAAGGAGGAAAACATGTCACACACCTGAGAAACTTCTCTTATTCACATGAACTTCTAGGAGACAGATTTGCAAAGAGGGAAGGTGGTAACTTAGGTACAGGCCTCCATTTCTGAGATTGCAAAAAAGAGACAGATTCTCATGTGAAGAATGAGCATGGATCATTGGACAGCAGATAGGAAAATCAGTTTGTGGGACATACAGACAGTGCCAGGAAGATTATTATTCCAATTATTATTATTCCAATCCTTCCAATCTTGACTACAAAATTTTTGAATACTAGCTTGGGCCCATCAGACCTAGTGCAGCATCTGATGTTTCAGAAAGTCATATAGTACCAATGAATGATACTTGTTCACTGAGGAAGATTGGCACTTGTCTGTGGTGACACATCTTTATAAATCATGTGCTAAGAGAAAAATAATGAAGCAAACAGAAGTGGGTTGGAAGATTTTAGGAGATATACAAGCTGTGAAGGACAAATGGATAAAATATAAAGCTACATGGGTAAATTTAGAAAGCTAGAGGAAAATTTCTGAGTCAGGTGCAAATCCTGAAGTCTGTAATTCAAACTTGGGTTTATCTATTCAGAAAAGCCAAGAAAGAAAAAAGGACTAAATAGGTTTGATAAAGGAAAGAAAAATAAAAATTCTGTCATGGGAAACTGCTTAAATCTCATTATTTTTTTTCATGAAGTTTTATGGCAGGCAGAGCATGCCTGGGACCCATGGCTCCTGACTCCATGGCTGAACCTTATGAATGCTCCCTTATCAGAGACTTAGCTGGGAATGGCCAGGCATCTGGAGGTGATGGCAGGGAAGCTGGTTTACAGGCAACCAAGGTGTCCTTTCTATAGGAAACACCACCCTGTAATAGAATTTTTTGCCTAGATGTAGCCAGCCAAGTTCCAGTGTGGTTATTTTTCTGGCTCATCTTCTTTCCATTTTGTAATGTGGAATGGTGAAGTGCAAAGACACTGAAGTAGCATGCAGGTGAGTCAGAAAATAAAGAATTTAAGTTGGCTAAAGTACCTTACGGAAAAAGCGATGATGTGTTTAACTTAAACATGGCATGAAATGGACCTCCCTTTCACTCCCCAATAGTGTCTGTCCTACATTTCTCTCTGATACAGCTTCACTAGGTACCTTGGCTTGTCAGGAGTGCTCAGTCCCGTAAGAGGTTTCCCACACATGTGCTCAGGGTGGAGCTGCTGTTCTCAGTCTTCTGTAAAGAATCTTTGAACTGTAAAAGGAGCATTAGCTGCCCACTGTTCTTAAATGCTTATTGGTCTCCTTTTCACTTCATTTTGTAAACAGGTTGCCCTGGAAGTGGAGTATTGGTGTCTCTGAGGAGCTGGATCCATGTTTTTTCCTTCTGTTGCCAGGCGAGGGCAAGAAGTGCTGCTTGATGAGAATTGCTGGAAGAGAGCTGATTATGATAGTTACTTGTTTTGGGTAAGCATTCCTTTTTAATTTGGTTGAATCAGTTTGAATGAGGATGGTGTCACTTTTTTTCCTGCTTTTCTCACAGACGCAAAGTGTCCATTGCACAGCTGAGTGCACTGGAGTTCTTGCTAGTTGTTCACATCAAAAGTGTGTCAGGCAACTTTTAAATGCTCTACAATTGTTTTTTTTCATTTTTGAGGTTTTTTTCTTGTCCCCATTCTTTCATTCTACCTTTCCAAATACAACTCACTGATACATACCCTTCAATAGCTTCTGTCTTACTGCAGAAAACAAAATTATTTCATGGGAAAAAAAAAGAAAAGATGGGATTATTACTTTTCAAAGACAGGAAGAAACACAAACATACCAAAGCATAAAAGTTAGTAGCCTTGGGATGAGGGCGGTGGGAGGTCCCAGTCTGAGATCTTAATCTGAATTTGGGCAAAAGTCATTTGGGAAGAAGGAAAGGAAAATCAGAACAAGGAAAACTGAGATGTCTGTGTTTTCAAATGTATCCATTTATATGTGATTTTAACCAAGAATCCTGAAGTCAGGATCCTCTTCTTCACCCTTAATTTTCTGGTCTTCTGTCTGTGGAAACTGCTGGACATCATCAGCCACACCAAAAGGAAATTTTGGCTTTTCTAACAATTAACATCAGTTTGTGAAAAGACTGAGTGTTCACCCTCAATGGGAGATGTTGGCCAGCCAATCTTCTTATTTCCCCACACCTGTATTCACCTTACCTGTAAAGTCATGAAAAGATATTTTTAATATACATTAGGGAAGATGGGCATCTGAATAACCCTTCCTAGCTTAATATGGGTAAGACTGCCAAGAATGGTATGAGGGAAGACAAGCTGACATTGATAAATTGGGCTGGACCAGGTTGTACACTAGGCATACAGAAAGGTTAAATATGAGGAAACAAATAAACACACACACACACTATGGTTTCTTCCTTGACATGTTTTGTATAGTGTTCATTGTGGAGTGTTTAATGTTTCAGACAATCTGAAAAGGGAAAATACCCTTGAAATCAGTATTTTAGTATTTTTTCCTTAGCTTTTTTATTTAATAAACTAGATTTTGAATAGCATTAGTGATTTTAACTTGTAAGGCTAAATACTTAGTTTTGTCAGACAAATAAACTAAAATGAAACCTAAAATAGCTTATTATGTCTTGAGAGGATTTTCTCCTGTTAATTGAAAATGAACTGGAACTAAGCTAAATTACTTGAATGTTTAATCTTTCTTTGCTACACTGAGGTTACTAGCAGATGCAGGCACAGACGCATTTCTAAATAGAAATAATAAGCTATTTAGTTGATCAGCTTTGGTAAATGCTGAGAAGGGCAGTGACCTGTAATACCAGTAAGAGTATGAGCATTTCAGACTCCCAGGCGATTTTGCTAAAATGCAACTTCTCAAAGCTTGGATTTGTTTGTAGCTGAGGGCGATGTTAAAGAAACTTCTGGTAAGAAAACTGATTGCCTCCATCATTAGTGTAAAGAGAATTTAATCTTCAGAAAACTGAACTGGTTTGCAAACAGAAAATTAAAGAGGCTATTTTAAGGATCAAGCAGCAGGATAGACTGGATCTCCTGTCTTGAGGGAAAATAACAGTAGTTACAGCTCCCTGTGGCATGAAGCCCTTGCTAATCTTCCAAGTATGTGCTCTCTATATCATCAGGCATATCTTTCTTGCAGCACTCTGAGGCCAATCCTGGAGATGGAGTATGTGGGAGCAATTCATGTAGTGAAGTGGAAGGAGGAAGTTGCCCTGTATCCCTAGGGAAACTCTCAGCACAGGGAAGGCAGGAGAAAGGGTCTTTCAGAGGATAAAAAGTGCATCTGGCAGATAGACAGTGATTAAATCCTGCTCTTGGGAGCCAAGACATTGGGACCAGTGTCCAGCAGGAGCTGGTTTGCTGGCAGGAGTGGAGGAGAGCTGGGGAGGAGCATGGTTCTCTGCTGCATCTTGGAAAGAAAGGATATACATGTCTAGTGAGCCACATGTGAACAACAGCCCATACTGCACTTATACAGAGAAGAGGCAGAGACTAACTAAACTTTTGAATGTTCTCTTAAAAAAAATTACGCATCTCCCAGACTCCTCATTATTTTCACTGCCAGGCAGTTCCTCTGTCTTGCTGCATTTCACAGCCCCTTGTTAACTTTCTCTTTCCATCCTCGAGGTGAAGGTGCTGCTTCACTCTCCTGTCACAATTAAAATTGTCCAGATACATGTGGTACAAAGGTGCTTTTTGCTCAGTCCCTCAAAGCACAGACATCAAGAGCTTGATCCCCAGCCTGTTGACATCAGTAGGAGTCTTTCCATTCATCTTGACGGAGTCTGTGCAAGGCCAAGGAGGGATACAGATGAGAGAAGCCTATTTGGCCATCATGTTTTCCTTTCATCAAGCACTCTACACAGCCAAACTGTTTCTATCTTAACTTCTGCTCCCAAGTTGGAGACTTTTGTCTGTGTGAAGTGAATTTCCTTTAATAACTACAGAGGGTGGCATGCAATTCCAGGATGGGTCTGAGAAGTGCAGTGAAGAGCTTGAATCATGTTGGACACATCTAAAGTAATGGGCATTTGGGGGTTTTTGTTTGTTTGTGGTGGTGGTGGTTTTGTTTTCATTTGGCAGCTGATCTGGAGAGAAAGCAGTAAAACCAGTTTGGAGCAGAGCCAGTGGAAAATGAAGAGAAATGAAATGTTATCCTAGTGCTTGAGCAGCATCCCGTTCCCTGGCAGGCAGCAGTGGGGCTGGAGTGATGGCAGGAGAGTGGAGCTGAGGGGTGATGGTCAGGTGGCAGCTAAAGCATCCATGTCACCATGGAGACAAAGGCAGCAGCAGCAGCATGAGGAAATGAGCATCATTTTGGTGGCCCAGGTGAGAGGGAGGACAGGAGCCAATTTGCAGCCCAAAGTCGAGGGTGGGATGTCTAGAAATGATTGCACTCACCACAGCCACCTCATCCCCAGCCTTACTGTGGGTGTCGAGATAAAAAGGGATCATCATAGCAGAAAGAGAAGTTTGCAGGACTGGAGAATTTAGTTGAGGGTGTACATGTGATCTTCTCAAGTGATTGTAGAGTTTTCACTTAGAAAAGGGGTAATATATAAAAAAAATAATCATTAAATATTGAACTGTCTTTCGAAATAATGGACTGCTACAGTCTCCTTTGGGACAAGTGCAAAAAAATTATACGTGGGGTGTGTTTCTTGAGCTGTCAGCTTGCTTAGGAGGAAATATAAAGAGTGACAGGTAAGATAAAAAGTGATGATTTGCCTCTTATTCTTCATTTAACATGATGAGAGCATGGCAAAAGCTAGAAGCTCAGGTGAAAGGTTCACATTAAGTCAACCTTCTGTTAGTAGCACCTCAGATGTCTTACTATTTGGACTGTCATTTTAGAGGTCGACTTTATTTTTACAAGGCCATATCCCTGGGACACTTGGGATCACAGTTAACCTCTAACAGCTCGATGTATTGTCAGAGAAGTGTGCAGGTGAGGTTTCTGAGAGCCATCTGCTCCCAAGTTTGAGCTTTAGCGTGAGTGGAATGGAGAAAGGAGACAACACCCCAAATCCACATGCCAGCCTGGCCAAAAGCTTGAGATAACTTCTCTACAGAGATAAAAAACGACATTTTTTCCTTTCTGTGCACATTCATTTCACTTAGTACATCTTCTTTTCTGGAGTTGTAGGTGTCCCTTCTCTGCAAAGTAATTGTCATAATTGTTGGAGCAGACCAGGAGGTCTGAAGTCTCAGGTGTGGTTGCAGTATTGGCCACGTCCATTCCTGAACAGTGAATGGTTCTAGTCATCTACAGCCCCTTTGGGTATATCAAATAGTAACTTTTAAATATATCTAAGTGCATAACAATGTGGATAATTTGCTATCGTGTGATGTACCTCTAAAATTGGTGAGATCAAGTGAGTCCTGGCTGAGGGTGGTTTGATGCTAAAGATGGAAATTGGGTTGTCTGTGGTTTGCCTATTTTTGTCAGGGAAGCAACGTATATCAGCGCAGGGGGAACTTCCCTTGAATTCTGTCCTGAAGTTATAAACATGCAATCTCCAGGGACAAGCTCAGGGTGAGGAGAGATGCTTCTGAAACAAATATTAGAGAGGGACTTCTAATTTCTGATCTCTTAAACACGCAGACTGAGCAGATTCAGGGGCTTGATGCTGAAAATGGACCAGATACTGTTTGGGTTTTCAGTGTATGGCTGGTCAAAGTAACCATAGCCATGAAACTTAATTTTAGGTCATGGCATTAACTTCTACCATTAAGATTCTTTTTTAAATCATCATTTATCTGTGCTAACAATTTACACTAATTATACAGAAATCTCATATTGTCAGTTCAGGAAAGCAATTCTATTGATCATGATGTAAAGCTATATTACACATATGGTGTGTGAGAAGCATAAAATATGGACCTATGTTCTGTTCATTCTTACTTGATCAAATGAGGTTTTGATTGCCTTAGAAAGTAACTGAAATTAGGAAAAAAAAGGGTTTTTTCTCACTCTGGCAACTCTAGGTCTCTGTTTCAGAGTCAACTTAGTGTAATTGTTCATAGAATAAAAATCTCCATCGATTATTTTGAAAAAACCCAGTGCTTAGGGACATGGTTTTAGTGGTGAGGTTGTGGTGTTAAGTGTAAGGCCGGACTGGATGATCTTGGAGGTCTCTTCCAGCCAGGGACGTTCTGTGATTCTGTGAAAGAAATACATCACCCACTTCTATGAGATAAAATAAGATAAGCCACGAGTCTTGGATGTACAGTCAGGATACCCATCACAGGTGAACTGTGTATTTTACCTGCTATGCATTACAACAAAAGCAGGTACATTTAATTCCTTCAGATTATTTTCTTGGTGGAGTTAAGAGCTAGTTCACACCACTAAGACTCCCATTGATCTTGTGAAAGTTTGGAAAAATTATTTTTAAAAGCCTTGAGAGTAAGAGGGAAAAAAAATCCACAAAAATAAAATATATAAAGTTAATTTGGACAGAAATTAAGAAACTGCAATTCACTTTTTTTTTTTTTCCACAGCTTAACTTTCAAAAATTACTTTTCTGTAAGTCTACTGTAGTTTGCATTTTTTGCCATCAAAATCCCCTAGGAAAGTGATTGTGTTGATCTGTGGCACTTCACCCTGCTGAGCTGCACATCGAGCGGCAGCAGATGCTGCCCAGCCCAGAGAATGCCAAATAAAACATGGGCTTGGGGGGTTGGAGCAATAGGCTTTTCTAGGCTCTTTTGCCCCTGAATCCCATGAAATTCTGCATGTGTCCACATGGCTTATCAAGTACACTAGAAGATAGCAAAAAATATACTATATTCTCTCTTACGTTTCCCATCTCAATGGTGGTAGCTTCTGGATCAAGTTTCTGTTGACAGAGCACCATTTTTACCCTTTGAGAGGAAAGCACTTCAGATATTAAAACTGATCTTTTTTTCCAGAAGTGGATTCAGTATTTGTAAACTCTTTTTCCTGTTGCAGCAACTAAGCTGTTTTAGCTTGTAGATCCAATTCATAATTACACCAGCTTCCATTGCTGATAGGCTGAAGCTAACGAACCTTCAGTTTGGCATACAGGTTGTCACCAAACAAGAATATGTTTAGCAAACCATCCGAATTTGTGGATGATGAGAAACAGATGTATCATTAAGCACTAAATGGGAATATCATTTACAGTAGATGTCATGTTTCATTTTGATAAACTGCAAAAAAAACCATGTGAAAGATGCAGCCCTGTGTATCCAGTACTGAAAGCAGTATTTTGAAAGGTAATGTTATTGCTACTCTGCTAGCCTGGCAAATCTAAGATTTATTAGAAAATATGATGTATGACTCAAGCACCACCATGAAAGATAATGAAATGCTCTCTGATATATGAGATGGTATCCCATATAAAAAGCTCAGAGAAATGAAGGTAGAAACCAGCAGCCTGGAACAGGCTGTCCAGAGAGGTTGTGGAGTCTCCTTCACTGGAGACATTCAAAACCTGCCTGGATGCGTTCCTGTGTGATGTACTCTAGGAGACCCTGCTCTGGCAGGGTGCTTGGACTAGATGATCTTTCGAGGTCCCTTCCAACCCCTAGGATTCTATGATTCTGTGATTCCTTACTGTACTGCTTTAAAATTATGAGGTTTCTGTCCTAAAAACTTTCAATCATGAGTCTTCTCATTCCTCCATAATAACAGTACATATCCTTAATATGGCACTTCTGTTATTTAAAGTCTTTGAAGTTATGAGCTAATTACACATCACAACAATAACAAATAAAATCCTCACTTAGTAGAAAAGTCACAATGAGTGCAGGGACTTGACGGGGACCAGCAAGTTGGCATCACCTGTGTGTGGGCTTTGGGTTGCTGGAGAGCAGTCTTCCTTCATAAGCACTGACTGTCCTGCTAGCTGAAGAAAAACTGTTACTGACATTTTTCATAGCCTGTAATGATCAAATACATTTTAACTTAAATAAGAAGACACAGTGAAACATGCCTGAAACATCCTTTGATTTATCTGTCAAACTCCTGTCACTGTTACTTGAGTGCCAATTTCCTATTTTTAATGCATGTCTCTTTCACCTTTTCCTCATTTTAAACATTCTTCATCTTTTCTCCTTTCTTTTCTTCCTATTTTCAATGTATTTTCTATTCTTTTTATTTAATCTCATTTTTAATGTCAGTCTGCCCAGGATGCTTATCTTCTAAATTGCAAGTTAGTTGGGAGAAAATACATGGAAACAACATTCTTCTTGGGGCTGGTATAATTCATGTTTCCACAGTTGTTTTTTTAAACTCTGTTTACTTCTGATTTCCCCGAAATGCTTCTCAAGAATTAAGTTTTTCTTTCTCTTTCTAGAATCTCTGTTTAGGTATTGTAACCCATCACACCTTTTCTTGGAGTGTTTACACTGTTCCCCTTATTATTCATGTGAAATATGTA
Organism: Apus apus; assembly: GCF_020740795.1. Classification (NCBI taxonomy): domain Eukaryota; kingdom Metazoa; phylum Chordata; class Aves; order Apodiformes; family Apodidae; genus Apus; species Apus apus. Next base: position 30,423,599 of record NC_067287.1, on the reverse strand, counting down.
AAATGTATGAAGCAAATGCAAATAATACTGCATTATCATCATAACTAATGGTCAAGCTCCCTCTGCACTGACTGGGGATCCACTGCTGGGGAGGTGCAGAAAGGCACTATTGGCTCAGAAAGTGTCTGATGTAGTGAAAGGTTATGGTTTGCTAGTGCAGTTTTGTGTGAATTGTCCAGCCCTTCTTTACTGCTTCATTTAAATAGGGTCAATACAGATAAGAGCACTAAGGAGGCACTTTTGAAACTGTGGACTGATACTCATCACTAAGACCAGAGCAAATCTTTATAATTTACCAGCTAACTCTGCAAAAAAACCCACGGGATTTACATCAGAAGGACCTAGTACTGACACAACATTACCTTGTGGAGCAGACCATACTCTCAGTCTGCTGAAACACAGCCCCAAAGTGTCAGAAAGCAAAGTGACTGGCAAGTTGTTCTGGCCTTTTTTCTATTGCCCGGTGGTGCAGGCTGCAGATCAGTGGTTTCCACTGTGGATAGTAGTGCCAGGGGCTGCTGCTCCTCAGAGCTTGGCCAGGTCAACAAAGGTAAATTGCAGATCTCATTGGAGGGATATTATGTCCTTCTAATCCTGAAAAACTGGATTCCTTTATCCAAACCTTTGATCTAAAATGAAGTCCTGGTGGCACTTTCCCAATCAAGCAGAAGTTGAATGCAACTGGCAGTTGACCATGATGCATTCAGCTTTGGGTACTGCGTGGGGATGGCTGGCAGACCAGGAGACCTTATCTTCTTGTCCACATTAGGTGAGCAAAGGGGGCACCAGGAGAAAAAGAAGGATGTTAAAATGTGGCACTTTTGCTCACAAGAGCTGGATTGTTTAGGGAAGACTATTGTGAGAGGGAGGGGTAGTGGCAGCAGTATGTAGAGCCATGCGGTGTGTCAAGTTTCCAGATGGGCCAGAAAATCTTCCCAGTCAGTGGGTCAACCTTGAGGAGAAAAGGCACCGCTCAGTGTGAGACACCCATACCACCAACAAACTCCTGAGGTGATAACTGTCATCCAAAGCTGTTGGGATTCACCAGCCTGCTTGTGGACTTGCAGCACCGGTGTTCCTGCTACCCAGCAGTGGCTGAGCAGGGGAGCAGGTCCTGGCACAGGTGCCGGTTCACTGCTGCCCTGAACTGCTCCTGCAAGCCAGCCACAGCCCCTGACTGGCAGCACCTCTGGAGGAAAACAGAAAACTGATTTTTAAAGTGTCCAATGGCCCTAGCTGATAAAAAAGTGCTGCCAGGGTGATGCAGAAGACAGCAGTGAGGACAAGGATGATGGTTACGGGTGTCTCCTACATGCAGAATGATGGATGTGGCTCACTTTTAGTCATTATGCCGCAATCTGCTGGGTCCAGTCCACGAGCCAATGCTCCCAAGGCTCACAGAACAATTAATGATAAATTAACAGCTATCAAATTAATTTCAGGAAAGCAATAAAAAAATCAATAGCAGTACAGTGCAACTGTTAGTTAAACTGTTAACTGCACATGACTAATCGTGCTCAGAAGTTGGAGTAGTTTTGTTCTGCTGACATTTTTAAATTGCTAAGCCTTCACTTTCCTAGTCTATGCTGTCAGATGAATCCCTTGGGAAAGTATTTTCCTCCTGAATGATGTTTAAATGTCTATAATTCTGTGCTGAATGCAATTTACCAACAATTGTAGTGCTTTAAAGCATACAGTAAACTCCCTTATTTCTGTATCAAGCAATTTGACATTTAAGATATTTTGTTAACTGCAGCAAAAATATATAAACAATATAATTTTCTTGTAAACAGTTGCCATGTAAGACACGCGGTATAATTGGTAGCCTCTGTTGCAAGCACGAACAATGCCAGCTTAGAGAGACTTGTTGTGAGCGTGGGTGTACAAAATAGAAAGAATTCCATTGGGTTGCACCTGTGCTGGGTCTGCTCAGCTGGGAAAGCAAAGCAAGCTAGAGATGGCTGCTGGAGATGTGTTCTTAGAGGGGAAAATAAAAATAATTCCATAAGGCTTGTTAGTCTTCCTTCAGTTGCTCTGCAGTGGGGCTGAGCCGCCAGGACACAGCAGAGCTGGTGAACCAGCTTCAAGGCCAGGTTGGACGGGGCTCTGAGAAACTTGGTCTAGTGGGAGGTGTCCCTGCCCAGGGCAAGGGCATTGGTCTAGTTGATCTTTAAGGTCCTTTCCAATCCAAACCAGTCCATATTTCTCTGAAACCACTGGACGCATGTCCCTGGCAGTGGGTGGATGCAGCAGGCACTACTGTGCCAGGGTCATGCTGTACAGCACTTTGGGACTTGAACCCCTGCTTCCTTGGGGGGCAAGGGTGCTAAATGGCCCTGCCAGCTTCATAGTGATTGGGCACCTGAGAACCTGTGAGTGCAGCACAGCTTGGGTCCCTCTTCCCAGGATATCAGCTGAGTTTTCACTGCATGGATGTCCCATAGCTGTGTTTTCAGCAGTCCAGTCTGGTTTTTACTTGCATCTGTGCTGTTAGAACAGAAAGAAATCCTTTGTTTCAGGTGACCAAATGTATAAGGATAAAAGTCTATGCAACTTAATGAAACTGTTCTTGTAAGCAAAGTGACAGACATGCATTGCAGCATACAGCAATTCACTAACACTTTAGTCAGTATGGAGAAAATACACACTCACTAAAACCATCGTATTCAAAGAGTTTGCTTAGAGATTCCTCGGGATACGATTCTTCCTTAACAACAGTTTGGAGGATACAGCAGATTTTTTTAAAAATGCTGGATGCTTCTTGCTAGTCAATTGCAAACTGCACCAACATGACATGTATTCATTAACTCACTGCAATCATTAAAGCTTTGCAAGCTGTGGTTCCTAAGTAAGCTTCCAAGAGAGGAGGTAGAGGATTTATTTCTAGAGGCACATTATTCTGAGTTCATCCTTCATCTGGCCACTGAAAAGATTAATTTTCCTCTCCTATTCACTTTGCTTCCTTGCAGGACTGTCTTTTGTGAGCCATCTCTCTGTGCAGAGTCTGGGCCTCTCCTAGGCGATAACTTGGCTGTCACAAGCCTTCCGCATTCACGTGCCCTCTCCTATTCCTACAGCAGCTACCTTTTGTGGATGCTATTGTCTTCTTTGGTTCTTTTTCTCTGAAATCAAAATCAAGTACTCTGTTTCTCCCAAACATTCTTTTCACACAGAAGATCTGTATCTGTGATTCCACTCGTTATCTGCTTTGGTACCGCAGTGTTTATTCTGAGTTTATATTACGAATCCTGCTTCTATTCAAATGGTGTTTACAGTATATTTAGAGGTACATGAAACATCTGCAAGCACCTTATATTTATTTAAAAATAAATAAAACTTTATTTCCTTCTCACATGCAGACTTTTAGAGGAATAAGGTTTTATGTACTCCCTGTGCATAGTAACGGTGTTGCTAGGGGGACAGTATTTCTGCAGAATCTCCTTCAGCTGAGGTTTCATCTTAGCATTTGTCAATTCATTCAGTGAGAATAAAACAGAGCATTAAAAAAGAAACAAAAAACACCAAACAAAAATGCCAAACACCAAAAAAAATCCACACAATTCACATCACCTTAAGCTTTCTACAAAATCAAGGTTATGGTAACAGGGACTTTTTCTCCTCTCGGTTAGGCATGTTGCACACAGGTTTGTACTGGAGTAAATGAAATCAGCCTACTATTTTCTCTTCAAAATATGTGCAAATTATATTTTTGTCTTCATTATCAACCTTAATTACCAAGTGGAAAATGTGCATTTAGCACACAGCGTCATAATTAAATAGGTGTTTGTTTAACCAAAAAGGATGAAAATGGAAGGTGTTTGGGTTCATTTTGTTGCTGTAGAAGCAGAGATTTTGTAGAAATTAGGGAGTTTTCCTCACAAGTGGGCAAGATTCACCATATGAGGACCTATCTAACCAAACACCACCCCACACACTTTAGTGCATGGTCACCTTCAAATGCGCAAATGTTTGTGTAGACAGGTGCTGCAGCGCACACTCATTCACCAGTGTCAGGGAGAAAGACATGATTGCACTCTCTGAGTAGTTTCATTAACAAAGTTAATCAGATTTAAATTTCTCTTGTAAGCCTGCAGAAAGCCCATGCCTACTTTTTGAGACCACGAAGGCCTTCTCTTCAGGCAAACCACAACTGAAAATGAGCACACGAATCTCATACTGGCCAAGGCCTTTTCTTTGCAGGAAAGAAGGGGAGGGATGAGAAACATGGAACTTTTTGTATTAGTTCTTGAAGGCCACAGAATGCTCCTTCCATCCTTCCATGGCAGCTTCACTTGTTTAAGCTGAAATGTATCTATGTTATTTTCAACAAAATCCCAACTGCTTCTCAACAGAGACAAAATCTAGTTCAGCTGAGGTAATTTTCAATACACAATCACAACATAGAATTTACTCTTTTATTTAATTGGCTTAGTAGAAGGTAAGATGCTGTTTCTCATAAACAGGTTGTTTTGTTTTCCCTTAAAAATCCATTAGCTTCTGTGCAGGCCTTTAAATATTTATAAGATTTAAGTAATCTTTTAAAGCATCCTCAGAGAAGGCATTGGCTCTTCTTTGAGTTAAATAGTTTTTGTTTTTCTGGTAGGGGAATTGTTAAAGTACTCAACCAACTAATTCCCCAAATTAATCACAATATTTTTATACTCAGATGTCTATTTTATGTAAGCAAAGAGAAATAGAAGAGACAAACTTGTTATATTTACATGTAAACTGACTTACTACTTGTATGATGGTGATATTATGCAGTGATTCTGGAGCTGGCTGTAAATTGAAGATGCTTTTAAATAAACATCTCAGGAAGTTCATGGCCCTCTAAATATTTATAATACAAGAAAAGTTTTGCTATAAAATATTTCTCATCTTCATTTCCTCATTAAAGCCTTCTGCAGTGTTCAAACTATTTTGCAAAATGGGTGCTGGAGAAGGAATGGTATCGCCTACAAAGGAGCCATGAAGTTTGTGGTGAAAGCCAGAGTGACAGTTCCAGAGATGAGCAATATTACCACGTGCTACAACATCTTTGCTCACAGCTTGTGGTTAAGACATGCTGCAAACAGTCTACGGAAGCAAAGGCCAGAGTCACTGTAAGTATTTCAAATAACTCAAACAGTGTGGAGACTGTCTTAGACCTCCTGGCTACTGCTCTGACTTCTTGGGACTGTAGGAGACAATTCTCCACACAGGATGTTTGCTTACCAGAGGCCACTTGCACAGTCAAAATCTGGGTGGGCTGGGGTAGGGGTGAAGGGGATGTATGTGTCTGTCTGTCTGTCTCAGGTGCTTTTATACTTGCCCCTGCACAGCACAAGTGAATGAACAAAGGGTCATGGGCTGCATTTTTCAGTTAGTTGGTTCTATTTGGTCTGCTCTTTTGCTGGGAAGAGCTTTGGTTTCTTTGTTTCTGCTACCACCAGTAGTTGCTGCATCTCTGTGGACTTAGGATACCAGGCTTAGGATGTCTCTTCAGAACAATTAATTCTGCTTAGAAGTATAGTAAAGATGGTGTCTGGTATCATGCAAGTTCAACACAATTTTCTTGTGTGTTCAGCATGTGCTGAGCCCCTCAGCTGAAACCATACATTTTGGGCACACTTCGCCAAGAAGCAAATCTGCCTTTTCCAAGTCAAAGCCTTGTCTGCTGCTCACTGCACTGCTCCCAGCAGCTCTCTGGCTGCTGTGCAGTCAGGCACCAGCAGAAATTTCCTCTCTGGCAGGGAAAAAATTTGCACCCTACAAAGATGTTCAGAAGGGTGATTCATGTAAATGCACTTAAGAGAAAAATATAGCTAACACCAGTGTAAGCATAGAATATTTTCTAGCATTAGCCTAACCCTATGGGGGTAACAATGAATGATGCTCCATTTTTTTAATCAAGGGACAATATTCTTGTTGGTTGATTGAAGCGTTTTTAGTGGAAATAGCTTCCAATAATAACCGATCTTGTTAGTACTGTAAATTCTGCAGGCTAAAATCCTTTGTTTCTCATTAAATTAACTAATTACTGTCTCACTAGATCAATGGATTTAGGAGAAACTGACCTAATCTTGCTAGGAAGGAAAAGCTGCCAAATTCCATCACTTTGCTTAAATCTATTACCCTAGGATCTGTGTGCTGGCAGAAATTTATCACAGTGTAATTGATGGTTTTCACTGGTTGATTGCTGTATTTAAAAGATACATGTTTTAAGCTAAACAAACAAAAACCAAGACACTGAAAGAACTACATATAGTTTATTAAGAGTGTTTTTTAAACATATGAAAAAAATTACTTTTGTAAAAAAACAATACACACACACACACAATTCTCCCCATCATTGTGGGGCAGATGATGTTCAGGAGCTCTGAAGCAACATCCAGCAGGGCAGGAGTCTGCAAAGCAGCAAAGGCCCCAGGTGTATGCCCAGGAGCTGCTGGGGTCTCTGTATGCCCAGGCATGTGCTGCCAGCTCCCACCAGGGCTGGGGAGCAGGAATTTGTACACTTGAAACTTTCCTCAGGGACAGGAGAGCAACCAGCTGTCAGACTGAGGATCACATTCACCACCACAGGGTTTGCCTGACACTGAATCTTGAGTCCCACACCTATTGTTTGTGACTCCATTAAATCCCTACTTACTCACTTGTTTGCCTAGCTCTACAACAGAATATTTAGGGTCCTAGGTAAGAAATCAAAAAACAGGATTTTACAGGATTAGAGAGCCAATTAATCTCTAAAACAGTTGATCCATAAAGCAGGACTAAATTTTGGAAGGTTAATGGTGCAAATAAGCAATGGCATTTTTCAGCTGCAAGCACTGCACTATATCCTACTCCCAGCTTAGCAACCCAAGTGGTTTTATTATGTTTGCTCAGCTTTAATTTATACATGTTTTAACATACTCTTAGTTATTTTTAATTTTAAACTAAGAAATGCTGGCAAATCTCTTTCAATATAATTAGAATTTTTCCTTTAGTTTGCTATTTAATAATTATTTTCTTATTTCCACTTTATTTTCTGGGGGATAAATCCTCTTATTCATTTGTTTCAATGAAGCTTGAACAAAGGACATTTAAATGGATTCACCTTTCTTATCTCCCTTGTGTTTATTCTATAATCCTACATTCTATTGTGTTGAGAAGAATAGCTTTCTCTCTTCTGCTTATTTCTGCTGGAAGAAAAATGGTAACTTTTATTAAATAAATCTGGGAAAGCTGTGCTCCAAATCCATATTACCACTAGCTAGGAGAAAAAAAAAACACAAACTTGAAAAAGGAAAGCATACAGCACCTTTTTTAGTTAGCTGTTAGATGGCCTGAACTTACTGCTTCAAGCCCCTTTAATGTAGGAAGAGAACATTTTGGTTCAAGTTGTGAATGCAAATGCACACACAAACTCAGGCAGACAAATACAAGAGGAATTTTCAATTGCAAAGCCCTGTGGAGATGCAGGGCACCAGCAACCTCAGTGATGATGGGTGCTGGGCATGCACCCCCACTATATTTTCTCACTATTCCCAGATATTTCCATGTTTAGGAATGCTGTTCAAACTCACAAACTTGTCTCTTAACATACAGCTCATCTTCTGGAGCAATACCACCCTTCAGCCTTTAAGGGAATAATTCTGTTCTTGGTGCCTAACCTGAAATGCTTACTGTCTACTTCTTTGTGCTCTTTTTGGCTTTTTAAAATGCAAATCCAGACTTCTGAAAAGCAAGTTGATAAACTCTCTAGAAGATTTTGTATGAAAATAATAATCAGTGACTACTCAGTTTGCCTAAGTGCATACTTCTTTTTTCTGGTTATTGTCAAGACTGTCTGTAAGCTCCTGGACCACTTTCTGGGCACCTTCTCATTCTGTTTCAGAGAGGATTTTTTTTATTTATTTTTTTTTTCCCCTGACCAGATATCATTCTGTGATCTAGGACAGGTTTTATAATAAGAAAAAAATCGGTGTTTTCTGATGCTGCAATGCTTAAGGAAGCAAGAGGAGGAAATATGGGATTGATCCATATGATTAGGAAAATAAAAACAACCCAAACCAATCTGTTAACAATATGTTCACACACGTAAGGGGGTATGTTCCTCATTTAAAACAACTAAACCAGTATTGCTTTTTACTTTGTTGCTAAGGTTACTGAATTTTTAATAGTCTCTAGAGCATGGTGGTTTTAACTCACTGAATGGCATAACTGTTTAATATTAGGAATTTTCTGAGAAAAGCTCTGTCAGCTGTGGAAAATCACTTCTCCCTAAAAAAACCCCTGAAAACTAAGTTGCCTTTTAAAACCACTAGAAAGAGAAGTACATTTTGTGGCTACAAACTGCCAGAAAAAAAAAAAAAATAGCAGGAATGAGTAGCTATGTAAAATCATGCTCTGCATCACATCAGCATGGAGGCAGCCAGGGTGTGTGCTGGTGTGCCTCTGGGTTTGGCCGCCCAAAGTTTGTCAGAGCCTAGCCTGGAGTTTGCAGCATGGACATGGCCCTACAGCACTGGCACAGGACCTCCAAATCCTTCTGTAGTCACCTGAAGAAAATGCATCTTGGCACCAGCCTCTCACATTAGAATTGCATTTCCTGCTGTCAGGACATAAATATGGAGGAATGGGTGGAAGTGGCCTTTCTCCTCCATGCTGTGGGTTGCAAGCAAGGTCACACCTGTAGATCATGAAAGAGAAAGGAGATACAGTCACAGAGCAAAGACCAGAAACAGTCTTGACTGGGGGACAGGGATGCTTCAGTTTTTCCTGCTGTGTTATTCTTCTCTTCTTGTACATGCATAAATACTTGAATCTAATGAGTGAAATGAATGCTCTGGCAAAACACAGTTTATAAGAATATTTGCCATCACTCACTTATCCAAATATATGCACACTGCTATGTATATTGACATACAGTATCATTGATATAGTAATTTTAATTAAATGCTTGATTTGGGAAATACTAACAAATACACATATTTGAATGCTAGCAAGATTTTAGTTAGCATATATTAACCTTTAAATTATCTGCATATAATTGTGTCATGAATATGAATAAATAAGTTGAAAACTGTTTTTACGCTGTACTGAGAGTACAAAGAGCTTGATGTGAGGGAGGGTATTCAAAGGTGGCTGAGGTTCTCAGGTACTTGAGGCATCCACTTCACAGGGGTATGTCCTAATGTTGCATTTGTATGTTTTTGCATTCAGGAGTTGTGGACAGGTTTGGAATAATGCTGGGACTTGCAGAGCTCCTTCAAGCTCAGGTGATCTGAAGGAGACTCCAGGACCTTCCCCTAAATTCTCTGTTCTGTGCCAACAGAACAAACCTGATCCATGCAGTGTTGATCCAGCCCACACTTCACTGAACTGGGAGAGCAGGCTATTTGAAACTGACGTTCAGCCCACCATCCTCACGCACCCTGTGCAAAATATGTTATGCAGCACCCCACCAGAGCACTCTCCAGGCAAAAATCTGGAGGAAGACAGACTCAAATAAGTTAGAAATTTCTCATCCCCCTGCTAGCCCAATAAGGTGAGTGAAAACTTTTTTGGTTTCATTAGGTTTCAGAAAATTGTTTTCTTCTAACTACCTCGGTGTTCAGATCTGCAGTGCTCTTCTGTGAGTTTGGCTGTTAAGCGTTGAGTGCCACTGTTCAAACTGGAGCCACACTACTGGGTGCTGATATAATGACCTTCCTCATGAATTTGTATGGGAGGATAAGTAAAGCAGAATAAAAGATTAGAAACTTTTAGCACTCAAAACTCTCCAGAGCTTCAGCCTTGGAGATTGGAAGGATATTCTGCTTCTTCAGGAGCAGAGCACTGAGTGAGACGGGAGATCATTGTGATCAGTTGTTGTAGTTTCTTGGCCTCTGACAAAACAAACAAACAAACCAAAACAAAAAAAACCTGCACAACCCAAAACAAACAAACAAAAAGAAGAGGATCCATTTATTGTGCTGCTAAATATTTTCCGTTCTAAAAGCAGTAATGTAAAATGCATTGAGTTACATATAAAATGAAAAAAAAAGTAACCATCAAGGAGTGGTGGACTAATTACCAAGAAAATCTGGTTCCAGAATTCACCTGGGGATTAAGGAATTTGAATTAATTTCAAAATTAGATCAAATTTAATTCTGCACAGAATAGATAGTATTTGAGTTAATCATAATGAACATTACCATGTACTGTGCAGTGAGGAAACTCAGCCGAGCTTGCCAAAATTCATTCCTGAAATCACCGCCAACACAAAAAAAATAGCTTCCCCCGCAGGCACAATATTGAGGAGTTTTAAAAATACTTCAGAGTGATGTTAGAGTTATGTCTCAAAAGCACCTACTTAAGTTTTGGAAACTGCACCATGGTACTCATTCCCCAGACCAGCATTCTTTCCAGGATCTCTGATGTTATGACATTTCATGGTCATTCTGTGACCATCTGTCACTTATCTCTTTTGGCTCCACATGTCCTCTGCTCTAAATGCAACAATTATTACATTGGGTCAGGGGAAAAAAACAAACAAACAAACCAAAACTAAACAACAAACCCTTTGTTGCTGTAAATTGTTGATGTGTTTCTAAAGTGTTGGTTAGAAGCAGCCAACAAAAGGAGAAATAATTTTGTAGGAGCCCTTTCACAGGGGGATCATTAAGCTCATGTCCACAGTTTCATTACCAGCCTTTCTTTTCAAAGAGGTAAAAGTCATCTGCAAAAATTTCCATGCTAAGTGTTAGTGCCCCAGAGAAGTGTTGTCTTTGGTGTCTCAAGTTTCTCACCTTTTTGAGCTCCATTTGACTCTTGTGGTTCTCACAAAACCTGCGAATTTCCCTAAAAAACACTGCTCTTATGCTCTTCTCTCCATTTCCAGGCTGACTTAATTCCCACATATGACTCATTTCCCAGGGCTGTTCTTGGGTTCCCAGTCCCATCCCAGGGCTCCCTGGTGCCAAATTAGGAGCTCACCCAGACTCCTGCCCCAGGCTCTGCCAATGGCCCTGTCCCCCTGCCCCGCATCTTCCAGTAAACAAGCTGTTTGGGATGAAAATTCTTTCCCATATTCTGACCAAATTCAGACTTTATAACAACACAATATTAAAAATGGAATCCCAGAAATTTTGTTCACGATTTTGACTAAAAATGATCTTCAGATATCTTTAAAACCACTTCTTATATTCTTCAGCAAATTTCAGGTCTAGTAACGTTTCTGTTCATTAATGGCATAGCTCCCTCTTGAATAAATTACATTAAACCTGTTACAACCATTTCATCAGTAATCAATAATTCCCTTCATCAAGCTAGTTCTAAATCTGGGAGGAAATTTACCTTATGCAGCTGCCTTCACCTAAAAGGAATTGTACTAAAGCCTACCCTGAGGCAAAAAGACCAAAGGGATTTAATCCTGTTGTTCCCTGTTTTCTCTTTTGAGAGGATGTTCATCCTTGTTTCTGCACCAATGAGCTCTAAATCTGAAGTCCTTTCACAGTATCCAGCATTTCCATTAAGTACATCTCCTACAATAAATACTCTCGGTGCAATGTGTCTTCTGCTTGGGTAAATAAGGAATCAAAATTTCTTTCAGTGGAATTTTAGAGATGTTACATTCAATTTTGCAACACCAAAGATCCAGAAAAACTGAGATTTGTACCTTGCTTTCCCTGCATATTGAAAAGCAAGGATCTGTTATTACACAAAGAGGTTTGTAACATTCAGTACATCGTGCAGACACTCGCCTTTGGAAAGGAACACCAAGTACAGCTAGGCAATGCAACAGCTTATCTTATTCACAAAATATTTTCCTATGACATCTGCTTTTATTTTTTCAGCTTTTATTTGCTGTTGGAAGTAGTATCTCCGAGCACTTTTGGACTGCTCTTTAAAATCCCAACTTTATTATGCCTTTACAAAGACATCTTTTAAAAGATGGAGAGTCTCTGGGTAATATATGCAAGAAATTGGACTCACCTGCAGAATCCAGACATTTTCTCCACCTTAGATGTCCCAGAACTGTGAGTATTGTTGTGATCCTAGCAGGTTTAGAGGAAGACAGTATTTTCTGATGGTTACAGACTACCACTTAGCAGCATGCAAAATACCTGATCCTATCTGAACTAGTACCTTTTAATCCATCAGTTTTCTAAGATAACAGAAGAATGACCTCTTGGTTGATAGGGCCTCACTTATGGGTTGCTATTTTAACTTGGATGACATTTTACTGTGAGGGTAGATAGAAGAGCCCTGAAGTGCATCTTGTGTGAAAGATGTCTCTTACTGTCTACTATTCTTGAATGTCATGGTTTATAACTGCAAAAGTAGCCTTGGAGGAGATAAGCCTAGCAATCACAGGAGCACAAGAAGAATGAATGGTCTCTAGCAGTGCTTTTTACAAAATGTATGGTTTCCCAAGTCAGTAGTTTCTGTATTGTTTACTGATCTTCTTGGAAGATCTTGTCATTGCACAGGGCCACCCAGTGTTAGAGGACAAAACAGGACCCGAAATTTCTTTTTCAAAAGTCAGAGCATCTAACTTAATGAAAGGTCTCCTCATCTGCCTTCCAGGTTGTTCTTTAGCCTTGCTTTCTCATGTTTTCATATCACCTTCTCTCCTCTGACTAGCAAGAGGTACCTATATTTTGCTGAGTTTTCTTCCCTTCGCCAACGGCGTAATACCCAAGAGTTAGTTTTACCTTACCAGCTGTGACACTAGGGAAGAGAACCTGCCTCAGCCCATTTCTGTAACTTTCCCCCCTTTGTTCAAGGCAGGACCTTGCTCAGGTCATCTGCAGTTAGCTTTGTGTGAAGCGAGTCAGCAGTTGCAGGATTTCCTTAATTCTTCACCTAAACTCTTCAACTCACTGACAGGTGCTGTTAGGACTGCTTGGGTAATGACTCCTCAGAGGAAGAGGTTTGGTTTTAGTTTTGGTTTTTTAAAAAGAGTATTTGCACAAATATGCTATTGTGAAAGGATGTGGTAGTGGAAGTCTTCGTTGGCTTTTTATTGGTAGAACTTTGAACTTTTTTGCTTGAAATACCCTTTCAAAGTGTTTTCTTTCCTTTGTATTTATCTCAGCTTCACCACCTTTAAAATTTTTTCTCTAAGACTTCTGGAAATTACAGCTTACTGAGGGAGTTTTTCTCCCAAGCAAAGGTTTGTGCTAAGAATGCTGTTTGCTTTCCAAAATTAGGATGTGTTTAATTCCTAATTACAGCAATTGATCTAACAGCTGTCACAAGATTAGGAGGAAAAAACCAACCTTACGTGAGGTTGCACTTGTACCTATGCAGTAAAAACCCCATTTTGAGAGAAAAGTTGTTCAATCAACTCCATCTTGCCCAAGAAGCTCTGTACAGGGAAAGGGATGGGGAACATTTTTGTGTGTCTAACTAATCTGGGGTGCAGCTTTTCACACGAAGAAGCACCTTAACTTTCAATCTACATGAATTTCAGAGCACATGTAAATTTGCTTGATCTTTTTTTATTAAGATTAATTTACTGGGTAGCCCAGAGCACAGGAATAAAGTCTGAGAAAGAATCCTTAACTTGGAAACAGTTTCAGATTAGAAAGCAGCAAAATGTGTTGAGGCTTCCAATTACAACAGAAAAATAATTAATTGCATGGCTAGTAGTTTGAGACCAGAGTTCTTGCAAGGATTGTTAAAGTCTGTGGGACTAAGAAACTATTTATAAATGTAAACTTTTTATGTGTTATCTATGTACATATGTCAAATATCAACTTGTATTCAATTAAGCAAGCAATAATCGTGAACACTCATACAGACATGCAGAGACCAAGACCACATCTCAGAGCATAAACCTATGTATTACTGTGGGGTTTTTACATCAAAATGATTATTGTCTTTGAGTTTCATTCAGTAAGAAAATAATTTGGTTTTGGCCTTCAGTAGTTACGGTTATTTTAAGCAACAATTAGCAAGGATTTTCAGTAAATCTTGCTATTGTACATTATTTCCTTAACATAAGGTCATCTAGCTGTGTACATTTTGCTGCTGTTTTCTTTAGTAATCCTGTCATCATTTTTCCTTTCTTTAAATACTTTGCTAATGCCCCTCTTAGCAGGGAAAGCAAGTTCTAACTTCAAGCTTAGACAAATCCAGTGCACTCAGGTTTCTAATTTTATATTTATATTTAAAACACATTCACTGTACTTGATGAGAATAAATGTAGTTTGGGGGAAATACAAAATTAATTTAATGATAGTTAATACACTTCACTGTCTCTTCTTCAATGTATTGCATAGTCTTAGGGCCTGATTCTGATCTCGTTTGCAGTAATTTAATGTTGGTTAAGCTCAACTGACAAGAGTGAAATTATTTTTCATTTACTAGAGAGCATGTGACACCAGAGATTCATTTTTATATATCATGTCTTTACATTTCCTAATACAGGGTAATGATGCTAAGCACCTGCTCTCAAGAATGATTGCTCGTTCTGATTATTTCCATTGTATTAGAATAACACCTGGGAAAAAAAGCCATTGTTTCCTTTTAATAAGCAAGTTTAGAAACCAAATGTCTGTTAAAATGTGTCTTTAATCTTTGTTACAGAAATAGCCACATGACATTATGAAAATCAAGCTACTGTCTACCAGATGCACAGAGCTTACCAAGAGTAACTGCACGGTGGTTGCAGTGACCAGCCCTTTCCCCTCTCCAGCCACACTTTGTTAAGATCTCATTCATTCTCACACAATGAGCCAGAATGAAAATGGAGAATATCAACCCACACAGCTCCTTAGATTAAAAAAAATCCCATATTCAATTTTATATATTTTTTTTAATTTACCACCATCAAAGAGGCAGTGGAAGTTAAAATGTAAACAAGAGACTCTACTGTTTATCCCACCAATTATCTAATGTGTGCTCTGGGAACCATTCATGGATCTTTAAAACCTGATCCTGCTGTTGTTCTGTAAGACCAGAAGAACAATACAAATAACCCCATTTATGTGCAGTATATATGCATAGGAATACTTTTCTTGACCTTCATGGTTTTTTAATACAGAAAATAAATTTTAAAGTGGGAAGCAATAGAATTATATAGGAAAGAAGGGAATTAAGAATAACTAAGTAACAATAGCAGGTTTAGCACGTTACCAAACAATTCATTATGGGCATGATTTGCCTCATTGTGTAGTTTATATATAGCTTCATTATGAGCAAAATTACAATTTACTGTAGAATTATTTTCTGGAAGGCCTGGTTTATGCATCATCTACTTTTCTGGCACCTTACAACCATGTTTAATCTGTATAAAATTAACTGTATTTATAGTTGATATCTAAATGAGCAGAACATGATTTTTTTTCTCCATTCTATTTCCTAAATCAGATACAATAGTTTAACTCAGAACTGGAGAAAGCTGATGAATTTCAGCTTTGGAGAGACCTCTGAAGCCAGTTCAGTTTCTGTCTTGTAATAACATAAGGCAGATCACCCACAGAAGTTTCCTTTGGCCTTCTTGAAAATTGAGCCCTGTGGATTAGCTGGGATGTGGCTCATCTCTCAGACAAAAATAGTTTTGTATGAAAGTATACTATAAGGACAAAGTGCACTTATTGTAAAAAACAAAGGGTAGGTAATTTCTAAAAAGTTTATCTCCACTAGAACCACTTTTTCCATATAATGCAAAAGATTAATGATAATAATCAAACAAGTAATGTTATTGTAAAATGGTAAGGAGGGAGAGTTTTCTGCTGTGTATATGGCCATCTTACCAGTTATCAAAGTCCATGGGCATTTATCTTCTAGAATTATGCCTTCAGGTGATAGCAGCCATCCCACTGCTCAGTAATTGCTCTTCAGCTTATTTATCAAAATTATCATGTTATTTCCAGCATTTGAAGAGTTTTGTGTACGAGGAATTCACACAAAATTCATCTTCAGTTATCTGTGTGTTAGTTGGCATTTCGTAATACCACAGACTGACTTTTTCAGGACACATATTGAATAAAAGCTTTTTTTTTTTGCATCAAATAATGACAAACTTAAACTAATACACAATCCAAGGACCTGGGTCCCCAAGATTCACTTTAGTTTTCAATTCAGTTCAAGTTAGAAATCTTATTCACTGAGTATTCATTTATACTTAGAAAGTGAAACATGGTAAACTGTTTTCAATTGAAGGTCGTTATAGTTCTATATGGTTGTTATACATTATATTCATCCAGAAAACAACCAAACCCATGCTTTTCTCTCTAATCTGTTTTGCCTCAAATAATATTTTTGTAGGGTTTATTAAAAATAAATTTAAAAAAAGGAGGGGGAGAGAGGAGGACAAAAATATCTCCAACAGAATTATACAAAATTATGTGGAGCTTTAAATGTCACCCTTCGCAGTGAAGTTAACAGTAGAAAGTCACAGGAAAAATATATGGTTTAAAGTCTACTGTGTGATAAAGATGTGGCAACTTCCCTGAAAATAGCTGCCTTGCTGATAAAAGGAAAGGTCCACTAGCTCCCTGTGCCTCACAGATTACAGCCCCTTGCCTGAAGCGCTTCCCTCGCTGACCTCTCACCGCAGGCACCTCTCGATACTGCAGCAGCCTAAGAAACCTGTGCTTCGGTATCTGGGATCAGAAAAGATGATTATTCATTCCCCTATAACGACCTTCCAGAGTGAGAGCTCATCTCAATAGTGTGTTAAAGCAATCCATTCAGGTATAACAGAATAAATAGGCCAAACTATATAAAAAATCCCTGAGCCATACAATATTTGTTGGCAATTGAAAGATAAGCTTCACAGAAGAAGCTACTGTCTTTTTGCCTTCTGGTCTAAAACTATTTTTAAATCTTCAAAGATATATTTAAAAACTCTTGGAAGCCACCTGTCAGTCTAAGGTTGATGGGAAGAATGGGTTTCTAGCTCAAAGCCTGTGAACACTGTGACTAGCATTAGTTTTCAGCTTAACGGGTGTTTTTTTTTCATATATTCTCTATACATACAGACATGTATATGAAGTATATTTCACTCTCCGTAGTGAAATTGGACTTAAGAAAATTGAACAGCATATACCCAAGCAATAACTAAACAATTATCTGCCTTATTTACAAATGTGGTTCAAAAGCATTTTTTTACCATATACTTCTTTGTTGTTACCACTTTGGGAAAGCAGCAGTTAAGTTTAGAACCTGAAGCTGCAGTTACCGATTAGCAATTAATCAGTGGCAAATGGGCATGTATTAATAAAATCTCAACACTTTAAAATAGTAATTTTAAAACTGTATTTGTGTTGTTCCCTGGAACAAGAGCAGGAACAAACTGTATACCAGCACTAGTGGTTGTGCTTACTCACATGCACACAGCTCTATGCAAGCCAACCTTCTGAACTAACCTGAAAAACAGTGTATCTGCAGGACAGTATGTAGAACTATCCTGTGTCGCTTGAGAGAACTGCTTCAGCTGGCCTGCCACTGGAGAGGAGAAAGAAAAAGTGTAAAAAGAGCTTTTGCATATCAAATCATCATAAAGAGACCAGAGGCCAGGATTTTAATCTTTTTTTCTGAAACAAAACAGAGCTTTCTCTCTCACTGGTTTGGTTTTGATTTTTGGTTTTGTGTTGTTTGTTTTTTTAATAATTCAACAGGTCTTCTAAAACATCTTTTGAGTGCCACCCACTAAATGACTGGGTGGCACAAAGAACAACAGGTTGATGAAATGCAAAAATGTGCAGGAATGAATTTTAAAATCCATACATGTTATTTCTTATGTTTTGGGAGACATCCTGCAATTTCCCCATATTGTGTTTGAATGAATAGTCTTATGATATAGGATGAATTTTAGGAATATATAGTAGCATTCTTTCTTTATTCTAATTCCCCACAATTTTAGGCAACAATGCTACGTACTGGAGCACTTGTTCAAACCACATTGAACAAGCAGAAATGGCAGAGAATGCCTCCATGGCAGCAAACTTGGCAAGAAGTCAAAGACCAGATGGTAAATAACTGAACCCCATGAAGGAACACTGTTAAGTTGTGCAAAAACCAAAAAGCTCAATGACCTTGCACTTGTAGGTAACCAACAATTAAAAATACTGCTTGAATGCTATGGGTACAAAGATTTTGAAGGAAGTTTCTCCATGTCCTTGCAACAGTGATAGCTGTCTGCACCAGTACAACAAAACTTGTCTGAATTAGGACACAAATACATTCATGGTGTGTCAAGTGAAAGGAAACCATTTCAAGAGCAGAGCCAGGTAATCAACTGGTCTTTCTGGGAGGTCAAAACTTGTTCAAGATACTGTCATATTTTTAGCCAGTAACTGGGTGACAGACACTCTGTTATCACCCCACTACCCTCCAGGGGAAGATAAAAAAGGGAATAAGGGAGAGAGACTTTAAGGTGGGAAAACGAAAAAAACGAGAATAGGTTTGCTCAAAAAATAAATAGTCATAAGAATTATGATGATGGTGAATTACACACACATACATATAGAAATATGTATATATGGAAACCATGCTGCTCAGTTGGTAATTAGTTCCCGACCAGCAAAGTCCCCAGCTGGGCACTGCAGCAGGTGGGGGGCCGTGACAGTCCACAAAAGCCTTGGAACAGCCGAGCCAGTCCTACTCAGGAGTCCGGAAAAGAGGACCTGTCTCAATGACTGAGGTTCTTCTCCTGCGAGAAAACAGGGTGCAGGATGACCAGCCGCAGAGGGAGCAATCACAAACAAACCAACCCAGGCACAGCGGCTGGAGGAGGGTGCGCTCGGGAGCCGTTTTAGGTTGTGCTTGGGAGCCATTTTAGGGTGTGCTTGGGAGCCATTTTAGGGTGCGCTTGGGAGCCATTTTAGGTTGTGCTCTTGGGAGCCATTTTATGCTGAGCAGACAGGACGGAGCACTGTGATTGGTCGGTGTGGGTCACCTGACCTGTCCTCCCCACAGGCACAGCAGCTCCCGCCGTTCTGCAGCGGCCGCGGTCCCGGGCGGCTGCTGGAGTCCCAGGAGGCCTCAGGTTAGTATGGCCACGGGCAATTTTTATCCTGGTTCTCTCAAACCAGAACAGATACTTGTGGTGTGACTATTATTTCAAAGTCATACTTACCTGAAGAAGTAAGTCAACTGTAATGAAAAGCTGAACATCTTTTCAACATACCCCTGCACAAGTTTTTTGCTAAGTCCTTTCAGAGTAATTGCATCCACATAGACACAGTCATAAAAGCTGGAACTCTTAAATGTTGGACTCTTTAAAGAGGAGAACTTTGATTAAAATGAAAGCTACAGATGCTGATAAGTAAAAATATGCTGGGCATGTTTAGCAGTGTGCATACAGGCTCAAAGAAACTGTAGGTATGATTATCAGTAAAACCAGTATGTTTTTGGCGTTGTGAAGATTTGTTTGGGACTTGTCAGTCTATGATGTGAACAGTTGACTCGTGACCACTGGCCATGAAGTCTTTTAATGTCTGGCCATTAAGTATTTTAAGGCATAGCCATTATCCCAGTCAGTGCTGCTCCCTGCACAGAACAGATTGGGAAAATGTCTTTTTTAAATGCCAACAGAATAGCCAAATAATGGATAAGAAAAACTGCAATGGTACTGAATGTTCAAATACAAGATCATAGAATCATAGAATGTTTTGAGTTGGAAGTGACCTTAAAAATCATTGAGTTTCAACGTCCCTGCATGGGCAGGGACATGTCCCAGTAGACCAGGTTGCTTAAAGTTCCATCCAGTCTCTCCTTGAACCCTTCCAGGTATGGGGCATCCACAGCTTCCCTAGGCAACCTGTGCCGGTGTCTCACCACCCTCACACTAAAGAATTTCTTCTTATGTCTAATCTAAATCTCTCCTCTTCCGGTTTTGATCCATTACGTCTTGTCCTCTCACTACAAGCCCTTGAAAAAAGTCCCACCCCATCTTTTCTGTAGGCACCCTTCAGATACTGGAAGGCTGCTTTGATGTCTCCCATAAGCCTTCTCTTCTCCAGGCTGAACAACCCCAACTCTATCAGCCTGTCTTTGTAGCAGAGGGGCTCCAGCCCTCAGATCATCTTCATGGCCCTCCTCTGTGTTTATCAAAATCAAATTGCTGTGTCCACATATTGACAAATGTGTCATCAATAAATCATGCTTGGGACGTCACATGGAATAGAAGGTCAGAGGGGTGGAAGCCATGGACTATATAAATTCAGTCCATGCTGCTCTGTCCAGGATCAGGCTCTCTCCTTTACATGTTTCAGAGCTACAGAAATACTGTTGTTGGCAGAGAAGTGAATGGAGAAGCCCAAGTCTAACACTGCTTTCATTAGCTTTAGCATACTCTATCACCTTTAGTTACTACCCTTCACTGGTACCAGTGGTAACCAAGCATTTATTCTTTAAATTAAAATCTTAATCTAACTTCCAGAAAGGGAAATCTTGTTCCCTTTCATTTGGGATTGAGAAGAAGAATGGACAGGGGCTGCAGAACTTCCATGTACAATTTCATTTTGCTCTAGTGAGTAAAGACTAGTACTAGACAGTTTATATCAAATTAGCTGTAAAGGAGTTGATACAAAAGCAGCATTCTTTTGCCTAGATGATTATATCTATTAACATAAAAATTCATTTGAAGTATATGTGAAGAATTCCAGCAGTTGCCTTTTTGATGTCAAGTATGAAAGAGCCTACACTTCATTAAATGGCATATCAAAAGGATGAAAATGCAATCATTAATCTATGTTTCATGACATTCTCCTAACAATGTATTGTAGAAATCCATATTGGGAAAAGATCCTGAAAAATTTCTTGAGTGGTAGAAGGGCTCTTCATACTTTTTTTCTGCCTTTTGAATTTCCTAAGCCATCCATTTTATACCGGAAGATACTCGTCCTCTTCTTACTGATGTAGTTATTAAATCTGAACAAGAGAGGCAAGGTTAGGGATGTAAACAAACACATATTCACTGTGCTTAAATCCTTTCTCTTGGCAACAATTTACTGCATTCAATCTATTTGACTCTCTGAGCATACTGAGCTCTTGGTGTGATGCACATATCCAGACCTAATTTAAAGCAGGCTAATTTCTTCACTTACTTACCCAGCTTCTCCTACGAATGTACTGAGGAAGGTCTCTATATCTGGTGACACCATGCCAATGTCAGATTTATATTGCATTAGATATTGTTTCTAATTAGCAAGGAAATCCATAGCTGGCAAGAAGGCCAGATCCCCATCCTCACTCAGAAGAGAGGAACAGGATGTAGCTCTGGCTCAAGATGTCCCCAGTTTAACAAATATTGTAGTTGTGAACAGTTTGCCTGGCAGGACTAAGCCTGAGGCACTCAGCTCCATCACCTTTGCTGCTTGTGGAAGGGAAGAAAAGTTACCTGAAGCTTGAAACTATCCAGAAGGATGTGCCTAAACAGGAACATATTCCCCACTGGGGAACACATATGCAGACAGACAGAGTGGTTAGGGAGTGGTTGATGCATCACAGGCTCTGCAATACCCACCTCCCAAGGAGTCACTCTGGAAACTCAGTTAATAAAGTATGCTTAGAAATAAGCATGTTCCTTACACCAGAGAAGCTACTCTACTGAAAATACTTTATTCCTATCAACTGAATAAAAGTAAATACAAAAGCAGAAAAAAAAGGTTTAAATATGCACTACCAGAGGGGAAGGAGAATTTAAGTTTTCAGGCTGCAGGATTTGTCAAAGCAAGAATACTCCTGTATTACCTACTTACAGGGACATATATCACTCAGTCATGAAACAGAAGTGGTATCATATGCCCTCATCATAATTTGATTCCCATACTTCCCTTGTGAAATGCTAAGAATAATAATGCAAATATTTATGAGCTACCTATTGTAGGGAAAAATTTACTAAGAAAAATGTTAGTAATTCTGAGTGAAGGACAAATTCAGGAGTTCTCCAGTCTTTTCATAAGCTTTTGAGGAAGAGGAACACAATTTTCCATGTAACCCCTTGGATACCAGCCATTTGCATAAACTTACTACAAATCGAGTGTTCAGCATACAGGGATTGTGATGTTTGCAAAATGGGCTGCATGTCTGTAGATGGAAATGAAACCTGGGGGTGAAAGACCTGGTCAGAGGGCACCGAAGTCTTTCCAGGCCCAGATGGGCATCTGCTGGTGAGCCTGAGGTTGCTTGACACTGAAGTGTCCCCAAGACACAGAGATTCCTTTCCCTCATCCCTTTCAAGGTTTTACCACACAGTAGATGCAAGTATAATCTTCCCTCCTGCACTGAATTTGACTCAAACTACGGCACCATGCTGTGTTTTGAGCTGAAATTGGCTCCATAAACCCACAGAGCAGGTGGTCTTCCTGGGATGACAGGAGGGATGTCTGGAGATGAGAGGAATGTCTTGCACCGATAAGGACCCAGAGGCTTTTGTGATCAGGAAAGGCAAAAATAAAGAGAAGGGAGATCCTCACAATGATGGACTTTTGTGGGAAATAAAAACCCATGGCAACCACTCAAGAATGCACTATGTGATCTCTGGAGGGCTGATCTCCTGGCCAAATGTTCAACTGCTTTTGGCAGTTAGAGATATTAATCGATTGGTGGGGAGTAATACAAATTGATATTGTTTCCTTGCTTGGCTTGCAACGAGGGGATCTGAGAGGGCATGCACAGAGGCATCTGTCCTAGGACTGTCCTCAGGTGTGCATCACATAGATGAGCTGCACCAACCCCACCACTGAAACACAAACTTGCATCTGTCACAGAAGCCTTATGAAGCATCTGCTTGTTCTGCCTGGCCCGCTGCCCTTGTGCAAGGCAGGGAGCATCCTCACACCTTGCCCTGGATGCTGTGCCCAGGGCAAGGGACTTTGAGGTGTCCCTGTGGGCTAGGGACAAAGGGAGAGCAGGCATCCGGGGCACCTATGGGTATGGGGAGCAGTGAACTCTTTAGGACAAAGGTCCAGGCAGGCACCTTTCAGTAGCAGTCATCAAGTCAGAAAGGCATGAGCACATTAGCTTTTGCAGGGGCAATGGTGCTTAAGAGACTCAGCTCCCTTTTGGAGGCTGATTCTCACCGGGGCTCAGGTCTTACCAGTCTCCCTGTGAGCCACAGTGCTTTGGGAAAGAGAGCCTTACTCCTCACTCAGACAAATTAGTTCAATTAAACCCTGGCATTTATGGCTTTAATGGCAATTTTGTCCTATTAAACTCAAGCTCAATTCAACCCACATTGGTTTTTTGGTAGAGCAACAACTATTAAATCCCAACCGTGCAGGGGTGCAACAGCATCTGTATGAACCCACTGCTGCAGATCTGAACCATCGCTCACTTCAGTATCAAAGCAAACGTAAAGTAGCAATTCCTAGGTGCCTTGGACTGTGTCCGGACCTTGCAGCTTGCTTGGCTGTGCTCCTGCTGCAACTCCTCCTGCTGCTGTTTATTTGCATTCAAAACCCATGATCGTCAGATTGTGCATTAAAGGCACACTTTGAATCAACTAAGGCCTGTGTTAAAGCCTAAGAGGAGTGAGAAGGAGGTTCTTTCCAGTAGTAGCTTTTCACAGGCAGGGAAGGATTAAGTTTTAATATCCTCTGCTTAGGCTTCACATAGGTGATATTTTGTCTTCCATCACCATGTAATGCTCGCAATCTTTATATCTCTCCCGTGCAGTAAATAGCACAAACAGAAATATATCTGTAAATAAACTAGCTGAATCAAACAGGCATCTTTTTTAGTTACTCGTTATATAGTGATAATTAAAGAGAAAAAAATACTTCAGAATTTCTGCTCAAGACTCTTCAGCATTCGGCAAAGAAAACATCTCTGAACATCCCCCTTTTCTCTCAAGTTGTTCTCTCTTTACTCTGAAGGTCAAAGGTTTAATTTGTATGCTCGTCTCTCTCTTTCACTTTCCAACATATCCCTAATTGAAATTTGACACATATACCCATTAGCTGAATTTATTCTTTTTCCACGCTTCATTAACAATGCTCTTTGCTATATTACGACTCTAGTGCTCATCATAAAATGCTCTCCTATGCAATGTGGCTTACAGTGGATGGTGATTGATGGTATCAAAGGTAACACAGAATCTAGAAGGTGTAACTTCACATGCTGAAATTGCAAGCTGCAGCAGGAATCTCAACAGTTTGAGACAGATCCTGACTTTGCAAAGTCTATTAGAGGGTGTAACATGACAGCCAGCTTCTCTGACACAGTTCTCTCTGACCCAGTTAAAGGAGAACCCGTCCACTTCTATGTTCTCTGAACCCGAGCTTGTCACAATGAACTTCTGGCTGATCTTGGTCTTAATCTGCATTATTCACCTAGAACGCTGAGTGTAGTTTTCCCTACTAAATTGTGCATAATTGGGTCTGGTAACCAGAAAATGAAACTCAAAACCATAAATGCAAATAAGCTTTTCATTTTAAAACTGCAATTTCCTGTTCTGATGTACCACTTGTTCATGAAGTTTTGTCTTTTTTGCAAAATGACATTTTCCTATGGCATAGAAGTGCCATAGGGTTGCCATGGAAACTGGGCCTCTCTCCTTTTCCAGGTCTTTCACCTTGAGGAAAATGGTTGTCATTTGCAGCACATAATTTTGCAGATTAAACTTTCTATGATCATTCAGACAGTGATGAAATACAATCCCAGAGGTCAGAGATAGGGGAAGAGGGGAGAGGGGAAAGTACTCATGTGTTTCTAAAGGTGACAGTCAAATCCTTCACCGTCTTTTGCCCTCACTTGAGCTGCAGGGGCAAAGGCTGCAAGTCTGACACGCTTAGTAAATGACCCAAGCTCTCTGCTTTATGGCATGTTTACATGGCATAGCAAACAAGCTCCGGCATCTCCTGCCCTTGCTTCATCAGGGGATGCACTGAGCTAGACCTGGTTCAGGGACACATTGATGCTTGGTGGCCTCCAGCAAACCCACACATTCCCTGGGAGCCAGGCACCTGGCCACAGCCCCAGCCGCATTGGAGGCTGCCCTGCAGGAAGGAGGAGACGGGATGCTCACCACAGTTGCCCCAACAGCTGAGCAAAGGAGAAGTGCAGAGAGCACACAAAAAGTCTCAGAGAGCAAAGAAATGTCTTTGTAGCTAGGAAACAAGGCTTGGATTTACCATAATACCATTCAATATTAAAGTGAGCCTTCATAAAGCAAGAAGAGAGGAGTGCCTTAGAAAACAAAGCATTGTTAGTCATTCCACTCAGCCCAAGGAATGTACCAGAGGAAATTGGGGCTGGGGAGGCTTGGGCTTGTTCTTTTGCCCAGACCCATAGACCTTTCCCCTCGCCTAATCATAGAATCACAGACTGGTTTAGGTTAGAAGGCACCTTAAAAATAATCTAGTTCCAACCTCTCTGCATGGGCAGGGACATGTCCCAGTAGACCAGGTTGTTAAAGTTCCACCCAGTCTCTCCTTGAACCCTTCCAGGTATGGGGCATCCACAACTTCCCTGAGCAACTGTTGAAGAATGGCTTGAGCAGCAGGGCCATGGGCCCTTGCTATCTCCTCGAGAGGCCTTGAGAGTGTAACACAAATAGCAGCTGTACAAGCAATCTCTTTTTTAGCCTAACACAAGTATAAACAATCTCTCTGCTAGCTTAAACTAACTCAAGGACAAGGTAGAGAAGTAGAATAATAGAAAACAAGGAAGAACCCTGGAACTCAGTGTGTATGTTACTATCCAGTAAAATCACTGCAAGTAGTTACCATCCAGTGAAATCACTACAAGTAGTTACTATCCAATGAATTCACTACAAGTAGGTTTGGAAAAGGGTATAAAAGTAACACTGTGTATTCAATAAATCGAAGCTTGCTTTATCAATCACATTGATTCTGGACTGCTTGCTTCCCTCGTCGCCGGCAAGCAACCTGTGCCAGTGTCTCACTGCTCTAATACTAAAGAATTTCTTCCTAATATTGAACCTAAATCCACCCTCTTCCAGTTTAAAGCCAATCCCCCTAATCTTAGCACTACATGCCCTTGTAAAAAGTCCCTCCGCAGCTTTCTTATAGGCCCCTTCATGTACTGGAAGGCCACCACAAGGTCTCTCCAGAGCCTTATTTTCTCCAGGCTGAACAACCCCAGCTCTCTCAGCCTGTCTTCACAGTAGAGGTGCAAAGACTGGTTTGTTGCAGTCTCCAGGCAGAGATCACGTGTATAATGAACTGCATCCTCCAAGAAAAAAGCTCTAAACCCAGGTACCAGCACAAAGTGGCTGCACTGAAAGGATCATTAACTAGAGACAGTGTGCCCAGCTATGAGGACCTTTCCATAGGCACGTAACATGGCTGCACAAGCAAATCCAGAATACAATCCCCTAAACTCAAGGACAAACCCCCGTTGCAGTTTGCCTTCCACTTAGGTAGATTGTTTACCCGTAAAATCTGAAGTGCATGTAAGAAATGTCTGTCTATACAGAAAGTATTATAAGGAAAACTGAAAAGCAGCAGCACAAACAATACTTGCTTCTTTTATGACCAACCTGAAACAAGCAAAAATGGCAATCTTTATTTTAAGTACAGTCTTTGAGGCTTTAGGCAGAGGAGGCTGAGCTGAGTTTGGATAAATTTTGGATAATCATCTAAATCTCTGAATGTTTGCTTTAACCCCTGCAAATGAATTCACTAATGTGTGTAAATACTTGAGGAATTAGTCAAGAGGAGTCAAGAGTAGCACATATTTACCAGGGAGAAAAATGGATGTTAAAAAGGAGGCTGTTTAGCAAAAGAGTACTTGGAAGCTAAAAGGAGTAATAAAAAGTTCTTTGGTTTTTTGTATGGGTTTTTTGTTTGGTTTTGGTTTTTTTATGCTTTGTGGTTTTGTTTGGGTTTTTTGCACTACGAGTCTGGGAAGCTGTGCGACTTTATATTGTCTATGTTAGAATATTCAGCTCATGATGTGAAGAGGTTTGGAAAAGGCTTTGCAGGAACACTACATTCCACTGTTACTTGAAGAAACACCTGATATGTTTTGTTGTGGCTTCCTACAGATGTTGTACCTTTGCTTATAGGTCACTGTACTTTTGAGAGCATCGATAGCCCCACTATTATTTAGATAACAAACTAATGTCTCACACCAGGATAAAGAATTTTAAATGCAAAATATTACAGAAGGATAAAAACCTGCCTAATATTTTGACTGTTGTTCCAGCTTTAGGTTGCTAGGACTGGTCCTGTGGGAAGAGCCTTTGGAGATGGCACAAATAGAAGTGGAGAAGCTGCCCTGCCTCATGACTTCTGCTCCTCTGGCCACCTTGTCACTGAGAGAGGTACCTAACCACATCACCTTGCCAAGGTTGAGTGCCTGGCCCCACACAATCCGCTCTGAAAAAACAATCTGCCTTGTAAGCTACCATGAAATGGGAAAATAGTCACTCTCTCAGAAGAATGAGACTTTGAGATATAAAATTTGAGGATTGTGATGATATTTGGGGGGGAGAGGGAGGGAGACAGAAAACAATCAGTCTGGGATCATTCTTGAATTTCTGAAAACAACAACAAAACACAGAAGGTACTCAATTCAGTGCTGGCTCCTTTGGGAGAGAGGAAAGATACATGTAGCCTGCCTGTAATGTGCTATTTGCTCTGAGAATTAGTGCAGACCACTACAAATAAAAGTCACAGGTATAATCCTAGGAATACTCTTAAAAATTGCAAAACATCCTGTAACTGATGGCAGTATCTTTTCAAACACAAAATCATGTAAAACTGAACAGTAAGACTTGCAGAGATTGATGTTTGAGTTACCAGCAGATAATGCTTAAGACTGGCCTCCAAATTATCTTCAAGAAAATTTAGGACTGAGATTAGAATTTTAGTAGTGCCAGATTAATTACTGCAAATTAAATTGCAACTCACAGGTATTTATTTACCTTGGGGTATTTGGGCTTCATATTCTGGTGCAGCCTAGATAGATTCCTATCATGAAAGTAAGTGCCCTTTTCCTTTTAATGGCACGTCTGCCTCTGTCCTCTGCATCCCAGCACCTATAGATCTAGTCAGGAACAGCTTGTATGAAGAGAAAAGTGAGCAAGTTTCAGTACTTTCATAATAGCCCCTTATCCACCTGGCAGTTTATGAGAGGTTTCATAAGCCTATTTACTTCACGTATTTATTCAAACACAATAGTACATTAGCAAGCTGTTGCAGTACTTAAAAGGTACCTCTGAGCTGCATATAAAGGAAGTGCACATAATTACCATTTCTTTATGGTGTTTTATTGCAAGAAAGTAGCACAAACCATCCTGGGTTGCAGAATACAAATTCTCAATATACTGGTGAGTTAGTCAGAAATATTTTATCATTCCTCTCTCTTGGTGTGCCCGTTAAGCATTTTGGGGTATGTTTTTCTTTCCTATTGAAGACATCTGGTTCTCCTTAACAGATGAAAGCTCATGCTTTTTAGATTAAGTACATTAGTTTTTATCCCCCAAACTTGTCAACAGATGCACAGACTGGCCTGATCATAATGCCTAGACTACGTTTATATCCACCTTTCCACAGGATCAGGCTGACTTCACATTCCCCTCTCCCACCCATAGACTCCAGTTGTCAGGGCTTGTTTTAAGTCATGTTGTGTTAGTCTGCTGTATTTGCAACAGAATGCTTTCTTGAGTGTGTTTGTACAGAACAATTAGGCCATCATCTTGGTTAAGATTACTCAAAATTAGCATGATACCAATAAACAAGGAAACCTGCTGTGTATTGCTCCAAGGAAAGCTAACTGACAAGCATTCTGCATTTGATCTCTGGTGCTCCCTCAAACAAGGTTGCCTTGGTTTATTCTGCCTTTTAAAAACAACAACAAAAAATGCCAAACAAAACCCCAAGAATGTAACATGCTGCAGTTTTGTATTAGTTGAGTTTTCTACAGGCTCCCTTTTGCTGAGTTGAAGGATAGAATAATAGAATCACTTAGGCTGGAAAAATACCTTTAAGATCTTTTAGTCCAACCATTAACTCTACTCTTCCAAGTCCAGCACTGAGCCATATTCCCAAGCACCACATCTAGATGACTTTTAAACACATCCAGGGATGGTGACTCAACCATCCTCCTGGGCAGCATGTTCCAATATCTGACAACCTTTTCAGTGAAAAAGTTCTTCCTAATGTCTAGTCTAAACCTCCCCTGGACGCGGCTCAAGGCCATTTCCTCTTGATGAGGGTGTGAGAAGTACTAGATGCATCCTACCAGCCAGGGAAGATGCTCATGTTGAGGCTTATCTGCTGCTGCCCCAGCCCTGGGGAGACACAGGGCTCAGTCTTCTGATAAAAGTCTGTGAAAAGCTGTCTTCAGAAAGTTCTTAGACTGGAAGTGAAGTGATAAAAGGCAGCTAAAGGCAGCCATCCAACAGGAGATAGTAAAAAGGACAGCAAATGCAATGCTGTATGTGTCTGTATTTTTGCCTTGTATCTCACATGGAGAAAAATTCTTCCCGGTTTTAAGACATGATAATTTAGGGAAAACACTACAAAGTTTCCTGTTAACTTGTGACTGTAAAATAAATATTCAAAGGAACAGGGAATATTCACTGTGAGGAGGAAATATTCATTGCTACTTCTCAGCTTGTGGGTCACTGTATCTCAGTGAAATCCAGTACATGAGGGAAGAGCTGACTGAAAGTATGGCAGACCGATGTTCTAGTGCAGTTTGCTACCAGGTCTTTGGTACCCTGACTCAAAGTTGAGCTTCAAGCTGCCTAAAGAATTAATACAGGATACTGGGGTAGTGGAGTTTCTTTTGTCTGCTACATTGATCCAGAATTTGCATCGGGGAAAAGGAGGTTATTCCTTCAGGTCCACTTGCAGCCCATATAAATCAGTCTTGCTGACATAAAGCATGATAAATATTGGAATAATTGCCAAAGTTACTTCACTGTTTTCTGCTGTTCTTGCATACTAAACTGCAACATGCCAAGATGAATGCATAAAAATGAATGCATAAATGAAAGCATCAATGAAAAGAGATGTTAGCTCTGCTGAAGCTATCAACCCCATGAACAGGGTACTTAAATTCTCAATAAGAAGGCACTCTCTATTTGCAAAATTACCTTGTCTTGTGTTTAAAAAAAAATGCACTCTAGCTGCACAGTTATAATTCTTGGTGGCTTTCCCTTCAAATGCACCTCTCTGTGGGCACAGCAAGTTAATAAACTATATAAAATAAGGCTTAACTACTGAGAAGAATTACAAGTTGGCTATTATGGTGAGGTTTATACACTTAATGTATTCATTCACAGTGTTGTCCAATGTACTGTTTGTCGCACAAACCCCTCCGACATTAATTCAGTCACATTTGCAGGGTGGGCAGTGCCACAGGGGCAGACTGTTGTGCCCAGCCATGGCTAAGCCACCTGGTTTATATTCACGTCCAGTCAAACCCAATCTGCTCCCAGTTTTGATCACTGTAAATTGATGCTGGAGGCTCCTCTTCTCCTGTCAGTGCTCATATATTTGATCCACAGCAGTATTACTGTGATCATGACTCTCTCCATCTGTAGATGAGGAGAATGGAATATACCCAATGCATAAATAACAGTACATGTTCACTTTTTGCTGGGTTGTTGGTTTTTTTTAAATGCTTTTGGAAGTGCTCTGCTTCCATTCAGAAGCATTTTGAACATGGCAAGGAGTGACTATCCTGGCAGGAGTATTTCCAAGCCTCAAACCTCTTGCTAAATGCTCAGTGTGAGAATAAAGCAGTGATTGAAATTATTATTATTGTATCACCTCTAGCTATATTTTTAAGCATTACACAGTGATTTAGCAGAAGGGTTCCCATTCTGCTAAGAAACACTTGAAACATTTCCTTGGTGTGTAGGCAAGTGACCTTTGGGACTCATCTGAGCATAAGACAAGGCACAAAAGCTAAGCCATAGCAGCAGGGAGCTGACAAGCTGGGAGGGCACACACTTAAACTAGTTTCACTTATTAAAAGAAAAATGTAAGCTGCTTTTCTACACCATGTACTGCACAGACAGAGTCCCATGATTACACGGTGTGCCAGTCTACCCTAATCTCCACCAGCAAAAGGAAATAGGTCAGCAGAACAATTAGGACCAAAGCAGTGTGTGGCCTCCTTAGTTTGAATTCCTTGGGTGACACCTGCGGATTACTTGAGCTTTAGACACAGATAATATGGGCTGTCACACAGTATAAAGAAAGGTACATCTGAGATACTTCCCAACAAACTTCCAAGCAAGTACCTGTCAGTTTGCTTCTTTTTACTGGCTATGATGTTCTTCACTACCTCTCACAAAAGAAAACAACTTGCTCTGTCTTTCATATTATTTATTCGCAGCCATGGGCAATGAAACCTAAAGGCATACTTATAGAGGTATTTATTTGGTCTTCATCTCAGATGAAGTAACAAATATTTGAATCTTATTACATTCCTGCTTCTAATACTGGAAGGAAGTAGAATATATATTTTCTTATAGACAAGGAGGAAGGCACTGGATTTTCGTGTCTTGAAGACAAGACAGTTGACAAACCACAAGAAGGCACAGGAGTGGA
This sequence comes from Apus apus, assembly GCF_020740795.1. NCBI lineage: Eukaryota > Metazoa > Chordata > Aves > Apodiformes > Apodidae > Apus > Apus apus. Next base: position 30,392,157 of record NC_067287.1, on the reverse strand, counting down.
GATAAAGAGTGATGACACAAAAGTAGCAAATAATGAGAAGCAGCAAGCTAGCAGATGGAGGAAAAACAAGCTGTTTTATAGCTAAAGACTAGCTAAGTCATTATAATTAGAGTGGGGAAGAAGACTTTGACAATCTCTTCATTAAAAAAAAGTCTCTGTATATCACCACTATTTCTTTTGCATATGGCAAAAACTGATGAGAAAAGAAAAGGAGAAAAGGAAATGTTTAGAGTGCTATTTAAACACTTTCTTTATATAAATGCATATTTAAAAATGCAAAAAGTGCTGATACAGTATTTAGGATAACTGAAGGTCCCTATCCCTGATAGTGTTAAAATAAGGAAAACAACTATAATTAGTTGGATCTATCTTCTGTTAAGCAAATAACTCAGAAGAAATGTTGATGCCTTCCAGACTGCCCCTCCTGATTAAGGGAGATTATTAAATGTTTTAGTGACTTCCGTTATACTGAAAGGGTTCATGGTTGCTGTGAAATGGATCTCCATATAGAATCCCTGAGTTCACTGAGGTTGATGAGCATACTAGCTGCCTGTCAGTGAGGCTAGGATGGAAAAAAGGCACTGTGCTCCTTTAATGCATGTGACAGATTAAACAAGAGAAGCTATTTGCCAAGGTACAGCTTGACAAGGCCTTTGTAGATGATGAGTCAGGTTTTGGAGGGTCAGGTACTCCCGGTTGCACTAGAACAGAGTCAATTATTCTTGCCTGAACTAGTTTCTGATCTAGGAGGCTAATAATCATTCTCATAAAAGGTCCAGCTGAGAGGTGACTTATATGCACAGCATTGAGAAGTGGCACACATGCCTTTCAGGTTGATGGTCTTGCCTGCTGTAAAGCATCAGTCAGGCCCTGAAGTGTGGATCTGCACAGAAGAGAGAGATAGGTAGGGTTAGCAACTGCCCCATTGATCTGTTGCTGTTAGAGACAATTTAAAATGTTTTGGAAATACGGAGAAGTAAAAGAAGGCTATGTCTGAAATAATAATTAAATTAAATAATGTGTGAGCAGAGAAATCAAGAGGGATCATCAGAGTAAATGGAGACCAACCAGAAATTTCCTTTAGAAGCTGTCACTTCAGCATGTCTTTACATGCACCAAAGACAAAGTGGAGTTAACTGCTTAATTACCTTTTATGATCTGGATACAAACCACTACCAATCCTTGCCTATTTGACCTGGCACTTTCATTTCTCATGTTTAAGCTGACAATACATGAGAACTGGCTTTTTCCCCTTTTTTTTTAGTATTGCCTAGACTCAAAATTCCCTGGCCATGAAAGGAAAAAGAAAGGTTTGCTGCCACCCAGAAAGCCTTTCCTACCTTTCAGAATGAGACTCTGTTAATTGATAAGAGGCAGAAGGTTGCAGAAGCTAACTAGTAATGCTTTCCCAGTTCGTTTAATCAGGAAAGGGTCATATTGCAGCTGAAATAAGATGTTCTTCTCATTAAGGCAGTGAATTTCAGACTAAGATTAAATTCTTGATGTAGGTACAGATTTGTCACAGAGGGCAAATAAATTGAAATTTCTGTTACCCCCCAGTGAATGGGATAATTATTTGTTCTCCAGACCTTTTTGTATTTCCCAATTAACCCATGCTTGTTTACACTGCAAGTTCTTGCAGAGAATGTCTGTGCCTGGCCAGCACACATCTATGATGTTGGAGCCTTAACATCATTTGGGACCGAGCTGTAAGAATGCTTTAGTATCTGTCAGCAGCAGAACATTTAAGCAAAATAAATGTTCCCAGCTATTCCTCATTTTATTTATAAGAGCCAAAGAACAACTTTTAGGATAATTACAGGAAAAAAGCAAGGGTATCGAACATAATCAGAAACGAAGATAATATTCTACCAATAAGTGATGTCCATGTTCTAGATTGTAACTGTAGCTATAACTGGCAGTACATGAAAGGAACACAAACCAATTCATTTTTAATCTGTTTCCTGTTAAATTGTTCCATTATTTTATGAAACCGTATTTTGTTATTGAATTAGACCAAGAAAAAGATAATGACAAGATAAAACAAATACACAGTTTCCACTTTGAGTTCAGTAATCTGACATCATCCAAGTAGCAAAAACCTAAAAATGCTTTTAAGGATGTCACAAAACTACTGATCTTACTACAGAAAGCAAAATCTTTCACTGCAGATCGAAATTCTCTGTCAAACCCAAAAGAAGGTAAATTTTCCTAATCAAAGTTACAAAATTATCTAATTAATTTTATAATTAACCTTGATGATTGAAATGAAGATGGGTGACCTTCACTGAGTTTGTTCAGTGTTTAGTTTCAGACTATAAGCAAATTCATTCCTGCTAATAAGGCCACTACTCCCAAATGTTGATGGAATAAAGTAGAAATTAATTAGTGCATGCAAATGAGAACACTTTTATTACACTGTATCATAGTTCCTAATTTATTTTTCCAAAACATAGAGCTATTTTTATATTAAATGTTGAGGATACTATGTCTTAGTCACATACAAACATTAGACTTCTATGAGAAAGACTATGTAAATAATCAAGTTTTCTAACAATATTATTAGTATTTACACTACATCTTTAAAACAAAGAATTCTCTAACTGTTGAACTACTGAATGATCCTAGTTGGAGTAAATTTTGCAGTACTTACTGCCTCAGATTTAGGTCATGTCCCCTCAAGTTGTCAAGTAAAAAAGCTGATTGATGTAGGATTGAGTAAAATAACAGTGTTTCATTAAATCTACAAAGCAGTGATCTTCTACATCTGCATACAAATCACTGCTTTCCACCTGGTAGGGCTAATAACCTGGAATAAGTTTTAAACTGTTTTATATTCCATGCTGTTGGCTTACCTGACAGGTGGAGAGCAGCTTCAGCTTTCCTGTTAAACTGACTGAAGGGGAGAAGCAGGCATTTTACTGGTTTAAATCCTCCTCAAACCACAAAGCTGGTAGCTTGTGTACTCTATCAGCTTAGTTTCATTCACAACACCTCAATGTCATTCACTTGAGCAAAGTTCTCTCAGCTAGTAATACCCAGAGAATAGGAAGTCGAATTTTATTCTTAGGTTACATAGTGATATTTTTGCTTTCTACACCAGTGTGTTTCATGCAAATACTTCAGAGTCTCTGAACCGTCTTTTAGGTAGAGAAATACAACTGTAAAGTAGCAGCTCACAGGGATTTGATCAACACACCAGGAGAACTTGCACATGATCAGATAGAGCGTATTTTATCATTACAATGGCCAGTTGGAATAGAGCACTTTTATAAGCAGACATAAACCAGGGAGGTTTTGCTGTTTCCTGAGAGTGGAACTGAACATTTTCTTTTTTTTTTTTTTCTTTCACATCCTGCTTGCCCATTACAATACCCACACTCAGAATTCATTACACTTCTTCTAATTCTCTAGTACAAGGGATCACAGACAAAAGCTGTATCACATCTGGTAGTACTGTGTCAAGAACCTGTGCAATTTTCTTGGTTAGACTACTCAGGGAATTATCTTGGCTCGTGCTATAGAAATTTAGAATTATCCTCTAGCTTTCTTAAAAATACTTTAAAATGATCTACCTACAGCAAACAGCTGGTTCCCAATGAGTGCCAGTTTCAATAAAAAATCTCTTCAACAGCCTGCAGTATATATTTCTGGTATCAAAACACCTATCTTTACTGAAGCAAATGCAGTACTTTTAATATATATGTCTGTTCATCACTGAAGGCTCATGTAATGAGAAAAAAGAAAGTACAGTGCATTCTACCCCATGCACAACAGCAATATCTATCCTATAAAGAATCTGGAGACTTGTTCTTTGCTTCAGTTTATAGTGTATTTTAGCTCCTTCTCTGTTATCTTTAGAAGAAAAGCTAAAACTGCATGATCAGGTTGTCAGAAGTAGTAAGAAACTTCTCAAGTCACAAAAACCATCCTTTGAAAACGGAATGGCTTGCTCCTTTCAGTGACTCCTTCCCGTAACACTTTGCAAGCCTCCTTGCCCCAGACTTTGTCAGATGGACAGCCCAGAATCCAGGAGTTGAGCACAGATTTCTGGTCCTCACACCCATGGCTGCCCAGGAACTGTCAGCAGCCTGTCTCCAGTCCAGTGGCACAGCTGGGAAGGAGGCAGAATGACCCTGATTTATTTTACTGGCAGAGTAATAACTCATAGTGACTAAGATGCCCTCATTAGCAAAATCTAAAAGAAGAGAAAGTGCAAAAGAGTTTAATGCTGCTTTGCTTTATTTTTAGCAGTGTTTTCAGTTTTTATCAATGTGTCATTCTCTAAAAAAAAATTGTAATACTCCAGCTGGATATTGAATATTTCCATATTCTGGAAATAATTAATTTTTTTCTCATTTATTTGTTGTGGAACTCAAAACAAACAAAAAAAATGCAGACCTCTGGAGATCTAAGGCTCGTGTTTTATAAGGACACAGCTCTAGGGTGTAATACAGAGCCAAGGAGGGCCTCACACCACCCACATGTGCAGTACTGCCCAAAGTTGTGACCCCTCATGGTGGCAAGGGTGACATGCTAACAAGGAGTGCCAGTCCCAACTTTCACCACCCAGCTTGTACCCCAGGCACCAGAAGCACTGCAGGAGATCTTCAGCTTGAGAGAAGCTCTGTGAAAGAAAGAGGAGCTCCCTTCTTCCATATCTGGGTATGCATGTCCACCCACCCAGCTGCAAACCCACCTGCCAGCATGGGTATTTATGACCCTCTATCATACAGCACAGGTGTGCCCCAGGACTCACTGGAACTTTCTGAACCACAGAACACTGCTCTGTAGCCTTTCTTCTCTGTACTTCTTTCCTTGGGCTGACAGAGAATATTCCATCTCTCTCTAAAGTAACATGAGTTTACCACCCTTCAGGGAGTATCTGCTCAGAGCTGTTCAGGAGATTGCCTTGTAGGAAGGAATAGCTACAACACCTGTACAAGCAGATCAGTCATCCTCTGGGGCTTCATTTTTTTCCTGAAGCTAAAGTCACTTGGGACTTGTGGGAGGCAAAAAATTCCCAGGTCTTGCCTTCTAGAAACATGTTTCAGGAGGATGTTTTTGCATTATAGTATTTTACTGTCTCAAGTCTAGCAACGAGCTAGCTTGGCCAATTGTGTCCCTGCTCTTGTTGACAGGGACTCATGATGTTGTTATTGATTTATGTGATTAGAAGGATTATCTCTGAGGGAGCCAATTACTTTGGCATTCATCTGAGGGGTTGCTGCAGAACTGGGTGTGACTTCTGACTTCAAAATAATGCTGATCAATGCCTTAAGATAATGTTACAGAAATTACTTGATCACACTAGTTAATTAACAGTTGGATATGACTGGGTAATCAGAATTAATGAAAAGGAGAAGCTGACTCTTTTATGTATCACACAAGAGTGAGAATTAAAGTTATCACTTAACTATCCAGTTTTAACTGCATACAGAATCATAATATGCAGATCTTGTATAAATACCCCTGTAAAAGAGGAGAACAAAAAGAACACAACAGAATGCAAACTAATCAAAAAACAGCTTTGTATAAGAAACTAACATCTGAATATTTTCAAAGACTCATTTTTCATTTTCTGAGATAGCATGTAGGGATTTCATCAGCTTTCCCAAGATTTATTTTCAAGTAAACCAAAACATTATTTATAGAAAACTTGATTTTGGTGAGCAAAAATTTTTCTAAGCATTTTGAAGACATCAATAAACATTCCAAATAAACATATGGATATGTTTCAATGCAAAAGATTAATTTTGAACATCGTCCAGCCTCTTGTAACAAAGTAGTGTAGGGGATTTTTAACCTCATCTGTTGAAGTTATGCATCAATTTGAGAAAATTGCTAAGAGCTTGAGAAATCATTACAATTTTACTGTTCTTTTATCAAAGTCAGCTTGTGATTTTCTTACCTTAACTGGAATGGTGGCAAAAATTTTAACGTATAAAGGAAATCAAGGACATGCTTCAAGAATGATGGCAAAAAATATGAACAAACAGCAAAGATGGGAGCCACTGATTATCCTTCCTTTATCATTAGCTGTGAAGGTGGATACTGTGCTCTTCCTATTTAGAACATTGCAAGAACGTTCACTGATTGCTGTAAGATTCTTGTAAAACAGTGTTTCATCAAAGACTGTTTGCATATTCCACAAAAAGAGTAACAGCAGATTTGCTTACAAACTGTGCAAAAGCACAAACTTACTGGAGTGGTAAGCACCAAGAGGTGCAATATGTTACAAACAGGATCACTTTCCCATCATCCTGTTAACATGCTCAAGCCAGGTCCCCATCTCATTCTTCTAGCAAAATTCATATTCTTGCAGCAGTGATATCATTTAACAGTTGTCACACAAATACACTGTCTATTTTTAAAATGAGAAGCCCTGTGATGCCTGAATCACAGGCCAGTGACCAATTGCAATAAATTCCAGCTATGCTATTTGTATCATACTAATCTGCAAAATGTTTGCATTGCAGGAGATACACAGACCCTATTTTTATCCCCCAATGATGGGTGGTAGTGGCAGCTAGTTCTTATTTGAAGAGTGTGCCATTAATTGGATTACTTGATTCAACCTCCAAAAGAAATTAAGTGTTTGGCAAGCTAATTTCATGTCAATACTAGCAAGTTTTTCTATCAGCTCTGTCACTGTTCACAGAATAAAATGAGTAAACACTTGCAACTTATTTGTGCACTATGTCAAATGAAAAATATCAAGCTAAGAAACATAAGAAGGCAACAAACATATTTCCAGTGACTAGTTCTATTTAACAGTTTAAAATATACATTAGTTTTTTGCAGTAAAGGGGTGATTTTGTTAAATTTTCTCCTTTTTTTTAATTTTTATTTTATTTCCACATAGCACAATTAAAAACAAGGCAGTTAAATATTACTGGGTAGATCCAGCCTTCAGATCTTGTAGCTGACATCTTCCCTATCTAATTTTGCTCATGTCTCCTGTAGCAAGAAGAAAAAAAGTTCTTGCAGCTTTCCAGCCTGTGCTGTTAGGTATGAAGTACAGATGCTGCTGGCAGTTAAACACCACATTTTGGATGCAGCTGCATCCAGTTTACAAGAGTCCCTTGTCACGCCTGACACATCTCTGAAGGGCAGAAAGCCACCTCACTGACTCTGACCCGTTTTGAGTCCCCAGTCAATAAGTAGAGGGATTATATGGCAGAGAGCAAAGTACTTCTGAATTAATCTTCCAGCACTTCTTAGTTCCACCCCTACACCGTCCAGCTCAGTATATCCCAAATATTAAATTATAAAGAAGGCAAAGAACAAGCAGAAGCATGATTTCATGTAAATATTTATATCTAGCACAACAGGCATGGGGCTGTCAGATGCTCTTCCAGTTCTGGTCTTAGTTGGATGCTTAATTGAAAACAATCAATGTAAAGCATAATTGTGCTCACTCTTCTTTCCGACAAATCACCCCAGTGAAGGAAAGGGCACAGATCTTGAACAAATCCATGTTTGGAACTTGGTGTATTCTGGAAGATGGTGTAACTGTGTCTTACTGGGACTGATTTATTTATGCAGGTCATTTGCAAGTTAAAATTCCCTGCCAGACTTGTTGCTTCCTTTCCAACTGACTTATTCTACTGAACTTCATCTATGTGTTGACATTGAAATAATATAAAAATACATTAATCTATCTCTTAACTTTTTAAGAAAAATTCCCAGAACATTTGGAAACTTATTTGCTTTTAATAAAATAGCTTGTTAAGTGGGGAAAAAATGGACGAGGCAGCAGGAGATAAATGGGGGAGTATGACAAATTTTAGAAATTGGTTACACCAAGATTTAATTTTTAATAGATAAATCATTAATCATTTACAGTGGATGTATCTGCACAAAATTTGATACATATTCATCTATATATCACAGGAATTGACTTGAGGCAAAAATATATAAATCATTGTTTATGAAAAGTCCAAGAAGGAATTACTTCCCGTAATTTAAAATTCATCTCAAGAGCAAAGAAATGGCATAAGAAAATTGTACAAGATTTCCTTTTCTGTACATACACAAATATTCATTCACTCATTTTTCTCCCCTCACTTGACATTTACTTTGTTCACATCCATGGTATGGCCAGCCCCTCTCTGTTGGAGAAGGAGGACATGAACCAAACAAGGTAACGGTGTAAGTTCCTGATCCATCATTCTTACAGATGTTGTTTCCATTTCCCATCAGGGTTTATATTTGCACGAAAAGGAATTGGTCTTCCACCTCAGCACAGTACTAATCATCCTAAATCCTTCACATCAATTGTTTTGGCTGTTCTCTTCCTATAGTACAGAGAGAACACAAATTTTGGGAGTGATTCTTTCCATTATCTGGAGTTTGGCCTTTACTGCTAAATACACTTGCCCATAACTGAGAAAAAGTTCTAGGAAATAAAAATTCTCCAGCCTCTGAGGGCAGCCTTATACCTGTGAGTGTAAACGGTGCCCCAGCTTGTTACTATCTCTGTCGATTGTGTCCACTTGCTTGGAGGGTTGCTAGGTGCAACAGTTGGAGGTGACAAACAGGTAGCAAGGTATTTCCAGGTCCATGCAGTACAACAGAAAAGCCGCCCAAAATCTGTCTCAAATAATTTTACATGCTCAGGTACACAACACATCCTCCCCATCAATCCCTGCATGTGCCTTACAATTCTCATAACATGTTGTTCAGGAATGGCAGACTTTCTAATACTTGCTGAATTGGTATTAAAAAATCGATTTAAATGCCTGCAAAGTGTTTAGAAAAAAAAATAAAATTCTATTTTAATATAAATGCAATTTTAGGATACATTAAGAGACACCAATAGTGTCTTTAGATGCAGTATACATGGATAAACAGTGAGGATTTAAATGAGATTACATGCTTATGCATCTTACAGCAACTACTAAAATGATAGTGGAGATACAGTCTACATAGATAATGTTTAGAGATGAAGGTCAGAATGTAGATAACATACATACATAAACATAGTAGGAAGATCAGAAGAATCACGTTATATCCAATTTTCTCCCAGCTAATGCACAAAAGTAGAAGTTGCATATAGAAGAAATAAATAAATAAATAAAAAAGACAAAACCCAAACCCTGCAGTTACACTGCTTGGGAAGAAGATCTGCTGGCAGCTCCATACAGCAGAGCCCTCTGACCAGGAGAGGATCAGAGGAAGGACTGGGTGCTGTAGTGCTCTGGCAAGGTGGGAGCCACAGCTCTCTGATCACAGCTCCCTTCCCTGCTTAGCACTTTCTGGCCTCTCCTGGCACTGAGGGGACAAAGCAGCAGGTTGTGTTCTTGCCATTGCTCTCCTTGCATCTTACTTTGTGTAAAAATGAAGCAGGAAAAGTTAAGAACACACAATACAATACACCTCCCACCTCCAACCTAACATACAGTCTAGCTTTAGGCAGCACTACCCCTCCAAGGCAGCACATTTGTGCAGGGCTTGAAAAAAGGTAGAAAATTTTCACCATACTACAAGCACTGTCCTCTTTTTCACTGTCTATCATAGTGCATTGTGGGCAGAAGTCCCTGGTTAAAAGTATATTTCTAGCATACATATGAAAGGAAATCCTTCCAGGAAGGGTGGTTCTTGACTTACCGTTTGAAAGAAAATGGAGAGTAACTGAAGCAAAGATAGGAGATACGTTGTGGATCGAAGCCGAGTTAGACGCAATTCACTGCAGGAGGCTTGAGGCTACCCCAAAGCACTGGCAGCAGAGGAGAGAATTTTAAAGTGCAAGCCTTAGCAGAATAAATTTCTTTTAAAAAAGACCTGGAAGTGAATAGGCAGAAAACCGATGTAAAAACCTGATTCACCAAGAGCCCAGGCTCAGAAATAAGCAGTTTGGTTTATATTTGCACACTTTCCTGCTCATGAAGACCAGGGAACACACTCATGTAACAGAGCTCATAAAAAGGAATTCAGGAACCTTCAGTTTTGGAGGAATTGTTTCAGAAAGTTGGAAGCACTGACTTACAGGCTTACTGTTGTCAAGGTGCCTTTTTCACTTGCAGGCTCTTCTCTCCACTGCCAGCAGTTGAAATGATATTCACTTCATGCTCTGAGCAGCAGCTCCAATTCCTCCAAGTCTTCTGGAGCTCCTGCACTTGGCCGATCTGCTTTGCATCCTCACCCCATTGTCTCTTGTCATCTCAGGCACGTGTGGGATGGTAGCTTGTGGAATTGTCTTTGGAGGAGGGAGACAAGTTTTTTCTCTTTGTATTATATGACAGCTTTTAGATGTAGATGGTGAGGATTTGCAGCATTACTTACCTCCTCTTCTGGGCTTATAAAATGTGACTAAAAGAGTAGTACTGTAGGCAAGGAGACTGGCAACTACTGTAGCCGTCCCGTAATATTTTGCATCAACACCTTACAAAAATTCCCCAATACTGAGAGCATGTTAGAGCAATGAATTCCAAGGTATTTCAGAGACCTTTTAGGACATTCATCCAGATGAGGCAGGGCCACATTCTGTGCCCACATGACCTGGCTTCTTTCTGCAGAAGACCCCAGTGCAGGGGACATGCCCGACTCATCGGACTGCAGCTAAGGTGCTATTTTCCCTTTTTGTAATATATTTTCTGAGATCGTGTCAGAGACATCTGGAAATACTGTTGTATGTTACAAAAAAAAACATATCATCACTCTTTTTTGCTTTTGGGGCAAAGAGGAACAGTGTTAAAATTTCACAAAGGAGTCACACAGCTCTCAGCAGTATTCCCCATCACATTACAAAAATTGATGTTTGTTAATTAGTAACTCAAAGATTGATGAATAGTCAATTGGAAATTCTTAGAAAAGAAGCTGGTGCCAAACTGAATGCCTCTGAGCTTCCTGACCATTAGAAATGACAGTTACCTAAATTCCTGTTTTACTTGCAACCTTTAACATCATACTGGGCAAATCCAAGGTAGCCTGAACTTTGTAGAACTTAAAATCTGAGTCCAAACCCAAATATCACAGCTTCTGCCTATCTCTGTTTCTTGTGAGTTTGAAGTCATCAGAGTTTGAGATAATTTTTAACAGCAGAGCCAAAATGAAGCTTCAGGGCTGGCCTTTGAAGGAAAGCAGATTAGGTCTGATTACAGCCAGTGGATACTGGCAGCAGCAGCAGCAATGAGAGACCATTGCAGCTCACAGCATCTGCTGGGACAGATAAAGCAAACTCACACAAAAAGGTGGGGAGAGAGGAAGAAGTAACAGTAAGAAAAGGATTAAAACCTAAGGATTAAAACTCTTTGCAGCAGCAAAGAAAGCCAGCAGGATACTGGGCTGAATCAACAAGGGCATCACCAGCAGAGATAAAGAAGCCATCATCCTGCTCTACTTGGTGCTTGTCAGACCACACCTGGGGTATTGTGTTCGGTTTTGGTCCCTGCTCTACAAAAAGGATGTTGACTGGAGAGGGTCCAGAGAAGGGCCACAGGGATGATCAGAGGACTGGAGGACCTGCTATATGAGGAGAGGCTAAGAAAACAGGATTTGTTCAGCCTTGAGAAAAGAAGGCTCTGGGGAGACCTTCTTACCATGTTCCAGTACTGAAAGGGTGGCTACCAAGAAGATGGAGACTCCCTATTTACAAGGAGTCACATAGAAAAGAGAAGGGGCACAAGTTGCTCCTGAGGAGATTCCAGTTGGACGCAAGAGATAAATTTTTCACCATGAGGACAATCAAACATTGGAATAGTGTCTCAAGAAAAGTGGTAGATTCCCACACACTGGGCAGTCCTAAGTCTCAGCTTGACAGGGTATTGAGCCACCTCATATAAACCGTAGTAGTATCTAGAAAGGTTGGACCAGATGACCCCTGAGGTAGTTTCCAACCTGGCATTATATTATTCTAAGCAGAAGTATATTTATACATGTAAGAATAATGCTTTCATATGCATACCCATATGAAAACTCACTGTAGTGTATTTAATAATTTTGTTAAAAGCTTTGAGGAGGTCAGTGCAAATCACAGAGCAGAGATTCAGTTGAGGAGAAAAGCTCATAGAAAAGGGAAACAGAAGAAAAGAGGGCATTTAACTTTTTGGGGAGGAATTCTGAAAAGAGCTGGCTAAGATAAGAGAACTAATGCAACCTGACTTCTTCATTTCTTATTAATGTGGAGCAAAAAGCGTAATGAGGATATGTGAGGGATTACAACAAACACATTGCAGGGGCAACTAGGAGAGAGAAAATCCCTGAATGACTTGCCAAGCAGATAAGGAGGCTTTGATATAAAAATAGCAATGAATATCAGCTACAGATGATCAGTACCTTTGTTCCTCTACCAAAGAAAAGCACGTCAAGTGAGGGCTGGTATTTCCAGTTTCATGTCTGATAACAGATCTACCTTGAAATGAGAATAAGGCACAGGGGCACAGATCACTTACAGCATTTTGCCAACACTTCCAGCCTTTATTTTAATACCCTGTACTTCTACCCGCTGCAGCTAGAAGAGAACTTTAGTTGTATATTCCTGATTTCATAATTTTGTGCACTTTTTAAACACGTATACATGTGCCAGCATATTTCACAGGCCTTTTGATATTTTATTATCTTTGTATGTGGGTGGTTTGGTTACAGCTATAGTTTGAAGTTCAAATTTGCCTCTCAGTTTTCCTATGTGAAAGTTAAAAATACAGTTATGAAACAGCTCCCACACATTTTTTTTTTCTGGGTTTCCAAAGCAGAAATCTCAAAAAAGGCACTTTTTGTCAAACTTTTGCATTATAAAAAAAAACCCGAAAAACAAAACCCAAACCAATCAGCTGTTAAATAAACATAAAGAGCTTCAAGGTCCACCAACCCTCGATATTTCTCCGTATCCCTGAAACATTAGCTGTGATGCCTGCCCTTTTAAAAATCTCTTGGGAGCTACAGGCATAGCAGCAAAAGGAATCATGACAGGTTGGATATTAACTCGGCACCTGTTGTTTTCAGCCCACTGTGGGCTTATGGTGCTTTCCATCTTATTGTGACTCTCATGAAAATGAGGAGATGGATCCCAAACAGAGCTTTGCTTTAAAAATCAAACATAAAATAAACTAGTTATTAAATGAGCATTTTCATCGGACATACTGAAAACATGTATTAAAGTGTTACCTACAAATGCTCTTTCTTTCTTTATTTGGCGGTCTTGCAAAGCAGGACAGCATTTTCCTAATTCAGCTGGGTCATTGGTCAACAGCAGCAGCAAACACTACAACATAGCTCCTGAGAATTTGGCTATCTGGAGGATTTTTGAAATCACATCAGCTCTGCTGCACGTGTCAGCAAAGAGAGAAGGAGGCAGCATATTATTTGAGTATTTTGTTCTCTGTGTCTGAAAAACTTAGGAGGATTCTTAGATTCTTATATGGAAATTAATGGTTAAAAGTAATCCCAAAGCTCTCAAGTTTGAAGTGCTGTCATCAAGACTAGAAAGTGCTAAATGAAGCTGGCTGACTTTTAAAATTAACACCTTTTTAAAAGATGTAAAGTTGTGTAAGGGTTTTTCCAGGAAACCAGGTACAAACGGAAGGACCAGTCTGTGGCTGGGAGGGGTGGCACACCCCTGAGCCAGCTGGGCTGAGCTAGCTCAGGGCAGCCTAGCAAGCATTTTCTGCTGGTGCAGAACCATAGTAAATTATTACTTCTGTGCAACACAGGGCAGCAGGAAGAAAAGTGTAGTTTACTCAGTCAAATTGTCTCCCCACAATGATCTCCAGGCACATCGTGCCAAGTATAGTCCTTTATTACTGCAGTAACCTTGTGAAGAAGTTGAGCCTGTCATTGAAACAGTTAGACATTGAGAGAAAGGAACTAAAAAGAAAATTTTTTCCCAATTTCTGTGACTACAGGAATCTTGAGGTGCTGCCTTTAAGCAGACAGAAGTGTGATTTGCAGGTTACAGATGCTCCTTTTAATGATGCCAGCAGATCAGAGCTGAAGCAATAGCTGCAAATGAGTGGTTATAAGTGACCTGACACTGTTGATATGCTGTCCTTTTCCCAGAAGGCAGCTGTTCTGCTTCTTCTAAGGATAAGAAAGCTAGGGGCAATACTAAAATCAGTATTGATGGTGATAAGGTGGGGTTTTTTTAATCCACGCTGGCCAATACTAATAGGATTCTCAACCCGCCAAATGCTACAATGACAAAAGTTATTTAGATCTGTGTACTGATCTTTCCTCTATTCTTTTGGTTTAATTTTGCTGTGTTCATATTCTTAACCCTTTCCCCAGAGACAGCCTTTCTTTTCCTGCTTGGTGACTTCTCTTTTCTTTGCTTCCCCCTGACTTCCAGTTTCTTTTTACCACTGCTCTGTACCTAGTTTACTGACACCTTCTTTCTTTTTTTTCTTCTCTCCTCTCTTTTCCAGCCTGATAGGAGATAAGTGTTTGCCAGCTAGGCTGAACTGCTACAGTGTGTCTTTTCATTTGTGGGAGATATGAAATATTAAAACCAACATTTCCTTGCTTCACTCTCAGTAAGAGCTTAAAGGAGCTGTTACAAGGATTATTTTTCCTCTACTTACTGTTCAAGTAGGTCATTTAATCTAAGAACATTTAATTGTAAGGTTGTCAGCCATGATTTGATTTCTCATCTTCTTTTGTTCCAAGGTTACAAACCTTCCAATTCATTTATATTTATAAACAATGTTCCCACTATATTACATGCATGGATTATTAGGAACACCTCCCAGTAGAGTACTGCCAACTTTTTGTACATAATTAATTAAAAGCCTCAATGTTGCCTTTTATCAAACTTTCACAGAGGTTTAGCTTATCAGAAATCTCAAAATGAAGGAACTCTGTTTAGACCAAAGGGCCATCCAGCTTACCCAAGTAAGGAAGTTATTTTTATTTCATGGGATTTAAAAAAAAAAAAAAAAAAAAAGAAAAGAAAAGAAAAAAAAAGGATTAAAGCCAAAGTGGAAATCACCTAGGGCAGAATGTGGTTGCACTGATAACAGAATTATATTTCACAGTAAAAGGAGTCAAACCCTGGCTCTAATTAACAGTCCAGTTCTGATAAAATAAGTCAAAGGAGAAAACTGCTAGCCCAAAACTGTGATCTTACCTGCAAAAGAATTGAGGTGGGAGTAATAACTGACCCCTAACAGTTAAACTGCTCATAAATCATCCACAAGAGGGAAAAAGAGTGGAAATGCAAAGCTCTGCCTATCTGAGTGGCTGCTGCTCTTTACAAAAGCAAATTGAGCCTTTCAGCTTCAAATTAACTTGTAAAACTTTGAATTGTTGACCAGGTCAATCTCATGCAGGCCCGGTGCATGTGGAAGTCCACACATTATCCTCCTAATTTTGTACTTGCCACGTGCAGCATCTGTGAGTAGGCCTGGCATGGCTCCACAGCACTGGAAGTGAGCTGGGTAATATGGGAAACATACATTTTTACTTGTATGCCTTAAAAATAGTCCTTCTTTGTGTATTTCCTTGCCATCTTAACACACTCTGGATCTCTTAACTGCAAGCTCTGTGCCAGGGGAGATACCTTGGTGAACATGATTTATAAGCAGAAAATGTCCCTTTGCTTCAGACCATGGCTGGCATGTAACAAATAAGTGCAAAACTCTCAACAGCATGTTGCAGAGTTTTATAGCATTTCACTAAGACTTTTGGGGCAGGGTTTGTTGCCTGTAAGAGTGTCAGTATTTTGCATAAATGTTGCTGTGAAAGTTAAAATGTTTGGGGATCCTAAAGTGCTGATTCCCCTTCTTTCCTTTACCACAAATTACCCTTGAAACCAGGCTGTGCTGTAGGCAGGAGTGTGATGCACAGGGGAGATACTTCTCATGATTTTGTAAGTTAATGGACTGGACCCTTTCACAAAGGTGGATTATCTAGAATACAACTGATGGTTACATTCCCACCATTCACTCTGCTGGTCAGGAGATAATGTGGGCTTTGTATGAGATGAGGAAATCTTTGAGCCACACTGCCAGCTCTTATCATTTTTTACAGCAGATGAAAGTAATTTCCCAGGATCAACAACTTTCTGTTTTTCAAATGCTATAAAAAGCAGCTTTGCAGCATGGCTATCTGCCAAGGAGTTTTCCTTCTTCTGGTAGGTCACTGCTGGTGCAGCAGCACTTCAAGTGAACAGACAGTTTCTCTCGGGAGAAACTCAAGATTTAGTGTCTCAAATGCTTGGTTAAATGTTAGATTTAATTTGAAGCCTGAGATACTACAATTCAGAAGAAACTCTTGGCAAAGTTTTCATGATTGAACAAGAGGACATTGGTTTTACTAAATGGAGTTCTCTCATTCTGCTTGATCATAATTATCTTTGAAGAGTAATGGATTACCTAAAAAAAATTAAGAAAGCAAAGGCTAGCAGACTTTCTCCAAAGCCTCCTGTGGTACTAAAAGACAACCAAAGTTAAAGATCCTGTTGATGGAGTTTTTACTCTTATCTGCCCTCTTACCAGTTCCCAGAGCATTAATCTACTGTCTGTAACAAAGATAAATTCTCCTTCCCAGAGACTGAAACTGAATTTTTTATGTAGTAAGATAGGAATGCAAATATTATACCTTGCAGCATTCTGAATGAGTAATTTACTACATGAACCTTGAACACAATGGTGCATTTTATGTTGCACTTATCCTAAGATCACTGAATCATAGAATGGTTTGGTTTGGAAGGGACCTTAAAGATCATCTGGTTCCAATCCACCTGCAGGGACAGGGACACCTCCCACTAGAGGTTGCTCAAAGCCCCATCCAGTCTGACCTTGAACACTTCCAGGGAGTGTGCATCCACAACTTCTTTGAGACACCCCTGTGCTATCATGGATGGATGGCCGTGCCCAGAGAGTTGTGGTAAACGGCATCAAATGTAGTTGCTGGCCATTCACCAGTGGTGTCCCTCAGGGCCCAGTTTTGGGTCCCATCTCATTCAAAGTCTTTATCAATTATCTGGATGAGGAGACTGAGTGCAGCCTCAGTAAATTTACAAATGACACCAGATGGGGTGGGAATGTTGATCTGCTTGTGGGCAGGAAGGCTCTACACAGGGACCTGGACAGGGCGGGTCGGTGGGCCAAGGCCAGTTGCATGAGCCATGGCCAAGTTCCAGGTCCTGCATTTCAGTCACAACAACCCCAGGCAGCACTACAGGCTTGGGGAAGAGTGGCTAGAGAGGCCATGGGGGTGCTGGTTGACAGCTGGCTGAATATGAGCCAGCAGAGTGCCCAGGTGGCCAAAACAGCCAATGGCATCCTGGCCTGTATCAGGCATAGCATGGCCAGCAGGAGTAGGGAAATTATCATGCCCATGTACTTGGCCCTTGTGAGGCTGCACCTCCAGTACTGTGTTCAGTTCTGGGGCCCTCACTATAAGAAGGCTATTGAGTGGCTGGAGCATGCCCAGAGGAGAGTTACCAAGCTGGTGAAGGGTCTAGAGAACAAGTCATATGAGAGAACTGGGACTGGTCAGTTTGGAGAAGAGGAGACTGTGAGAACACCTCATTGCCCTCTACAACTACCTGAAAGGAGGTTGTAGTGAGGTGGGGGTTGGCCTCTTCTCCCAAATAAATAATGATAGGACCAGAGGAAATGGCCTGAAGTTGCAGCAGGGGAGGTTCAGATGGGATATCAGGAAGAATTTCTGTACTAAAAGAGTGGTCAGGCACTGGAACAGCCTGCCCAGTGAGGTGGTTGAGTCACCATCCCTGGAGTAATTCAAGAAACGTGTAGATGTGGCCCTTCAGGGCATGTTCTAGTAGCTAATGTAGTAGGGTTTGGGTTGTTTGGGGTTTTTTGTGGGTGTTTTCTGGTGGGCTGTGTGTGGTTGTGTTTGTTTGGGGTTTTTTTTGTGTCAACGGTTGGACTCAGTGATCTCAGGTTTGATCTCAGAGGTCCTTTCCAACCATGATGATTCTGTATGATTCTGTGTGATTCTGTGATCTTACTGCGACCTGTGTAATACCTTGCAGAAAATCTGTAAACCCATTTTCTTAAAGAAAAAATCATCGCCAGTAGTGTCTCCCAGGACACTTCCTATAAATAGTTAAAATTGCCCTGCTTTACTCAGTTTAATTATTTATTTGGAGAATAATTACTTTAGATGTCAGATCCATTATCATGGAAGTTGTCAGTGACCCTGAAACCAAAATGAGTGCTGTCTTCTTGAGATCAGTAACCTTAGCATTACAGACACTATTTTAATTGTTTTTCCATTGCAGAATCCATATAGAAGAAGAATGAAATGAGAATCCCAGACTGTCCTGAGATTTAGTTTAGAAGAGCTAACAAAACCTACAGATAACAAGAAGTGAAGGATTTCCCATTACAGATGCCTGCCTGTGCCTGTCAAAGTCTTGCAGAAAAGAATACATCTCTCAGCAGCAGCAGACCAGGTAAAAGAAACAGTATTAATGGAGACTTAGTATAAAATGTGAATATATTATCATAGAGTATCATTGTTAAAACCGGAGTCACTGAACTGGAATTAATTTCCCTCCATCAAAACCTAATCCTTTCAATCAAACATTTGTGCAGAGTAGATGCCTGTCAAGACCAAAACTGAACGTGCTTCTATTAATTAAAGAAAGGTAGAAGTTGTTTATTAAATATATTAAATATTCAATAGATTTCATGATAGTTTGCACACATCTGCTCAGTTCTGGGAAACATCAACCTTGCTCACCTCTCAGAAGGACAAAGAACATTTTCATTAAACATATTGTTGCTGTTAAACACTTTCACAATGCTCATGTCCTGTCACTGAATAGGAGAAAGTGTGGACTGGGTCAGATCAAAGATCTGTCCAAGCTGGTAAACTGTCTCCCGTGGCAGCAGAAGGCAGATGGCCAGGGGAGAGCTGAAGACTATGGCATGAACTCTGACACTTCACCTAACAGGCCTTTAACTGCCAATCATCCACAGCCCAGGGACTGCTGGAGCTGTATGGGGTTTCTTTGCTCTCAGTCACATCCATTGGATCCCCCTCCCACAACATGTCCAGTCTTCCCTTGAGCTATACAAGCCCTCAGTATTATTTTTATCCCAGGATGTTACATGACAGTGGATCCCATGCAGCCTCTCTGCACAAGAATTGGCAGTAATTGCATTCTGTCTCTGCAGATTTTCCAGTTGTGCCTATTTAACCATTACAGTCTTCATTTTTAATTCTGTACTTACTCTTCCTTGTCATATCCTATTCTATACATAGCATATTTGCACTCACATATTTATGCTTTATTATTGTGTTGCTTGGTTTTGTATTTTGGTGCTTATGAACTATGAGAGTCTGTATATTCCTGGAATACTAATTCAGAATTGCTATTAGAAGGGACCAGGTTGTACATGAAAATGCTTTGTTCCATGACCTAAAAGTAGCTCAGGCTTTTCCCTTTACCCAGAAGATCAACACTGTCACCATCACAATATTGTTCCTCAAGAGGAATGTTCCATGTCATGGAGAAGAAGAGGAATATTGTTAGGTAGAGTCTAAGGGGTTCACTTTTGTTACTCAGAAAAGAGTCTAGTATCTGTCCTCACCTGTGTAAGGTACAATCCCACACTTATCCTTTATCTCTAGTTCATTTTGGCAGATTTAAACATTTAAGGCCAGGTTTTGTGTCCACCAGAAGCCAGCTTTCTAATTTCTGAATATATAAAATGTTGTTGTTTTTTCAACCATCTTTCAAGGCTTACTATATTGGATTTGAAACCGTCTCTACTTCTCATCTACTATGTGCCACTTTTTTTAAATTGCAACCAAAATACCATCTGTGCTGAAATTTGCTACATGAGGTTTTTGCTTTGGATATCAACTATTTCTATAAAACATTGCTTAGAATCAATTAGTCGTTTTGGACATAAAGATAAACTAAACAAACAGTTACATATATCTTTCTATGCCTTTTTTCCTTTTGCTTTTATGGTATTTTGAGAAGCACCAGATTTGCTTGACGAATGGTTGCCTGTTTAATGACAACAGATAAAAATTCTTAACAGCAGTTGAGAAAAAATACAGAGTGAAAAATATATCGCTCTGCTTATCATCATCCTGAATGAAGGAAAATATCCTGAAGCTTAGACTAGTGATTAAGAAGGCTCATATTTCCTCCATCTGTTCACGAGGCTGGTGTCAGCTATGGGGTGACTGCCAGTGAGGATCCCAGGCCTATCAGCAAGGTGTGGTTGGTCTGGGGATGTAGAGACCCAGACCCCAAAGAAACTCCTGGTGCAAGGGTGGGAGCACAAGGTTGCTGACACAGCTGAGCCAAGGACAATGACTTTGGAAGGTAGCTTGGGATTTGGGGTTGTATTCAGGCAGGAAAACAAAATACAGAGGCTACAGAAAAGCTTTTTGTTTCGGTTTTTATGGGGGTTTTTTGGCTTTTTTTTTTTTTTAAATCAAAGTAGAGATTGTCTTTTCCCTCTGCTGTCAACCTAAATGTTCAAAAATCATAAATCAGGATCCCAAGCACAACAGGTCTGACTGTAGAAAGTAGGAACTTTAAAAAAAGCATTGGCCAATTTTGCCCCTCAACATCTTTACACGAAGGTTTCCAAGGCTTTGAGGGACACCAGCATTATATGTCTGAACTCCTGTAGCTGCAGCAGCTACAGACTTCACTGGAATTCATTTCTTTTTTTTCCTACACTTGCATTATTGCACCTACTGGGTCTTTAATCCCACACAGTGCCTTGACACCAGACTCCCAGGGACCGTGGGTGAAGCCGGATAGCTATTCCAGGGTCTGTGGGTTTCTCTGACCTTCACTGGGCTGAAAAATTAACCAAGGAATAGTCCTCCTTGCACCCCTGCCAAAAATACCTCCATGAACTCCATTTCAATATTTACTGTGTTGGTACCTGCTGCATGATGGATACTGGCAATATGTAAGATGTGGGGCTTTCAGCTGAGTAGTTAGGTTAGTCTCATTTAAGTATGGGTTGCTGCTAAGAAGGAAACTCCATTCTGCCACTTGCACCCAAATATGTAGAGCAGACCCTGTGCTAATGGAGGAAGCTGGACTATAGAAGTGGTCTGGTTAAAAAAGTGACCTGACAAAACAATACCAGCTAGTTTTCAACATAGGCTCCCTGAGGTGTTACCTCCCATAATCCTTCAACCACTAATGCCAGCACAAAGGAGAGGTCAGGGAGACAGTTAAATTGCCCTAACGGAAGCACAGATAAATTCTCTGAGGTCAGGGCTGTTTTTCTGCCATGCTTAGAGCCCAAGCTCTTTTTAACAAGGACCTAAATATGGGATGGGAAAATACGGATTTCACACTTTTTTCTTTCATGCTTTGTTGGTCAGATCTTCAGATTACAAACCCTTTAGGGCAGGGTTCACCCATCTTCCTGCCTCTGCAGAAAGGGCCTTACTTGGCTTTTCAAGTAAACCTGCTGGGTAACAGAAAAAACACAGAAAGAGAGGACAGAGCTACTGTCATTCCCAGCGGAGGCCCAAATGAATCTTGCTCTTCTTACACAAGTTATATAAAAATTAGCAACTGCACTTTGCACAACCGAGAACTAGAAATGGCCCTTATTGACACATAGCAAGGGTTATACACAGTGAATCTCAACATACACTTATAGCAACCACAGAGCATCCTTCTTGGCTAAATCAACTTAATCTCACTGCCCCTTGACAGAAAGTTTACACAGCCTGTAGGTCTCATGCATGCTGTTTTATCTCCTTTCTCCCTGTGTACATGCAGTTTGGACCTCTCATGTGAATTTTACAGGATTGCAGATCTTGGGGCATATCACTAAGAAATGAGGGATTTGAAAAGTAAAAGAACAAGCCTTGCTATGAGAGTACAACAGCTTATGTTCACTATTTAAGTCTTAAAAATGGCAAACAATTGCCTTGAGAAGGTAGAGTCCTAAAGGAAGCAAGCTCTGTAGGCCTGCTTTTACTAAACGCCAGGCAGAGATGTAATTTTAAGAAACTTTGTGTGTGTGTGTAATAAAATGGAATCTAACCTTAAAGGGGTTTGGGGTGGGGTGGGTTTCAGAGTCTCTTCCTGAAATCTCTTGGACAAAAGCTTTACTACAGTTGAGAAACAGTTTTATGAGAGCAGCTCAGATTGCCTAGCATGGACATGAATAATTGAAGAACGCAGTCATGGCAGTAATCCTCCTGGGGGGGCTTTTGTTATAAGCTGCTAAGAAGCAGGAGTGAAAGCAAGCTATAGCCCCAGCTGGGGGGTCCCTGTCTGCCCAGGAGCTCCCCCAGGCAGGAGCCAGGCTGTCCTTTGCTGCTGGTGTCCTCACTGCCTGCACAGCACAGTCAGTGTGCTCTACACACCCCAGCCTATGCAGCACAGGATACTTGGTGTACACCTTTTTTAGGCATGTACATAGATTTGTAATTCAGGACCAGAGCAAATTAGCAGAGGTCTTTTGGCATCAGTGAAAGGATACCAACACACCAAGGCTATATTTTTTAGTTACTTTTTTCTATATACCCTCTCTAAATTAAGATTGAAACTTTGATGTTATCTTTTGTAAAATAATTCAATAATGCAATATTTATTCAATAGTTGAAAAATAGTTTAGTAAATCTTTTGCATGAGAAACCTCACCAAGTGGCACTTACACACAAAAGCAGCACAGGGCAACATACCCGCATCTTTAATTTGCTTCTGCTACTGAGCAGGTTGGCTTGCCCCTGTGCTTTTCAGTTGCAGTAGCTTTGATTATAGTTTTCTTTATAAAAATAAATTCTGCATCTGACAGCATGGAACACATTTATTTCAAACATGGAAAACTGTAAAGAAATCTCCTGCTTGTATGTGAGAGATTGAATGAGAATATAACAAATTCAGCTGCACTATTATCTATACAAATTAAGTCAGAATTTCAGCTCCAGTGACCCTGTGGTCACAAAGATCAAAAATAACAACACAGAACAAGTTAAAAGAAAAGAGGTTTAGTCAGTCAGTTGTATATTGCTACCATACAACCTGCAGTTGTTGTATCTCCAAAACTAGTTTTCTAAAGACAGAAATAAGTGTTCCTCTAACATTGTTCAATAGTTTGCAAAACAGCTCACAATAATTGACATTGTTGTTTAACAGCACTAAGGGAAATATCTCTTCATTTAAAGATGAAGAACCCCTAAAATGGAAGAAAACAAAGAAAGTGTCAAAAATACAGGCATGATAAATTTGCTCTGGTCAACTTGGCATAGTCCTGCATGCAGAAAGTTGCTTTTAAGGGAGCTGTGGCCTAAGTTCAGCAGAATATAGGAATATTGACAGGAATATTATGGTATATATTCTAATATATATATGGTATATATTCTAATGTATGTGGAAAATGTGATTGGTGAACTAAACTAATAGAAATGTTCCTACTTTGAAAATTAGTAACACATCCATTATTGTTTGCTTTAGTTCATATATACCAAGTTATATCCCCTCTGGGTCTGGGCTGGTTTGTAGGACTCCCAGTAGACGTCTCTGTTTTGCAGTAGGGATTCCCAAACCCCAGAATGGATCAAAATCACATTTAGGTTCTTTCCAGGCTGTAAAGACACAGAGACATTACCCCACAACTTCACAAGTCATGGTGCTCCCTGCCCAAAAGGTGGTCAGTCCCCCAAGTCATGGAATACAACATAGCCATAAAAACTACCAAAATTAAGAATATCTAGATCAGCTATGAACACCAGAGTCTAGATCTCTCCTGCTATTCATATCAAACTTTTCACGTCATCTTATTAGGGGCTATGTGAGTATATAATGTAATTTAGAAGAGCTTTTCTGCTCATAAAGCTGAGCATCTCTAGAGGAGTTAATATTTGTTCCGGGGATCAACAGGCAATATAACTGAAATTAAAGATTACTTTTCATCTAAAAAATCCTTTCTAAACCTCATTGACTTAGTGCCCTATACATGATCTAGAATTTGGAACAAAAAGTGAGACCACAGAGCCATAGACTTCGGTGACAGAAAAGGACAGTTATTGGAGAGTGTTATTCAGTTTGATCCTACTCACAGTATATCTCAATTTCACACAGCATTTTAATCAAATAAATCCTTTATGAACATCCACTTCTACTTATTCTAATGCATCCCAGGACTGAGAAACTTGTATGATAGAAAGTGGGTCCTAGCTATTACAGTAATTCTCTCTACATAACATAACATTCAGAGAAACATATTTCAAGAATCACTGAGTTAAAGAAAGGAGGACACAGATGCAGTCACTAGACATTTATTAACTTTTCTTGGGTAATAACAGTTAGTTGCAAAAACAGGTTACAAAGAAGATAATTTTTCAGAGCCAGATGAAGCAGGTACACAGGCTGTATTTTTAAGGATGTGTATTCTGAATAGCAAATATTTTCAAAGACTCTAGGTCCTTCCTCTAGACAAATACAAAAAAATTGTTAAAATCAGTTTGATTTCTGCAAGGACTTTAGATTGAGAAGAAATTCAATACAGGTCTGCTTTCTAAATTTGCTTCTATGCAAGCTTGTGTTTCAAAGAATTAATATACTGTGCCAAAAGATCTATAATAAAATGAGAACAGTATCTCAGGAAGTCTCATGTTCCTTTGCAAGGCTAATCTGTACAGTTTTTTAGGGAGATATGCTACCCAGACCTCCTCAGACCATGATCCCCTATTAAGTCAAAAGGAAGGAAGCAAGCATCAGAGGTAGAATAGTGTTCTCATTACAATTTAACTGTTTCACGTATTTGTTTTGTGACAACTTCTGCAGTCCAAATCTGAATGAGGGCAGTACAACTCCCTGTGCGTTTAGAATGTGTTGTTTAGAAATGTGGTAAATAAGACAAACAGTTCAGAAGCATAGTTCTAGATGAGGGCAATTGCAGAGCAAGTCACTGGAAATCTGCATGGCAAGGGTAGGTGGTAACTATCACAAAGGATTTAGAGTCACAGTAACAAGAAGTGACACCAACATCCCTTCCCTGCCAGACAACACAGGAAATATCAGGATATTTTTTAGAGTATGTATATTTGGCTTATATCTAGAAAATAATTTTTATATATAATTAAATGGGGCAGGGATCGTCACTAGAAACCTAGCCAGCAGGATTTTTTTTCTGGGATTAGTTCTCAGAAGAGGAACATTCCAAACCATTAAATTAGGTGAAAATTCATTGTGTGGAAGGAAGGATGGCTGGATTTGTCAAGGCCCATATAACACTGTGAACATGACTGCAGTCCCTGAATGCCTACCCAGGGATGAAAAAAAGTTATTGAGTTTACAAAAAACATCCATCTCTCAGCAAAAGCAAATACCACAAGAACTGTTCTATTCCATGATTCACTGTTGAATGTTTTAATTCAGGTGGGCTCAGGGCTCTCTGTTGTCACTCTTTTGACAACCCTTTACACATGTGCTTAAATTGACACTGAGCCAAAGATTAGTTCCAGCAAAGTCCTGCAATATCCTTAACTGTAGGATCAAAAAACTTCAACTGTCTTCAAGAGAGAGAGATCAGAGACTGAAGGATCAAGCTTCATAGTAAGTAGGGTCAAGCAGAAAGTTTCCAACCCACAATATAAGCACTGTTTTGTGTTATATAGCACTGCAGTTCTCTGAAGGACTATTCTCTCTCCAGCATGGCAGTTTCTCTTTTTTTCTTAATGGCCATTATCAGATCATAACTTTACACTGAAGTTGTTTATAAATGTTCCCTATGACATTTCCTTTATTTTTTCATCAAGCAATTTTTTCAACATGAAACAGGATATTTACTGTTCATATATAAGGCAATGAACCTGCAAAATCAGCCTTTATAAACTCTGAAAACCTTCCCAACAAGCAAAATTACAAACTGTGATGGACATTCATGAATCATTCCATATCATTCATCATAATTCCTGAAGTTTCAGTAATTCCTGGAGAAAGGCATAAATGTACCTCACATCTGAAGAAGCCAGCAAGTTGGCCTGCTCTCTAGGCATAAAATAAATATGATGTTATCTTCCTTACTAAAGAGATGCAGGTTTTGCATGTGCACACAGCAGAAAATCACTGTCACTCAAAATATGGGGATATTCTTCTAGCCAGCCCTCCAGGCATCCATTTTGGTTTTAGAATGGGCAAATGTTCAGTTCTGGCCCCACTGAACTCAAGGGACACCATTCTGTCTGAAGCTCAGGCAGCGTTATGTGTATGTCTTTCGATCTACCGCTGAATTTGAGCAACCAGGAGAGGAGTGCAGATTAGATTTCCAGGGAACTGAGAGGTCACCAGTGTCTGGGCCAGTGCTGGCCAGGACTCTTTGAAGAGGAGACCTGCAGCAAAGTAGGATTTACTAAATTGTAATAGCTTGGAGAATCACAGAGACAACATATACCTGTAAGAACCTATATTAAAAAAAAAAAGAAAAAAAAAATAATAAAAAAGAAGATGTCAGAAGCTTTTCTTTTGAAGCTGGTGAGCTGGTAAAAAATAAACAGACAAATCAAGCCTTTTCCGTGAAGCCTGGTGCTACACAAGGATCTGCGTTCCCTGCAAACACTAAAGCAAGCTTGACATCCTGTGGCCAAAGCCAGCATGGAATGAATCTCCCTTTGAAAACCTGGGTTTACTCACTCATGAGATAATCCTGCTCCCTTGGGCCTATATTGTCCTTTGAGATGAGTGTGACAATCTTGTGAGAAGTGAGGAAGTATTCTGGAAAAAAAAGATACAAATGTGCACACTAAATATTTCTGGCAGGGCATAACTAGAGAGCTATTTCATATGAAAGGCTGAGGGGCATCATCAGAGGGTAAACACAGGATGTGTTTGTAGTCCAGAAAGTCTGTGGAGACTGTCTGCTTGAGATGACCACTGCCCTGGAAGAGGGATGCAAATAGAAATGGAAGACCAGTGACTGGAAAAGAAAAAAAAAAAAAAATTAGACCACAGAAAGACTAATTTTACCTGAGAGAAACAAGTGTGAGCTGAGATGTAAATATCTCTGAAAAGATTATTTAATCATAATCATAAGGTCTGTTTAAAAGTCTGCTGCTTCTTTTTCCAGCCCAGATTTCACAAAAGAAAGAAAGAAAGAAAAAAGCTGCCCTGAAAATATCTGTGATAACTGTTATGAAACAATCACACAGCTAACTTGGCTTATTGATGCAGAGACAATGCACCACATCAATAATTGTAAACTTTTGCAAATCTACACATGCACATAATTTGGAAGAACTCATCCTACAGCAAAGATAGCAGGGCAATTTGCTGGAGCTTAACATGTAGCAAATTATTTCTGTTGAAAGAGCAAGTTATAACAAAAGGGAAATATCTAGATTCATTGTTGAAGGTAAGATCCAGTGTTTCAGCTGCACAATACCTTGTGATGAGTTGTGTTTGCACAATTTACAGAAGATTTTCTTTGAACTTGCAAGATTGTTGGTATACTTTTAAAGAAGCTGATAGATTTCTTGCTAGGTTTTTTAAGAAAGTGTCTTTATTTACTCTAGTCTCCTTTTTCAGAGGAAACAAAATTAATAACTGTTATCCAGCATACTTTTTATATTAAACTATGGCAAGCTTTCCAGGTTAAACAAACAGCTTTTAAATCAGGGTACAGAATGGTCATTTTGGGTAAAATAACTGCTTTCAATATATAATTTTATTCAAATTATTCACACACTGTGAATTGCTTTCTGTTATCTTTGCTCAGGAGAGATATAAACCTCTTATCATTTTCTAATGGTAGTGTTTTGACTTTACAAGAAGTAAATGCTTTTATTTTTCACCTACTTTAGCTCTTTAAAAACACTCTCTTTTACTCTGTTAGAAAATGCAGCAGAAGGTTAAAAAGGAGATACAAATTCTAATCCTGAGGACACAAAGCAATGAAGCATTTTGAGGATTCAATTACTTCCTGTTTATTTTTTTATTATTATTTATTTCATTTCAGAATATTCTGGTTTTGTTCATGTGCAGCCCAAAGCAAAATCCTAACTGGAAATTTTAACTGTTAGAATGAAAAGTTATTAACGATATGCTGAACTCTATTCCAGCTCTTCATAAAAATAGGTTTTAACTCTAAACATAGAATTAATGTAGCTGATAATAATGTATAAGCCTGGTTTTGGATTCAAAGTAGAATTTCCAGGGTATGAAATAAAAAAATAAATAGTGAATTTCACAGATTTATTTTCTAAATAATTCCAAGAAAATAACTCCCATGCTGTTATCTCACATAGCCATTCTTCTAACTATAAACCTCACTTCAGCTGATACAATTTCACTCCATGCCTGAAATTCCCAAAACCTTCAATGACAATTCATTAGACCAAGAGCATGACCAATTGTCTATTTAACATAATCTGTGCTACACCCAAATAAAAATGAAGTTTACAGCCACTTCTGTTCAACAATGCTGCCTCAGGAACAAAGACCTCTGGGATTTTACTTGTGTTCATAAGGGAAATAAGAGAACAGCACAACTCTTCATGCTCAGTTTATTCATTGAAGAAGGTGTCATCAACCCAGACACCATACATTCAATAGAGAATTAATCTACACAAAAGCGTGCCATGTATATTAACTAGAGATGGAGAGCAACCCCAGAGGTAACAACATGTTAGTGCAGGCGATGCCTGCCTGTTTCTAAGGCTTTTTCACTTATATTTTTAACTTCATCCATATTAGAAACTTATGTGCACGTCCTCACTACTACCTTTACAATTGAAGGCAAGGAGGAGTAGGGAAGCCAATGAAAACAGGTGGCTCTTGTCCTACCCAGCAATACTCAGGCACTGACCCACTAGCCTGGGGAACGCGGAACTATTTCAGCCCTCTGTCCTGGCCTGAGCTGTTGTAGTTGCTGACCCTGAGTCAAACCATGACACCCTCCTTACTTAGAGAAGAGCTTCAGCTATGCAGATGAATAAGCAGAGCACTGTTGAGAGCCTGGGTTTCCTGAGCAGGTGTGCAAACACACAAGCACATGGTCTTCGCTTAGCAAAGCTAGTCAGTGACAATTATAATCAGAGTGGAGATGTGTCACTCCAAATCTGTGAGCTGTTGTTCATCAATACTTGCACTAGGAAGCGTTAGATTATTCTTCAAGACGCTGAATGTTCCTGTTGATTGAAACTATTTAAGGATGTCAAATCAAGGCTTTTCTCTATGCTGTACCACACCTGTTCAATTTCTATTTCACTGTTATCGCAACTGCAACAAAATAAGCACTTCCTGCACAGACGGCCCCACTAACGCTTCCAAAGATGAGAATTTGTTTTGCAAACTAGCTTGACTTGTGGAGTAAAAATCTCCAGGGTAGTTATACATGATTTTCAAATATAGTTATAGCCACCTTAGAACGAAACTTTTAATGGCATTTAGTAAAAAATTTAGGTAAAATTAGATCTTTAAGAAGCAGCCTGGCATCAAACACATTGTTTAGATATCTAATTGTGTGCAGCAGAGCTCCCAAGTCCCCCCACTCCCACAGGTGCTGGCAGTTGTATCATCTGTTAAGCTCTCTGGAGCTGCCAGAAGACCCCTGATGGGTCTGTCTTTGTTAGGTCAAACTGGGTGATGCTGAGACTGATTTCTGGTCTTAACCCCTACTGAGGAACAGAAAGGCCAGCAGATAGAATGGCACCTGGTTTTGGCAAGCAATGAGGGGATTGCTGGGGTGGGACCCTCTGTTGACAAACAGGATCCCCAGCCAATGGGGTGTCTTGGCCCAGGGAGATGAACGAATGAATGACCACAGGTCAGCTCTGACTTAGTCTATAAAAGAGCGTCTCCACCAAGAAAGCACTGATTGAGTTTTCCCTTGGAGTAGTGTGTCTGCTGGAGGTCAGGATGCTACCAAAGGAAACTTCTTGAGATTGAGTCATGTCCTCTTTGGTGAGTGATGTATTTCTTTTAGCTATATCTTTGAGTGAGTTTTGTCCCTGTTGGGCAAGTGCCTCTGGGTACCTGAGGGGCAGGCTTTCCCTTTTGAGTGAGTGTGTGTATATGAGATTATTATCATTATCCATGTTAAGGTGATCTGTGTTAAGACTAGTCAAAAAAGCTTAGGAATTCTTAAGTAATTGTGGTGTAGTGCATTAATATTCCCAACTGACATCCAAATCTGTGGTATTGTTTATTATTATGATTTATTAGATGGCTAAATAGTGTTGCTTGGCATAAGTATTCATTCTTAGTCCCCTCCTGTGTGTTTGTGGGTGCCTTGGTCACACCACAAAAGCCACGTTTTCAAAAAGGACTAAATCCTGTTGCATGTCAATGTCATTTCTGCTGTCATGACATTAACATTTCCTTTAAAATGTTAATCCAGCCTTCCATACTGAGCATGTTTAGGTCACTGACATTGGTTGGCAGTGTTACCTTTGCAAAATGTGACACAGAGCCATACACTGACAGTTGGCTTTCTCATCCCAAACCTACCTTCAGGATAAAACCTGTATGAGAAACAACTGTTGGACAATTCAGCTGCTAAAATTAGGACTAAAGGAAGTGAAATGGATTGAAGGGTCTGTTTTGGGGAGCAATCCACTTGCAACTCTGATGCTTATGGCTTATGCATTTTCTGTAGGTGTACAAAATACTATTAAGGCATAATCCAGCCTGTGCCTGTTTAGAGACTCCTGGCTTTATCCATGCATGGATTGTATTGTGTAAATGAACACCTAGCTTGTTTTTGTACCCTGGCTGGATGACTGAAGTTCTATAATTAGATTGGTGATCACATGCAGTGTGATACTTCTCCAGATGCATATTGAGGTCTGCATATATTTATGCAATAAAACACAACACTGGGGGGGGGGGCGGGGAATCAATAGAAGCTTAGGAACAAGGAAGAATCTGGGCTGGGACTTAACTGAATCATTGCTGTACTAGTAGATATCTTCCAGCAGGTGGAATCTTGCTATTATATCATATCCAAATTACAGCTGGAATTGTTTCATGGTCTGACATCTGGACTGTAACAGGATAACCTCTAATACCATGTTGGACATCATTTCAGTGCAGGCTCAGAAGAAATTAGGAGCACAACTTACTGCAAAAAAATACGAGTAGTATTTGTTGGCTTATAGAATCGGAGTGAAGGGTGATTTAATTGCAGATTCAGAACACCAGCAGTGAAATCTTGTATTTAAAGTTGGCCCGTTTAGCTCTTTAACTGTCAGCTGTTGATTAATGTAGATATAAAACTTGGAAACATCTTTTTCTTAGAACACAAGTTGATGTTAGTTTGCATTTCAGTTTTTGGTTGTTTTCTGAAAGGAAGTAATTTCTAGAAGCCAAAGGATATTAATGGGAATGCTGAAATACAGCAGTTTTCAAAGCTTTCAGAATAGCCAGGATGAAAGGAAAGTTGTTTCAGACTGTAATTTAATTTGATAATAATATTCACCATGTTTTGGACAACTCTGTGACATTCAAGTACATTTTTTAAAATTAATAACCAATTACCTCCATTGTGCTTTACAGTATTTATATTTTCCCCAGCTACTAATACAGTTTTCTAATTGAACCACTGGGTTTCATATTCAAATCACTATTCTTAATTATTGACACAGGATGTTTCAGTAATAAATCAGCATCCTATTAGAAGTAAACAATCTGAACATATTCACAAATCAAGTTGATGACTCACCAGAAATTACTTCAATCTGCACAATTAGGACTGTTGAACTAAACATTTTGGGTTTTCCAGCAGTTGTCAGGTGAGCTCAACAGCAAACGTGGAAGATGCTTAAACAAACTGCTGTCTGAGTTAAGATCCTTTCAGGGTTCAGGCTCATGGTCATTAAGGCAAGAGGACACTTTGTATTTGCACAGGCACTAGATCAAGTCTTTACTCATAGATTTGGAGGAGGGAGAAGTCATCCTTGGTTGTTGAAAAAACTTTCAGTGGTGGACAATAAGGATCATGGCATAATTTTTCATCTGTGCCATGTTACAAGATACACTGAAAATAAACTAATGTGCTGTGGTTTTGCTGACTTGAATGCATCCCTTTCAAACTTGGCCTAAAAATAGAAGCATCATTAGGGGGAACTATTCTTCCTGCTGCTACACATGCAGAACCAGGTTACTGACTGACACACACAAACACAGTGTTTAGGGCATGCTATGCAGACAGAGGTTCTGCACAGCATTTAAGGTACTGCACATCTACTTTTCTAGAGAAATTAAGAGGTAGTAGGTGATGGACAGACAGGCTTCAACTCCAGAGAAGCAGACAAACTTGTAGAGCTCAGGTAAGCTGGAATAAAAGGGGAAAATGGGCCAGGATCATGCAGTTTTGCAGGTGCACATGGACCACCAGTTCCTGCTGCAGGTGAGGACCAGCAGTAAGGGCTTACACACAAGACACATGGTGAGGTCAAGCTCTCTATCCACTTACTATGACCAGAGCCTTGAAAAAACACTTGCTGTAGGTGATAAAACATCTCAAGGTCCTGTACTCCCTCATGTTACAGCTGAAGTCTCAGTAAGATGATACAGCAGAGCATTATGTACTGGGACTTGCACTGAAAACGAGTCTCTGAAATATGCAGAGCTTTGCGGTGTGTTTGTTCCTCTTACCACCTATTCTCTCTGCTATGAAACTGTTCTGCTCTCATTTGTGGTGATGTGAAATACAGAGATTGCACGTTTAGTACCCAGCCGCTTCACCTTGGCATGGCATTATGCAGAGCAGCTGAGGGCTAAGTGCTGCTGACACTCCCCCAATCTGTCCAGGACCCTGATGCAGCTGGAGTCTTGGCAGGTCAGCACTTTCACAGGCACTGGGAGATGCAAGATTTGATCTGCTTGTTCCAACTCAAATGGTAACATTTTCTCCCCACGTTTTCCAGTCATAAGTAATTATCCATGAAAAAATAATGAGATAGGTATCAGATTTCTCTCTCACTTCTACAATGTCTTGAAACAGCTTTTACATAGTCTTTTGGGGTTTTGCTATGTCTTCTCCTGCTCTTCCAACTGCTGCTTGACAACATAGATTACTGTGCACAATATGAGCTCCCAAGGATTGTTCATTTCAATAAATTTTAACCAGAGGCAAGTGTGCAATGTAATTGAAATGCAGTATTTTGATAGGGTAATTGTGGATTTGTTTTTTTGTTATGGCTGGAAGACTCAGTAGTGGTGAGACAATATGGCTTCGCCTTAAGTGGACCAAACAAGGCATATGCAAGAATTTGCAGGATTAAAGCCTTGTTGGTTTGGGGACTGTTGCAACATCGCCATTGTCAAAGAACACTCTTCATTGTTCACCTTATGCACCAGCTTCTATATATGGTTCCATCCCTGGCTGATATGGTATCAACACTGTTTAGGACTAAGAATAGGACATTAGTTCATAGCTAAAAATTGGGATGCATAAACAGTCCCCTGCATATGCGTGGCAATTTAATATGGCCTGGGGAAATTTCCAGCACCATTTGAAAATGCTTACTTAATTGGTTTCTCTTTTGTGATACAAGCTTTTTCCTTTGCATGACCTTTTTTTTATTTTTCATTTTTTTCATTCCACCTAATTAATGCCTTTTCCAGAGAAATCCTGGTTCTCCACTGCCACTTCCTTTCAGTATGTGACTTGCCTTTCAGGTATAGCCTGCAGTAAAAAATAACCAGAGTTCAAATGAGATAAAATAGCTGAGAAGGTTTGTTCTTACTTTTTTTTTTTTACTTTTTTCTCAATATATTTTCCTGTATTCAACTCATTCCCCATTTTATTTTTCACAGACTTTATTATCCACAGTCTCAAAATATCTTTTATATCTCCCTTCTGGGGAGATATAAACCTGGGGTTTATGGTACTGTATGTGCTAACTGAACCCCAAATAGGTGAATTGTACTCTCCAGGTTAGTTTGAGTTATGAGAGAGTGTCTGGCAGAGTCTCTCTCCCTCTCTCTCCTCTCCCTCACTTTTTATTAATCTTTGATAACCTTCTTTTTGATCTGCACACTACACCCTTCTAATTTATGGATGCTTTTAAAACTCTGGAATAGGATTACTTAATTTGATTCATGGAAGGCCATGAGCGCTTCAAATTAACCTTTTGCTTCCTTGGGAGGAAAAAAAAAATTACTTAGGGGATTTGGTTCACCTGTTGAGAAGGAAGCTGTCTCTTCTTATTTACTGAGATTGCCTCAGTACCGTGGAGATGACTCATGCATTCTCTGAAGGGCTTAGATGGCACTGTAAATTCACTGCTGGACACCGTGGACCTGGTCCAGAGCAAACTGAGGTCAAAAAAGTCATTCCCACTGACTCCAATGCCAAACCTACATCACTGTGCACTGAGTGCACTTTGTTCCTACAGAAATTAATGGAAGAAGATGGTGTTTAGTATATCAAAGAACCACCCAAAGGTGACACTGTCTTTTTTTATCTAGTAAAAACCAACAGCATGAAGTGACATCATCATGCCACTGGCAATTGTATCCTCTGACCTTGCCATATCTGTTTACAATATTTTTTTTAAAAAGGTGTTCAGAGAGTTGTGGTCAGTGTTCAAAGCACTTGTTATAGCCTGTTTTTCTACCAGCCCACCAAAGGAGCACAATATTTTAGGTGAGACATCACAAAGAAATTCTTCACCATGAAGGTAGTAAGGCACTGGAATAGGTTGCTTAGGGAGATTGTGTAAGCCCCATCCCTGGAGTTGTTCAAGGCCAGATTGGATGAGGCTTGTGCAGCCTGGTCTAGTGTGAGGTGTCCCTGCTCATAGCAGGGAGATTGGAATTTGATGATCTTAAAGGTCCCTTCCAACCTTAACCATTCTGTGATTCTATGATAATATTTGCAGACACCTCAGTAAAATTAAGAGTATCTCCCTAATGAAAAAGACACAAAGACCACTTGAAAGGAAAGCTTGCCTGGGATGACAAGTACAAAGGTCTACAGGGCTGATCTTCACTATGAGGCATGTGAACTTCTAAGAGTGTGAGAGGCTATTTTGTTGGGGTTACAGAAGAGAGCTAAGGAAAGTCTTCACACAACTATCATCAAATTGCTGAAAGAGTGAGTAAAACAAATATAAATTCAGTTCCTGATATAAACATCTGAATTGCAGTGAAAACACTTTCAAGGAGGGCTGAAGGTTTTCATCCCTGGCCATCAGACAGGAAGTGTCACACCATAGCACAGAGAAAGTAAGGGGTGAAAGAAGAGCAAATACTGAACTTTGTTTCTGCTTTTCTAATCACTTTACAAACAAGAACTTGGCAATTAGAAAACAAATGTAGAAACTGGGTTAGTATTAGTTTAACACTATTTTCCTTCTTTACAAGTTTCTCCTCTGTGCCCCTCAGTGTTCAGAGACAAAACGGATTTTTTAAATCTGGTCCACAACCCTGGTCTAATTACTTGACTACAAACTACATTACATAACTACTGTAATAAGCAGCACAATTGTATTGTTCAAGTACTGTTAGTGTGCATTTTACAAGTCTGCAAGAAATGCCATGAACCTAGGCAGGCAGAAGTCTCCACACAATGCCACGTTGTGTGTACTCAGCAGGGCAGAACAGGGCAGTAGTGGCTCAGACCATCCATTTTCTGCTTCCAGTAGCACAGGTCACCACTTTATTAAAAAAAAAAATATTTAAAAAAAAATGCAGAAAGCTTGAAAAATGTCAGGATGAAGTTGCCTTTTCATCTTCACAGAAACCGCTTCCTGGCATTAAATTTGAGCATAACACCCTGCATGGCTTATCCTACTTCCTTGCTTTAGCTTATCTGCCTCTGTGCATCTTAATGAATCATGACTCAAAAATTGGCTTGGTCCATTTTACTTGTTCACTTGTAGCTATTGATAATACACAAGGCATATCTTCACCTCAAGTTTGCTTCAAGTCATGGTGCAGATTAGTCCTTCATACAAGACCATATATGATATTAAGGTTATCCTGTTTGAACACCATTTCTTTGCTGTTGATCTTGCAATGTGAGGGTGTTTTGCATGACGAGGTGCTTATTCAATAGGATTACAATAATAAAGTTACTCAGGCTTTGTACAATTCAAGCACAATTCACAATGCATTTTATTAGAGCCAACATTATAAAAAAGATGAGCATATATCATCTCATGTCCCTTCAGGAGGTGGGAACCCCAAGTGGTGTAGCACCAGTAGAACATGCAGACCTTGTCTGTAGAAAAGATTCTCTCTCCCCTTGCCATCATTTGACTTCTGTGATTTTCATACAAGAAACCAGCTCTACTCATAATTTCCACTGTGAGACAGAAATGATGTTCACATGATGAATTCTTGCTGTCCTCACAGATAAAGGCAAGCCCACGTAGGTTGGGCAATCATGTTATGGGGTGGGACCTGCCCCAGGCTCCTCTGGTGCAGTCAGATGGCTGGGTTTCTCCTGAGGCTGAGGGATTTATGCTGCACAAGACCCTTTTTCACATGAAGTGCTATTTGGGCCACAAAACCCAGCTTCCTCCCTTTTTTCCTCCCCTTTGTTTCTCTGCATAAGCCAAGAATCCTCATAAATCAATCTTCTCATGTTCTTCAAGAAATAATTCAAAGTGCCAAAGGGACTGAAGAAACAGCAATAACTATAGTGACATCAAAAGCCACGGTAGCACCTGGATCTGCAGTAGCAGCAAATCGTGTAAGATTTATAGGCATTACTGAGCCAATGCAGGCAGCACAGCTGAAGTTGTCAGCCTAGAGCAAAGCAAACTTACTGTGGCACTGGTGGAAGGTTTTCTTCAAGGTCAGTTGATCCCAAGGGTTCCAGAGATTAAGTCTGTAGTACACGTGTACATTGCTAGTTCTACGCTGCTCTTCTTTATCTCCCTACCAGCCTGGTGAGAATAACCAGTGTGTCAAGACATGTGAATGGATTATACACAGCCTTAAACTACCAAAACCTTCACTGCAGCCAAAAGCATAAAACCTCAGCATGGTGCAGAATTAATTTAGAAAGGAGAAGGAGTGAATTATTAGGATGGCCCATTTCACTCTGCATAATTAGAGTGACCACAATCCGAGGTGGTGTGTGCTTCTGGCACCTTTTCTACTTAGAGAAGTTCTTTACTATGCATCCCAGCTAGCAACATCAAGCTTAATGCCAGTGCAGTTAACCAAATGCAGCAGTGTTGAGATAGTTTCAATATTCACAGTCAGATGCTTAAAGAAGATGGATGAGTGTTTATTTGTTCCTTGCAATGATATAACATACCCAATGACTGGTATAAAAGTGTTTGGTTGTGGCTGACCTCTCCTACAAAATACTACATGACTATAGTTTATGGGGTAGCTGTAGTTCAACCTTATGAGTCACCAGTCATTCATTTTTTATGAACAACTGCTGTCTTTTCAGAAAATATTTCAGGAAATTGAAGAACATAGTCTCCCTTACAGTCAGCATGAGCAGGCAGTAGTGCTAGTCACACATAGTCTTATTTTACAGTAAAAAGACCACCAAGTAGGAAAGAATAACGTGAGTGTTGCCATGTGCAAACACAACTTCTCTGTCAGAATAATGGCAACCTGGGGACCAAATGCAAGGATTATATAAGTCTTCTAGATCTGCTGCAGTCCAGCATTAACACTTTCTTAGTACAGTGTGACATCATATATGGGTGTCACAACAGGAGAGAGAAAATAGCAAGGCAATAAGCTACTAGTGAGTTGAACTGCCTCTCTCTTTTATTTAATTTACATTTCACAATGAACTAGTTAAATCATCTTTTTGGGGGCTCATAAGCAGTGTACTTCAGTGCAAGCACAAGCAGAACAAAAAATGGACTCTGTTGCATTATTTACAGCTCTTTGCACAAGCCACTTTGCATGAGCATTTATTAATTGCCTGCAAAATCAGCAAAATATGTTCCTGTGTGTCAGCTCAGCATATATTGAACATAATTGCACATTTGAGCCACATGGTTGTTTATGTCACTTTGTAATCACACTAATAATTACCAGACAACCAAGAAATTCGATGAACAGTAAATGTAACATTTAATTACTTTATTAATTTCCATGTAACATGGAAGAAGGAGAATAACCAGCTTGATCTATAATTTCACTCCATTTGCAAACCCTATCTTTATGTGGATATATGGGAGAAATTATCAAAATACAGCACAGGAGATTCACAACCACAGCTCAGTGTTTGCTTGATGTTTTTTGTGTTGGCATCTCTCCTCCATGCAGCTTTGAAAATTTATCCTATAATGTCAAGCAGCTTCAAGGCATCCTGGACTTTGAAAATTAAAAGGAAAAGAAAAAAAATATTCTGCACTGAGATACAAATTCTACCTTCTGTCAGGAACTTACTGATTAGAAAACTCTTTATAGGTTAAGCCAACCATTACATTTTTATGTTGCTATATATATCAAAACATAAAAAATAAAACACTTTCTCCATAAAACCTTTCAAAACCATGAATACTAGCACAGTCCAGAGCTCCAGACAAAGTTGCAATTTGTTATTTATCTGTTTTTAAATTCTGCTATGGTATCTTTTTCTTTTATAATACTGGCAAGTTTCCTGCAGAAGTTTCTTTATCAGCAGTTGTTTTAAACTATATTCCTTCATGGTCCATGCTGTTCATAATGCTGAACCAGTCCTCAAGTACCGAGTATGTTTTAACAACAAAGTGTCTTGGTTTAGGGAGACACAACAAAATCTCTGCAGTTAGTGAGCATTTTAAAAGCATTTTAAAATTCAAATACATCCTTTTGACCCATGCCTGAATTCATGCTGAGCGTGTTTATTTTCACAAGGATTTTTTAATTCACTTGGTCTTCAGTAGCAAGGCTCAAAGCAAAGCTCAAGTTTTCAGTATCAAATTGTGCAAGCCAGTTGCATTCACCCTCAGAGGAGAGTATGAAATTCCAAATGTGAGTTTCCCCATCTGGAGTCTCTCCCATCTAGAACAAGAGTCCAAGAGTGAGCTATATTTATAGTCATTTTATGGGCTACCAGGAGAAGTGCATTTGAAACCTATGTTAACATTAAAATTGAGATGTAGCCTTGGATGTGCATAAGGCTGTTTTTCCTAGGAACTGCCACTGGATGTAATTGAGTATTATCAGAATGTGGCATCCTCCCTAGAACACAACATCTGCTGTCTCTGACCAGCCTATTAGGCAGAAATAACTATGCTGCAAAGCTACCACATAATGTGCTTGACTTCCTGTGACAACAGCAAAAGGTCTGGGCCAGTTCTCTCAGACAACAAGCTGAAATGGTCAAAGGATGCAAGAAAACCTTCATTTGTCCTGGCCTGTGAGACACTGGGAAGTAGATGATCTCTACTTTTTTGAAGTTGCACAGTGACACTCTTAAAAATGGAATATTTTATTGAAGTTGCTATTTAATTGTAGGGCAAATAGGAAAAGGTTAACTTCTTTTAAACTACAACTTAGTCCTAATGTGTAGGTAACTTAGGTCAGAGCTGAAGGCTTACCTGTATGCACCAGAAAAATGGCTCCAGATGAGCCTGGATCCTATCTATCTCATCTTTAAGTATTTTTAGCACATCTGGTTATTTATTTAAAAAATCATATTTCTTTTATAATTTGTATAAACTTTCAGATGTTCATTGACCATTGCCCACCTGGCTAGTCTACCAGAAGATAGAATAAGAAAGTAGTGAAATAGACTGAACATTAAAAAAGCTTTAGTGCAAAATGTAAATGCTTTGCTTTGTCCTTGATTTTTAATACTCATATCTTTCAGCTCATCTACTTTATTTATTAGACTTTCACCTTATCACTCACATTTACTCTGACACACAGAAGTTCTTAGTTCAGAGAGTAAATATAGTACAATGGAAAGGGTTATGAACATAAAAAAATGCATTAGAGAAAAATGTAAATGCTCAGATTTGTCCTTGATATTTAATCCTCGTATATCTCTCAATTCATCCACTGTATTTATTGGACCTTCACCTTATCCCTCACCCTTGCTTTGACAGTAAAAACTTAGTTCAAGAGGTAAGATTGCTTGTGCTGTGTACTGTACTCCTGCTGCAATTTTCACACTGACCGTGGGTTTTGTAGCTGGAAACACTACTTCTGAGAGAAGTTTTGAAAAGTTTGAGTTAAGTCATAGGTGCAGAAGTCTATATAATATCAGATTTTTCTTCTGTTTAGAGAAATTAAACAGTCATTTCTGTCTTAAAGTGTTGTAGTGGGAGCTTTACATGCTTGTTAGTGCTGCTACCAAGGAGGATCTTTGACTGTTTTCACTTATAACCTCAACAAAGGAAGTCATGGGTCTTATCTATTTTCAATCACATTACGTTTGACCACACTTATGCAAGTCAGCTTGGCTTCAGTGAACACCTTGAGTAATCAGGTGATGTCAGTTGTTTTGCTATATGTATTTCTATGTGCAAGAGCAATACTTTTTTTATTTTTTCCATCAAGTTCATAAGTAGTATGAAATACAGGCCTATGGAGTTTTAACAAGACAATCAACAGTCATAAATGAGACTTGAGTTGTCCTGGTCAGAGCTGTCCTAACAAACTACACCGTTCACCACTGTCTGGGGTAACTAGGATTTTGTAAGGTTACCAACAGTCATTCAGCTCAATTTAGATTTTAAGAACTAATTTTCAAAGTGCTTTGATAATGTATCTATAGATATTTCAGTGGTAGCCTAGAAGCAAAGCTTAAACAAAAATCCCTTTAGTTTCCCCCAACAGAGAAGGGTCTCTAGAAATGAAACATTTTATACCAAATACCAGTACTTTCTTTTTCCAAGGAAAAAGAAAAAGTAGTGAAAATATAATAATTTGTCTAAGATAGGGTGTTGAAATGTTGATAGAAATCTAACTTACATAATACAAAGATGAATGCAAAGGATTAAAATACCATATAATTTTAAAACCATTACAATGTGCCTGAGTGATTCTTTATTAGAGAGTCTCAAAAAAGCATGTAATTTCGTCTTGCGCAAATGCTGTAATCTCTCTGCTGGTTCTGCAAAAAATGGCATTTCAACCTCCTCTCTGAAAGTCTTTGATTTTGTGAGTTTCTGTCAGGTTGCTGTCATTACTTTAATGCATTTTGTGTGTATTGTAATAACATAAATGTTTTAATGCATTTCTTCTCAGATCATTTTGGACAGGTATCTCTAAATCAGTCTTGTGTAATGTTAGGTAAAGAAGTTATAATTGTACCAGTGAGAACTGTTGGCACTGAAGAAGCATTTATACTTTATTTTGTTCCTTTCTCTGTAGCAGACCTTGTAGTAATAGTCTTCTGAAAACCACTCCTAGTTCTATCTTTAGTTTGAGACTTTTAGAAAATACTTATGGGAGATAAATGAATTTGGAAAGTACAAGCTATAATGCATCATTCCCTCAAATTACTCGTAAACCATTCTTTTAAAACTCAGTAAGCCACATACAATGGTGGCAAGAGTTGTATTTTGAACAACTGGAAGCCATCATAGTGAATCTGTCAAGAGAGAGCCTCCAGTGAACATGGAGCTGCAAAGGAGAAACCTCATTGCTCCTTAAAGTGAGGCTGATTTCCTAGAATTATTAGAATAAGAATTTTTTTTTTTGGCAGGTAATATCATCATGCTTCATACAAAATTTATAACTCAGTATTTTGGAATTGACAGAATTTTATCTTTTTTATTAGATTCAGCATTTGAGAGGCTCACAGCCTGCTATTTTTTCTCATCAGCATCCAGACCTCTCCAT
Organism: Apus apus; assembly: GCF_020740795.1. Lineage (NCBI taxonomy): Eukaryota > Metazoa > Chordata > Aves > Apodiformes > Apodidae > Apus > Apus apus. Next base: position 30,350,540 of record NC_067287.1, on the reverse strand, counting down.
TGAGGTAGCTAGAATATGTCTACCATTGAGTAACAGAGCATGTTGCATGGAGGCATAACTTGGGACTTGAAAGCCAGTCATTCAGCACATGGCCATATTAACAGCAAACCTTTGTCACTATTTGGAAGCAAATATCACCATTGTAAGGGTTATTCCAGGGTCTTACACTCTTGTATATATATAAACATGATGACAGCCAGACAATATTTAACCTCCTGCCTTGTGCACATAGTTGAAGGAATAATAATAAATTAATGCATTCAAGAAGAATATCTTGAAATGCCATTATAGTCATCCACATGCCATTTTGTTTCCATGTGGAAACTACTTCTGTAAGTACACAATCATCCTGGTGAAGTAAATAGCTTATTCGTTAGAGGAAAATAAGTTGAAGCTTTTAGAATTCATCTGGGCATAATCTACTGATGGTAGCAAGAAAAACCAGGAAAAAGTAAATTTCCTACTTAGGCAAAACCTTCAGGCAATCACTTAATGGTATATCAAGTAATAACACTACCACTCTCCTCAAACAATAGAAAGGTTTACAAGTTTTCATATATTGGTTAAGACCCTTAAACCAGGTTGAAGACCTGAAGACACAGTTAGTGAGTTTCAGCCCTTTGGCAGTTCAGAAGCCTCTTATTCCTATGGCCACTATGTTCGGTCAAGTAATGAACTATTATCCAGTTTGAGTACTGGAATCAGGATATAGCCCACTGAATGGCTGATGCTCACCCACATCAGGTTCCTTCTGGTGGTTTTTTTTAATCACTTATTTGTGCAACCTCTTGAGTACTCCCTGAAAGGTTCTTGAGCTAATGCTGATCAATAACCATAAAAGGATTTTAAAAGGGATAATTTAACACTAGGACTCTCTCACAGCTGCCAGAGAAAGCCAACACACAGAGTCCACTGTTCAACCTGATCTAACCACAGTAATTAGACACTTCAAATGTGAGCCTTGTGCACATGGCTTCTTGCTCAGTAGACGGGTTTAGCCTTTGGCTTAACCTCTGGCTAAAATCGATCTGAAACAGCTGCCGTATTATCTTCCTGAGGATTGTCACTTAATTCCGCAGAATCATATTTCCTCTCATCAGGGATAAGCCATATAATTTTCAGGAAATGCCACTATTTGAAGCTCTGTTATTCTGACTTAAAAAGTTTTCTGATGTTGCCAAAGAAGTCTTTCTTTGCCTGGAGATTGGCAATATGTGATCAAAGAAATGGCCTTTTGGATCCACTGTTTAGTTCTGAGGTTTTGTTCTTACATTTTGCTCAGGTTTCCATGCACATCATTTAGGACAAGAGACTGGGCTTTGCTTCACTTGGCGCTTGGTTTATCTGAGCAAAAAGCTGCACTGTGGGCTCAAAAGGACTCTTATAAAATTCTCCTGGGCTAAGTGTACCAATCCTAAATATTGAAAGCTCGTTAGGAGATACCTGAGCAGCCAGAAAGAGGGAAACTTATCAGAAACCATAGTCAATATCAATGTGAGAAAGTCAAGAGAAAGAGAAAATGTTGCTCTGTTTGAGGCATTTATTGTTGTAAAATACTAGATTCCAGACTTGTAAGTCTCAGACTTAGCTGAAGGAGCCCAAAATAGCCTGTGAGATACACAAGTACAGGCATCTGCCCAGTGAATCAGATACTTTTAACATATAAATTGAGCAACTGATCTGATCACCAGAAAATTACGTTGAGAAGCAGGTAAAATATTATAAAAATACAAAATTTTAAAAACTGAGGGGAGCTAAAATACAGACTGCTGGCACTGTCTGTTTATTTAAGAAACAATTGTCAGTTACTGATTTATGGCTACAGACACAGAAAAAATTCCAAAATTTGTAGGTATTTATTTAAACCACTGCCACACTGAAAATCTCTTTTCTGCTATAGCTTGGGACAACACCTAAGTATGTGTGGGAGCACTGCATTTTCAGGGTATGAAAACTTGACCTGTCTTTTTTTTTTTTTTCCAAGTGTCAATATATCCTGATAATAAGACAAAAGCAACTAAGATTATAGACATGTAAGGCACCCATTAGTATTAGTTAAAAGCAAAAGCTTTCTAGCCTTTTTGACTCCAAGTTGTGTCTGTGCTTCCACAGCCAACAAACCTTCCTGTGGGGAAAATAAATCCCCCTGTACCAATGCCCTGAGTACCTTTATGTATGTTGACAAATCACTGACAGTTTATCCTAGAACAAAGTCATGAGCCTTGGCATGGTCCTGTCTTTCGTAAGTTGTAGCACAGAACTGCCCAGAGCAGTCTCATGTAAGCATGTATTTTCAGTCTTCTTGAGAATATGGAAGAACTTTTCTTCACACATTAAACTATTGACATTGGCAGAAATCCACAATGAAAATTGGAGCACAAAAGAGAGGTGTTTCATAAAATTATGAGTTATTTAAAATGGGGAGTTACAGTGCTAAATACTTTTCAACATTAATTACAGAAGCTGTTACCAGGCTTATTCTATAAATATCCACCTTCTTCTCTAGAAGTAACAAGAGCACTTTCTGTGATCCCGTTATCACAGTGAAACAGGAATTCTCATAGTTTTGCATTGTTAAATGTATTTCAATAGAGATTTGCCTAAAATACAGAGTATTTACAGTGCTGAAGACCAGAAGAGGCTTTTTCTTTTTTATGATGGCATAATGCATCTGAAGTAGTGTAATTATGGCAATGTTTTATTGATTTGACCACCTCTTAGTAGCCAGAAGTGGGTGTAGTCATATCCCTTGGACCACTTAGCCAAAAGAGAACAAAGTTTGGGAATCTCCGCATGCATTTAAAGTAAGATTTTTCTGATTGTTTGGGGCATTTCTTGAGCCAAATTTAACAATTTGGTATGAAGAAGAGGAAGCTGAGCTCTGCACAGGTGCAAGGACCCAGAAGCAGAACCAGAATACCAGTACACAAAAGCAACCCTTATGTTGGCGTCAGACCACAGCCAGGGCTCTGAATTATCTATCTGGAGTGAGTTTTCTTGTATTTCCCTATTTTTCTTTGCAGCCTTGGGTGGTTCAACTAACATTTGAATGTTCCCTCATTATGCATTGCTTTAAGGACTTTGTATTAGGGATTTGAAATTGTCTGGTCTTCTAATCAGTATAGGTCACACAGTATATTTCTGTTCTTTGATGATGAGATTGCTGATTAAACTTTGCATTCCCAGAGCAAACACTTGCAGTAATAAATCCTGTATCAGTCGTCTTCACTAATGTTGATGGAAAAATTTCCACTAGAAGTTTCCAGCTAGTAAAAAAAAAACAACACAAAACCCATGCATTTCTCAAAGCTCATGCAAAATGCAGCTTCTAATGGGCATCTTTGTCTTCTAGGCACATTAAGGTGACATCTTGGGGCATTTCAAAGGTTTTCTGTAAGACTCCTGGCTCTCACCATGTATTGGGAGATTCACTACCTTTTCAGGCTCAGTGTCTTACTTACAAGTTTGTTTCTAAACTATATATAACTACTATTATTAGGAAGTAACATTTATTTATTAGGCTGGAAGACAGGATAGACAACTTGTAACAATGTTATCTAATATCACATGAAAATTTTAATCAAAATATGCTTCAGGGGATGCTGTGGTAACAAGTATGTGATGGTAACCTGTGATCTTCATAATAAAGCTCCTTTTCATAATTCTGGGAGCCCAAATGACCAGTTTGTTCCATGAATTTCAATAATGTGGATATTAATGTTTTATTTGCTCTTGTCTTGTATTTGCAAGTCATCTGAGCATAAGCACAGAGAGGTGTTTTTAGCAAAATGAAATTGATGGATACTGGCAAGTGCAGTTTAAAAAATACAAAAAAAGTGTTAAGCTTACAGCAGGATTTTATGCTAGAAACTTTGGTGAGGCAGTCTAAGGTAAATTACTTGATAGCTGTCCTATTTTAGACTTCTAATAGAAGTGCTGTAGCCTGTATGTTGAGTATATTCTCAGTTTTCATTCTTGCTTCTGTGTAACCCATTCCATGTGATATATGTTGTTTGTAAATATCTTAGTATCTTGCTACCAATGAAAAAAAATTGCACAAGGGTGATTGGTCTAAAAATGTATAACCATCTCAGCTGGAAGACGTAATTCTTTCCCCTTCCCCATCATAAAAATCTTGCATTATCTTTCTTTACTTCAGTAAGTGCAGTAACTCTCATTGAGTTGGAGCAACCTATTTGAAAAAGTCATAATTAAAGAGCTGAACCCTTCCCACAATGCACTCTAAAAATGTCAAGAGATATTTCTGAACAGCTCATAATTGGACTTTCACATATTTCCTATGTCAGAAGTTTATGGCTAGCATAAAGCTCTTCTGCAGTAAATTTTTGCCAGAACTAATATCACAGTTTTGAAGCACAATAGTATAAATACAAGATCTGGTTTTTACTGTTTATTCTACTCTTCGTGTAGCACAGAGGGAGGGGAAAATCAGTTAAACTAATGTGATCTAATGGGAGGATATTTTGAGGTACAGAAAAAAGTCAGCATGAATTATGTTCTTAAGCCTCTTTATATCTTTTATAAGTTTTATTCTCAACATTTAACTTACTGGGAAAATGTTAATAGCAATACACTCTCTGAGAAACCTGCAGCTCTGGGATGTTTGACACAATCTTTCTGATTAGTATCAAAAACCTGTTTAGAGATCAAGGCATGTGCATACACTTGAAGATTAAATACCAGTTAAAAACAAGGTTAATTGCCATATCAGGCTTCTCGTGAGGTGGGAGAAAGAACCAGAGCACAACCATTTATTTTTTTCGTGAAGGGTTCACTTTTTAGGGATTTATTAGAATGGTGTACTCAGGTCACATATTGAAAGTACTTGTCTGGTGAGACTTCCATAGCTGACCGTTATTCAGACAGCTCCACAGAAAGCTCATTACTTTGAAAAAAAAATCAATTACTTTTTTCACAGTAGTGATTAAATATGGACTAAAAATATTAGAAAACAAAAAATGTGCAGGTTTTGAAACCCAATAAAGGAATTTCAATACTTTGTCACAGAAAACCTTCATATTGTTTCCTTTTCCCCTTTCTAACTATTATGCTTTCATGTAAATCTGTTATTTCCTTTTCTAAAGGGAGTTACTACGGATGTACTTGATAGTGTCTCTTCACATAAATTTTCCAAGGAATTTTAATTTTTCGAGCATTTCCATATGTTCAGATTAGAACTGTGTGAATATGATAGTTTTGTAGTTAATGTATAGTACCAAATATCAAAAAAACCCTATTCTAAATCAATGTCTGTTCTGATTTCTCCCTATCTGGATTATTATTTTTTTAAAAACTTTAGGCTGTAGATCCATGAAGGAAAACATTAGCAATTGCTCCCCAGGGTTTAATACAGTGCTTGACAGAAAGAGCATTTAATTCCCATAAGTGCAGAGCTGATTCAAAGAAATCCTGTAAATGATGAGCTGAAAAGGAAAAAGCATTTAACCGTGCAGAAATGGCATGTTTCATTGCTCCAACACCAAGAAATTCTGCTGCATAGTCTGGAGCTCCATCTCCTGGTGCTTGTCAAAGAACTAAAACTATTTCTAGGTGTCTTCTGATCTATACCTGGATACCTCAAAGCACCCAGCACCTGTATTGCAGGGGCAATTGCAAGATTCCTCACTGCACAGGGACTCCAGCTGTAGGTTTGGAAGCCCTGCAGGCAGGAAAACATAGCTTTGCAAAATGCTTTTTGGGGTCCCTCTGGACCCGCTGGGCCTGCTTCCCTGCTCCTTCATCATGAGCTATGCTTAACTAGCTTGATCCTGCCTTCAGTGAAAAACCTGGGGCTTTGTCTATATTGCCCTGCTCAGAAGTTTTGAGAAAAGTGAAGACTGCAATTATACAAAATCACTGTGCAAACAGAATAAAAATTATGCATTCTAACATATTTATTTGGTTCTCCAGTTGTGAGACACAGGGAGCTCTCATTTTAAGGGTCAAGTTATTGTCTGGGAAATAACTTCTCAGTTAAAGTAGAAACTTTTCATTTAAAACCTTTTTTTTTAAAAAAAAACATGTAAAAAATATGTAGGTATGTCTATATAATTCTATGTATCATTTTTACAAGAGATGCTAAAGTATTATTTATACTTGGCAAAATTTAATTTGGCTGGAGGAAATGCCATACAGATAGGTATACTAATCGTACAATAAAAAAGCTAATGTAATAAGTGAGGGAACAGATAAATCAAGGTTAGGATACCAGTTTGAGACAATGCATTATATGGTCATAATGGGAGGTTAAGTTATTGAATGTTGTCTGTGTGTCAGTCACAAAAACATCCATAATACGTAAGATACCTCAAATATTATATTTCAGGAATATTTCTGAAAGAAGAAAATTAGCACTACTGTGAATATTAATTATTTTATTAGAATCTTATTCTGTCATCTTGCTCTTAGATGTACCCATTCTTGTCATTTGTATTAATTTTTCTCCATTAATAGATTCAGAAGCAAACATCCACTCGTTTCTTAAGAAAGATCATGATACCAGCCATTTAGAATGACTTTGTCTCTATTAAAGTATTTACAAGTAAAGAAGCTATTTTATTCAGCCAATCAAAAATACCATGACTAAAGTACATTGCTACTGTTGCACAGTAGTTGGATCATTAATCTACTGGCTTCATTGAAGATACAGGCCTTTTATCAGCACTGCCAGTGCAAGTATAGTCAATCTAATAGTTAAGTTTACAACTTATTTATTTTTACTTTATTTCTTCACCATTTGAAGGCTTATAGGATTACACAGAAATCTAAATCTATTCAAAAGAGGACTCTCATGAAAGAAACAGAAGATATAATGCTGGATGGTGATTCCTTTGGGAATGAGTGGTAGCTCTGATCTGTATTTAATTTAAGCAACCGTCTCTCATGCACTTTTGACCAAGTTCGCATTGCTCTCCCCATTTCCTTTGCCGTCTGGCTGTTGGCAGTTGTTGAACCCAAGGGCTATTCTGTTATCCCACTGCCTGAGCAGCTTAAGCTGGTGTCTTCCAGATTTGTCCAACTATGGGAGCAGACCTTAACCTGCAAATTGGCATAGCTGTACTCAGCAGTTCTGTAAGGCAAGGTGCAGTCATTTCTCTATCAGAAGTTCCTCTTAAATTTAATTGCCCAACTAACACTTAACATGTTAATCATAAAGAGGAAATTATAAAATCTGGAAGGGAATATGAAGGAGAAAGAATAAAAACATGGCCAACTAATATTAAAGAGCTCTAGCAATTCTTGTTTAAGAGTAGGAGTAGCATATCTACTATTAAGTTTAATCACATGAAGTCTTGATCCTAAACAGATAAGAATTGATTTGGGACAATGAACTGCCTTTCTTGTGAATCATTATGCAGCGAATTCCAGTTATATATGTCTGTCCTCCCACAGGAAGCAGAAAATACTAGAAATTACTGGCATTATGTATGTGGCAATTCTCTTAGAGACTATTATTGGGACTCAAATTATTGCAGATTCTTATTACAAGGCCCATGGCTGATCAATAACAGGCTTTTATTAGTTCCCTTACTGACATGTCAATATATTAGACATGGCTGATGGTGTAACTTAAAACTTCCCAGGAATAACGCAGAAAATTTCCAAAGCACTGGTTTGAGTGGAAAATGTCAAGCAGCTGTGCTGTTCTGCTCTTTTCTTGCAGCAGTCTGATAATACTGTAATGAACTCTGGTCTTAAGCTCAGACCCCAGCAACACACAAACTCATTATAGTTCTTTAAGGTGAGTCTGTAATTCTGCCCAAACATTTCTCTAGACATTTGTCTTTCACTCTCCATGGATCACATTCAGTCCTAGTATCCACAGGTGAATATGACAGAGCATGCTGGTTGATCTGCATCAGATTTATTATGAAACCTTTTATGATGTTTTCAGTTTTGATAGTGGAATTATAATTATTTTTATAAGATAACTATTTCTCAGCATGTATTATTTTGCCTGTTGGTGCAGCCATCAGAGAACTGCAAGAGGTTTCATATTTCCAGCTGGAGATTTTCCACAGGCGTGCAATTGGCTGGACCTGGAGTTAATTAGGCTTGTATCCTTAAAAAGGAGAACAGAGGGATGACTCTCCCTTCTTGCTGAATGAGGTTCTGCTGGTTTGAGTTAGTGTAAGTTAGTGTAGCAGCTGTACAGCTACTCAGAAGACTTTGTGTGAGGCTTTCATGCTACTTAGAAAATGCAGGCTGGGCTGGATTAGTATTATCTTAGCTGTGCAGTGTGCTTTGCCAAGTGATCTGTCAGCTGTTCTTCAGCTGCTCAACCCCACTCACTGCTATAGCGGGCTAGTTGTGTTGTACCTGGTTCCTAGGACATACGTGCTTATTCTTGCAGTGGTAGCACATACTTAAGGATCCACAAAGATTATTACAATTAATGACTTTTTAAAATGAGCTAGTACTTCAAAAGACTAGACCCAAAGAGTTTTTAGGTATGTTTAATTCTGTGATTATTTTTGTAATTAATCTGAAATGCAAAATTAAACTGGGTGATCCCAAATGAAACCACCATTTTGCTAAACTTACTCTAGGTTGGAAAAAAAGAAGCTTCTCATAACAAACACTTCCTAAGTGCTTTCCTTATCCTCCTGATGTGCTTTTCCTGTGTTGATGAAAATTACTGTTGTTACACCATTAGAAATTTCAATAGCATATTCTCATTTTCTGTCATGTAATTAATGAAAATATTGACTGATACCTAATGCAAGGTCAGCTCTTCCACTAATAACTGCTCTGCAACCTAATTATTCCCAGGTTTTATGACTCATCATTAGCTTCCCATTAGCTAGAAACTTACCTTCCTTACTATCCTTGTGATGTTCTTCAGCTTAAGCCACACATCTCATGAGATACATTATTGGTTCCAATAGAAGAATTTGAAGACATCAGGTCTACCATTATCCCTAAACCCAGAGAACAGTTGCCTCCAAAGAAAGGCAGTAGCATGTTTTGCCACCACTGTCCTTGGTGAATCAATGGTGTACTTTGCTAATTATATTTCTGTGATTTTAATTAGTCATTCCTTCAAACTGTTTTAAACCTTCTATGATATTGAGTCAGACTTAACTGAATCCAGTTTGCACCTTAACTGCATTACTAGAGCTGGCTATCACTCCCAGTGTAGTGCTATGGCAAGTGCTACAGCTGTTGTCTAAAGGCAAATATATATTCATATTTGAACAGTTAAATTACAGTGTTGTGGGTTTTTGTAGATTATCTCTGAATCGCAGTGCCTAATGTTAACAAACTCATTGCAAAAATACTAGCTTGTAAGTTTTGAGCAGATAATTATATTATCTTCATCAACTACTATTGCTTTAGAACTAACTGTTGCTTTTAATCCTGTATTTAGTGCACTATAGCACACTGACAGGGCAAGCAACTTTTTTAAGGAACACCAGCATTATGTCCTTACTAAAGAAGCAGTAATGATTACAATAAGCAGTGGACTGGACTAAGAGACAGTGCTTGACAAGGAAATCTAACATGGTGTGTAAACTGGAGCCTCAGTTTCCCCATCGCAATGCAGCAGAGGACATGCAAACTGCATTCTTCAAGAAGTGCATAGAGATTCATTAATGTTACATATTAAAGGAAGTATTAACTTCTACTGGAGACTAGAGGCCAGATACATCCAAAGACCTTACTAAGTAAATCCAGTAAAAATCCCACAGAAGGTCTTAGAGTTCACTGCTTTGTGCATCCACACAGTGTGGTCAGTGCTGTTCTCTGAAAGTGACCTCCGAATCTTTTCATTATTAGAAAGTCAAATCACTCTTATTCAGCATTCCTAGAACTTAAGTCATGACATGACTCAATCTCATGAATATATCTGTTGATGCTAAAAAAATTCAAACCTTTCCTTCTTTTAGATGCAAACTTCCAATGTCAGATTTGGGAACAATCAAGAATATCCACTATGTGCAGTGTACCTGCAGGCTTAACACAACATGTTTGAGTTGTGCTTCTTGTTCCTGTTAAATTGGCCTTTTGAAGTCTAAGGGTTTGAGAGATTTGCATGTTAACTGCTAAACCCTTGTTATAGTGAAACCGATTTTTTTAAAGGCTTGAGGGAGATCGAAGATAAATTGAAAAGAACACCACTGAGTCCTTGTGCAAGTCATTCACCTTGTAGAGCTCTAGGCTGAGAGAGCTCAAATATCACTCTACATAACAAGCTTAAAAACACTAATTTAAATAACAAGCACAAAGTCCACTTGGGATCCACACTGAGGCATTTGTGGATTGTGCAGTCTGAACTCCATGCAACATTATTTGAAGAAAAAAAGAAGAGTAATTCCTTCTCTAAAGCGATAATTCAGGGATCAAGTCTCAAAAGCACTTGAACATTTCAAGGACTATTGCTATACCAAATTGTTCTTAAATACAAGTATTAAACTTTAAAAGGGACAGAGTAGTTTTTTTTCAAATTATTAGCTTCAAGTCTCACAAGGATGATAAATCTGTGCATATTCTTGTCACTTCAACTTTAGCAGGAGGTACAGTATTTGTGCTTTGAAGCTGAAAAGTTCATGCTTGCTAACTAGTGATGAAGAGGATGTCTAAACACTCAAATTATACACAAGAACAAAAACTGAAACTCCTATGTCTAATAGTGATCAAATAATAATATTTAGGAGAGTGTAACAGACAGATGCCATGGAAGAAAGACGTGATGTGAACCACTAAATACAATTACCACATGTGGCCAGTGAAGTCCTTTGGCACAGTTCTTTGGTAACTGTAATGCCACACAAGTACTGCTATAAATTTGTCCAGTCATCATAACTTTCTCAGCTATGGTGAAACACTGTAGTCAATCTTCAGTGGAAGTGTTTGCAGCTGGTCTGGACCCCTGTCCACATTTGTTACGATTAAAAAATTAGTGTTTTCAACAACATGGAAGAATATTTGCTGATTTTTTTTTTTTACAGAGCAACTTTGCATCAATGAACAAATTATGAGTAAAAATATTTAAATTCATGTTAGAAATTAAGTAATTTCACCCCGTCACCACCAGTTTTAAAGATTTTTTTTGATTCAACAAAAAAGGTAAGATGCTAATTTTACCCTAAAGTTAAGAAAAACATATATTGGAAATGGATCTTGTGTCTTCTAAGACAACAAATTTTAAAGAAGTCTCTCTTTTAAGTCAGCTGAGCTCAGTATTTTTTCTGGTTTTAACAGTTTTCCTTTCAATTCAAAATTTATTTTACAATTCTATTTTAGACCAGAATAGTACTCTTGTTCAAAAAACTAGGTCATATTAAAAAAAAAGTGATTAAGACCTTCAGAGGTATCTTAGCTCCTATGAAGATTTTTAGAAGTAATTATTTTAAATAGACATCTAAATACGTTTTTCTGGAATATCTTTAAGTTAGAGTTGGATGTCCCCTTTTTAGCTGTTTTGAAGATGATGAATTTTGCAAGAAATATATGCAGATGTAATGCAAGTATATGGCTTAAGGCAAAAGAAATGGGTAAGAAGTGAAACATCTGATTCTAAATACAGTTAGTTTCAGTACAGTGTAATTTTTTCTTATTAGTTTTTCAAGCTAGTTTTGAGCAAGTCCTACAATTCATGTACAGTCAAAGCACCCATTCAGTCGTGGGAACTTCGCCCACTTGCAGGAGTACAAGCTGCAGCACTTGGCCCAAAGAATTTAATATAGCTATAATGACTCATTATTGAATTTTTATTTGAATAACAACTGCTTATTAGGCGTATTAATCTCAGCTGATGAATGCAAAAACTGTTTAGTGAAAAGCTATTTTTCTTTACATTAGTATGCTATTATATTACTGAAAGGTTCAAAGAGACATCTAATTACAGTGTTGCTTTAAAAGTATTTAAGCATCAGTTTAAAATATCATTTGAAATATGCTTATGGACCTCCTGTAGTGTCATTAAAATGCAAAATTCTGTTTTCAGATTCATTCTTGTGATAGTTGCCTTTCAGTACTGAACAAATCCTTACAAAATCTGATTAATGTCAAGGATTAAATTGTTTCTTGTGAAACTGAGCAAGAAGATTCAAGAATTTCAGTGTGTGAAGAATGCATGTGTCTGCTGAGATTACTGATTGAAAATCAAAATTAGTGATACTCATTTACAAACAGGCAGTGAAGAATCCTGTTGCTGAATTGGCATTTATGGGGTGTTAATACTAAAAGCAGCTGGCCATGTTGTTTTCTGTTATTAGGTAAATAAAGATACTTAGCACTATCTGCAGCAAAAGTAAGTCAGCTTGTCATTTAACATCTTCAGATATTTGTCCACAAACTACTTCTATTTGCCTATAAGAAAATATCACAAGTATCTTTGTCATGCTCTAGTGTTTTAGTCACCTGTTCCTTGGGGATACTTGTTCCTCTATCATGTGCTTCCAGTGGTCTGCAGAGAACAGATAAGCAGTGTGTTTCACTCTTCAGAAATTCCTGCCAAGCTCTGTACACTTGACATGTGTGAAGAGAATGAAGCAAAGGTGTCTTTGGTGTATAATGTAACATGTTAAATGTCTAGCAAAATTCTGGTTGGTCAAAGACACAAGGAATTTCAATAAAAATGAGGCAGAGCCACAGACAGGCTCTGGATTATATGGATTATAAGATCTGAGTACTTTTCCAGTTAGTTTATACCACAAAGGAAGCATGATGTGGTAGAGCTGCTCATCTGCTGAACTTGATTGAACAGAAGCACTCTCAGTGACAGTTCTAGCCTCAGAGCAAATTTTCTGCCCTATAGCGAAGGCACATAATAACTATCCTTGCTGAACTATTAAAGTACAAGTTTTCAGTCTTGCACATATGCCAGGCATTAAGAAAGTCTGTTAGTTCTTTAGGGGCTCACTAAGCCCCTAAACTACTCCATTTACATCTTCCTGTTCTTAAACTTCAAGCTTACTTTCTTTTTTCTTTTTCTTTCTTGTTTTCCTTCTTTCATTCCTTTCCTTCCTTTATTTTTCACATTGGTGTTAATGTTATTAATCTTTCTGACTCACACTGTAATCCTGTCACTATGTTCTCTTTTCTGTCTTCTGTTTGTTTCTCATTTCTCATGAGAAGGAGGTCTCTATTGTCCATGTTCTAGCCTCAGGTTGTGTACCTGGGTGCCTCCAAGGTCAGTACATGCTGTGGTTGTACCAAACAGGGACAAAAGAGTTGCAGACAAGGAAGGAAGGCAGAAAAGCTGCAGGGCAGCTTGCGGAGAGTATTTTCAGTTAATGTTAATTAGCCATAAGCCTTCCCAGACTGCTTAGCCTAGGGACAGGTTATTGCTTTATTCCTTAATATCTCTTATCACGCTGTCACCTTCGTATAAGCAATGACTAAACTGCAAAAGTTCTGTGATTGTTACCTCTTTCACAAATTCTCCTTGATTAGCTTTGCTCCGTGCTCATTTTTTGCATATTTTTTTTTTCTACTGTAGTAGCATTGCTAACTTCTCCAATGTTCTGTTGATCTACCAGAATCAGGGTATCAGGGTTCTCTAGTAGGGCTATGGGTTGGTTGCTCCTTCTAAATGAAAAGCTATGATATGTCACTGCACTCATCCTTTATTTTGACTCCTTGTAGAGACAGTAACAGTGAGCCAGCCAAGCTTTGGGTGTGTTCGTAAGTCTTAAGAAACAGGACTTGTTTGGGGGACACTCACGTAGGAGGCAGGGAGAGTAGCCCTGGAGCACCACCTCTGCAGCAAGCCCTGTCTGCAAGTGAGGGGCATCGCTCTCAGCTCCACACATAAGATTTCTGACTCACACACTTTGCCCTGGTAGAATAGTCACAATACAAGGAAACACACAAAGGACTAAATATCACATGTGGAAATCTCAGAGTTGTCTTCTCCAGTCAAATAATAGCACAGTGGAAACACAGGTAATTGTCTGTGCTGGGGAGCTAAAGCAGAAACATTGGTAGTGATAACAGAAGTTGTGAACCAGTGCAGGAGGTTTTTGTTGTCCAGCATCTTTGGTGACCCTAGCACAGACATTCTGGATCCATCACTACTCATTAGCACTAAAACAAAATAAAATAAAATCAGGTCTAGGACATTGCAGCATCAATTTAAAAGTAAACTTCCTTAACTTGTGATGTAATTGCAGATTGGCTCTTGGGGTTTGTAATCATGTTACTGTATTACTAGACTTGGAGAGAGTTTCCTTAAATAAAAACTGAAAAGCACACACAAAATAAACAGAACCAAGAAACAAAATGTATGCAGCTTCCCACCTTCAGCAATGTCGTGGAATAAAAAAGTTAGAAGTTTTTAGTAATAGCATTATTGCTTTCCCAGTAAATAATTACTAGCCTCCAGCTCAAAGCTGTCAGCTAGGTGAAGGGCAATTGGTGTTAAGGCAGCTCTATGGCAGGTGCAGTGGGGAATCAGCGATCAGACTAAAATCACAGTTGCATTCTATTTTCTTGCCCCCAAAAGTATCCAGATACATTAATGTTCAACATTAAAAATTACCAGCTGCTAGCTTTCAAGAGATGAGACAATAATGGGATATAGCATAGCAAAATTTCAAAAGTATAGGTGTGTTTTCCATGTTTTCTTTGCAGAACTGGCATCGCTGATTCCTTGCCTTTTGTCTCCTAGTTCTGCTCTCAGTATAAAAGGACTCAGAAGGGAACAGTGAGAGACTTTCAGTCTCCTATAAAAATCTTAACCCAATCACAGTGCTAGTGTCTCCTTAGTCCCTACAGCAGGATCTAAGGGTCTCTTAGAGGTGATTATGGGCAACTCATCAACATGATACATGAGAAGAAGAGCAGTGTAGCAACAGGAGTCCTGGTCCCTGCTGCAAGACCTAAGCAGGCCTAGTGGCAGCTATCAGACTCTCTGCATGGGAACCCAGCAGGGGAATGGCAGCAGCTCTTAAACCCACCACAGGACATTAGAGATGAGTACTAAAAAATACTAGAAAATCGCACAGGAGTACTTAAATATTACTTGATCATTAACATAGTAATTAACATCAGTGCTGCTCCTGCCTGATGCCATAATTTGAGTTTTCAGCATTTTCATTATAATCAGTAGCAGTTACTTCCTGTGGTTCGTTGCCCATAAAATGTTCACCATGAGAAAAAAGAAAAGGGAGAGGAAGAGACTTTGCCATCATGGCAATTAACATCCACTGTGGTTCTTGTGCATCCCTGAGCTACAAATCACTCTGGTGGGTGCTTCAGTGAGCCACACAAGGCACATTTGTTCCTGGAAGCTTTTAATAGAGGCTTTTAACTAAGATTTTTAATGGAACATTTTCTGAGGAAGCAGGACACTTCTGAAGTATGCCTATGTCTATTTTTTTCCTCTTTTCACCAATACAATAAAGAGAAGGATCTGAATTTACCAGGTTATGTGGAACATGCAATAGTGCTTATACTATAAAGTAGACCCCAGCTACTGTGCACAATGTGTTTCCTGAGGAGGCTGTAATCTCTGACATAAGCATACAGAAGGTGAACTCAAGCTCTGCTGCCACCAAAATTAAACTTCAAAAAAGTTATCAGATATGAATTTATCTAACATGCTGTCACACATTTTGGAAATGGGAATGTAAATTATTATTTCTATCCACCAACTAGATTGTATGATTAATTAATGCATTACAAGAGAAAAAATATTTGACATTTTAAGTAAGATTGGGTGAATCTCAGTGCACTAGTTTTTATGGTTTTGATCTGAACTGGGCAAAGAATTACAACACTCAATCAACTTGAACTCTTTGTATTGATCTGCATAGAAGATTGGGGGGAAAAAAGATATATTGTCTCACTATAAGTTTTTTCCTGTTTTTATTTGCTTTGCAAGAGAGCAATATTTTTCTGAGAACAGACTGAGTGCAATGGCTCCATAAAACAGCCCAGGAGGTTTCTGCAGCACCATTAGAAGCATGTTCACTCTGCTCAGAAGCTACTGAGCAATATTGCTGAGGAAATGGATTCCCCTGGTATATTATTCCCATGGCTGCCATAATGAACCAGCACTTGAAATTCACTTGAAATAATTCTGTGCTGTGGTGACTATGATAAAAGTAGTTAGTGACTTTCTCCCCTAAAACATTCCTTGCCATGTGAGTGACTCCTTCAGAAATTAAACACCTTGGGAAATCACTTGAGATGAGATCATTTATATTAGGACTGTAATTGCTGTTTTTCAACCACAGGACACACAGTTTTTATTTATTTTTCCTTTCTTTGCCCTTCTCTCTCTCTTTTTTTTTTTCTTGCTGGGCTCCCATTTTTCATGAGCAGATTGAGGTTACCTTGAATTCATCTGTTAACTGAAATTACCCTCCAAGCTCTGAAAGGAGCTGTTGGACTTGCTGCAGATACGGGCCCTGGCACACAAGGAGATAATTTGGGAAGTAGCTGTGCAGCTCCTCCTGTGCTCCCTCACTTGCATAACATAGAAAAGAGGTGAGGGTGCAAAGTGTGCTTTCTCACCCATCCTCAGGGTTTAGCTGGCCCAGACTGCTTCAGAAGATTGGGTTGCTTTCATCTCCTTTGAAGAGAGTTTCAGTGACTAGAAAAAAGTATGTTAGCACAAAATGATGAGCCAAGCATGGAACAAGTTCTATCATCCCTTCCACAGGAAGACCAAGCTGATGAGAATTAACAGACCATTTATGCAATATCCTTTGAATACAAGCAATAGGGAACCTTCCTGAGAAAACGGAGGCATCTCCTCTCAAATCAATCCACACCATTGAACTGCTGTAACTGAGAATACCATTTGTTCCCAACTGTTTAACTTTGCCACATTTTGTACCACCTGCAATGACATTTCATTACTGCGGAGTGACAGCAGCAAAATCACCATGCAGCTATCAGCAGGAAAGGAAATTAGTGATGTTATGATTAACAAAACAGCTCTGACTTAGCCAATACTGAAAGAATACAGCCTCCAAAGGAATCGAGTACTGCAAGTACCAGGAGTGAAATATCAGCACCACCCTGTGGTTCCTTCTGTCTACTTTCTCTGCTTCGACCCCTCTGTGTGAGTCAAAAGTGATTGAATGGGGCCAGGCAAACTCAGAAAGAGGAGTATAATTTCCTTCTGGATTTTCTCTGATCCTCTTTCATATGGCCAATACTAAAAACTCAGCCTGCTGCCCTCCTGACATGAATTAAGTCCAAAAAGCTATTCAGAAAAGACAGGAAGTTTTGTGGGACTTGAGGCAATCCATAATTGGTGCCCTGGTTGTCTGCAGCCAGCATTCTGTCCTGTCTTCTTCATGTTTTAGCTCTTTAAATTGTTCCCACAGGGCAATGCAATCTGATAGCAAGCTTAAGGGAACACAACTGAAGTCTCATTGTAGTTTTGTCACAGTTTTTACGGATTTCCCTGTTTCTGTAATCTGTGATTCAGTTAATTAACTGGAGAATGGGTGTAAGTTTAGAAGAAAACCTCTCTGGAAATCAGCATATGCAACAAGTTCTGTCATAATTAGAGTGGCTTGGTTGTGCAAAGTACTACACAAATGCTATCGTTATTTTAGGAGAGTCTTTATTAAGGTATCAAATTAAGAATACAAGTTCTACTAGCTGTGTATCCTTATAGTATCATTTTCTTTGTTGCAGCAGATACTGATGTAATTGCAACTAAACTGATATACTCATGAAATCAGGAAATGTCATTCAAGAAGATGCTTACGATGAATCAAAAAATGTGAGGCTGCCTGTGCTTCCCTGTATACAGCTTGATAGCTAAAACAATCAACACAATACACACTGAGCTTCCATGCCAAACTTTTTTATTAATAAAGAAGAAAAATCCCTATATATATATATCACTAAAATAAATGCAGACATTCATTTTCTTTTCACATGAACAAGTCCTCCAAGGATTTGGCAAATTTGTGTATGAAACCTTTGACTGCATTTTCTACTTTTTCAGAAAATCAAAAAGTGACATATACATAGTAACAGATGGGATTTAACACTGCAAAATAAATAACCCTTTCCTTTTGTCTGGGTTTTATAATGAAATTCAAATAATAAATTTATCCAAAGTCTGCCCTAAGTTTTAGGGTGCATGTTATCATTTGTGGTACAGGGGGTTGGTACCAGCTTCATACTGATTGACTGAAACATAATAGGAAGAACAATACAGGTGCACTCCAACAAAATGTCTCCTTCCAGCATTCACAAATGAACTGACAATGGCAAATGTCATCATTGGACCAGTTATCTTATCGAGCTGTCCTGAGAAATTCCCATGTCACCAAGTAAAAGGAAAAAGCAAGTATTAAACAGTGGCTAAGTGGGATCCCAGAACACCCTGTTCCTCACCATAAAGAATGGGGGAAGCTGTAGAAAGTAATCTTTCAAAACGTTTGGGTTTCTAGAATTACTTCCCACACTTTGAATTACCTCTAATTTGAGTGACTTCAGACTTTTGTGTTGGGGTAGGGTTGAGGGGTTTCTTCCCACAAGGGTAGAATGATAAGGAATCTGTGTAGGAGTCTGTTGGACTGAGTGATTAGCTTAATACTGCTGAAATCTTATTGTAATATTAATGATGTGCTATAGATGCCTAAGGTCCTGGATAAGCATAATTTATTATTTTAAATCTAAATAAGTAAATAAATACAAGAGTCATGTGAGAAGCTTCTTGCTTAATCTTATCAGCACTGTGGCATAACCACAGTCATACTAAAATTGAAATTTATATTCTTCTCACTTAAGAAACAAAACACATTGAATTTCTGATTTTTAAGCACTAAAGAACATCAAGATGATGAAACTTAATAGCAAAGCATATATTGCTACTCCACTAGTTTGCTAAGAGAGCAAAGAAGGGATTCAAGCCACCATATGGGAAATGCAACTATCACTTTCCCTGGATTGCAAGATAGATTACTGAATGAACATTTTAGATCTTGTTTGTACCCATCAAAACTAATAATGTCCTCTTTTTATTTTATTTACAGACTTTAGTCACTACTCATTTCTTCAGCATACTCCATATCAACTTGTAAAGTGTAGTTAAAAAAAAAAAATTGCAATCAATCTAGAAAAATAAATCCAGCTCAAGATTTATATTTTTTCCATGTTTTCTACTTTAAATTTGTGGAGAAAAATGTAAACAGATCAGGTTTTCCTCTGTTTAGGCAGAAAACAGTCACATTTCTTAAATGGTCTAATTCCCGAGTTTAAGCAAAGCCTAAAGAGCTGTGGAGGGCTCTCAAGAACTGTGACTTTCAGTTCCATTTCCTTGCTGTACTATTCAGCTTATTTCTTTTCTCCCTTCTTTCCTGCTACATGTTTCATGCAGTTAGGAATAGTGTCACATTCTTGCCCTGTACACACAACACTATGTCTACAGTGAGATCAGACTTTTGATTATGCTCAAGAGTTATGTTTTCTTTAACTATTTCACACATCTATGCATATGGTTACTGAGCTGGCTGAAACTCATTTCTGATAGGGATTATTTTTCTTTCTCTGGCCTTCATGGAAAGATGCAAGGAAGCAGCTTTAGATTGACTTTCAGAAAGGAGTCCTTCTGTTGAATTTAGCCAACAAGGTCGTAAAAGTTTGAATATGAGATGCTGCAGTGCAGTCAGATGGCCCATGCCAGATGAAAAGGTGGTGGGTGTTCCTTTTGATCTCGTGTGACTTTCAGCAGATACATAGTGTTTCTACTTGCCTATTTTCACTGGTACCTTCTGCCATTTATCAGGCCTACTTTTATAAACATGACACATAGTAACAGGTGAGATAACCTTTTCACAGTCTGAAATGTATTTGGAACTGAAAGGAATGCTTTTTATGCTTCAGATATGTTTGTGTTGATTCCCTCTGAACCTAAGAAAAACCCAAAACTAAAATGGCAGCCCAGACATATGGGAGCTGGGCTATACTCTTTAAAGAGTTTGTTTTACCACTGCTTATGCCTAAAACTCTGTAAGGATGTTGGTGTCCCTAAGATAGGTGCTGCACACTTACCAATGGTCTCCATTTCAGGTTTGGGATGTGGTGGTGAGAAAGCTCATACTCCCTTACCAGATTTAAATGACTCAAGTATAGCCACACACCAAGGACAGGGTGAAATCTGAGTCTTCTAACTGAAGTACATTCACTGCAGTAGTTGCAGATGTTTGCACTTTCAGAGAATGAAGGAATATTTCCTTCACAGAAAACAAGAGTCCACCCAACACTCTTATATTAAGCTGTAAGTCCAGCTCATGCCCATTGCTGCTGAACAGTGGCAAGGAGACACCAGGCTGTGTAAAGCAGGTGGGCTTTTGTTCCAGCTGGCTGCCACTTGCTCCAGGAGACACTGGGCAAGAAGTAGCTGAAGCACAATTCCCTTCAACTTGTACTCAGATCCACACTGTACCCCCAAAGGCAAATAGGACTGACAGTGCCTGTCCACGGGTAGTTCAGATTCCTTTAGATAAATGGAGATTTAAAAGAATGCCCTATTCCTCAACATAATTAAGCCAGCCCTACAATACTCTCAACTTTCAAAAAGTAAGACTCTGGGTTTTCCCAAAGCAGAAATTCTTCATTACCCAGAAATATATATAATGTCATGGTGGTAATATCCACTGGTATCCATCTACCTGAGATGTCCAAGCTCATCTCACATTGAGTAAAAAGAAGCAAAGAACGAATGCTTCACTTAGTTGTTTTCTTCTCAGCTAATTTTCCTTCAAATTTCATTTTCCACCCTTTTGGCATTGCAGAGAAGGATGTGTCAATGGACCAGAATTAAAAAGGTGACAAACTGTGAAAAATTAAAACTTCTAATTTAACAGATGAGCAACTGCAAATAACAAAATCTCAGCCAAACACAATTTTAATGAAAGGTGACATGCTAGAGATAGGAGGTTTTTTCCCCCCTCTCTTCATCAAGTAACAACGAATTACTTTAGGAAGCCATACAATAATGCTGAGAATGCAATAACAAATTCATATCCTGTGCTGTTAGTTTGGTTTGCTTGTTTGCTTTCTGAAACCATATATGACACTTCTTTTGTAATAGTATATTTTCTTCACACTAGATGTGTCAACATTTGTTCATGTCTGAACTAGCTCTCATTCTTATTACTATCAAGTATAGCTGAGTTTTCATTTCCTCAGTGGAACTTTACATTTTAGCCTTCTGAGTGAGAGGGAGATAGCTGGGCTTTCTGATGTTTTCTAGCTCCTTGTGACATTTCACATGTGGAGAACTGGTTGGATATATGTTGGCCACTTGCTTGTAATGCAATTTTCCAGTGTGATAAACATCAGAATTAAAACTAAACATGTATGTAAAGGAACATACTAAGCATGAAGTAACACTCCCTTACTCCTTTTAGTAAGGCTAAATCCAGGTTGATGATAAACACGAGTGGCTGCCCTGAAGTCAACAAGCCCGATTCAGAACCAATATAAAGCAAGAAAATTTTGCCGAAGTTAATGAGTAGCCATGCTGATTTAAGCCAGTTTGAGATTTTGGCCCAGTCAAATGCAATCTACCAATCTTAGAGATGAATGCAGTACTCTGAGTACACACAGCAATGAATCGAAACACCAGCAGAGTGCTAAAACCTACTTGAAAAGAAATAGCATTACCTCCTTTACTCAAAGGGTGTAAGTTAGATGAATGCATATGAATTTTATAGGTGATTCACCTAGTGTTGAAGCATCACTTGGCTACTTCTCTGAGGATCACATTGAAATAAGTTTTCAGCTGTATGCAATTAAAGTCAAGTGAGCACACACAGAGAGTGAATAACTTCATGTTACTTATTATCAAAAGACCGTGTTTACTACATAGCAGGTGATCACCACATGTAGCATTAGGAAGGCCTTAACCTAAAATACATTGTCATACATAAGATCACTGAAATAGCTCTCTTTGTCCTACTGTGCTTCTAAGTAAAAAAAAAAATAAAAAAAATCCAGATCCTCTAAATGAAATTTCCAACCCAGTGACTGGGAGTCTTCAAGGAATGAGAGCCAGCTCCCAGCATCACTTCCAGCTAGTAGTCTGGCATCTAATTTCCCCAACAGTTCATAACATGGATGGTATAAATTCCCCCAGATAGCAGAGTACCCTAATTTTTACCTACTCTTTGCTCATATACTTGAAAATAACTCATTTATTTCCATACCCATGACAGGCATCACAGTAAATCAACCTGTGGGAGGCTCTCATATGCATCTCTGCCTCACTGGGTATTAATGAGGTTTTTCATTTAACTTCCATTAGGGAATGATTTCATGAATTCAGCATATGGGACTTACTGATTAAATTGTTTACAAGTGACACTTTGGCTCTGCAAATGTAAAGTATATATGACAATGGGGGCTGTTTGCCCATGTAACCCATCTGTGATTAATTGCTGTGTATTTTGTGTAATAATCTGAATTTAAAGCAAATGCCATAACTTAGGTTCTTCCCCTCTAGCACATAATATGTATTATAGCATGAACTAGCTATGCCTTTTTAAACAGCAGCTAAGTTTAATCATAAATGAGTCTGTTTTATGCACATTTGGGGAAAAAGAACTTCACCAGTTGAAAACATTCTGAAATAAATAATGGAACTGGGTGGTAATTTTGCTCAGATTATACCTTGCAAATGAAAAACGAGGAAGTATTAGCAAGCAAATATTGGGAATTATTGGAAGAAGTAATTCAGATGCTTCCAGTGTAGGCAAAGGAAAAATATCACTTAGAACTTCAGATGAAGTCAAATGACAGTAATTCGTTCCACAGCAGGGGTCTGGAAGGTTATCTCATTGTGCTGACTTTTGATACAAACACAAATTAGAAAGAGCAAACACTTTCCCAAGTGTTTATCATCAACACATAAAAGAGAATTAATTATTTTGAGGACAACATGAGAGCATAGCAGTAATATTTTAATCAGCAAGATAAACAGCTGTCTTTGCACTGTGGGAAAATTAACATCAGGTTTTGGGGAGACATTGTGGAATGAGAAAATCTGAAAGATCTTTGGTTGTTCATGACAGATTTGTTCCAAGTTGGGGGCATAGTATAACAGAAAATATTAATGTGCTTGTTTGAGATTTTAGCACAAAGGTGAGGAAAATTGACAACATAGGCTAGAGGTCGTATTTTGAAGTACTCAAAAAGAGTTGGTAGGATGGAGATAGGTAACGAAGTGCCCAGTGATAAAGGCAAGCAAACACTTTTTTTTTTTAATAATGGAGGGAGCTGAAAAAAAAGTAATGCAACACAAAAAAGTTAGATTAACAAAAAAGGCAAGGTAGGGAAGTGATATTTCCAGCAGTATATGGGTAAACAAGAGCTGAAAAAAATTAGTTGAGTCAGCTGAAGGACTTTGCAACGGATGGATCAGGATTTAATGTGCTTCCTGATCTAAAGTGCGGAAGAAAATGAAGAAAGAGCAGTAGCTGGAGATCTGGGCAAAGACAAGGATGATTTCCTGGGTGGGAAAGAATATGAGAGTAAAATCATACTCACATTATCTAGAGACAAAGGCTGAGATGAGTGAGAAGTTGAAGAAATGGATGGAATATGACCAGGAAAGATCAGAGGAGAGGTCCAACAGGTTTCTTCTCTTCCTTTCTCAAGGGAAGAAAACAGAGGAGAAACCTCTGAGTATTTCTATGAACTTCAGCTCTGACCTACTGTTAAAATAATTCCTGTCACACTAAAAGAGAATGTGGACCCTGTCTTGAGAAGGAGAACATCAGCTAAACAAAATTACTGGTCAATATGAGCATCAAAGACCGCAGTTCTGACCCTTGAGCAATCTTTAGATCAGCAGGTAGTGCCAGGGCCATCCCTGCATCAACTCAGTGACTGCTCAGCTCCAGCCTGGTGAGGAGGATTCACAAGACTAAGTGATCTGTAGAGGGTTGATTGCACATCCTTCATGTGGTGTGCAAAACCTGCCCCATTAACTTTATTGCTCTTTAAATAAAAAGGAGCAGCCTCCCTGGGAAACCTACAGTATTTATTAACTGTTCTCATGAGGATTGCTATTTACCTTCCAAGCTGTCTGATTTTGCTGCAAATTCTTCTTTGAATCTGCCTGTTGACATGTTGAGCACTTTTTATTCCAGAATATTTCTTCTCATCAACCCCGCAGATCTTTTCAAGGGGGTGACAGAGCCTTACCATGTGCTTCTGCTGTCATGTAAGACTTCCTCCTAAATCACTGCTAGCATATAAATATATATTCTAGCCTATAGATAAGCCTGGATTCTGCTCTTATTCATAGGATTAGAACATGGTAACAAACTCTCACTTTCTACAAAAAACAGATCTTACAGCAGAGGGTCCTGGTTCCCCTGAAGGACCTCTTTAAATCAGAACCTTCCTTAAGAAATTACCTGTGATACTGGCTTCATCAGAAAGAGGAAAAGAGTATATGTCCCACTTGTTGCAACTTCTTTCTGTTGCACAATATATTAAATAATAAGTGCTAGAATTAATTCAACAGGGACAAAATGTGATGTAGAAATTAAGTATAAATTAAAACATTCATTCAAATTAAAAAAAGTATTGATGGTACGATGCAGGACCATCTGCACTGTGCCATATGTCAGGTAGAAGGACAAATAAAAATCAAATAGGGTCATTAATAATCTTTCAGGGAATAGTTAAATATTTTCAATAAAATAGATTTAGAGAGATCATTACATTTTTTAAGTAGGAACATACTGTCGTCATTATTTATGTAGAAGATGCAGATTTAATGTGGAATATGTCTCCTAATTAACTTAAATAACGCTTAAATAACTATTTTATTTTAAGTATTTTATGAAACCTTCTGTATTATTTAGTAAATTCAGAAGTCTGGGAGGAGGCTATCCAAGTTCCTAACTCTTTTAATGTCAACCCAAAGAGGAAATAGGAACCCAAGTACAATTTAGGATTTGGAATCCTTGCAGGTGCTGTGAAACATATGTTCCTTAACTCTAAAAATCTAAAGTTAAATAAAAATGGAAGGTTTTAGGTCACGTAAGCCATGAGAACTGCTCTTTGGGGAGGATTCCAAAGGACTCATGGTCCCTTTGGAAGCAAGTGGGATCTTGCTGTACCAAACTCTTCCTGAAATCAGGTCTGTTTGCTATAGATAAAAATAGAAAGTATCATCACTTTGATAAAGCAAACCTCAGAGAATGTAAACAAGGCAGGCTCCATGACTGCATATGTTCCCTGAAAACAGAGTTGTGAGAAGAAACCAAGAAAAACAGTTTGCAAGCACCTGCAGGTGAGAGAGAAAGACCAATTAGACCATTTCCAACCCAGACCCATTCCTATCTCAACAAGATTGTACAAAGTGGTGTAAAATATTCAGTAAGGAATAAGCTAGCTTGAAATTTTCTGAAACATGACGTTTTTGTTGATTCCTTTACTTCCTGACTGATACATCTATCCTAGAGAATTTTGCATCAACTTTATTAATCACGTCTTCACATTCCTTTGTAAACAATCAATTTCCATTTTGTTCATGCACATTCAGCATTACTAGATTCTAACATATTTTCTTGTCTACCAAACCACATTTTGGTCTTTTAATCCTTCATCTTAAGTAAATCCCTCCAACTATAATAATGATTCTATGTCTCATCTTTGAACTCCATTCAGTTAGCTAATGGAGGTACCCCTACATCTAAAAAGCTACAGAAGTGAAACTTATTTTTCTGTTCCATAGCATAATGACTCTGTTTTCTTCCCTTACTTTTGGCTGCAAAATCACCTCTAATTACCAATCTGTTACGTCCCTGAACTTTAGTAGTGCTATACTTTGCTAGGTCTCTCCCTCCCACTGAATCTCTTTTGTATTAATTTCCTCTAGATATACTTATCTTTCGTTTTCAGTGGCTCTAAGGCTTCTAAGCCTTTCTTGTTATTTTTGGTCTATACTTCAAGCTCTTTTTTCTTTGGTTAGGATCTCTTGTATTTCAGCTCCTCACACATTAATGTCAGCTATGGATTTATTTTTTTCTGCCTTTTTATAATTTTAAAAACTAACATTAGTATCTTAGAAGATGAGATTAAACACAAGAACATTGTGCACTTCTACTTTATAATTTAGTGATTCATCCTTCTTCCAGATCTCAATGTATATTGCATGTCCATACACAAGCCAGTTGCTTCAGGAGCACATTTTCAGATACATGAAGAATCAATATAATTCATATTATGCCCATTATGCTCTCCCCAGTGCCTAATGCTGTCATTTGTTTGCAAGAATAGCACTTGAGCTTGAGTGGCAAGGGCTATACTGTGTGAACACAAATAATTTCTTGTTTATATCCCTAGATCATTAAGGGCTTTCATCAGTACTTAACTTACAGTTAATTGGGGAAAAGGGAGAATGGGGATAACTCCTTTGCACAATTGAATTTCACTGGTAGTCTCTCTTTCTAGCATTACAAAGATGAAACCCTGCCATCTGTACCTGCTGCACCTCAAACACCACTCTGAGGCCACTTGGACTCTCATGAAGAGATCAAGGCTTGAGAAGAAGACAGGACCACACTAATATAGAGGTATAGTTTCTAGACCTGCACTGTACAAATGCTATAAACAAATGTGTATGGGAGAGCATGCTATAACCTACATTGTGTACAAGCTCTTCTGGTGCAGATCTTTGCTGTTCTGCTTAATTCACTGAAACTATTAACTATTTGCTGGAAGATCAAGGACATTGACAGGTGCTCTGCACACATAATACAGCAGAAAGTTCAGCTGCAGAGGAATACAAGCATTGGTAGGTTGATGGACAAATGATGGCATAAATCCTGCAAACAGCCACACCTGTGAAATGCAAAAATGGAGGGACACACAATGCAGCAAAAGTTCCATTGTATCTAAAGACTGAGGTTTTCTGGAATTTGGAGCATGACTACATGATTAAAGCTTCTCTCTAAGGAGCGAATGAGTTTCCAATCCAATTTTTTTTCAGAAGCAGGGACTAAAGCTTAGTCTTGGAACTTACTTTCCCTGTCTCTTTAGCCAGGTAAAGATGGCCACAAAAGTTTGTGGCTGCAAACATATGACAAAATATAAGCACACGAGGAGCTTTTCAGCTCTTCAACATCAGATGTTGCACTAGCAGCCATTCCCTGTCTCCTCCAAAGGTAAAAGACAGCAGGCAGATGGAACTATAGAGAAGCACTAGGAAATTGCAAGCATTGATCAGCATGGTAAATTCAGCATGGCAGTCAGCATAACAGCTTTGCAGCAGGGAGGCTGACCTGGTTCAGATGTACAGGTGTTTATTGGGGGTTCTCAGTTCTACCCAGCTACCACGAGCCTGCTGGGAAAGGTGAGCTGCTGTCCCTGGCAGGAGCTGGGGGAAAAGGTTTCAGTTTCTGAAACAAGAGTGAGGAAGAACGGTGGAAATGCAGTGCAGTCTTCCTGCTTATTACATTCCTATCCATATCATGCAGTCCTGGGAATACAGATATTTTAGAATGTAGAGTTTAACATGTCAATATCAAAGATTTTGATCCGTGTAGTTTCTCCCTAGATGGTTTTCATTTTATCTAGCTTGGAAAAGCAACTCTGTGTTCTCTCTATGAATGTGTATATACATATATATATATGTGTGTGTGTGTGTATATGTGCACACATATATATACACAAAATGCCTATGTTTATAAAATACATATATAGTACTTTTCTTAGTTGCAGAATGTCAGTCCCTGTGGCCTTACCTCTATTACACACATCATTCATTAGATTATGAAAACCATTAATGTCAGGCAGCAGAACCAAATGAATTCACTTAGGGACCACCATTAGCATATCAAGTAGCTATTTCTCAGCTAAATATTCCTGACAGCCCTCATTACATATGATGGATGGGCTTTATAAGAGGTAGTAGTTCCAGAAGAAAATAAAATCGCAGCATTCTACCACATGTGGCCCAATAACTAGATACAATTTTTGACTGTCTGTTTGCATTTCTTTCCTTTTTTCTTCTTTCAGAATGAAAGAGTTGTAAAACTCACAAATAGATTAACTGCATAATTCAAAACTCATTAGAAATTGTGAGCTGAATTTAGCCTAGTTTCTGAATTCTGCAGGTGCTTTAGTCATGGGATATCAAACACTGTGTGTCATCATAGCTGTATTGCCAGTAACCTGTCAGAAAGAAAGAGACCTACAGCTGAAAAAGCAGGTAAGGCTGGATTTTAAAAGACTATTGCAGAAACATTTTATAAGTTGAAGCCCAGTTCTTTTTATGGTAAGAAACTCAATTTTAAAAAACAAACAAACAAACAAAACACAACCCCACACACACACACACAAAAAAAAACCAACCACCACCAAAACCTGTACCAATGTCTTCAGGAGTTGATGAACAGTTAATGCAGCACCTCATGAAAAATGGGCAACTGCATATGCAGCCACAAACAAGCAAACCTAAATATCTACTAACACTTACACTCTCCTGCTACGTGGGCATATCTGTGGCAACTGATAACACCCTTTTATGGGAATACAGACACTAGCACTTCATTTTAAAATGTGATGAGAAATAATTTGAAACTACTTGCTGTGCATTTCCCTGTAAATGTCAATAGTGGAGCACATGTAACACCAACAGAAAATTTGGACCTTATATGCATTAAGACTGAAGCTGTTTAATTTTTCAAGCAGAATTGACATTTCTGTCCTTGGACAGTAGAAAATGAGTGATGTTCAAGGGATAAGATGATCCTTCCCTTGCACTCATGGTGACAGAGCTG
This sequence comes from Apus apus, assembly GCF_020740795.1. NCBI lineage: Eukaryota > Metazoa > Chordata > Aves > Apodiformes > Apodidae > Apus > Apus apus. The sequence continues at coordinate 30,321,795 of NC_067287.1, read as the reverse complement.
AAGTCAGGCAAAATGACCTAGGCAAAATGAGTTCTCATTGAAGGAAAACTAAACATCCTTGCTAGCTATCTTCAGGTGGGCGTTTCCTCAGACATCCAATAATCCTATATTATTCATTAGTTGATCTCTTTTACTGGTTCTAGAACTGCTCCAAAATGGATCCAGTATTGTATTTCCGTTCTCTCTCCTACATAAATAAATATACTGAGTGGAGATGTCTTATTCCCAAAAAAAAATCAAACATTGATACTGGGACTAAAAATACTCTGAAAAGTTGAGTTGAAATATATTTTCCCACTCACTCACACAACTTTCAGCCTGTGACTGAGATTATCTGTAACTACACAGAGTGCACAAGTGAGCTCTCACCTTTCCAGCAGAAGCCATCTACACCAATGTATTAGAGGATGTGCTGCTACTGCATTGGTTGCCCACCCTGATTATTGTGTGACTCAAGTCTCAGGATCTTCTAAAAAATGAGAATTAGGAGGAAGACCATAGTTTTGGGAAAAGTACGCTTTCCATTGTACTTAACCACTTTTCACTGTATATTGTATGAATTTTGGAATGAAAGAGGATACTTTAATCAAATAATTTTAAGTTCTGCTGAACCTTGGCTACCTGTGAAAAAAAAAAAAAAAAAAAAAAAAAAAACCAAACCAACAACTTCTAAGGTACTTATTAACTACTGCAAGTATCTGGTCAGCAGTCAGTGAAATCTGTCAGTCTGTATTTTTTTTATGGCACTACTGCCTGCTATACGAGCAAATCAAACTGTAACACACTAGCCACTCTCATCTCACCCCGAATGCCTTCAAATATTTCCAGGCTATCAACAAATTCCCAGATGAAATCTTTTGGACATATCTTGCTAAATTATCTGAAGTTTCATTATTTAAAGAATTCATTTCTCTAGCAACCTGATTCTGATTTTTCTGAATTAGAGCTTTCTAGCACTTCCCTGCTCAAAATGAGGTGCTGTGTGTTTAGCACAGCTGAGACAGAGGGAAAAGCCCTGGATAGCAGTGGCCCTCCATGTGACATCATGTCTTCATGCAAACTTCCCAAAATGTCTGATTTTTTCAACTGCATTATGACATTAAGAACCTCTATTGCATTTGTAGGAGAGCTTCCCTTTTTGCCAGTTGGCCATCTTCTTCCAGGCATATTTTTCACAAATTTCTCAGTTTATATTTGCCATCTGGGTCTCATTTTCTTACGCTCTGCTCCTCTTTGCAATTTCTTTTTCTTCTTTTTGATTACTTGTCATGAATTCTTATAAATTTATGTCTTTTACTATTCCATTCTTATGTAGCCTACTCCTCCTTCTATACCATTCATATAAACATTAGTTAAGATGCAGCTTCTCCAAGGACAACTATGGCTCTCCTTATTGTCCTTCAGTTATGATGTTTTATATGGGTTTTTCCTTGGCCCACACAGCATTGTTCATATTTGAAACAAATTAAATTAATTTTCCTTATCTCTTTTAATGGGAATTAGTATCAAGTGTTTTGCTGAAATCTATATATGTATCTCTTGTGGTTCTTTCATGTACTGATTTTAATTTTATTTTTTTTTAAATTGCAATATAATTTGTCCAACATGATTTATTATCAATACTGCTAAATTTTCATGGTTCTTTTACACTCTAAATCTGAAGTGATTTGACTTTAATGAGGCAGAGGACTCCTTTGCAAACCAAATTATAAAACAGCAGGGTATTAATTTTATTATTATTCAGAAATGAGTTTTATTGCAGAATTAGAAAATAGACTGGACACCTACTGCACAATGATCACCAGTGCCACATGCTGATGTGGCAGGAGGATGTATTCACTCAGTTTCTTTTCCCAAATTTAACTCCCACCTAGTACTTGCTGACTTGTTTCTGTTTTCTTCTTCTTCACTGTTGGTAGAGTCTCACCAGTAACAGAAAGAGATTCATTAGAACAAAACATGTAGAACCAGAGTGAGATATAGGGAAGCCATTCTCTAGAAAATTGCTGAAATAATTGGAAAAATATTGTTTAACCACAAAAGAACTTAATTTCCTTTGAGTATAATTTTATATCATTTTTATGTACAAGTCCAAAAGTGCTAATAACACTTCTAAGGTACCTCCAACCAGCCCAGGAAAAGCAGCTCTTTTTTTTTTTTTTTTTTTTTTTTTTTTTTTTTTTTTTTTGTGCTCAAACTTACTAAAGTGTGTTTTTTTCCTAAATATGTGATTCTTCAGAAATGCAGAGTGCTCTAAAGCAAATGTAATTTGCCACCTGAATATTAAAGGGCTGGAAACAAATACTCACCTTTGAAAACCTTGTCTGATACAATTAGAAACAAACATAAAACTATTTAAAAATGGCTAGCTAGCAAAAGAATTTTCAACACTGCAGCTCAGGATTCCTGGCCAGAGGAACAGTGAGATACCTTAGATTTTAATGGAGTTGTAATGAAATATAATGACTGTAATACTGCCTATGAAAGCACTTAAATATTTACCTTTCCCAAGCAATGAACTTCAACGTAATATTGATACAATAGTGATATTTATTATGCAAAAATAAGTGTGAGGGCATATTTTTAAGACACACTCTCAATATTTTTCTTCAGACAACCTCAGACTTATTCTCATATCAACAGTTACATTGAAATGAAAATGAGTAATTAGTGATAGAAGTTTAGTGCAGGAAAATCAACTCTGCCATGTGTTACTTGTGAAATGTTTGAATACACAGTTTGTGTCAACAACAATCACAGGACACTTCACAGATGATGTAAACTGTCAAATAAGGGTAAATTCATTCATGGCTTTAACCTTCACAATTGCCTGCGTGTCCTGATTTATTAGTTCTCATAATTCTCACTACCTGGACAATTTGTTCAGCAGAAGTTTATATACAAAGCTATGATATATCTTGAGAATTTAGGCATGAGAATTTATTTAGTAGGGCTCAGATTTTAGTCTTCCCTAGATATATATCCCTTCAGAAGTCTTTCCACTGAACTGTAGTAGTCTGGGGAAGAAGGTGGTATGCTTAAGATAAGACAAAACAGCCATTGGTGAGGTTCTGCTACTGAGCTGATTTTCATGTGCTCTTCATCTTATTTAGTTTCTTTATCATTTCATTTCTGTATCTGCAAAAGAGGGACACTAATGTCCCTCTGGCTTTTTTTATAAAATGCTTTCAGGCTTATGTACAAGAAATACAGTAAAGTCTAGCTATTATTTATCATGGCCCATTCTTATACATAAATCCAGAAATAGTTATAGATTAGTAGATAGATCCACTTCTGTAAGCCTTGAATAGCAGAAGATGTAGCAGATGTTAGAAAAAAGATGAACAGGCAGACCAGAAACAAAATCACACTTGTTTCTTCTCCTTACAAGAAGCTTCTATGCATCTTTCCACAGGGAGTGACTGATGATTCAGCCATTTCCATCCTTCTGGTTTTGACAAATGCCATTCACTCTGTGTCTTCATACACAAGAACATTAGAAGATATTTAGGTGTAATATACATACATTCCAGCAATACATCTCCATGTTATAGACAGAGAAATATACAATGCTACTGAGTTAGACTTGAAAGTATACAATGGTTTATTGAATATTTTCAGTATGGTTTACAAATATTTTGATGTTGCAGTGTATTGTTTCAAAATTAACACATTCAAAGGAAGCATTAGCTGGAGCTCCTAGATTTTGTAGGGTGTAAGCCAGCAAGCAGCACACTTTAATTCCATCACCACCCTGGGCTGTTTGCTCTCCCCGACAAGTCTCCGCACACAGCACCAATCCATATTAACAGGAAGATGCAGTTTCAGTGGTCGTCCTCCTTTTTACCTTTCAGTATTTTTAAGACAGAATGTAATTGGGGGCAATGGCTTGCAGACCCCCCAGAGCCCCATTACATGTACTCCACTCTCCTGGCAGCAAGTGGGCTATGAAGACAAACAGCAGACACGTCATGAATGTTTGATGGCAGTGTTGCTAGTTGTATGTACACTATTTTTACATGGATTTACACCTGCATAGTGAATAAAAATAAGAGTTGTTCAGATTTAAGTGGCGTATTTACACATTACAACACAGGAGCCTGTAACAGATGAGCACACTGCTTTCATGCCAGCCCTGCTCCTTGTGTTGCTTGCTGAGAAGATATTCAAGGCATGTCGTTGCCTGTTCTGTCTGACTTTGACCATCTACAGTCACTTAATCCCACCTGAATCTTGTCCCTCCTGTAGGATTTACTTCTTTTTGTTCCCAGAGACATGCAGCCACAGCAGATCTCAGATCAACAGACCCATTTGAATTAGAGCTTAATTTTCACTGTGCTTGGTACAGTAAAGGGAAAAGAAGCAGATATAAAATAATTTATTTTTATCTTCATATGCATTTGGGAAATCGTGCAGTGCAGGTCCAGAACAAGTAGCTTTCTTCTAACATGGGGTAAGGCTGGATCAGAGTACTTCCCACCTTATTGCAGTATCTTTTACAGGTGAGAGTATACATGGTAATATCAGGCTCCGATATCTTGACATAGTATCTATTTTCTGGGAGGATATGTCACAATAGAAGGTTTAAGTATCCACCGTGAAATTTCCCCTATTGAGAAAATGGCTAACAATCTTCTGTGTAACATTTCTGTGTTGCTTTCTCTCAAATTTGTAAAGAGCAGACATTTATTAGAGCCTACCAGAAGCACTGCTTTTGGGGAGAGTCACATTTCTTTGTGAAACTCTTCACACAGACAGTTAGTCAGGAGGTACCTCCTGTGGAATAAGACACAGAACTCTAAAGAGAAATAAAGAAAAGGAGATAAGAAACATATGAAAAGGCAGGAATGAGGAAAGACTTGGAAAACAGTGAAGAATCCTGGTAGGGATTTATAAAGAAAAGTTGAAAACTTAAATAAAAGGGAGGAATGTAGAGAAAAATAGTATGAATCACAGTGTGGGGGGCAGGGAGAAAAGAAAGAAAGACCAGGAAAAGAAAAGTATATGAGGAGGGATAAGTAAAAAAGAAATTAAAGTTTATTTGGGGCTGGGTCTGTAGATTAGGAAAAAGAAAAAGAAACTGAGAAAGTGAGTGTGTGCAGACTAAAGATTCTTAGAAGCTGGGGTACATTGGCTGCCTTTAGCAAACACACAGTGCTCTAGTCCTAAGCAGATACTGCCAGGAGCCTTAAAGCTTGCCTGAAAAAAAGCTTCAGGCCAGATGTTGGAGAGAAGCTAGTGCAGGTATCAGTGATGTATGATCATCCTTTGAGTACGAATGATGATAATGCATGAAGATTTCACCCTCTCCACAGCACCTGATATGGCAGTTGCAGAAATCTGGCAGCTCTGCCTCACCTATACGACACTGAGATGGTTTTGTTATTTCTTTTCCAGTGATTTTTAAGCAATTATTCTTCTATTTCTAAACTCTTCATTTGTGAATTTAAATAAATTTCCCATAGCACCTTCCATAATAACCCAAGATAAACAAAAACACCAGCATGTCAAAATCTGGGAAGAGAAACAAAACTGGAATAATATCAGATAATAATATCCTCCTCCCTGCAGAGAGCAAAAAGCAAAAGTAATTTTTTGTTGTGTCCATCTCAGAACTTTGACAATATGGTCAGAAAGCCATTTTTACATAAGCGTATCTCTTAACTGATGAAGCAATAAAGCAATACCATATTACATAGGGAAAGACTGTGCAAAATGGACAAAGGCCAAAGCTAAAAGTTTTTCAAACTACAGTTTTAAAACAGTACCAAAATCCTCTAATTTTCTCTGTGATGTTTCAAATAGCTATAGAGATATTTTTTTTCCCCACTAAATATATTAGATCTTTTCCAGTTCTTCCTCCCTTTCTCCTCTCTCCCAAATGGGAATGGAGAGGTCTGGAACCTGAGCAGAAAAAGAACTGCATTCATGCAGAGATGGGCTCTTATCAGAGCTGAAATAAAGGAATGAACTCACATTTTCATCCTAAAAAGAAGACGTATAGGCAGACATTTCTCATGAGAGCACTACCTCAGGTTTGGAAGAACCATGCAGCTAACTGTGTGATAACACCAAGCGTTACTGAACTTAACAGACAGGAAGGGTTGCATTTTTTCTTCCACCTTTACTCCTCCATTCCTACTAACCATGAATCTATTATTAGCATGACTTGCACGTAACTCTGAAGATTAATTAAAAATAGTGGCATGATTCCCAAGAATATTTATCCCAACAATACACATATTTCAGTTTTAGGATTCTGTCTGGGAGAGAAATAGGTATCTATCAGTGGCTGTGAATTTGAGCAAGAGTAGCTGACTATAGCAGCAGGTGAAGAAGTGCAGAGAAATATCTCGTGGGTCACAGCAATGAATTTCTGTCTTTATAGATTTCCAATACATAAAAATTATTTGCTTCCCTGTATGTCCAAGCAAAGGCTGCTCACTACTTCCCTTTGCAAGAAAGGGCTCCAGTGGAAAAAAACATAATAAAATAAATAAATTACTAGTCCTAATTCAGCGATACTGGACAAGTTAATGGGCCTCCTTTTTTTCCAAATTTTACCTCCTACAAGGATGTATGTTGGCATTTTGCCCTTTGCAAGTGCTATATTTCTCCCTGCATACAATTATCCTCCTATATACACACTTCAGTAGGTTATGGCAAGCATAAAGCCTGCAGGTTGGCATGACATGTGATGCTCCTACTGCTCTGAAACTACAGCAAATATACAAAGCCACTTTTAAAATCGTATGATCTCCTTAAAGTCAACTTATATCTATTTCTTTAATATGCACAAAGGATGCCTTAAATGACAAATACCCCTTTTTTTCCCTCATCCTTTCAGCCAAAGTCACTTGAAATTCAAACACAAGTTCAAATGAGAAATCAGCTGCTGTTTTAGTAATACAGGGCAGTTATGGTTTGGATAGATTAGCAAGAAATCTTGTCCTTCTTCCTTCTGTAAAACAGTCCAACCAGAAACAAACTGTCTGCAAGTCAATTCAAATTCTGTATCCTCTCCAGTGAAAAGATATTACCCTAAATCACTTTTTGCTTCTAAAAAATACTAATTTAAAAATTCCAAATTATAAAATTTCTGTGATGGATGTACAAGAGGTAAACATGCCATCCATCTATATTGTCTCAGTGTAACTCTTCCGTTATTCAGCATAATGAAAACAAAAAAAACCCTGCAGTTTGTTTTCCTAAATATTTCGTTACTGTCCACTGTCATGGTTTTTCTTTTAAAATGTAGTTGTTACTAAACCCAGTCATCTTGGAAGCATGAGATACTTCCTAGTTGTATAGAACATGAGAGCCAAACTGTGCCCCTTTCTTTTGCAATATCTAGTCTGTGTATTCTAACATCTAAAGTTAGAAGCAATATCCAAAACACTACAACGTATCTACTTAAACAAATGAATGTCAAATTCCTTATAAAATTCATTATAAATGCATGTCAAATTCCTTATACAATTCTAAGGTCCAAATGCTCAGCCTAAACCAACCCATTCATTTTATTTTGCTTTGGCCCTCAGGAGAACCAGGGAGCAAATAACACACCTTAGTCTATGAATTTTTATGAGGAAATCTTTTTAAAGCATGGAGAATGCAGATTTTTGCTGTGTGAAGATGTGGTAGACACCATAAAGGTGCTTGCCATAAGAGCACTATGCATATGAATCTTTAATTCCTCATTCAGTGGCTGGATTTTCTGTGGATGAGATTCAGAGAAATTCCCCAAAGTAATTAAGCAGGTATCCAATGTTATTAAGCTTTGTCCTGTGAGGCATGGAAAAGAACAGGCTGATCTTAGTACCGTACAACTACTGGGAAACAGAGCAATGCTGCTTCCAACCCATCTTAGCTCAGCAATGTCTGAAAGATGTTTGAGATTGACTGCTGACTACAACTCACATTAAATGGGTCACTTGGCCATGTTTTAAAGTATTAATCACAGAAGACAAATATTCTGGAGGGATATGATTTTCACAGTGTGCCAGGGTATATTCTGTCAGGTTTGAGTCTGGTCAATAGTGCAAAATCACTTTCATAACTGAGCAAACTAGTGCCCATGCTGACAGCTGTAGGAAGGGCCAAGGACTGAAAAATCTAAGACAGAATTATCTGATTGTGATTCCTATACGTCACAATAGAAGTGGCAGGGGAAAACTTGCTTTGTTTCCTTCTGACCTGCTCACATGCAGCTACATTAATTCATTCTCCACAGCCAATGCATTTTGTTTCATGAAGAAGTTATGTAGGAAAAACAAACAAACAACAACAACAAACAAAACAAAAAACCCACAACAAAACAACTGGAAACAGAGAAGAGAATTAAGATTTTCTTCTCTGACTGGATAAAGGACAAACTTTACCTACCTGCTTGTAGTTGCACTGAAAAACAAGTGTATGAAAATGGCAAGGGAAAAGGATTGTGTGGCAGAAGGGGACAGCAGCATTCATGGCTGATTTAGGGTCTGGTTTCAATTTGTGTAAAACTCCCTTTAATAAGTTTGCCTTATTAAGATGATCCAGTGAAAGTCCAAAATGTTAACCTGATGGAAATAATTTGATTACATTTTGTTAGATTTTCCCATTAACGATACTGACTTCTAGTGGGTTTCATAATTAAACATTAATGGGAACTTAAATTGGCAACAGAGCCCTCCAGTTGAAGCTTGGCAGGCTTATGGACCCAACAGGTAAAAGAAAAACCAGTTTCCAGAGGTTATTAACCTTCTTAGGTTTTGTTGGGAAAACACACTTAATTATGTCACTGGAGAAGAAGCATTAGGAAATTATCTCCTGGGTTGCATTCCCATGTTCATCTTTCTAAACGTGAATATTTAAATGCCTCTCCCTTTAGTGGTGCATTAGCTGCCACAGATACAGACTTCTGATGTAAGAACATCCTATGTGTGTTTTAAATTTAATTTTGGTTAAGGCTGAAAATCTCAACCAATTTGTTAACTGTTACCTGTCAGTATCAGAGATTTTTCCCATTTCTGCAGAATTAACTGGGCTTTCTCTCAGCAGTATTGCCAGCAGTGCTGAACTTCCCTTGGAAACATTCTTGGAAGTTCATACAACAGCATGAGAAGTATTTTAGATAAAGAGCAGCAACCTATCTGCTCAGCTTTCTATTGGTCTTTTTCTTGTTCTCCATATCTTGCCCAAAGCAGTCTTCAAAATAAGCAGTCTTCAACTGTGCTGTTGCCACAACTGCAGTTTCTTCCAGGAGAATCTTGTCTTCAGCACTTGATCAACAAATCCAGTTCAGTGATGTCTATTAAGAAACACTTTCAGCATCTCTAGATGGGCACAAGCTAGAAAAAAACCACAGATTTTAATACATAATCAGGGCACTGTGACATTTGCTTCACCAACTGAATACCATGTTCAGTGCTTTTTCTGTTAGTGTTAGCATATAGGCATTTGAAGTTCACCTATGCATATGCATAAACTTGAAATAGTGGGCTGTAATATCTTAGCTTAAAATGTAATTGGGGCCTAACAGGCCTCACTGTAATTGCTGATGTTCTTTCAGTGAAGAAATATCTAAAGAACCGTATCTGAATGTGGCCTACATGATTTCTGGTAGGGGTGTCACAGTCTAAAAATTGTTGATGTATCTATTCCCAAATACATCTGTGATCTTTTCCCATACACTTTCTATCAAATCTCACTTTTTGAGTTATAAGAAGTATATGTTCCTTAGCGCAAAGTCTAACTCTTTTGGGTTAGATTGTGAAATTATCCAGAGTATTATGTCTATGAGTTTGATCGAGTATTTTTTCATTCTTTTCATAAATTCACTTCAACAAGCTTTTGTATTTGGCATCATAGGTCATTTTCTATAGCTTTCAGGACCATTCTTGTAGTTCTTTTTTATGCCTTCTTCATTTTTTTAACAATATATCAGAGTCTGAAGTCTTAATCACTACCAAGTATTCCAGGGTCTGAGTCTCCAATGCCATGTGAAACCAATCTTTTCCAAATTGTTACATCATGTTTGGCTTTCTTTTCCATGCTGTGTAAGTTGGAATGTCACTCAGAGGAACATACTACATCCTCCTGTAGGCCAAATTATTCCCTCATGACTATGTTTTGATACCTGGACAACCAGACAATGTATCTGGTCATTCCTAGGAACAAACAGTGGTGGAATTTCAAAATTAAGGGAGAAAATGCTGTTCCTTAATTTATGTTCATGGGGTTGGAGTGGCTTATCATGAAAGGAAGACATCTGACTGACAAAGATATTCCTAAAATTATTTTTACGAAAATTAAAGAGGAGTGTTGACTACATAATCATCCATTACTTTATTGAGACCTGAGTGCTCAAGAAAAACAAGACACATTGGACTGATGTTTCCTGTCTCCCAATTTGTTAAATACTTGCTCTTGAGTAGATTTTCCACAGCTGTCTCTTTTTGCACTTGATCTTCCTGCTTGATATCAGCCCATCAAAGACAGTCCCAGCACACATGCTGCTCAGTTGCTGTATGTGCCCTTCAGTCTTCTTTAATTGATGCACAGTTTGCAGTCTTTACAGGGATTCCACAAGGACAAAATTTGTGCAGGCAAAATGCCAGAGCAATCTTCACTGGAAAGCCAGATGTTTCATTTCATCGGTTGGCTGGCTGGCAAGATTTTACCAAGGGAGAAGAGGAGAGATCTGTGTCTTTTTCTTAAATCAGACCTGCAGTCAATTCACTACTAAGTTAGCAGCCTCAGATTTTGAAGTTCATTGTTTTTTCACCACTCATTTTGAGTGAGTTTGAAAGCAAAACAATAAAAGCCCATCAAAATAATTGTAACTCTGGGTAAAAAGAAAGAACTCCACTGAGGCTTTGCACACCTTATAAATTGCTTCTCATTTTAGACATTCTTAAAAGACACACACTGAAAAATGCTGTCATCTGAATATGAAAGAATGATCGTTGTGCTTTTGTTAATTGTGTTTGTTTTTCTTAAGACTAATTTATTAAGGACAATTGAGAAAGCTAAAGCATTTGAACTGATTTTCCATTTGTTTGGCTATTAAAGTTCCTCTGTGAAATGTATGTTTATTTAAAGTATCTCCAGCTACCCATTTACAATGCATTTGTTAAATTAGTTAAGAGACTTTAATTGGGCATTGGGGATTTGTAGTGCTATTCCCAAATCTGTTTACTAAAAATACATGAGAACAGTGAGCAATTTATCTATAACCTTGTTATATCAGGCCATTACTAACATCAGAGTTATTTCTTAACATGTTTTTAATTTGCATTGACAGAATTCAAGCCATGTTTGCTTTTTTCCCCTATTATTCATAGAGCAGCCTACAAACTGTTTCTAGCTAAATACAGTAGAACCACCTGTTATATTTGGAACAGTGTTAATAGGAGTGGATTCCAGAAAAAAAGCAACACTATTGAAACAGCAATAGAGAATACTATTCTCTCTTTTGTATCCCATCAAGATCAATAATTTGAGAACTTAACTATATTGGTGATTACAAATGCACCGTACTACATTGGCATTGTCACCAAATACTTGCTTACTTATTTGATCAGATCCTAGGCATTTCATACCAATTAAAGCACAGCACACCAATAGAACTCTTTATAACAAACTTTGTTTAGTGACTGGCCTATTCTCACCATCCTACTGAGCCATTGTGCCAGATCCCGACATCTCGGTATTAGACCTTTAGACCTGTATAGATGAACCTCTTCTAAGAGACAAGGAAAAGGAGGGTTTCTTAGAATTTTAGAAAGGCTAGTTTCATTCAAAGAAGTGGGAAGAAGAGACAGTAGTTCTAGTATCTCGGCTAGAGTTCTAAATATCAAGATTTCTCCATAGTGCAGAAGCCTAGATCTGGTTTGTTTGCCTCAGGTGTTATGAAAATGGGGATTTTTTACAGGGTGTTTTTTTTAAAGATTTCCAGATTATTTTTTTTTATTTACAGTACTCTCTCCATATCATCCTATCAAAGTTCAGTGTCTTGTCTACAATATATTCTGAAAAGAAACAGAAACTTTATCTTGCATTTTCAATCAAAAAATGAAGGAAATATCTATGGATCTTTATGTTCGTTTCTTAAGTATCTTAGCCAGTTAGCAGACACCATTATGTAGCAGAGGGATAGAGACTAGGCTTAAGCAGAAGTAACCTGAGCTAAAAGCATCAAACCTGGGAGACTGGATCATGGTGGGTTTCCAGAATTTCACATTTTGTCTACAAGGCTCCCTGCTTGGCCACTTCAGGTTTCCAGGTGATTATTTTTTTTTCTGACTCCCCTACTTTCATTAAGCAATCATAAAAATCCAACTACCTCCACAGAAAAAGATAGGCATTTTAATGGTTTGGAGTTTTTTAGCCAAAGATCATTCTATCAGGTGAACCCCCAAATAAGTAAACAATGTACCATGCATTTGCTAGGGAAAAGTTCCTTGATTAAGCCCTTACTTTTTTGAAGTGGGTGAGGAATTTGAAACCCATTCCCACTTGAGAGAATTACAAGTACAGTGTGGCTGAGTGTGCTGGTTTTTAAATATGCTATTTCCTAAATAATCTTCATGTCCCTATAAAAATTTAGCAATAAAATAAGCAAGAATTTTGACCAATCTGCATGTGCTCCTAGGGGAAATTCTTCCACTTGAATAATTATTTTAAGTTCAAAGCAGAGACTAAGAAAAATGAAACAGGTTCAGACTTTCGGCCCTTCTGTAGCCCGTTCAGTGCCAGGGTCAACAGCAATGGGGATTCAAACACCCCTCAGAGATGAGGATGTCTGCACACCTCTTCAGACAGGGCACTCATGTCCGAGGTCAAGTTATTTCTAAACCAAAGTCTTACTGTTGGACCAACATTGTACAGGCAGATCCCCGTGCTCACCCAGAACCTAGGGGAAGTCCTTGGACTGCTACACCAACAAAAGTGGCTCATTCCCAGGAAACAGCATGCAATTAAACATTTCAAGTTTCCAGAACTAAGTTTTTGTCTTGTTAAATCCAGTGGCTTTAACATAATTTGTATTCCTACTGATACTGATCCGTTGTGATGTGATGAGTGAGTAAGTTAACAGCTGTAAGTGTTAGCAAGTAATTTATTTAAGCTGTTACAGAAGTCAGACTGCTTTCGTGGTAGGGGAAATCAACACCGTACTCCCTATGCCAAACATTTTTATTGAACATAATGTTGTATGAAGCTTGAGCTGTTTTCCATAGCCCAAAGAACAGCATTCTGTTATTATACATAAAATTGCTGTCATTTTTCAAAGGACTACATGTCCCTGATACATGAAGAAAGTCCTGAATTGGTACAAATTAGCATAAATGCACCCACTTCAATGGGGCTATTCAAATTTACACTGACTGACTTCCTCAACAACCCTGCATTGTTTAGCAAGAAAGAAAACACTAAGAAATAAAAAATACCTCAGCAGGGGAGATAAAAGAGAGAGAATATGATCATACATAACTACTCTTCTGCCATTCTGAGAGCCCACAATTAATGAGGGTTTGCATGACTTCTTGAAACACCACAGATTCTGTCTGCTGAATTAGGACCTGGTCTGATTTTCAAAATGTGTTTAAAAGTTTTACTTAAGAGTGCTCCAAGCACATGGAAATAAACTGAAAAAAGCTTAATGAGTCCTTTTGGGGTTTATGACTGCAATCAAAAGCTTGGAGAGAACAAGAGGTAATAAACCAATTGATAGGACTGTACATCCTGGTATAAGCTGCACAGGGGAGAGTATTTGTGTGACTGTAGGAAACTTACAGCTAAATCTTATCTTCAACAACCAGAAATAGCAATTAACACTTATTTGATTGTTCTTAAGGGACCAGAGACATTCAAAAATGTGTAACAGCAGTGAGGAAATGTGGAGACCGTTTTAATTAGTGAAAATGTTGTTTAAATCACAGAGCTGATTTTTATGCTGTTTACTTACATGTCATTTTACACAGCTTAAAGCAAATGTACTTTTAAATCCTAGGCAAGATAAACACTGGCAAGAAATAAAAAAAAAAGTCAGAATGACAAACATTTCACATAGCTTATCAGGAAGCATCAAGAGCAGCCTTCTTGGTGAACAGAGAGTTTAGCAGCTAGGAGCTAATATTCTCACAATGTCATCTTGACAGATTTAGCACTCCAGATCCTGAGAGCCCAGATTTATACCCATCTGGCAATACTGAGAGACAAACCCTCATATTTCAGACGTGCTGCAGAGTTAACATTCCCATGCAGAGAGCAACAGTCATCCTGTTTTGATCTCATGCTCTCTCCAAACATTGCCTATTTCCTGATGTTGTTGTCCTGAACACTTTACTATGCCACAACAGGGGAGACAGATCCTGCCATTTGGAGCTGCTGGAGAGCACTTGTGAAAAGCCCATAGGCAATCTGGGTAAAAGAGCTCATGCCAGTAGCAGCAGAAGGTGTCTGAAAAGGACATGAAAACATGTTTGTTTCTGTGACACAAATGAACAGAACTGAATCTTTACAGCAGAGGGCAAACAGAGATGACAGAAACCTGTAGGTTGGCTAACACTGAAGCTGACAATGAATCTAGGGTTACATTTGAGTTCCAGTGATTTTCTTGCACAATAAATTTATTTTCAGTGATGGAGAAAAATGTCTCTTGTATAATGTAATCAGTGTGCCTAGTTTCCTTTCTATGCTAAATGTAATAACAGAAGATCAAAAAATAGATGGGACTTGATCTGCTCATTTTCTTCTTGTGGTAGGAAAGCAGGGCAGCAGGACAGCAATCCTCAGAGCCACTGACTTCTCCCCGGCTGAAACGAAACTTAGCAGAAACTCATAGTGCAACAGAATGCCCACATTTACTTATCCATGATATGGGAATAATCCATGGAGATTTTGAGGTTTATTGATTATATCCCTGACTGGACAGTGTCTTTCTTGCACACTTACAAAGGGTCTGAAACAAATGGTCTATTTTCATATATGAATTATTCCTTAGAGCTTTCTCACTTTGTTCACAGGGGAACTGTGCTATCTAAGGGCCATTTTTATCATAACAAGGAAGTCCTGTAGTGAAAAAAAATATATATCTCATTTGCCATAGAATTAATTTCTGACTGAAAATGCTGCTTTTTCACATGTAATTAGAACTCAAGCTCACCTCAGGCTTCCAAGAACTTTTCCTGACAAGGAAACAACTATGAACAACTCATCCACCAGACTGCACAAAAAGCTACAAGGAGCAGTTTAATGAACTCAGGTTACCTTCTGCAAAGGTTGGTCTAGACTTTTTGCTGTGCAGTGGCAGGGATGAGGAAGGAAATCAAACCAAAAAAGAGAAAGGAAAAAAAAAAAAAGCAGAAAAAAAGATAGAGGTACCCAGAGAATATAGAAGAGATCTATTACTGTAGAGATGTCAGTCTTAACAAGTATGCCCTATGCATCAGGGAAAGAAAAGAAAAGAACATAATAGCCAAGAATTACCATTGAAAGAGAATAAGAAAAATTGAAACTTCTACTGGAAAAAAAAAAAGAAAAAGAAAGGGCTTGTTTGTCTATTTCATTATTGTAATGATGAAATAATGATGACAGCTCCATTGGGTTGCAAATGAAGTCCAGGTTTCCCAGTGTTGCAGACACATTAGTAACAACTACAATAACAACAACCACAAGAACACAAATAATGCTATAATCTGAATGTTGATTTCTGTCAACTCTCAAAATATAAATTGTATTCTTTTCAGAGTCAGCTGCTATCAATGTCCAATAGCATCCTACAATACACTTTTGTATAATATTGTGGTACTATGAAGTGGAAATGCTTATATATTCATGCAGCTTTCAGTATACAGGCACATCTACATTTAGAGGAGTTGTTCACTCACACAAAAAAATCTAAAGCTAACTATCTTAATCCATACTTAGCTAAGCATGTGAGTTTCCATATTTTCAAAGGAACTCAGGATATAAGCTCCTTTTTATTTTGTAATTAGTAATGACACATAGAAGTTTCTTTTTTTACATACAGGACTTCATTGGTTATCTTCTCCCATCAAACATACAAACATACATCAAAATGTATTCATGCATGTCTGTCTGTCTATCTCTATATACGTACACATGCACTTTCAAATAACATTGTCAAATGAGTCCTCAGTGATATACAAATGATTAAAAATATAAAACATCAAATTCTCATCCTAATGGCACCTCTGAAGGGAGCAGCAGAAACAAGAAAATGAAACTAGACCAAATACTCAAACTAACAACTCCCCAGTGAGGTATGGCAGTCTAGGAAAGTATTAATAATGACATCAAATATAAATTCCAATATAAAAAGTGAAAATTCAATACGCAAGTATGAATAATACAAAATTACATTAGTAAAGTGACATCTTCTATTAGTAGTATATCGTACGGACATGAAACCACCAACTTTATGAAACACAACCAAGCTCTATTATAATTCTAAAATTTAACCATACTAAAATACATCTTATGGTAAAGTAGCTATTTTAATGAGAACCAGAACACTTCAGAGGCAGTTAAAAGCCGTGTTAGCAGAATGCCTAACCTGCACCTTCATTCCTTTTCTTCAGAGTTGACTGCAGCATGTGGTTGCACAGACACTCTCTGCACAGAGCTCTGGCAGGGCCCAGACCTTCCTTAAGCAGCACCACATTTGAGGAGTAGCACTGACACAAAGGAGAAGCAGCACAGGGAACCTCTTGGAGCTAGACCCTCCTCTTACTGAAGCTGACACCAAGGGTTTAAAGGGAAATGAACCATGCAAAGGCTACAGCTGGTGATACACGCACAGGGACACACAAAAGACATGTGTGGCACCCTTGTATATGGCAGCTGTTTGGAGAAAATGGAAGATAGTGTTCAAACCTATCTCCAGCCTAGCTATGGATAGCAGGCAGCTCACCAGGGCAAAACTTCAGATGGTGCATTTTCCTAAAGGGAATGCACTGTCCGTTTCTTAGACCAAACATATAGAGAAAATTGAGCTTTTGCTATGTGAAGCAAGATAACACAACTAGACATTCAGACCAAGGAACACAGACTGTGTCCCTCATTTGCACACTACCAGTGGGGCCATCATTAACCCCAGTAGTAACAGGTTATTTCCTAACATATCTTATTTTTTGTCTCTTTCTCTGCCTCTAAAGAAGCACAGTAGAATCAGCTGCACAAAAGTACCCACAGAACAAAAAGCCTTCACGCAAATAAGGCTGCACAAAGTTCATCCTTATTGTATGGGGAATTACCCTTTGCAAAGAGAAAGTGGTGTTCTTTTATTTGATATGCAATCCTCCAAAATCCTCCAACCACACATTGAAA
Organism: Apus apus; assembly: GCF_020740795.1. Classification (NCBI taxonomy): domain Eukaryota; kingdom Metazoa; phylum Chordata; class Aves; order Apodiformes; family Apodidae; genus Apus; species Apus apus. The sequence goes on along the minus strand of NC_067287.1, from coordinate 30,304,458 downwards.
GGGAAAAAAAAAAAAAACAACACAAGAATCATTCCCTTTTCTTCAGATACATCTGGAAGTAAAGCTAAAGGTATAACATGTATTTTTTTTTCTTCTAAGATGAAGGCCAAATGATATTGCAGTATCATACCTTAAATCAGCACCACTAGACAGGACAGGTTTTCCCTGGCCTTTATGGATGCCAGGGATGTCAAGCATCTCCCTGCCTCAGTGTAGAGACATTCCATGCACCACAGTGCTGGCAGTGTTTGGCTACACTATTTGCTCTCATTTGTATTTCTGTGTTGGATTCAGCACAGTGGGGAATGCTCTTGAGCAATTTATTTTCTCCAGTCATTATGCTCAGCCCCTTTCACACCCGGGGACTGAAAGGAAATCTTTGACAGGTAGACAGCTCCCTGTGTCTAAAACCACCTTATGTCAGAATGAAATCAGTAGTTGGCCAACTACAGTAAATACAATGAAGGCAGAGAAACAGCCAAAGAAAGACATTTGAGTTAAATTGGCATTCAGAGACAGTATAGGAAACAGCTGGCTGCCTACCAACCTACCTGAGGGTGCAATGGGTACTGGGAGGTTGCCATATTGTTATCTATATCTTATCCCAAAACCTGTCAGCTGAAAGGTGGGATTTCCTGCTGAGATGTCAAAGCTGTAGATAGAGCTTTAATTACCATTAGCTGGAGTAATTTATTAATTTAATTTAATTACCATTAGCTGGAGTAATTTATTCTAGTAAAATAAAAATGTCGCTGATGAAGACTGCTATTGCTGATGTGATGATTGTTAGGAGCACTGACACATGCTAACACCAGTTTTAATGAGGTCATTTGGTTGTTTCTCAAATGTTCATCTTCATCAATGACCTGGATGAGGGCACAGAATGTACCCTCAGCAAGTTTGCTGATGACACCAAGCTGGGAGGAGTGGCTGACACACCAGAAGGCTGTGCTGCCATTCAGAGAGACTTAGACAGGCTGGAGACTTGGGCGGGGAAAAACCTGATGAAGTTTAACAAGAGCAAGTGTAGAGTTTTGCATTTGGGGAAGAAAAACGCCATGCACCAGTACAGGTTGGGGGCTGACCTGCTGGAGAGCAGTGTAGGTGAAAGGGACCTGGGGGTCATGGTAGACAGGAGGATGACCATGAGTCAGCAGTGTGCCCTTGTGGCTAAGAAGGCCAATGGCATCCTGGGGTGTATTAGAAAGGGTGTGGTTAGTAGGTCAAGAGAGGTTCTCCTCCCCCTCTATTCTGCATTGGTGAGGCCACATCTGGAATATTGTGTCCAGTTCTGGGCCCCTCAGTTCAAGAAGGACAGGGAAGTGCTTGAAAGAGTCCAGCGCAGAGCCACAAGGATGATTAAGGGAGTGGAACATCTCCCTTATGAGGAAAGGCTGAGGGAGCTGGGTCTCTTTAGTTTGGAGAAAAGGAGACTGAGGGGTGACCTCATCAATGTTTACAAATATGTAAAGGGTGAGTGTCAAGACGATGGAGTTAAGCTTTTTTCAGTGAAGACCAGTGATAGGACAAGGGGTAATGGATACAAGTTGGAGCATAGGAGGTTTAAGATGAATATCAGGAAAAATTTTTTTACTGTAAGAGTGACAGAGCACTGGAACAGGCTGCCCAGAGAGGTTGTGGAGTCTCCTTCGCTGGAGACATTCAAAACCCGCCTGGATGCCTTCCTGTGTGATGTACTCTAGGTGACCCTGCTCTGGCGGGGGGGTTGGACTAGATGATCTTTCGAGGTCCCTTCCAACCCCTATGATTCTATGATTCTATGATTCTATGATTCCTTAAAATGGTACATCATTAGGAAGCTACTAAGCACCATACACAAGAATCCTCTGTCATAAAAATATTCACCCCTGTAAAGAAGACAGTAGAAGACTGATACATTTAAGTTCCAAACCTTTATTGTGGCCAAATGATTACATTCAAACAGCAATACACAAAAGAGCATCATCATCATCCAACTCTTTACAGATATTCCGTAACACTGTGCTTCAGCACTGAGTTCTGCATGCACTGGATGTAAAACTGTGGATTCTCACTCCATCATAATCACAATCTTTGGGGCTTTTTTTGGGGGGAAAAGGAGAGAAAATATTATATTAGGGTATCCAGTTCCATACAGGAATGTCTAGCAAATAGGTAAATATTTCTAAATAACCATTTACTATAAGGAATTGAACAGTAAAATTGGAGGCCTTGAGCTTGCAGGCATTCCAGCAATTTCAGGTTTTGCATTTGAGAAACAACACTGTCTTCATTATTTTCTACTTCAGTGCTTCTGAGCAGGAAGAATTTAGGTCAGTGTCAAGTCTGAGTTACTCCTGATAACTGTCAACAACTAAAAATCTGCCCTATATTTCATTCTTTATGAAAAATAAATGAGCACAGGGCAAGGAAATTGCCTATCTTACTGAGACAAGAATCTGTTAGCCAGTGCATTTGCATCTTGAAATTACTTTTGAAGACACAGTAATGGACTTTCCACATTGAGCTTGAGACACATACGACAGCATCTGAGGCCGTATTTTCTTTTGTTGGTCCATGGCATGTGAACTTAATCTTCAGATAAAAACCAGGTATGTTCAGGAGAGCTGGTATAAGAACTAACTAAATTATAATAAGAAACTGGTTTTATCTCTGCTAAATATGACAGTGACCTAGAAACACAGAGGAAGGATTTCTTTTCCTGTGGTGGTGAATAGTTCAAGGGATTTTTTATTCTTTGTAGCTTTTCTCCCATAATTTCAATACTTTTACATATGTGGCTGGTTTTGTAATAGATTAAAAATAAAACCTCTATAATACATTCTTGTATTTAAATTCTACTGCTGTAATTGAGCAATTCCAGTGCAACTGTAGGTGAGAGTAAGTCTTTCTTTTCACTCCTCAGTGCTCTGATCTGAGAGAATAGTATGTTGTGCTCCAGGGAACATAGTACCATGACTTGATACATATGTTCAAGAACATTAATTTAGTCCATGTTTATTCCTGATGGCACCTGCTAGCTTTATGATTGTGCATACGTCCCAGTGAAACCGTCAGGATTGAGGCACACACTTAGCTCTGCGTGTCATTCAGCATTAGTGAGCATAAAAACTAAGGGCCTAACCATGCAGAAATCAGGCCTCACTCTGTAATAAATTGCCTTGTAAGTTTTATTGGCATTTATACTTTCAGCTCTTTCTTTTACTGCCTCTAACTACGTTTTCTCTCTTATCTATAAAATAAAAATGGAGATTATTATTTTTTTAACTGAGCTTGCCTAATTGCTCTTTCTTGCCAGTGAAGGAGAAAAACTAGAAGCTGTGAGTAAAAGCCATTCCTTTTCAAGTACTTCTTTCCTTTAAAAATATCCAAGGCATTCAATATGTTAATTAGACTTTAATGAGTAATTTTCTTTGTCCTAGGAAGATGCCTATTGTATTACTAGAACAAGCAACTTAGGACAGCATGACTCTACCCTGAGAGCATGCTACTGGTTCTTCTTTACACGAGAAAGTGTGAGAAACGTTTGTCGCGCCAATGAGCAGGCCCACACAGATCCTTCAGCGAAGCACAGTTTATTTACATCCTTGCAAGAATGGGTGACCTAAGCAAGTAGGCACACCTATAGCAAGGTGAATAACGGTTTATATTCCCTATTCCCGACGCAAAATTCCCTCCCCTGTTTCTCCACTGGCTGAGTACTCCAGGGTTTACAGCCTATCCGACGCTTCAAATTATCCTATAAGTTTCCCGCCCCTGTTTACACATTCCATTCTAGCAGTTTACTTTTTACCTTTTAAGGTAAAATTTTGACCTTTCTTGCCCCCTTGGCTGTCTTCCCAATTAACAATCTACTGGTGTCATCCTGCCCTGAGGAGCAACATAGAAGTAGCTTTGTTCGGCCTTATCTTGGGCCATAAATCCTTCTCCATGTTCAGATCCCCCAGATGGAGCCCAATTAAGTCCCTCAGTTTCTTGGGCCGTAAACCACTCTTGGAGTAATTGGAATGTGCAGACATCTCACTTATCTCAAGCAAACTATTATATTCCTAACACTAAAGTATATATATATGTGCTCAAACAAACTATATGTTCCTAACACTAGAATATATATGTATATGTGAACCAAACCAAACACTACATTTCTAACACTAGAATGCAAAATCAACACTACCATTCATTTCTAACAAAAGTAAGCCACTCGGACTCTAGAAGAGGAAAGTTAGGCTGAAGTTTTTAGAACTGCAGTGTGTACTTTGAACTGGCACAAAGCAAATGCAAGCTTTGATGTTTTAATATGTCTTTCTGCCAGTAGATGTTCTGCATTGCCAGACAAAATGAACACTTAGGAGAATCTCTGCAGTTTACTCAAGGTAAAATCCTAACCCCATCAAGTGAGCAGTCCAAACTGATTTTACTGGGGTCAGGATTTCACCCCAGTTGTTGTCCAGCCTTCCCTCTTAACTCTTCATGTTTACAGACTCTTTAAATCAAAGTGTCAGAAGAGACCTCAACAATAGCAGAGTCTTAGCCTCAGAGTAACAAAGTCTAAAAAATAAGTATGTGTAGCAATCATCCCCTTCCCTAAACCTATGAAGTGCAATCATAAAAGTTGTCTGTCTTTCCCTCATTTTCTCCCAGATGTATGTATTAGAGCTCATGTTTCTGTTACCATTTAGAACACAATTCACATTTAGCTAAGATTCCCCAAAAATTACTAGTTCCTCTCTATAACTTATGGACACTGATCACATCTCCTCTCAGCTGTGATTTTGCCAGGCTGTGCAATTTAAGCCTTCCAGGCGTTTTTTCTAGAAGTGTGTCTAGTATGCAGACACAACTTAGCTCAACCAAGGTAATCCTAAGGTCTGAGATGCCTAAAGACAGGGTTTGTGAACTTGATTTCAGTACTGCACTAACAAGGCTGCCTAATGCACAGCCAACACCAGGCAGCACCTGCCACAGAGAGAGTCATTCCCTTTCCCTCTGACCATATTACTAGCCTGCTGCATTTCTTTGCAGTACATGTTTTTTTGAACATGGCTGTGTAGAACTCTACTAAACTTGATACAAGTTAGTTGGCTACAACCCTACCTACATTTTATACTATTTTCCAGTCATTTCCCTGGTTTCAGACATGATTCATGTGCCTGAATTTCTCATCCTGCTAAACTTCTATTAAAAAGCCTGTTGCTAGCTTGGTCACTTGTAATTCAGTTGTGATAAATGTTATTTTGCATCTTTGCAATGCATGGCTGATGTTATAAACCCCACTAAGACTGCAGCAAAGCCTTCATATTCAGCACAGAGGTCATTCCTATTCTACCTATAATCTCTGTCCATCTTCACAGCAGAGAGGTGCCATTTTCTGTAGTTTTCTTTTAGGTAAACCACATTGCCAGGTGTATTCTGTTAAACAACTAAAGTGCTTAATCATACTTTATTTAAAATCTAGTTCTTTGAAAGGTTTGCTTTGGAATTTCCATTCACCAGAAACAGAAGACAGCATACTTCTATTTACAGTGTATAAGAAAAGAATTACTTTTACAGAAGCGTGGTTTGTGTCTCACTCATTATATCATTATCAAGTCAAATAAAAATAAAGCTGTGCAGTATATTTATGCAATACATATAGTAGTGCAAGAAAGCCAGGAAGAAATCCAGAAGCCATGGCTCTCTACCAGCTAAGATACAAAATGACAACAAAATTAACTGTGTCAAAAATGTGTGAAATCATTAGAATGCAGAAAAAAAGATAGTACAAGTTTTAGAAGTTGGAATAATTGAACAGCTTTTTTAGAATGTTGCCTTAAAGGGAGATGGCACAAGTGAATTGGCACATTTCTAGCTTTCCAAAGTGAAATAATTCCTTGAAACACTGTGAAGAATTGGGTTTTGTGTCTTTTATTACAGCAGTGTAGTAAAAGTTAGAGGATGAAAAAGGCCTATGATTTCATCCAACACATAGCAGTATATTCACAGCTGCGTTGTCCAATAAAACGTAATCAGCTCAAGGAATAGCATTTCATATGCTTCTCACATCAACTGCTAAATTTTACTGTAAGGAATTTTTATTTTCTCAAATCTACCCTCTTATTTTATTCACCAATTTTCAAAGTGAAATCCTGACCTATTCAAGTTAAGAAAAGTTTTGTTACCGACTTCAAAGTCTCTGTGATTTCCCTCTTAAGGTTTGCCTATGTATTTCTTTTTATATATGCACTCCCACTAAAAGCATTAGAGAGCTTCCCAGGCTAGGGACCATTTATCCAACTAAATAACTGTATTTGTCAATGTCAAAAGCTTCTTCCCACTCTCTGTCCACAGGACTGTGAAGTCAGAATGTGCATATTCCCTCCCACTTTCAGCCCATTCTCCCCATCACTTGCAGATTTATAAAACGTCAGTTTCTCTAGCTGACATGAGAATTCACCTCTCCCCTGTGATTATAAAACCCATGACATTTCTCAGACACACAGAGCCACACAAAAGGAAATGGGAACGTAAATTAGTATTCTCTAATAATGATAATTGAACAGGAAGTAAAAGCAAGGTTTTCTGTACCATAAAGTATTGGCTTCTTCCACTTGAGAAAGAAGACAAGTCCCTTTACTGGTGCCAGGGTTAGGCATACATCTTCCAGTGGTCCATATGCCCTGAATTATCATGTACCTAACACAGCCTATTCATGTGACAACAAAGCATCTGACAAATACAACAATATCTTTCCACCATAATGAAGAGGGGTACTTCTAGCAAAGGACAAGCTGTGTCAGTAGACTCCCTGGGACCTATATACCTGTGTAAACACGTCTGTTGGAGACATATGATAAGAATTTTGAGTAGTGCTTTGAGGTCCTTGGCTGAAAAGTTTGACAGAAGTACGAAGTGCTGTAACAGTATCTATTATTTTCAAGGACAAGCACAGAAGATTATCCAAAGTGAAGGCAGAGGAAAAAGAGCTCTTATTCATAAAATACTGTTTTGGTTTCTGGCTCACACTGCACATGTGACCAGTTCCCTCTCAACAAATTTGTCAAATCTGTTGTCCCATTCCTTTATCATCAGTTTGGGAAAAGAGTGAAAGGCTGTATATACTCTACTGCAGTCTTTAAACCTCTGGTCTATGGACAGATGCAGAATATCCTTTTCTGATGGATTCTGTGAGCATCTGCATTTCTCATCTTTCTGGGTGGGAACCTTTACTCACTACTAGCTTCCACTACTAGCTGTACTCTTATACATCATTGAGGAAATAGCTTAAAAGAAAAGAGAAGAAACAGCAAGCTTGGAAAGCAGAAGCAATTAATCAAGTCTGTTTGGGGCCTTCTACAATGTAAAAATAAATATTGTTTGTTTTCAACTTAGCACAGCAGAAAACCGAGGCATGTTTATCTAGATTCTTGCTCTCTGATGACTTGCTTGAAAGTTGCTTTAGTGTATTCATTATCAGGGTTGGATGACCATTTTCATCATTCACTTCAAATGTGCACTGATGTGTAATTAATTAGTATTAATCACAAAATTGCCATGTAAGTGCAAAGACTATGGGGGCCAATATATGCCTCATTAAGCTAATATAGCTTAAGAAATTGACTGGACTTTCAAATGTTTTAGCTATTGAATCCAGTAAGAATAAGTAATTAAATCTCAACTTAGTGTCATGTATACTGTGCAAAATTTTCACTTTCCTAAAAAAAAGTTGTTATTATTATTATTATTATTGCCATTGTTCTTAGTACCATTAGACAGGTCATGATCTTCATTCCAAAACCAGCAATGATGTCTCAGGCACCATAGAAATTAAACACAAGAAGCAGCTATTGCCACAGTGGCGTACAAAGAGGACAACACAAAAGAAAGCCCTGCTTGTGGCTTAAGCAAGTGTTTTCTGCTGGAAAAATGAGAGTTAATCAGAGGAGATATATCTGTCTGTGAATGCAATACCATGCTAAATGTTCTGATTTTCTTTCTAAATACTTGCTCGAAGAGGTACACAACTGAAAATCACATAGCAATGAAGAACACAATGCAAGGGGGCATTGTAGCAACACAACAATTAATCCTAACAGCAAGGGATTGTTAGTCACAATGAATCTGTTAGTGCTGAATCCTCCTCTAATAGTTTACATTTCTAGCTAAATAAAAGCATATATGGAGAGGGACCAGAGCTTTTCCTCCCAATAATCCACCTTAGATGTGATAAATTTAAAGGCTGCTGCAGCTGTATTGCAGAAACACAGAAATTATATGCTAAGGTGTGCAGCACTGGTATCTTTCATTTAATTGCAAGATGTTTGGTGATACATTTGAACAGGATTCAGAGCTCATGTTGGTCGTTGTGTGTGAGACAGAAGATGTCTGGTGCTATGAAGGGCTAGAATAAGCCTTGATTTCTGCTGCTAGACTAGATAGTTGAATGTGAACAGCAACATATGGCTTACATATGCATAGACATCTGCATATTTGAGTTTGCAAAGGAGAACAGCACATAGTAAAAAAAATTAGATTGTGTATGTAATTTTCTGTATAATTTTTTTATTTGGAAATTTCATTTTGCCAAGGACCACAACACACAGAGATGTCAATACCAGATTCAGTTCTGGAAGGGGCCCCCTAAAATATTAAGTCAGTCTCAGCTTTTGTAATTAAACATAATCATAAACCAATCAAGCTTAATACCTTAGGTTTATTGCAAAGCTTTATTAGAAAGCTGCTCTCACATCTGATCCCTCCCAAGATTAGAAACCTTCTTTTAATGTGTTCCTGAATGTACTCATGGCCATTTGCTTTTGTATAAAGATGGTCTTTGCCTAAGGCAACAATTCTGTTTCCCTGGTGTTTATCCACTGATTTACTTAGAAAAAAAAATATCCACTCACTTTTCACTTGACTATATTTTAAAATTTATGTATTTTCCTTCTCCCTGTCCTGATCATATGAAAATTTTAAAAATTTTAAAAAAAAAAAGTGGATCAAAAGGAGAATTTTAGTGGTTTTGTTTTTTCTTTTAATTGAAACAGCTCAGATACCATTTAATGCTAAACTTACTCTTTTTTTCAGACAAGATGTCCCATTCCTGAGCAAACCTTGTTTCCCATTGTGTTGACCTCAGACTAGAGGACTGACTGAACAGCCGATGCAACCACTTGATGGTTTTTTGGTGTGAAGACAAAGGAAGGGAAAAAAAAAGATAAAGATAGAAGAAGGAACAGGTCATACTGGTAAAGAAGTCACACTGGTGTCCAAACTGGGTGTCCTATGAACCTGTGAATTTTCTAACTCAAAACTAGTATGAGAGCCAACTGCTTTACATAAATATACTGTTGTGTTTTGTTGTGGTTTTTTTGGGAGGGGTTCTAAACTCCATGACTAGCAGCAATAAAATTATAGCATGGTGGCCCTTTGAGGGAAGTGGATGGACTAAAAGCTCCTGAAAAGTGTGCTGCCAATGGTCTCAGAAGAACTGTAGGCCAAGTGACACGACGAAAGCATGATTTTTTCAGGCATTGACAAGATTTGCTGGCTGGGAAAAGCAAGCCATGTTCCACCATGGCAGATGGAAAGGATATTACTCTTGCCTGGGCTTAAGAAACTTTCTTTAGCCTGCTCTATCTCATGCCAATGTCTAGCAAGTTGAGCTGGATGACAGTTGCAGGCTGACTGCCCAGGTCCTGTTTTGCAAGGCAACAGAGGCCTTTTTCATTATTTAATCAGCATTGGAATCTCTGTTAGTGACAAACGGATTTCAGAATGCAGAATATTCAAAAGAATAGTCTTGCTATGTCAATCAGAGACTCTCATTGTTGAATTAATATGCATTGTCTGAGTATATACTTTCTCCCAGTGACTTTGTCTTTTCCAGGATAAGTGATGCAGTAAACTGTAACAGAAGTGCTGCAGATATCTATAAGATAATCTGTGCAAGAACTGTGTGATAAGAGAGAGAAAATATGCAGTTTCTACAGCCAGTCTCCCAGAAGGATGCAGCAACACAGATGCACAGATGCTTCAAGAAGGAACAACAACATTCAGCCAGCTGAGCGGACAACAAACTACATGCCAATACTGACTTCACTGTAATGGAGAGCACAGGCAGTAAGTTACAGAATGATGCTTTAAAATACAGAATTACAAATATCATTGAAAGTTATGAACTGTTCTGGTTCTTTCCATAACTTGAGAAGCCAATCAAATGATGGCATGTAATAAAATATCTAGAATATTAAAATCTTAAATAATTTTATCTCTTCAGATGTGCTGAAACTGTTAGGGCTGCACTTTCAAAACAAAGGGGTGAACAGAATTGAAATGTTTGCAAGTATGATCTGAAAACATTTTTAAAGCCATGCTGTTCCCTTTTCATATTCATTTTTTCTTCATAATTCTAGGAATTAAGATACTCCCAGGGCAGGGGTGATGTGTCACAAACAGAATTATAATCAGGACCCTTCTGATGGATACTCTCTTCATGGTTTCTAGGGATGTGGTGGACAAAGAGGGCAGTAAATGGTATTTTAGTTTTGCTAACTTTATCAGCTTTAACTTACAAATTTTAATTCTGATCTAATGATGTTTTGGAAGATAAGGATTGACCTTTCTGGGACTTAAACCATTCCACAAAAAACTGCTTGGTGTATTCATTAGTTCACTCAAGAGGAACCTCATGGAGCTTAAATGCCAAGTGAATATGTGAAATAGCAGGCTTTAAACTGGAGTTTGCACAGCTGTCACACTGATTTAGGAGGCAGTGAGCACAGCCCCAGCTCTGAATAGCAGGAAAACAGAAGTTTGGAGGGCAACTGCCCTTCTGCTCTTTGGCAGAATCCACCAGTAAAGCACTTTGCTTTAGCTTTGGCTCTCCCTCCTGTTCATTCTTCTGTTTTTTCTCCTATTCCCTCATTCCTCCTATGATTTATATGTTTTCTTTAATACAGTTAATTTTTTTAATTACCTTGCATTTTTGCAAATATTAAAGTCAGATTTAGTATCTGGCTCAGTTACAATTATAAGGATTTCAGCTCCAACATCAAGCAGAGCTAGTTACCTTGTAATTTGATTCCTGATGTAGGAAGAACTGTAAAACATTTCCACAAAAATCAGGGTTTCTTTGCTTTGTTGCCACCAATTGTAGATCTGGACCAACCAATTAAATATTTTGTAACAAATACAAAATATTGCAGATTATAAATATTAGCAGCACCCAAACTATTTCCTAGGTGCTGTCATAAAAGTCAGAGAATACTTGCTCTTGATATCTTAAATACTGGGACTCTAAACATCAGAGCTCCATTTTGTGTCTTGAGCAAAATAATACCTTTCATATTTCTTTTGCTGCACCTTGGATGCCACTGCCTTCATTGTTTTGGATTGAAAATTTAAAAAGCTAAATGAGTCCTGCTACCATGATTAGATTCTGAAATGCAACAGTATGAGCTTCTGTACAAAAGAGAGATGTAAGGTATGGGATACCACAGAAGGAGACATCCACCCAGGAAGACTTCCCCAGTAATCTAGTGCACAAGGCTTAATGGTGCCTCAGGGTAAATTTGGATGTCTCAGGTTATGCACGAATCTTGTTACTTTTTTGGCCTTACTAATGTACTTCAGTAAAGCTCTTTGATGCTCAGAATCTCTGAAAATTTAGTTGAAGAAGTGTTGTCTTCTGGACACCTGCTGTATAGACAGAACAAATGAAAGGAAGACTTTGCCTGAGATTCACAATACATAAACAAAATATGTAATGTAAAAATATCTTAGAAGAAGCCAGTGTAAATCCACAAGTAGATAGAAAGTGTGTGAAAGGTTTTTTGTTACTGGTGACAAGAAAAGAAACAACACATTGGACTTGGAGGTAAGCAAATGTTTTAAGTAAATAGCTGTTTCTCCAGGGAGTCTGGTTCTCATATAAGGCTTTGCATACTAGATTGATTCATTTCAATCCTGTGGACTCTACAGAGACCAAATCCTTCATACTTTGGTTTGAATTCACACATTTATCTTGTCTTTACTCATTCAAAAAAGCTGATTCTAAAACAAAACCCTGGAATTGTACTTTTAAGAGATTCCTTCAAAACAAACAAGAAAGAGAAACGCGTGCAGATTTCAGATACACCATTTTCTGGTGTTCAGTTTTTCCTTAAAGGATTGTTGTCTACTTTATCCCTTCCCGTGCCTTTTTACGTAGCAACCATGAGCAAATACAGTGTGTAGTCAACTCTGCTTCTTGTATATATGCATGTAGTCATAATCTGATAAACTGGACTGGTCACCTTGGTAGCAGAATAAGACTATATAGAATGGTTCCTCATTTTTTACTTCAGAGACCTAATATCTGCATAGGGTCTGAAAAAGAACTCTTTTGGACTATAAGAAATATAGCAAGTCTTGGCTTTCTTGCATATCCTTAACTAGAATGAAGCTGAGACCATCAAAGAAGTTTCAGGTTCAGCAGAAAATGTTGATGTGATCAGATTTTTTAGTATCCTTGAAATGTAACAATTTAGAATTTTATTAAGGGCAATTAATATCTGAATTAATTTGTTGTCATTTGTGGTAGTATCTACATTTTGGTTTAAAGTCATTGTGACAGAAATGCAGAGTTTTAAGCACACAGATCATCTCCATAACTTCAAGATTCACGTGATTGAGTGATCGCACACTGAGTTCTTAGGTGGATAATGAAGAAGACAATATCTTACCTTAAAAAAGGTTAGGAAAAAAACATACCACTCAAAACCTCAAATTAAAAAAATAAAGAAGTTCTTCTCAAAAGGTAAAATGACAAATGTACATCTCTTCACTGTCTTGATATATAAGCTTAAGCCAAAACTTAGTGATGTGATTTGGAAATATTTTCATTTACTTTAACGTGATTTTGAATCAGGCCCATTTCTCCACCTACAAACTGCTTCACAACTATGTTAACTCATTTTTTTACATAGTTCTTCCCAGCTTATACCAGCAGGTATCCAAGATGTAATGAACCTTGTTATCGCTCTTTTGGTCAGTGTGTCACCTCTATAAGTACAACGAAAAATCAACCATAGCTTAAAACACATAGATATTACAAAGGTTCTCATAGCTTTAAGGAGCAGTAGACTCTACAGATCCTGCTCTACCTTCTGTTAAAGACAGACTGTTTTTTATATCTTCTTATGAAATTACATTTACCACTCTTGGGTCACCTTTTTCTTGCCGTCTTCTGCTATGGTGCCATCACCTGTACAGCTGATGCCACTGAATTAGAATTATTCTTCAGTCATACTATCAAATGACTGAGATGAACAAAATCAATATTCTTTTTCTTAATAGTGAAATGAATTTAGTAATACATAACAATACTAGACCTTCCTTCCTTTCTCCAGCTCTAGACTACAATCCATCAATGTATTCTGCTTGGCACTTAAATTAACATATCTTAATTTGTGGGCAACAGCTCCTAGCATAATTGAATCTTTCAGGTTTTGATTTCAAGTCAATTCCATACATAGTCTGGAAACTTTCACCCACTACCAATGACCTTTGATTGGGATATCAAAACATAGAATTAAAAAAAAAAAAAAAAATCCTAACAGTGAATCACTTGTAGTTCTAATGCTAAACCAAGAGTTCCTTTTATTCTTTTTTAAGAAAGATCATCTTTAGTTAACTGAGATTCAAGTTTATGCAAAATATTTTGAAAGAATTTTGTTTGTACTAAAGGAAAACATCAGTGCTTTTTTTCTGGCTGAAAAGATGCCAGCTGGAGCAAACTAATGAGTCCCAAAAAGACAACATTTGTACAGCTGGAGTCTGAATGTTATCAAGCTGCTTGTTTTTGATTGACACTGTAACAGTCATGGTAGTGGAAGGTGATCAATAATACTCCCTCTGTTACAACGTAAATAATGTCATCCAAGAGTGACTGGTGAACAAATACATTCTGAGGTTCAGCTCAATTTGGATAAGCATCCAGCACTTCAGATCTTTCTTCTTATTGTCTAACCCATTCAAATTTCAGTCAAAAATAGGTTAATCAGTGGCTCACTAGGAGTATTCTGGTTCTTGGTATCAGCCCAAGGCAGGAAGTATGATAATGAACATGAACAGGTTTTGAAATCAACAGCTGAGAAGTTTTTAAAAGATTAACTTTGGAAAAGGAGTTTTGAACTAGATCATTCCTCTACATCAGCTTCAACTTGTTGCATACTTAATACACAGAACAGTTAGTGTTGTTATTCATACTGCTCTATGCAGCCATATACACAACACAAATAATAAAAAAATTTTACAAGACATGTCTACATCTACATGGTCTTGCTGCAACGGAGACTTCCCTTCAAAAAAAAGAAAAAGGAAAAAGGAAAGGAAAGGGAAAGGAAAGGGGAAAGGGAAAGGAAAAGGAAAAGGAAAAAGAGAAAGAAAAAGAAAAATACAAGCACATGTGAGGCAAATTGAAGAGGCAATAGGAGCACTTAAAACAGAAAACTGGACGCATCAAAGGCACAGGACGTAAGTAAGATTATAGGTATTAATGCTATAGGTATAGACTCTGAGGGGCTATAAGCAATGCTTTTGTGTATTTTTTCTAGGTAGTAGGAATGCTCTGTGCCCAGAGCTAAAGAAATAATGTTCAATAGTTTGGAGAAGTGTGGGGTTTTTTTCCAACTTTTATTGTGCTTTTGGAGTATCTAATGCCTCACTAGACCTTAAAAACCCTAGGGTCCCATGCTCATTTCAATTCAATTAAGATATACAGGCTGTGCAAAATATGCATCGATAGGGAGCCACATTTTCAAAAATAACTGCTTATCCGTGCACTTTTTAGCTCATTATAACAGACTCATGGAAACCAACTTTAAATAAAAGCTGTTGGTGGACTAAATTACAACACGGTATCAAGAGACTTCATGAACTAGATATATGCTATTTCGTTAAGCTTTCATTATATATAGTATGAGTCAGCAAAGCATTCAGTCTCTGTTAATCAGAGTTCCAGTACTTAGTCTAAATCTTGAAGGCAAATTATTTTCTGCCAAGGGCACCCTGTAAATGAAGTGTAGGTTTTGGCCCTCTCCCTGTTAAAACAGACTTGACAGAGAGGCTGCCTCACAGACGATTTGGATCTCCTTCCAGCAAGCCTGCCAAGCACTTGAGGAGACAGTATAATCCTCACTTCCAC
Source organism: Apus apus (assembly GCF_020740795.1). Classification (NCBI taxonomy): domain Eukaryota; kingdom Metazoa; phylum Chordata; class Aves; order Apodiformes; family Apodidae; genus Apus; species Apus apus. Next base: position 30,289,295 of record NC_067287.1, on the reverse strand, counting down.
GCCGTATGGCATCATCCTTCCAGGACAGTATCTTTCCACACAAACAAAAGAATTCCTTAGACTTTATTTTCAAGATTATAAAGATTTTTTTTTTTTTTTCTAATTCTGAATAGAAGAACAAGTTATTTCTCTCAGCAAATTATTTACTGCAGTTTGTGGTGAAGACGGGGTCTTTGTCATCAAATCCTGTCACAGTGGCGGCTCTGATCCTAGGCCTCTTTCCTTGCATACAGCCTGGCTGTGCAAAGGGCCCTCACGCAACATGCAGTGGTTGGTTCAGGTTATAAACCAGGTGGTGCGTGCCAAAAGGTAAAAAAATGCTGCAATATTAATGGTGTTTGTAAGAAATTAGTACTTTTCTAAGTTTCTGCCTCTATCTGATGCTTGAAACCAGTCAAATTTGCAAGGTGTGGGGAAGCCTGTCAGAGAATGACAGCACATTTCCTCAGGCAACCAGACCTAGTTTCTAATGTTGATTCTAGTCCTTTTCTCCAGTGGCTCTGTGTCCAGCACTGAGAGGACCTCAGCAGCCATCAACACCACAAACAACACTTGTGATGTGCAGGTCAGGGAGCACAGTTGCACCTCTGCCAAAATGGACTAAAACTCTTCTAATCTGCAGAGACAGCCTCTTTCAGCTCTCACACTGCAGCAAGCTTGCTGCAGCAATGGCAGCCTGAGGAAACCTCTTTGATCATGACGTTAATGATCTTCTCCTGGGCTCCCTTTAGTGCACCTGGTGCTGCCAGGCTGGGGCTGCAGGGGAGCAGCTGCGACAAACGAGCTCGAGGAGAAGGTGCTGGAACGTGCGCAGAAGAGGCTGGGTGGCTGTTTCATGAGGGGAAGGGGAAGCAGAAGCTCTTCTAGGCTTTCTGGAGCTTCTGCAGGTTCTCCAGAGCTGCTCAAAAGGAGGTGAGGTAGGAGGAGCAGGAAAGATGCCTGTGGAAATGCCCCTCTCGAGTTTGCTGTCTGGTCTGCGTTGCCTCCAGAGGACAGCGATCGGCTCTGGTATGTGCCCTGCTCAAGCAGCCCGGGGGTGTAATGCCTTTCTGTCGTGATAGGGGGGCAGGTAGGTCGTGACATCGCGTCGGTGTTCTAGGGGGTGGCGTTAAAGCATCGGTGAGTAGGTTACTTGGCTGTGTGATCTGAGGGGAGCCCCAGGAGCAGCGGGGGAGGTGGGACACCCCCAGGGGCCGAGCCTCACGGCAGCGAGGGGCTGTGTGGGGAACGAGGGGCACGGGGGGGAGCAGAGAGAGCTTTAACAGACGCCTCCCTGAAGAAAGGTAAGAAAAGGGCATAAAAATGGCCAACTGAGGGGAAACTGCAGTTTCGGAGTTGCAAGGCTGCTCTGGGTCCCCTTCACAGCTGGTCTGAGTAGCTCTAATCACAGGAGCCCAGCGGGGAAGTGGCGGGCGCTGGGCGCCGACGGGGCGGGCCTGGGCAGCCGGTGAGTTCCCTGCGCCTTTGTTTTGTCCCTGGGAATCCGATCTGCCAGTAAAAGTAGTACAAATATAGCTTGAAAGAGCAGTAAAGCTCTGTGGGACACCTCCAAGACTCAATTTACTTGTTGCAAATGCACCCAAATGGTGATGATGAAATGTAATTCCTTGGGGGGGGGGAATTGGGAGAAGGGACAGATGTGGCGAATTGTGTTGGTGCAGTTCTCAAAGGGCTTCAACAAGGAAGTTTCTCGTGCCGTTTCTTTTTAAAATTTTCTTTTGGAAAAGTAGTGCCAGAGGTGACAGCGAGATGGTACTTGGCTCAGCTTCCTTTAGCTGTAATAACTAAAACGTATCTCTTTGTTGATATTTGTGTTACAGTAACAAGCTTTGTGTTTGTATGCATTGGTGTTCTTGCAGCTTAGGCCTTGGAGACATTCCCATTATAGCTGTTGACAGGACTTGAGTCACCTTTGAAGTAGACAGGAACATTGCAGTCAATTTCTTACAATATTTATTTAAATTATAAAGTATATGTAAAATTTTATTTTTAAAATGGCACTTCTCTGAAAGCTATAATGAAAGGTCACATGAAATCATCAGTCTCAACAGTAAATAGTTATTTATTTGCTTTAACTACAGGATAAAAGAATGAAGATGCTTACCCTCTCCTCCTGTTTTGCTTTCTGGTTTCTTTGACTCTCTTATAACACAAGTTGGTACTAGCACGTAGGCAGTTAAAGTTAATTCAAGCATTGAAGTGCCATGTGCCAGCATCAGGAAAATAGCACCCAGAGAATCAGATGGTATTGTAATAAGTAAAACAAGTGTTGAACAGACATACATGTAATACTAACAAATCTGTCTTGATTCTCAGCATATGCAAAACAAGAACGCAAAAGTCTACCACAAAAACTTTTGGTGTAGTGGAGTCAGAGACAAGGCCTTGTAATCACTTTCATTATTTTGCAAATCCTTTAGTGATAAAGAAGTAGCAGTAGTTTAGCAAGAAAAAATACATGCACTTCTTCTAAATACGCTTTTTCAGTATTTCACAGGATTGTTCAGAAGTTGGCTGATGTCACAGTTCACATTCTTCTCAAAGAAGTAGTATCCACCATTTCTTAGATAATATATAAAAAATCAATTGAATATATAAACTGTAGGCACTGTGTGGATTAATTTGCAATTTGGAAGTGTTAAAATGAAGGCTAGTACCTGACACAAAGGTTGAGCGTTGTTTTTAACCACTAATTGTCATTCAGATGCCTTCTGAACAAGACAATTGAATGATGAAGAATGGTATGCGTTTTGGTCTACTTAGTCTTTTTTTCATCTTTCTTTTATAGTCACGAGAAAATTAGGGAAGATAAGGTTAGTGGTGAATAAATTTGACAGCAGAACCAAAATATCTATTCAAAACCTTTAAGATTTTTTTTTTATTGTTGCCCCTTAATTTGTAAAGAAAGGGAACAAACCCATTTCTTTTGAAGGTCTCTTTTGAAGGTCACTTTTAAAGGTATTATATAGTCTGTGGTACTACAGTAATTTCTGAAGAGAGATGGGGACAAAGAGAGAACCACGGAGACTATCAAGACTTCTGAAAGCTTGATGACCGTGGCACCAAATTAGAGACAGCTACCTTGTATCTCAGGCAGTCCTGGGTTGGGTGGGGGGAAAGGCATATTGTTTATCTGAAGTACTAACCATGTGTTAAAGTATGGTAGTGGATGGTGTATGACTTCTCATTATCCTGTCGCACTTGGAAATTCAGCTTTGCAGCACCTTGAAGTTAAGAGCAAAACTAATTTACTGCAGTGTCTCTCTCCTTTCAGGTGGTTTTGGGTTGGGTTTTTTTGGCATTTTTCCTATATAGATTTTAGGGTTGGTGTTTGTCATTTGCCATCTAATTCTTGAGATGAGATGAAGTAACAAGGGAGTGACATGGTAATTTCAAATTAAATTAATCCACTGCTTTCCTTTTTTTGGTAGCACATCGTAAATGTTGAGCTTGAAAGCTACTTATTCTATCGTAACTGCAGTGCCACTTTTGAGGAGAAAATATGATCTATTCCAAATATAGTTGTGTGTGCATTAGTTTCTGTGGCATTTTGAATATGGTGCAACTCCTTTTATTAATTTTTGATGCTCTTGAGTTTAGGCCTGGAAGATATTTTGGTTTTTTTTACATGGATACACACCGTTGTTCATGCCTTTTTAATTAGAGCTGCAAAAACTTCCTATCCTCTTTACATTGCTAAATCTTTATGGTAGTGTGGGATTGGTTCACTTATATAAAAATCCATGTTCTGTTAACTGATTACAATGTGTAAGTTCCTGCAGGCATGCAGAGAAAATGGGGAAAATAAACCAACAACCAAACAACCAAAACAAAAAAACCCAAACAAACCCCAAACAAAAAGATCTAACCATGTTTAAACTGGCAATGTGGAAGGCATTCAGATTCATCATGATTGGTTCTGTGCAACTGAAAAAAATGTATTTAAATTGAAAAAAAAAAAATCTAAGGTGTTTTCAATTAAAAGTGTTTAGTTTTTACTTCCTACCTATCCTCAATTTTCAAAAGCTAAGATTAAAGGGATTACTTGAATCAGTGGGACAGACCTTGCTGCAATTTCTGCCCTGAAACAGTAGCAGTCTAGGGTAGAAGACTGGGAAATCTGCCAGTGTCATGTCACACCACTCCCAGGTGAGTCTATACCTTAGACCTCCCCGCATACCTGGCAATGCAGTGTATGTTTGCATACAAGTGGAGAGGTTTTGAGTTGTGCAGCCATATCTACCATGCGTCCCTTTAACCCAGAATATTACTGACATGTGAAATATGACTAGGACTGTACTCTTCTGAGGGACATATTATGGAACCTGTCCAGTAAATCTGGCTTTTTTACAGTGTGTGTACTTATATAGGTTTTCATTCTCCATGGCCCAAAACCTAGTGTTTCTCAGTTTGGAGTGCTTTTTAAAATGTTCATAAGATATAGAGGAAGAGAAATAGTAGCAGTAACACAGGCTTCAAACATTTAGTATTCAAATAAGAACAACAGACCAAGGGAAGTGAATATCTGTCCAAGCAGTAAATCGTAAGATTTCTGCTTAATTGATATTAATTAGGAAGTCACTTCTCAAGTCACTGTTTCTGGAGTCAGGATGGTACTCAAGTTTAATTTTGTTTGCATATGAGAAGATGGTGACTTCTTGCAATGTGAGAGTAAGAGGTGGATTTGAAAGTCTATTTGACACTCAAAGACCAGAAATCCTCTATTTGTGTCATTGTTCCAAATCTGCTGTTGTAAATCCACTTACTTGTCTGGGGATGATCTATTGAATAATCCATTTTGGATCATTCAGATTATCCGAGTGAAAGGAACACACTGGAGGATGAAAACTGCAGGTAGAATATTTTTGTTCCTAGCTAGCAGATAAACCTTCAAACAGGGTCAGAAATAACACAAGTTTATGTACCTATGTAAAGGAATACACTGTGTCTTCCACAACCCAATACTTTTATCTGTCTTTATTTGAATTATTAGGGATTTGAAAGTGCATGACTAGATGTAGATTACGAAATGCCAATGTAATTCTGCATTTCAGAAGTGTGTGATGTTGTGAAAGGGAAGTCATGTGCAAAAGCAGCAGCTATCAATGTTAGTAGAAACACTCTTAATTTTTCACTTTTCCCCTGATAACTTAGTCAACAAATACTTGCAAAAAGTGTTCTCACAGCTGGAGTATCTCATGTCATGGCAATTACCAACCTAAGGACAACTCCATTGTGTGCTTTTCTCTTACCTGGAAAACCTCAGTCAACATTAGATGTTGAGGCAGATAGGTAGTTAATAATTTCACAACTTAATGAGGTTGTTGACTGATACAGGTTCATGAACCTGGTGCGTAAACTGTCTGTCACTGCAGCAGCAAATTTGGCTTGTGGTTTTGCAGCTTATTACCCTGCAAGATTCCAGTGTGTCACGGGCACACGCAGTTATGACCCTGCAGCTATGAGCCTTGAAGCTTAGTGCAAGTTCCCAGAAAAAATTCCAAGTACCTTTTACATTGTCACTTGTTTCTCAACCACAGGGAACACTGCATATACACGACTCGCTCTTCAGTCTCTGCCTCCTGTTAAGCAGCTGATTATGGCCACTGCTTATCTGTTGAGTTTCTCCTACTTGAACCATCTGACCAGTCACATCACTGTCATGGTGACAGTCTAGTCTATTCCTTATGTGTACATTACTATGACTGAACAACAGGTGATTAGTTTTGGGGTTTTTTTCCTTATTCCAGATAAGAACGCATATGTAGGCTACCTTCTGTTCTTCAAGACATGTAATCTGAAACATGAAGTAGGTAATCTACATGCTTATGTGATAGTATTTCTTCAGTAAGAGCAGTGCCGTATCCTGATTTCAGGATAAAGGGAATGCCAACAAGCCTATAATAATAGGCAAGCTAGGTGAGGAAGAAAGTAAATAATTTATTATCGTATAGTGATTATGGTTAACAAAGGCAGAGAAGTAATTCCTTCCAACCAATGCAAAAAATTTGAGATAGTGGAATACAGAACTCGGGTTTTTGGGTGCAGGCTAGTATTTCTTGCAAGATTATTATACTTTCTGTTGTGTTTCTGTTTAAGGTTTTCCTACCTGCAAAATGTTTGTTTCCTTAGGTAAACCTAAATATAACCTTCCTGCAAAAAAACCCCACAAACTACAAAAAGGGTCATTTCTGAGTTAATGGGACTGGAGCAAAAGATCCATGATTCCTAACAAAAAATACTTGCCAAGACCTTGTGAGCCATGCTTCAACCCACAGTGGACTTGAAGGTATTACAGAATAAACATCTAAAAACGGGTTTATAATGGAAACCTTGACAGCCCTAAAAGCAAAGCAGTAGGCAGGTGCCACTATAATTAAGAGCAGTGACCCTTCAAAGAAAAGGGTTGCCGGCAGGTAAATAAACTGCTGTTGTGCAGCTCACCTCGTTAAACAGGAAAGTTTGGAAAATGATTGGAGAAACAGCATCAATCAGTGTTACCTTAGACATCACTTATAAAAGACAGCTGCTTGCTGTGGGACAGACATAGTGTATGTACTATTATTAAAAGCAAGGTCTTTGTTCTGAGAGTTGTGCTACAGGTAGTTTGAACCCTTTAATTTATATCCTGTTCACAGTTATCAGGTTCTTTAATGTAATTTTTAATCATGTCATATCCCCCCTCCACACATCTTTGACATATGTAATATACTGGGTCAGCTGGATAGAAATACTCAGATGAGTTAGTTGAGACTTGAGTTTTAGGCAGTCTGTTATGTGTCGTGGATGTGCCAACATAATTGTGTGCATGCTCTCCCCTTGTTTTTTTTAACTTAACATTTCAGTATGTTAGTGTAGTTGTCTGCTCTTGACTGTTTATGGGATACTGCAGTCAGTTAAAGCTGCATTGTTTTGTATGGTTTTCTGGTTGTTGGGGTTTTTGTTACAGCATGAGCGTTTCAGGTAGTTTCACAGAAGCATGGCGAAACTGCTGAATGAATGGGGCTGCTTTGTTTGACAGGGGACACTTAAGTCACAGCTGAAGCCTTGGATCCTCACGTACTGCAAAAGCAATTTTGGTTTTAGAGAAGTGAAAGAAAACCTGGAATGGAGTTTGGAATTGTTTAGTTCAATATCAAGTACATCTCAGCCTGGATATTTATTTTGTCCTGCATGAAAGCTCTTCTGTGGGACAATACGGTCTTGGATTTCATTGCGGGGAAGGCAGCCAGGCTGTCTCAGGCTTAACCTCCTGTTACTGGGGGTTTGGGTGTTTTTTCTGGTTTTTTTTTATTCTGGCTTTTTTTTTTCTTTTCCAGAGATAATGATTTTGACTTGCCAGATACTGGTTTTAAGGCTGATTAAAATTTAAATAAGGTTGCCAAGCAATTGAGTTAAAGTGGTGCAAAATCTATGCAATTGCTTTCAGTTAGTTTGTAACCAATCTTGTTCTGCCTTAATTTCAGATTCTGTATTTTAACTATTTCTCTGCTTGGAAACAGAAGTATAATTGTACATTTAAAATGTGACATCCTGAAAAAAAATGAAATGTCTTTTCCCCCACTAATTTGATACTACTCTGTTCTCTATCCATTAATCTCAAACTGTTGCCAGGAAAACATGGTGCCAGTCAGTTTGAACTCCACATTAAGGACTGCAGCTTTTGAAGCAGTAGTATTTTTTTTTTTCCCCGTGGTAGTCTGTTCTTCTAAGTGTGGCACAGCTTGCTAGTGTTTGCAAAAATGAACATATAGGTGCAGTCTTCACGTACACTTATTAATTGAGCTGTATTTTTTACATGACTGGTTAATGCCTGTTGTGTGTGCTCATAGCGATTTGAAAAGAGCTTGAAGCTATAAAGCTTACAGCAGCTGTAATTTTGACCACTAAAGAAGTGAAGTGTGGCTTCTGAAGGTTTCACTTGCTTAATCTCTTTTTTTAAACTTCTGGCAGATTGCTTGTTTATCAATCTGGCTGTTTTGATAAAACTGCTTATCTCAGATCACGAACACAGTGTCTATCAACTTCAATATATTAAATTCCGGGACTAAGAGTCTATCTGTTTTGTTATCTGGATCTTCACAGTGGTTTGATTTTGGGTTAACAGGTTGCATTTAGCAGCTATTTTGTTCTTAAACGTGGTATTCGTTTTTATTCTTCCTGGTTAACTATTTAGTATTGTTTCTCTTCCCTCAAAAGACAGTCTAATTCTCTGACAAATACTGGGTAAAGATTGTATCTTTCCCTGAGCTATTGGCTATGGTCACGTTAATGTAGCCTGGGATACTGTGAACTGCTTTTCATGGCTGTAGCAATCCCAGCTGGGTGTTCTACGTGGCCTGTTAATGGGAAATAGATAATACTGATTTGGTAACTTAATTTCCATTATGGCTTCACTATGATCACGCTGTTGTCCTCACAACAAGCCCTTTGCCTTACTTACTTCTCAGCCTATTGGCTGTAGAATGTTTTTATACACGTTGGTTCTGTAGCTCCAGCAGCTTTGAATGAAATGGCAAGCAGAGGCGTTTTTGGAAAGGGAAGCTCATTTATTTCCTAAATGGTTGTCCAGATGCATATGTTCTGGCTCAGACTTTTCTCACAGGGAAAAATTCAGTAAAGAGAGAGAGATACCTTATAATGGAACCAAAATGTGCTGAAAGAGCAATTGCTTCTTGTGGTTGCAGTACGTAATTTGATTTCAGCGTTGTTTTCGGCTTTTGACTGGAGATGGAAGCTTTTGGGGTTTGGGGGTTCTGCTAGCTAAGATTTGGACTTAATGCTGCAAGAACTTATTTAATGCAAAGAGTGGATTATCTGCCAGTTTAAAAACAAAATTACAGTAGTGTGTAGCTATGCAGGAGAAGAGAAAAATTAGGTTATATTTAATTTCTGATTAGACACCTATTGTAGGGGTTAGCTGGAATTCATGCTGCCTGCATATTACGGTAGCAGCATGGAAAAAACTAGCACTTTGTTCTCCTCTCTTGGAAGATATGTGAACCTCTAATGCTTTAACTGACATATTGAGCACCTGGCTTAACTAGTCCTAGCATTTTCAAATACGCTTGATAGGAAGCAACTGAAGTAAATGTAGCTGCCTTTCTTATGCTCATAGGCTTTTTCCTGTGGTAATTTAGCTTGCCTTTTTCACATTAAATATTCTTAAGGTAAAAGATCTTAAAGAGACTACTCATTAATTTATGTCATGGAAAGGAATACTGACCTTGCACTTGTAGATATGGGTGGACAAGGGATGAGTGCCATCATGTGTAATACTGGATGAAGTGGAGAGAGCGATGTACGGTATTCACAAAGAGGGTAAGCCAGTGATTCATTTCCTTACTTCCCAGAGCTGCTTTTCAAGCAGCAGTATGTGGTTTGCAGCAGCATATTCTCCATGAAAATAAATGCAGATATAAACTTTTACCCCTTTCTGGCACTGAAGAACACATTCACTATTCATCCACAAAGGTTTTACAGTTGTTTATTCAACCTTTGGAGCTCACTGTTTCTACCTGAATCCTGTCTGCTTATCTGTGTGCTTCTTGCAAGGCCTGCTTATAAGCAGTGGAATCCATAAGTGTGCTCTCTTGCCTCCTGCTTGGCCTCTGGAAGTATTGCTCAGGGGACTTAAAATTGGTGATCTTTGAGTCCATTGTTAGTGCTTGAAATTGAACAATACTTCCCCTTTTGTTTCTTGCTGGAAGCAACACAAGAAGGTATCTTGTTCGAGATTAGAACAATGGTACTGCAGTGCTAGCAGTGGGAGATTTTTATTAGGAAGAGTGCACAGATATCTGTTGTTCATTCCCCTCATACTTGCCCACCATCCTGAATGGCTGTATTAGGGATTTGCCTGTTGCACTTAGGATCTGTTTATGGTCCTGTCTTACAAGTTCAAAAATAACTGTATTAATATGAATGGGGGGAACAAACCTTATGTCTGCTCAGGCTTCAACAGGACATCATGCTACAATGTTTCTTCTCTTAAGAACTGAGTTACACAGATGACACTATTTGTTATGGTTAATTTTTTTTAGAGTACTTTAACCCTTCAATTTAATTCAAGAAAACAACATTTGAATTTCTGATCTCACACAGGGTTAATCCATTCTCCATGGTGAAGTGCAAAAATATCAGAAATAACATACTCTGTTCCACTGCCATCCCTATGAAATACTGTTTATGCTCCAGGCCTGTTGCTTCAGGAAATAATTGATAGGAACAGCTGCTCCCTCATAGGCAGGGTAGAAAAGTCCTTCCTCTCTGACCAGGGGCACTTTTGAGCCACCTTTACTTTATCACCATGACACAGAAGTATGGAAGATTGGATTTCAGAGTTTAATAATAGTAATAATAAATGTGTAGGAAAGAAACTCTCTAGACCTGCACTCAGGAGCTTTTCTGAAGCTCTGAACCATCTCCCTGTGCTCAAAGGGATTTGTTCAAAACAAAATGAAATTGTGAGCACAAGATACACAGTACAATCAGTATCAAACTTCAAATGCACCTCGTTGCTGCTGAGTTGAACATTATAATTACAATTGTAACTCTGCGGTGCTTTATGTATAAATTATTTAAATCAAATCACAGATTATTCAAATTTTATCTCCAAGAAACACTTCGAAAAGCCTGCTAACACTCACGTTACAACTCATTGCTAACATGCAAAGCTATTAAAGACCTGATTATTTTTTTAAGTCTTTTTGGAACTGTACTGTGCAGAGTGACTTACTTCATGTTAAATAACTCTTGGGTTAAATGTTTTTGGTGCTGGTGGTGTAATTTCACATCTGCCTTCAAGTTCAGTTGATCAAAAGACGCAGCTGGTGGTATTCAGTTTTCCCTGGTAAAACAGTAGTATTCTAACCTTTATTTTTTTTAAGCAAAGCCTCTCCAGTAAAAATAAGGAATTTACAGAGCAGCCCTAGCTGGTGTAGTAATTTGATGTGATACTGACAATTACTTGCTTGACACAATCCTAACAAAAAGAGTAATACTTGCAGCTGAAAAGAGCTCCTGGAGATATGATCTAATGGGGGTGAAACTTTTCTTGAGGACATGCCTCATTTTGAGCACTTCTCTTGGGTCACTGGGAAAAGCAATGTGATCAGTTCGTTCCTCGGTTGCCAAATGCAGGCAGGTAAAGCAGCTTAGACCAGCCTGTAATAGATAGCCCAACCTATCAGAGAATATCCAAAACCAAGGAAGAGTAATGAGAATTCTCATATTACAGTTCTAGCCTGAAATTGGAGACCTAGTAAAAAGCAATCTAGAGTTTCCAAGTATTTTTTTTTCTTTTAATATTTGTTTTTAGGTTACTTGTAAAACCAGAAACTTCTTCAAAAGTTGCAGTGCTTACTATAGACTACGAAGCAGATTAAAATACTTCTTGTTATTAAAATACATTGTATATGTGAATGAATCACTGTCATGCAGCAAATTCTCTTTGATTTATTTTTTCTTCAAGAAAAAGGAGTGGAAATAAGAAAAGCACAGCTTTAGTGATCATAGTATTCTTTTCCCTTTGTGAATTGAAACAATGCAATGAAAGAGTAGAGATACTTTTTGCTAAGTTGTAGTTAAAGAGCAACGAAATGCTCAGCTAGGTCTAGATAGTATCTATATAACCAGGTGCTTGATTCTGATGGCTGGCTAAGTTTCCTGAACTGCTCAAACCATCTTCAGCCCTTTTTGCCTTCCTGCTGTGGGCGCTTATTAGCAAAAACTCTTAAAACCCAAAAATGAGAGGGAGGGAAAAGAAAATCAGTCAGATGGAAGCCTGATCCAAGAGGACAAATCCGATCGTGCCTGATATTTTATGTCAGGAACAGTATGTTTGCAGTAAATCCAGTCCTAGTGTCTAAAATTAGCAGACTAGCTTACAGTGGAGAACCAATAAAAGAATACATGCAGGTATAACTGAAAGCCAAATGATCCGTTTTATTTTTATATGTCCTACTGGTGGTGGGCTTGTGAACTCTGTATTAGATGTCAGTGCATCTTGCACTCTGGACTATGTTGTGTTCCAAAATGTTCTGTGGTTCTCCCATGAGAAGTTTCCTGTGGTCTTGCTAGGTGCTGGATGGTGGCAGTCCTGTGTTTAGGCATGATGAAGGCTGCTTACCCCATACTGCAATAGAAGGTAGATCACAGATAGGGTATGGAATTATATAAGTGCACTGAAAACATTTCTGAAGCTCCTGGGACATCATACTGAGTGTTTTACAAACACAGCGAAGATGTGTCTCTTCCGAAGAGTTTTAGAAAGTGACAATAGGAGACAAGTGAGATTTAGATGTGGTCAAGTCAGAGGACTTGAAGACTCACAGGCAGCGTGTCATCTGTCCTTTTCAGAGCTGTCAAATGTAAGCTTACATTTGTCAGCACCAGATACAGATGTTATGCCAGAAGGTGAACAGGGCTATAGGATGGTTGTTTTAGAGATGGGGAAGGGAGAAGGAAGTGCAAAAATGCTGTATTTTTTTTGTGTGAGTGGTTTCAGCATATTTGAGTCCCAAAGCAAAAAGGAAATAGAAAACAATTTTTAGTACAGCCAAATAAAGGTGCTGTGTCTTAGTATGAAAAATGTAGATCATCCTTCGTGACATGAGACTCTATCTGGGAGACTGATTCTGGCAAGGATCTGTAAAGCACTGGGCAACCAGCTGAGGGGCATTTCTGTTGGGAGGCTGTGGGCTAAGGTTTGTCCTGGCATGTGTGAGCAGAGTAAGTTTAACTCAAACAGAAGTGATGACCTTCCTGGAAGGAATGCTGGGTAAGTTCAGTACTTGTGCCATGCAGCACAGTGAGAATTGCAATGGCAGCTTCACAGAATCACAGAATTATTGAGGCTGGAAAAGACCTCCCAAGATCATCAAGTCCAGCCTTTTTGATCATCAAGTCCAACTTCTCTCCTTAAAAATTCTTACTATTAAAACTCAAAAGCTGTAGAGTCTTGAGAATATTAACTTCAGAGGATATTGATATATGAATTGGTGAATGAATCATACTTTAAGATCGGATGCCATATTAACTTGTTATTTGACCTTAGATGTTGTTACTATTATGTATATACTAACGTGTAGCAGCAGGTGCATGCTAAAATAAATGTTGCTAAATAGTACTGTGATATATTACCTGAGTTTAATTGCTGAGGCAAATTACTAGTTGGAAATTCTGGCATCTCCTCAGCAATGACGTTTATACCAAATTCTGGTTATCATCAACTCAGCTGTGATATGTAGGATTTGAGCAGTGCAATCCTTATCAGTGCGAATCTTAAACTACTGGGATGTGATTTTCCACCCTTACTGTCTAAAGACAGTGACTCTTAAGTCTTTGTTTCAGCATGCTGTCGTGGGGGGGTGTTGTGTACTTGGGTGGGGGGCTGTTATTTTCCCTGCCAGCTCTTGACTATGGGGTAGCATAGGCATATTGCAGAATGACTGAGGAATGCAAAGGAAGGTGTCCTCCATGACTAGCTGTGCCGTGAGGGACGTGTCATTGCTTGTCAGTGTAAGCTTAGAGAGTGACAACACATGATGGTAGGTGTCATTCAATTGTTGGCCCAGGGTAGAAGAGACTTAAATGAAAAGTACAATTTCGAGAAAGAAAATTGTTTCTATCCTGGCTCAAACCAGGACATAGCATCACTAACCAAGTATTTGGCATGAAATATATAACAAATAGCTGCAAATATTTGCAGACAGGTTAAAATACCTTTAGCAAACTGTAATATTTCTATCTTTTGGGCAGAACTAAGATAAAATATATTAACAACCAGGTTCTGGGAGCAAATAAAGGTTTTAAGCTTTCTCTGTGTTAGTATTTTGGTCCAGTAAAATCACCTAACCTGTGTTTAATATTATGAATATTCTTAAATCTGTCACTGGCCATAGACTGTATTAAAATGAATCACTGAATTAAGTGTGCAATAACCTGGCTGTCAATTTACAGAAGACTGTTTTAATTCTCTTTTTCTTAGACATCCTGATACTGAATTCCTCCATGTCATTTAAGGTTTTCACTTAGTATAGTTCTGTTTTCTGAAAAAACAGTTAAGTGAAGTTAAGCCAGCACAGCATGTATTTGAAAATCTCATGCTTAAAGTCCAAGTATTTTTTCATTTTAGAGTGACAATTTTCTGTTGTAGAAAATGTTATGAGTAAGGGTATACTTCTTAAAATGTCATCTCTTCTGAACAAATAACTAACAGTTTTTCAGGTATGGTTATTTGGAAGAGAAATTAGTACTGCTATGACACATGGATGGATACCTGATGAGTAAGAAAAATAGGCCTGTTACAAGTTGCTGGAATTGTGGAAGATGACAACTGAGATCTAAAATTCCTCTTGGGCTTTGTGTCTTAGATTATAAATGAAAAACTTTTGACTTTGTGTCCTTCGTCACAAACCAAGTATTAGGGCTCTGTGTGTAGTAACTTGGTAACAATGACATATGGCTGAGAGTCTATATAGAGTTAAAAGGCAATGTAAGAACCATTTCTGCTTCCTTGTGTGAGCTACTCAAACCATTCATCTTGGCATGATCCAGTAAGCAGGGCTGAATTGGGCAACGTTCTTCAAAGCAAATGGGCATGGAATTAACCCCATGATACACAGCTGCTGAAGACCAACAGCAAGATACTCTTTTCTTCCTGTAGTGATGGAAATCATGATTGTTCCATATGTAATTTCATGCTGGTAAGGTTTTAATGCCTCTTGGGTATAGTATTTGTAGCAGCATGTGCTTTAGATCTTGACTTGTAATTCCATCTTTTCAGTCCCAGAAAGAATGACAGTTGTTGCTTTGGGTTTTTTCTTATGGTTTGGACTTTTTTGCACCCTACCCCAATCTGGGTGTGTTTGATACTCATAGGAAAGTTCCAACCTCCATACCCATTTTTGCTGTGTTTTTGGAGTGAGTCAAAATGAGAAATAACTTGGCATTCTCTAGTGAGTCTCTCTGAAATGCAAAAGACATCTTGTATATCAAGTCATAGCAATTCAGTGTTTAAACAGGAATGTTTATTTTTTTCTAAATAAAAGTAGAAGAAAAATATCATTTTCTCTCCCCCCTTATTTCCTTAAACATGTTTGTCTAAGACTGTTTCCCTCTTTGACATGCTGTTTTACAGCTTAAAATACTTCAACAAATCAAAAGTAAACCTTAATGTTGCATGCAAATTCTAAGCTCATCTGCTTTAGTTGTATAATAAAATCATGTCCAAGCACAGTATGACATGCTAAAGATGGTGTTCTTTCAAAACCCTGTGGTTTATAGCTTTCAATTCCATGCTAATTTATCCAAAGCTCCCTTTAAGATTCCCTATGTTACCACTGAAAATATTTCTGTTGTCTTTAATTACTCTGGCAGAACTGTGGTAGACTGTACGTTGAATGTGTTATTAAACAGGCTACAATTAAATGCATGTTTCAAAGACATGGTTCTGTACTACTTACAGAGAGTTGAAGGCAAGTATTCCATTAGTTAATACCATTTAGTAGTGTATCTCTCATGGTTCAGCTGTAGCAGGACATCACTCTTGATTCTTTTTCTTTTTTCCTACACGTAGTAGTACAGAGTATTTGTCTCTAATATTGTATTTGTACAGTTGTTGAAAAAAATAATCTTGTGATGACACTTGCACTTCTGATAGCAGGGATTGCCCATGGTTTTAACATAAAGGCTAATCTTCATACAGAATAAAAATAGGATTGGTTTAATAAGGAAAGCCAGTGCTGTTGCGAAAACATTCTAAAGTTGATTAAAACCAGATTAACTTTGTCTTACTGATTCTTCTTTCCAGTAATTCTGTGCCTCTCAGTTGTAGAATTAATTGTTCATAAATGCAAATGGTTGCCAACAGTTTTTTCAGAAGCCATTTAATTAAACAGCTTCTGTTCACCACTATTCTTGGTTATTGTCACCTGCCTGATCAAGTCCCACACATACATCATTAAAAGTTTTGCAGAGGTTTTCTATTGGTCTAATATATTCCTCTACTATCAGTCAATCAGCCAACATGTAAAATGGAAATAATAGTTTAAAGATATACCAACAGCCTTTTCTACACTGATAGTGATCTTAAAAGATATTTTTCAAGGAACTTGAAACTGTTTTTTCTGAACAAGCTGTTTTCTCTATTTTCAGAAGCAGCCATCCTTTTTACTATTCTGAATATGCTTTTTTTGCTAAAAGCATTTCCCATCTGCTGGTGGTTTTTTGCCGTTCATGTACTACTTGCATGTTTTAATATGATTGGTAATGATAATGTTGAAGTATGGGACAACTTCCTACAGCAACCTGCTTTTGAAGGGTTTTCGTTTTTATATTGCTAAACTAAATGCTTAAAAGATAGAAAAAAATTTTCTTGAAAAACATTAATACACATCAGCTTTTTATTATAGGAGAACAGGAAGGGTATGAGCCAAATACTGTGGACCATCCCAAAAGCCTGTACAAAAGAGTGACACCTGCCTTCAACAAATAAACAGGGTTTGGATCATTCTACTGAGGCCATGCTACTATGTTATAGAATCTTCTCTCTTCCTTTCAGTAATAGAAAAAACAAAGTTCTTTATAACAGTTACATGTAGGATTACATATTTTAGGGAGATTTGTAACTTCCTGTGGCCATATAGTGTTAATTTTGCCTCCAGCCACATTTGTAATCCATAACTGACTCAGATTTATGAATGCATGTTGCCTTTTCTATTTTCAGTCATGAAACTTTAGGGAAGCTGTTAGAGGAAGCCTGAATTTCAGTTTGACTGTATGACTGGACTCTGATCTTCTGACTGGTGTGTTTTATTAGGGGCTTATGCTAATGACCTGCAGTCTGGAGTCTTTCAGTCTGTAAGCAAACTGCATTTGCAGTCCTAGGGGTAATCAGTTAGGAAATAGGTATTCATTTGACAAAACAATTGACCAGATGGCTTCTGTGGATATTCGTTTTCTGGAACTTCCCCTAAGGTGAATGAAGATGTGGAGTAATGTTATTACAAAGGAAGAAGAGTAGGAAGCACATGAGTCAGAAGAGGCTGTGAGCTGGAGGAGAACTGATAAGTTTTTAGATCTGACTTAGATGGAGCAAGAAAAAGCATGAGGAAATGTCCTGAAGTAAAAGAATTACAGCTTTTGAGAGCCTGGGTAAAGCTAACATGTTGGTTTGTTTTCCAGTATTACCAAGTCACTGTAAACAGAAGTCATGAAGATGCATCTCTAAGAAAGTAATATATTATGAGCTGTTTGAGGTGTTTCAGAAATCTGTTTTTCTTGAAGTATTACAGCTGCTAAGCTGAGCTTTCTTACTGACAATGGAGTTAGTGCTAAGGAAGAGCAAAAGGATTGAGAAATGCTGCTAGAGCCTACAAAGTCAGTAAGCTAAAGTTTTACAGTATTATACATGGCAGTAGTATTTTGGCCTAATGTTTCATTCCCCCATATCCTTTGAAAAAAACAAAATACTTTCTGCTTTAAAAAGTTATTAGACAGTCATGAGTCTGAATCCCTGTTTCCCAGTCTTTTGTGGAGTCCTCAGTGCTGAAAATCAGAGTGCTTGTGCATCAAACTACACTTCCACTAACAAGACGTGATGCATGTCAAAGGCAAGTGTGGTTCGGTTACACACAGCTTATCTTATATAATAGAATCATAATATCTCAAGTTGGAAGGAACCTGTCAGGATCATTGAGTCCAACTCACAGGACTACCTAGTGCTCTGTTATTGGATGGAATTCTGTGATTATTCCTGGATGTGCCAAAGCTATTTCATTACAGTGTGTCCTTTAAGACTTTTTTTATGTTCCATTATTTCCTCTTAAATGTTTCCAAAACAACAACAATAAAATCAAAGGCTTTTTCTTTCTTGCAAACTCTCTCCCCTGTAGTAAGCTGACAGATTCCTATGCACTGAAAAGAAATGGAATATTATCTTGCATTTCATCTGTTCCCTAATATTTGCAGCTGTTTGCTTCCACAGAGCCAAGACACCTGTCATAACAAAGAGAAGTTTTGTCTCTGAATCAGTAATAAATCAGCAAGAATTATTAATGTACTGAAGGGGGAAGCTGTTTTTTAAGCTTTATTCACTGTTGTTTTTGTGTAATCTTAATGGAACACATAAGAAAACATTGCATCTGTGATCTCATTATTTGTCTAGATGGGAATGTAAAGAATGGAACAAGCACTGAAATTAATCAATGGTTTAAAAAGTCAACTATATTATGTTTATAGTCATTAACATAATGGTGAAAAACAGACTATTGAAAATGTCTTAGAATTCTGTAGTGCAAATTTTTCCACCATTCAAATCAAGCTTGGCTTATAAATTAGGAAATTGGATTAACTGTGATTAAGGAATAAATAGCATTTACCCTTTGACACTAATTTCAGGGGCTCTCAATACCTGTCCCAGCTTCCGTGTTCATCAAACTGTCTCAGGAGGTTCAGTAAACTTATGTGGTGGATAATGTGCACTATGCTTTCAGAAATCTTTCATCTGATATTCACATAGCACATTCTTCGAGTTTGCAGCTGGTTATTAAAAGTGTGGAGAGTCAAATATTGATATCCAGAGTATATTCTACACCTTCCAGTTTGTTTCTTACTTTGTTTTAAATTCCTGATTGCTGTCTTCCCACTGTTCTTTATGCAAACAAATGGACACCAGCAGTCCTTCCCACATGCACAGAGCTCTGTTAACTGTAAACAGCCTGTGCAGGTTAGAAGTTTGCCAGATCGTTCCAGTCACTAAAGAAGCAAGCTATGTCACTGAAAATTTGTGGAAAAGCAAGTATGTATTTTTTTTTTTCATCCTTAACATCTTTTTTATTACTGTGAATTATGCAACTTCATCTGAGATTTGGGCTCTATTAAGTATTTGAGCCATGGGAAGGGGATTCCTATCCCTAACATTTTATAACCTAAATAGTTAAAGCATAAAAAGATTGAAGAAGGAATAGAAGACAGCTGAGGTGACTTGTCCAAGACTTCATGGCAAGGTATGAACTTTAGTCCAGCATCTTGCCTTGCTGTTCAAGAACCTGTTCTTCTAGACGTGACAGACTATATATAGTTGTGTAGTTTTGCTATGTGGAATCCTAGTTTTAGCTTAATGTGACATACTTGACTAATTAAAGTCAGGTTGTTTTGGAAAGGTACCATGTACAGCTGCAGTTACTTTTAGTTCTACTTCTTCCTTCTCCGCTACCACACCTATCACTAGATCCATGCTGTGAAGACTGCTCTAGCTCATGTAATTCAAAGAAATATTCTCAAAGTTAAAAGAGCCATGGGAGTCCTCCAGAAAAGCACTACCTGTGGATGGAGCAATACTGAGAAAGTCTGAAAAAAATAATAGTGCCTTGGGCACAAACTAGTGAATAATTTCCTTAAAGCCCTTTGCTACTCCTTTTTTAGATAGGCTGTTACATAGAAAGGTGGCAGAATTATGGTTACAAGACACCTGGGCTTTGACAAAGAGTTTGTTCTAAGTCTCAGTGAAGTATGCAATCTAGTCTTTGGAGGACTCTCTTCTTGTATTTGCATTTCTAAAAGCGTACCTAGAAGTTGGCTTTCAGGTCTAATATGCAGGAGAACAAGCAGTGTGTCAGTCTTGTCTCCCAAAATCCATTCACTTAATTCTAGCATCTTATCCTCTTTATGCTTCTAATAGTCTAATATTTGTGGCTACATCACTTGTATTAAATTTTTTAATTAAAAATGGTGCACTTGTTGAAGTCTTAAATTTATTATCCTCAGCAGGAATTGGTAACAGTGTTATGTCAGGTGAAGCAGTGAAATTGAAAAAACTCATGCATTTTTTAAGTTATTATAGGTAAATAATAGGGAACTTCCCTACTGCTGTTATGTGGTGATAGCTCTCTTGTCTCACTGAAACACACAGCTAGGAGAGTTCTGGGGATCTGCAGTGAAGGGGTGGAAAATGCCATGTGCTCCATTAATAAGAAATTGTTTTTCTTAGGTTTATTGTGTAATTTTTTAGATTGTGAGTGGATGAAAAGACACCAAAACATTAAAAAAAAAAAAAAAAAGGACTGACAAATTGGGTATTTTGGTCAGGATGTTTAGGGTTCTCTAGGATTGGAATGCCTAATTGCTATTAAATTTACAGTAAGTAAGTGGGAATCCACCTTTGACATAGTTTCTAAAACCTTAGTCCTTTTGTTAGTACTCTCCATGAAGTTACCCAAATGCATGTTTTTATTTTCAGTTTGGTTTTTATTGAAAAATTGTGATACAAGGTTTACATTTGTACTGTAAGTCTGATGAAATAATTGAGTGATCTGCATTGGTTTTACTGGTCTTTGGAACAGACTTTTTAAAATAAGATCAGGGAGATAGAATTACATGGTGGTAGAATAAGATGCACTGGAGGGATATTGGCAGCATGTTGCTGATTTTTATTGTGCTAAAATATTTAAAAGATCAGGAATATAGCCATAGCCTTCCTCAGATCCAAAGCATCTGCTGCAGATGCCTTTCCTTTATTTTTCTTTTTGAGTAACTGGATTTCTAACTCAGATGTGTGAAGTAAATGCCTGAATTGTAATGAACCCAGTCCTGAGAATGATGGTAATATGGTTGAGAAATAAATATACCAGCACAATTTATGTACTATAGCCTCTTGTTTTGCTTCTGGGGCAGGAAAAAAACGTGTTTTTCCTGAAGTGATTTCTTGTTTGCTCTTAGGGCATACTTTCTCGATGTTGAGGTTTTCTGTACTCCAAGAACAGAATGTAGTTCCTAGTAGAACTCTATTTCATATTAAGAAATAACAACAATTACTACCTTTAGACTCTACCGAAGAGCATATTTCAGTCTGCAATACTTCTGGAAAACTTGATAGCAGCTGTATTCTCAAAGGCAAAAATGCAAATATAGCCATCCAGTTATTATTCTTGCTTTCTGTCTTCCATAACTGGCTTTCCTAGAGCCAGTGCTTATTCCAATTCCCTGTCAGTCCTGTAGGCCACAGGGAAGATCTCCCGCCCTTTTAGCATGGTGTGTTATTTTTGTTTGGGGTTTTTTCCAGGTTTCTCTTGTCTGACAGGTCAAGTATGCTGCTGCTACTACTAGCACTGGGTACAGCATGATTTTTTAATGCCTGTTGGTGTACTGAATTCTTCAGACAAACTGGAGATACCCTGATTGCCAAGATATTTTTTCCCAGTGACACCTCAATAATCCAATGGCTTTACACCATTCTCAGATCTTCTGTGTTTCAGAATGAGGCACAAAAATGCTTTTCTCCATGTAATGTGAAAGAGCCCTTAGGCTAACAGTGCTCTACTCAAAACTCCTTGCAGAATGCATGAGATCTGCACGTGTTTAGTAGTCTTATGCCTGAATCAGTAAAACCTGGTGGACTATCTAAATTATATTTTTAATGTTTTGGAATTTTTCTTCAGGCTTTTTCTGAAGTATTATTTTGGTTGTGTGTGGGCACTGGAATGGACTGCTGCTGAATGCATTTTAGGTAAAATAAAAAAACTGCAACAACTTAAGAAATAGTATAGTATCCTATATATAGAAAGTAACTGTCATGTTTTATCATGCTGCTTCACTGTAAGCATTTTGTCCCAGCTCTTATATCTAGTGTATATTTAATTTTCCAGGCAAGAGTTGTTTTTTCCATGTGTTTTAGCAAAACTGAGGAGGTGAGAAGATATTTAGGGAAGAGAAGTTTCCAGAGTGTATGATAGCACTGGCAGAATGAGAACGAAAGTCAAAGCAGCTCAAGAGAAACTGCTAAGGGGAAGAGGGACCATACAGGCTGCCTTCAGGGATAAGGAATAAAATGCTTAAAACCAGAAGGAGTGGTGCTTCAAGGCAGAAGGCAACTGGTTGAGTGAAGTCAAGAGTGTGCTTGAGAGGACAGCTAGAATCTTACCTGATTCTGTTTTACCTTGTATCCAAAATTGGTTCTGTTACTGGATTTTTGTTCTTGTTGAGTTTGGCACGTTCATTAGCTTGTTTATTGCTTTATTTTGTGATTCCATCATGCTTTTCCACTAACCAGATATGTAAGTGTGCATCTTGCCTGTATCTAACATTGATTCCTCAAATGATGAGGAAAATAAGCCTTTTAGATATCTGCCCCTTCAAGGCAGTGAGGAAGAGTCTTCCAACAGGAGATAATTGTGTCAGATGCAGCTGGTGGAGTGCAGGCTTTTAAATCTGAAAACATGGATGAAATGAAGTTGAGGACAAATAATTCTTAAAGAAAAAGGAGATTTTCTCTTCCTATGGGAGACATTTTTGAAGATCTGCATGTGAACTTGTAGAAGCAGCTTCCTGTTTAATTTTTTATTAATCAGGTTTTTACATGAATCACATGTTATTCCAGGAAGTGATTGTAAGGTGGTTACCCCTAGCAACCTGTCATTTGCCTTGGATCTCCAAATAATGACCCCAGTGTATGTTGCAGGTGTTCTCCATAATAACTGCGGAGAAGCACAGAGAGTGTACTGCAGTTATATTATGCATTTATCTAAATTGGGAACAGCTAATTTTCTTAAGACTTCTACTTTTCACTGAACAGCCTTGTGTTTCTATGCCCTGCAGTTCAGAAACTGAATTTCAAAGCAAGTAGATGAGGGAAAAAAAAGGCAAAAAATCAGTTTAAAAAAAAAAAAAAGCAAGAGCTAATGTAAAACTCAATACTTTGTGGCTGAGATATCAGTGACTGGACTAGTTATGTGAAAAAGGCTTGGAATTTTTTTTTTTAGCTAAGTCTTGATACTTTTTATTTATGGTTCAGACAAAAGGAGTATTTTTTTGCAGAAGAAACTTATTTTGTTTCAGGTTGCCTTGCCCACTGCAAGGAAACTAAAGCAAACACTTCTGGATTCTGAGTAAGAGATTTTGAAGTCTCTTGGTGCTAAGTAATGAATTTGGCCTCTTTCACTGACAGTCACACAACCCTGCAAAAGAAATGGAGGAGTAGACAATGCTGCCTCTATCAGATTGCCTGAAAGCCTACACAAGGCTGAAAACAACAATGGGGAAAGAGCTGGCAGATGTTATGTGAACTGCTTCATGGATATTCTAACTCAGATTGACTACCAATTCATTCTTTTCCTTCTTTGACTTTCCTGCTTGAAAGCAAAAACATGAAAGGTCACATGAGAAACTCCTTCCAGGCCCGAAGGCAAACAGTAGGGTCCATTTTATTATGGTCCCGTAGGAGCTGCTTTTCTATGGAAGCAGCCTAAAGACAAAGACATTTATTACTACCCACTCTTCCTTGGGCAGACTGGCCTCTAGGGAACTTCTGAGTTAGGGTGTCATTTTTGTCTTCAGTGGGAAGAAGTCCTTTGCAGCTGAAATGAACAGCAGTTGACCAGAGTATTGGCTCAGAGCATTGAAGGTCTCGGATTGGTTATTTGTGTTCTAGATTTCTAGGTAGGGTTATTTAATTTACCATTTTTGGTTTCAAAGCCTCCTTCCATAAAGAGACTTCAGCACCATCCATCTGTTACTAGTCTTAAAAGCCTAGTAAGGAATCAGCTTGTCCTTTAATCTAATTAAAAGCAGTCATTTAGAGCCAGCAGTGGCTTTGAGTCCTTTCCCTGTTTTCCTAAGTATGTCTGCCCTTCAAGTTGGTCAGATTTGAGAAATGCCATTCAACAGGATGAGATGAACATCTAAAATACTAAGATGGTGGAGGGGAGCTTAGGTCTTTTCAGTCTGTTGGCTACATAGTTTTCCCCTCATTTCAAGCATTTAATAAAACACAACAATAACTTGTATTTCACATCCAGTTCTGTTAAATGTACTGTTCTGTACTGGCTGTAATTTGTTCACTAAGTCAAAATGTTTCCACTTTAAACGGTCAGCCCTTAGATAAAAATCCTCCTTTGCAGTTGTGAGTAGGTACCTGCAATTGCTGTCTTTACTCAGGAAAAAAGTTTACTTCTGTGATAGCTCAGTGTTCAGTGTCTCTATGGAGAAGACCTGTAATCTACTTTTAGTAAATTAAAATCTAATATGGTTTTTCTATATTTCATTTATGCCTCAGGACAAATTAATGTTAAAAAAAGTATTTGAAATGAAAATTATGACCCTTTAGATTAACCTAGTTGTAGTGTTTTTATTTCGGGTTTCATTTGGGAGATAAATGTGCCTGTTAAGTTACTGGTAGGTAAACCATCAGTGACAACTTGCCTGTGTTTTTCTGCAAATAGATTTCTCATTCAGAAGAGTGCAGGGGGATTTAGAAAGACAAAATATGAAAACAACTGTAGCTGGTCTTTCAAGTTTTATTTTATGCTCTGTAACTTTAAGTTTTGTTAATAAAGCACTTAAAGTCCTAGAAATTTGTATTGAGAATAGTCAGTAATACTTGAAAGCCATGTAGATTGGGGACAGATCATGTTAAGCTTCTTGTGTAGAATTTGCTGTCCAAATGTGGCCCTCTTCAGTGCTGAGAGATGGCTAGAACTTGAGATGAATTCTCTTTCATGTGTGAAGCATAAACAGCAGAGTCCAGTGGAAAGAGGGATGCAAGTATGTTTGTAGGTTGACCAGAGTCAGTGTGAGGAGATCCTCCTCCCTTGCGCTTTTGAAGGGTTTTCAGCCCAGAGGAATCTTTGTGGGAGACCAAGTCCAGCAGAT
This sequence comes from Apus apus, assembly GCF_020740795.1. Classification (NCBI taxonomy): domain Eukaryota; kingdom Metazoa; phylum Chordata; class Aves; order Apodiformes; family Apodidae; genus Apus; species Apus apus. Next base: position 30,264,647 of record NC_067287.1, on the reverse strand, counting down.
TGCATGGGAGATAATTCACTTCTTTCTGCGGAGTTCAGCTTTCTTTAGGGTCATTGCTAGACAGGCTGCTTACATGGATACCACAGCCCGCTAGTAGCATTTCTGATTTCTGCCTCTCACCCACGAGGACACTGATTTTCAGAAATGTGAAGAGTGGGGGCCTCAGCATATGTAACCTTGTGTATTTCTCCTGATGAGAAGTAGCTAGCAGCAAAACAAACAAACAAACTCTGATTTTTCCTTCTAGACTTATCATTGCATTTTTAAAGATTTAAGAGAAATGTTATTGCAGCAGCAGCAAACATTTATACATTAGGTCAGTGCATGTCATGAACAGGTTTGAGGGGCTGTCCCAGTTTTATTTTATTTTTTTTTTAACTGAGTTACCATATGTTGGTCTGATTTCTGTAGGCTAAGCAAGCCGTTCCTGTATGTCATGTCTGACAGTAGAATTGCTGAATGCAGATTGTCTGGTTGTCTTTGATCACCTTCTAATTAATTTTTGAAGTGGCTAAACAAAGCAGAATTCTAATATGGAAAAAAGTATCTAAAATACTTAACATATTTTATTTTAGTTCATTATATTTATAGTTTACATACTTGAAAATTCCTTATCTGTAAAGCAGAAAAGTGCCCTTGTCATACCCCATCCTCATCTAAAAAAAATTAATTTACATCATAGTTTATGTAAAATGCACACATTGCTCTGCTCTCTACATGAAGTTTCCCTGCAGGTTTTGGAGTTAAGATTAGCTTTTCCTTTTTTAACGTAACACTGAACCTAACTCTTCTACAGCTTCTGAACTCGCTGTTATTTCACCAGTTAAAACTAACTGCTTCAGTGTGGAAGGAACAAATATGAAAACTCACTGACAGCCACAGCAGCAATTTCATTCATGGCATATAAGCCCAGAGGGTGAGTGTCAGGAAGCCAGAAATCTGCTAAATGCTTTATCCATGTTATGCAAAAAAAATTTCTTATTAGTTATCTATCTTCATATTTTGGTTTAAGAGAGCCCATTATTTTGTGAAGTCTAATTTGACTTGCTACATAGAAATGTATTAGTTGACTAGATACACGGTTCTATCTTGTCCAAGGGTTGTTAGTCCATTTGCTTCAGGGCAAACACAGATCACCTCAGAGGTCAGAAAGCCATTTCCTTCCATGGTGAAGCAATACTCAGCGTAATACTGGTGTAATAGAAGGGATTCATTTTCTGGTACTTTGTATTGTGGATAAGCATGGTAGGTTTCTGCACTGTGTCAGACTCCCATTACTGAGTGTAAGAAGTCATGACTTACACGTACAGGCTTTTCTGCAAGGCCTTAATGCTGGCCACCACCACAACTAAGGTGCCAGACAAAATGATTGAATTCAGTGCAATATTGCTGCTTTTGCAACCAATAGCTGCAGTTAGAAAAAGCCAATGGGCCTGATCTTTCCTACAGCCTGTCATATTAGGTTGGATATTAGGAAGTACTTCCTCATGGAGAGGGTGATTAGACATTGGAATGGACTTCCCAGGGAAGTGGTGGAGGCACCATCCCTGGATGTATTCAAGGAGAGGCTGGATGTGGCACTTAGTGCCATGGTCTAGCTGATGTGGAGGTGTTGGCCGTAGGCTGGACTTGATGATCTTAAAGGTCTTTTCCAGCCTTGGTAATTCTGTGGTTACGCAGACTTCTCCTTGTTCAAGGTGTCAATGCTTTCACCACATTTCACACTGATATAAATGACTTTGTATGGAAGAAGTTACTGAAAATACAGGCATCAAATCTTTGGATAAGGACTCAACCTGAGAAGCAGCCTGCAAAATACGAGTGTCTATTACATATATGCGGTGGATCAGTTTTGACCTTTATAATGCCATATATACCAGTTCAAAAAAGGTATGAAGTATTGTGAAGTCTACCTAAACACAAAAGCTCTTGGTCCTTTATCAGTACCAATGAGTGATAAGATCATGTCCACAGAGCCAACAAAGCATGTTTACTGGTAAGTCCCTTAATATTCTACAGTTCCGCTATTTCAGCATGCTTGTACCCTTAGCAGCTTTTCATATGAAGGGTGTTTTGCAGTGTGGTCATAACAAACTTTTTTCTGTAATGTTTATATCGAGATTTGACTGCTTATGTGCAGTATCCATTAAAGGAAGATTTAGCTCAAGCTTTGTACTTGAGCCTGACTCTGGAGTTTTTTATTAGTCTAGTCTTGTTCAGTCAACTGCCAATATAGACAAGGGCTTGGACTGTGAACATTTGTCACCTATTTAATGAGTTATGAAGTTATTTTTGACCTGACACATTGTTTTACTTAGTTTATATTATACATGCAGGAAGAAAAATGTATCCATAAGTGACTGGCCAGGCACAGTCTTGCAATATATTGAAACACTTGGCTGCAGTTACCATGTCAAACAGATTCTTGGCTTTAGTAGAACAATGAAGTGTGACAACAAGGATGCCACATAAATGCCAGAACTGACACAAAGGAAGCCAGGATTCCAGGGTTCAGTTTTGCCTGTGTCCAACATATCAAAGCACTCTAACCATATTTACATGGAAAGTTCTTTCTCTTCCACACAGGTTGGCAGTGCAAGGATTTTGTCTTAATGGCACACTCTTATTTTGAACTGGGAGCACTGTGCACAAATACAGAAGTTTGAACTAGATACAGCTTCTCAGGGTACCCAGGTCAGGAAAATAGTGGACACAACAAAACAAAGGATTAATAACACAGTTGTAAATTAGCAGGGGAATATTTTATAATTGCAAGCTAAAGACTGTAATGTGATGTTTTTACTCAGACAACCCACCTAATTATGTTTCTAAGTTGGAAGATGAAATCTCTTTATTGGAGCAAGAAAAAACTCATTTACAGAGTAGAAGGTAGTTCCTTGTAGGGGGTGCCTACTGTGTGTGTGACAGTACATAAGGTTTTTACCTTACAAGTTACTCAGTATAGGGATGGTGAAATAGGTCTGCTTTCCTGCTGTCTGTGCTAAGCTGGAGAAATATTACTTTTTAAAAATACAGCTTTAATATTAGCAGGACAGGGATGAGGGGGCTGTTTTTTCTGTATGGTAATTAACACAATTTTCACATAGTCATAAATAAACTTGTAAAATTTTTGGATGGTTGTAAATAATGACCACCTGCTGGAACTTGTGAAGGTGGCTCATAAAACAGGCTGTCAGGCTCAATGTGTTGTAGTCACAGCCAAGACCATGTAATCTTGCCCTGCTTCCATTTCTATAGCTTGGAGAGTTCTTTACGTATAATCTAATCCACTCTGCTTCTAGACACAAGCTGCTGTTTAGATCTTGTTAATTAGCATGCAAGTAGAAAGGAAAGGAAATGACCTTTCTGTGGCCTAATTTTCCAGCTTCAATTCAACAAGAGCCAGTGAAGTGCCATGCAATTAATAAGAGTGCAGAAAAAAGTAAAGGTCTCATTTTATGGTCAGAGAGATTAATTTCACAAAGAGGGACTCAGTGTAATTTTAGAAGCAGTTAATATGCATTCCGTAGCACAGGTACTTAATTGAGCCATTCCCTATGTTCTACCAGTGCGTTAAGACCAGGATATATTTAAAGTTTTCTTTTTGCATTATGTTTCTGTATGGTTAGTCATCAAATCTGAAATGACATCTAGGCGTAATTGAACTTCCAGAGCTTCTCGAGACACTCATATTTTGAATTGTCTGTATTTGGGTTTTTTTCTTATTTAAGAATAGGTGAAATGAAGCGTTTCTCATTGCTTGTTTGGTAGTAAGGAAGGTCAAAGGATGAAAACAGAGTACTTCAGTTTACTACCTCTAGAATCTTCAGCTGGTATTGATCTATACCTATAATATATTTAATATTTTCTTGTTGCTTATGATATACCTTAATGAGAACATGAAAATACCTTTATCTTAGGATAGTGTCTTCATATTAAAGATCTCTCAGCTCCCATTCACAAGGAAATCCAGTAGATGGACCATTAATATTGAGTCTACAGATACATGCTGTTTAGCTCCGCTTTCTTTTATGAGCAAGTGTGCCAAAAGAGCTGAACATCCATGCACACATTGACAGGATGTCAATGCTGTGTCAGTACCAAGAAAAATGTACATTTAATTTCCTCTTCTCATTTTAATGGAGACTTAAGCAACGAGCATGCAGGAGGAAGCCCTGAAACTTTGACTGCTCTCAGCAGTTGAAAGTAAAGGCAAAGGAAGAAGCAGAAACAGCAGAGTTGCACCTGCCAGCAGTGAGAAAACTAATGTTTGAGATGGCTCCTTTTTAATCTGACCAACGTAATGAAACAGCCGTTCTTGTATCAGAAGATGTATTTATTAGTGTGAGCACTTTCAACTTTGAGTATTCTGTGGTGCAGCAGGAGTAGTTACCATGAATATAATTCATATGTTTTTACACTTGTGCCAGCAAAATTTCATTGCTCCAAATGTTAACAGAAGCTAATTCAAATGAGCTGAAGGCATGATTGGAGTAAAATAACTTAAGTTAAGCCATATTTATTGAAAATATATTGGATGTGACTCATCTGTCTCTGGCAGTACCTCAGGCCCATATTTATGGGGACCCACAATGTAAGAAACAACTCATTTGCAGATTTGTAGTTACAAAATTTGTTTAAGCAAAGCAGAGCTGTTTTGCAAATACATTCAGCACATGTGGATCTTTCTGAAAGCTCTGAAGCTCTGTACGGTTCTAGTGTTCAGCTGCCACCAGCTGTGAAGAACTGAGCCTCCTGTCATGCAGCTTTGTAGGCCTATAAAACATCTCCAGAGTCAGCCTTTTGCTTCATTTATCTAATACACACACTTAAAACAGCCTTTATGTCTTTATCTGCCAATAATATGTAACAGGAAGAAAAACAAAAAAAGCACAGTAGACCCTTTTGTCACCACAGAATTGCCGCTAATGGGGGTGGGGGGGGGAGGAAGAGGGTGTTAATTATACTGTTCATAAACTTTGTGCTTGGTCCAGAGATTGCCCAGATTTACTTTCAGATACAGGTTGATCAAAGCAGTGATTAACTGGAGTCAGAAGCCAGCAGAACATGTTTTTATGTCAAGGAAAAGAGGAAAGGGGGATGGATGTATTCTTGTGTCTATATAACACATATGGTGTGATTTGGTCAGAGTTTAATAAAGTGCCTTACTTTACTGATGGAATTTCATAGGTATCTGAACGCAGACAGTTTTGGAGATTACCCACAACTGGAACCAAAATGCTGGGTGGCATTTGCAAGTCATGTTGTGGTATCGATGTTTCTCTGAACGTACCTACCTGATAGGTACTCACGTGTTGGGCATTAAACTGTTGTCACATTTGGAGAAGCTAGTATGTCTTTCTCTGAAGCAGCAGAGGGAGACACTGTGCTTTGGAAATGTTGGTGTAATAAATACCATTACTTCCCATCTACTGCAGGAACTGAAGATGTTAGGAGGGTAGTAACTGATCCTTCCTTCCTTTTTCCTCTAGTGCATGATAATCTTGTAGTCTTTGTGCTTTGTATAAAAACTTTTACTGCTGTAGTCTGATGGGAAGTGACTCGTGGTTAACAGCATAAGAGGTGGAACATGTGTTTCTGAATTATTTTTTTATTCCTGTACTGCTTGAAATCTGTGTTCTCTGTATCTGTTTAAAGTTACAGCTGCAATTAGAGGAGTAAGGTGAAAAGTAATAATAAAATTGTTTTGTTTTTTTTTTGTTCTGTGCTTTCCAGCAATTATCTGTCGTTGTTCTAGACACACTTGTTGAGTAACCAGGCACTTTCTTATCACATAGTTGTCTTCAATTTCATCTGCACACACATCTATCATGCAGAACAAAGGTTAACCTGTGACAAAATCCCTCATCTATTTTTTGATTCACAAACTTTGTTTTCCCTCTACTCCCAACCGCTACATTGTTTGACTTCTAATATAGTCACAAACATTATTCTCCCCTGTGCTCATCTCATTGCACTGCAATGAGAAAGGACAGTCTGTTATTACCAGTCCTGATGTAGCTGATGAAAAAACATAGAAGTGTTTAAAAAAAAAAATCAAACAACACACCCGTAAAATAATTTCAAAGGTACATGAGACTGTCACCTGGTTTCATGTGTTTTGTAAAAGGCAATTAAATATTCTCAAAAAAATAATTAAATTTGATTAATTCTGTTTTAGCAGCCGTATTATTTCTGTTAGCAATTGGAAACTCAGCTGTCTGAAAAGCAAGTATCTTAAGATTTTATTTTGAGAAGTAATATGCCATAATATTTTGAAAGAGGATCAAGACATATCTGATTGGTTAAAAGTGTGCATTTATGTAAAAATGTTCTGCATACTGAGTGTTTTGTGAGAAATGCCAGCATTCTAAACTTTGTAAAGCTAATGTCGTGAGACACTTTAATATAGCAATGTATCATGTAATGTTTTATTAAAAGAGACATTTAGAAACATTAGACAAGGTACAGTTACACAAAAATGAAATCTTTTACAATGTTGTTTCAACTCAAATATTAATCTCAGTACTTTATGGAAAAATGGTAATCACAGGTAAGACAAAGCTGCCTACACCACAATCCATGGTCAGTTCCTCTCTTAGATTGCACATTATATCAAGAAAACAATAGAGAGGGGTTTTCAATTGCATTGATGTTTCATATGCCCTTTTTCAAGTATTTACTTGAATTCCATGAAGAAGTATGGTACTTGGTTACTGAAACACAGTTTCTTTTCCCTTTATGCTATTAAAGGGTTCTCTCTTAGTTTACATTTTCTGTGCTCTGAAAGAAAATATTGCTGTCACTTTCAGTGGTGTTTGCCTTTCATCTCACTGCTCTTCAATGGCTTTCAAGTCTCTTAAATGGTATCCAATTTATTTGTGCTCTGATGCCACTTCTGTGAAGCATACCTTTCTGACAACTAAGTGCAAGCTTTAGGTGTTTTGTATTTGGAAGCTATGGTGTAAACAAATTGACAGTATCAAGTGCAGCCTATCCTCTTGCAGGCAATTTCCCCCTGTTTGCTATAGACCATTATTTCTCCAGTTCATTCAGCAGAACCATTTATTTTCATCTGAGTAGGGTTCAGGTTGACTCTCGGTCCCCAAAGCTTGATTTAAAATCCCTTGGATTTCTATGGAGGCTGTATGCTAAGCATGAAAGTAAGTCTCTCTATGCCAAAGTTACTGCAGGGATTTATTCCCTTCACCACATTTATTCATCTGTTTTATTTCAATATTAAAGGTTTCTTCAGTGTTAAAAGTGCTTCTTCTGTTATAGGTTGCTGCTCAGTTTGTAACTGCCCTACTATGATCTAAATTTGCCATCAGGTGAACTCTTGAAGAGGCTTAATTTGTACTAGCACATAAGAGATAAGAATTAATTTTCATAGTTGCTTTTACTTTTTCTACTTGCCTCAGCCTTCTACTTACCTTTATAATTTACTGTATATTGAAATAACAGCAGTTAGCAGTAATTTGTCACTTTTAGCACTGATGTTTTTGTTCCACCTTCATTTTTCTAAATGTCAACAGTTTTTTATATACATGAATTCATATATATGTTACAACAGAGTAGCATGTATTTTTGCAGAATCCAAATATTCTGGGTGGGTTCACCAAAAAGCTTAATCTGGGTCTTTCAAACACATAGGTATGAGTATGTTTTAGACAAGTGAAGTTGAATGACCACCATATTAGAGTACGATACTACTATTACAAGAAAGTTGTATACATTTAGGCATTAATTTGTAAAAAAAAAAAAATCAATTACTAATGCAGTATTTAAAAATTAGTCAAATGGCCTTCTTCAATCTCAAGTCTAGTGCTCTTTAGAATGCAGATTTGGCAATACACACCTTTCTGCTTCCATATTAACTCAGTGCCAAAAATAATGCAATTCAGACCATTGTGTCAAGACTCTAAAGTATAAGTTAAATATATATATTTCAGATTTAGAAGAACAGCAAAATAAGGAAGAAATATGTGTAATGTTCTATCATGAAATGTGTAGTAATTGTCAGATTTATTAACTACAGCTTTATATTAGTGGGGGGCTAAGTTCCATACTTCTAATGCTTGCATGCATATTTAAAGAGCAGCTAAGTCACCATGTGAATCAATTTTCTATAACATTACTGTTTTTCTAAATTATTCAAATTTGCTGATATTGAAGATCCTGACACAGCACAAACAAGCTTTGCCTTACATCACTTCTGAATTGTAATAAAGGTTTTCTGTTTTGAAGGGTTATTCTTGTTAATGCATTAATTATAACTGCTAGGTTTCCTTTAACAATATTTCAGTGTATTTTTTACAAAAGCAATTAGTCTTAGATATCTTCTGAAGAAAACCCTGTATTTTCTTGTCTGAAGATGTGCTTTTACTTCATAACTGTTTAAGCACAGCCATTCAGTGAACCTCAGAGAAAACTTAGGATTTTTAGTCAGGGAAAGCATAACTGGGACATGCAGTATATAAGGGGAAGGGGGAGACAACAGTGAAATTACGTAGTTGTCAGCATACCCAAGAGACCTTTAGCCAACCTACCTTAATAGCCAATAAAAAAGATAGATGGCAGAACACTGCGGTCTTCAGTGATGCTGTATTTATCCTGGGAAGGCTTACTGAGACACTTGGGATTCCAGATATCATGGCTGTGTGTTCTGCAATTGGATCTCTGAAATATTCCAAGCTTTTGTGTGTCTTACTGTATGATGAAAATTCTAGTTTTCAGAAAAACTATCCTCTTGCAAGATACAGTGCCATGTTTGGATTGATATGTCATGGTGCCAGCTGTCTGCAGAGCTCAGGGATTGCCCAGACTTTGTTAATCATTTAGACTTCTCCAAGACTGCTGAAGGAGAGAAAGCACAATGGAATGGATCTCTGCATTGCAGTGCAATCTCAGTCAGGCCTGGAAAGTATAAAGTGATGTAGTCATGCAGTAGACAAACTATTGGCAAAGTTTATTACTTTTTCCAAGGCACATTGAAATCGTCTGAAATCTTTCAGTAGATACTGAGGATCTTTGTTTTGATACAAATAAAAGTAAGCAAAGATGCTGACTGACGGAAGGGGGGGAAGGGGAGTGGGATAAAAAGCACCAAGGGAATAAGAATTTTGCTGGTAACTTACAGGGAGACAAGCCAAGCAACATCATCTTCACTATTAATAAGAGATTTCCAGGCTATTTCTCCCCCTCAACTTTCCTGACAGTATCATAAGTCCAGAGAAATTTTTTTTTTTACAAAATTAACATAAAACACTCTTTCCTATTCTTAATGCTTTTTTATTTTATTTATTGCACACATGGTAATCATTAGGAGCATAAAAATGTCAAGAGAGCATGCAATGCCTCCAACCAGGCACTTAAGCAGAATATTATGGCAGCAAGGATCCTGTTTCCCTGGTCACCTTTTATAGATGTTTAATAAGAATGAACAGTGAGCTATTTGTCAACTGGGAAAGTAGATTTTTGTGGAGAGAGAACGTCTGTATGTTTAGGTTTCGCTTTAAAGAAAAGCATATGGAAAACCAGTTGCTTGCATACATGTGAAGGACAGGGAGACCAAAAGGAAGCAGCAAAGACCAGGAAAACTGGGAAGTCTTCAGAAGCTGGAAACTTGACTCACTTGAGGAAGTTGCGAATGCTTGGGGTGGGGTGGGATGGTAGCAGGATAGATTAATACAGCTTGGTTTACACTACTGCTGTTCATGGGAGTACAAGAATAGAAGTTGCTTCAGTTAGGAATTGACTCCTGGTTATTTTTATGTCCAGTTGGTATGACAGGAAATGCCAGCATTTTGATCTGAGTGCTGGTGTTACATTTCTGAAAGCTCAGAGTTCAAGCCTGCCTGCTCAGTTTTCAGTGAGCTAGTGGACTTTGTACATGTGAAGGTACAGTTGAAAGTTGGATAGCAAGTTAACCTGTCTGTGTAGACATAACCACAGCAGTTTAAAAATAAGATCATTATTCTTCCACAGTAAACAATTTAATTAAAAACATTTTAAGTACTGAATTTCTCAGAAGGCTTTTGCAGAAATTGGAGTGTATGTTCTAGTGCAAAGAACCTGAAAGTCTTACTACTTCTTGACTGAGGTGCTAGATTGAATTCATGAGAGATGTGAAAGACGCGTGAACTGGGGTGGATTTAAAAGTGAAGGCATGATATCTTTTAGATAAAGCAAATAGTAGATGGACTGATATTAATGTGTCTGGACATATTCATCAGCTTCATTTTAGTCCCATGCAGATGGAGTTAAATTAGACTCAGATTCCTGTGGTGTTATCTGAACTTCTGTACAGCTGTACATCTTATTCCCACATTCTAGCAAGCCTTCACTGTTAACTTCCCCCTCCTCAGAAGACTTGAGCTGTACTAAAGCCTGAAAATTGGAGAGGTCTCAAGACTGAGAAGTTTTGCATTTTTTCAGTTCTTCCTTAGGCACTCTATCAATTGCATGTTCTGAATAGAAAAATATACAAAACCCAAACTTTTAACACATCTTTCATTATGTGCTACTAGACAAACATCTATTCTGTATGAGAAGTAGATCTAGCGTGGCGGCAGCTGAATGTAATTTGGGTGGGCATCCAATCCTCACAGCAGCAGGGCCTGTACTAATACTCCTGTCAATGACTCAGGGAAGAAATCCCCAACTCCTAAATCTAGCCCAGAGTCTGTAGATGACTGTCAGAATTTTCCAGGATTAAAACTGAAATATCTAGATAGATGGTTTTTCTTTACTCCTTGCATAAATCTTACATGTATTGAAACAAAAATTTGTACATGAACAAGCAAGACTGAAATCTGCATCATTTGGCACATGCTAAAAAGATCAATCAGAAATTGTTAAATTTTTCCTTGAAAGAGTATTCATTTTGTCTTTTTGTGCATTTTTACTGTGTGCGTATTATATAATATTATGTCCAAATGCTGAAGCACCTTGCTTGCTTTGTTTCCTTTTTCCTTATCATAGTTCTCACTGATTTTAACAATTGTAGTTTCTCACAACTTGGCCTTAAGTCTAGACACAAACCTATCATTAGAACAGATTGCCTGTAGTCTGTCTGGTTCTGAATGTACTCCTTCTTGTTTCGTCTTAGCCTCATCACAGCTAAGAGGTTTGGGGGGTTTTGTGTTGTTTTTGCATCCAGACCTTTGCACAGTGTGCAGTGCCTTTAAACCTTCAACCTTTAGGAAAATTGTAATTGGGAGATTTTCCTTATCTCTAATTTAGACCCTAAAGTCTTATTAGGATGCCTTTGTTGATTCTGTTTGTAAGCAACATTCTTGTATTTGAGCTGAACTGAGTCAGTTAGAATTAACCTCCAACCCTGCCAATGTAGCACTGGGCTGCTATTGCCAACAATGAGGCTGCCATTGAAAACATGTGGGTTTGGTTGAATTTAAAAGATCATTTTCCCACATTTAATGCAGAGGCTTTCCAGATATAAATGGTTACTCTACCGGGAAAACATATCTCATAGCAGTCTCAAGTCTTCTTTCTTAGTATTTTTTTCTCATTAACATGTCATGACCAGTCATTGGTCATAAAGGGATGACATTGCAGGAATCATCTTGCTTATTGATATTCCATTTTGAGGGTGTGAAACCAAGTTCTCTTCTAAAGCATAAATGTTCTGCTGTCCCCTGCATTGTCCAACATCTGGACCTTGAACATGAAGAAGTGACATGAGGCTAGGAGAGATTACAGCCTCCACCCCACCTCTTTTGCAGATAAGAACCCTCCAGTCCCAGTGACTTTCTTGTTCCTCTGACCGGAAGTATTTGCCTTTAAATGGAAAAATAAAGACTTAAATTTGTGTTCTGTTAGTCAGATGTCTACAATGAGGAGACATCCATGCTAGGATCTATGCTGGCATGTGTGAGGCATCCAACAGGGCAGAGAAGAGTGGGCTTTGTCTCAGGTGCCTGACTAGTTGCATGGACTCAATGGTATTACTTCACAAATAAGTTTAATTGGTTTTATGAGACGGGACCTTTGGGGACTGAGCTTAAGTTTCATCTTGACAGATACAGACATGATCACATTTGCTTTGTGTTAATTTTTAGTTTGTCTAAAGTGAATATGAAGTTGTGCTGTTGTACAGACAGGGTATAAGGATGAGTGAACCAAAGGAGAAAGTCAGCTGTTCCAATTCTGTCAGCATTGAACTGAGGGAAAACAAGGGTTTATTCCTTTTTTGACCTGAGGATATTCTCCTATTTAAATACAAGATGAGAAGGGCACATTCAACTAAGGAATCTGCCAGGAAAAAAATCCTGCCTTCCATCCTGTATTCTCTTCTGGCAAGCTGCAGTGACCTGTGTGTCTGCATTGCCTGAAATAAAATTTGGGTAGCATGCTGTCAGTTTTGTAAAGGCTGAGCTTTGTTTTCCTCCTTCATTTCTGTGAAGCTTGGTTACATGACCCAACAGAAAATGCAATAATTTGCATTATTTTTTTCTGAAGAAGTCTCAGTTCCACTGGGCAGAAGTGAGCCTGCATAAGAAATTTAGCCATTGGTATGCAGAGCATGCTGCTGTGTTACTGCTTTATTATAGCATCACACTCGCTTAAAATGTGAGTGTGAAGCTGAATACAATTCATATCTCACTGATACACAGCAAAAGACAAATGTTTCCTTGCCTTGATGAGAACTTAAGAAAAAATACATGCTGGAAAGGAATAACCTGTTGTAACATGTAAAGAGTTCAAAATTACAAGCTCACAATTAAGTGCTCTTGGCATCTAAGGAGGTGTTAAATTGTATACACTTGTTATATTTCTTCCCTCAAAGACATGCTGCGTCTCTAATGTTGGTGTAAAATATAGGCAGATGCTGCACAGATTACAGACTGTGTCTGAGCTGCTAAAATTCATACACCTGCTCAGTTACTGTGCTGTGATTCCTGTTATAAGGAACACATCACCCATTAGCTTATGCCATGTCTCTTTCTCATTACAGCAAATTTGTTTTGAGGATGACATGACTTGCATTGGATTCTAGTGACGTGTTGTGATATTGTAAGTTATTACTTAGTTTAGGTTCAGGCAATCATCTGTGAAGATGGATAAAATAACTAAAAGAAAGTGGCAGTTAAGGTCTGACTCATAACTGAGTTTTTGGGAGTTTTTTGGAGAGTCACTCTAATGTAAGAATGTTTTTAGCTTTAGACTAAAGAAAAAGATAGCCAAGAATTTTTTTTTCTTCTGGACAGAAAAAATGTTTAGCTACCAAAATGGTGAGATCTGGACTATTCTCAGAACTCAATCTGTCACTAAAATCAAAAAACAGCGATCACAAAATACTCGTAGAGGTGAAGAACTCTCTGTACTTTGGCAGATAAAGTGTAAATAATAGCACAGAAGAAGTGCTGAGATGCATAAATAGCTGGAAAGTGAATGCTGTAGAACCTTGTTTTTAAGCAAGAGTAGGAGCTGATGCTGTAATACTTTTTGCTGTTACAGCATGTTCTAACATTTTCAGTGATTTTTTTTACAAATACAATTTAAGTAAGAAAAATCAATTCTTTGGGAGAGCATATGTTTTTTGTTACACCTTTGATTAGAAACAGAGAAATGGTCTTTGTGGTCCCTGGAGTTGACCAGCAGATGCTCAGCCTCTCCCAGGCTATTGGACATGGTATCATTACTATCAGTAGCTTTGATAACATCTCTCTTCCTCATCTGAACTTCTATCAGTAGCTAACAGACTACCACTTCACACTTTATAAGACATGGAACTGTCTCATTCACCCTAATTTTTTGCTGTCCAAGCCCATCTCCGTGAGCCTTCTGATATTATATACTGTAACCCTCTAAGAAAACAGATTTTTGAAACAGGAATCAGTTAAGCATCTGAGTTTGGTAGGTATGCTTCTTGAGCCCATATAGAGTTACAGGGTCTCTTCTGACTTCTTACAGATCTTTGAAAATGAGCTGATTTGCAGATGTAGTCTTCAGGTGGTTATAGAATGGGAGCATCTATCCATCTGTCTAAATGGAAGAATGTTTTAGCAGCTAGAGAAAACTTGCAGCACTTTGCTTAGCAGAGGTAACCTTAGGAAGCACAGTGTTCCTATGTCAGCTGCTAAGAGTTCAGTGAAACTCTCTGATCCTGCACACGTGTCATCTAAGAAAGGAAAAAAATAAAAGTAGCCATATGATTTCTACCTAAAGTGATCAGATTCATCTTTTAGTGCTAGAAGCCTTTTGTGTTGTTGTTCTGTACTGTTATACACACAGTTTAAGCTTTCATCTCCCTCTGACTTTGTGCTCTTGCTCGCAATTTACTTAGTTTACCAGGACTGTACAGCAAGAAAAATGATACATTCAGTAAGTATTATAGAAAAGGAAAAGCCTAATCATTTTCCATGTGCTATAAGTATTTTTATATATTATTGTAGATTGACTTCTTCTCAATAATAATTAGGAAATTAAAACCCTTCACAGGACCATGAAAGCAGTAAACTTAATAAATTTCAGTAGATACATGAAATATGGTCATCCATGTTTTACAGCTGGAAATCTGTACTCCTAATCAGGCTGCAGATCTCTCACCAATAATTAATTCATGTAAGAAAGAGCAAATATTTAGGAAAAGCCTTTAATGTTTTTCATCTGATTAATTCCTTACATCTGTAAGGACTTCCATCAGTGTTGCCTTGTATCTGTTTCCTTCATATTTGTAAATGCTGGTTCTAATAAATAAGTAGAAAAAGCAAGAGATGTCAGGAAATGACCAAAAATAAAAACAAGAAAAGCAAATCCCATTCACAAGTAGTTCAGACTCTGTGTGAGACACTTGCTGTGCAGTTAGAAAAGGCTTTGCATTTCTTGTATGCTGCACACACTCATAGCTACTTAGTGAAAAAAAAAACAAACATGCTTAGTATGATGAGTTAAATCAACAAATCAAACTGAACATATGTGGAACTTGATTATTACATGTAGCTGATTCTAGCTTGGTGAGAACAAGGAGACAGTAAGCCAAGTTCAGCTTGGAGGCAAGATATAAGCACTTGCCTGATGAATCTGCTGGAAATTGCTCTGATTAAATGGGAATTAATTTTTCCTGCTGCATGGTGGGAACCTCAGTTCAATTAAAAATAAAGAATTTCAAAGTTTTACTGAACACCTAATCCTTCCTTTTGATCTCTGCAGTCTGGGAGCTGAGATTTCAAATTCTCAGTGTGGCCCTTTTGTTTTCAGTCTTTACCTAAATACGAACATGTGGGTTTTTTTCATTCATAGATCACAGGTGAGCAGACTGCTGCTAACTAAGTTGACAGCTTCTGGAATCTATGTACTGGTTTCCTGGTTAACATTTTGACATACCAGTTGCAGGAGGAGCGGGGTGGGTAATAATATAATAAAGAGGGGTATCATCTTTGTTCTGATTCTGGAGGGAATGCTTATTTCAGTATTTGTATTGCCTTGAATTTCTACACATCTTTAATTTAAAAAGAAAGAAGGATTCTTCTCTCTCTTTTGAGAAGCAAATTTGCTTTTGCCACACTGATGAATTGATATTCCATCCAAAGTAAATGAGCCACTGAAAAATCACCTGCCTCTCTCTCCCCTTTGCCCTAGTGTAGTTCTCCTAGGAATATTATAAGGCATTATTGGCTTTGTTTTGCCATTGCCACTGTACTATTTCCTGCAAGTCATGTTAATCATACTGGGATGGATCGGTTTCTAAGGTAGACTCATAACTCCTCATGATTTTTGAAAGCAAATCTCAGAGAAGAAGAAAAGACACATTAGTTTTTTCACCATTGGCACATGTGTTGTCTACCTGTTATCAGGTATTTGAACATGATAGCCTAAGGTCTTTCACAAGGATATTTGATTGATAGCTTGGTCTTCTCGTTCTGCTACAAGGTGTTTCAAATGTTCCTGTCAGACTCATTTGTTTTAAAAAGAAAAAAAAAATACAATCTATTCTCAGTTTCTATATAAATAGGACTTTGATAAGTGAAGTATCAACCACAGCATGTATTTGGAGGAAGACCTCATATTTTGGTCTTCAGATTTCTGGTGGCAGAGGTCACCATCTGGGGCACTTCTCCATTATTCAAAAAGCTGTTTCAGCCAGTCTTATTATTTCAGAGTTGTTCATGGCTAAGCAATTTTAAATTATTTTTAGTTTGGATAATTTTTACCTTTAAATTAGAATGGATCTGTGGTTAAAATGATAAATCTTACTACAATTTGTAAACATGCACTATCTTTTTTTTCTGAAGGGAAATATTGCTGCTTTTTTTTTTTTTTCTGTGGCACAGATACAGACATTTCTTCATTTTCATTATTTCTGTTATTTCTTTTATAGATCAGAATTGCTGCTAGAACTGTCTTGGTCGTGATATATGTAAAAAACATGTCTTACAGTCACTGATTCTGCTAGCTGCAGACTTCTTTCCATGTTTTTTTGCTTTCTTTACTGCTATTCTAAAATTTCTAGGTTTTATTTATAATTATTAACAGCTCTCATTCGTATGTGATTTGTTTCCAGTAGGAAAGCACTGATTGAAAGTAGTTGTTTTACTCTTTTCCTGTTAAATTCTGTTTTCTTTTGCTTAAAGGTCAATCACTTCCTTATGTTTTTGACTACTATACTGCTTGTGTATACTCTATATTGATACTCTCATTACTTCAGATATAGTGCATATCATCACCTGCTAGACTCCAGAGAAAATCATCCTAATATTCACAATTTCATGGGCTCTCTAGTCTGGAGACTGCTCCACACTGATGAACCTTTGTTATATGTAATATCCAGTATAGTCCTGGAATGAAGAATCATCATCTGATCTCTGTGTTTTCTCCTTTTTTCTGAGCTGTTTCCCCATTATAAAAAGGAAGGTGAAGTCATTCAGAAGGCAGGGTGTCCACTTAATATTTTCCTTTCATGTGATTTCCCAGTTATTAGAAATTATTAGTCCTGAAGAAGGCTATCTCGGCATCTAGATCCTGGATATTGTGATTGGGAAAATCGTTACGTTTAATGAACAGATTGTTTATAATGTCTTGCATCTATTCAAAAATTTCAGTGAAATTTCTTAATCTTTTAGGCTGCTTTTGTCTTTCTTTTTGCTTTTTAATATAATTCTTAAAGTAACTTACACAGTAGTCTGTATATTTTTTTTCTGCTCCAGTGTTTATTTTGTTATCTTAGTCCATGGGCCAGCAAAGCCCTTGAAGACCTTACTGATTATTTAACATGATCTATATAGATAAGGTTTCCTGAGACAAAACTATAAAGAAGCTTATTTGGTTGAATTCTAGAAACTGTACCAAGTACACTGTTCTCTCAGTTACAAAATGGGTAATGTATGGAGAATATTAAAATGTGGGATCCTCTAAATGTTAAAACTAAAAAATACTACTTCTCGAAATTCCCTAACTAGATTTTTCATTGTTTTAGCAGAAGAATATAAGAACTAGAAAGCCATATATACATAAGATTCAAAAAATAAAAAAATATCCTATTATCTCCCTTTGACCTGTTCCATGGTGTTCTGTAGGATCTGAGTAAGATTCCAGATAGTATCACTTACCATGCCTTTGATTTCAATTCTAATAAATCTGTAGTGCTATCTAAAATGTATTTTCTGAGGATTGTTTGTGCCTTTGTCTTCAGGCTGGAACATCATTAGTTTCAAGTGTTACGGTCTGAAATTAAATAGAATCAGATTTCATCAGAGACAATATTAAGACACAAAAGATGGCCTTGTAATACAGAGTTTTGCAAACAAATAATGTGACAAAAGTTACCACAAAAAGTTTTGTCTGGTTCTCTAAAAACAAAGGACTAGACTTCACATATTTGAAAGTGGAATGATACTCCATTCTTAAATACAGGAGAGTTAAAGAGCATATTTAAATATGCTCCTAAAATATTTCTTAAGGAGTACTTTTAAATACAGTAATATTTAGATTGTTAGCAACTCAGCTGTGTATATTTGTTGCAATTTCTAAGTGAGATGAACGTGCACCTGGCATTGAACACGCAGAGTGGAAACAGCCTGTAGGCAACCCTGCAGTTGGTTCTCAGAAGTGTTGGTTTATCTACATACATATACATAAGTGTATGTATTTATTATAAGTAACATGACCTGCATGAAGAATTAAAAACTCATTTTCAGCATTCACAATTAAAGTTTAGTCCTATAAATCTTTCATCCTAAGGAGCCATTCTTAAAACAAGTACTGCCTTTTTAATTAGTAGGACATTAAAGATTTAAGACCTTTCTCAAGTTTATTTCTCAGTTGTAATTCAGGAATTTGACAGTGCTTGTAATCACAAGACACAGAGTATTTGGAAGTATCAGCAAAGTGCCAGGCATGCAGTAATATATATATGGCTTTACAGTTGCGATAACAATACTGCTTCATCCCTGGCCAGTGAACTGCAGGATCCAGAAGCGTGGTACTGATCAGTGATGGTCATCCATTCTCAGAAATGGGGAAAATGAAGTATAGATAGCAGGGAGTAACTTGTCCAAGATCCAGCAGTCAGCATGTGACAGGAATGATAATAAAATGCCTCTAGAAATAGGCAGTGGTGCGTAGCTTCCAAAAACTCTCATGCCTACCAAATTCAGGTGACTGCCTTGAATAAAACTGTGTTGTTATTCAGGCCCTGGGATCAGGCAGCAAATACGCAGCACAGTAGCATAACTGTAAGTACAGCTTTTATGCAAGCGGGTGAAAATGCAGAATCAACTTTGATTCTCTTCCAAAGGATCTTGTTTGCACAGGCCAGTCCTTAGAGGATTATTGTGCCCTAGTAAAATGCAGTTAGGGCATCAACAGTCCATACCAGAACTTGCAAGCTGGCACAGAATGCAGGGCTGGATTTGTTTTTTACATAGTTGTTCTAATAGTTTGTGATTTTTATAGGGTCAAATTAAGGAAGATGTGATTAAACTTAATTCCGTTACCCTTGGAGATTAGAAGGGCACATGCATAAAAGAAAGCTATCAATTATGAGAAGTATTGTTGTAAGTGGCTTTAGGAAAAAAAACCACCACATTTATTTTCAAAACCGCAGCATCTTTGGAGAGAAGCTGTTGGGTGTATGAGCACATAGAATGTCTTTCCATTTTAAACAACTGCACCAAATAGACCAGAGACATGTTAACAGTGTGATAATAGTATTTTCAATTTCTGAGGACTCTGAAAAGCAGAGGAAGAGTACCTTAAACCTGTTTTTTTCCTTCTTTTTATGCAGTACGTGACATGCTCAGAGACATGTGAGTGTATGTGACAAGTAGCACTGCACCCACAGTGTCTAATGAATTCTGGCAGCATATTCAATAAGGGAAGGTTTTTGAGCTGTAGCTTTATTTGCTTAGTTACACTCAACTGGCAAGTCATTTGACCTCTGAACCTGAGCTGGAATTTCTATCAGGTTCCAGGTCTTTGTGCATTAGGAGAAAGATAATTTGTCTCTCACATGTGCTTGTCTGGTCTTAATGTCATAGTGATGAGGTAAAAGAGAAGTGCTCTTATGCTTCTGCTGAGCATATTTAATGATTACTGTATTCTACGTTTTAAAATAGGTTACAGCAGAGTTTTTCATGGTGTATCTTTTGTAGCATAGAATTCATGTTAGAATAAATTTTTTTTGGTAGGTTCATCCATGGTCCATTAAAACTGTTCTCAAAGATAAAAATTACATGACATCTGCTAAAATTAACTGCACGTTGCACAGCCTTGATATCAAGCATACAAGTTGGAACCTGAGTCTCAAAGGGGAAATGAATATTTACCTGATTTCATGGACATATGCTTGAGTCAGCAGCTAATGTATCAAGAGTCCCTAATGTCTAGCCTAAAATGTTACTGTTGCAGATGAGGTCAGAGTTTCAACTTGGTAACAAGAAAGCAAGTTTTTTGCGTCTCAAACAAACGGATATGTACCCTTAGGAAGGAGGAAAAATGACCCGTGAAGTTTCCATCTGCTGATAGAATAAACATCTGTAGTGCTCATGACTGGCATGAGTTCAGTAGCAGTGGAGCTTGCAGTGAGTGATCTCTGGCCTCCTAAGTTACTATCACCATTGAATAGTAATGGTTTCAAATGGAAATTACCTTAGAGACTCCTCAAAAGACTGGATTCTGTCTATTGGAGATAGTATAACAAACAGGACTTTGAGCATGCATGAAGTTCAAAGACTTAAGTGAAGGGGAAACATGAAAAATTAGTTAGTCACAGAAATATACACTAAATACTGACACACAACCAAACCAGATGAGCTGTTTGGCAGATAAAGATGTTCAAAGGCTCGGTGTTTGTGCATCTTGTGGACAGGTGCATCTTACTGGAAATCACAGATTGTGTATGCATTCATGTTTGTAAATATATTTTCTGTATCATTCATAATTATGTGCTTATATAAAATAATGATAAACTTCAAATATCTTAGCTCTTAGGATAAGTCTTGTTATCCTGTAAATAATAAATACATTGCTTCACTGTCCTGAAGTTTTTTCCAGGACAGCTTGGAAGGTAAACCATTTAATACTCCAAAATAAGGCTGCACAAGTTCAAAGAAGAGGAAAGCTCTAGTGAGTTAAGGGAAGACAATTTTGGCTAATAAGCTGTCTGCCTCAGACATTGCTGGGCTGTTTTGTTTAGCAATGCTGCTTTTTGTCTTAAGAATCAGGCCTATAATTTCTTTTATTGAGCCACAGTATTTTATACTACCTACCCACTGATATGTCTAGAAAAAATCAGGAGAATTGGACTCAACAGTGACAGTAATGTTATGAAAACGTTGACTTATTTGAAAGCAGAGTGTTAAATTATTTTCTGATCTAAATGCAAGAAAGCAAAAAAAAGTCAATGGCAATAAAATCGGCAGACAATTCCAGACTGTTCATTAATGTTCACTGTCACTGCTGTCTATGCAGCTTGCCATGCTAACTGCAACATGGTCTTCTAGAAGTAGAGTCTCCTAAGAACTCTAATCAGGCAGTATTTAAAGAAGCCTAATATTCTGATTTATAGAATACTTAAATTCATAATTGACATGGTACCAGTTCCTAGTCTTAAAACATGTCAGTAAGTTAGTTACCATTATCTGTCCCCTAAATGACATGTAATTGTTTTATTACTTTAGTTGAGCACTGAAGTAATTTTAAAAACAAAACACAGAAACGCCCCCCCAAAAAAACCAAACATAAAATCACCACCAACATTTGGTGGATTTGGTGGAAATTGGGAAACTAAAATTGGAAACAAGCAATATCAAACAGTTATAAATAAAAAAAATCAAGAACTACTTAGCTTTCCAGCAGAAAGTTCAAGTGTAAAGACTTAGAAAAATATCAAGTATGTACTTATGTACCAGGTATGATTTTATAAGTATTTTAAATAAAAACAATGGAATAATTAAAATAATCCCATTTCAATGTTAATTTTCCTTTCTTCTTTTAATCTTTAAATGAAGTTTCTGATTTCACGTGTTAATCTGTTTAGAATCTATTTATTATTAGTCTTAACGGGATTATAGTCTCAAAAACTCACTGTCCAAACATGCTTAGTGATGCAATATCTGTGAAAGAGCTTTGTCTAGAGTTCCTAATCTATTCATTTGGAAGTAGGTCTTCATTTTCCTTTGGTGATACCCAATTTAGGAGATCCAATTCTAGAAGACTAGTAAACTAATTGTGTGTTGTTGTGGGGTTTTTTAGGAGAGCTGGGAACTCTGAGAGATAACTGAAATGTTTCTAAAGCTTCTTTGTAGCCCTTACAAGGTTATCAAGCTCCCATTTCCCAAATTTTTAAACCAAATTTATGGCCATAAATGGCTTTTGCCATCAGTGAAGGTACAAACCAGTTCCTGTTTTACCAGGATCCTGTGATGCATGCACCCTGACCCAGAACTATGACAGATTTCTAACCTTTCACTGTGGTGTAAGAAATCTATATAATGAAAAATTCCTCTTGTTCAATATAAATCAAACAATCTAATAGCTGATTTGGGAAATTGGGAACGCAGGCATTCATATAGCTGCTGTTTTGCCATCAGAGGCAAATGGCAGTCTTGAACACTGCTGCTGTTTTCCTGGTGACAGGTTTTTTTACTCATCATTACACCATATGAGAACCCAAGGGAAAAAACCACACTCATCATCTTCTATAGAAGGCTCATTTACATAATCAACTCAATGATCTAAACAACAAGTTGAATGCACATTTTAATCAATTAGGTAGACAATCCCAGCTGTTTCAAGTCAAACCATTCTACACAGTTGTAAATAGAAGTGGTAACATGAATTCCCTTCCGTGCCTAGAGCTCTTGCATTTTGTTTTTGCAGGCTCTGTACCACATAGCGAATACACTTTATGAACAGTTTGATGTTTACTTAGTAAATACTTAGCTGTTCTATATAATATTGCATATGCTGATATAAAAACTTCATGGTATAACATCCTCTGTGAAAGCTTGTTAAAATAGTTCACTGAACTGAAATTTTGATTATACCTTTAGTAGCAGAAAATACCATAGTTCAAGTAACAAAATAGTTTTGATTATCGAACATGTAGTTCACTGCAAAATCTGAGCTACAAAACACTCTTTCCATCAATCCACAGCTGTTTCTTTGTATTTTTTCTGGCTAAATTGTAACTTGACTGTGTACAGATCTTTTTTGCTATTGCTTTACTACTTGAGTACCAGGGGCCTTCTCCCACCAAACATGATTAATGATAATGTGACAGTTTTTACCCAGTAGTTTTTTCACAATAGCTAAAATTTATTTTATCTACTTTCTTAAAGAAGACTTGGATTAATTTGGAGTTATCCTGCTGGTTTTGTGTGTGTGTGACTGAAGGATTGTTTGAGGCTCAGTTAGTTTGTCACATTTGCTTTGGGCTTTTTTGTACTGAAAGAGAAAGTCCATTCAGCAGTTTTAGAATTAGAGCATTTTTAAAACCCCAAAATATATTAATTACATCCTTTTAGAAGAGGCATGGGTTTGGTTGTGTTTTTGTTTTTTTTTTTTAGAGAAATAACTTATCAACTAAGAGTTCAAATGGAAAAACATGAAGAAGGAAGCCTTTACCATGGCATCCATGTTTTATAAAGCGCAAAGAAATTGTATAGAAAATAAAGTCATGTCAAAAGGAATTGCATGGAGATTAATACTGTGCACACAGAAAAGATCAGTTAGGTTCAGCATTTCTTCTCCTTAGAACAGAGGTGAGCCACAAATGTATGCTCAGCTAGAAAATATTAAAATGCACAAGGCATAATTTTATAATGCACTTTGAGTATGGCTTATGATGTTGCTGCACTTCTTCACAAGCAAATGCTAAGCCTGCACTCTTGACTTGGGAAGCAGCAGATAAGTTATTCACAACAAAGTATTTCCTGCAGTCCTATGCCTGATAATCAAGTCAGCAACCAATCAGTCATAAGACAAATCCTTCCTCAAGGAATATTGAGCACTCAGTTGGTGTTCTACTTATCCCAACTTTACAAGAACAGCTGTGTGCATCCTTCTCTCCTGGTTTGTTCTGTGACCCAGTGAAGGTAGTGGTCATTGGGTTATTTAGTGTAGGATGAAGGGGGCTATCTAATTAATAAATTACTTGTAATTGGAACCCTCCAATGAGGCTATGAAATACACGTATTTTGTCAAATACGAAATACGTGTTTTCCTACAAAATTGTAAGATTAATAAATTCCACCAGTTTTGATTTTTGTTTTACAAAACATGTACTTCTAGCCTGAACTTGGGATATAGCATGTTTCTGGTTCCTAGTAATTGCGAAATCCATGAAATATAAACTAGAAAATAGAGGCATGTTATTTTCTGGTGGGGACTGTGCTTCCCTTTAAAATCAATATTATCTTTCTTCTTCTTAAAAGCTCTTCTTTCTGTAAAGTTTTTGTTTCTACCATTCCTCTTACAATCTGTCTTGGCTCATGTAGGTATTAAAGTGTGGTGATGGATGAATGTATGTGACCATACATTCATAGAGGATGGTCATACTCTGTCTTCTTTGTGATCTTAGCAAATAAGAGCTGACAAAGAAAGGGTTTTGAATAATCAAATTACTTGTTAAAGATCTTTATTACTAGAGTTTGTGCCAGAAGCACATGCTTTCTATACTTCAGGATATATTTTTCATGCTAATTTTTTACTTCTAAGGAATAAACTTGGATTGTGTAAAGGAATTAAAAGAAAAATAATTTTAACTGAGTTCTAATGCCATCGTTTGTTCAGCTTGTAGGAGGTTGAGTGTTACTTATATCAAACCAAATAGTATTTGCACTGGATGTAATATGCATATGTATTACAACTTGCAGTTGACTTCTAGCACACTGTATTTTCAGGTGTATTTAAACAGCTGTATTTAGGGATTACTGAAACATTTTGATATAGCTCATTGAAGATGGGACCTCAAAGTTTGAATAGCAAAGCACTGAGTAAACTTGCAGCTTAGAAAAAGTTTTCTATAACCCCATTGCTTTCTATTTTTTGGTAGAATTCAGAGCTGAGATGTGGGAAATCAGTGTGAAAACTATATAGAATCTATTAAGAATGTGTTGTCTTCTCAGCTCTTCACATTTTAGTAGACAACAATAAAGGCTTTGTCCTTACAAGAGTCTTGCAAACAAATGCTACTTTGGGAATAGTTACAATATGGTGAATCTGCAGGCATAGCCCTAGTTCCATCTTCTTCGTTGACTTTGAACGTGGCTGAGGTTGTAGCCCTTTGACTTCTCGAGGCCTCAGTATTGAGTGAGGTTGTAGTCTGCAGAAGAAGAGCCAGCAAACCCTGTTATGCAATCCTGTCCCTCTGCTGCCTCTTTCCAAAGCTGTTCCTGTTGAGCAGTAAATGAGGACAGGACACTGGTTTAGCTGAAAGAAGGTTGGAAGGAGAAGGGCATTATTCTTTGGCCACATTAATTTCTAGTTTGATCATTCCTTTGCTGACAGCAAAATACAGGGGTTAACTACATGGGTCAGTTTGAGCAGCACTGCTACTGAATATGGAAGTGCAGCCTACCACTGAGTTAGTCACCTCTAACTCAGGACAGGGAAATAACAGAAGCTATCTCTCCTGTAAACTGTAGTTAGTACTGATAACATCTAAAGGTAATATACCACATCAAAAAATAATGCAGTTGGAAGACATCTCAACAAATGACACTTCTGTGCCAGCTCTTGTCTCCAAACAGAAAAGAGCTATCCTCGGAAGAAGCCATAGTATCATGATGCATTTCTGGAGAACACATCTCAGTCCTGCAGAGGACCCTGCTTGCTGTTAGCAATGTAGGAAACTATGTAAGGGAAAATAATGTCACGGTTTCATCTTTCCCTAGTTCAGTGCTATTCCCTGTCAAGTGTCCTCTCCTCCAGCCACAGCCCTTCTTGTAACTTTCCAAATGTTGTGGCCATCAGGGTGGTAAATTCATGATCATGCTCCCTCCATGGCTTGACTGAGATGCATTCATTGATTTAACAGCATGCTCTCCCAGTCGTATAGTTGTATATTTTGCTAACTGAGTTGCACAGTTTAGTAATCAAGATATTATTTAGGCTTCTTCTTTGTATGTACTGTTAGTGATGATGAATAGACTCCTGATTTAGTTTAATTTGTCACAAAATCCGGGCACCTGTTTCTCTAGCTGAGCTCCTCCATATCTTGGCTGTGGGTTTTTTGAAGTACTTTGGCAACTGAGCTACATCTTTCCTAGTTGAACAGCATACTTCAGCTGCAAAGTTATTTACAAACTTTACTGATCAAGCTGCATGTTCTTGGGCTGAATCTGCTACAGACAGCACTTTGCAGATAGAACTGAATTCTTTACTAATCATGGGAGATGAATTAATTTATTTGATTAGCAGTAATTTGCATTATTTGCTGATTATGTTCTTCAGTTCCCACACTAAAGAGCTGTGTTGTGTTACTAGTGCTGGTTAATCACTTACTATACTTTGTTTCAGAGAGGCAGGCATTTTGGTTGTAGACAGACATCCTTCTGTGTTCAAATATTTCCTAAAAAACACTCCTTCTGTGTCACAGAAGACACGATAATGTATTTAAAAAAAACCAACAATAGTACCTGTAAAAGCCCATTTTCCTGTGAATGCAGTTTTGATTCCTTGTGCTACCATTTGATTTATGGTCTCATTTTTTATTATGGTTATGCAAGTACTATCACAATCGCCATTATTACAGCAGTTCTTTTCATTACAGTGTCCAAAAGGATTTTAGGGATGTAGGGGTGCACCCAATGAGGTTAGGTTCCCCACTGGACTAGGTTGAACATTAAACTCACACTAAGCTGCAGTCAGATGTGCATGGCAAAGACATGGAAAGTGTAGTGGTTTGCTTGCGAGTGGTGAGTTATGGGGGTACCTCAGTGTACACTATGCAACTCACTGGACCAAGCTGCTCTTTTTTACCTGCTGTGATGTGTATTAAAGTATATAATGGTGTAATTCCTCTAAGTGAAATTTGTGCAAGAGACAATACAAGCTTGTCTTCATAAAAATTTACCTCTGCTCTCTCCTGTCTGTCTGCTACAAAACACCTCTGAATTACCTGAAGGTCTCTGTTATAGGCAGTTAAGTCTTCCCACACACACACCTTAAGCAGATGAAGAATTCTTGTCTTTGAAGTGCTTAGAGGAAGAAATTTTGGAGTATTCAGTGTTCTCACCAGCTTAAGTGGTTCCCATTCATCATTCATAGAAGTTAAAATTTATCAGGAAAGTTTGCATGCAGTTGCTGGCTGAGAGGGCTGACATAGAAGCATATTTACCAACTAGATCTGTAATTTCATTAAGAAAAGGAAAAAATAGCTCACTGATAAAGAATCTGAAGAGTTAAATGAGTCCTGGCCCCTAAAATGTATCCAGGTAGGGAAGTGAATTTTGTATATTTTGCTTGTCCACAATACAGTATAGCAAGATGGAGATTAAGGACTGCAAAGGAGGAAAATGAGCCTTTTGCTTAATAAAGGAAATAAAATACAAGTGGATTCTGAATTACAAGGGATGCAACTTGGTAAAATGCTTAAAGATTCAGAGATATTTTTTTCATTTGGCTAAAATTTATTAGAAATTAAGTTAGAAATGGAAATACTCTCTTTTTAAACTTCAGATTTGGACAGTTTAGTTAGACTTTAAGTTTAGTTTTGGTTCCAGGCTTAGGTTCTTATGGACCACTGATGAAAGATTGCTGGAAATCTAGGGTTTCATTTCTCGAAAAACAGTCTGCATCAGAAATAAAATGAGACCTTTCCAACATGATCACAAAAAATGTGTATGAAAAATGCTATCCAAATTCGAAGATTTAACTGTATGTCTGAAACTAGAGTTGTTTTCCCATGTGTATAGTTTTAGATTTTGCCCTTAAATTATATGTGTCCTTTTATAGTTTCAACCTTCAGTGTCATGAGGTCCATCTGAAACTCCATTTAGTTGGCTCATTAGTCTGCAGTTCTTCAAGTTCCCTAAGAACTGTCTTGAAATCTTGGTGTTATATTAGACACCTCTATTTTTCTGGCACCAATGTAGTTATAAGCAAAAGGCTACGTACTACAACGTTACAGTAATTTGGTATCTTACTGAATATCTCTTGTTCTTGGGGATTTGTTGCTTATTCATTTTACCAATTTTTTTCCTAATTCTGATCTGTTCTACTGGCACTTAAATTTGAGATGGTCTGATTTGCCTATCATAAATGGATTTTGTGGTGTAATTAAACTAAATTAATTTTCATGAGTGCAGGAGAAAGAATTAATTCTCTTGACTTCTCTGAGAACTTCTTTCCTATTGTAAATGTGTATTGATCCTGCAGAATCTCAGGTAGCATCCCTGCTTCAGACATTTTAGAAAGAAGCTAGTTCTAGGTTTTATGCTGCTAGCAAATTGATCAGTATTTTCAGTCTTCCTGTTATTTTACATCTATTTTGTCTATACTTATGTAAAAAAAATTAAAATTATACATTCTAAACATCACCTTTCTAATGTAATTTACTTCACTTATTATATCAACTTAGTTTTCTTTCTAAAACCTTTTCAGTAACTAATGTGCATCTTCTCCAAGTATATAATAGTGTAACTGTTGTAAACAACTTTTGTATGTACTTAAAAAACTTTTTCCCTTTAGAATGAACCTTTTATTTTAGCTTCTGTAATAAAATGAAATATTCCTTCTGTAATAAACTTTGCATTTTTATGTACCTCCCCTTTGGAAACTGAAAACTGATAGATCTCTTGGCCTTTTTTTGGTGTGATTATACAAGGATATTAGATTCAAATACATCATTGTTTTTGTAAGAGTGGCTCCATTTTTGTGCATCACTTAAATGGCAGTTTATTTATGACATACCTCCTCAACTTCTTCAGTGTTGTTCCCTTCAATCCATCCTTGATTTTGCAGCTACAGGAGATGTCTGGGGCTGACTTGGACTTTCTGCCCTTCCATACCCCTTGGCTTCCTGACACTTTCCAGTTTCTGAATGACTTGCCAATACAGATTTCTATTTTCAAACACATGTTGAATCCCAACACTTGGAAATAGAGGAACAAGCTTTTAGTTCTGTGAATTTGAGTGATTTTTATGTAAAGCTACTTTTTTCAGCCAGTGGGTGTCTCTCCTTTTAGCTCCAGTAGGTTTTATATCACATTCTTGCATATTCACTCATTTAAATTGTAGTAACTAATCCTGTTGTTCTCTCATTCTTCATGTTACTGTGTTACAGAATTTTTAATGCCTCTTGAAATCAACCAAAACAGTAAACTTGTAAGAAAAAAATAATTCTCTCCTATAAAAAGATGGTATTTTATTATATATAGTGTCAAAACTGAATTTCAAGTGAGGAGCTGTCTCTGCAGTTTTACATCTTAAGCCAAGCTGCTATAGATGGTTACTTCATTCTGGTAACATAATTGGTCTGCTGGCATTACACCCACATTACTTCAAGGGATGAAAATAAAATTATGAAGTGCTGCATAAAGCCTGAAATGGCCACCTTTAAGTTTAATCTTCCCCTTAATGCTGCAGAGTCTATAAAATATGCATTAATTCAAGATTTTAATAGCTTTTATCAATCCATCTTTCCTTTGTAAAGGAGACAATATGTAATATGTATGGTCCTTTGTGCTTTCAACCTAATGATAAATTTTATAAACTTGCATGGTTTTAAAGTTACTTAAGGAGTGTTTGGCTGTCTGGAGCATGCAAAGCAATAAACAGCTTTGCTGATATCTTCAAGACCAGGCAGTTATACAGAAGTTATATAATATAGGTTTATCCTAGTTCAGCTGACTGAGAATTAATGCCTTTCCACATAAGCAAAAAGAAATTGGTTCATAAAACTTTAACGTATTGGTGAAAGAAAGATTGTTGTGTGATGTACACCAATTAATATGTTTCTATTGACTATGTACTTTTCCTTTAAGTACATACTTTCAGTAATATCCCTGAGCTTACTGCATTCTTAATGAACTTTCTATATTATATAGGAAAACAATTTAATAAAAGAAATTACATGAGTAGAACAAAGCTGTGATTTCAAGTATTTTATCACAAAATAATATTAAAAAGTAATAATGGAATGTTGCCTGAGAACATAGAAATATCATAATTGCAGTTATGCTTAATCATAGACATAAAATACATAAAAGCCAGGCTACAACTGGGACCAAAGAGAGGAAATACAAGTTTCTTGTCTTGGAACCAGATGAATCTTTGTAGGGATCAGCAGCTAATAGTAGCCATCTTTCTTGGGCAGGAGGGCAGGATAGGAAATGATGTGGGGAAGGCTCATAGTAATTTCTGTGGGTCTCACGGATTTTTATCTGGAGACACATAGTTACAGTCATGCCCTCTGTCCTGGGCTTTCATACCAACATCTAGACAGAAGAACCCTCACATCTCTGAATTCTTTTCTTATTGCTATAGTTTCATCATTAGAAATTACTGAGAAGTGTCCATGTCTTGAGAACAACTGGTTAACATTTTTAACTGAACGTTTAACGTGACAATGGAGCTCACTGCCACCTGTCAAATATGTGTTTAGATTACAAAAAAAGAGAATATTTTTACTTTTTCAAAATGACTAAGGTTATTGAATAAGTCTCCAAAAATATGGTAAAAGAAAATCTTCATGCTTTTTTTTTTTTTGCAGCAATAAGAGCAGTCAACATGGTTTTGCCAAGGGTAAGTCATGTTTGACTAACCTTATAGCCTTTTGTGAGGAAACTACTAGGTGGATAGATGATGGTAGAGCGGTGGATGTGGTCTATCTTGATTTCAGTAAAGCATTTGACACCGTCTCCCACAGCATCCTTGTAGATAAGTTGATCAAGTATGGGTTTGATGATCAGGCAGTGAGGTGGATCAAGAACTGGTTGAAAGGAAGAAGTCCGAGAGTTGTAGTCAATGGGGCAGAATCTAGTTGGAGACCTGTGACTAGTGGAGTCCCTCAGGGGTCGGTACTGGGACCGGTGTTGTTCAACATCTTCATCAACAACCTGGATGAGGGTACAGAACGTACCCTCAGCAAGTTTGCTGATGACACCAAGCTGGGAGGAGTGGCTGACACACCAGAAGGCTGTGCTGCCATTCAGAGAGACCTAGACAGGCTGGAGACTTGGGCGGGGAAAAACCTGATGAAGTTCAATAAAGGCAAGTGTAGAGTTTTGCATGTGGGGAAGAAAAACCCCATGTACCAGTACAGGCTGGGGGCTGACCTGCTGGAGAGCAGTGTAGGAGAAAGGGACCTGGGGGTCATGGTAGACAGGAGGATGACCATGAGCCAGCAATGTGCCCTTGTGGCCAAGAAGGCCAATGGCATCCTGGGGTGCATTAGAAAGGGTATGGTTAGTAGGTCAAGAGAGGTTCTCCTCCCCCTCTATTCTGCCTTGGTGAGGCCGCATCTGGAGTATTGTGTCCAGTTCTGGGCCCCTCAGTTCAAGAAGGACAGGGAACTGCTTGAGAGAGTCCAGCGCAGAGCCACAAAGATGATTAAGGGAGTGGAACATCTCCCTTATGAGGAAAGGCTGAGGGAGCTGGGTCTCTTTAGCTTGGAGAAGAGGAGACTGAGAGGTGACCTCATCAATGTTTACAAATACGTAAAGGGTGAGTGTCAAGAAGATGGAGTTAAGCTTTTTTCAGTGATGACCAGTGATAGGACAAGGAGTAATGGATACAAATTGGAGCACAGGAGGTTCCATGTGAATATCAGAAAAAATTTTTTTACTCTGAGAGTGACAGAGCCCTGGAACAGGCTGCCCAGAGAGGTTGTGGAGGCTCCTTCACTGGAGACATTCAAGACCCACCTGGACACGTTCCTGTGTGATGTGCTCTGGGTGACCCTGCTCTGGCAGGAGGGGTTGGACTAGATGATCTTTTGAGGTCCCTTCCAACCCCTAGGATTCTATGATTCTATGATTCAAGATGTAAGCCAAACCCTGAATACTGACATTTATATTAGAGGCTTAGGATTTATGTAATGGAAGTACAAAATTGGATGCTTGTTTCTCTTCCCCTTTCACCATCCCTTAGTCCCTTTGGAAACTTCAGGTTACTTCTTTAGGTGACGCTATGAAACCAATGGCATTTTTTCTGCAGCTTGTTGATTGGCTTAATCATATTTCAGTTCATAATAAAAAACTGTACTGCGAAGCAGCTGAAAAAATTCAGCTTGGAGGACCGCAGTTGGTTAGCCTTTTTAGTACTCCACAGTTAAGTCATTAAGTTTGTACCTGTTTTTTTATGGGATTGTGGATCTTTTCATCTTGATTTCTAAAATTCAGTTGACTCAGCCAGTGTTGAGAGTCTCTTTGTATCACAAGTCTTGGCAAATAAAAGGGAAAACACTGTTTTTGTGGCAGAGCAGTCAGAAATGAACAAACAATTACTCTATGAATGGACCCTTAGCAGCATTCTTGAAGATGTCTGCTTTTCTGTGCTTGATTTAACCAATTCATATGTCTACTGGTGTTCTTTTAAGGCAGATATTTTCTGAAGAATTGGCTTGATGTGTTAATATGATGACTGCCTTTACAAACTGTTGCAGACAACTGAGAGCAGAGTTACTACTGAGAGAGAAACTGTCAGCTGAAGTGGGGGGGTGGCAGGTTCTTTGCTGCTCTGCATCTTATTCAGTGAGTTACCAGTAATGCTGTTCTGACTCACTGGCATCATACTTGCCTTTTTACTCTTAGCACTAGGAAAAATTACTCCATGTGGTGCCTAGAATCAGCCTGTGGAGGAAAGATGGAATTGAGCACAAAAAACATGATGGGATGGGGAAAGAAATGAGGAGAGGTAAGCTGCTTTTCTCCCAACACCTTTTGCAGTAGAAAAGATACAGAATGAATAACTTAAAAAAAAAAAAAAGAAAAAAGAAAAAAAGGTTCTGCAGATTGTTTTAAGAGAGATGATGAGCTAAAAAGGAAGCGTTCAAGTAAAGGAAGTTCCCCAACCCTGCTGCCTTACATACAGTAAAATCTCTCTAGTGGTCACTGGGATTTTTATGCGCCAAGAAATTATGAAAACATTAGTATCTTCCTCAGAGACAAATTTGTGGAATTCTGGATTGATACTTTCTTAAAAACAGGGTGATATTAGTAAGCTTCTGATGAAAAACAGAAGTGTTATGCACTTGTTGCATGTCTCTGAGATTTGGTGTGTTTGTTTTTTTCTTAATCAACTCAGGATATTCTGACATGCTTTCCAAATATCCAGCACAAGGAGCATTGCCAGTAAACAGGAGGCAGCAAAGAGCACCGATGATTTGTTTGTTTGGTTTTTCCTGGTTAGCATGAAAGTATTTGAAGTTCCAGAGCATGTTGTTTCTCTAATTTTCACTAATAAGCTACATTATAGATATTAGTGTTCTCTTTAATAAATACTGCTTTACTAAATTCTCTGTGGGCAGTAAATATGAAAGTCAATTCCCTGGAAGCCAGCAGAATTAAGAAGTTATAATATAATAGTAGTGTTTGTCTCCTTAGATATATTTTTGCAAGCATTTAATGATAATGTCAGTGTTGCTTCTTCCTTTACACCCATTATTCTGTCTTCATGCCAACAGAATTGTACATTGATACTGACATTTCTGCTGAGAAATAAAGTTATCTCACTTGCAGTGATACTAATGAAAGCCAAATGTTGCTGCTGACATAACTGGGTAAAATGTATTCAGAGTGAGAAACAGCTAGTGAACTCCCCACTGCATTATAAGGTAAATATCCTGTGCAAAGGCTGTATAAGAGGACTGGGGCAGCTGTGATTGTGTTGTCTGATGCACACTGGCATGAGAGAGAGCTGTTCACACTTGTTAGCATTAGCATGATCTATTCAGATTATTTTAGCAATGTGACCTACCAGAGTGGAGAAATCAACTACCAGCTTAGCTTTTAAGGCTACCATTTTAAAAAGATTTAAATAGGTGGCTTGCATGTTGCTCATGTAAGAAGTTGTCCAATCATGCAGCCAAGGCACAGAGTGACTAAGAGGGGGGAGTTGTGGCATTTTTTCATAGAATCGTCAAGGGTGGAAAAGACCTTCAAGATCATAAAGTCTAACCATCTACCCTGCAACTCCTAACCATTAAACCGTCTCCCTAAATGCCACATCCACCCATTTTTTTAACACCTCCAGGGACGGTGCCTCCACCACCTCCGTGGGCAGCCTGTTCCAATGCCTTACCACTTTTTCTGTGAAGTTTTTGCTAATACCCAGCCTGAATCTCCCCTGTCACATCTTGACACCATTTCCTCTTGTCTGATCCCTAGTCACTGAAGAGACCGTTATTTTCAAATAAGTTCATTTCTGTTGAAAACAGTGCACAAAGATAGCTACTGTGGAGTTCTTCCATTTGTGGTATTTGTTAAGAACTGGAGAGGAGACAGTGACAAATCAAGAAATCGGGTTTAAAAGATCAAGTTTTGCAGACGACAGGGAGTACGAATGGTAGTTTTCTATCTCAGAGACAGCAAGTCCTTAAAAAACGTCTCCACGACGAGAATAGTTAGGTCAGTTTATTTGAATCTCTGAACCTCTGAATTTTGTTTCCAAAATACAGCTAATGAAATCCTCCCCAGTCTGCCAGTTTATTACAGCAGTTTTCTGCTGGCATAGAAAGTGCTGAGCTGACTCAAGCACGAGTTAAGAGTGACACCAAGTGGTTAAGCAGTTTATTCCTATGTGGTTTTTTCCAAATCTTTTTCCACTTTATTTTGATTCCGAGGCATTGCTTTTGTTTTGGGGTTGTTTTTTTTTTTCCTACTGGACAGTCCTGCTTGTGTCCTGAGTATTTTTCCCTTTAAATGCACACACACAACTCTCATTTGTTCATCATCTTCAGATTCATGTTCCTACAGTTTTCTCCTACAGTTCTTTTTAAATGATAGGTTTTCTTCTTCACCAGAGCTCTGTGAAGTACAGGTGTGAAGTAGTACACTTATAACCCTGCTGAGAAAACCAAAATTGATAGGTCTCTTCAATTAGAGGCTATGGCCAGAAAGCTCTTTAAATGATGATTTAATTCATATAATCAGCAAAATAACAGCTCTGATTATAGTAGTGCCCTGCCTTATCAATCAGCAAATGATTCTTGGTAGCCTTATGAACAGCTGTTTTTCTCAAATTAGGTAATCTCCAGAAAGATCTACTAGCCTGAGGTGTTGCTTTCTACGGCAAGTAGCAGGACTAAGTCAAAACAGGCTTTCTGACAAACTATACTGATCATCCTAGCCAAGCACAGCATACAGAACTCCGGTACTTTCACTTCTGTGGTCAAAAACACAAAGGAAAAGGCATCACTGTTGAAGAGCATGCACACATATGCCAGATATAAAAAGTTTGTGTCTGTCCAGAAAACAAGCCTAATAAAGGGAGCAGTGCTACAATAGTAGTTGTGTTATTACTTGCATTAAAAACTATGCAAAAGACAGACCAGTTAAAGATCACTGAATAATGAAATAATTACTTAGGTTAATCTGTTATGCTTTTTAAAAATACAGTATTTAAATAATTAGTATTTCCAAGATATAGCAACTATTTTAACTGCAGACATCAAATTGTTTCCATACTTGTTTTTTGGCATAGATAATAAACTCTCTGCTCTCTGTGCGGGACAAATGTATTTGTGCTACTGAGTTGGAAGGTATCAATGTTTTTAGATGGTGCCCTTGTGATCTCAGTAATTATCACTTCCCCTGCCAGGGTAACAAACTAGTAGAGCAAAATACAGTTTGCCAGTAGACTTGTGAGAATTCAAGTAATTCAACTGCTACTGCAGAAGCAGCTGATGTGTCAGGATGGAGTGAGAAAAAACTGCAAGGGATCACAGTGTGTTTTGTAGAAAAGTAAGAGCACAATCATCATAACAGGGCTATAGCCATTTTATATGAATGTCTTCAGTTTTTGCTCTGATTGCAAAATTTTAACATAGATTTTGTTTGTTTGTTTGTTTTGGTAAATACTGTGTTTGGGAATTGCTGTTAAAGTTTTGTTTCTTGCAAATCAGAAGCTGCTAATAGTGTGTCCCTCCGTTTTCCAGGTAAAAAATTAGTATGTTCTCAGTCCATTTACATGTTTTGTACAGGAAGTGTGAAGCTCCTCATTAATGTTCCCTGCATGCCTATTACCTGGCACTGCTTTTGCCTTCTCTCGTTCATGTATTCCATTTATTCACTTAATGGCTCAGCAGCCTTTAGTTTTGTGTGGTATCTGTATCAGTCCAGTTAAAATCCAGATGCAAAATAAAGTTTTTTGGTAATAGTCACTTTCATTATTTTTTCAGTTATAACTAGTTTTGTACAAGGTTTTTTCTTGTGCACTTTTGAGTATTAGGTGAAAAGTAAAAATTCTAGGCATAAGGCATTGGTTTCCATGTCAGCTACCTTTCCACCTGCAATAGGTGTTTTCTACAGTTGTGGCTTTGCCTAATATATCATAGTGTAGCCTTGTGTTTTGGAGCATCGGGTGACTGTTTTAAGTGCCAGTAATGGCAAATACCCAGCCATTTCTGGCCATGCATCTCAATGCTTGCCATCTAGAGAAGAAGCAATTGTTTTAGTGCCAGAGTTGCCTGGTTTCCATAGAGATTTTGTGTTCTTTCATTGTGAATGGTGAAAGTTACTTAATAAGGACTCTCCAAAAAAGACTATACAAAGAGCTGCTTGTGCTATAAAATTAATTCCATATGGCTTCACATTTCTCACCTTGAAAAGCATTTTGTTATTCCTCATTTAGCCTTTAGCAAGTGGAGAGCTTGTTGCCATCTTCCTTTGCAAAAGAGCAGCAGAGATAGCACTAAATGAAAGAAATAATAATTGTTGTCAATCAGCAGCAAATTAGGACTGTCCCAGATCTTTCATTTGAAATCTGTATCTCATAGACCTGAGGGCAGCGTGGGAGATCTTATCAGGAGGTGTTTTGAGATGATGCTGTTCATCTCCATTTGCAGTGGAAGAAGCTTTTTCTGTATGTATTTATTTATTTATAAGCCAAGTTCTTCAGTCATTCAGACTTTCTAAATATCAAGAGAGCTCCAAGACCCCAAGCAGCAGTCATTGGAAGATAAGTACTAAATTTATTTCATGGTGTTGTAAGCACAAAGCAACATAAAAATAGCATTTTTCTAAAATTGAGAGCCAGGAAGGAGAGTATACTTGTATTTGGTTTGTAGTAATGCAGATCTAAGTCATATGGGGAGAAAAAAAAAAAAAATCACTTTAACTCCAAGATCCAGGCAGGTTTGGTGGCATATGAGGTACCATATGGGATATTGCTGAATCGTGCAATTCAATTTAGCTCTTGCTAAAGCTGTTTTATCTAAGAAATATTTTGAATTGTTTTCATACAGTTTGTGGAAGTTAATAAAATATTATGTGAAACAGTCCCTGAATCCAGTTCTACTGACAGAAAAAAAAAGGCTGAGAGCTGTTTAATATTGACTGGTCTCCTTTGAGGTGCCAGTCAAATCAGCTGTAACAAAGTGACCATGAAATTTCATGTTATTATCAAAAACACTTTTCAACTGCCAATTTTTAAAATGCCTTAGGTGTTAAAAAAAAAAAAATCCAATTAAATCTGTTTTTCTGGTAAACTTTCCATTGACCCACCAAAATGGATATGATTGATGACAATTCGAGTAATTTTTGTGCCTGGTACTATAGAGTAGAGGAGCACCAGGACTTCAAGGAAATCTCATAAAATATTTTACAGAGCTTGTGCTTTCAAAAGCCATGAGCAGGACCAGGTTTTTTTCAGCAAAATTTAACAGTGAATATTGTCTATGTTAGTTAAAGTTATGTCAGTTTTTGGCTCTTATATTTTCAAGGAATCTCTGTAGTTCCTACTTCTATATTATTGGTACAGCTTTTTTTTTTCTTGAGACTCTGAGTATGTCCTTGGGTATACTTTTACTAAACTGAGGAAAGGTCGTACTTAAACCCTGACATGGGCAAGTAGCAGTAACAAGTGATCTCTCACTCTGGACCATAAGAGTTATAAGCTGGTCTTTGGGTTAAGTAGCTGGATGAAGCTATGTTACCATTTCTTGATTTAGGATTTTGAAAATTAGTTATCCTGTTCCATTGTTAAAAAAATATCTTTTTGCTTGGTGAAGACGTAGTCTCATCTTTTCTGTACTTCTATATTATAAGGCAGGCATCATGAAAGTTGCTAAACCTTAACTACAGGTTAACTATCCTTATTTGTCTTTCTTCTTTCTCTTAATTTTAAACTATTTGTTGAGGGCTTCAAAGGTTTTTATAGACTTATCTCTTAGACTCATTGCCATAATCTTAACAGAGAATTATACAATATAAAAGAAAAAACAGTGCATTCTTTCTGTATCAATACAATACTATAATCTGCCTCCTAGGATAAGTAAACTCTTATAGCTTTGCATAGAAATTCTGTGTCTACCATTTTAGAAGACCTTTATGGAAAGTGTCTTAAGGCACCTAAAAGCAGCTGAGCAGATAGAAGCCTGCTGGTAATTGCATATAATCAATAAATACAATAAAACCTAAATTTGTATCATGTAGTGATGTACAGTGATGCAACACAAGACTAAATTCCCAATTAGGCTTTCTTACCAAGTTAAGGTGCAATAGTAAAGTGCGTTCTCTAAGTATCTAAGCATGCCATTGGTTAGTCTAGCTGCTCCTGCCAGCTCTCACCAAGGTGCATGTACTACCTCAGGTATGGTGTAAGGGTTAAACCAGTATCAGCCCTTAGTATTGAACATTACTAATTGACAGGTCATAAATGACTATTCATTATTTTTCAATGAGATGATTATGCACAAGGAGTTAACAAATCATTTAATGAAATCATCATGCTGTGCACATTAACATTAGAGCAGTACCCTACTCACATGGATAAGAGAGGAAAAGAATCATTAATGAAGGACTGAAAATTAAAAGTATTAACTCATTTTTCTACCAGAATTAAAATGCCTTCTATAAGAAAACAGGAGAAACCAAACCAATTTTTTTTTGAGCTTTTCTACTTCACCACTCTGAGAAGGGCTACTAATCAACAGAGTCTTGGCCCTTAACAAGTGGATGCTGCATCTTTTCTCATGCTTCTTAGATTCTTTCATATTTGAAGGCTTGAAAAATCAGTGGTAAGTCTGTGTATGGGCCATTTTTATTCAAATTCTTAGAAGAAAAATACTTTTTTTCTGCATATCGTAATTTTTAAAGAGGAGGAGTTCACTGAATCTTATATTACCTTTTTTTTTCACATATACTGAGTAAGTTATTTTAGCCCCATTTATTTCTGGTTTTATTTGCCAGGACATCCAACAAAGGTGTCCTTTGCATTTTTCATAAAAAGAGAGACCATTTTGACTGGCATAAAAAGAAACTGAAAGAACAGGCATTTGAATAAATTCTTGCATCCCAGAATGGAAGAAGCAGTCTTAAAGTGCTTTCTAAAACCTCAGACTTCTTCAAGGTTATCCTACATCAAGGAAAATAATGGTTTGGTGTACTCCAAACTCTTCTGTTAATTTTAGTGGAATTGTGAGTGGAAATACTTTGGAAAGTCTTTAACTAGTGAGTAATATTTTCCTCAACTTTGAAACAGCCGTATACACTTTTAAATTAATTAAATGTAACTACATAGAAATTATTCAAATACAGCTCATCATTCTTTCTGTTTGATTTTTCATATTTTAGAAAATAAGTCTGTTACACTTTTAAATTGTATAGATCAGACCAAAATACATTAGAAGGCTTATTACATTACATTATATATTACTATAGTCACTGAAAATTTGAAAATAAATTTCCAGTAGTAGTGTTGTCTTTATGGTAGGAAAAAAGTTCTGCATTCTGATATATTTTAATGAATACTTCAGAAACCTCAGAGATAAATTTAAGTTATCTGTGACATTCTGTAAGCACTTCATTAGGTTAATATTTCCTCCAGCATTTGTAGGCATTCTTGAAATTAAGTGAATGAATAAGCATTGTAACACTTAATCTAAAATCATTTGCATTCAGTTAAAGACCAAAAGACATGGTCAGTCTGGGGATGCTGCTTTGGAGAGAGATTAGAAGCAAACCTTACCAAATCAATGCTGGTTTCAAGTATCAGAATTAAGTTTAAATGCTTTTGTTTTGTCTCATTTCCCTTGGCTGAGAAATAGTTGGTAGTCTGCATAGCCCAGGAGGTTCTTTCATCCTATGTCATCGTTTACTGTCATCAGAAATACGAGGAATTCCTCACAGGGTTCCATCACTCAGCCATGATGGCCGTGGGGCAAATTAAATAACTGCATGATACGCTAGAGCAGTCTGTTCAAAACTCTGGAGCAAAGATCTGGTCTCAAGGATCATTCACTTTGAGAGATTAAGGATAAAGAGGGGGAAGAAAAAATGTTTTCAAAACATAGTATTTATTATTATTATAGTAGTATATTCTTTTATCTTGAACTCAGTATCTCTAGTCACTATCAACTAAACACTAGAAATATTTCCCAGTATGGGAAACATGAATGTCCATTGCACAATAACAAGGTCAGTGGGACTGTCTTAGTGACTAGGAGTGACAAAAGCGCAACAAGCTTTGGTACTTTGAAGGCACGGTATTCAGGACAATTTCAACCCCGTACTTTTTTCCTGTGTGGCCCTAGCTGTTATACCAGTGCCATGATGAGATCTGAACAATCGAATTGCTATTGCCTGCAGACTTCCTGCTGCAGCTTCCCTTTGGAAAAACAGGCAGAGTGCATCCCAAAGCAGCTGTAACTCAAAAGCAGGAAATTTTTCTCAGCAGAGGATCACTAGACCTGCTAGCATTATGACTTCACAAGTACTTGTAAAGGAGGGGGAGCACAGGTGTATTAGATCATAGACTTTGAAACACTGAGAATGGGGCAGAGTTAGACAATACTGCCTAAGAAAAATGCAACTGGCAGATGAAATGTTTTTGTTGGAACAAATGTTTTGTTGGACAGGAACAGTGGTGAAGAAGGGAGGTGGCCTCAAGCATATCATTACATAAAGAGCTATACTTTTTTTTTTCTTTGAAATACCTCCATCTCTGGTTTTGCTTCCTTTTCCATTTTGCTGGGGTTAAGAAAAGCAAACCTTAAAAATACAGAGGTGGTTTTGCTTGTTGATAGTGTATATATTATTGCAATCACTCACATTTAAGTAAATAACATTTCTAATGTTTTATTTGTGTTTACTCAGGATTTTGTATTAAGTATTTTCATTATCTTTATAGTAATGCTTTGGATTTAATTTTAGGAAGTTAGTTTTATGTAACAGCATACATTCTTTCAGGATTAAGATGATAGCCTTGCACTTGTAGCTTTCCCCACTTTCACTTTGGGTTATTAAATTTTTCCTGAGCTTTTTATGCTTTTTGTGTTTTGTTACAACTTTTCACACAAGAGAAACACCATATATGTACAGTGAGTGTTCTTTTGGCATTGTCTCACCCACTTACTAGCACAACCTCTGTAAGTCGAGATATAGGGTCTTTGTGCAAAGACTTAACTGCTTTTTCCCCGTTTCCAGTAGTGGTGGATGATCTTGTAGCTCAAGTTCATCGGAAGAACATAGACTGTTCAGCTAGAAGTTTTCCTCATCATCATGAATTTGTGTAGAAACAGCTTTTAAACCTAAGGTGAAATAGCTATTTCTGATTAATTCTTTTTAAAGATTCTTAGAATAGAGTGATAGTGCTTTTTAATCCTGTTCAGTGTCTCTGAGTTCACAATAGAGTATTTTAAGCTCTAGAATAAGAGTTAAGGGCTATCTACTCAAGAGTGGTTTCCTCATGTGGATGAGCTCCTTAGATTCTTTGCCTGATTAGTTCTTCAGTGTCAATGTACAACTGTTTTTCAGCTTCCTATTGCTTCCAATCCAACCAAAACCAACGTTGCCACTGCAGTGAGCATGTAAACATATACTCACATTTTATCCTGTGCAATTTTTGTGTTTAAAATAAACCCTTCCTAAAGCTTCCTTAAAATCTTGGCCCCAAATGGCTAATCATGCTTTTTTGGCCTTTTTTTTTTTTTTTACATTATTCATAATTTTCTGCACTGCTTACTGTATTATATTCATTCCTTCCAGTGAAGTAAATCCACCTCCATACACTGAAGCTGCTTTCAGCAACTGCATTTTTTGCTTTTCTGATTGATGTTAGCACTGTCTCAGAGAGGCTTGATACCTGGGCAGCAGCAACTCATTCCTAAAAGCTGCTACCCTGAGCAGCAGGGTTGTGCATGACTGCTCGAGTGTGACCAGCGACCTTCTACTAAAGGTAACATTCCTCTGAAGGGATTGCTCCACCACCTGCCAACTGCTGCACCATCCTAGCCACCTGAGCTCAAAACAAACATCAGTGCTATTTAAAATAGTAGGGGTTCACTGGTTTAAAAAATTTTTAGTTAGAAATTGAAGAACACGTGTCATGGAAGGTGTTCTGAACAAGACTGGTTTTGAACATCTTTGAGTTTTGGGAGTGTCCATGTTAGATTTTGCATTTTAATATATAAGTCGATCATGTATCAGTGATGAGCCACACTGGACTCCGAGGCACTAGTGGGGTAATGAGATACTAATTTTGTGGCCTGGTTGAAAAGTGGTGATGAAGAAAGTTATTTCTGATTGCAAAGAGACAAAATATTTCAGGATCTTTGGGCAGAACACAAAGAGTTATAGACCAAATCAAGTCTTTTCTATTTTTAAAAAATTGTTCTAAATATTTTCATTTTTAAAACAGTCTACTTTAAAATGGAAAACACTATTTTGAACAAAGCTATATTCAAAACTGAAACATGTCTTGTCAGACTCCCTACTTCCTTTGAAATTATTTGCCAAATTTGGAAATATATTTAGATTCCTGAAATTACGAGTGACAAATTTCCTGCTCAGCAAATACAAAATTTTGCCTATCTCTTTGCCAAATATCTTGAAACTCAGCAGAAAAGACAGATAATTGTGCTTCCTGCAAGTTCATCTTTGAAGTTAATTAGGTAGTAAAGATGGGCACGACTCCTGGGACTGCATTAAGGCAGCCTGGGGTTATTTCAGTACCATGACAGAGATGCCTTCAGGCTTTCCGGCTTTCTTTTTTATTTTTCATAATTATGGGCTAGAAATATTGTCTTGTTTTCCTATTAACAAATCTGAGATTCTGATCTAATTGTGTTACTGTAGGTGCTGGCTTTAAAGGCTTTGGTGTGTTCTGCTTATTATCCCCTAATATGGCTTTGACAATAGCCAAGATAAGTTATCCAATTAAATATTTTGTGCAGCTGTCTGTTATGGTTACCTCCATTCTGCAAATGAACAGCCACATTTAATTTATGCGTGATCAGAGCAGCTCCTCCCGCTGCCCGGCCTTACGAGATACAGCAGCTAAGTGGTAGTTTAGTGCTGCATAGCAAAGCTAATATTCATATCTGAATACATTCCTGCAGGGAGACTGGAAGTGGAAATCAAACTGAAAGAATAGGCCCTGCCCAAAAGAAGTGTTTTTAAAATAAAGCTTAGAAGTCTTTTTTTCAGGAAAGTTTTGTATTCCCTTGGCTTGACAGGTGACAGAAGGGGAGAGCACAAGGAGTTATTCCTCTCCCTGAGCTTTACTGCTTAGTTAACCAGCTGCAGCATCACGGTTGTGTTTTCCATAACATACTTTTATCTGGCTTTTATTAACGCTGTGGAAGAAACAGAGGTTGAGGTTCCCACAAGGAAGTTCTGTGTGTGTGAATGCTGTGAACCCCAGTCAGAACAAAATGGTTCTTGTCTTGGTGGAAGAGCAGCTGTTCTTAGAAACTTCAGACTGAAGGTTATGGAACACAAAGGAATCCCAGTTCATAGCTACTGCATGCCACACTAACTATGCTTAAGTGAAAGCTTGTTCAATCCACATAGATTTCATAAACTGGGTGTGCCTTTCCCTCTTCTATTTCCAATAAAGGCAGAAGGACTGACACAGAATATAAAGACCTTCCTTTATTATAGGAACGCCTTAAAATGTGAACTAATTACTAGCCTGAAAGTTCCAAAAGCACTAGC
Source organism: Apus apus (assembly GCF_020740795.1). Classification (NCBI taxonomy): domain Eukaryota; kingdom Metazoa; phylum Chordata; class Aves; order Apodiformes; family Apodidae; genus Apus; species Apus apus. The sequence goes on along the minus strand of NC_067287.1, from coordinate 30,221,085 downwards.
TAAAAGCACATGGGAATCTAATATGTGCCTTAAACTGGAGACAACCATCCAGCCACGCTTCCATGCATGTCAGTCTTTCTCTTTCAGTTGGCTGCATGTAAGGAAGAGAAGTAACTCCAGCCTGTCTTTTGGTGGCAGTTCTCCTGATGAGGGGAAGTGCTGTGGGAAGCACCCTGTGTTTGTGGGTAATAATCCTGTAAGCTGCGAAATTGTAATTTCCAAAATGGGAAAAGCTAAAAATCAAATAACAGTTTTGAAATCTTGCTGCTATAAACAGTGTTTGTTACACTTTAAAAATCTCCATCTTTCTTTCCCTATCTGCACTTTGGGGGGAGGGGGAGGGCTGGCAGTCAGGTGGAGATGCGCAGCATCACATACTGCTGCCTTCCAAAAATGAGAGATAGATGTGTTTAGAAAAGTAGCATCATGGGGGGGGGAGGACTATTTTAGTTTAAAAATTAGGTGTAGATCAAGTTTCAAATTCTAAAGCCCAGTCCTGAACCACTGTACAAAATAGAAGATAAATAAGAAAATAGGACAAGTGTATGCTCTGTAAAGGGCTACCATTTTGATGAGATGCAACTAATTGCTTTTAACCCTCTGGCAAACTGAAGAAAATGGCTGCTTCCAAAATTTTCCTTCCTTTTCCGTGAAGGTATCCAACAGAATGGTAACCTACAGGCAATGTTCATATGCAAGCTGTGTTATCTGTGCAGCAGGATGCAGTGTTGCTGATAAGTGAAACTTCCCTAAGACTGATGTGATTTGTGCAGAGATAAAAAAAGGGGTCAAGACATGTATAAGTCGTTGGGTGTATCACAGCCAGGGTAATGGGAAAGGGAGTTTGGATTAAGTGTTTTAGCTGTACAAGCAGCAGGTGTGGTTTTTTTCTCACTGAGAAAGAGAAATGAGTAATTATATTAATATGCTTGGCATTGTTCATAAAAGATCCTGCAAAATTAAATATCTCAAAAGAGTTAAGTATTCTTCCATTAGGCAAATTTACCAGGAGAGTAGTGGAAGTCTTACATTTTTTTTTCCTCAACAACACATTAAACTTCATGTATTAAAACACATCTATGTGAAAGGCCAGGCCCGCTTTAGCCACTTTAGAGGGAGCTTAGTAACTGACTTGCAAACTTTTTTCCTGACCGTTTCAGGAGATATGTCCCTTTTTCTCAGGCAAAAATATTCCTGGCCTCTGAAATCTGCAAAAAGTCAGCTGTCAGTACAAAACCCAGGTGGTCTGTATAAGCTTGGATGCATGTAATCTGAGGCTCCCCCAGGCCTCTCACATCTTTGTCAAGTTAATCAACAGGCAGAGTTTGTTAGAAGGCCCTTGGGCTTCTCTAGATGCTGTTTTTAATAACCAAGTAAATGGAATCAGAACAGTATCAAAGACCAAAATAAAATTCCAAATCATTACCAATATATTTAGACCTGTTACATGCCATACTTGCTTCTAATACCCTCTGTTATCCAACAACATCAGTGTTATTTTGTCCCCAGACCTGTGCTCTTTTGAGGAGGTTACTCTGAATTTCTAAAGTACTATTTGGAATGTATTGACTTTATTGATGTCTGGCTGATGCCTTTCCATGCAAAGAAATTACCTTGAATGAGATGATCTGCTCTAGTATTGAAAGAAGCAGAGAGAGAATTTAGGTGATTCATTATTCATTCCCTTTATGCATTTGACTGTACTAGTAAACCAACAGTAAAAACTATTATGTATAAAAGGTAACCTCCACATTTTCTGCAAATTTTTTATCTGACCTGTAATATATTTCTATGTATCTTAAATTGTGCTTCTAAGTAGGCAAATCAGCCTGTGAGCAAGGCACTAAAGAACTATCTCAAATTTCAATACTGTGTTTGATACCTTAGAAACAAGCCCACCATCAAAGAATTTACAAAATTTCTGTGAGAAATGAAGGCCAGTATTCCACTGAGGTTACAAGATGGTCAGAAACCAGCATTTTGTTTGAGGTGAGATGCAGCAGACAGCTCATGGATTTAAGGAATACAGCCAGAATACTAAGAGAGGGAAACCTTCCTTTTTTTCTGAATTTACCCTCCCACAAGAAGCTGGGTATTTATAGAAAGACACATTTACCAGTTGTATCTGAAAAGTATAACAGTGCAAAGACCAGTGGAATACTAGAAGCCAAACTACGTAAACCCGCAATGATTTTATAGCAAAGGATTCCAATTTAACCTCCAAAATACAGAAGTTGCAGAAGACTCATAAAATTTGGAAAGCTGTTCAATATAAATGCTTCTGATAACATTCTTCTTCACACAGCTGCACTACTTCAAAACAATTCTGTAAGAACTGGGGTGTTTTTTACATGATTGGAATATTCATAAATCGATGACAAGTACAACTAAATCTCTTCTAAATGAGATCCGTATAGATTTACAATGGATGTCTCTCTCAATGGAAGTTGCCATGGTTACAGCACATTTCTGCATGGAGCACACTTTCATCACAAATTGTTGCACATTTATATACAAATAGTTTGAATACATTTTTTTCAACTTCTTTTGAAATGAGAGCTAGAGGGATAATCATAAAGGAAAATTCCATATTTGTGCCTAGACACAGTGATGGTCCGTCTGCACTCAGAGTCATCAAATAGTTCAGGTAGAGGTGGATCTCAGGATGTCTCTAATCAGACCTCCTGCTCAAATCAGTCAGCTCTCAGATAAGACCAGGTTACATGGGGCTTTTGAAAGCCTCAAGGTTGGAGACAGCACAGTTTCCCTGAGCAGTAGCTGTCAGGTCAGTCTTGTTGTGCAGGTGGTGGTACTGCTGCTTTTAAAACTTTTTCTCTTTCCTTCCTTTGGCTGGAGTAGAAATCTCTTTTGTACAACCTGTCCTTAACCTGGAAGGCCACTATAAGGTGTCCCTGGAGACTCACAGTTTTTTAGAATATTACATCTGATACAATTCTGCAGCTCTGAAATCCAAGGAGGACTGTTTCTTTTCACCAGTTTTATAAATTCAGAAACACACTAGGCTTTTAAATGACTCAGTGATTCTTGTATGACCAGTTTGGCTTAAGGCTTCTTGTTATGCTTTAGGAGACATGGCACAGTCCTTTTTCTTCTTCTTATCCTCCTCCTTACTTGTCCTTGGTAAGTAACACAGTTAGAAAAACCTTCATGAAGTCTGGCCTCTTTGAATCTGAGATAATATTTCAACATATGATTCTTGATGTTCTAATTGCAAGTACAATCTCAAGAGACAAAATGAAAGCTAAGTTTGTAAACATTGACATGTAATGGAGATTAGGCCCCAAGTGCTGTCTTCGCCTGTTCCTAAATCCCCCCGTTTAAATTTTTGCCTACTCACAAATATGTCTACGTCCAAACACTTGGACATTTAATGCAAAGTTACACCCTAGTAGTGCCGTGAGGAACCCTGATCTGACTAAAGTGCTTGGAATCTGACTTGTTTCTGGTGAAAACAAAGTTTGCGGTTTGTCCCTCTATAGGATTTGGGGTTTATAAAAACAATTATTGACACAATTCTACATACAAAATCTGCTTATCACTTACTGCGAGTCCAGCAAAAACCTTCACTGTGTGAAACATTTTTTTATATATGTGTCTACACAGTATGTGCAAATCTTTCCTCATATTCATCAAAACAGAATCATTTACTTTGTTGTTTGATATAAAATGTTTTCAGTATACTTTCTAGTTAGTTAATTTAAGCATATTTAATGATCTCACTTTTGAACCTATCATTCATTTGCACTGTTTTCACTACTTTAATGTCTTTCAGAATCTTCCAGTACAGAGAAGAGAGGATTTTAGTAGAGTTATTTTCTTTATCTAATCACTACTAAAGATGTTCTGGGATTTTATTATGTTAGCTCTGATTTATGTAATTTGCCATAAAGTTCATTAAAGACTTCATTAATTTTTCACCAAGCTGTAACAGTCTTATCACTGCTGTTTTATTAGCTGAGATATAACTAACTAGTTTTGACATTTTAAATTTTGGGGCAAGTAATTTACCTGCCCTATTACGATTTTTATAATTACATTTTGCTTTGTCAGATGTGTAATGGCTTTCTTATCCCTTAGCTCCAGTGACTAGGATCCCAAATTTCAGACCACGTGCTTGTACTGATGTTTTGATCCCAGTAGTGTATGGTCAATAGCTGACTGAATCTTTGGTCTTTCCTCTTTACAGAATATTCATGTGTTTTGATACTTCCAATGCTAAAAAGACAGAATTCCCATTGACGTGCAGCCTCAACCATGAACCCTGAATAGATTGATGTCAACCTGGGATTCGCTTGCTGTTTGTCTGTCTGCCTTCCCTAGAGTTCAGTGGCCCTTCCATGGAATGAGGACATTTGAAAACACTGCAGAGGTATGTTGCATGTCAAACCACAAGTCAGGACAGTGATTCTGTAGAATAGGATTCTTTAGCAATGTTCTGTACTCTGGTAAAGTTTTCCACCTCCTAATGCATCATTATCTGTGCTATACCATAGCCCATTTGCTTTTAGTTTCAAATCTCTACCAGTGATTTCCAAAGAGACTGTCATTGCAGCACTGTTGGGTGTTTGGAGCCATTAATGGCCAGCAAATCAGCTGGACCATTCTCTTATGGGCTAATCCCTACCAATTCTACTGGTATACCATATACTTTTTAAAATAATTTTGTAGGAGGTAAATAATACAGGTGAGTGGGTGGGACCTACAGAGGGACCTAGACAGGTTGGATCGATGGGTCAAGGCCAATTGTATGAGGTTCAATAAGGCCAAGTGCTGAGTTCTGCATTTCGGTCACAAGAACCCCAGGCAACACCACAGGCTTGGGGAGGAGTGACTGGAAAGCTGCCCAGCAGAAAGGGCCCTAGGGGTGCTTGTGCACAGCTGGCTGAACATGAGAAAGCAGTGTGCCCAGGTGGCCAAGAAAGCCAATGGCATCTTGGCCTGCATCAGGAATAGTGTGGCCAGCAGGAGTAGAGAAGTGATCATGTCCTGTACTTGCCACTGCTGAGGCTGCTCCCCAAGTACAGTGTTCAGTTCTGGGCCTCTCACTACAAAAAGGACATTGAGGTGCTGGCGCATGCCCAGAGAAGGACAACCAAGCTGGTGAAGGATCTAGAGAGCAAGTCAGACAAGGAGCAGTTGAGGGAACTGAGGTTGGTTAGTTTGGAGAAGAGGAGGCTGCAGGAGGATCTCATTGCCCTCTACAACTACCTGGAGGTGGTTGTTGGCCTCTTCTCCCAACTAAATAATGACAGGACCAGAGGAAATGGCCTGAAGTTGCAGCAGGGGAGGTTCAGATGGGATATCTGGAAGAATTTCTATACTGAAAGAGTGGTCAGGCACTGGAACAGCCTGCCCAGTGAGGTGGTTGAGTCACCATCCCTGGAGGCATTCATGAAATGTGCAGATGCTGCACTTCAGGGCATGCTTTAGTGGCCAAGGTTGTGGTGTGGGCTTTTTTTGGAGGGTTGGTTTTTTGGGGTGTTTTTTTGTTTTGGGTTTTTTCTTGTTGACATTTGGTCTTGGTGATCTTAGAGGTCCTTTCCAACCATGACAATTCTGTGATTTTGTATTAAAGGCAATGATGGCAGGTGAAGTGGGAGAGGAGGGGAAAAGTGAGAGCTCTCTGGTTTACCTCAAACCAAAGATTTTTTTTTTGCCTTTCTCATTCAATAATCTGAAGAACGGCTACAAGAAATGAATAATAAATTTATTTTCAAAGGAAAAATGAAGCCAGTACCCATTGTTTTTCTTTCGGAACTGGAACTTCGTAGTCATTTCCTCTAATAATAATTAGTAGTAATTAGAGAAGAAACATGATCTTGCAAGAAAAAAACCTCTTTTATTCAGAATTATTATTCTAGTTTCAGGTGTTCTTCCTTTGCCTTCTCCAATTTGTACTCATCCTTGTTAGAGAAAAATAGTTGTGTAAATGGTACTGACGCTATTTGTATGATAACTCTGAGCCTTCTGCCACCACAATACTTGGAGCCCTTTGTGCCAAAGGAATGTTTCAATGCAGAAAGCAGAGCAATACACTTGACAGGCACAGAGACTGTTTGGCACATTTAGGTGAATTCTAATACAGACACAGTGACCTGACAAATATTTGTATTGTCTCTAATACCTTAAGTTCAGTGGTTTTAACCCCTACCTTTGTGAAGATTTTGACAAACCATTCCTTTGAGGGACTTCTGGGAAGTACAGGTGACGCAGGTTGACATAGTGATTATAAAGCTGTGTCTCTTCTGTTTAATTTTTAATATATATAATACTACATATATAGTATTTAATATATATAGTACTAAAGAGAAGGGATGCAGAGAGGCTAGGAAGGACCCTTTGCACACATTTGAAACTCTGCTTTGAAGCAGGAATATAGTCTGACATTTAACTGAGAGTTAGTTCAGGGGGTTATCTTTAAACTTTATTTAGTAGCAGGAGTGAAAGTATCTCAGTTAACCATACTTCTGACTTTTCCCTCTCAACAGATGGGCAACTGTTAATACAGTTTATTTCTAATTCTTATGATTGTTACAAATAGTGCTTTCCTTCTGCACAGTATTTTTGATCTGAAGAGCTAGAACAGTCTGTATCAGCACGGGAAGCAGAATTGCCATCCTGCATCTAGATCTATTCATTGTCTCTGGAGATTACATGCTCCAAAATGCAAAAGCTTCTAGCAGCTACTCACAATTACCAGCACATGAAAATTAAATCAGACTTGATTGAATGTCGAAATTAAAATACCTTGTTCTATTTGGGCTTCTTGATCAATCTTTTAAAAACTATTTTTCCAATCTTTAGGTTTTCTCTAAATTAGCAATATTTCTTCTTCAGATTGCTCCTATGAGTTAGGCCCTATATCTGCACCAAGCAACATCGACTCAAATGGGAACAAGTGCTTGTTCACATAGAATTCACAGCTGTGATGATGAAGATTTAGCTTTCTGATAGAATCCATGTCAGATAAATTAACTTGCCTACAAGGAAACTACAGGACTAGGATTTCTTATTGTATAATTGAAACTTTGAATTCACAAAGATGAGAAGAAAACAAAGAAAAACTAAAGAAATTCTTTTGAAGGGAAAAGGGTCTTTTGTCTTATTTCATTATTTTATTCTAATTTGAAGATAAACCAGTAACATTATTGTGATAAATTCTTAATGGAAAAAAAATAAGCAATCTCAGCTTTGCAACAGGAAGATAATTGAATTATTTTCACAGAAATACAATCTTAGGAAGAATTATTTGCAATTCCTCTTGAGACTGATTGGAGTTGCAAGAGCTGAGCATCTCTGAAGTCAGAATTTAAAAGCTTTCAATAGTCAGCGTCTTTCAGGACAGAGGATGCTGAGAGCCTGAAAACCTGGGGAGAGCTGTGCTGTGTGTCAGGTTGCAAAGACATTCTCCTAGGCTCTGAACGGACACGAAAGCCACAGAGGAGGAAACATCCCCACTGATTCAGCAGCACTGCTCTTTGTTTTCTTTCTGGTTTATGTGTGAAGCTCTGCATCATTCTTCCCACTCCACACCTTCAAAAAGATATTCCTTGCTATCACTGCTGTTGAAAATTAAGAAAGTCCAAATCTGCACTTGCCAGCAAGCTCTAGCTTGGTTATTCTTTTTATTTTCTTTTTTCTCAAGTGTTGTGCTGGTGGAGATTTGAGAGTGACCTGATCGTCTGTTTTGAAGGCTTTTCTGTGTCCTGCATCTGTGTCCTTTAATCTGTTACTCCAGCCTTACACTCACCTTGCACACAGAATGTCAGTCCACCAGATTGCTTGCTGATTTCACTCAGGCACGCCCACTTACAGACAAAAATCCTTCAGGGAATATAAAAAACTAACAGACTTTGTTGAAACAAGATGTATAAAGTGAGGACTTTAATGAGAGCAGCTGGTATGTCATTCACTCTAGCTGCTGGCTTAACAGTAACAGGTTCTTCCTGTTACTGAACACTCTTCTCCATACTCATGACATTTTTGCTTAGCCATTTTCAGTACCATTATGAATATTTAAAACTGTCTTCTACCAGCAGTATTCATCTTACATATTATTTCCTCTGAGATCAGTTCTCAATTTATGTGCTACTCAGTTGGCAAATGCCTTGCTCAGGACAATCATGTGCTCTGTGATTCAGATAAGCATTTGAAGAGGCATAAAATTTGAATGTGTGCATAAGTATCCTGTGAATCAAAATGCAGTAAAGGAACAAAGATCTGTCCTGTGCCCACGTGTAGATTTTTCTCAGTATCTTCTCTATTGCCTATGTTTTAAATGCCTTCTGTGCTGGGACTTAAGAGCCTAACAGCATGGAGCAAACTGTGAATTTGTAACAGATAGCTTACTCCCTGGGAAATACCAATGCATGAGAATACATAGTAAAATGTAATTTAGGTATTTGTCATGTGCCACTGTTGTATGGCGCTTTTTCTCTTCTAATACAATTCTGTCTCACTCAACTTTACAGTCAGTTCTCATTGTCTATTAGCAATAGCAGTCTGTAATATGTTTTATTAAACCATCTTTCATTGAAGATCTTAGAAGTTGGTTATACTATATAGCACTCAAGAAGGACAGTTTAGAAATATATTCTCATAGAAATCTCTTCAACCATCAAGGAAATGTATCTTTTCTGAGAAAATTGCAAAATATACAAAGGCACAGCAGTATACATAATGGTTTCCAAAAATATGAAAAGGAAAAATTATATGGAATTGGAGCTGATATTGTCAATCTGATTTCTTCCAAATGAATCCTGGAGAATTTTTATGTATTCCTTTTAAGTCGATAAATTACGCCATGTTGTCATCAGACTAATATTTTTAATTTAGAAGCTAATTCTTCACATTCTTCTTTGAAAATTAAAATCAATGAAAACTTGGCGGAGCCACCATTTTAACTGGATTTCAACACAGTGCATTATACATTCATTGTCTGACCTACAAAGGCAGTTGTTTTATTACTGTTAGTCTCATAAGAACTTCTGTTATTATGTGCATTTTTGTATATTTAAGCCTCTTGTTAGATGTGAAAGTACTCAATGTCATTTAATGTGTAGGAAGAAAAGAAGCTTATATGTTTTTGCTGAATCTACCCACAAACAGCAACACTAATGTCTTTTTCTAAACAGGGTCAAAGATAGAGGGGGCCTTGAGGCCAGTAGTAAAGGCATTTTTGTATTCCATGTACTTTTAACGGAAACATCAGTCAATAGGTCTCAACTTGTCATTAATTCTGGACTTATCATTAGTTCTCTTGGGTTTTGACTAATCTGCTCCCTGTTGTTTGGATTAGATATATTCATGCCTTATAATTTAGAAATAACTACTTAGCCCAGAATTTTTAGTTATTAAAATTGACATTTTGATAATGTTATTTTAGTTCCTTCTTTCAGTCCATATAGAAATATAGTTAAGGCATTAGCACTAGCATTTCAAAGCAGCTTTATGTTCTGTATTTTTTTTTAATGGGTGGGTTTTAGTCTTTATGTAAGGTGTTAAGTCTAAGAGACAATCAAAGTTTTGTTGCTCTGGTTCAGTGTTTGGAGAAATAGTGTGAGTGTGATCCCACTGACAGCCAACTCAATGCATTTCTTTCCACTGTGAGTGGCAGAGAGACATAATGCTTCAATTTATGTACTGTGTTTAAACAACAGTCAGATAAGGGGTCTGATACAGAGGCTCTGTTCTCTAAAACTTGATCAGGCAGTAAAACCCTGAGGCTTTGATGATTTCCAATTACAAATTTATGACAGGGATACTGAGGGAAGGCAGCTTGGTGTGATTGGAAGAAGAACGTTTCTGCCACATTTTGAAGGACAAACAGGATATGGGGCCCTGAGTTGTTTGGAAGGAACAACGAAACTTATTTATATAGCCATTATAAGAACAGATGAGTTGCCAACCAGCCTTAAGAGAAGAGCTGGTAAAGTACTTGGAATACAGAGTGGGAGGTAACTGGGAGGACAGACTAAGTGGAGGTGATCAAGTGAGAGCAAGTGTTCTTGTCTATATGTTCTGTCATCATTCAGATATGGGATTTGTTTCTTCTCCCATCCTTATACTGTCTTCTGGATGTAGGGTGGAAAAGATTACTTGGATTTCCTGTAAGAATCCCACATTCTGTCTTCCTTCTGCAAGGAGTGCCTTTCACAAGGCGGTTTTCAGCTGAGAGAAATCTGAATATCAGTATTTTTCATATGATTGCATTCTGCAAGATGTTGAGGTGTGGCTATTTTAAGTACTGTATATTTTAGCAAAACTGTCCTTCAATTCAGGGTAAAAATAGAATACAGTCATTTAAATGAATTCTGTGACAACCATTTTAACTTCTAGTGTATTATTTGTTGGACAACAAGTAAAAGAGTAACTGAGTTTTCTGAAGGTATTGCAGAAATAAAAAATACTAAGAAGATACAAAAACCCCATTATTTTTTGTAGTTCTGATTCACTAGTATTTTGAAACTTGGTACTGTGTCCCCTAAGTGGAGCCTTCACTTTTCCCAAATAAAACAGTGTTGAAAATCTGTGAATAGAACTCAAGATTACAAGATTTATTTTTTAAATTAATGAACTGAGGCAACTTTTAAATATTTTGGGGAGTGTTTTACTTGTTGCAGGTAGACATGTCTGAGTTTACTCAAGGCTTGTAGTTCTGAAATGCTCATATCATGCAGAAACTTGTCTGAATATAAATGTCATCAAAATCTGGTGCATTCAAATCACAGCTTCTCAACTGAATGTTATTTCTGTAAAGAACTACATCAAAACTCAGATCTAAACACATCTAATCTTTGTTTAGATCCAGATCTAAATTCCACAGCAGAGACCAATCTGTCATGTTCTGAACATATCCTATAGTTAGTGGATCAATCTCAATTCTGCAAGAAATATTGATGATATTTTTAAGTAAAAATTAATCGTATCTGTAATAGTACCCACTGCTATTGATTTTGAGAGGCATTCTTTAAATATGAATAAAAAATTCAAATTTATAATTCTGTGCTGTGATCAAATTGCTTCTCTGACTGAGCTCTGTTTGAATAATCAATCTGTTGTGTTCGGTTATTGGAGTTATAATTCATGGTTTTCCAAAGAAATTTTTCCTCAAAAATTATATAAATCCCTGTACAGACCAGTAAATCCAAATCAACTAGGATTGTGTTAGATTTATTTTTCAAATGTCTTCCCTGTGTTCTTCACAGCTGAAATGAGAAATACTTGTTTCCAGGTGTGCCAAAATACTCTGGCTTGTGTTCTCTAAGAGGGAACTTACTTCCATCGTGTGAATATTTTCTAGATCATATAAACAGGAAGAGGTGCGACACTCAGTTCAATCTACCAAAACATGAACGGAAAGACATTTTTAGAATTTTTTTACTATAATGTATAGTTCTTATAGTTGCTACATGTACACACGTATGGAAATCATAGCCAGTGAAACAGAGCAGAGGTGTGATACCTTTGCATATCAGATGCTCTCTTCCCACAGCTATTTCTTTGGGGTTTAATCTAGTGTCTTAAACCCCTAAGCAACCTCAAGCAGCCAACAACTAAAGCGCTCTGTAAAAAACACTTCCCTTTCCCCTAAGCATGGAAATTCCCCTAATCTTGCATATATTAGCTTAGTGGGTGGCTTGTTCTTGGTGTGTTTTAGAGCTATACCTCAAAAAAGCGATGATCTATTTGTAAGTAACAAAGCAACTTGTGGGGAAAAGTGGCAACAGAAATGCAGTTTCTTCTGTTTCCCTATAATTGAAATCTAGAAACCAGCTTTGGTTCAAGGCAGTGGGAATGTCATACTATCTTTAAACATACCTGCTCCATGCACATTTCAAGCCTGTCAGTCTGGCTGCCTTTTTTGTTCCTGGTCCTTGTCCAAATCTTCTCATTTAACACTTAGTGAAGTTCTTGATCAGCTTCTCTGTGCTTTTGCAGAACCTTGAGATCTGATCACTTCTGCTCCTCTCCAAAATTCTCTCTGTTCTTTGTCCCTTGCCTTGTCACGTGCCTGGACATAGCACATGAACACCAAAGTAAAATCACCATTATATGCTTACAGAATAGGTGGCAGTGCAGCTTACTGCTTGTCATCATGGGGGCAGCTGTTCAAGACTCACAGAAAAAAGAGGCAAGTGCCATTTTAACTGTGCTAAAGGTTAAATGAGCAGGCATCCTGGAAAAAAATTCTGGGCCCAATTCTGAATTTCATCGTAACACAAAAGACCATGTAGGAAGTGCAGTTCAAGATAGGAAATGCAGCTCTTTGACATTCTGTTGATGTTACATGCTGCTGAATTCTTCCAGAGAGCTATGAAAAGAAATACTAGGTTTCTTTTTAGAACCAGGCTATGAAAAGGAGATACAGAAGATTATTCCAGTTATACAGCAGAGCCTGGATTTAAATTGAACAGTGTCAAGCTGCATATATTTCTTAAACTCATAGCAATTATTTAACAACGTTTGTGCTGTGGTTGGATAAATCATGGAAAGCAATGCTGTGTCACAAAGGTAGTCCATGATTAACATTGAATAGCTGCTCTTCCAAGCACCTCTTGCAACTCCTAAGATAACAGAAGTAGATACTTACTCTACATTATACAAGTATCAGATTCTAATCCTTTTATAGACTGTAATCTAGCTTTAGGCCTTTCCTAATCCATAGCTATGCCTCTAATTGAGTTTCCTTAGGAAGTGAATTATGCAGTTGTCAGCAACAAAACTAACAGACTAATTTTTCTACTTCTAAAACAGCTAGCCATGCAAACAGCCATGTCTGGCAGAATCTTGCTCAGAATCTTGTGGCAGAATTCTCTGACCAAATATTGTCTGTCCACTCAACATTTATTCTTAATTGTCTGTTTAAAATACCTTTTATCTATAAAATAATTTCTGAGTTTCTGTGACTTCCTGAAAGGTAGGAAAGTCTGCAAAGATGCTATCAACGTAGTTTTCAACAAAAAAAAAATCGATCTAGTTATTGTATTTTTTTTAAAAAGGAACCATATTTACCCAAACCACTCTACCCAGAATCTGTCTCAGTTCCATTCGGAGAAACAGCTTAAGCAAATCAGCAAAGTCCCCCTGCCTTTGAAGCCAGTGATGAACCTGGAAATGGAATATAGAAAAAATCAGTTTTGTCCCTGACTCAGATTGAAGTAATGCAGATCCAAAAGGCACTTCCTGGTCTCAAAGAGCTCTCAAATTAAATAGCAAGAGAGTAGACAATGGAGGGGCAATATCTATACAATATGCAAGAGTGAAGAAAACCTTTAGGTAATGATTCAGAAGGTGACAGAGTGAGTTAGGCATAATGTGATACACAGAATGAGAGAAAGAAGTGATCCACTTTCTGTCTCTGACCAAGTCTGCACTCCTACAGATGTATTTAACTGTTGCTATGGAAGGCACTGTTCTTCAGGATGAAAAGATCTTTTAATTTACCAGTGTTACCATTTCAGATTTGAAGTGTCAGGGTTAAATCACTTATGTACCTCAGACAAGTGTCTGCAAATAAAGCCCAATAGATGCAGAAGAAGGCATACATATTCTAGAAATTATGTGTATAGTAAAAAGCAAGCTAGTCTCTGTGACACGCTCAAACTCTTGAGTGTCTTCTGTTTTTACCTCACATCCTAGTAAAGCTGAGGGACTGACCCAAGGAGAATGAGAAGTGCTATAAGAGGCTGTACATCACTGATAGTGATGTGATAACATAGTGTTTGAAGGAGGGAGCAGCTTAGATTTTAGTACCAGCACATCTGATGTACAGCATTTATCTATGGAGACTAAAAGTGTTTGCCCTTCATGTTCATGGTGAAGGCTTGCTTATTGCAGTACAGGCCCAGGTTCTACTCTGTTCAGCAAAAAACAAGTTTCAATCTGTATTAACTTTGAGCAGGTGTGGGTTTTTTTGTTTGTTTGTTTGTTTTTTGTTTTTTTTTTTTGTGGCAAAAGTGTAAAAACAATGTGAATTTCAGTACTTTGCTGCTTTTCTGAAAGGTGCCCTAATAAATAAAGAAACTTTTCACCACTGATTTAGTTCCTCTGGGATTAGTTTAACAATATTTTGTAATTGAGTTAAAAAGCATCTCCACAGAATTACAGTATAACAAAAAATTCTTCTGTTAATCTAGTTTTGCAAGTATGACTGACATTTCTAACACTTGCCCTAATAATATTTGTTTCTCAGGACACGTGAAGTGTCTAAAATGAGAAATCTCAGCTACTGAAGAGGGGTTTTTAAAAATTATTTTTTTTAAATAAACTTTTAGAAACAACACAGCAAAAGGGCTGGTATTTTTACATAGTGTGTGTGTCTTTCTGAGTGCCCATGGAAGTTTATCTGACAAACTATGTATGGTGATTAATCATACCAATATTTAAATCATAATATCACTTCCATTGCCCTCATAATTCCAAGTGGATTTTCTGGGCAAGATAAATGTACAAATATAAAAATCTCAGAAATTACAAGCCATAATTGTTCCAGACACTGAATTTTTTTGCATATTCCTGTGACTTGTTGTTGTTAATAATACTGACAAGGACAACAACAATAATAGAAGATATGGTGCCCTTGTCATTTAAGTACATTCTTTCTTAAATAAAGTTCAGTGTATCTAAAACCTTTCTTGAGATTCAGTACATGCTTCTAATGAGTCAGAGAATAACAAACTATTGCAGTTCGTTTCACTTGAACAATGCCTTGGTTCAGAATTAGCATATATTTCTTTTACACAACCAAATGACATTATCTTAAGACAACTAAAATCAGAATTTAGTTGTATGAAAAAAACATGAAAAAGTCAAGGTTTGTTACCTAGGTTATTACTTTTATTTCATGCCACTGAACTATGCGGGAATCCATGTGCACTCAAGTGTGATCACTAAGCACATAAGTAGTACTGAATGTCAGAGACTTGGGAGAATCAGGGAGAAATACGACCTTCAGAGATACAGAAAACGTGCGTAGCCCAATTGTTTGTACAAGATTTTTTGTGTTGCAGAACCTCATCAAACTACAAATCTAGATACGTATATGTAACTATCAACATTAGAAATGCCATTATCAGAGGTAATAGTTACGTAGTGGATAAGGCGTGATCAGACTACGCTGTCTTTATTGTCTGTATTCATGTCATCTTTCCATTTGCTGATAATACTAAAACCTTTTTTTATTAGAATAGGCAGATTTTACTTGGAAGATGTACTCTGATATAAATTACATTGTTAAAGGTGCTTTTTCCTCCTAAAGTTTACATATTTTTCCCCAGTAATTTCCCTGTGGTGTATGCATTTCTGTTTAAAACATGTAGCTGCTTTTCTTCTCGGAGGCAATGTTGTTAGGCAATTGCTTTTTATTTAAATTTCCTTTTGGATAAAACTTTAATCTACATCTGCTAGAGGCACAAGAAGCTCTAAAGTGGAATCACTGTTGCAAAGTTCTTTTGGCATGATTTTTTTTTTCCCCCAGAATAAAATTAAAGTTTGGGGATATTTTATATAAGAGGCACTCTACTGCAGCACATTTTCCTAATGTTGTCCAAGAAGTCCAGAGAGGTTTGGTTCTTCATTTTGCCTTTAGGAAGCTATTTCCGGAAGTGACCCTCTGTAGAGCGCAGCAATGCAGGGACAACAACCAAGCCCAAGGGAAGGTTATCACCTTAGAATACCATTTGCAAACTGAAACTGTTAGAAGCCCATGGAATAATATGACTGCTACTGGACAGAAAAAGAGGGCTGGTGGTAAGAAATTAACATAAATATAGTTACGTCAGTGTACCAGATACACACATCCTCTGTTCACATAAGAAATGCTCTGTCTGAAGATCTAATTACTTTATCTAAATATCCACAATAGTGGCTGCTAAAATGTCACTTTTTTCTTTAGAGCATCAGAAGATTGCCCTTTCTTATCAGACTCTGATTTGGCAACAGTGACGTACACACACGACTTCCGGGCTTGCTTGTTGCAGTTCGTTATAGCTAGGAATGAAGCCATTTGCCTCAAGACAGCTCCGGTTACAGCACCCCCTTCATTTGGCAGCCAGAGCTGTCGCCTCCCTCCTATCACCTTTCTGCCCTCTTCCCTGCCCTGGCTTCCTGCAGATTACACTGTCCGATTTCAGAGTCTGATCTTGTCCCATGGGTGAGGGCTCCCCCACCAGAAACCATCACTGGAGCTGGCACTGACCGGTGCCTGTGTTGGCACCAGCTGCTGAGCACTGGATGCGCCTGGAGATTGAGCTGATCACTCCCTTACAGATGGGCACTCCCCACCTGTTTTCTAAGCCATCTCCTGCATTCTTTGCGGCTCAAACTGCCCACTGAAATGAGAATGTTTTGCTTGCACTCAAAATGAGCAGAATCCCAAACTCTTTCTTCTTCTGAAGACTATTTAGTCAATTAAGATGTTGAAATAGAACAGAGGCATTTATAGTTTGCTGACAATACCAAGCTGTGTGGTGTGGTAGACACCCTAGAGGGAAGGAATGCCTTCCAGAAGGACCTTGATAGGCTGGAGAGGTGGGCCAATGTCAACCTCATGAAGTTCAACAAGGCCAAGTGCAAGGTCCTCTACCTATGTCAGCACAAATACAGGCTGGGGGGAGAATGGCTGGAGAGCAGTCCCAAGGAAAAGGACTTGGGGGTGGTAGTAGATGAGAAGTTCAACGTGAGCCGCTGGTGTGCACTGGAGCCTTGAGAGCCAGTTGTGTCCTGAGCTGCATCAGAAGAAGTGTGGCCAGCAGTGCCAGGGAGGTGATTCTGCCCCTCTGCTCTGGTGAGACCCCACCTGGAATTACTGTGTACAGTTCTGGAGCTCTTAGCACAGGAGAGATAGAGACCTGTTGGAGAGGGCCTAGAAAAGGGTCATGAAGATGATCCAAGGGCTGGAGCACCTCTGCTATGAAGACAGGTTGAGAGAATTCAGGCAATTCAGCCTGAGAAGAGAAGAGCTCCAGGGAGACCTATAGGGGCCTTCGGGTACCTGAAGGGGCTACAGGAAAGCTGGGGAGGGGCTTTTCACCAGCAAGGGCAGTGATATTACATGGGGTAATGGTTTTAAACTGAAAGAAGGTACATTTAGGTTAGACATCATGAAGAAATTCTTCACCATGAGGGCAGTAAGGTGCTGGAATAGGTTGCTCAGGGAGGTTGTGGAGGTGTTTAAGGCCAGATTGGATGAGGCTTGTGCAGCCTGGTCTAGTGGGAGGTGTCCATGCTCATAGCAGGGAGGTTGGAACCTGGTGATCTTTAAGGTCCCTTCCAACCTTAACCATCCTGTGATTCTATTATTATTATGTCAATGTTTTTATCTGAAAATAGTATCTTACATTATTTGGGTTCATATAAGACTCTTTGAGTGCTGCTTGCCACTGTTCTGTGATCAGAGACTTGAAACTGATGTCACACAGGATGGACCAAGTGTCTCTGACAACAGCTAGTGGTGTATCTAAACAAAGAGCAGTAAAATTTGGTAAGAATAAAGGCACAACTTTCTTGACCTTCCTTCCCCATTTCCTACAGTCTTTTCCTTAGGAAATTCCTGAGGGGTTTGCCCATGTTTTTTGAGTTTAATAGATTTTAATATATTGTATATAAATTATACATATTATGTAGAAAATGGTAATGAACAAATAATCATTTTTCTTGCCAGAGACATGACAAGAATAGGCATAAGTATGCACCTACATGAGTATCATAAAAGCAAAAACTGAAGGGTCATTTGATCCACAGAAAGTCAAACAGAGGTCAAACCTTCAGTTTGGTGTTTTTCATTCTCTAATCTGTATATGTTAACTATTTTAAAGAGTGGAACCTTTCTGACAACTTTAAATTTCTCTTCTAGGAAGGAACAGCAGTTGATTATCTTGATCGTGGTTGCACACATGGTTTAGCCATGCTGAAGCCAGAGCAAGACCAAGGTAAGAAAACCCCATTGTGTCAGTAGCTAAGGAAGAATTTCAGTCATGCTTCTGTCACTAATCATTATCTTCCCAATATGCAAATGTCCTCTTTCTGTATATTGCTGAAAATAGAGATGTAGCATGGCTGTACTAGGTCACACCATAAGTGATTTCTCCTCCATTTGTGTTACCAAGGGAAAAATGTAGGAATAGGTAGAGTGTATGTACAACTAGTATTTCCTAGCCTGCAGTAATTTGCAGACCTGTGGCATCTTGAGATTAGCATAGTTTTGACAAATGTTTTCCACTTCTAGAGTTTTCTTTTTCGAGATACAGGCACTAAAAGAAGAACCTTCATCCAGTTTGCCTTTCTGTTACTGAGCACTAAGCTGACTTTTTTATACAACTGTCATAACAGTAGGATTTCTGAGACATAATGTTCAGCTTGGAACTCCTGGTTTCATGTATGATTGCAGTGCATAATTTATTTAATTTACTTATATTCAATTTCACCTATCATTGTGCTTGCCCAGTTATTTAATCTTACAAGATTGTTTTGCCATTCTGGCTGTGTTTTGCAAGTTGGGAGTCTCAGAACAGATAGGAAGTATTGTATAGAAAGAAAAAACAAAGCATAGTAGAAGTGCCACGCAATGTAAAAAAAAGCAAATTTGCATTTTGGGAAATAAATGGTTATCTTGTAAGGGCACAAAAACCCAATAGATTTTGGCTGATTTATTCTAAAACAGAAAAGCCAGTTTATGCAGCAGTATAAGAGGAGATGTGCTCAACTATTTTTGGCTCAGCTTCTTTTTAAGTGGTAGCACAAATTGTTAAGTAAGAAAGACTATATGCTACTCACGTTATAGGCAAGTGCTGGAAATCTGGTGAATGTCCTGTTCCATTTTACCCATTCCACAGCCCTTGAGCTTTCAATAGTTTATCTCCAAACCCTTGGAAATTCTTCTTTTACTACTTTTCCTACTGGTTATGGAGGAAATAAGCTTTAATATGTTAAACTCAACCTTTTAATATCCTAAAGAATTGTAGCAAACAAGCAAAGGACAGACAATGGGATGTTTTGTAAAGACATTATTGAATTTTAGCAGGTAGTACACTGTAAATAAGTCCTTGGAAATGTGACCATTAAAGGCAACTCCCTATCACAAAGCTTGGACAAACACAGTTCTAGGAATATTGCTTTCTTTTCACTGTGTATTGGCACTTCTCGGAGCAAGGATTTTAAATCAGTGACCAAGTACAAATGTTATTGTAGCACTGACCTCCTCGGCTACTTAATATAACTACAGCTACTCAAGTGAAATCTGAGTTATCTTTCTCCTTTGATAGGGCAGGCATTATAGCACACAAGCAGGTTAAAGGTTGTTGCTGCTGTTTGGCCCAGTTTCAGTGATTGCTGGGCCAGCTGTAGTGCAATCTCCTGGCAGAGTCTTGCACAGCTCAATCCCAGTGTATCCTGTATCAAGGCTGTAAGAACCAGAGGCTAGGCTAGGCTTGAGGTCAAAGGACTGCAGCCATGGAAAAGGAGCTGTTGCATCATTGTCTGTCTTGGTGGCTGATGTTGAAAGGAAAAGAGTGCAGGATGTTGATTGCAGTAACAATAGTCACTTAAAAGGAAAGTGGAAAACTGTAAAGTGTGACTGTAAAGTAGCTATTGAAAATCAGAGTGCATTTCAAAATGGTAAAACATGCATACTTACACAGTTGGCTGGATTTCCTGCTGAATACTTTGTAGACAGACTGGAATACAAGATTTCCTAGTTCACCATAATACCTGGTGTAATTTATTAGGTTGCCACTGATGTTAGTGCTAGAAGCAGGGTTGAATCTGGAAGCAGTGTTCCTTTAAATCCATATTAGACATCAATATCCAGAAGACTTTTCAAGGCTGAATATGCTGTGGTTATAAAGCAAACAAAGGAGCAGCAGCAGGAACGACAGCTTTACTAAAACATTAGGTTTCACCTAAGGCCAAAATCGTGTAAGTGGAATAAAATTGCTAGTAATGATCTTGGTCATTAATGTTTAATTATGCATTTAATTATGTAAAGTTCTTATTGTAAAGGAGTTCATTAGTAACAATTAGAGTGCCTCTCTTTGAATTTATATGCACCTGTTCTTAATTACCATGATATTGAAATCAGTACTGTAAAATGCTGAAGTATTTTACATTCCTCATAACGTGCTGTATAAAACTAGTGAGCTCTGCTGACACTGGATATACCTCCTGCTGTTCAGCATCATACGGTTATTAGCTGAAGATCAAGTTAACATTTGCTAAAAAATGTTCCTCTTTCTTCTAAAATTATACTGTATCTTCCTGTAAAATTCAAGTTTCATATTGAAATCAAAAGTTATCTAGTTAGTATTGAACTCATTTTCATAAGCCATTTTAATTTCCCCCCCCCCTGTTTTCTGTAATTTTTAACTGTTCTGGAGTCTCTGGCACTATTATATACTGCTGCTATAGATGGTATACATAATGTAACTGCTAAGTCAACTTTCGTGGCTTTCATTACCACATGATGTCCTGACAGAAACAGTTGCTAGGGATGGTAACTAGGTGCCCACAGTAAGAAAGCTAGCCTCAAATGTTTCATTTGAGTCTACAGACTAAAAATTAATTATCAGTTCCCTGTTCACACATACTAGTTTGACTCTAAAAATAATTCTTATTCCCTGTAATTTTTCATATCTAACTGGACAGTTTATATAGAAAGTCCCGTTTGTGTAATATTAACTTTAAATGGGTAATGGTGCCTTCTCATGTAATTAAGGGTTTTTTTCTTGATAAGTGTCAGTGATTATGTTTAACAAGCAGTCCTTCAACAAGTAAGCAATCCTTAAAATAGTAACCCTTTTAACTTCAGCAGTGCCTCAGTGAGGTTACAGAGCTGCGCCCTAAAATTACTCAGACCCAGCAACAAACAGAAGAATGAGAACCCTTTCAAGTTCTCTTTTTTCTCTAGCATTTTGGTTTTGAAACCATATAGCCCACTAAGATTTCAAACACGTCACTGCTTAAAGCCATTGAAGTTAAGAAATGTTTTTGTGGTAGACTGAACCTCAAGCACACCAGGCACTTGTAGGAAGCCAGGCGTGGGTTTCCAGATTGTATCTGGTTCCTCATCTGTCAGGCAGATACTAGGCAAAATGTGGCTTAAGGAGTCCTTCCAGGAACCAGGCCTCTTCTGGTTTAATCTTGGACATCCTGGAATCAGACCAACCACACTGCCCTTCTCTTTCTCTCTTCCCTGGCCATCTTCCCACTTATTCAAGAGACAGCAGCGTTAAAGCAATGGCTCTGTGTGATTAATCGTGTTTAGACCGCTTATATTTCCAGTGTGATCCATGTAGTCAGTCATGTTCTTAAGCAAAAGGATTTTGACCTATGCTCTCTTGCACGTGTCCCAGAATTCACAGTATGTTCTTCCCTTGTAAAAGCAAAACCATGGAAAGTAAGGTAGCATCAATATGTTAATAGGAAACATCAGACATTCTCTACACAGCCTTTTTGGTACTAAAAAGAAAACTGACCCATGGTACACTAACACACAGAAATAACAGCAGCAACTAGTTTTTCATTGGAACTCAAATGAAGGTTCACTCCCAGTTATGTCTTAAAGGCATGGTATGTCCACAAAAACTATAGCATCTTTTTTACATAAGAATGGAGTTCTCAGACACATTCTCTTACACAAATTAGAAATTTTCCAGTGCATCCTGTACTAGATGTACTAAACATATGCTGGTATTTCAAGATGATGCCACAAATTTCACCTTTGAGAAGCACAAGAAGGTGAAAGAGGATAAAATTATCTTAATGAAAGAGGGTAAAATTATCTTCATGGGTCTAGCAGGAGGACCCTTCAAAGAAAAACTGATTGATGTAGGAAATACACAAAAAGTGTAAGAAGAAAGCAATGCTCTAGACTGCAGGGAAGTTAGGATTTAGACCTGGATACTTCAGACTCAAGTAAACACTAACAAATTAAGTTAGCACTCACAAACAAGAGCTAGGGCTTGCTTCTAGTGCAAATTAAAGGTTATTCTTTAGGGTTGGTTTTTTTTTTCAGATGTATGATTTATAAAAGCTACATCTGCAAGCCGTATCTTCATTGCATTGCTCTGATGGTCTGGCTCTGAGGTGCATTTTAAAACATGAAGGTGATGACCAAATAACACTCATGAAAAAATGTTTATTTAAACTATTGTTTTAAATCCATTTCCTTTTTTTTTTATTTATTTAAAATACCCATTCTACTGAACAGTCCTGAAAGATTACTTTATTCAGAAGGACAGTATCAACACTGAAAAAATGTCCACAATGTAATTACATTGTCAATACAGTTAAAATTATGTAGATAATTACAGTTTATCTTCACAGAAAAATACTCTAGATAAAAATAATTGTCAGATGAAATCACAGAAACTACTTAATTCTCTTGCTCAAATGAGGCAAATGTTTTAGGGCTTGGTTTAGTGTTTATGGAAGTCTAAGAGAGAGCAGCAAGTAACACCCTTGCACTGGACAAGTGTTCCTGCTTTTATTCTCCAGCTCACTAGAGACTGGTTGTTTCTATTTCTGGACCTTTCCTGCATAAACTGCTAGTTATATTGAACAGTGTGACAGTTTTGTGACACGCACAAATTACGTATCTGTCTCCCTCTCTCTTTCACAGAATCACAGAATCCTAGGGGTTGGAAGGGACCTCAAAAGATCATCCAGTCCAACCCCCCTGCCAGAGCAGGATCACCCAGAGCACATCACACAGGAACGTGTCCAGGCGGGTTTTGAATGTCTCCAGTGAAGGAGCCTCCACAACCTCTCTGGGCAGCCTGTTCCAGTGCTCTGTCACTCTCAGAGTAAAGAAGTTCTTCCTGATATTCACATGGAACCTCCTGTGCTCCAGTTTGCATCCATTGCCCCTTGTCCTATCACTGGTCATCACTGAAAAAAAGCTTGGCTCCATCGTCCTGACACTTGCCCTTTACGTATTTGTAAACATTGATGAGGTCACCCCTCAGTCTCCTTTTCTCCAAACTAAAGCCTTTCCTCATAAGGGAGATGTTCCACTCCCTTAATCATCTTTATGG
Source organism: Apus apus (assembly GCF_020740795.1). NCBI lineage: Eukaryota > Metazoa > Chordata > Aves > Apodiformes > Apodidae > Apus > Apus apus. The sequence continues at coordinate 30,198,034 of NC_067287.1, read as the reverse complement.
CTCTGTGCTGGAATCTTTCCAGCAGTTCCCTGTCCTTCTTGAACTGAGGGGCCCAGAACTGGACACAATATTCCAGATGCAGCCTCACCAAGGCAGAATAGAGGGGGAGGAGAACCTCTCTTGATTTACTAACCACCCCCTTTCTAAAGCACCCCAGGATGCCACTGGCCTTCTTAGCCACAAGGGCACACTGCTGGCTCATGGTCATCCTCCTGTCTACCAGGACCCCCAGGTCCCTTTCACCTACACTGCTCTCCAGCAGGTCAGCCCCCAGCCTGTACTGGTACGTGGTGTTTTTCTTCCCCAAATGCAAAACTCTACACTTGCCCTTATTGAACTTCATCAGATTTCTCCCCGCCCAAGTCTCCAGCCTGTCTAGGTCTCTCTGAATGGCAGCACAGCCTTCTGGTGTGTCAGCCACTCCTCCCAGCTTGGTGTCATCAGCAAACTTGCTGAGGGTACATTCTGTACCCTCATCCAGGTCGTTGATGAAGATGTTGAACAACACCGGTCCCAGTACCGACCCCTGAGGGACTCCACTAGTCACAGGCCTCCAACTAGATTCTGCCCCATTGACTACAACTCTCGGACTTCTTCCTTTCAACCAGTTCTTGATCCACCTCACTGCCTGATCATCAAACCCATACTTGATCAACTTATCTACAAGGATGCTGTGGGAGACGGTGTCAAATGCTTTACTGAAATCAAGATAGACCACATCCACCGCTCTACCATCATCTATCCACCTAGTAATTTCCTCATAGAAGGCTATGAGGTTAGTCAAACATGACTTACCCTTGGTAAAACCATGTTGACTGCTCTTGGTGACCCTCTTATCTTTGATATGCCTAGAGATAGTGCCAAGGACAAGTTATTCCATCACCTTTCCAGGGATGGAGGTGAGGCTGACCGGTCTATAGTTACCCGGGTCCTCCTTCTTGCCCTTCTTGTAGACTGGAGTGACATTTGCTATCCTCCAGTCGTCAGGCACCTCTCCTGTTGCCCATTACTTACCAAAGATGATGGAGAGTGGCCTAGCAATGACCTCCGCCAGCTCCCGCAGCACCCTTGGATGCATTTCATCCGGACCCATCGATTTATGGATGTCCAGATTACTCAACTGATCCCTAACCCAATCCTCATCTACCTGGGCAAACTCCTCCTCTATCTTGACTTCTTCTGGGGCTATATGAATCTGGGGCTCATGGGGAAAGCCTGCAGGAGTAAAGACTGAGGCAGAGAAGGCATTCAGCACCTCTGCCTTCTTTATATCCTCTGTCACCAGGGCACCCACCTCATTCATCAGTGGGCCTATATTGCCTCTAGTGTTAGTTTTACTTGCTGTGTATTTAAAAAAGCCCTTTCTATTATCCTTAACCTGACTTGCAAGGTTAAGTTCCAAGGAGGCCTTAGCTTTCCTAGTTGCCTCCCTACATCCTCTGACAACTGTCCTATATTCCTCCCAAGTGACCAGCCCCTCCTTCCATGATCTATAAATTTTCCTTTTCCACTTGCGTTTGCCCAGCAGTTCCTTTTTTAACCATGCTGGTCTCCTAGCTCCCTTACTAGATTTTCTACCCATTGGAACACACTGATCCTGTGCTTGCAAGAAGTGGTCCTTGAATGTTGTTCAGCTATCTTGAGCCCCTTTACCTTCTAGCACCCTGTCCTATGGGATTTCCCTTAACAATTAATTGAGGAGGCCAAAGTTTGCCCTGTGGAAGTCCAGGGTTCTGGTCCTGCTGGGTATTCTGTTCCTTCCACACAGGATCCTGAACTCCACCATCTCGTGGTCACTGCAGCCAAGGCTACCATTGACCACCACTGCTTCAACAAGGCCCTCCTTATTGGCGAGTACAAGATCCAGCAGCGCTCCTCTTCTAGTCAGCTTGTCCACCATTTGCATTAAGAAGTTGTCATAATGCACTGGAGGAACCTCCTAGACTGTGACAGGCTGGCTGTGTAAGTCTTCCAGCAGATATCAGGGTAGTTAAAATCTCCCATGAGGACCAAGGACTGTAGTTGTGAGGCTGCTTTCAGCTGCCTGTAGAAAGCCTTATCAACTCCTTCGTCCTGATCAGGAGGTCTGTAACAGACCCCCACAACTGTATCACCCATGCCAGCCTGCCCCTTAATTCTCACCCACAGACTTTCAACTTGCCCCTTATCAGCCCCTGTACAGAACTCGATACATTCTAGCTGCTCTCACATAAAGAGCAACTCCACCACCTCGCTTCACCGACCGATCTTTCCTAAAAAGCACATAGCCATCCATGGCCACATTCCAGTCGTGTGAGCTGTCCCACCATGTCTCTGTAATTGCCACCAGATCATAACCTTTAGACAGCACACAGACCTCTAACTCCTCCTGTTTACTCCCCATGCTGCGTGCATTGGTGTACAGGCATTTCAGGAAGCAAGCAGAGCACGCTGGTGGGACCCCTGGGAGGCAGGAGGCCTTGTGGGCAGGGCCTAAACATCTATCCCTTCTCTTCAATGATTGAAAATCCTCCCTAGACCACGTTCCTTCAGGCCCTAGCATGTTGCTCTTGGGCTCGTCCCTAAGAGACCCAATTGTTTCCCCTTCCCCCTTCACATCTAGTTTAAAACCCTCTCAATGAGCCCTGCTAACTCCTGCCCCAAAAGCCTTTTCCCCCCTGGGACAAATGCATTCCACCTGCCACCAGGCCAGGTGTCTCATATAGCAGCCCATCATAAAAAAACCGAAGCCCTGCCTTTGGCACCAGTCTCGTAGCCCTTCATTGATCAGTAAACTCTTCCTGTTTACCTCTCCACCCATTCTTGCAGGAGGTGCGGAGGCAAACACTACTTGCGCTCCAGACCCCCTAACCAGCCGTCCCAGGGCCCTGAAGTCACTCTTCATTGCCTTTGCACTTCTTGTACCAACCTGAAAAAAACAGCAGTGGGTAGTAGTCAGAGGGCTTTACAAGAGCAGAAAGTTTCCTTTTAATATCTCTAATCCGAGCCCCAGGGAGGCAGCAGACCTCCCTGTGGGATGGGTGCAGTCAACAGATGGGCCCTTCTGTTCCCCTCAGAAGGGAGTCGCCTGCCACAATTACTTTCCTTTTCTTCTTAACTGAAGAAGTCCTAAGGCGTCGGGGTGACTGACAAGCTCTAGGTGATTCACTAGATAGATCTACCCCTCCAACTTCATTTACCTGTCCCTGAAGTTCCAAGGCCTCATACCTATTATTCAAGGGCAATTGGGAGGGTGAAGGGGGTTGGGAGGGTTTTCACTTGCCTCTCCGAGGATAGACCTCCCTCTGTTCCTCCCTGTGTCTTGAGTCCTCTCCTTGTGCCTGATGACAGGAGGGGAGGGGATCCTTCACTTGCTCAACCTCTGCCATCTGCCCTTGCCTCAGGGTGTAGCTCCACCAATCTTTGTGCAGCATCTCAGCTTTGTGATGCAGTACAAGGCTTTTGTCTGGTTTGGGATCAAGCACTGAGATTCTGCTGCTGTAAAGTGACTGGAATTGTTCATTAATCGTCCAGTCAAATAGTTTTATCTTTTGTGAAGTAAAATTGATTTCCTTGTCTGAGCTTGTGAAGAACTGGAATGTGCACTTTATGTGATTCATAGCTCAGGACAGGCAGTAATGGAGAAGCCATGAAAGCAGCAGGTTTTAGGACACCAGAAATGGCAGTTTCAGGTGCAAAAGGCTGACATTTACTCATGGGTGGACTGCCTATTGCACAGTAACTAGCTAACACTTTGAAAATACCAGAGTGGTTTTACTTCTGCTATGTCAGAAAGTCTCTTCACTCATAAATGGATATTTAAATTTTGGGAGATGAGTTGCTTGGGGAGCATTAGCTTTTTTACAGATGTGTTTATTCTCTACTGAAGAGCTTCATGACAGTTTTTATATAAAAACAAATCTCTTCAGTTGCAAGAGGGATAAATTTATTCCACTGTGTTTGAATCAGCTGGAAAAATTAGAAGAAACTGAGTTGAACTGCTGAGTAACTGCTTTTTCAAGGACTAGCAGACCAAGGAACAGACAGCATTTCCATCAGAATCTTTAATTGTTTTCTGGCCAGATAGTAGAAAGAATCATTGACAATCTGATTAATATCCTGTGGTGTTTTTTACCAGCTCCGTGGTTACTGACCTTTCAAATACTTCAAACCATTTCAGGTTCTTCTATTAGTAATATTAATACAGGTGATAGCTGTACCTAATATCCCTTTGGGCCACTACAAAAAGGGGTGAAATCTTGGTTCTTCTCTTTGATTTAACTGAAGGTCTGTGACAGTCTTCTACTTAGAAACTGACATTTGAGGAGCTATATTGTTTCCTGTTCCTTTCCGATGTAGTCTGGGAACGGCTGTACAATCCTGGCATAGCCACCAACCTGAAAAAGAGGATCTGCATGACTTTGCATCTAGTCTAGACTTTAATCTTCTATCTACCATCTACCTCATTTACTTTGGAGTAAAAATGCAAAGTATTTAAGCCTAGAATATAATTATTGTTCCAGACCTAGATCCCAGTTCCACATGGCTGTTCTTTGACTGAATTCTTATTTTGTCAATTTTGTTTCGACTGAGAATATACTTAAAGCACTGCATTAATGTTCTGAATACAGAAAAGAAACAGAGATATATTGGCTAGGTATTTCACAAATATTCCCTGGTCTGCAAAATAATTGCTTTGATAGCCGTTTTTCTTACTTTTTGCTCCTACTTTCAGAATTGTTTGCATTAATAATGAGGCTGTGAATCTAGATATTACTGTAGCAGGGCATAAACTGTGCTAAAGAAAAGTTTAACAGTAACTCTGCAAAGATAGTCTTCTCTATGAGTTCTACCCACAAGGTTATTTAGAAGAAGCAGAAAGGAGTGTACTTGTATCTGGGAATTTGTACCAGTAATGACAAAATATCACACCCATGAAAGGGCAAAAATGTAACACAGACCTCTGATGGTGCTATATTCTATTCCTCATTCATATTACATAGTATTTCATATCTTATAAATACTTATGACTACAGAAAGATAAATATTTTACAGAGGTGTTACCCACCAGAGGTTTGTGTCACTGTTTATGATTGTTTCCAGCAGCTGGGATCAGTATCTGAAATGTAAGTCAGACACTGGAAATCCAGAAACTTTGAAAGTGTGTTTTATCGCGGCTTGGAATTGCAGCACTGGAATCTCTGACCCACGTGCATTTGCAATTTGGGGTGTCCTGACATCGTGGGTTTTCTGTAATTTCGTGAAGCATCAGCAGGGTTTGGCTAAGCACATAAGGAAGGAGCTTGAAATAAATGCCATTTGTGTTCAACACAGCCAGAGTACGAAGGTCACCTTTAGAAAAAGGAAATCAATAGATGCTAAGAACAAAGGACCAGAACAGCATATAACATAGTGTTATCCCAAAGCACAGTGCTGTACATAGCTTACTGTCCACAAGTGCTCAGAGATAACAAGAGAGATGGAGTGACATCCCACTTATCAGAGTTGTTTGGAAAGCAAAGCAACTGGAAACAAATTCATTCCCCCAGGGAGAAGTCTTGATCTCCTCCCATGAAATGGCTGACTACTGAGTTGTCCTATACCAGGGCACAGGAGGGAAACCATAAACAGAGTTAAACTGGTTTTTACTTTCCGTAGTTACTTATTCTTTGAAATAAATATTTTGTATTACTTACTCAACTCTGCAGTTATAGAAAGGCTTAAGCAATGGTGCCATTCAGAAGGCATTACCCAAATTCCTCTCAGAGGACAACTGCATGGCTACTGAGCCACAGGAAAGCTACATGACATTTCAGAGTACTAACTGCTTAACCTCCAAAAATTGTGTTTTGGGCTTCACTTCTGCAGGGAGAGTGAAATCAGTGCTTTTGGAAGTGCTTTTGGAAGTACTTTTGAACAAAAGAACAGACCAGTTAAGAAAATAAATATAACTTTGGTACTTCGATTTGCTTTGTCAAATTAATGGAATCAAGATTGAACAAGGAATTAAGTATCATTGCTATGGGGCTTAAGTAGAAGGCCTTTATCTACAAATGCCAGCATTAAAAGTGATGGGAAATCCAACTACCAGCGTAAGGTAAATTCCTGCATAAGAGAAGAAAACCAATGAGCTATGACAGTTGTCCAAAAACCTTATTAGTTCAATGAATCACATTTACATAGACACTAACAATATAAATAAGGCGGTCAGAAAAATGTAAAATAGCCCATCATATAATACTCAGTATGTCAATGTTATTACCATAGTGTTACAGTTACTGGAGTTTAATAGAGAAATATAAGACACACACAGAAAGTAATTGAGATAGAAGAGCACAGTAAATTGGTATAGTACTGCAGAGAGTGATGATCCACAGTTATTAAATTCAGTAATTACAAACTTATAGATCAAGTTGTGCTTCTCTTATCCCAATGAATAATTTTGTTAAAGCAAATAGTCCAAGTTCCTAATAATTCCCCTACTTCATAAATCTGGAAGGTTTGTTAAACATCCCACCTGGACTTTCTGCAGTGCTGCCCTGCTTGTGGCTGAAATGTTTCTTCTGCAGCAATAATTGCAGATGGGGAAGTCTCCTGAAGTGCTCTAGAATGTCTCAGCACTTTGAAGTGTCAGTCCTGAATGTAGCAGACATGCCATCAGCCTGCCATAAAGTTAAGTACATTCATGGATCTCAAATGAAATAAACTAATTATTTTTTGTTTCTCCCTTACACTAGAAGTACCCCTCCTTTACTACCCCTGGAGTGGTCACATGCTCCCGCCCTTTTGAGTGGCTTCTTAACAGGGAGATAAATCCAGTAAGATATAGTAGTGCTCATGTTTCTACATTTCAATGAAAAAAATCAGAAGTTTTGCCTAACCAAAATAACTGCCATTAAAGGGAACAATTGAAATCCAGAGAAGGACTTAAACTCTAGCAAGCAAGTCAATGTGGTGGCACTTTAGTATGGTTTACATTATACAGCATTTCCCGGTCCATTGGAAAAGGACAGGGAGAGGTTCTGTTTGTGGTTTAAGGAGCAAAGGATACTTCCTGACTTGGCTGGCTTTGTAATTCAACGAATGAGATTTTATTATTAATCAAAAAATGCAGAAAGTGCTTATGTGGCAGGATATCCAGCAAAAACATTACTGAGCTTCTACTGTGATGAGCTCCTCCTTGTTGTGCTCATCATGAGCACTCCCACTTGTCCAGACCTCTATGACTTTTCTAAAAGCCCCATCAAAACTCTCTGGCCTAATTGCACTACTGGTTTGTAAGTAGTTATCTGATCTTAAAATAGTCTGAAAAATGAGGGTAACCTAATTATCTACACACCCACAACAACTAGCAATTAATTCTTTGGTTCCCAAAACAATCTTCCCTCCTATTAGTCACAGGTGTTCCTTCTGCAACTTCTTCCTCACTCCAAATTCCTGAATCCCAGTGGGCTCCAGAGTATCCTCAGCCTTACTGCCCACAGATCAAGAAAGAGAGAGAGAACAATAAGATTTAGTGTGTCAGCTGGGGGCGGGTGGGGGGAGGGGAATAATTAAAAAAATGTATATATCCTGAGATGTTTTAATGCTTTTAATGAATGAAATCGTACTGTGAATGAGATGCTTTCAAAGAGAGAAGGGAACAATTTTTTTTAATGTAAGTTCAAATTAGTAATTAATGTTATGCATAGATATTAATAGGGAAACTAAGGCTGTATGCGACTGAAAACACCTGTTCTGAATTTGGATTTTTGCAGGCAGTCAGAATGACGAGTAAAAGGAAGGAAGATAACAGCTTGAAAATTTGTTAAAGTAGGGCCTCAAAATCCTTTGATTTCTAAAGCCTCTTCTGTACAGCATTTAGTCAATTTTGCAGCATTCCTCGGATTTACAGTTGTAAATATTAGACTCTGGAAAAGATCAGAGGTTTGTGGCTGCTTAACAGTATCACTTATGAGCCTGAATGTAAGGAAAATATGTAAAACTGGGAGAGGGAATTACAGCTGGGACATATGCATGGATTTTTCTGCTAGTGTAGGAATGCACAGATTACCAGTCTGGGTCATTTTGTCTCTGGAAGAAATTCAATAATTCATCCATAGGCCTTGTTTTTCCAGCTGCTTTTCTTCAAAGGTATCTAAGTGAACTCTGTCAGCATAAATCTTTACATGAAAGAGCAGCATAATGTGCACAATGGTTTTCAGGTTGCTTCATGGGAGAGTAGGTGTCATGTCTGGTGACGAGAAGGAACGTTGTTGTACGGCCCCTCTAAAAAACTGTATCCAGGATGAGATATTTCACAAACACCAAAATAACTTCTTGCTGTTAGGAGGAGTGTCTTTGTCTCTCTGTGTCAGCTTAGCTAGAATGTGATAGCACTAGTTGTTACAAAGCTAGATCTATCATACGAAAAACTGTAAAGTACTATTCCAAGTGTATACTTACATCTCTTTTGATACAGACCAACTTCTAGAATTTAGTAAAATAAAAAGTTGGAATATACCTTATATTAAAGCAGAGTCAAAATAAAAAAGGCATTAGGTTTTTTTAAATGAGCTATTTCAAGCTCAAGAACATTTTCACAATTGCATTTCATCACAGAAAATCCAAATACTAACTTTTCACACTAGTTCGTGTCCAAAAGGAATGTAGAAACCTTTAAATGCTTCATATAATGGCAATCCTTTTCCCCCACTATTTATACTTCACTCTGTTACTCCTACCCCTGCTACCCCCTCAAAAAAAAAATTTAAATCACATAAAATTAAAATAGGTATTAATATAAAATTTAAAAGGAACCTCAAGCTTTTATAATATAATTATGTATACATTCCTTTTAAAGTCTGATCCAGTATCCACTGACACCAGAGAACAGACTTCTTTTGGATGAGACCAGTCACTGGTGAGATTGGATTTCATTAGTCACTGAAATGAAGATGCTGTGTTACCAGACCCTCTGCCCATATTATGAATTACAGGTGAAGACCCCATTATTAGTTATTGATTACATTGATCTTTATAAATTACGACAGTATTATTCAGTTACTGTGGTATATATTGTCTTTTAAAAACTCTCTCTGTGTAGAAATAGTTCATAATCAGGCTGCAAAATCTATAGATTAAAAAAAGTATTTCTCTTTAGAGGAAGCTTCCAATAAGTCAGAATAGACAACAAAATTCTGTGTACCCATAAAATTAACAGTCAAGCTTTATGATTTACAAGGAAATGTCATAAATACAGAAACTTAAGACATTTGCATAACTCAGACAAGGAATTTAATGTAACCTACTGGCAGTTCTATCAGTGTTATCCTTCCCTACATTTGGTTCATTGAATTCTTAACAAAATTTGTGTTTCTGAATTTAAATCACGTTAGCATAACAAACACTAAAAGAGAACCCTCTGGGTGATTTATGGGAATGTTTTATGAGGAGCCTTGGTACAGCAGCTTGTAACAATACTTAATTCTGGAACCTGAGCTATGACCTTCATTAACCAGAAAAATATTGACAGTTATCTAAAAATATGAACTTCAAGTTACAAATTTTACATAAAAGCACTAAGAAACCCCAAACAAACCCCCCCAAAAACCCCAAAGAAAATCAGGTTTGGGAAAAGGAAACAGGAAATCCAGTTATGGGGAGAAAAAACCAAGTTTCCAAACCAGAGTTGAGTAATTATTGAAGGCCAAATTCTGGATGCCAAATAACCCAGATGTTACACGACTGGCAGTTCCCCAGAGGTCACGTCACCAAGAGTGCCACTGTGCCTTGTAAGTTGGAAAGCCTGCCTCACTGAGCACTGGAGTCAGGAAGCATCATGTAGATCAGAAGCATTCTGTCCTGCCAGGTTGCTCCAGCGCCCTGCAGAGCGCAGACTCAGATCTCACAGATAATCCAGGCCTACCAGGGCTGTGGAAGAAGGAGAAGGGGGCTTTAGATAGCACCCATTCAGGAATCTTTTTGAAAGGGGCATCAATAAACTGGAGAATCTATGGGCATCTAGAGCTGTTCTTTTATATGGTGGATTAGGGATATGGATGCAGTACCTTTAAACCCTGGATGAGTTACAAGTTGTCTAGATGTGGTGCTTGGGAACACAGCTCAGTGCTGGACTTGGTAGAATAGGGTTAATGGTTGGACTCAGTGATCTTAAAGGTCTTTTCCAACCTAAGTGATTCTGTGATTCTGTGAATACGACACTGAGCACAGCTGAGCTCAACAAAGTCTTTGCAGTAAAGAGGGGTATTTCTTCTGGAGAAAGTCATTACTTGGACAGTAAGTGTGGTGAGAACACTAGTTACAGTAGTTCTGAGGTCTCCCTATTCAAGCAGGAAAAAAGCAGTCCTCATCAGGCTCTGTGTTGACAGCTTGTGCTTCCTTGAGGGCTTTGAACAGGAAGCATGTCCATGGCTGCAAAGGGAAGCAGGCCTTGCCCCTCCCCTTTTGGAGGAGGCACAGAACAGATGAGGTGCTGGTGGTTTATTCCTTGGCTGTGACAGGTTTGCACACTTGGAGGTATTTGCGGTGTTTGGTTGTTTTCCTTCTATCAAAAAAAAAAAGATGTTTCAAAACTGTTGGGAGAGAACAAATGAATCCATACCCCATATGTTGCTATTTACATTTATATATTCTTAGGATACCCAATGGACCTGATTATGGAGCCAGGTCCTTGTTGTGTTCAGTTACTATTCTGCTCATAAACACTTAAGTGCAAACAACTAGAAATTGCCACATCTGCACTGAAATTGCTCATCATAATTTCACATCAGCTTCTATATCAATTTTCTATGCATCACATTATAGTATCTGCTCATGTATTTTGTGCAGACTGTGTAGTAAGGATCTTAATCTAAAACATCTGCAGCAAGACAAGATGATCACATAAACATTATTTCTTGCAGAGGTTCTGTCTATAAACTACACTGAAATATGTTTCTACTGCATCAGAACTATCATACCTTTGTGTTTACCTTCTTTCAGCAAAATGGAGAACAAAGGAAAGTAAAATACTAGGGGGGAAGTCAAATTCCCAGGCACATAATCAGTGTGTTCAGAGAGAAACTGACAAAACTCTGAAAATTACATCCCTAATCTGTAATCCCGTTCAATAAACTGCATTAAATATCACTGCTGAGTATCTGTTTATGTGCCCAAATTCCCAGTAAGCCATATGGAAAATTACTTTCTAATGTGAACTCGCCAGAGCTTTTTGATAGCAAAAACTCCACACACATGCTAAACTGTTCGAGAGTAATTCATGTAGTCAGCTAGTTGCAGTTTTCAGAGTCTCATGGATACAGTAGACACTTAAGGGAAATCTCAGCTTCAGCAGCAGCATTGTGCTCCATCACATTACCCTGCAACAGAAGCAATAGCATGCAACACAGCTTCATAAAGACAGTATAAATTATCCTTGTCGTTGAGATTTAACCTTGAAGGTTGCTATCCATACCCAAGCAATTTCTTCTCAATCATGCCCTTTAGATGTTTTCCAAAGGCTGGGAAAGTTCCTCAGTGTCAGGTATATTTCAGCTCTAAAGATGCTTATATGCAGTCTCATCTGCGTAGAAAGTATAATGAAGATGCAGCTTGCCATCAACACACAAATTGCTTTTGTCAGCAAACATGCTAATTATAAAAGACTGTGTTCTAAAAATTTCCATCTTAGTTTTTTTAATGGACTAAGCATATTAGCTGTATTCTCATTACATCATTTTGGATATGAGAATTAATGCAAGTCCCAACTAGGTTTCAGGCACTAGAGAGTGCAGATTATAAAGATTGACCTAATAATTGAAAAAAATCACAAACAAAAGAGTCATTTTTACACCAGAAAATTCTCTGAATGGAATATCTGTTAAACACTTACTGCATGTCCCCTGGAAGCCAGTGGAGCACTTGAAGTCCCTCTTACCTTGTAACATTTTATTAATAAAAATATAGTCAGTTTGCATGATTTGTAGCCTCCTATTTGATCTTTCTAGTTCAGAATGTTCTTCAGCATCCTCAGTGGAACATAAGCAGAAGAGTTATATATTTGTACTTCTAGATGCCTATGAGGATTTTTTCCTCTTACTGTGATACACCAGCTGGAGTAGGATTCAATTAATAAAACACACTCTTAACTTCAACTGGCCTGTCATACAATAATTCAAAATATCAGAGCCATTTGTTTCAGATGGTTATGCAGAAGAAACAGCCCTGTGGTACTGAGTTCAGTCTCATGTCATGCTGCAATCATCACTCCTGTGTGTAGCGCCCAGGCAGAGCCTCGCTGACAAGCAGAGGTTCCTACATGTGCAGGCACTGACATGTCAGCAGATCAGAAATATAATCACTGCATCTTCAGCAGGGGGATGGAAGAGTTGTGAGAAAAAAACTTGGGCCCAAACACTGCCTGGAGCCTAAACACTGGCAAAAGCTTCACTTTTCTCTTTAGGACAGAAAGGAAGGTAGGAAGTCCTATTACGTGCAGGGAAGGAAAAAAGTCCTTGAGGCTCATTGGTGCAGTCTATGAATTGGAAAGTACTAATTTAACACATGGGTAGTAAGGCAACTGATGGCATCTCTTCAAATGAAAAAATAAATGATATTTCACATTCTTAAGGCAACTTTTTTTTTTTTTTAATATAAAGAAATTAAAACTGAAAACCTGAGTAATACAGTGTAACTGCATTCAGAGGTTATCTCTGAATGCTTGTATTAAAGGAGGAAAATAACATCTACAAAGGTTTTGAGCTTAAAGTGAAAACTGTAGCAAGTAGTTCTCAAAGACAGTTTAGTGCTTGGCAGCTCTTTAACAATACATTGACTGATCTCTGTCCACATAAAAGAAGAACCTTATACTTAGTGCCTTCAATAAATTGAAGGTTTGGATATTCTAAGAGGGTGCAGAGAATATAGGGAAAATGTATTTTTTTAAATTGATTTTTAAAAAAATATTCTGGGTGTTTCCTTCTGTACAGTTACTGTGCTCAATATAGTGAAATCTGTGTGAAATGCACTGCATATGGTATAGAAGTCAGACTAGGTGAGTCCTGCTGACCTTAAAATAGAGATAAAACTTAACTGAGTTTTATGGGACTCAGTAGCATAGGCATCTGGTCAAAACAAGTTTTGTGAGAGTATTCCTTTGCACTATAGTTGTATATTTAATAAGACTTTATGCTTTTACTGTAAATTAGTATCTGTATCAAGTTATGTTCTTTATCAGGTTGTTTCCCATCTCCTTCTTGTTGCTTTGTTCTTCATGTTTCTGTTCCTTTGTATCTTTTTCTCTACTTGCCTGTCATTTACCAGCTACTTTCTTTCAGTTTTACTGCAATATCACAATTCATTTCTTCTCCTGTTTCTTTGCATCATCGTCATAATCAGAAAATAGATACTGATAATGGGGCACTTTGCTACTTTGCCTGCATTACTAAACAAATTTTACAGCTTGGAGATTGACACAGGCAATAAAGCATTTGCTAGTTTGCTAATGCACCTTAAAAGTCTCTGTCACTGCTAAAACAGAACAGAGACCTGCAATACTCAACGAAGTCCTGACTTAGAGAACATTTTCATTCTTTTTTTTTTTTTTTTTTCTTTTTACAAAACTGAAAGAACCCTTATTACAATTACAAACGTATCATACTCTTTTGGAGATATTTGTACCATTTCATCAGTGAGAAATCTGACAGAACAGACAGATCTTTCATTCCCTATTTCTGCTTTTAAGAGGTACCCATGTTAGATACTCTGCCAGTGTTCAGGTTAGTCAGTAAGCACATTGGCACCACTGCCATTAAATGGAAGTTCTTTTATGAAACTACAATACTTGTAAATCCATTCTCACCTTTTTCATACATCAGTCAAGTTTCATTTCTGTGGTTTTATCCTCTGCATAAACTTGTTGTGCCATGCCCCAAATTATACATTCAACTGGCTTCCAATGCACTCTCTACAGAGGATGCAGAAACCACAAGTGTCTCACAGAACTCACTGATCAGGCTGTGATTTAGTATGAAATAATGAAGAAACTGAGTGACATTAGTTTCAAAACTTGGAATCAGGTCCTTTGAGAATTGATGGAATTGGATTGTATGGTAGAATGAGCTGGCAGATTTAAATCATTATTTAACTTTGGGTTGTATTACAAAAGATCCTGAAGATATTAGTTATGCAAAAGAATCAAGCAGCCATTCCCCTATTTGGGAAGGCAAAAAGAACAAGGCAACCATTTTACAAAGCTGCACTATTGTGCTCCTAGCCAGCTTCCTCATCTATTTTGTAGTCAATTCAACAAATCCGTAATTACTCATTGTACAGCAGTTCAAAGTAGAAAAACTAATTGAAAATATGAAGAGTCTTAATAAAAACTATAAATAATAGGTACTAAAGTAATGTTTTTGTATCAAGAACTTATTAGTAGGAAAAAACTAAACTCTCTAAATTATTTATAACAATGCAATTAACAGGCTTATCAAATAATAATAAATTTGTTTATTCTCTAACTTTTATTGCATGGATATCAAGCAGGGTCTTGTTTCATGGCAATCAGATTTTGTAGTGCATGTGTAACTATCTTGTCTTTAATTTAAACTGTCATGGCATCTAACTTTTCACTGATCCTGCATAGGATCAGCACTTTTGCTGTGTATGCCTCTATGAAATTAGGAAAAAGAATAATAATAAAGGCCATTTTGTTTTGTAAATGAGCATTTATTCATCTTAAAGCAAGTGGTTGAAGGTATACCTTTTTCATTAGCACAATTACTGACCTAGCCAGAATTAAATGAACTCTGCATTTAAACTAATCTGCTGTAAACAGCAATGAAAAAGGGCGCCTAAACAGCCATTTAAATGCATCCATTTTGGTGGAATGAGTATTAAAAAAGAGAGACTTAGTTAATATTAGAAATAATTTCCTGTCCAACTCATCATCTTTATATTATCTCCTGTGCTTATTTACTTTTCATATCATTATCACTGTTGCTTTGCCAGATCTTTTTTTCAGTGATAACATCAGTTTCTCTCAGCCAAAAATCTTATTTTCTGTAATTGCTTCTCATATTAGAACTTTTCGGAAATTCATGGGAATTTGGCACTAGTTGTTGAGGTGATGCTGAGGACTTTCTAGACATCCAGAACTGAAAATAAACTTCCAGAAGAGACAGTGAGAAGTAGTCCCACTAACAAATGTAGGTTCCTAATTCAGGTGGTGATGCTGACCAACACTAAGCCAGCAAGTCCATTCAGGGCACCTCTGAATTCAGTGGAGATAGAAAGGTTTTGTTCAGTATTGTCCTCTGTTAGTAATTCAGGCATTCTTTTACTCTAGTCAGACACTTGGTGCTGCTCATTGTGGTTGATTCTCAATTATTATTTTTTTAATATCCAGATGATGACTCTAAAAAATTATATTTCTTGTAAAAAAATAAAGGACAGTGTTGTTAGAATTATATACTGCAGAGAGTAAATCAAGATTTCCCAGTATGGCATTCGTAATGGTTTTTTGTTCTAAGAACTGATTTTCCCCAAAAAAGATCAGTTTTATGGCCAAATAAGATAAGAAACAGTGATTTTACATTTTTATAACTCTTGTACTCAATACTGCCTTTTTCATACACTGAATATCAGAATTCAGTGAGGAATCCAATATTTTATTTAGTGAGGTTTAGCTTAACCTGTCATTTACTTTAAGATAGAAGAATTTTCTCTCCATAGCTGGAACGGGACAGATAAGAGTTATACAACTGCCACAAAAGTAATTGCAGATTCAGAAAGTTGATGATGAAAATGCATTGTAGAAAAGTAATCCTATCATTCTCTGAGAGCTGTGCAGGTCACCCTCAAGGCAGATTGGAACACTATATTCATTGTACCTATTTAGCCATCTCCTATCCTGACCCTCCCCACATCTCCACCTAGAAGTATCCATGAAGGCTGTAGTTGGTATCTCTGCTGGCTTTGTTGAGTTAATTCTCTTCATAGTAGTTAGCATGGAGCTGTATTTTGGATTTGTGCTGAAAACAGTGTTGATAATACAGGGATGTTTTTTGTTATTGCTGATCGGCACTTAGACAGGGTCAAGGCCTTTTCTGCTTCTTACCCCACCAGTGAGTAGCCTGGGGGTGCACAAGGTGTTGGGAGAGTACACAGCTGGGACAGCTAACCCCAGGTGACCAAAAGGATACCCCCATTGGGTATAAACTGGAGGCTGGAAACACTAAAGGCTTCTACAATAAAAGATGGTGAAGAAGGTTCAGCAACTATTTAGAACCTCTCAGAAACCACACGTACTGAATCAAAATTGAATCAAAATATTACATTATACTGACATGTATGAGACACCAACTGGGGTACACACCAGTTCATCCTCAGACCCAAACCTCCCTTTGAACCCACATTGTGATTGCACACTCATGGTCAAATGCATTCTGTAGGCAAGCTTGAGTATCTGCTGCTAAAAAACCACCTATTGCAGCATAGTTTGATAGGCATGCTGCTCATCATATATTCGCTCTGACAACATCCATTGGCCTGTATCAGGAAAAGAAAATATCCCTTCCTGGAGAGGAACCTGGCATCATGGGCTGCAGGGCAGATAAGCATTCTGGGCAGCTTCAGTTCAGGCTGCTGTTACAGCAATGTGGAATAGAGGTCCTGAAAAACAGCTGCTGTGCAGCTAGTATCAACGATATGCAGACTCATGTTTGGTCCCTGTATTCAATGAAAATGCAGTCTGGGTTGCTCTGAAAATAGGCAAGTATGTGTAGGAGTACAGAGACATTAAAACTACCCTTCTTTAATTGATCTGAAAATTAACTGCTATTAGCATAAGATCAATCAGATCAAAATCTAACCCAGAGATTCTCTCTGGGAAGACTTTCCCTCTGATTGCACTTCATATTTAGGTCTGCTAATCTATGCTACAGAAACTGTGTAACTGTATTTTGGGACTTTATCAGGTGAACCAAATTTCCTCGCAGCTCAGATGTTGATTCTATGAAGTTATTCACATACATTAGACATCCTGATGAGAAGCCCAAACGCAGAAGCTGGTATTCTTAGGCTGTCTATAAATGCTGGCAGAGGGTGGGGACTGTTTCAGGACATGGTTCGGAAAAACATCTAAATTAGATTCAAATGGAGCAGCATGAATATTGCATCTTCCCTTGCCCACCCCCTCACCCCCCTCACCCCCCAAATTGTAATTTAGATGGCAGAGTCCAATACTTAGGGAGGACAAAGGCAGCTTTATGTTACTCCCCAACTTTCAGGGATGCTCTGGATACTAAAATGGCCCCTGAAATACAGTAACATAGGCCTTTTATACCAACCTTATGCTGCTTTTGCACTGGTGGAATCCTGCCCCATCCCCTTTGGTCTTGAAACCTTTCTGAAGGTTATGTTCTGGAGTTAGTGATTTAAGAGTCCTGAAACAGCTTCAGAGTGGTTTAAGGTATGAACCTCCAGGAGCACAGAACCTGGCATGGAACTTCCACAGGCTATAAATGATCCTCACTCCTTTGGCAAACAAAAGTGAAGGTCCAGCCAGCTCGGCCACAGTACAACTCTGCTGTTTGTAGTTCAGAGAACAGGAAGATGCTCCGCTGGCAGCATTTTATAACCTTTGAAAAAATAAATCTCTACAGTCTCAGTCCTTGTAGTTGCTTCATGTGGTAGACTCCTTACTAGACTACGCTGGAAGTTTGGTGCTTGGAAGCCAGGCCACTGGCCCTGAGGAACCCTTTGGAGTATGTCAGCAACAATCCCTTTGTAAGGCTATCTCGTTTTATCCACCACTAAGACAGTGTCTAATATATTTTGTGGCATGGTGTGGCTTAATTGCTTGTGTCTTTTTTTTCCTCTGACTCTTTCAAAATGAAGAATGGTATTTCCATATATTCTCACAAGTTACATGCCATTAATGATCATCCAGGCCACAGCTGTATATTTATTTCTGTGCGTGATTTCACACTGTCTCTCTGAAGTATTTACTTTTAAAGTCATCGTCTTTTCTTGAAAATGTGAACTGGAGGCCAGCTGATTCATTCCCAAAGACAGTCAGATTCTGCAAGCAGTGTTTTTTCCTGGTCAAAGGCAGGAAGGTGAATCAACTGGGCACTCGCACTAGGATGAGATAACTCAGTGCTTCCGTACTGCAGGATAGCTATTCCATGATCCTGTGCTTGCAAAGGGAAACAGCAGTTCTGATTAAACACTATTTTATCTTGCTCTTTGTAAGTACAAGTCAGGGAAGATGATGGTATGATATGGCTGAGTTTTGAAGGCTTGTGCTTAAAATGCATATGTCTTTAAGGCCTCTTACCTTATGTGGATTCTCTCCTAATTAAGAACACCTGTAGAGGCCTGACCAGACCCTGTGGTTCAGCAGCAAAACTGCCGAAGGGCTCTGAAAAGGCAGAAACTTTGTGCTGTCTTTTAACCTAAATTATAACAGGGCTCAAGCCTGTGCCAAGCAGAGTAAAGCTATGTAATTTATGAGCTATGAGGGCAGATCTGGGCCCCTCTGAGGTGATTTTTATCAGTGCAGTAGCATAAACAGTTCTTTACTTGAATTTTGGGAACAGGGAACACTGGAAGGCCTGCAGTATAAAGGGGATCCAGGCTGTGCTAATATCTATGTAGCCCACGGATATTCAGGTAAGTGTGTTTGCATTCCTCTTTTTTTCTGTGCAGTGGCTGAGGAAGAGCCATGCTGAGCTCTTCTGCAGTGTGCTGGAGACTGAGCATGGGCTGTTTGCTGCAGGACTATATGAGATGCAGTTTGAAGACTATTTGGTTTTTGCTGTTAAAGTTTTAAGCTGGTTAGAGAGGATCTTTTCTACTTTGTTTGATTCATTGTCAGCCTTTGTTTTGGAAGGCTCAGTTAAGCCAAACCTCACCAGTGGTGTAATGGGACTACCCATAGTAATACAAACTGTACTCAGCTGTAATGATGGGTTTGGGCCCTTGCTTTGTCTGTGCTTTGAAGAAGTCTTATTCCTATGCACAAGCAGGTGCTATTTAAGAACTGGTCCTTGAGTCAAGTGGAAAACTACTAGGTATATGCAGAACATATTAAAAATTATTTTATTTGTATGCTCTGTATTATAATATAGTAATATATAAACCATAAAAGATAGTTTGTAATAAATTCAAAATGATTGTTTAGAACAGAATTCAACATATGCTTTTGCCAAGATAGGTAGGACCAGATGATCTTTGAGGTTCTTTCCAAACTGGTATTCTGTGATATATTTTCTTTTTCTGTCAGGGTTTGCGGGGCTTTGTGAGTCTTAAATAATAAGCTATTACTGCACCTGCATGTTCTTTGCAGCAAATACTAGGCAAGAGGTGAGAACAGCCTTAAAAATATCAGCTAACTGGAAACAGAATAAGTCAATGTCCAGCTGACCCACCTCCAGAAACAACTGATAGGCTTCAGGAGCATCTGGCTTCTGTTTCTGTCTCAGCAGGTTGTTTGGTTTTTGTGGGTTTTTTTGTAGTGCAGAGATTTTGCTGAGGTTTGAGGAGGTTTTCATGTTTTTTAAAATTGTCATTTTTACTTTCATCATTGTAGAAAAAAGGATGTCTTGAAAATTTTTGTGTTTGTTGTTGTTGCATTTATTTCTAGTAGCTTTTGCTCCTTCCTTTGCATCTTCTGGAAATGAAGTTTACAGTACAGTGAAAACTTTGAAATCTTGTGTTGTTCAAAAGTGCGTTTTAAGTACACACAGCTAAAAGGCATGTATTGTTATCTAAACAACAGGGTCATCTTGAGAAATCTTTCTTGGTACTTGGTGTTACTGGGATATTGATTTTTCTTGGGCATCCTGTTCTGAAAATTTACTTCTGTTCTTCTTCCTGAAGTCACATACAGTGTGTGGCACATCCACCACTATGTGATACGAGTCCAACTTTTTTTCTTCAGTGCTTGCTTTAGGAGGAGAAGGGAAAATATGTTTAATCTGAATTAATAGATCCTGGGCATTACTCAGTGCTTTCCTTGTTCAAGGCTTCCCAATTTGTTGTGTATCTGATGAGGCAAAACAATGGAGCCAGTTCTCAGACAGTGTAAGCACAGTGTCACAGTGTATCGATGGGCCATGAAGATGCACAGATATGTAGCCCCACTTACAGGCTGTATTTCTTGAAAAGGAGCTAGCTTGATTTATTATTTCTCTCTTTGCAATAAGTCTCTTTCTCCGTCAATTTCCCTCATCACTTCCATCCTCTCCCTCTGGACATGGGAAAGTCAAGAACTCTGCTGTTTCTTTGCAGATGGGTAAGAGCAGTACTACTGACAGAGAGGTCTAGACCCCTAAGTGGGATTGCATGCTTTATTTGAGTCCCCACATCATATGTGAATTCTAAAATGTATGTTGAACTCAAGCCTTCCTTAAGGCATACCTATAGTCCACAACACCCTTCTCTAGCAAATGTAAAAAATTATCTGTTCTGTGTCATTTGCAAGAGCAGTACAAGCAGATATAATGGAGCCACAGGAAAGTGAGAGAAAACCCACCTTATTTAAGTCGGAAGTGTTTTCTTATCCTTGCTACAATCAATAAAGACTGAATGTTAATTTTGATAGATCTTGGTTTAGGTTATTTTATAAAAGGCCACTTTGCCAGCTGCTGCTGTTCTGTCTTGTGGTAGTCAACTTGTAGTAGCAGTCAGAGTTTCCAGTTGTGTCAGTACTGCCCCAGAAAAGTCTAATTTACCTCAGTTAGGAATAGAATTCAGGCAACCTGCCAGGCCTTTAAACAGCCTTGAAGACCTCCTAACAAGTTTTGGATAACCCTCTATGGGAAGTCTGTTTAATCAGAGTACACATCAATTGTTCTTTAAGATAACACTTTGGGATATCAACATTGCTAATGTGTATAGATGTGAAAACCTACTGAAACTTCCACAAAAAAACCTAACATTATTTTAGTCTAAGGAACCAGTTTTCAAACAATGTAAATAAGCACAATTCCACTAATTGCAGTCTACTACTGGAGATCTACATTCCAGCTTCAGTGATGCAAAAGCAAGGTCAGCTGCAGCAGGTTGCCCAGGACCGTGTCTGGATGGCTTTTGAGTATCTCCACAGATGGAAACTCCACAACCTGTCTGGACAACCTGTTCCACTGCTTGACCACATTCACATTTAGGAAAAAAAAATTAGTAACTTCAGTGTTCTCTTGTGTTCAGATTTAATTTCTTAATTTTTTTTAGCTTGTGCCCATTGTCCTGTCCCTGGGCACCACTGCAAAGAACCTTGTTCTGTCCTCTTTACAGTTTGTTAGGAGTAACTTTACCAAGACAGACAGTTGTAAAGGAGATGATTAAGGCAAGCTAGCTCTGTATTGTCTGGTAGTTTCCCCAAGGTCCAAAGTAGTATCTGCTTGTGTAAAGGAGACCCACTGAGCCCATCTGCTCAAGTCCTCACCAAAAACAGGGGCTTGAAATACCTACATCTTAAAAATGCTCTTCCATACTTCAGTAATTTAAAAGATGTAAACCTTGGTTTCCTAAACTGACTCAGAGTCCCTGTGTTCCAAGCATGAGATGTCTTTCAGTTTCATGTTGACTCTCTTTGTGTTTGTCAGTTTGAAACCTTAGAAAGTTTGCAGTGTTGCCTGAATTCATTAAATAAGGGAAATGGGTCATTTAAATATCTGCAAACTTTGGCTGCCACAGAAATTCCCTATTGCATATCTCCAGCAAAAATATAATGTAAAATTACCTTAAAAGTCTGTGTTGGTTTTATTTCCTGATGTTTACTGCAACAGTTGGTGTCCTAACTTAATTATTTTATTTTTAAAAAATTACCAAAAAAATAAAACAAACAAAAAAGCCCAAACAAACAAAAAACCTCTTTGAAGTTGCTCTACTTTTTATTTTCTCTGTAATGTTACATGCTGACTGCTGCAGAGGGAAGGGGGAAGAGGTGTGTTTCGAGATCGGTTTGCCAGTTGCAGCAGAAGGGCACTTGTTATTTTAAAGCTTTTTCTGGATGAAAAGCTGGAGCCCTGCCCTCATGAAGCACTGTCAGTTGGCATAGTTCTCTTGTGCTGTCCAGTTATGCCCCATAAGTCTGGGATAAGAAGCACTTCTTGCTAAATGATTAAGAGGGACACTATTAGAAATGTTTTGCAGCATTATATAGCAACTGAGTCAGGCTGTAGGTTGTCCTTGGACTTGGAACAACCAGGTTCACAATTCCAGTCCAAACATGATCTTGATGCTCTCATATTGGAGTTCTTCAGAATTTTAAGCCATTATGGTCTATGACTAACTCTGCAGCTTAGATTGGCACAGTTTCAAAGGAAGGTATTTCCCTGCATCTGGAAAAAAGTGGACACAGTCAATGGTCTTTTAAAGTATACTGCAAAAAAACTAAAAAACAGCTAGAGGCATTGTGTGTAGGTTGTTTAATTTCTTCAGCATCATTATCCTTTTAATAGGTGTGTGCAAGTACCATAATTCTCCTTTCAGAAATCCAGTAGAAGACTAAATGCTTGACTAGTTCAAGCCAATGACTTCTATGGGATCTGTACTATTCTTTGCTGTAGATGTAATCCAATGGGTTTGTTTTGTAAACAGAAGATGAAGGTCAGATTTCTCTTGTAGGATCTGAGCATCAAGAAAAGTTAAAGTATCTTTTGATTAAAATTTTTCATATGTGAAGTGTCCTGTCTAATGCTGATGAGGCTGTTCATAGTATGGTTAAATAATAGCATAACTTTATACAAACGACATCCTCAAATATATAAATGTATAAAAAACATATGGGGCTAGTTTCTTTAGGTGATTTTGCAGCTTTTAACATCCACTATGTGTCCATGCATAGTTTTTGTTGCATCTTTCTGCTCCTTGTGAGTCTGTTTAGCTTTCATATAGAAAGCAAAATAAGCATTTTGAATTAGAAACAGAAGAGAAAAAAATATTATCAAAGGCAATTTGGAAACTTCTTTTTCTGTTCCCCAAGATTAGATCAGAGATGAGTATTTGAAAGGAAGAACAGAAAGTTGTGCCTTAGAGAAATTTAACACTGTATCATATGCTTTGTCCCTATAAAATAAGGTGTGCCAAGATCTAATAGGTGAGGTGATCACCTTGTTTATTGCTGTGAACAAACACAGAACACTGGCCAGATGAACCAGGCAGCATTCTCCTTAAATATTTGAAAGCATCTTTTTCGCTGTGGTGGATTTTTCTGTAATACATCACGGGATGTCTTCCAGAAATAAAAGAATGTGGAATATTCTTCTTCTTCTTTTTCTTTTTTTCCTACATTGACCGTGGTTCGCCACCTGAGAGATTACAGGAGTTTGTGTGTAGGTTTTCTGTTGTTTCGTGTGGGTCATCATTAAGAAGGCAAATCTGCTGGTCAGATTCCAGGGTATGTATGGATCAGGAATATTTAATACTCAACAGGTTGTCTAATGTCTGTCTAGACATTGTCTATTTCAGGATTGTTATATTTTTTTTATTCATATAAAATGCTCATCTGACAATTGTGGTGGGCCTAGCACCTGACTCACATAAATCTCATTTCTTCTCAGCTTATTTTCTGAAATACTTGCATTTAAAACTCAGTGCTACTAACCAAAAATTTGAGTTGGAGTTGTTTATAACTAAGATCAGTATCTGTCAATCTCTATGAAAATTTTCTGAGGATTTTACACTTCAGCAAAGCCTCTTTAAAAAGCCATTTGTGCATAAAGTTGAGTTACTGTGTGAAACAGTTCTTGTCGTAGGACCGAACAGTGGAAGTCTGCCAAAATCCTTCACTTCCTCCAAAAGCTTCTGTTGGAGAACCCTTTCTCTTGACTTGGTGCTGGTGGCAATGTGTCCATCTTGTTGGTCATGATATTGCTGTGACTCTTCTCCAGGTCAGGCAGAGTAAGTAGGTCACAACACCAGGAAATGAGCCAGAGGGAATATGCGTTCTGCAATGTGAACAGCCAGAACTTAAATTAGAATGTAATATCTAAGGGCAGTGTGTTGGTAAGCACAGAGGTGAGCCCACCCTGGAGCAGAGCTGTGCCGTGCACGGTAGGGGAGCTGCTGAAAGACTGCTGACAGCAGGCATCAGGAATGTTTCTTCACAGAAACAAAATCCCTGCAAGTGAGAGTAGTGCATGACCTAAAAGGCCAAGAAGTCATGCTGAAAAAATATTAATCTAGAAACTAGCAATTGAATCCATCTACGCTTTGAGGCAGGAAAGGCAGCAGGCTTGGGAAATCTGAATGTTGTGTGCTTTGTATTGTTTGTGCTGTAAGGAGGGAATAACTTTCTGCTGTGGTGGAAGATGATCTGGATGCTTCCTATACTGAGGTTGTTCTTGGCTAGTTGAGCAGCTGGCTACAAATCACAGCAATACTGCACTAGTAGGAGTCTTGAAGGTCAGGAAGTGGCAGCACAGCTACCAGAGAGGCAGTGTCTGTCTCCTGTTGAACTTCTCTACCCTGTGCACTCCCTAAGAAAATGAGATTAAATATAGCAGTGCGAGAGAATTTCGTAGGTGGCTAAAGGAAAAAACAGGTCCCACAGTAGGGAGGCATCATTAATGAGGCATCATCAGGAAGGTGCACAAAGGCAGAATGGGCTGCCAGAACAGAGCAAAGCCTGGTGTTGATGCTGCTGCTGACTGGGCAGCTGCCTCTGTAACACTAAAGGAAGTCTGTAAGAAATCAGTGGGTGTCTGGGACTGTACTTGTTCCTGACACCAAAACCTGAGGAAAGAGGGCAGGAAATATTTGGGGATATGGAGAGAGGCAAACCCATTTTGCACAGAAACAGAATGTTTGAAGAGTGAGTGTGAAATGAGTGTTTTCAGGTATGGACATGCAGCATGAGGAGGCATAGATTCATACAGCACTCTATAGTTTTGGGTTTTCTTCAAAATAAAACAATAGACAGCTGTGTCCTGGGTAGCTGTTAAGAAGATAGGAAAATGGTGCCGTAAGGACTAAAAAATAAGCAAATCCAAAGTGTGGATTCTGGCTGTGCACACTGAACTCCCAGTAATCCATTAATAAAATACAGCCTAGGTTGGCAACCTCATTTATGGGACAGGGATGACTGTACTGTTATAGTCAACTTCAAATGCAACTTGGCTGATTGTAGTGAAAGGACTAGGAAAACTGGGAAAAAAATAATTGTATTCTCTGTAAGACTTGTGTCACACTCAAAGACAAATATTTCAGTTTTTACTTAATATATGGATTCCTTTCCTCCTGTAGTTGTTCTTGTATAAAGCTGCTACAGCTCTTCCTATTTATCAGTGTAGAAGTCTAACCCTGCAAACTTACTAGAGAATAATTTACGAGCTTTCCCTTTCAACAAAACCATAAAATTCCATGTGCATGAAGGAGCTTGTGTGTTTTACAGAATCAGAGCCAGTAACTTCTCTCTTGCAAAGTCTTCGGCACTGCCACCATCTGTCTTCCTTGGACATTTCCATTGAGGGGCATGGCTTATTCACAGTAAGCTTCAGCACAGTTCAGCTGGAGCTGCTCTGGTTTTGATCCACTATGCAAACAGAAATGTCAGTGTACTTCCCTAAAAGTTAACTTTGATTTATGATTTCTTTTTAATCTGTGCTAATTTTGGGACTATTTGGCAGTAATGCATAGCTTGAAAAAGAGCATTATTGACTCAAATGTTGTTGCCAGGTTTCTGTGGTTTACTTTTGCCCATACTGAGCATTAAGCAATTAATCTCAAGGTTTTAAGCATGGCAAAACAAAACAACCTCTCAGATGTGGCTTTCTCTCAGTTTGAGACAACTTTCATTGGCAATAAAGATTTAGAAAGAAAGAACACAATCTCCATAAATAATGACTATATGACAAAATGCTTCTGTAAGTAGAGACTAAACTTAGAATTTTCAAGATTTTTACCTGCTTTCTTAGTATTCTGAAGCCCAGGTAAACACTCTGATAGATCTAATGAAAAATCTTTTTTGAATTGTCTACAGTTCTTACATGTACGTTTTTATAACATCTTCCTGAAAACTATATGGGCTTTTTTTTTTCTTTGAAAATATTTTTCTCCATTTGAGAAGGTTTGATAGACATGCCTCAGGTGAAAGATTGTCTTTGAAATTGGTGCCAGGTATTGTACATATTAAGTAAATCGTGTACAGCAAATGTTGAATGAGCAGTGGGTACCCAGCATATGGCTATCCACACTTAGTCAAAGTGACACTTCCTTTAGTGGGAGAAGAAGCCACACAGCACCTACAATGGTGGGTATATTTGGTAAGCCATATCATGGTGCATAGCTAAAGCACTGTATTGATTGGGTTTTTTATGTTACAAAATAGGAGAAATTCGCTGGAAAACAATAAAGACCACAAGAATTTTTTGTTTTCTTGCTCTGTATCATCTTTATATGTTGCATTTTTTAATTATGTAAGTCAGAATAAACCCAGCTACAAAACAATGTTCAAAGCATTGGATGGCACAGGACAGTAACTACTTGTGTGTTTGGACCAGGCATGAACTTGGCAGCGCTGCTGCATGACTTGCATAGCTTGTTTAAAACCAGGCTAAAATGTGGAACTCAATAGATCCCAAGTTCACTAACAAACTGTACTCAGTGGTAAGCTCTGATACTGAGGACACAAGTGTGCATGCATGCTGAGGAGTGAGTGAAAAGCTTTTTAAAGTACTCCTCCTGACAAGCCTCTGAATCGCTCACTACTGGCTGGAGTGAGCAGTTGGACTGGAGCCTGGCTGTCTGTGAATGCTCAGCACATAGCACTTCTCACCTAGGAGATGTAAACCAAGGGTTGAGGATCTCTCAGCTGCAGCATTTACACTTCCTCACCTGCTTTTTGGTATGAAATCCCAGAACTCTGCCTGAGACCATGCTGAAGCATGAAGGGTGAATCCTGCAAGTCTTCATGAGGCAAATTGTACGAGCCTCAGTGGGTCAAGATGGTGAAGAGCATGTAGAAGCCTACAGATGGCCAATGTAGAAGTCAATGATCAGTGCAAAATGCCAAGGCTGCTGGCCAAGACAACAGCTCTGGAAAAGCATTTCTCTTTGGTGTCATTTTTTTGCTGAGACCCAGGATAAACCATGTGTTTATAGGGGACAAAATATTTTCTAAAGGGTATTTGAAGCACCAAATTACTTGGAGCAAAAAAAGTATTTTGATGATACAAGTTGATTTTAAAATGTAGCTGTGTGCTGAGCATAACTACAAAACAAACAACAAAACAAATAACAACAAAAAAGTTGTATTATTTCTCCTTCCCATCTGTCTAGATGTTCTAGTTCTGACTTCATGAGGGATTGGAAAGCTTAAATGTTTTCTGGGTTGGGTTTTTCTTCTGAGAAATGAGTGAGAGTTAAGGAAAAATGTTTGAACAACACACTACTGTTACTGGAAAGTTTCTTAATAATTATGGTTCAGAGAAAGCTTAGCAGGTTATCAGCAGTGTAAAAGGAAGCCAGGTAAAAATGGCTTTTGCAGAGAAGGTAACAAATTATTTCCGATTTCCTGAACTGTTCGAGTTCTAGTATGAACAAATCAAAGAGACTGAGAGAGGAAATGTAACCATTTGCCAAATACTTTCAGTATTTCTAACAGATGTGCAGAAGGAATATAATCCCTGCTACAGCTTTTCCAAGCTTCTTTAGAATGCAAAGTAAAGGACCTAAACTAAGCAAGTTTTGCAGGATTGTAACATCTTACTTTCCTTTGATAGCTTCAGAGATGTTGGCTACTTGCAACCAATTTAGACAGAAGAGTTTTTAAAGATAACAAAGTTCACCAAAGTTTTATGAGAGCCAGTGTACAAGCAGAGAAGAAAGCTCCCGTAGCTAGCTAGTGCTGGAGAAGGTGCCCATGGACATGTTGGGTGTTGCCCGTGCTGATCCTGATAAGATCTGAGACAAGCTGCAGGCTCTTCTCCAAATAAGCATGGTGTGACACAAGAAACATGGGGGGTAGGAGGAGCTAAGGATGTGGGTCTGAGGGTAAGAGTATGGCTTCTTTTTTTCTAACAGAACGGTTTTGTGCTGTTAATTTTCTAGCAGCTTTTCTTAACAGCTCACTGGTGTAACCTACCAGCACTGTAAGTGTCCTAATTAACATTTTGGAAGTTGTGAGGCTTCAGGACTGTCACTAAGGATAACTCCTATCTGGAGATGAGTATTCTCTCCAAACACCAAGGAACATGCTGACTCTGCTGAGTGAAGAACTGTTCTCTCCTCCTAACTGTCCTGCTACTATTTAACAAAGCAGAAATCCCACTTTTTTCCTCCTGTATGAAGCAAAAGCCCCCGCTTACTAACAGTCTGTCTGCACCACCACTTTCCTACTTAATACACATAACCCAAACAAAGCTCAGTTATGTTGTTCCCCAAAACCACTTTCCCTATCTTCGTGTTACCTATTATCATCATTCCATTAATTTTAAATGGTTGGTTTGTATAGTTATCTCTCATCTTTATGTCCTCTGGAATCCTATCTGTCCTACACTTGTAGGCCCATTTCCTGTTCCCCCTAGCCCTTGGAGTCCTTGATGTCTTTCCATGTACCTGTTTACAAGCTACTTTTTAGCCACTATAAGACTAAAGACTGAATCCAAAATTAACTAAATATAACTGTTCCACAGGGAAGCACCTTTACTGGTAAGGCCATCAAATTACAGGAAAAAATAGAGATGTAGAACATGAGTCGTGTACAGCCAAGAGCAATTAATATCCAAACAATGGCTAAACTAGCTGGGTAACAAAACAAGGTTCAATATAGCCAGGAAAAAACAACAATGCAGCAAACTGCTTAACTAAGTATTGCCATTCAGGCACCCTTGTCTTGCCTCCTACCCAGGTAACTTAGGCATAGTCTGGGCTTTTGCCTGCTGCCCAAAAGCCATTATTATCATGGGAGCTCCCACAAGGAAAAAGGCTAGCACTGTGGATGTTGTATTAGCAAACCTATCATGATTGTGGGTACCCACTACAGGTGGGACAGGAAGGAAGTGCTTCAGGAGTGGGAAGAAACTCTTGACATTTTCCAAAAGACTAGGCTGTTCCTTTCCCACAGCCCTGATGCTCTGTGTACCCTCATGATGAGACACAACAGGCTCAAGGGCTGGAAGGAGGAGTTAAGGTAGTCAATAAATGAGTTTCCATATGAGGAATCTGTCTGGTTACAAATATATCACTAATGTACATTGGCAGGGACTTATGGAGACCATCTTTTTACCAACACTGTGTCAAATCAGCCACACCTTTGTCTACACAGGTCTTTAAAATCTCTCCAGCCATTTTAAAGCAATATGGAAATGACAGCTTAAGTGACAGCCCTTCAGTGACTTTGGTGAGTTGTAGGGGAGAAACTGTGGAAGGCAAATCATCAGAAAATAGACTGTAGAATAGGTGCTAGGCAAGGGCGATAAGCTGCAAGATACTATGAATTTCATAGTTAAAGTATTATCTTGGGATAGGACAGCTTGAATTAGCTAACATTTAATTTTAAATGTAGGCATTCATTTGTGTATTGCTGAGGTTAGGATAAGATTTAGAAGATAAAAATCTGTACAATCCATTTGCTTTTCTGTTTTTCTTAGCCTGCAGAGATAGAAGGAGGGCTGGGGTTGGACAGAATATACAGTTTGTATTCATCTTGCTGAGTGTGGAGGTCACTCATATATTTTTAACTCATTAACATCAGGGTAATAAGATTGTACACACAAAAAAAAGAAAAAAGGAGCACAGAAGCTTGCAGGCTCATTTCCTACATAATTTTGCATGGACCTAGCAAGTACAAGGCCTAGCTTGTTCACAATCAAATAGCTTATCTATTCTTGCAGGCTCTTCCTTGACTTTCATTTCATTTCATTCCTCTTCAAAATACTTTCTGGCCTTTTTCTTAAAACCGAAAATCTTTTTCTTCCTCTTCCTGAACATCCATAGAAAAGTGATCTTCAAGAGTTTAGGTAAAACTGCCAGGCTCCTCTTGCTTTCAGTGCCTGCCCTGGTCCAATGTTAGCTTCACTAAGAATGTCCATCTTTGCCTCTTGACTTACGGAAACA
The DNA here is from genome assembly GCF_020740795.1 of Apus apus. Classification (NCBI taxonomy): domain Eukaryota; kingdom Metazoa; phylum Chordata; class Aves; order Apodiformes; family Apodidae; genus Apus; species Apus apus. The sequence goes on along the minus strand of NC_067287.1, from coordinate 30,168,010 downwards.
CTTTCTAGTCTGAAAAACTTTGAACAGACCCAATCAGTGCTAGGAATTATAAGCAGTCTGGGCATAATCAGCAAGTGTAAACCCATACCACTGTCATATCACTAAGATACTGGGGCAGGGCTGTCCTGGTGGCGTTTATGAGCTATTGAAAGCTAATAGCTTGGCTAATCTTGGATGGATTTCTTTCTTTTTGTCTTTGGAACAGCACAGGATTACTTCCTGATGGATTCCTCTCATCCTGTCATTCACACAGGAGATTATATGTATGAAAAATGAGACACAGGAAAAAAAGGTTGTCGTAATTTCTGCTAGAATTGACAGAGCTTTCCACAAAAATGTTAAAAATAAAATAAAAAAATCCTAACCCACCCAAATTCATCCATGCCCTAGGCATGGAATATTTAAGCCCAAACAGTTGAAATCTCCTTGTATTTACAGTTGCTTATAATTTCACATCTTGTGAAAAAGAAGTGATGAGCAAGTGTATTAATATGTATTAATGTTACAAGTTTTGCCTTTAACCAGTTCAGATTATGCTTTTTCTGTTGTCTTCACTTACCTATTATGAGACTGGTTAAGTGAAAAAGACAAATTAGATTTGATTCTTGGAAAGTTTAAATCTTAACATCTGAAGTGCAGGATGCTTTTGAAGAGTGGTTAGCACATATTGGAAAACACTATAAAACACTGCATCTGTTTCTCTGTAAGTTCATATTAAATGTGATTTATGTAATAAAATAGTAATAATAAGGTTTTCTTTTAAGTGTTATGCTTGAACTCAGTCTCAGAATTTAAAGCCCAGACAGGTTCCTTCATTCTGGTTTATCATCAGTAATAAAATGTATGTAGGTCAAACTAGATTTTTGTTGACAATTGTGTAACCTTACAGAGTTGCTGCTGGTTGAAAACAAGCAATTATCTTCCCAGTCTCCATGTTTTTTGTGTTCTTAATGAAGAACAAGGAAAAAGCCAAGTCTTCAGCATATTCTTGGCTGGACTTGCAGAGCTGACAAGATAAAAATAGCAAAAGTATTGCATTAGTAAAAGAAGCTGTTAATCTGCCCGGATACACAATTCATCAAGTGCATGAGCTGAACACAAAGATGAGAGAAAGTATGATGGAGTATGAGATAATAGCAACATCACACTGCAGACTGATTGGTGGTGCTGGAAATGCCTGCACCAAATGGTAGAAAGGTAGTGGAGATGGTGAACAACTAGGCATTAGTAAGGTATAAGGTTTAGATGTGATAGCACAGAGGCAAAGACCAGGAACTCAACTCAAAGTAATGTACTGGCTATATTTTTCTCTGTAGGTACATCAATAAACAAATAGGGTTTTTTTCTAATAAACTCTCCAAAGGTAACCCTACTGGTCTCTGTAACTACACTGTGCATAGTAACAGCAAGACTTGACAGGATCTATGTGCCTTGTGTAGCTTTTAAACCTTCAGTTATGATCTGTGTTACTCAAAGAACACGGCTTCCTATGCAGCCTGTCTAATTAAAGAGATTACAAAAACTCTAACCCTTATTGTTTAGGAAGTAAACTTCCATCTGCAGAAATGAAAACAGGATGTAAACTAGCACACATTCTGCAGCAAAATGTGCTTACAGTAAAAATCCCCTGTGGGACTGTACAAAGCTTTGGGCTAGAGGGAAGCTTGATAGATGGAGCAGTTAGTTTCCCTTCCTCTTGCTAGTTTCTCTGTAGGAGGGCAAAGCTTTGAGCTCGGATGCAGTGGGGAGGAAAGGACATATGGAAGAGATGTTTATTGTAAGAACTGAGTGTAGCTACATTTGTTAATCTCTAGCAGTACACTGTCTCTGTGTGCTGTGTTCAAATATTTATTAACATTACGACTGAGCCACAAATGCTCACTTTAAGATGGGTGATAGGAAATTAGAGGCTGGAGTTAAAAAGCTTTCAATGAACACATTTTAGGAAAATAAATAAAGGATAGTGGAGAATGAAGATAAAATTAGGCCAGTACAAAAGAGAATACAGAAATCTCGGCACACAAGCAACACTCCAGGGATATCATGCAGAGCAGGAAATTACATTAAAGTTCTCAGGGCTCTCTGTTCCAGTGAACTAATGGAAATGGACATGGGAGAAGCATTTTACCTTATTGACCTAACAGTGTTTAGAGCCTTGCTACTACTTCAGCTAGTGGTGATCTAGTGACATGAAACTTGCAGATGTAGTAACATAGTTATGGTTCAGAGAGAAAATGGACTTTCTGTAACAGAAAGATAATTAAGTTCTTATAGGGTAGCAGCTGATGGTAAAGGACAGAGGGCAAAACACAAGATTAAGTTAAGGAGAGAGCAAACTGACAAGTGTCTTGATGAAGGGAAAGGCAGTACTCTAGCTTGACAGTAGAGAATCTAAATTAGTAAATACACCAGTGAAAGGAAGCTAAAGCTTTAATCAGACCCTGAAACAGCTAGAAGAAATGGAGAAGTCGGAAGGCAAGTGCCGGCATGTGTAAAATCTTGAATCGTTCCCTCATTTTCCACCCTCTTCAGTCAGATTGCTTTTCTTCTGGTTTTGCTTGCCCTGTTTCCCCTTTCCAGGGAAATTCCTCTGTGGTCACAAATGGTTAGCCATGTTTCTTTAGCATCAGTTCTCTCATGATCTAATCTTCTTGTTATTGCACAGCTGAGAAACATTAACATGGTGGGATTTCAAACATGTTTTTTAAAAAAAAAAACAAAACACCAATGCACATGCAGACTATCCTATCTCCCATGAATTATTCTTGGCTCTAACCAAAATATCCAGCACTAGATAGTGGCCTGATCTGAACACTGATGTGTTCAATTTGCTTTTGATGTGGTCTCAGTGCAAGTGACAGTAAAACCATCTCCTCTGCCTTGATGCCTTTTTATATCACTAGCATCTAGACCAGGTAGCCAAGATCAGACTCCTCTTTGTCTAATCACTGTTCCCTACACAAAGAAAGACTGTAAAACCTTCACAATACTGATATTAAGACAATCAACCCTTAAATAACAGTCTGTTGGGGAGTAGGCTGCTAGTCAAAAATCTGCAATAAGTGAAAGCAAGTCTTTGTTCACAGATAGGCCAAACTGTGGTTTCAGCGCTCAATAAAATTACAATATTTTACAAATAGCTGCCTGCCAAATGAATCACAGTAATAGTCTACATGGACACTCTTTATCTGTCCTCGTAGTGAGGTAATACAGCCGAGATGGAGCTTGCATGAAAAAATATATTGTGTCTTTGGAAGCAATCTGTTTCTATGCAGAAACACTGATAGTATCAAGGAAGCTGAGCAAAAAACAAATCATGTTTTTGCTTCTTCAATTTAAAACCTAAAAGAGAGCAGAAAGTCTTAGAGTGCCAGGGGAATAAATTCTGGTGATCTTTAACTTAAACATGAGACAGTTATTGTGGCAGCAGCCCCAAGAGCGAGTTCTGAAGTTTCTGGAGATATGGTATGAATTTTAGGACCAGAAAATGTTTACAGTGAAAACTGAAAGTCATCTTTTAAGCTAAAAACTTGAAACTGGGTGAAGTTCATTTCACTGCTTCTCTCTCTGGTGAACAAAGAACATATATCATTTTACACTCCATGTGACGAATTTGGGCCTTTAAAGCAATGGAGCATGCAAGGGACTGAGTAGTGAAAATCCAGTACTTATAGCTGGGGAACAGGTCACCTATAACTTGAGTCCATAGCCTTTGAAGACTTCCATGTATGTTTATTTCAAGCACATAAATTCTCTCTTTTATTTCACTGGAGTACCTCATATGTAAAGGTAAGCAAGTCTGTGTGTGCAAGTTGAATGCCTTATGCTGATCCTGCAGGGACTGACTGCTTCCATTGGAGAGCAGAAATTCTTACAAGCCTGTATTATTGCATTTAATCCTCTGTGTGTATGTGCATTAAGTAACAGTGTGGCATCCCTGTCAGCATTCCAAAGCACTAAGCCATTTCTGAGAAAAGTTAATTGCAGAAATGTGTAGAAACGAGCTGCTGATCTACAGATTAAAAGATTTAATAAACTGGAATTTTCACAATCACATTGCAATAAATTTAGTGGGCCTTCAGTAACAGCAGATTGATCTTTGTCTAGTGTGAAGCCGAACTGTAGCATATCTTATCAGTATCATGACCTATTATCAGCAGTATTTCTTGTTAGAGTTGCAGTGAAAAAGGTGAATAAACTTTAGTAACTAGGCCTTTACTTGAAATGTAAACATATGATTTAACAGATTGCTGGAGCAGATTATATATGAAAATGAAATTGAATTGTATTACTTCCTTAGAACATTACCTGAGGTTTACAAATTCTGTATGAAGAAAAAGAAATTCCCTAGAATTCCACTGTCAGCAGTTTAAAATGCATTCATCATTAATTGTATGTAACAAAAGTACAAACACCTAGCCTCAGTTGGAACAGACCTACAAGATAGGTTCTTGATTGTATTGACAGGTATCTGACATTGTTTTTAAAACGGATTTCTGAGCCCATTTCCCTGGTGGGCTATTATAAAAGTAAGGGCAATTATTATATCAAAGTTATAGAGCATTCTTCATCCTCTAGATGTTAAAGAATTTTAGCAAAATAAATTTAAAAGTACTTTGTAGTTTTTTGGTTACAAAGAACTTAAGAAAACAAGATCTTGTGTCCTGTTTTGTCATTTAGTCATGTCTAGTGCCAATAGCCATTACCATTCCTTCAACCTTTCTGTCCATATTCCCAGCTGTGCTAATCAATAATTCAACCCTTAATGGAGATAATTAAACATATCTTAATTCTTGAAACCAGTCTGTCCATTGGAACTGGCATTGATAACCAGACCTTGCTTTTCCTTATCTGGTTTGTTTTCTTTATTTATCCATCATATACAGATAACTTTGGCGTGTTTTTTAAGTAGTGATACTTCATGGATAAGAGTTGAAAGGCAAAAGTAATTTTAAAAGTAAGGGAGAAAAATTTAATTTGAAGAACTGAATTTTCAAACTTAAATAGTGCTAGATTGGAGGGTTTGTTTGGGGTTTGCATGCTGCTGTTGTTGTTGTAAGTATTAAAATGACTCATAAAGTTTGGTTTGTTTTTCTGTTTCACAGGTAATATTTTACTAAGAAAATTGCCAAGCTTGCAAAAGCATAATGCCCAACTGTATTTAGAATTGCTTGCATCTGTACAACAAAGTGGAAAAGTCAAAGGAGATAGTTTTTAAATTAACTACCTAGGCCATGTGATCTAGAAAAACATTCGAAGAATGGAAAGTATGTTTAATCCAGTAATGACTTGCTTGATCTCTTATTACCAAAGCAACATAATCAGTGTTGATTTCTCATGAGTTTAACTTTATTCTCAAGAACCTAGAAAAATTGTCCCCTCACACTTCTAAAGCAAAAATTTAATACTGATATTTACCAGAGTGCAGTGAAGCCCAGGTGTCCAGTGCTTACTGTATTCTAGCAGAAACAAAATGACTTAGCCCAACATGTTGCTTTCCAGCTGTTTCATTTAAAGACAAGTTTGATTTAACTGTGGCTGTAACTGCTGTGACAGAAAGCTCTGATGTTTACAATAGATTTCTACAATCTAGTTATTCTCAAGTGTCAAATCTTCCTACCACCTTGATGTTCCCATTCGCCCCTTCCCCAAATCAGTTGCAACCTCTGGAAAAAGCCAAAAAGACATATGCACAAAGGACTGGCATCTCCAGCCTGTGGTCCATGTCCATGCAAGTGAGCATAATTCAGCTCTTCTCAAGCTAGAGTGAACTTGGAAGGGAGCAATTGTACAGGCACACACTTTTCCACATCCTGTACCATGCTTCTGACTAGTCCTGTCGAGGCTTGGGGTTTCTTGGTTTGGGGTGGGGGGGTTTTGTCATATGAGAAACTTGCAGCCAGCACTCAGCCTTGCAGTCAGGGGTGGAGTTGCCACTGGTACTGCAGTGTGTCCTGCAGGGAATGGATAACCATGGTTAGACAGCATTTGAACACCCTATTCATCTCATTAACACAGTAAAAAATTGGGGAGGGGGAGGAAGATTTCCTTTGTACTCTTTATCCAGCCTGTTTCAGAAGTTACTGTGTATTGCTAGTGGCTGTAGTGTTGGTGCCTTCTACATCATAACTTACTCTGACAGGGAGGAGATCTCATTCTTAGTTATTCTGTGGTGGAGTGATTTTGGTGTTCGGCTTTTTTTTCTTGTTTGGTTTTTTTTCTTCCCTTAATGCTGCTCGCTTGGTCTCAGCTTTTTATTTATGGCCTGTAATGAGCTGTATGTTTTCAGTAGCTTTATATGGACCTGTAGTTAGCTTGGACTCTTTTAGCATCATAAAGTATTCCATCCTTTGCTGTCCTACTAGTTTCTCCTCAATGAGTTCATATATATGTCACTTGATAATTATAGATAATAAATATTGTGTAAAGCTGGCAATATAGCTGCTCACAGTTTCTTCTAGATTCTTCACTGAAAATATATTTCTTCTTTGTAGTTTTGGGTTTCTGGTTTGGAGGTTTTGAGTTGTTTGTTTGTTTGTTTTACTTTAATGACCCTGCTAATCTGTTGTTTTTAAATCCAGATGATGCCCTCACATGTGACAACCATTAAATGTTAGTGATGCCATTTGTGTTCTGATTTTAATTCCTTTCAGTTCAACATCACTAAGAGCTTGTAGTTGAAATATCTTTAGAGCTGTAGCTTGATCCACCTCACAGGTGCCGTGGTTAATGGTGCCCAGTTGTATGTAGAGTACCTGTCTTCAACCCCTCATTTGGGGAAACTGGTTTGAATGGTAAAGCTTCCTGAATAGAAGGAAATAAAATTAATGTGTGCATGTTTGTGTGTTGCTATCACTTGCTTGTTTGTTGTCTTATAAATGTATACATAGGCTATATTAGATCACTTTTTTTGTTGAAACCTACTATATAAAATCCTCAGTTAACGATGGTCATGAGCTGCAGATCATAAATCCATAGCTAATATTAACACATGTCATAGTTGAAATGGTACTTAGATTTTTGTTTAGACCCTTCTGAAATAAGTCAATGCTAATAGCAATTTTCTGCTTTTTTCTGCTGCCACTCCCCAAAGCATTTACAATACTTGCTTACCTTGGGGCTTGGGAGGGAAGCAGTCTTTCCAGCTTAGCTGCTGTGTTAGCCTTTAATCAGTTGTCAGGAGGAGACAAAATTAAAACTTTTTTTTCCCCCTGGATTGATGACTTCCTGGCTTTCCTTCATTCTTTGTTTCTTCTCAAACCTGTGCTTTTGGCTCCACTGAGTACCAAAGGTACATGGGGTTTCAGAGGCCCATGCAGCAAAGACTGTTTTTCAACTTAGCAGCTAAAGAGAACAGCAAAGTCTAATCAGGAACCTGGCTGTTGGACTGCTTTTATCAAAATGTTTCTAGTCTGTTCATGGCGGAGAAAGTCTTAAGCATGTAAACTGATCAATACATTTAAATTGATGGATTCGCTTTCTTTGAAGCTTTTCCCAAAACTGCCTTTCCCAAAAGCACAGGATAACTTTGGAAACTGCAGACATGCTCCCTTCAAGCTTGCTAGCTCCATCCAGCCTGCAGCAGAGCTAGTAGCTGTGCTGCTTCTGTCTCCTGTCTGTTTTGGACATGCTAGAAGGAGATCGGGAGTCTAAAGAAGCGACATCTCAATAGAATTGTCAGCAAAAAAATTCTGCACTGCCACAGGGCTTTTCCGCTACCTCTGAAACTGCCTCTTTGTGAGCATGACACAATTTTAGTTCCAGCTGTCTCTTAGTAGTGTGACAGATAGGACCTTCCTATTGACAGGCACTTAGGCTTAATATAAGAAAGGACATATCCCATAAAACAAAAATTGCAGTCATAAACTGGGGGGGGGGTTTCGTAAGTGAAGTGAAGAAAACGTCTTTTCCACTGGAAGATATTTGCAGTTTTACCAGGAATCACTGCTTTCTTCCAGAGTATCCATAACTGAAACGCATTGCCTACACCCTCCTCTCTCTCCCCTACATCGGGTCATAACCAAAATGCAATGAGTAGCAGCTACTAATTCCAGTCCTAGAGAGCCATGTTTGCCCTGCCTTCAGTTCTGGTTCTGGCCTCATGACCTTTGCACTCTTATTCCAGAATATAATGTAAATATAACTCCTCAAATCATCACACTGCCTCATGTTGAACAGGAGGCTTTTCCTGATTTAGAGTCATTGATGGCTTTATCCTGAATCTCTCTTTAATAGACTGGCCTCTTTTCCCAACTCAGAAGTTGGAAATGTTGTCAAGAGTATATTCTTGCAGAGTAGAACAAGATTAGGTAAGATACAATGCCACTAAAATGGCCTCTGTAAACTTCTTATGAACATATACAGTTTGCAGTGACTGTGTTTTATTTCAGCTCATGGAAGAGCCTGCAAACAAATATGTAATGCTTAGACTGTATATATATATGGCTGTCAATTTTAAGGATGGAAGACACCCTAGAAAGTTCTTAAACTTCACAAACATTTTAACTAGGCTTCACAAACTACTTTCCCTTTGGCCTCAGGCCCAATGTAGCCATATTATGATCTCTTGGCATGAAACCATTTCTCTGATGGTGTCATTCTTCTGTGAGCAACTTGCACTTTACCAAAAACTTTAAGCACAAAAGAATGGGTGACCTTCAAACAAATAATTTGTTATTACCTGGGAACCTGGCTGGAAACCAAACTGGAAGCGTGTGGAGCTAGGCATTGTACCACGAGCACTGTCACTTCCTTTTATCTTGCACCTCATGTTGTCCTTAGGCCCTCTCTGGTCAGTGTCACCGCAGTGAAGTACCTCCCGCTTACTCTTTATGAGAACAAAGGACTTCATATCTTAGTTGCAAACTACATTTCTTCATACAGGCTTTCAAAGTGACAGTTAAGCAGCTCAAACCAAAGAGCTGCTGGATGAGAGGAGGTGGATCTGGCATCCTCCCCTCCTTGTGAGTCTGCTGAAGCCCCAGATTTCAGTGTGGTGCTGTTGCTGCTGGACATCACAACTCTTCTTTGACTCCACTGTATGCAGTTCTGTGTTCCCTTCCTTCCATCCTAATTAGCCAAACTCAGATGCAACACTGTTTAGTAAAGCAGCTCCAGGTATAGGCTCTGTGGGGATGACTGTGTTCCTAATTAAGGTGATTAATATGGGTCCCTGTTAGTCACCTTAGTGGGAGGTAGTTCTAACAGCTTAGGATCTTGCTGTACCTCAGTACTGCTGCTGGTGTGTGTCCCAGTGGAAAAAAACAGGGAACACTCACAATTTTGGGATCCTTCAACACTGGGCTTCCTGGTTGTGAAATGCAGAGGTATTGCAAAAGGTGCACTTGCTAATAAGTATATTAACTATCAAATGCATACCCTGCAGCATGACGTTCTTTCCAGTAAAGCGGGTGGTAACAAAACCAGATTGCACTGGATAAGGAGTGTTCAATGGCCCAAAGTGGCTTTTGGCAGGAAGAACACCACAAACAGGAACACGCCCCCTCTTGCAAAAAATAAAAATAAAAATCAGAGAAAGACATTAAATTGTTAATCACCACATATAATCAGACCTTTGAACTTGATTCCAAGAAAAGGTTCCTCAAGCCACTAGTTTGTATGTCAAAAGCAGACACAGGCATTGGTTTAATAATGGCACAGACGAAGCTTCATCGTGCTGTCTGCTGCTGGTTCTCCCATTTTGCTTACCCTATGCCTACTTACTTAATCTACAAAATCGAAGAGGTTTTGTTTTATTTTCATTGATAACCAAAGACCCTTATGATTTTTAAATACATTCTGCAAAGCTGATGATAATCCTCTGTTCTTTAAGAAAGAATTCCATGGTAGTAAGAGGCATTATGGTTAAAGTAGAGTGAATACTTGTGCTGAGCTCAGTTTGATACTGTTTTTATTAAATAATGCCTGTCAAATGTGGGTCCCAGAATTCCTATTCTGAGTATAAAATCAGTAAATTATGAACAGGAGGCCATTTTTTTTAGTGAGTACTTAGCATGCATAAATAAACTCAGAAGTACTTGTGTGTACCTCACAGAAGTCCTATCTAAAAACTGAGACCATATGTAAAAGCTGAAGAATATGAAACCAAATACATCTAAATACTTACTGTTATGAACATACTACTGCTGCCTGCCACCAGGAGTGAGGAAAGGGGAGGTTGGAACACGAGTCCCTTAAAAATTGCTCAAACTCCAGGGTGGAAAAACAAAACCAAAAAACGCCCCCAACTTGTGTACAAGGTAGTATTTCACAGAGGAGAACAGTTCTAGTAGATAACACAGAATGGCAGAGCAAGAGGGATAGAGAGAAGAGGCAGAGAGGTCCATGGCCTTCTGAACAACAGAGATCATGATGTAGAAGACTACATGGGCAGACAGCCCCTCCCATGTGAGCTATTATCAATAAAAGAGCTGCCAGGATGGGTCTGTGTGTGTGCACAGCATTTGTAATACTCTGGTCCTTTTAACTCCACTGTGTTTGAGCAGTGACCTAGTGGATGCCCAGCAGTGCAGACTGCTGGATCCCCACGTATCCAGAGCAAGATAAGTTTAGTACTAGGGCAACTTTCTTCTGACCAGCACAGTAAGAGAGATCAGATGTACATCTGTGTGCTACAAACGTGCTGTGCAGCATGTTGTGATACATCCAGTACATATCGCATCTCCAGCAGGCAGCTGACTTGTGTGTGCCCAGAAAACCCATCAGGCTTTCTGCAACCTCCACCCAAAAGGCTCAATCATGGAGGACACAGTTTGGCCGGGCTGGAGCAAGTACACAACCTAGTTAAGTATAATCAAAGAATGGTTTGGGTTGGAAGAGAACTTAAAGATCATGTGGATCCAACCCCTCTGCATAGGCAGTGACACCTCCCACTAGACCTGGCTGCTCAAAGCCCCATCCAACCTGGCCTTGAGCGCATCCAGGGATGAAGCATCCACAGCTTCCCTGGGCAACCTGTGCCAGTGGCTCACCACCCTCATAATGATTAATTTCTTCCTAATGTCTAATCATAGAATCACGGAATGCCAGGTTGGAAGGGACCTCAAGGATCATCTGTTCCAACCATTCTTGGTACTACTATAGGTTGTATGACGTGGCTCAGGACCCTGTCAAGCAGAGACTTAAAACTGTCCGATGTGGGGGAATCTACCACTTCCCTTGGGAGTCTATTCCAGTGTTTGATTGTCCTCATGGTGAAAAATTTACCTCCTGTGTCCAATCAGAATCTCCCCAGGAGCAACTTGTGCCCACTACCCCTTGTCTTTTCCATGTGACTCCTTGTAAATAGGGAGTCTCCATCTTCTTTGCAGCCACCCTTTAAGTCTAGTCTAAGTGCTTCTAGCCAAAATGTTTGGTAAGGCCAAAAAAAAATTGAATGTAAAGTAACACCTGCTTCTTTACAAAGAAAGCTCACAAAAGAAGAGGGAGGAATGATGGAGGGAACACTTTGGCTTTTTAAGTACAAATATCTGTCACCAGCTTAGCCATCCCTGTAGCAAACATAGAGCTCACAGTAACTGCTGGGGAAAAGAAGGCATGTATTACCATAATCAAGTATCATGATGCTGCTTAAGCTAATGAAAGCTGAATAGCTCAAACTGCATCTGAAATTTAAATGCCATCATAGCTATATTTAAGATCTTGTCCCAGATCATATAATCATGATTAACCAACTACTACTGGCAATCCAAAACAGTAACTTGCATAGAAAAGCCATTCAACTTTTTTTGTTGTTGTTCCATGCATGCCAAATACGTTCTGTCTCCTACAGTCAAATATGCTGTGGCTTTGAGGGGGGAGAGGGTGTTGTATGTGTATTTTGATGTTTAGGAGGTTTTCCTAACAAAGTGTAAGATCAAGCTCTAGAGACTAATCTCCTGTCATTTTCACCATTCTAAAACTCAGACAACTTACTAGTGTGTTTTAAAGTTATTTTTCTTTATTTTTTCCTGTTTGGTGAAAAAAATGTAGCATGTGTCCTTCCTCTCCTTACATATGGGATCCTTTTCGAGCAATTAATTGCAGGTCTGTCTCAGCCATCACTCTCCTTGCTTCCAAGGAGCTCCTTGCACAGCAGCTGTTTTTCTTCCTAAGCATTTTAGAACGTGTTTGTATCTTAAGTCTGGTTTATGTTGTATTTCAGAAAAAGGGTTGTATTCAAGGGAGATTTTTAAAAGTTCAAAATCGGGCCACTGCTGCTGTTTCTTAGAAAAGAGGCAACTGTGGCATTTCTTTGCTATAATCCACCCTCGTTACATAGTGTCTCCCTAATCACTTTGGTCATTGTAGGTGTAGGTGAACAGCAGATGTGCCTCTTTTTATTTCCCCTGGCCTCACATCTCTTTTGTTGCTTTCTTATCAGCAAATACCTATTCATTAGTCCCATCTCATTGTTTTACATTTATCTGCATTAAAATGTGTGTCATTCATTACCTCAGGGGTTGTACATAAATTCAAGTCTCTTCCATCTAGCAGTTTCATTCCTTCTGGTTATTGTCTAACATATATATATATATATATTTATAGGAGATACTTGCATTTCTCTCTCAAGTATTTCTTAGTTTAAGCAATTTTTGGCAGTTAGGTTGTGTTGATGTCTCATGAGTTTGGCAGAATAATTGCAATCCAAATGTTCTTTTCTTTCCAAACCTGAGTGGCCTATAAATTGACAAATCCACTTTTTCTTCCTTTATTTTTTTTTGTTTGTTGTTGGGTTTTTTTGGTGGATGAAAGACCCTTTTCTAAAAAGTGCTTTGAGAGTTATTTAGATAGAAAGCTCATGTCTTTACAAGCCTGAGCTGTATCAGCCTTACCCTGTAATAAAAATCTAGGACCTAGAAGGCAGTTCTTATTTAAATGTCAACTTTTAGTGAGCTACTTGTTGTGGTTTTCTGTCCTAGGAGTCTATTTGAGAGAAAAATCTTTGAGCAGCCCTGCTAACTGCTCTGTAATAGTAAAGATTTTTTACTTCTCAGAGTAATAAAACAGTCTCTATGTAGGCATGTTCACAGTTTTTCACAGAACTTAAAAATCTTACCATACATAATATAAATAGTTGTTTATAACATAAGCTGTTCAGAGCAAAATGTTAAATTATATGGAGAATGAATAGGTGCAAAAATGACAGGTAAATCGGCTTACCTAAATTAAGTCTTGATAATTAGTGCTACTCGATAACCTTTGCCTACTAGATAAATAATAAGCCTCCCCACAACAGCGGCATCGGTTTTCTAGTATTTTTTATAACTAGGATAAACCAAATGCTGCTATTATTTGATTCTACAATCATACGATTACACAAATCCAAAGATCACTGATGTTCCTAGAAGGACATGGATAGGCAAGTCTCACACCAAGTGCTGAGACCTTCCTAGATGGAGGAACACCCTTTTCTATGTGCTAACAGAATCTGTTCTTTGGCCACCCACAGCTACTGTTCTTCCAGCCTTACACACTTCCCACTGGGTACATCACCTCCCACTGGCTCCAGCTACTCTGGCAGGTGTGGAGGTGGAGGTAGTTGTTTACTCCTGGTGTGAAGAAAGTGCTTCTTGATGCTTGACTGGTAGCAGCTTCTGATGAAAACAACTTAAAACTAGATTAGGAGCATCTGACAACAGACTTTAAAATGTGCCACAGAATAGCCTGACTTTGGTTGTTGCTTTTCAAGTAAGTGTGCAACTCTATCCCAGTTGAATGATTAAATATTTAGCACTCAAATATGGCTCCGTAATGGGGAGAGTTTTATTTGTTTCAGTTTCCTGTACAACTAATTCTAATCTACAGACTGGTTGCCCTGGTTTGGATAAAGTGTGTGTTTAACACAGCAAAAGGCATGTGTCTAAATTCAGCTTGCAATTTTGAAGCAGCTTACTAAGACAGGTATTTGACATATATTTCTTATCTTAAATATGCACAGCTGATTAAATAAAATTAATACTACAGACTTTAGTTAATGTGTAGATTTTCCAGCAGAAACACAAAGAATATTAGTATTGTCTTAACAAACTGATATTACTTCCTGTCAAAACTGACATAAAAGCAATGGAAAACAAGTTTTCTTAATTCATTGATTATTTGATGGTCTATTGTCTAAAGCAAGAAAAAAAAAAAAGACATAATTTACTACTAGCATAGTCTTATTTCTGTAGTGGAGAAATTACTTCACAATTACATAACCATGTTCTTTGCAGGCCTTGGTGTCTTTTGTTTGCAAATTGTCTCAAGGGAATCCTGAAAGCCCCTACCAGCAGTCAGAGAGGCAGGAATTTTACGTATCTTTCGTGACCAGCCTTTTCCCAAAACGGTCTTGTTTCATGGTCAATTCCCGGTAGCAGTCTTATTTGATAAACATCCTCCGAGTGTTTTGGACCTCCTTGTCCATACAAATGTTACCCCAGTTGTCTTCTGTGGCACTGTTGCTTAGGGAATGTTTTACATAAATTAGAGTAAAATCTCTAGTCTCTTTCTCCCCCTGTGAAGACTTGAGTCCAGTCATCTCCAGGATAGCCAGTAAGTATAACAGGATATTTCCTTTCTTTCTGTTATACTAGCTGAGCAGACAGTGTATTACCAGACAATGAAATGGTGAAAAATAATAAACTTGTACAGAATTGTTAAGAAAGTTTCAGATTTCAAAACAAAAATTTGAGTCTGCTCCAATCTCCATAACTCTACCAGGTGTAGGTGTAAGAGGGCAGAATTTCTTTATTAAACCAAGAGTTACAGGAAGTCAATTAGCTTTCCTGTCCCACAGACTGTTTATGAAACATCAGGGGGAGCAAAGAGAGAGAATTATTATTTCAGATTGTGAACAGAAGTAATAAAACTGGAAATTTAGAATTATATTTTTTGATTAAAATTTGTTGCTGGCATAAAATTCCTCCTAGGAAGTTGGTTCACAAGTGGGAACCATGATATCAGATGTAATAATGACATACTGGACCCTCTCTCTTATTAATTCAGAAGCTTTCAAGTTTTGCAACTGCTTCAGATAGGAGGGTTGGGTGTTAAAACCTGGTGAAGGTGGCATGAAAGCCTGTTGCTCACTAAATGCACTCAGCAGCTTGATAAATAGCTTCTAGCTAGACTAGCAGTGTGTATTGTTCACATTGTAAATTATGCAGTTTGATCAGTAAACACCTGCTGGAGGACTGGGAAAAAAAGAAGAGTAGACACATATGGAATAAGTGAAGAATAGAGCTGGGGCAGGCATGTCAAGCACTAACAGGTGAGGGAAACATGCTGTTAGTGTGATCATCACCAGTCTTTAATTGACACATCATAACTATTTCCCCACCATTCACATATTGAGTGTTAATGTCATGCACCTAGAAGAAGCTAAAAAAGAAACAATTCAATCACATCAATTCTTATTGAACTGTTTTAGGAGTTATGTTATATATTAAACAGACGAACAGTAATGTGGAAGTGGTAGAGCAGAAGGTAAGTTAGCTGTCGGAGTGGATTCACTAAACACCTGCATTTAAAAAAGGTTATAGTAAATTTATTATACTCTTATCAGGCAATGAATGTTACATAGGGTGCTTGGAAGTTTTTTTTTAAGACTAAGAAATGTGTTATGTAGTTGAATATTTAATTCACCAGTGATGGACCATCAGTTATGAAAACCAAGCAAGGGTTAAGGGTGCCACCTCAAGTTAGATAACAAACCTAGTGAGGGCAAGATCATGGCATCCCCAAACAACAATATTTGGAGTGAAATGGTTCAGGGGGCAGAAGAGGTAGTCTTCCCAAACCCATTTTTACAGAATGCTGCAGTTTTTTATTTTAGCCAAGATCTGATCTTGGAGAAACTGCAAATAAACTGAGTTAAGCAATTATATCAAATAAGACTGGCAGATTTATGTATGCATGTAAAATATCAAGTTGCATTATATGCTTCATGGAAAAATGCACCAGCCTGGGTCTTTAATTGCTTGACAAGAAAGGGTGTTTTGCATCACAGCAGGTTAAATCTTGAGAGTTCTGGAGCACCATCTGCATAATCTGTTTACAGTCTAGGCAGGTGATCATTGCTCCCAGATAAGCCTAAGGGAAATGAACATTTTGAAAGCATAAAGGGGTGCTCAGAGGCAAGGAGGGAGTTAACTGAGACCAAATGAATATTAAGAAATCCTTCTCAGCAGGGTGGAGTGAGGAGGCAGCCTGGAATCTTAACTCCCAAGAAGGGTGTTGGTAGTACAAAAAAAAGGAAGGATTCCCTAAACTCCCTGTATCCCTCAGGATATAAGCTATGCAGAAGGACTCAATCTCTGAACATCTGTGCTAAGAACACAACAACATATTTGCTAGATAGAAGGGAAATAGAAGAAACTAAGTCTTGCAATATGTAGTTTTGTATGGTTCCCTCTCATTTCTGTCCTCTGCAAGTGCTTTGGATATAATTCAGTTATCTATTTTTGGGTTTTGTATAAACAATGCTACTTGTTCTTAAGTAACCTGGATTTTAATGACCTCAAGACACCTAGCTAATATCAAGGTATTCTACTCTTTACAGGCATGGTAAACTTTAAACTGGGATCCTCAGCCATTTTTATAACATGCCCTCTCCACTCACCTCAGTACCACTTCAAGGTATCCAAAGGATAACAAAGTGTGCCTCCATTAAGGGGCATGGACAATCCAGGGCTGTGGGTCAAAGAAACATCTTTGAATTGGCAGGATTAGCCAGGAAGCTCCTTGATATACACTGTGATAGTTGGGCCTGCACAACTAGTAATACTTCATGTTTCCTATCACTAAATTTGGGCAACTCCGTGTGTCAACTGCTATGATATTCCACAATGTATAGGAACATGGGTTGTATTTTAGGGAGAGAATACACTGAGGCACTGAAACATTCACCATATGTATTCTTTTCAAGAGTCTCGTCCTAGGTGATGTAGAGGCTTTCAGAAGGGTTATCACCTTGAATAGATCATGCTAGCCTAAATCTTTTTACACATCTACTTCTGTATGATGAACATACAGGCTGGTAACCCAAACTGGTAACTAATATTGCAGCAATTCTACCTACAATACCAAAGTATGGATTAATCAGCAACACAGTCTTCAAAAGTTATGTCTTTTGAAGACTTTCAGGGTAATAAGGAGCAAAGCCATAATCAAAGAAAGGTTATAGGGTTGTTGTTTTTTTTCTTTTCCTGAACTGGAACTGCACAAACTCAGATCCTAATCACAGTTGAGCTTGATAAATTTTAAGAAGTGTCTTGCCTGCTAACACATCACCTTAAGGTTTCAAGTACTCTGCGTAGTCTTTCACTCTATCAGACTTGTTCTTCTAAGGTCACTGCACTTGTTCAACCAACAAAACTTCCTCATAACCTTTTCCCTAGTAGCTTTTGTAGTCTCTTTCTCAGTTCCTTTTTTCTCTTTACCTCTTATTTGCATTTTTAAAATCTATTTGTATTTATCCAATTTACACCTTTGTCTTTATTCCAGAATATCAGTAGCCTTTATTATTTCTTACTTGGGCCAGCAAACCATTTTTTTTCTGAGTATCATATTCCCTCTCACCCATCATTTGGTCTATTCTGGTCATTATTCTTTCTAACTCATTCTGTTAAGCTTCCATGTAGACATTAATATGCCACTGTGGGTGCAGCTGTGATAAAGGAGTATTGGCCATTAAATTATTTTAAAGTAACAGGCATTAGTTGTATTATTTTCTTTTAAAGAGAAGGAGGCTTTATTGGCAAGGAACGGGCAAGAGCGGAACTGCCCGCCAGAAATTCTCTAGTGTGTTTCTGTCCTGCTATGTAACTTAACAGGGATTTCCTTGTGCTTCTGACTTCAACCTCCAAGCCTGGCTATTACAATGCTTGTCTTAATTCTTGTTAAGTGTATTTTAATTATTTGCATTAATTCGTAAGTCTTGTTTCTCAGATCAGTAGAAATTATAGTGCTAATTCAGTATGTCTAACTTTAAAGCGCTAAGTGCACTTTTAGGCTCATCCAGAAGACCTACTAAAAATTAAAGGCAGTACATTTTTTTGAATAGTCCATATATTAAATGGCTTGTAGATTTTGCCTCACCTTTCTCATCACTGGTTTTAATTCCATTTTACTGCCTCTGCATAGGGCTGCAATAACATCAGAACTGACAATATGCTGTTCTTTTTTTATCTCATCATCTTTAATGCAGTTCATATTAAATTGAAATGTTAACGTTTTTAGTCCAAAATAAGATCACCTAGATACCAGTGGAAGACAGCTCTAGAAAATATTTTTCTTTTATGTTTCTATTAGTTAAGGCTCAGTTTTCCATTCTGATTAGGGTGAAAAGACAACATCTTTGAGGTTTTATGCAGGTTGAAATGTGTGTCCTCTTAAAGCTGACTTTAAGTGAAAGACTGGACTTGCTCTTTCTTTTCCTGTCTGGGGAGCAGCCTGTATGGAAACTGTCACACTTCAAGGTTACTGTCAGCGAGTATAGGATCATTGTGAGGATGCTATAGCAAGGACACTCTTTGCTATGTCACACAATAAATGTGACGTCTGTAGGGAGCATCAGACTTCCTGCTTGTAAGCTGCAATAGGATACCTACTCATGGATGCCACAGATTTCCAGACAAAAGCCAATCATGCATGAAACAGCTTCTGCTACTGCACATACCTGCAATAACCACATATGAGAATAAGCTTTGAAGTTTTTCACTGATAATATTAAGAGTGTCAGAAAGTTTGCCGTTGCTGAAGCAACTTCTTAAACTTCTTCCCAGAGATGTGATTGTGAGAGAAATCTAGGAGCAGGAATCTTAATTTAGTCAGGGCCTGAATATTGGGAAGAGGGAGGTATGAATGACAGATAGCTAGAACTGCTTTCCAGGAGCTTCAGGGACATTATTTTACAGTATGAAAACTGCCAAAGCTGAAGATAAAAAGGATTTCTCATAACCTGTGTCACTTCAAAAATTGGTTAAATACGTCAAATGAGCTACTTTAATGTCCTCAGACCCTTCCTTTCAAGCATTCTTCCAGCTCAATAATACCTTCTGAATTTTTCCTAAAATACTACTTCAACATATCTGCCATCCACCTTTTGCAAAGGGGGAGGTGGGAACAGAAAGCTTTTTGATGCTGCCAATTCCTTCAGGCAGCTGACTCAAATGACACTCATCTGTTCAAGATTAGTTTCCATTTTTACTTTCTTCTGTTCAAACCTTTTATTTTCTTCTATTAAAGCTGTGAACATTGCTATAACCATGTGCATTTTCTACCTCTTTAATTGTGTCTGAAGCTGATTCTGACCCTTTAGTTTTAATTACCCTGAAACAATCTTGGACTATGTTTAAACACCTTCTGTGAAGCAAGCACACGCTTCACTGTATTTTTCAAATTGAGGATTCCTGCCATCCAGTCTTCAGATATATTTGAACAGCATCCTGAAGCAGAGGTTTCTAGTTAACATCTACCCCCTCGTCCCCCCAGAAAAGTCTTTCTATAGAGCAGTATCTCCAGTTAATAAGAATCCTATTCCAGTTTAGATGTGGGGTGATTAGTAGACCATTTTGATTCTCTCAGGACAGAAGTGAGGGTAAGGCACTGCATCTGCTTCAGACCATTAATTTTTCAGTTTGCGTGATTTGAGTTTCAAATGTGTACCCAGTATAACCAAGTTGGGCTCACAAGTGCAATTAGGTTAGCAGAGCTCCAAAACTTGTGGCTTTTTTGACTGCATCTGTCTTGTCTTGGCCAAGAAGAAACATTATTATAACTCCATTTGTATAAAGGATGCTTATCACCTCCTCAACAATTTGTTCACTGTTATCTCTATCGGTATGCATTCCCATATGCTTCACCAATTTCTTATCACTGGTTGCTAGCTCTGGAGGAAAGCAGCAAGAGGTGAGGATTGATGGGAAAGTTAAATAAGCTCAATTTCACACACCACTTTCAGTAAATCTGCACCTGCATAAAAGTCTCCAGTAGCCAGAAGGAAGGACAGAAGGTAAAAGTTACAGCTCAAGAAAGGCGAATCTGTGACTGACTCTTCAGATGAAGGACTGGTATTCCCTGCAATGCTGCTCCAGGCCTCTCTCACTGCAGGGGAATGTCAGATCTGATTCTACTTGATCCGTATCTCTTTGGTGTAATTATTGGCTTAACCTTAGAACTTCCTCCCTCATACAAAAGAAGAAAGCACCCCAGCTTTGCATAGATGGGATGTCAATCCTCTACCATAAAGTACTACTGTTACTGCAGGAAGAAACCTCATGCAGATAGTGGAATTAAGCTAGTCTAAAAATACAACATCCAGCATCTTCTCCTCAAGAGAGAAGAATTCCACCAGATCACTGGTGGAATTAAAAAAACAGCTTTACCCTGTGTCCAAAAATTCAACCTGAAAAACTCAAACCTTTAACAGGTTGTTGTGACAACCATACTAAAATCAAATTTTGTGCATCCTTTTCAATGCTAAATAAGTAACATATATTTTACTATTTTTTCTATTTGTTCTCCAAGTGTTAGGGAAGTAATTATTAACCCAAATCACTATATTTGAAGGCATTAAATTGTCCCCGATCAGTAAATGCAAACCTTCCCAAAGAATTCAAAGGACACTGAAACAGGAAAAAACCCCACACTGTTGTTGTTGCTGTTGCTGTTGTTATTATTATTACAGTGTAACTTTGTGTATTTTGGGGAATGCTGTAGGCAGCTGTCTTCTGTTTCCTCTAAAGCAATTGAGATACTTTGGAAGGGGTTTTTTATATAGAAGTTTTAAACTTGCAAAGTCTCTTTGGTGTGTAGCTTGGAGTTGAATGTATGAATCAGTGTTCTAAGTAAGAAAATAGAATAAAATACTATAATTAATTTTAGTTAGTGTGAGAGGAATCCTAAAATGAACCAGTTACTCCCACAGATACCCTGATACCCTGATACAGATACCCTGATACCAGATAACAGATACCCTGCTCTGGAAAAAGCATGGTGTTTTATGCTTGACGATACGGAGTTAAATGCATGTATTTTTCAGATTTATACCAGAGAAACGGAGAGGCTGTCATTTATTTTCAGGTTATTGATCATTAATCCATCTGGTAAACCCCCAGCATTCTGATAATGTGAGAAGTGTCAATCAGTGGAGACAGAGTCCATTATCAAGCTGAATGCTGTGTACCTAATTAGGTTTGGCTGAGCTAACAGCTCTCCGAATTGTGTCTTCCTATGAGAAAGCCAGCCTCGGGGCACAGCTGGTTTTCTAATCCTGCTGTGCTGCCTTGATCTAGTAAACGTCTACCTCTGAACTCATTAAAATATGGCATTTCTTTAACTACAAAATGCTTGCTCCATTCTCCTTGCAAGACCATTTACCCAGATTCCATCTCTGCATTAAGTGTTTTTAGGGCATATCTAAGCATTAGTGAAACACAATCAGAATCCATTATAACTGTGAGTAAGTGGAGAGATCTGATCCCTGGAAAAGGAGCTGTGCTACTCAGAGTTAAAGCTGAGATGACTTTGTTATAAGTGTTCAGATGTTGCTGGAGTAGTGATGACTTAGATATGGTGTTTGTCCAGATTAATAGTATTTCCTATTGGAATTATTATAAACTGCCTTGAAGACATTAAGCATGGAATTTTAATAGTTACACCTAGTTCTTTTTTTTAACCCAAATTCAATGGAGTGTCAGGTTTTGGATCTTGCTAACCTCAACATCATGGACTATAATTAGAAAAGTGGCACTGGACTTTGATTCTTGCTGTCAGCGGACTCTTCGGGTATCACAGTCTAGGTCTTCTGGTCTTCCGTAAATGCTCATGAGTTCACTTTCTATGCTGCATCACTTGATCTAAAATACATGTTAAAGATTCCACTAAAAACTCCCAATGATCATAATGGCATAGTCAGTCAAATGCAAGACAGCTTCAAATAGTTATATAATAATAATACTTCTGTTCTTAAAAATTAGGAGGGAAAGATGACCAAAATAACTGGCTAAACAACATGGTATTTAGTCTTGCAAAGAGGAAAGAATAGAGTGCTGATATTCCTTGTGGCAGATTCTCATGAAATCTTTGCTGGTTCAGGCTTTGTGTGTCTTGGAGGAGGGGTGTAGATATAAAGGTACTACATTTGAGTTTGTAAAACAAAGTGCCTTTTCTGGTAATAAGAATTCCTGCAATTGCAGAACTACAGCACTGGAGATGGAATTACATGGCTTACAAATACAATTTGTCATAAATTTATACAGTGTCCAGTCAGCAGCTCTAAAGGTAGGTTTTCTTCCTATTGCTACATGCCCTTGTAAAAATCCCTGCCCTGCTTTCCGAATGGGGCCTACAAGAAGGCTGGGGAGGGACTTTTTTTAAGGGCATCTAGCAATAGAACAAGGGGTAATGGTTTTAAACTGAATGAGAACAGATTTAGGTTAGACATCAAGAAGAAATCATTTAGTGTGAGGATGGTGAGACACTGCAGCAAGTTGCCCAGGGGGGTTGTGGTTTCCTCATACCTGGAACTGTTCAAGGTCAGATTGGATGGGGCTTTGAGCAACCTGGCTGGTCAAGTAGGAGGTGAGCCTGCCCATGCAGGGGGGTTGGAACTATATCATCAGGTTCTTCCTAACCCAAACCATTCTGTGATTCTTTGATTCTATAAATCTAGAACCAAGACATTTTGGTGGATTTGAAATGTAGCAAATTGTTAACATAAACAGAGGATAGTGATAAGAAAGTTATCTAAATTATCTGAACCTCTACAAAAATACAAATGCTTATGCTTTTGGACAATCTCTCTGTATTTAGTTAATATTTTTATTCTATTTGATGTATCCCTTTACTTATAGTGGTAGCTTGTTTGTTTATTTTACTTTGAATTTTGGGAGAAGAGGCCTCTACTTAATGTGTATGTAAAGAATAGGCTGGTACTTGCAGCTCAATATGTTTGGAGCTTCAACTCTTGCCTTCTTGACAATATATACGATAGCAGCTTTTTCCACTTGCTACCCTTGCTGATCCCAGTTATACTTTTCCTACAGCTGTTTTACAGCACTGGGCACCAAAACAACAAAGGAAAAATTACCACAAAGTGGCAAAAGAAGAACTCGCTCTTAAATTTAATGTTATAACTATATCCTCTCAGCACAGAAATATAAAGGTTTTTCTTCATGCAGAATTGTCTTTATGATTAAACTGGACTTAATTATAGACTAATAATATGAATATGAGCTAACAAAGGCAAAGCAAAACAGCACTATATTTTTAAGGGAGATAGTGCATAATTTCTGGAGTATCTATACTGCATGCTTTTCTGCAACTTCTAGCATTTGAAAGCAATTAAACATCTTGCTGCTTACAATGAAATATACTCAGAAATTTTGTGATTGCTCAAAGAAAATAAAAACTAAAACCATTTTTTTGAGGGAGTAAATAGGAAGGGAGCCTTTCTTCATGTGCAAAGATTTCTGTGGGGAAAGAAACCAAGCTGTGCAATGATAGCTGTGCATTCCTGCTTAATTGTAGATGTTGGTTTTATCTTTCAGATTTTTCTCTTCCGTTGTCATAAAAAAACCAAACCAAACAACAACAAAAGCAAACAAAAAGAACAAAACCCACCCAAACTATTGAAACTGAACCCTGAAAAACAAAACTAACTTTGAAGTTTAATCCAATTTATTGAAGTGATCATATTAACTCGAGTAGATTTTGCATCAGCTGTTTCGTATACTGCCTTTCTTGTAGAACCACATAATGCTTAAGAGCAGTATATACATACTTCTCTGCATACTAGAGAGGCCAAAATGTTACTATCAAATAGAAAAGGAACAGTGTCACCTTGGTTCCTACTGAACTCCATGTGTTTGAAACATTTAATAAAGAAGCAGATTTGTTATGTTGTTACGGTTGTTGCTATGGTGTCACATACCTGGAAGGGTTTTTTTTGTGGTGTGTTTTTTATGGGTATGCAATATACCTAAAGAAGTCCTGGGGCTTTTAAAATGCCTGGCTTGTACCATCTAGGACTTCCACAGAAATGCAAGTATCTGGAAAAGATCTAGGTAGTCTCACAGCAGGAAACATCCCATCCCCACCCTATTCGCATGTATACCAGCTTGAGGGTCCTGCCATGCTCTACCTTCCATAACAAGTGTTCTTGTCCTAATTTGTTGTGTGGCATGACCACATTTTTCAGTAATGATTGTGACATGCAAAGGACATGATTCAGCAAGACCCTAGAGCATGTGCCTCACTCATAGTACATTTACAATTGCATTGATTTGAACTGAGCTACTAAGCAACTGAGTCGAGGTAAATACTTGGCTGTGTAAAACCAGCAATGTTTTAAACTCTTGAATTGGAGCCTGGTCAATGATAAGTACCATATTCCTTTATAAATTCGTTCTGTAGTAATTTTCTGGGGGAAAAAGTAAATCTAGCAGACTTCCTTTAGGTTTACTAGGTAACTACTGGAAATTATTGCTTCTGGGTAACAGAAACTAAATAATCTGTTTTCCACATTCTCTTGGAACTCCACCAGCCAAAAGCACAATACGGGGTGGAGGGAGGAAAGTCTTGCATCCCATTGTCTCCACAGGACTCATTGTTCCTTACTGAATCCTTACAGTGTCGATTTTTCCGATGGCTTAGAGGTTAGCCAGATGGAAAGTGTCTTTCTGCCAAAGGTGATGTGTATGTTTTGAGTGCATGGGTGAAGAAGAAAATGGTGTCACTGGTGTCTGGCTTGCTTAGTTTTTAATTACTTCAGTAATCATTCCTACATTGTAGTCTGTGGATGCTTTGCAGTAGTTAAGGCTAAATTGTACTAAATCCTAGCTACAAACATCTCAACAAAGTAGTATTGCCATAGGTATCTCAAAATTAGGTACAGCATGTTTTTATACCTTTTTTAAAGGTTAGTGTTGAAATAATTTCTCTAAGGAAGCTCTAGCAGTCAGCTTTCGTTTTGATGGGAGGTTTCTAGTGTCTGGTTTTGCTCCTCCCAGAATGTGACAAAGTGAAAATAAAGCAAAACTTTTTTTCTGCTCTGAACTTAGACTAACAAACTTCTTTTTGCTAAGAACAGAAGAGATTTTCAAGACCATACAAATATTATTGCTAAGCTTTAGTCCCCTTAAAATAAAGCCAGGCTAGAGCACACAAAGTCCATTAAAAAGCAGTTGGTTTTATTAGGGCATTAACTTCAGTGACACTGTGAAAGGCTGTTCTTGTGTGTGTCACTGTGCAAGCATCAAATAGTAAAACATTCTCATGCTGCCTCTTCCTGTAGGAAATTGAAGGAAAAGAGTTTTAAAACTTAATTAGGGGAAGATGATTCCTCACTAATACCTCAGGAACAGAATGTGTATATATTCTATGTCCTCTACATCAGCAGGGTGTGGCTGTTTGCGAGAGATGCTGTGTACAAACCATGGGTGGTTAGAGACTTCAGAGGCCTGCAGTGAGGAGTGACTGGGCAATGAAGAGAGATTGCTTAGGTTTTACATTTGAGCCCTTATCAGCAATAAAGCTGGTTTTTTTATTGATTCCCCTTGTACTTGCCACTGTTCAGTTACAATTCTGTCTTGGCAAATGCTGCTAGAGAGGAACGATCAGCGCTAATATAAGCACTATTATTTCCTGACCTTCAAGACAACAGTCAAATGACAATTTGGTATGGTAATGTCCTAATGCTGACATGGCTTTTCAGGAGCTGCACTAGTAATAGCAGTAGGAGTGAAGAAAGAGTCAAAAAGGGAAGACCACTTCAGAAACTTATGAAGTTCAGCAGGGAGAAGTGTAAGGTCTTACAACTGAGAACATGTAACCCAGGAGTGCAGTTCAGGCTAGGATCCACCTGGTTGGAGAGCAGCCCTGTGGAAAGGGACCTGGGGGTCTTGGTGGATAACAGGCTCAACATAAGTGACCAGTGCTCTGCAGGGGCAAAGAAAGCCAACAGGATACTGGGCTGCATCAACAAGGGCATCACCAGCAGAGATAAAGAAGCCATCATCCTGCTCTACTCAGGACTTGTCAGACCACACCTGGGGTATTGTGTTCAGTTTTGGTCTCTGCTCTACAAAAAGGATGCAGACAGGCTGGAGAGGGTCCAGAGAAGGGCTACAGGGATGACTGGATGACTGGAGGACCTGCCATATGAGGAGAGGCTGAGAAAACCTGGTTTGTTCAGCCCTGAGAAAAGAAGGCTTTGGGGTGACCTTCTTAACCATGTTCCAGTACTGAAAGGGTGGCTACCAAGAAGATGGAGACTCCCTATTTACAAGGAGTCACGTGGAAAAGACAAGGTGTATTTGGCCCAAATTGTTCCTGGGGAGATTCTGATTGGACACGAGGTAACTTTTTCACCATGAGGACAATCGAACATTGGAATAGTCTCCCAAGGAAAGTGGTAGATCCTCCCACATCGTACAGTTTTAAGTCTAAGCTTGACACGTCATACAAACTATAGCAGTACCAAGAATGGTTGGAACAGATGATCCTTGAGGTCCCTTCCAACCTGGCATTCCGTGATTCTGTGATGAGGTCACCCAGCCAAAATGGAGGTTCCAGCCAAAGGACTGAACATGAGCCATAGCAAGACAGAAAGTTGCGGGATATCTGAGGAAGACAGAACTGGCCTGGGTGCACTGAATGGATGGCAATGTTTGGGGGCAGTGATGTCCGTCTCTGCCAAATTCTTGAAGAGTTAATTCCTCCTCACTCAGCTTTCTGAATATTTGCTGACCAGGTGATACTAGAATGAAGACTGACTGTCTTTTGCCCTCAGGAGGTGACTGGTTTTTGTGATGAAGCTGTTTCTGTGGTGTTCTGCAGTGCAACACACGTGGCATTCCAAAAAAATAAAAAAAGGGGGGGGGGGGGCAGGGGGAGAGGAAATAACAATTTTGATCTACCCCACTTTTCCCTGCAAAAATCACTTTTTTATTCATTAAGTTCTGGGTTGCAATTAAAACTCGCAGCAATAACCTCTGAAAAACTAGCCTTCTGCTACTTTGCTGTTTGCAGTGACTGCGGCTGGTACACTGCACACACCTCAGTGCTCAACAGTTAAAAGTTTTGTGCAACAATTTGAAGTGCATGCTGTGAAAGCAGCAGTTCTGGTTTTAGAATGAGAGCACCACCATAATACTGTTTTTACTAGCTTACTAGCTCCAGGTTCAGTTTCAATATAATAATAAATAAAAAATCCTGTTCCAAAAGCTCCTTAAAAATACAGTAATTTAAAAAAGAAACTGCATGGATAGCAACTATTCCTGTGAAGAGAAGTGGCTACAGGCCACGCAGTCTTTCCCTCCTGTAAATGAGGAAGAGGAGAATGAGAGGAAAAACAAGACTCGGCCATTGCTGTCCTGAATGCTGACACTGGCATCAGCACCGCGTAAGTGGCCGATCTGTTCTGTGGTGTGTGTGTGCTGCTCTCAGGAAGGGGTGTGTGCAGCAGTTTCAGGTGTGTCATGGCTGGCAATTTGTTTTCTGATTCATTCCTGTTAGGAAGCTGCATAACTGAGTCTGGTCCAATTATTGATAGCTGTGATACTCTTAGTATTTTCTGAGATAATGGGGCCAAAATGTGTATAACTTTGTTTTGTGGTAAGAAGTGTAGATTCCATTAAAACCAAAGCCCCTTTGGAAAGATAGCAGAATTCTTGTCATTCTTATGATATGAATTTGGCACACCCTGTAGTATAAATATTATCATTCCTTCCAGTATCTGAAGGGGGCCTGCAGGAAAGCTGGGGAGGGACTTTCACAAGGGCTAGTCACAAGAGAACAAGGGGCAATGGACTAAAACTGGAAGAGTGAAGATTTAGGTTAGACATTAGGAGGAAAATTCATTATGAGGGTGATGAACCACTGGCACAGGTTGCCCAGGGTAGCTGTGGAAGCCCTATGCCTGGAAGTGTTCAAGGCCAGGTTGGATGGGGCTTGGAGCAACCTGGTCTAGTGGGAGGTGTCCCTGCCCATGCAGGGGGGTTGGAAGCAGATGATCTTTAAGGTCCCTTCCAACCCAAACCATTCTATGATTCTGTGATTCCAGAATCACACTGTCCAAACCAAGTACTTTTAGGTCTTTTGTGATAAGCTTAAGTAAAACTTAATGAGCTGGTTTTGGGATGAGAATTTCCCAGAATCTAGCCTCAGCTTCGCACAGGAATTTGGCAATGAGCCAGCCCAAGTACACGTGAGCTGGGGAGCCTGGAGCAGTCTCTTTTCAAGTAACTGGCCTGCCTAAAATATTCTTACTCCAAGTTTCCTTTCAAACTATTAGAAAGTATTGACTTTAGTTTTAAGAAGCAATGTCTTGAAGCTCCTGTGTACAATTTTTCTTTTCATTATGTGTATTGATTTGCTAAAGGCTGCTATGTTGTGCATCTGAAACTTATTCTCAGAATTTTAGCAAACTGGAAATTTGATAAATTACAGGCTTTCAAACTTCAGATTTTGCTTGCAGTTAATCCAGTGGATTTCCCTCTCATATATTTAGCAATTAATAGAAAAGTAATTCTGAAAATGTGAATGAAATTACAGTGTTTGTCCAGTTACAAAGACTTAAGCTAAAGTACTGCAAAAAATAGAGAAATCTTATTCTCTGAAGTAAATACTGTTCAAAGTAAGGCTCTGACTGAAACAACTGTGGTAAGGTATTGGGCTTAGGTAACTAGAGAAGTCTTCTAATAGGCAAAAGCTGCTGTGAGACTTCCTTCAGTGAGGACCACTAGCCACTCACTTTAATATATGAACAGAGTGAAGCACCTTCGTGGGTAATTTTTTTCTTCTAAGAAATAGCTAAGAAACCTCAGCAGTTACTTATGCTGAAAAACTATACTGTCTTCACAAGTTTAGAGAGAGCCACTGGTAGGAATCAGTTACAAAGGGACACGCTTCTATAAAGATGGCACCATGATTAAATGAGAAAAAAAAAAAAAATCATTTCACTTCCAAGAGCTTGAACTTTGCCCCCACCTGCCCAAAAAGCAGTAGTATTTGTTTTCTTTTTGAATTAATTTTCAGACTTCAATTACATCACTGCATTCTTGTGGATCATTTTTTTTACATTCAATAATGTAAACCTGTTATAAAGAACAGCTTTTGCTGATCAACATTTTATTTTAAATATTCTTGGATTGCTCTGCTTTACCAACAAAAAGCATTAATTCAAACTCAAACTGTGTTTTTCCTGGAGAAGTCTAAAGTAATTTCATTAGAGATACCATAGAGACTCATCTGAGTTTACCCTTTGTGTTTATGGAATTAATTTTTGTTATATTTATAAAGTGAGAGGTAAGAGATAAAGGAAGGGAAGGCTATCAGTGAAGCCTAAAGACCTAAATAATGTGAGTGAAATCTAGCATTTTCAAACATAACTTTTTGGGTTTTTCCAAATTTCAGTGTTGACAAAATGGCATTAAGTTTGTCTTAAACAGATTTGCTTGCCCTGAGTTTGACAGTCCATTAGTTATGTCAGCAATGTCAGTCCAACCCAGCAAAAATTGCTCTATTTCCTCTCTGCTTGTTTCCTGGCATTCCCACCCTGAGTCTTCTCAGGGCTCTCTCAGTGCTCTAATGCATGCCAAATATATCACCTGACATGTCAGCAAAGAGGTATGGCCATATCCCCTCTTCCACATGCAACCTCACTGGTCCTATGCTTGCTTGAGGAAATGCTTCAAAACTTCTTTTCCTTTTCTAAAGGATAATGGGATTTATTAATCTCTTTATTATTCTAGCTTGCTGCTGCTATAGCTTGCTCTCAGTGGAGTTACTACTGGTTTATAGCAACAGGCATCAAGTGAGGTTGCTAAGTCACACAGCTGAAAACCAGCAATGAAAAAGACCTCCCCTTTTCTCTGCCTCTCTTCCCAGCTTCTACCTCTGCAACATCCACAGAGCCTGTCTATCCATATAATCTCACTCTGATTTTCACATTTCTTGTGATGTAGACCATATTCTATGTTTCCCTATGCTTCATCTTTTTGTGTATCAGCTGAAGTTTACTCTTTTCTTCATAGCTGCTTATGCTTAAATTCACAGTCCTGCCTGTGTCATTAAAACTGTATTTACCATCCAATTGTGCAAAGCAATTTGGGGCAGCAACATGGAAAATAAGGCTGCAGCACTTAATAGTACTGTTAAATGGCTGTAGTCAAAGATTTGGAAATTGAGGTGTTTCCTAATGTCATTCATACTCCTCCTTGGTCCCTCCTTATTTATCTTCTGTAGAAATGGGGGGTTTAAACATGCTTTTAAATTGTGCAGTGCAGGTGGAGCAAATACAATAATGTAAATTATGGGGGGAAAAAACCCAACAAATTCAGTACACATCAGCATTTCAAAGCCAAGGTCATGTACTTTTAACATTGATGGAACTGAAGACGAGCATCCTACTGCTCCCTCCAACTCCCATTTATGTAATTATCAGGTATGGAAGAACAAACACAGCTAAGCTCGAGCTAATGCTTTCCCTAAATGATGGGCCAAAATCAAGAATTTTCATTTTGAGAGCCTTTCTGTTGATCTTAGATTTTGCTGCTGATACAGTTGATTTAAAGAAAAACAAAACAAAGCACACATTTCATAATTTGCTTTATTTCTGCAAACAATATTTTTGCCTGTTTCCCCTGGCAGCACATGTTCTTGCCTCCTGTATTCTCTGTAGGTGTCCCCTTGAGGCTTTGGATCTGTGATAAAGAAGGGATGAGGCTGTACAACATCCTCACCCATTCATTCAAGCTTAAGTTGCTGAAGTGTGTTCACGGTAGCTTATATTGGATCCCCTTTTCACTGCTGAAATTGCAGGATGGTCAGTCCCTCCTGTGGAATTCAAACCAGGTAGCCAGTAACTTAAGAATGCCTTGGCTTCCTGATTCTGCCTGCCAATAATGGTGGAATTGCTGGAGTTTCAAATCTGTCATTTTCACTTCCATGTGCAACAGAGATGAAAGAAATTGGAAAATTCACCCCAACTGCCCACTAAAATCCACCTTTAGAAGAGCTACACTTGTATTACTTGGCTACGTCTAGGCTATTTATAAAGACTGCCAGTCACCACACTGGTGGTTAAAAGTTGGCAGAGGCTGACATAAAAGATAGTGACCTTCATTTTCTGACTTTAAGCTGCTCATTGGTTCTAGCAAATAATATCAGAGACAGTATCTTTATTGTTGTTCCATTCTGTTTGAGAAGAGGGAGTAAAACAAATTTCTCTAATGCAAAGAGATTACATTAAAGTCAATATTTCCTCTTTGGCGAGGTGAGTCAGTTTTGAAATCAATCCAGTTTGCTTTCATAAGCGTAAGCCTTGAAAGGAATTTTCAGTTTACCCCACCCAGCCAGCTAGCATGGGTTTGTTTAATGTTTTGAATCCTGCCTGGCTCCAGCAGACAATATCCCGTATTTATTGATACAGAGCTCTTCTGTGGATAGGACCCTAAGTTCTTTGTGCTCAGCAGTCTCACCCCTCGTGCTGAAGGAAGCAGCTGACTTGCCTCTCCCTCCCATCATATGCTTTGGTATGAAGATTAGATCTTTCTGCAACCAGTGCATACAGAGAAGATGCCACAAGCAAACAGGTGGTTTCAACGGACAGGAAGGAAGGGAGAAAAAGAAAGACACCCCAGTCTGCAAGAGGAAGGCTGTGACACGCTGTTCTCGCTTTCTAATACCATCCATTTTGAATCTTATCCTAGCCCTGCTACTAGCAAATCACATGTGCCTCAGATCCAATGAAGGGGCTTTGGGCTGCTTTAGACAGTAGGACTGGCAAGTTGTGCTTAAATAATAACAAAACAAAGGAAGGTTCATTTAATAACGTAAAATTTGCCCAGCAGGAGCTTTCCTGTGGATAAGCTGTACTACCACTTGCTAGCTTTGCAAAATGAAGCAAAGGTCTACAAGTCACATTGGCTTTTTTCCGTATTGCAGAAAAAAGCTTTGTGTGGAACAAATGCTTCAGTTGTTGCTGCAGCAGCATGCCCTATTGCTTATGTCCTTTGATGTTTATGTAACCTTCAGTTTAGAGCCAATGAAAAAGGTTTTGATTTTTTTCACTAAAATTGTCAGTCTGTGTTCAAAACTAAAAAGCTGAGCCCCTTCCCACAGAGACCAACTCAAAAAACTTCTAAAACAAAGATCTTTAAAACCTGCATCTTGCTTTGGCATGTTAAAAAAAAAAACACAAAAACATGGGCTTCTGTTGAAACTAATTTCCTGGCAGTATTTACACTAGTACCATATTAAAAATTATGCAGACTGTGTCATTGACATCAATACTTTTCCTTCAAAACCTACACATATGCCCATACATGTATATATATTGTCTGAAAGGGGGAGTATGTACATCTTGGTTGTAAGAGAAGGGTAAGAAATTTAAAAAAAAAAAAAAGCTCAGATGGATTTCCCTTTTTTTTTTTCCATTTTATGAGTAAAGAAACTTTCAAATTATACTTTCTGGTTGGTGCAAAACTAGCCAGATCTAGTTTGAATTATCATTGGAATTTATGGAGTTGAAACAAATTAGAACTAACTAAACAGATCTGCTAAGCAAAGGCTTAAACAAGATTGTCCAGTTTAGTAGGAATGTGAAAGAAAAAAAAAAAAAGTCTTTATTAAAACTATGGGTTTTATATATGCCCTGTTACATATCAAACTACCAGATAGTGAAAGTACAGATACATCTGTGTGATACAACTGATCATGTATGGTTATATAGTAAGTTCACTGACAAATACAAAGCAGAAGAGACAACTGTCAACATGTCACATTTTGAGATCCAGATTAGGAAATTATGTAATGAGGAAAGAAAATGCCTTCTATATGATTCCCTGGTATTTCACTTCTGCAGCTCTTGTCCAAGAGAGGACACAAAGAGAAATCAGCATATGAGATTTGTCAAACTCTGTGCAACCTCACACATCGTCTCTTTAGGCCTGCATCTCACAACTAAAGCACGACACAATATCCTGCCTCTTCCTCTATCACCCTCTGTGCTCACACAGCTAGCTGACCTAAACTAGGGACTGCTGACCCAATGCAGCAGGCCCACAGGGCCCCAGAAAATGGTCACAGCACTGTACTGGAGATGGAGATGTGCCTCCAGACAGGACCTCATCTTGAGACAAGCCCTGCTAGAAGCCACCATCTGCTTCTGCAGCGTTGTACCCCAAGCCCTTCTGTATTACCTGGTAGGATATATTCCTACAGCCCACGTTCGAATGCATACCTTGCGGTGTTACTCAGCAAATAAAGCGCCCTGTGAGAGGAGAGGGACAAAAAAACCCAACAAAACAGTTCTGTTCTAAAAGTATAGTAACATTGTTGTGCCTATGTTGAAGCTTGAAAACTCAATCTGGACTTGCTGCATATCTTCAGGTTACCTCAAGCTATCAGCACTCTCACAGCGCTGCCTGCCCTGCCCTGCAGCACAGAAAGCAGTTCCACGTGCTTTACAGGGAAGCACGCTCCTCAGCCACCTGCTTTTCACAGGAAAGCCTGATTTAATAGTTTTTGTTCTGGGTTTCTAAGGCTGAGGTATAGAAACTTGCACTTTCTTTAAGTATTGATGTGCAGGCAGTTCTTGTACTAAATCTATGGTTAAAACTACAGAGAAGTAACCTAACTGCAAGATACAACTGTAGGGAAAATACTTTGAATACAAACAAGCTTTTCAGTGTATCAAGAGAAAGCCATCTGCAGACTACCTGGGAAGGTAATAGCCTCACTCAAAATACAGATGAAACTCATTTCTTAACAGGAAAGGGCGCTATCTCATAGTGCTGGCAGGCCTACTAATGGTCCCTTCTAGCTTTAAAATACAGATACGTGTTAAGAGTGTGTAACTGCTGGAGAAGAGGAGGACTTCTCCTGCATAGAGAAGCCACTAATATAGCTATTTTTGTATTGGTATACCTTGTTTGGCTGAATCTATGGGAAGAAGCTATGTAGCATCAGTACATCCACATGAAGGAAAAGTTGCCTTCAGAAAAGCTTCCTTGCCCATCTACCTAAATTTTCTAATTTTTCCAAATACATTTAAACTAGTACAACATCAATCAATCCTGACACTTTAAAGGCCTCTTCTTTATTAAACATCTTAATTTCAAGTCATCCATTGTAGTGCTCTTAATGAAATTCCTGATTTTTAATGAGATTTTTACATTATTTGAATCTTACTCAGAAAAGCTAACAAACCCCATATGCTTTATTTTCTTACTATATACAGTGCCATGTACAACAGTCAGAATAAACTCTGAAGGAGTAAGATGCAAAACTTTTCAATTTTATTTTATTTGCTTTCAGTGAATTTATTTCCAGACCTTTTTCTAAGAGATAAAAGACTTGTGTTGAGGTAGAAATCATCCAAATCAATGTACAAATGATCTGGTGCCACAGTTTACTTTAGAATCACTTTAACAGCCCCTAAAATTTGATGTTAGCAGAGGTTGTCAAATTTTTGGACTAGTATGGTTTGTATTCTAGTGATTGATTGGGTGAGATATTTGGAAAAAGGATGAGGGAGGGAATGTAGGTGTTATTTTTTCCCCTCAAAATAAATACTAAGGAGAGAAGAAGGTGTTAGGAGAAATTTGAAATTAGGAAGTCTGTCACTGGGACATGAAAATGATTGGAGGGGGGGCCAGAAAAGGAGCAAATGGAAAAGTTCAGTAAAGATTCCATATCACATAACAAAAGACTGATGTAGCATAACACAAAAAGCTGATGTGGTCTTAGGTCAATAGGTCTGTGTGTCTTTCTCTTTGTTTGTTGCATTATCTGCATTATAATGAATGTTCATCTTACCTAGAAAAGTTTGCTCTGGTTTTCTTTTGCACTGTAACATCAGTGTTACGCTTATGTGGTTTTGGGAGTCCTACAGATACCAGCTTCCTTTTGTCTCTAAACAAATACTATAAATCCTTCACGTTTTTACTTTTTTACTCACCAAGCAAAAATTGACTTAATGTTTTCAGGTGGCTATCGGAGTGGATAACCATGGGGTGAGGCTTGGATTGAGATAGGACTATGAACAGGATTGGATTCTGGCGCTGCCAGACCAGACTTAGAGTAGTGCTGGTGTAAATAATCTGCTTTAACAAAAGGGACTTTATAAAGGATTAGGTGAATTAGTTCAGTAATGGAAGAGTCTAAAATAAAAGTGCCTGCCTCCGTAACAAATGGGGGGAGGTTGGCTCTCATGTAGATTGAAGCCTGCTATCGAAAAGTCAGTTATTTTTGGAGGAAAACGTGGTAAAAATTGTTGGCAAATTTCTCAGGAAGAAAAATGCAACAGCTTAAAACTTAGTTGAAGTGTTCCTACAACTGCACTTCAGCCTGTGAACGCACTTGCTATAAATAACCCTTACAGAACGAGCTGGTTTATTTTAAAACAGTATTTGATGTGATGGACTTCTATATATTGTAGATCTTACGTTATGAACCAAGATGTCTATTCAGTGTTGTTCTAGCAAGGGTTTGAAGTTACGTGTTACTATTTTAGTTCAGTTCTATGACCCGCTGCCTGGGAATCACACGTATCGCCACGAAGGGCTCCACCTCGGAAGAAGGGGCATGTTTATCCTCTAGATAAAGAGGTTTTGCTTTTATTTCGTGAGCAAGCCTGACAGGCTTTCCTGCAGTGAAACAAAAGGGGAGAAAACCGCGTCTTGTTCTCAGAAAGGCATCTCGGTATGGAAGCCGAGCGCTCCTGATCGATTCCGTAACCCTTCAGTGCTGAAGGCCCCTTCCCCCAGCAGCTCCCCGGCTCGCCCGAGCGGGGCTGTGCGGCCTCGGGCAGCGGCCCAGGCCTCTCCCCGCGCGCCCGGCGCGGCCCCCGCAGCGGCCCCGCTTCCCCGCGGGGCCGAGGAACGCGGCGCGAGACCCGTCCCGGGGCCGCCCGAGACCCGTCCCGGGGCCGCCTCCCGCCTCCCGGCTGGGGCAGGGCCGGGCCGGGCCGGGCCGGCCGTGCGGGACGCGCCATTTTCGGAGCGGGGAGGCGCGAGGCGGGGGCAGGAAATGGCTGCGGGGCGCCGGCCCGCTCCGCTCCGCAGTCTGCGTAGGGCAGGGAGCGGGGGGCGCGGCGGGGCCTGGCGTAGCCGCGGTTGGTGAATAGCGCAGGGCGGGCGGCGGCAGGAGCGGCAGGAGGAGGAGGCGCCGCGGCGGTTTGGTACCGAGCGGAGAGGGAGATGCACACGGCACTCGAGTGAGGTAGCTATAAAACCCCATTTGTTTACCCTCCCTCCCCCACAGCCGGCCGGCGCCGCGGTGCGGGAGGCGGCTGCCCCGCGCTGCCGGCGGGTTGGGGGGCGCGCGGGCTGCGGGCGGGGAGAAGGAGCCGCTGGCGATCGGCACCAACGGACACCCCTGCCCCGGGATGCGGGGCGGCGTGCGGGGGACGCGGCGCCGGGGCCGCCTCGTCACGTGGCGGCGGCGGGACCCGTGGCCGGGCCGGGGGCTGCGCCGGTGGGCGCGGGCGGGCGGCGGGGTCCGGGCGGGGGTCCCGGGGCGGGGGACACGTGCCCGGCGTCCCCCTCCGGCGGCGGAGCACGAGGCGCCGCCGCGGCCCTGGCGCATCAACCCCCCCCGCCCCCCGTTCATTTCTCCTGCTCTCGCTGCCGCGCTGCGGCAGGAAGATCATCCCGAGCCCCCTCTGCACGTGGCGCTCCTTGGCGCTTCCCCTCCCTCCGCAGCCTTCCTGCGGTGCGGGAGAGGAGCCGCTTCCCGCCGGGTCCGCGCGGCCACGTGGAGGCCCCGCGCGTGGGCGGGAGGTGCTGCTGCCGCGGGCGCTGCGGGACGGGCTGCGGGAGCGGGCGAGCTTTCGGCGGGCTCTGCAGTGCTCGGGAGCAGTGCTCGGGAGCAGGGCTGGCACTGCCGTGGCTGTTGGGGGGCCGCGTGGTGACCGTGGGTGATGAACAAGCCGCGGGGTTAAATCCCGCTTGGCTTGAAGTTCCCGGTTAGCGTTAACAACTTGGCAGAAGCTGCTCTCGGGCTGCAACCTGCACCTCACTTGAAAAAAGAGGGGGTCAGGAGAGTCTGACACTCTGACGTGAAGTATGCCAGGCACAGAAATCATGAGTGAAAGGAAATGATTTACTGTTCTAAACTATTTCTGCAGTGGATGCTGCGTGATTTGGAAACACACACTTCACCTTGAAACTTTGGAATAAAGTTACAGTTTATAATCTTGACTTATCTGTCGTTTTTGGGGTCCTGTAGAAGTATTCATACATACTAGTGAACTCGTGCCTCAGAGCAAGAGTTGCCAGACTTAAAATAATTCTGGTTTTTAGTACTCTGAAACAGTATGTGACTTTAAGAAACTATCACCTGATTTTTATGAAGGTAGGATGGTGTACTGTAGTACTGAGGGAGCCTTTGATGTATGAAGAGTGATGCATTGATAAATGCACACTGAAGCCCTGGTTATTTCTCAGGTACGGGGAAGCAATTGCAATCTAGTTAACACGGGTAATTCCAGAGGTGTTCCAGCTGGTTCTGGCGCCCGTTTGCATAGTACTGAGTGATACCATGAAATAAAATCAGGAAACTTACTTCTGTACAAAACAGGTAACCTGTTAGGTTTTTACATTCTGGTTTAACAGAGAACAGCTTTGGATTTTCCTTCATTTAAATGTACTTTCCATTATAGATGCAGAGGAGTAGGTATTGTGTGTGGACTGGTGAGGCATGCTGCTTTACTCCAAGAATTACCCTGAAAAGTAACTACATACTTTGATATGATCACGTAAGAAGATAATGTGAAAAAGTTCTGTGGTTCCCAAGAGTATTGAGACCAGTGTGACTCTACTACAACAACTGTTTAGTTGTGGTACTGTCTTGTAGCACTGCTCTTTAAACAGCTTTCAACACTTAAATACGTTGAGGAAAAAAGTAAATAGCCATGCAATCTATTTCTAAAATAGAATAGGGCCTGTGAGTAGACTGAATTAATGATCTATGTTTTATGAGAGAAACTGGCAGTTCTATATGGGAGTGTGTCTTAGTGTCAACAGGTGGATGTAGAAGGATGGGGAATAGGCAACATGAAAGAAGATTCTGCTTACATAAAAAAATGAGGTTTGATCTCTGCTTTCATCTAGGTCTTTGTTCTTTTCACGTTTGCTTCAATAAAAAACAGTAAGTTTGAGTACATATCCAAACACTCATAAAATGTGCAATTATGGAAAAGCTGTGGTTTAAAATAGATTTGCTGACAGGCTTAGCTGTCTTAATGTTTGTTTATCCCATTACAAAAAAAAAAAAAACAAAAACAAGGCAACAAAACCCAAAACAAAACAAAAACAAAAAAAAAACCCAGCAAAACCAAACAAACAAAACAGGATAACAAAACATCAGGGTAATTCCAGCATTTTCCAGAAAGTTAGGTTTACATGGAAAAGCACAGATCTTGGTTCTGACCTTCATCTATTATGGTGTTCAGAAGTACTTCTTTTAGTGATCTCAAACGAAGATTTTTGTGACATGGCAACAATATTCATATGAAAAGTCAGCAGGAGGGTATTTGCCTTATATGTTAATAAACTATTCCTTTGAATATTACTAGGAAACCTTGTTAAGATACTTTTTGTGTAGTTCGACTTAAATAAGATATATACACATGGAAAAATCTGGCATAGATTTCCTTGGTGGTCTTCACTGAGTGACTTCATTACTATAGTCAAGCAACCGTAATTTAGATACATTTAATAATACTATATTTTCTGCAAAACAATGGCTGATTCAAGTCGGAAGACACTTAAGTAGTGCCCAGATCACATTGTATTCAAGCTGGGGATGTATATAGACCCAAAGGAAGCATGTTTGGACTTGTTTGCATTGGTTTTAATTTTTAACGTTTGATCACAATTGTGCCTGTTGTAACGGCTTCGTTATTCCTGTCTCTGTCCAGTTTTTACAGAAGTGGAGGTTTATTTTGAATGTATGATGGGCACCTGATAAAGCAGCAATAAGATAAATCAGTCTGGATTTGGAAACGGTTACGTGTTTTCATCAGATGGAATTAATGAATTAAAATTACACAAGCTACTTAAAAGCTTAACATTAAAGTTTTCCCGTAGTTAAGATTCGGTCCTTAACTGTGGTAGAACTTCATGGAGAGATTGTGGTGCCTTTACAGTTCTACAGAATCAGGGATGGAGAGGTGTTACTGTGTGGGGGACAATGAAAATGATATCAGAACAAGAAAACCTGAGTCTCTTTTCTTCACTGTGCGACTATCAACTGTCAGAACTTTTGCTCCTATAGCGTGTTATTTTATAGCATGTTGTCAAATGAACATATCCTGTACTTTTTCTTAACACATTTAAAACCGTCAGCAGAAATTTCAAAGAAGGAAAACTTAACCACAATTCAGTTCCTTGTGCAGGTACGCTTTTCACAGGGATAGTTTGTGAGTAATAAGGATTTATGCCTTTTGGGAAGCAATTTCTGTTCTCCGAATGTGAAAAAAAAAAAAAAAAATCAGTATAACTTCCTCTCTGTGAGAGTCTTAATTTAGAGAGCAAATATTTAAAACAATTCTATCGCATTAAAAGTATTCTTTGGCAGTGGGCTACTGAAGGTTTCTTAAATGAGAACTAATAATTTTAAGTTGATCATAAAGGCCTGAAGTAACACCTGATACAGAAAAGCATTAGATTAGTTTTAGGTCATTCATAAATTGCATCTGAGATGTTATTTGAAATATACTTAATAAAGTCTGGCCAGGAAATCTGTGCCAACTTGACAAAGCTAATAAAAACAAGTATGTTTTTAAGTTCTAAAACCTGATTGAAATCCTGGAAGCTGTGTCCTGCCTACATTGCAATCCCCTAAACAAAATGCACTGCATCAGTCCACCTATTTGTAATTTTTTGTGTGCTATTGCATCAGTGCCATTTCTCCAGGTTTTTTGACGTAATAGAAATCTGAGGAGCAGAGAAATTTAAAACTAATTGAAGTCATTTGTGTTATTCCTCTTGTAAGAATGCAAACCCTGTACAGGTTTTAATACCCAAAAAGCTGGAAGGAAACATAAAAGACTGGGAAGATGGCTTCCTGGTGTCAGTCTCAAAAGTTTGAGAAGAAAGAATGTTGAAATTGTATGTATGGTGTTGTACCCTTGCTGTGGAACATGGTTCATTGCACTGGAAATGTTCTCATCTTACAGATACCACATTGTGCTGCCTCATCTTCTCTTTTTCCATTTCCTGACTGTTGCTGCAGAGGAGCAATGACTCAGCTGTTGTCTTTTTTCTCTCTGCTGCCCATGACCTAGGAGCTTCATTCTTACCTGGCTATCACACTTTCTGTAGCTTGCTGCTTTCCTTAAGCAGTAGGATGAGAGTGAAGAAATTTGCTGGTTTTACTAGTGTAAAATTAGACTACTATTAGAATGGATGGACCTATTACAGAATTTATACTGCATTGTCTTTGCATTGGAGAGCCTGAACACGTGTATTTGTCTGTTACTGCTGCTCTGTGAACAAGAATAGAGGACAAAATCATCATGAGCAGATCTGGAACATGAACAAATTGAACCTAGCAAGCTGTGGATATTTGCTTACGTTTATTAGAATTTTTTTTTTGCAGTGAAAATTAATAAAATTAATCTCCAGGTTTGTTTTTCATGGGTTTAGGTGGGGGGGGATTGTTTGTTTGTTGTTTTTTGAATAGCAGTCATAAGAGAAATCTTGTTTTCACTTGAGAGGAATGCATCTCAAGTCTTACGATTAAGTTTGCTATAGAAACCTCCCCCTCTTTTTCTTCTGTGTTGATAGTCACAATCACATCATCTCAGTAATAAACAAAATATCATGTATGTAAAAAATGAGGATTATTAATTAGGGAGGATCTAGAGTTCTGTAGCTTCTGAACTGTTAAGAGATAACAGAAAATTGTATCCTGTAAGCATTCAATTCAGTGCTTAAGTAACAGAGACTTTTGAAGTTATTGATACTGGATAGCTAAATCAATCCAGAATTGAAATAAATGCTGCGTCATACTGGAAGATTATATTACCATGTCTGAAACTGATTAATCAAATTAAGTCCTGTATTCCTGTGGCTTGTGTTTTTGTAAGAGGAAATGGATGTGTGAGAGAAAAAGTTCTTCAGATTGAGAAGGTATGCAGGAAGGTGTTTTTTTTATGCAAGATTGCAGAGTTTGCATAAAATTATGAATATGCTCCTCTCGGTGCAGTGTGGTGCAGACTTGGTACAGTGTTTCTACATCTAGATTATAAACACTTCAGAATAGTTTCCAGTAACAGCCTCTAGGAAAGGCCACTATAATAAAGTGTGAATTCCACATATAAAGATATCTCAAGATTACATGACTTGTACCACATTCGTAAGCAGATTTTTGTGCATTTCTATTACAGATGTATTTTTATTACCACAATGTGATGATTATTAATAAACAAAAACAATACTTTGAATTCTGAAGGATAACTGTGTGTGATAATTGATTTACAGCTAGTGATAGGATATCTAGAAATAGTTCCTCTTTTAACCAAGCTAATTCATTGCTGATGATAGCATGCAGCCATACTTAGTTTGGAATATCAAAGCAAAATGAAAAATGTATGTAATCTAAAAGATAGTCTCCTTGATTACGTGTTGCTCAATGTCATTCTTGATGTGGATTTTTTTTTTAAGCAATATTTGTATCTTTGTTAATACTGATTTACATCTTAAGTAGGACTTAGTAGCACTGTATCCAACGATGACTGGTGCTAAGATTTTTCATGGTAGTGTCCATATGTCATTAGTACAACTCAAAGTTGAGTTACACTCACTTTGGAAAATAACAATACCACATCTAAGTGTTTCATTTAAGGGGGAGTAGCGAGTCAGGTATGCAGCTATGTCTGCATAAGACTTTTTTTGCCACTGTAAGCATTATTTCATATATACCCTATACAGAGTGGTCTGGAAGAGCTTTTTTTATGGTCAAGTGGAGTATCACACTATGTTTTAACTAATGATTATTTTGCTTCTCAAGGCTCTATGCAATTTCTGTAATTCATTGCTATAAAGAAAGACCTCTTTTCATCAGGGCTTCACTACCTTCTAGTACTCTATGAAATGCAAACCATACTGTTTAGACCATGCTTAGTGGCTTGTTCTGTCTGCAGAACATTGAAGCATTTTATTTATTGTTGACCTGAATGTCTGTCTATAGAAGACAATACCTCAGCCTAAAAATACAATTCTGGTTTGCACTAGCTTTCATTAAAATTACTATGTTACTTGGCTGCAGTCCAAATAATCTGGTAGGCTTGCATTGCAACATTTTTATACTAAAAATAAAATATTCCCATTTATTTGATGTCTGATATAACATGTAAACAGGGTAGGCTTTCAGTCATTGCTGTTCTGAGATGCATATGGGGCAATTGTGTAGCAGAAGCATTGTATTATATTAACAGTGCTTCAATTGTTCAGTTGCTTTCAAGACTTGTACAATATTTTCCAGTAAATATACAATAGTTGCAGCAGAATGTATATACAAAATTTAGCTTTTTTATTGTAATATGCCTACAGCTAATTTCTTAATGCTTACAATATATTCTAGACTTCTATTTTGTGTGTATGTTATCCAGCCTAAATTGCCTCCCATGCTAAAACTTATTTTTTTACACAGTTACTGTCTTTGTACTACAGATAAAAGATTGAGTTTTGTAAAATGTGTAGACTGGATTTATGCATCTGCATCTTGCAGAGTAAGGTAGTGAGTCTCAGCAGAAGTTAATTTTTGGTGGCTTTGGACAAAAATTCTCATGCAGGCCATTGTTAACAACCGATGTCTTCAATAGTAGGGAGAATGTGAGGGATTTATGCTGATTTGAAGTAATGGATTAGGATGAGACACTTCAGTAAGAATGCAGCAACTATAGCAAATTGTTATTACTCACTTCTCTTTATTTGTATCAAACTGTGTGCTTCAAATTAATTGCAGTAAACAGGCTATGTAGAAATACTTTCACTGCCTTTGAAGACTACACTTTGTCTTGTATTCCCCACAGAAACTGCTGTTTTGTTAGTGCTAAGTGCATTTGATGATAGCCTGTATGGTACTTTCTAGCCTTTAATAATAACAACACCTCTCATAATTTAACCGTGGTATAGTTTAAGTCAGGAACCCCTTACAATGAATGGATTTAATTTAAATTTTTTTTTAATTGGACTATGGGCAAACCAAAATGGTGTTTTGGAATAAGGCAACATACTGTTGTTGGGTTCTTAAAGGAGTAACAAAATTGAAAAATGGAAATTGTCAGTTCTTTAGGGAAAATTCTGAGAATTTCTACAAGTAAATTCATTTTATGGAATTTCCTGCCATGGACATGAAGGCGAAGGATTAATAAATTTTTATTAACCAAATATTCTCAACGTGAAACATCGAAGATACATTGTTCCTCAAATAAAAGCAATGTATTTTGACTATGAAAAAATAATTTTTTTTCCTGAATTTTTTCCCCATCTTACCAAGTGTGTCATGCAGTGATTCCAAGCAGTAATTGAGTAATAGTGACATACTGAAATGATACTTCACATACTCTGCTGTCTTCTGTTCTGTACAAGCAGTTATGCTTTGCTTTGGTCTTTCTTGACAATAAGCAAAGTATTAGTATTTCTACTTCACAATCTTGTTACCAGTAATATACTTCTTAAACATTACATTATAAATGTTAAAGCTGAGTACTAGAAAGTATATGTAGTTTAATCAGAAGTTTAGAAATAGTGAACTTAGCTAATCAGACAGTAAAATATATTTTAGTATTTTTGCTTTTTGATTGTGCTTTGCTTTGAGGATACCATTATGATGGCCAAAGATAAGATACATTCTTAGCCTTGCCAAATTTCTAAAAAAGGATATTTCAGCCTTTATTATTCAGACATCAGATGATGAGATTTCCCCCTATATCGAAGACTTCTCTGATCGGGGACCGTGGTACGTAGCGTTAGCTAGTTACGGGTGCCAAATACAGATTTCAGTGCTAACTAGACAACCTATGTATTAAAGTATTTCAACTTCTGAACCTGAAAATGAGGTGGTCTGCTAGGAGGCAGCATTTTCTTCTAGTGACAGGGTATCATAAACATTTAAATGACTGCAAAGAGGATCAGAGGATTCACAAGAAACTGTTGTGCATCTAGAAGTAAGAAAAGTAAAACCTCAGGCTGTTTTAGCAGCACACAGATGTTTAGGTGTCTTCAGCTGTGGTTAACTGGAATAGAAAGTTTTTTCTCAGGATTAAACTGTCATACTGTTTATGTTTAATGTTATTTTGAACTGAGCTATTTTAGATGTAAAATATGTTTGAAGGCCTAGATGGCCTGTAACTCTCTTGATTATTAACTGGTTCTCCCAGTATATTTTCATTTTGCTGATGTGTATCAGTTTGATAGATTTCTGCCAGTTTAGCCTGGTGGTTTAAGCCATCTTCTGCCACAAATTGTGTTTTGTAGTCTGTTAATTAGTTTACTGTATTTC
This sequence comes from Apus apus, assembly GCF_020740795.1. NCBI lineage: Eukaryota > Metazoa > Chordata > Aves > Apodiformes > Apodidae > Apus > Apus apus. The sequence goes on along the minus strand of NC_067287.1, from coordinate 30,123,511 downwards.
AAATAAAATGTTTGTTTTAATTGCCTTGATTTTGTAGAAAATATGTGGAATCCTGATCACATAATGTGTTTACTTTGAATGATCACAGTCAAATATTTTTTAATATGACTGTGATGTGCTCAGCAGACTCTGGAAGGGGGTGGTGTACTATCAGTAATAGTAGCCAAAGGAGAGAGGGTATGTTTGACAGAAAATGTTGGACATGCTATCCATGGAATAATAAAGCATTTGTTACATAAACTCAAATTTACATTCTGTGATTGTTTAATATTCTTCCAGTCGAACCTGTGAAATGATGGCCACAACTGGCTATTGACCATTTGATTTTAGAAGTGGAGTCCAGTTTTCATTTGGTTTCAGGCATCAGTGGCAAAGAGCATAAAACGTCTTTCCCAAAGAGACTGATCGCTCATCGTTTCAGTGGTAGGCTTGCCAAGCCACTTGCCCTTTGTGGAATGGGTCTCTTGATTAGTCAGGATGGTCTTGTTCTTCCAAAATACTGGATTTGCTTTGAGGTGCACTTACTGATCACTTGTGTTAAAGGTTAAAGACAGCAAGCAGCTCCTCTTTTTTTAAAAAAGAGAGCTGTCTTGCACTGTTAACAGTGGAAACAATTCTTTTTTTTCTTTCAATACAGGAAAAATAACAAGAAGTTGGTTCACTTATTAACTAAAATTGACAGGTTTCAGGTACTTGGAAGGAAGGACAGAAGTAGTGAGTTCATTATAAAAAGTGTTTTCTTACAGAGGTGGATTATAGAAATCACACAGGGCATTGAGAAGTAACAGAATCATGTAAAATGAAGAAAGCCTCAGTAGCAAGGGAGAACAGTAATCAATGAAGAGTTGGACTCGATGATCCTGATGGGTCCCTTCCAACTCAGCATTTTCTGTGTTTCTATGATTCTATGAAAGATGCCAATGATCCAAGGCGTGACATAGGAAACAATGTCCTAGTGATCCCACTGAGAAGGATGGTGACCATAATAATACTGAATCAGATCAGCAGTTAGTCCAGAAAATCCTTATTATTAAAATTATAATGAACGGAAGAAGACAAGGTGATGCTCAAGGAAAATGAAAGGAGCATTCATATTTCACAAACAGTACTAGAAAGGAATGTACCAAATTATAGTTACTGTAAAAGCCAGGAACTGATACTAGAAGAAATTATAATGCTACACAACATTGTTTAGGTAAGAGATACCTAACTGTAGTTTTAGTACTGTAGTTATAGAAAAACTGGTAATGCAGTCTCACTTTGTGTAGTATCTGTCCTCACTTGTCTGTGTTGCTATTAAAATGTACCTGTGCTAGCAAGGCAGTGGACACAGGGAAGTACTTAATATATAATGGTATTTTTAAGATTTCAGTTTTAGCCCATTAGTATTTTTAATTTCGTTTGGCTAAGCAGACATCTCTGCTTGCATTTTAGATGAAAGTTTTAAGGATTCTGCTTTCTTTCCTTGTTTCTATCTCAAATCTTGCATTAAGAGTAATATTGGGCATTAAATACTGTTTTTTCGTTAATTTGTCTCCAAAGTTGTGTCCCTCCAAGTTTGCTTTAATACCTTGTTAAGAAAGCTCAGTAGTTCATCATGAATGTTTTTTAAAGCTAATCAGTATTTCTATCAGTTTGAATGGACCTGTAATGGGTAGCACCATAGATCTTTAACAATAATCTTGGCTACAATAAATGAGAGCTAGGCAACATTGTGACTTTGTTGAGGTCTTAGAATGTGGTGGAAATTGTGCATTTTGATTCTGCTGGGTATTTTCGTGGTGGATCTGCCTGTTGGAGTATGCACAACTATTTTATGTCACAGGTCAGACTGGTTAAGTGTTATTTCTGAATCTGCTGAGATGTCTTTATGAACACTTGTCTCCCACAATTATTGAACCAAGACAGCTTTGGTAGTCCTGACTCAAGATGTCAGGGGTTCCAGTAGTTGCCTGTGGTTTCTCAAATTTCCTTCACTTCCATAGGAAAAGAAGGCTGTGTTCTTGCCTTGGAAGAGTAGTAGTCCTCTTGGTTTTGTACTCTCCCATAATGAATTTGCTAAGAAGAATTTGAGTGGCACAGACTTACAGAAGTCTGTGATGGTGGTTCATGAATTAGATCTATTTAAAAATACAGATTTGAATCGGTGGTACGTGTTGTCAAGTAAAACATTTGCGCCCTCTAAATTCTAGAAATGGACTTTAACAATTGTAGTCTTCCAGGCACCATTTTGGCATAGCACATGTAAAAGAAACATGCCTTAGTCCCATTTTTCAAGGGATTTTTATACCTGGTAGCTTCTGTAATTTTTTAATTTTTTTTTTAAATGAGAGAAGTCATCGACTTATTAATAGACATGCATAACTCCATTTTGGGCTGTAGCTGTCCTAGAGGGGTTTTATTGTAATAGTTCAGGAACTAAACACATATCAAAGACTTGTCTTTAATTACTTGTAAAATACTGCAAGTATTCTAACATAGCACAAGGATGAAATAGGCATTTTACAGGAAGAATAAAAATACTGCCACTGGTTTTAACCCTTGCAAATATTATTATATTCTCTGTTGAAGGAAAAGTTGGAGGGATTCTTTTTTAGTGGCTTTCAGTAGCAAATTTTTCCCCTGCTGTTTTTTTCAATGTTATTTGGGTACATTTTGAGGTGGCCAGTTGTTTTATTTGTGCCAAAGTACTCTGCTAGAGTGCAGATGAACCCAATCTGTAAGCTGGTGTTGCCACTGAAAGCAAGGCTGCTGGTTTTTTGTGTGGACTCTGGTGTTTGTGCAGCTGCACAGTGAACCAGATAGGAAAAGTAACCTGTCTTGAAAATATTTTTTTTCTTTTTCTAGGCTGTTTTTCAGCAGAATCTAGTTGTACAGCTGCACAGTGAACAGATCAGCAAACAAATGTGCTAGGATACAAAATGGTTTTGTGGGAATGGGAATGAATAAATAAAGTGGTGGGGAAGGGCAGGACCACTGCTTTAAGTTCAACACCATCTTAAAATATTTGTTGAACTGCAGCCTAAGTTGTAAAAAAAACCCATTTGCTTACTTTCAGTAGAAAAATAAAATATTCAAATGCAGCTGTAACTGGTTCATTTTTTCAAGTATTTCATTCTTATAAGCACTGGTATCAGTAGAATATTGGCACAGAATCAAACCAGCTCTGTTACAAATTTTGTTCATTGCTAGATGGTTTATGGACTGCATAAAATTATCTGTGAAAGACTGAAAATAAATTATTGATAAGCAGAACTATGCTTGTAGAGCTTACAACTTTTTTGGTATTTATATTTTTTTGAGTTCTGATAAGGATACTGTACTTAGCAGTTTCTTACAAGTAACTCTTCTTTTGAAGAAGGCCACCCAGTTTTTTTCTGTTCAAAATAAAATAAATGCCCCTTTCTGGATAACTGAACAAGTGGATTGCTACTCTGTTAGTTTAGGATAATTTTCTAATACGTTTGGGATTTGGCATTTCCAATACTTCACATTTCAGATGTTTTAAAAAGTTTTCATGGTGTGTTCAGTTATGCATAAATGCTTTCTGTACTATTTAAGTCTTATCTGGTATTAACTTGGCAAGTATGGCTTAGATCAATTAGTTAATGGTCTGTTCTTACAAAGTGCCCCTCCTACTGGGCTGTAGATTTTCAACTGAAAGTGTTTTATTTCAGTCCACAAACCTGTTTCACTGAAATTGAAGAGGGAAGAAAATACAGGAGATGGGTGAGAACTAAAGTTTAAAATTGTTGATTGTAACTTCTTATATCTGTAGCATGTTTTCCTATTTTTATATCCATTTAATTAAATGCTTTTATGGCTTTCTTAAAGTGTCTTTCAGTAATAGCAATATATTAATTGGACATTAATATTTAAAAAAACCCAAACAAACAGTTTTTTAAACATGCTAGATTAAAGGGACTTTGTATTCTGAGATGTGTTAAAATGCAGGAAGTTAGGTTCAGCCTTTTTTGAACTGAATATTAATATGAAGTACTGCACAGAGGCTGGAGTGGAAGTGGTGGGGGACTGCAGACATGTCTCCTGAATGTTCATAGGAGTGAATACCTGCAATATAGGTCAGAATTTTAATTTTCAGGATTTGTAAGAAAAGCTGCCTTCATGTAGTCAGTAGCTTTATGTCAAGAAATATCTATCCCGGAAAAAAAAAAAAAATTGCTATTTTTCATAGAGCTGTTACTTCAATAGTTCTTAAAAGAAATGAATGACAGAAGTGCTTAGCTTTTCAGTCCTGTACAGAGAGAATATCTTAGTTTGGTTGCTTTGTATTTCCAACACATTTTGTCTTTTTTCAGTTCTCTCTTAACTGAAGCTTGTGTTTGGTGTTTTTGTGTGGTGGGAATCTTCTAGTTGCTCCTGAAATCTTACTAAAGCACTTCAATCACTGTGGGATTCAAGTTGAGTAGCTACTTAGAGGAGTCAAAGATACTTTTTGAAGATCTCATCTGCAGATGGAAAAAAAAAAAAGACAGAAGGTTCTTTAGAGAAAGCAAGGAAAGAAGGTTGAACAAAAAGAGAAACAAGTAACATGGGAAGGGGAGAAATAAAGCACGTTTATGTTACAAGTATTTCAGGTTGTTAAAATTGCTGGGAGCAGAGAGGAAAAAGGGTTAGAGGAAGAAAGTTGAGCACTTAAGCTATTCTTGTCAGTGTTATACACTAACAAAAATTCCTGAATTATGTGGGTTGCAAACACTAAAATGATAGATGTGACTTCCAGTTGAGTTTTAATTTTGTATGACCTTGTTATTTGAATCAAAGTTTGTTTTTTTTTAAGTAAAGCCTAACTATCAAACTAGTTTTCTAGTTTCAGTGAAGCAGTTAGTGATAAATAAAAAAAACTGTCCCCCAAAATTGTGTTGATGTTCCCAGCTTTAAATGAAGTCTTCTCAAAAATGAAGTGCTATAAAAGAAGAACAATTGAAGTAGTAGGCACTGTGGAGAAGTTTCAGGAATCCATGAGAAACTGAATTTTAAAGGCTGTAAAAATAACCAGCTTTTATCAGAGCTGCATTTAGATTAATAGATGAAACACCATAGGCAGACAGTGGTTTAGCGTTGGGATATTTAGAGTTTTCCATACGGAAAAAGATAACTCCTTGCTGATGTACAGCTCAGATACACTGACCTCAAGCCAGGGGTTTATGACCACTGCATTTATAGTGTGAGTTACTTGCTTGCATTGATGAGTGAGGAGGGGATGCATTTGGCGGCACTGAGTGTGTTTTCTGAAATGTCAGTTAGTGTGGCAGAACTATGTGTCTTATCCGCTGTAAATTTACACCTTTGTTCTAACTTTGCAGCCTGACTTAAAGTGGGGTTGTCCTGCTGCCCGACTCTTGTCTTTAAAGACTTGTCCTTGTTTGCTGTTCAGCAAAAGGTATTAGGTGTAGGCAAAGGCTGACAGCAATAATGGGCAGAATCTTTCAACATGGATGAGGCCTTGTCCTCGGCCTGCCCTTCCATATTCTTTTGAAGAGATCAGAGAGTCTTAATGTTCTTGTATTGAAATCAGCTTTATACAATTCCATGCCACTGAAATGTATAGAATTTGGACTTCAGCTTTCCAGTATTTTACAGATATGAATATTGCCTGAGAGGTTAAAGATGACAGCTATTTATAATTACCTAAAGAATAATGAAGCTTGTTTAAAAAGACACAATCAGCTCTTAGTAGTTGTTCTGTTTCAGACTTTTTGTGATGGCTACGTTTGTTTTGTAAGCATCTTTGTTAGGTAACAAGAATTACAAGAGAAGATACAGAAGATTATATAATAGAATATTAAAAATACTGTGGTAGGGTTATTACTATTTGTAAACAGTGAGGCATCTAATTGATTTTGAAATTTATCAGATAGTGCTCGTCTCTTGTATTGCAGGAATGAATCATGCTACTAAGTTACAAATTATTTTAACCATTAGGGCATGGAGAAAAGGTACCATTCAAAGCTGAAGACCACAATTAGGGATGCATGACTGAAGTCTCAATGTATTAGTAGTATTGTATGAGCCAGTCACATGAAAGAGATCATGAGGTTGTGAAAAGGATTATGATCATGCTTTAGGCATGCATTTCCTGGTAGAGATATTTTAGTCTGGATCATGCTTGTTTAAATGAGAATAATTTTAATTTCTTGTTCTGGTTGTATTACCATTATGTGGCAAAGGGGTAGAAAAGGTGTCTTAGCTACAAAATAGTGTCCTTTAAGAAACTGAATTTTACTTAAATTTGAGATGCTGTCTCCAGTCCTGAGAAACTGAAGTTTAAAGGATGCTGAACAATTTGCTAGAGCATTACAGTGAACTGCATGTATTTACCTGCTGCTGTTCACTTCTACGCAAGCAGAGAAGTTTGTCTGTTTCCCAGGGCGTTCATCTGTCTTGCACGTACCTTACCTGCTTATTCCAGATCCTGAACCTGCTCTTCACATTAAGTAACATTCAACATTGTAAATCGTCAGTTGATGAAAACCAGCATATTCCTATGGAAATGTGGAGTTCTGTTGATCTGTCACCAGCCAATACTCCTTTTCCAGTACCTTTACTTACTGCCAGAATGTTTTTGCTTCCAGGGATAATGCAAGTCACAGTGCCCAGGTTCTCAGCCTGTATGAGAAGGAGTGTATGTTCTTTATTTAAAGGTTAGGGAGTGAGTTTCCAGAAAATCATACAATCTGAGGGTTGACTCAGTCCAGAGATGCTTTGATAAAGATTTGCAACCTGTTTCTTTTTGTTCCACCAGTAACAACTGTGCTTTGCTGTTTCCTCAAAGGAAAATGGAAGAAGCTTTTGGAAGGTGCTGTGAGATGTTTTTATTGATTCTGTACTAATCCCAGTGATTAAGGATGCCTTAAATAGAGTCCAGGAGTGAAAAAGTCAATATGAAAATATCTCAGTATATTTTGGGGAGGAACTCATCTTACTAAATTACTTGAAAAGGTTTTTCATAGTCCTTAAATCTCTAACTGGAATGTAGCTGATTGAACTGGAAACAAAGCGTGGTCATTACTGATAGTTGAACAGCTGTTTATGAAAATAAAGCAGTAGCCTACAGTGATGACCCATTGACCTATCTGATGTCCCTGAAATCAGTTTTGGTGCAGATGCCTCCATTTGGTAGATATTCTTCTGAACTTGTATTTGTAACTGGGTCAGTATTGCAAAAGAGAGTTCTGCTGCTTTTTAGTGTTGCAAGCATTTGAAGCTCCAGTGAAAAGTGGATTTTCATCTTATGTATCTGAAGAGGTTAACAGGAAGAACTTTTTCCCCAGTCTTCTGTGCTAACTCGTTTATTTGCTATGCAAAGTCATGAAAATATAGCACTTGGCTTTTTTTTTTCCTCCGATTCCTTTTCTGTGTCAACCTGTTGAAAGTTTAGGAGCTTCCAGGAGAATTCTCTGTGTGTGTGTCTGTGCAGTAAAGTAGTTGCTTGTGCTTAAGCACAAAATGTCAGGCTAATATTTTAGGAAATTAAAATGGACTTTAAATGTTTTTAGTTTGCTACAGAGCACTTTCCTGACTGATTTAATGAAGCATGTGTTAGTTAGCAGCTGGGTTGAGAAGTGCAAGTCAATTTACCATCTCTTGTCTGAAAGTCAGTAACACTTTAGGATGTGTTGACCAGGCCTCTTCCATCCTAGGAATGATGGGTCATTCGCAGCTCTAGTCAAGGTGTGCATAAGGAGCTAAAGCTGCTTTCAGTGTAAAAACAGATGAAAGCATACTTGACCTCTTTTTCTATTAGTGCACATCCTTGCATGTGCTGCAGGGCTACCAAAACTGCAGCAAATGCAAGTTCAAAGAGAGAAGCACAGAGCCTCCCATCTATCTGAACAGTTGAATGACTATTTTGAACAGTTTGCAACAGAGTTCACTAAAATAGACAAAAGTAGCATCTGAGTGCAGAGAAAGCAGGGCGGATCGAGCTCTGTCTTTATCCTTTCTTTCAGCTCTCATTTCCTTCTCAATTACACTCTGAATTTAACTAGTTATGTGTAAAAGCTCTCTTTCTCTTTTTTGTCTGCTCCTTTGCTGAGAGGAGGGCTTAATTATTCTACTGCATGTGTCTAGCAGAGCTGTTGTAAATGGTACACATTTTATTTGGCTTGGTACCAAACAGAACAAAATCAGTGTTGCTAGAAAACCCTGGCAGTGTTTCAAGTGATTTTTAAAAAAACCCACACACCTGTATTTTAGAAATTATTCTCTACCCAAAATAAGTCTACAAAATACAAGTCATAAAGTGCAGTTCTTGGCTTATCTGTAGCATTCTAGAATGTTTGATAACATTTTTACATAAACTTGGATATTTATTTTTTTCTTTAAGAGTTTTCTTTATAATAATTATTCTGGTTTTGCTTTGTTGTTAGTTTGTTGTGGTTTTTAATAGCAGATGTAAACAAAATAAAGCTATGTTTTGTAAGATAGTCTGTTTCGACTCTGAACAGAAGACAGACTTCTGTAGTGTCCTTTTCATTGCCTGATGTTGAACAGTAAGCTTCTTACATGTAATACTAGATGAAAAACTACATTGTCTAAATGTTATACTTTCTAAAAATCAGTACTAACTACTTTCAGCTACAGTGTGCCAGCATTAACAGTATTTTGAGTTGCTTAAACATGTTTTCCATGTAACCTTATTTTTAATGTCCACGTAGATCTGTGAAATCAGTTAAGTCATGTAAGTAAAAAGTACTAAAAATATGGATATATAAGCAATATATTGAAGTTGGTTACTGATAACTTATTTTTAGATCAGTACTTACCAGTGAAAATAGGGAATAGTACAGTGTGTATGTTTAGTAGAGGTAACTGATCAGCACATAGGAGAATGATGTGTGGATTTTCAACTGTATTACCTGCCTGTCTTCCCCATAAATAAGAAAACACACTCTTAATCTTTTTAGATACTTTGTATTATTTTGTAACTTGTGTTTTAACAAGATTTTCGATATTATAGGTTATCATAAGCATAGATGCTTCTGAAAATATACACAAAAATTGTTCATTTATGACTGACTGTAAATGCTGATCTTTTTTCTTGTGACTGCCTCCTATGAGTATGGTATCTCTAAAATACACAGAGCCTGTCTTACTGTTGGATAATAAAAGTACATGAATACAATTTCTGCAGTAAAAATACTGCTGCTGTTATTCTGTTAGCACCAATATCTGAAAGGATTTGTGAGTAATTGAATTGGTACAAGAACCAGCCTGATAAGTTTGTAGCATAAATGTTGAGATTGAGTTTACACCTAAGTGCTTTCCCTTGTGTTTCTTGTAGGAAACAGAAATGAAGGTACACGTGCACACAAAATTTTGCATCATTTGTTTGCTGACATTTATCTTTCATCAGTGCAATCATTGCCATGTAGATGGACATGACCAAGGACCACGTGTACACTGCCATAGTGACTATCAGATCTCAAACGAATCCTACTTGCAGAATGGAGGAACAGAATCTATGCCAAGTAAATTTTCAACGTTGGAAGCTGAAAATGAACAAAAATACTACATTGAAAAGATTTTTGATCGTTATGGGGAAAATGGAAGACTATCCTTTTTTGGCCTGGAAAAACTGTTAATAAGCCTTGGTTTAGGAGAGGTAAAAGTAGTGATGATAAATCATGATGATATTGGCCATGACCATGTTTCTCACTTATATGCTTTAGAGGTTCAGGAAGGAAAGCATTCTCACTCTCATAACCATCCTCACAGCCACTCAGATTCAGAAAACCAAACCACGGTTGGTATGGCTGCAAGGAGAAGTCATAAATGTGACCCTGAGAGAGAGACAGCAGTACCATCAGTGAAAGATGATGGCAGACACAGTCATGACCAGGGTCACCATCACCGTCGTCATCCTCGTCTACATCATCATGACCATAATGGTACACATCACTCTCGTAATGATTCGGTTAGTCATAGTGAACATGGAGAACAAAACCATGAACCTTCAACAGAGACAAACACAACTCAGGATCAGCCAGAAAGGAAACAACGGAAACAGAAGAAGAAGCAAAAGAAGATCAGTGAGACTTCAGGAGATGCTACACGGGATTATGCCCCAGATCATGATCCAAGTGATCAGTATGAGCACAATCGTGTTCATAAACATGATGCGTCTCACTTGCATGGACACCATCATGAACACAGTAGTGATCATTCTACTGGTCATGGACATCAAGATTCCAGTTTAGGTAATGCAAATGGACACCACCACACCAGCAAGCGGGAGGCATCTCATAACCAGATTAGTGTAAGAAAACATGCTATTTTTTCAACGCGTAGTCATAAGGATCATAATGAAGATGAACGTGAGCGTGAAGAGGTGAGTATGAAATGGAGAACGGGTAAGTTCACTTTTGCTGTTGTCACACAGGAATTGCAGGTCTGTACCCTTTGCGACCATAGTGAAATACAGGTAGCAGAGTTTTGAGTTTATTTCGTGGGCTTTCATTTCTGTCTGCCCATTGCTCATCTTTTCTCAGAAATCTCTTGCCTGCTTATCTGTATGAAGCAGATACCTAAAGCCTTCTGAGACCCTGCTGACAGGTGGGGATTTTTTCCTCTTCTCCATATTCATGAATACTTCCCACACACACACCTTTTTTGGACTTCCTTCTGAATCTGAGATCATTAGTATTTTTGGAAACTGCACAGAGACTCCTTAAAAGAAACACCTGCATCTTTTCAACATACTAATTTATTTGTCCTAAGGGATTGTGAAGCAAAGAAGATGTAACTTCTGTAGCACTGTGCTTGGTTGTAAGCTCCCTTCAGCATCCATTCTTTCTGCCAGGACTACACTTTACTTGCCCTTCCCCCTTACAGTTAACTGCAGAAGCAGGACATTTTGATATTATGGTTTTAAACTAGAAGTCAGGATAAGAAAGTGACTGCTGAGTTTGGGTTTTAAACTGAGTTAAAAAGTGAAACTCCAAACACAGAAGATTGATAGGTAAAGAGAAATGTTAGAGAACTTATTTTGGATTTATATTCTTCCAGTCCTTTTCTGCTGCTCTTTCTTAATTTATTGTACTGTGTAATAGTAAAGAATTTGGAAACTGGTCTTAATTTACATTTATCAAAAAATATGTATGTGTTGGGGCACTGAGTTTGCAGTGCAGGTTTTTTTTTCCTGCAGACCACTTAGATCAGTTTAGACATGTTTTAGCACTGCTGGAATGTTGGGGGCCAGAGTTTGTACTTTCTGGTTGTGTTCTCAAATCATATGCTAATTTTTCCATAACTGTGGTTTTTAATTAAGTAGTTGCTTTCATATTTAACTTGTTTGTACAATTTTCTTGCAGTGCTTAAATGTTACCCAGCTGCTACGGTACTATGGTCTGGAAACCAGCTCTCCAATATCTCCTGAATTGTTTATACACTTGTGTCCTGCTTTGCTGTACCAGATTGAGAGAAGGCTTTGCATTGTGCATTACGACGAGCTGGAAGATTTTATGAGAAGTAGAAATGCATCAGTTGAGAATAACGATAAAACAGGTGCATCAGGTGGGTGTGTAACATCTAAAGCCTTCAAAATCATTTGTTGTAAGCATTACCTTCACAGTTTGAAAGGTCATATAACTTAGCATTGACTGTAAAGGAGTGGTTAAAGTTTAACTTTTTTATTAGAAGAAATTTGAGACAACATGCTCTGAGTCTGGAGACACAGCATCCTGTTTGGTGGTGAACAGCATCTCCTAAGTAACCATTGCTCAGGGATTAATATCTTTCTTTCTTGTACCTTTTTATCCCTTTTCATTATTTTCAGTTTTTAATTTCATGTTTGCTTATTTTTCTTTAGTAGTCTTCTTTCATTGAAGTCTAACATCCTGTAAATAGGCCTATGGCCCAGGTATTTTGGCCTGGATTCTTAGCACATATCTTTAGACATTGGACCCTGCTGTAGTAGGAACGTAGGCAAGTGTGACAGAGGCACCCAAAAACACAAAGCAGTTTATTAGGAGTGAGTATTTATTCCAAGCAACACTGTTTAGCCCTCTGATAAATAAAAAATAATGCCACAGATTCGGATGCCAGTCAGGAATATTAATGCACTACCCCACAGCTACTAAAGAATTACTAAGCTTTTTTTGACTAGTCTTAACATAGATAATCTTAACATGGATCATGATGATGATGATGGTAATTGCACATGTGAATGCTCAGACAAAAGGAAAGCCTCCCCCTCTGGTACCCAGAGTCACTTGTCCAAAAGGGACAAGGTTCATTTGCAGACCTGTCTAGAAGAAACACATCACTCACCAGAAGATGAGGTCACTCAATCTCAAGAAGTTCCCTTAGGTGCTGTCCAACCTGAGGGGCAGGCGTCCTGGCAAACCCGCTACTCCAAGGCTAAACCCAACCAGCGTCTGGCAGGGAGCTCTGTTTTTACAGACCAGGTCAGATGTGACCTGTGGTCATTCATTCACTGTTCTGCCTGGGCTGAGTCGCCCCATGGGTTGGGGACCCTGTTCATTGTCAGAGGGTTCCCCCCAGCAATCCCGAGATTGCCTAGGAAAACCGGGTGCCACCATGTCTGCTGGCAGTTCCACAGCCCAGCAGGGGTTAAGACCAGAAACAGTATCAGCACCACCCAGTCTGACTTAACAAAAGTTGGCCTCTTGAGGGTTTTTTTGCCATCTCCAGAGAGCTTGACAGATAATATAACAACATCCAGCGCTGGTGGGCAGGAGTGCTCTGCCACAGCAAGGCACAGAATATTTGGAGACAGAAATACCTCTAGGGATGAGCACGTTCGCCCACAGATTGAATTATTTCCATCTTTTAAAATACTTTGTCTTTTTCTTTCAGTGTGACTGAAGTGCTCCATCTGCTTATCTCAGAGCTGGAAAGTTGCAGGTTTACTTTGGCACACATTTTCTTAATAGATTTAACCTGGATCTATTCATTCAGAAATGACCTGTTCCTCTTAATCACAGTTTATTCACTGCAAAATACAATTTCAGGTGTTACTCTTTTTATATTGTAGCAGTGATGCAAATTTATAGCCTTGACATCCAGAATTATTTGTGAATTTCAGAAACATAAAGACTTAAGGAAGATGCAAGAGCATTTTAAATTGTCGTTTCTGACAACAGTTCTGTTTCTGCCTTCCAATGTCAATTATTCTGCATTACTTGTCTCTTAAGCATATGAGAGGTACTCAGTCAAAATACTCTGTTGGTAGTTTTCTTTTTTTGTGTGTGCCCTTTGAATGAAAATCAGATTTCTTTTCCTTCTTGCCATAGGTCTAAGCAAAAAAAAAATTAGTATTTTTAAAGCAGTTACTCTAAGGGCAGCATCCATTGTTGTGATTTCATAAAGGAGTATACTTTTTAAATCTATGTTTACTACTGCTCTCTTTCATAAATTACAGTGGAAGTGTTGACAGATGTTTAGCTGTGGTGAAATACTTGAAAAGCTTTTGTATATAGTAGATTTTTAATCTTTGACTTGACAGCAAACTTTTGCTGATAATTTCGGTTCCACACCATGTTTTAAGAGGTTAAATTTCAAGAGATTAAGGAATGAAGTTTATGACCAAGATCTGAGAGATTCACGGAGTACATATTCTAATTCTCATGTGCCTCATCTTAATCATGGTGCCATGTTTAGATGCTGTATCATTCATAAGAGTATGTAAGCCCTTCAGAGATGCTATGATCGATGAAACTTAAGCCAGTTTGCATAATCTCCTTTCCATTTTTCTCCATGTAAGGCTGTTGGTCATCTAACCTAGCACTTAACATCATTAATGTCTGTGTCCAGATGGGAGATCCAGTGTCCTGCCAAATGGCTGTGCAGTTTTTATTTGGGCTACTTGTGCATGCAAGATTCAGTATTGAATGACAAGTCATGTATGCTACTTCTTTCAGCAGAGCCTGTTAATCCAGAGTACATGACTGAAGTGCTCTGAGGATGAATCAAGGCTGTATCAGGATGGTATTTTGGTCAGCAGAGTCCTCCTTCCACTCTAGACCTGCTTTTGTATTCCCATTTTCCAGCCTCAGGTTTTTAGTTACTCAGCTGATGGCAGTCTTTGCCAACCAGCTCTTTCCCTCTCAGTATCAATATGCATTTCAGTGCACAGTGCATTTTTGTGATCTTTCTGAAGCTCTTTATGATCAGTTTCTCCTGGTGGATGTGATCTTGTACCCTTTGCTCCCTTTTCTGCACTCTTGTGGAATGACAGCTGCAGACTTTGTAAGAATTAATATCCCAAAATAAAATTAAAATAGGAAATGGTGTAAGCTTGGGGGTTAAACCAGACCTGCCTGCAACAGCCACAATTCTAGTGGCAAAGTCTTGTCAAGTCTGACCTGTAGCATTTTTGGTACAGGTAGAATTCTTGGGATATTTGACTGCTAAATTATAGATTTTATAAAATTTAAAAAATTAAATTTAAATTTTAAAAAAGCAACTACAACATATTAATTCCTCCTCTTTTCTTGTTTCCTCTCCATACCCCCAATTCCCACTTGATCAAAAATGAGAGGACCTTCACAGAAGTAAGGGAAGTCAGATCATGCACCAAAGTATGGAGATGCTAATGATTTTAAATTTAAGTTGTTAAATTTCATTAATGTTGGGAAACTGTCTAGATATTTTTTATTAAGAATGAAGCCAGGAAAAAAAAACAACCCTGGAATAACCTGGAGTGTTTAGGCTAAAAATTAATAATAAATAAGTAAAGTAAAATTCAGATTGAGGAAAATCATGGAAGATTACAGCCCAAACAGTTAATGTTTGTAAAACAGTAACACCAAATATGCTTGTCTTTGGGCCTGTGACCCTTTTAAACTGCATTGTTGGAATTTAACAGTTTTTAATTGCTGGTCTTTGAAGTGCCTGTGATGGGAAGAAACGAGAAGTGGTAGAGAAGCAGAGAGAGAGGAAAAAATGAGAATATTTTTTATTAGGGTGAGATACTAAGTGCAAGAGCCATGCTTCCTTGCTTATCGGATCTGTTTCTTGTGTAATTCCTCCTCTTCCATGCCACTTAGAAATTTGCACATTTTCCCTAATTAGCAGGCTTCTATTGAGTGTACCATATTCCATCATCCCTCTTCTTCCAATGACAACAGAGGTTCTCAGAAAAAAAAATATCTACTGCTTTATGTTTGTAGCAAGTTGCTTCAGCTCTTCAAACTCTTACTAGAGTATTTGATTTAAAGTTCCTTTGTCAAAAGTTGAGTCTTATTTCTCAAAAATAAGTGTTTCAAAGCAGCAGGTGAAGAGATGGTGCCTAACTGAACATGCTTTCCCAACAAAGGAGGAGAAATACTTGTTGCTGTTAAATTTTGCATCAGAATCATGTTTAAAACAAATGTTAAATATGAATTAGTGCTGCTTTTTGTGTTTCATTGAGGGCTACAGAACGAAGCCTGGAACTGACGGTCAGGAACAGTTGCTGAGATCTTTTTTCGCAGATTGTCTTCCGATGTCTTTCATTGTATTGTGCCTTTATTTTTCAGCATCTTTTGAATGAACAACTTAGTTAAAGTCACCTTTTTAAGAAAAGTAATTGATGAGTCTTTAAAGTGTTACAAGTATTGTTCTGATAACCTTTCTGTATTCATTTCTTCCCACAGCCTGGTTTTGTGGTATCATCTCTATCACCGTCATTAGCCTGCTTTCCTTGCTAGGTGTGATCTTGATTCCCATCATTAACCAATGGTGCTTCAAATTTCTTCTAACTTTCTTGGTAGCTCTGGCTGTAGGAACAATGAGTGGAGACGCACTGCTCCACCTGTTGCCACATGTAAGTATTGTTTCCTTACATGTTATTCGTAATTGTAACTGCATATGGAATTTTCTAAGAATCATATAGCAAGTATCACCAAATCATTGTTCACGAATGCAGATGTTGATTGACTTGACTATGAGGGACATCTTCAAACAATGTTTGAGGCCAAAAGAAATGTGTGTTTATAAAAAAAGGGAAAAGAAAAATGCAGTTGTGAATTCATCATTTAATTTTTATCAAAGTATTTCAAAACGCCTAATGAGACCGACAGGAACATTTTAAATGTAGCAGTGTTACTGTCTCCTGTCTACTGATACTTGTATATCAGTACCACCTAAAAAGATTTCAGGGGGATTAAGCTTCCTGTTTACTAGCGCTTGGGTAAGAAAGTAACCTCTAACTTTACTGAATCAAGAAATTGTCCAAGTTCCTGAGAAGGTAAGCAGGTTTTAAGTTGTGATGGCATACTGCAATTCTTAGAAGGGGAAGTGGTTTCTTAACTTTTGTTAACCTTCTTTTCGCAAAAGACTAGTGTTTACGTGTTTTCTTTGTGTAAATTTTAATACAAATATTTGGTCATGCTTTTTTTTTTAAGTTTATATTTCAGATCAAAATTACGGTTGTAATTGACTGTTAATAGTTAAAAAACCCATGAGATTTGGTGGCTAATGGGAGTTTAGGAATGATAATTCCTTGTGACATTTCTGAGTGCTAGTCTCATTATCTTCAGCATTGTGACAGAAAAAAAGCTGAAGCTAGATTACCTCACTTCCCCTCCTAAACATTTCCCAGAAGAATATTATTGATTAGGGTAATGAATAGTCTAATAAAAATTCTATATGATAAAATATCTTTGTATTTAAAAAACCACACAAAAAACCCAAACAAAAAACCCCCCAAAACAAACAAGCGAAGACCAAACCAAACAAACAAAATCTCCCCAAAAATCACAATGCCACTTTTAAAGGGGTTTTTCATGCTGCTTCTCTGGCAAGGTTACATATTTTGTCATCTGAGCTAGGAGCAATTTCAGTCTCCTCATTGCACCAGGTCATGCTGTGTTATTTTCTCTCCCAACAGTCACATGGAGGCCACAACCACAGTCACCACCATGGCCAAGGTCATGTTCATGAACACAAGCGGTCTCACCGACATGCCCACGGACATGGAGTAGGGACTGAAGGGTTTCTAGAAGAAAATGATCCTGTGCTAAAAGGACTTGTGGCACTTGGAGGCATTTATGTTTTGTTTATCATTGAACATTGTATAAGAATGTACAAGCATTACAATAAACAAAAGGTAGGCACTGAAATTGAATGGTATTTTAAAATATGTTACCTGAGTTTATTTTCCATTTGTTGAGGGGTTTTCTGTGAGATGATTCATTACTCTGTGAACATGAACAAGTGCTGCTCATCTGCATTCTGTTTTATTTTATGTGAGGCAATCCTTTTCTAAAAGAGGTTGCTTTTCCTAAGGTACTTTGGAAAGACAAAGTAGAAATCAGATAGGAGAGGTTGCAGCTTTTTGACCAGATGTATTTGGAGGCAGATCTGAGTAAAAGAGATCACAGCTCTTTCTCTAAAGTACTGTGATCTTTTTGCAAGAATATGAAAGGCAGTAGGTAAGAAAGAACTGGTAATAGAGCCAGACAATCAGACAATTTATAAGAGGTTTAACTGTATCCTGTAAGCTAATGATGCCAGTGTAACTGAGGTATTTGGTTTCTCCACATGAGAAAAGGCCAAAATTTGCAGACCTCCTGCTGTCTATGAATTGCTAGTCAAATTTTAAGTTGTTTCCCTGAAAATTATTGGATTTTTAAGGATGGGAGCATGATGGTGGTTTAAAGGAGAGTGAGTACGTCAGAGGGAATGTGACAGTCAGTAGAAATTCAAGCCACTAAAGATTAATATTCATTCCATATTCAGCAGTCAATATAAATACACTTTTAGCTTTTGCCTCCATCATTTGACTTCAAGGAGAAAAGGATTTTGGTGAAACTATAACTGCTCCCAGAATGAGTGTGAAAAAAATAAAAAGTTCTTTGTTTTCACATCAGACTTGCTGCCTCAGCTGGACAGGCAGCAAAAGGTTTTCTGTGCTAGAGGAGGTATTATATCTGGTAGAGAGAAAAGCTGTCACATGGGGCATATCTTCTTTGAGATTAATTAAATAATGAAATCCCCTAGGCTGCTTTGGCAGATCTATGATCTCTGTTGTATGGACTGCATAGGAAAGTGGCAAACTTTAAAGGGAAGTAGTAGGAAGCTATGGGAGCATAAAACTTAAGAGTTCAACAAAAGAGAGGAGTTGTTCTTGGTGCATTCTTGAAGAAAACAAGCAAATATAATAACTCTGCATACATGTGTTTCTGGGCTGTCCTTGTCATGAGGTACTTTGTTACTGAAGTGAAATACTGTGTGTGTGGGTGTGCCTGAGAGAGAGGTGCTGTGGTAGGTAGCTAAGAGTTTCCACTGGCATAGATAACATTGCTGAACCTTATAAAGATGAATATTCTGTAGTCACATATTTCTGGTCAGCATAGTAAGAGAGTAAC
Organism: Apus apus; assembly: GCF_020740795.1. Classification (NCBI taxonomy): domain Eukaryota; kingdom Metazoa; phylum Chordata; class Aves; order Apodiformes; family Apodidae; genus Apus; species Apus apus. The sequence goes on along the minus strand of NC_067287.1, from coordinate 30,105,173 downwards.
TTTGTTTGTTTTGAGAATATTTTTTACAGCATTTATTTTTCTTAAATTTCCATCAATGTCCTTTTATAAACCACATGTTACCTGTTTGCTGTTGCAGAGTAAGCAGAAATGGTGCAAAAAAAAACAGACTGAAGAATCAGCAATTGGAAGGAAACTTTCTGATCACAAATTAAATAATAGACCAGATGCAGACTGGCTTCAGCTCAAACCCCTTGCAGGTAGGCATTTATTTTCAGAATTTTCCATGATTATGAGATTCAAAGTAATGGCACATAACGTATGGCATGTAGCATGTAACCTCTTGTACAGTTTTGCTGCTATTATGCAAATAATTGTTAATAAGACTTAATAGGCTTTCCCTATTAAATCATTTTGTATTTTGTTTTCCTTTGAGCTGAGAGCACTCTGAATATGCAATAGAAATCGTTCTCAGACTTGTGAAGCAGTCAGGTTTTGGGTGGCCATGGTTCTTAGGGGGGTTTTTTCGTTTGTTTTGGGAGTGTTTTTTTTGTTAAGTTGTGCCTGACTCACTCAATCCTGGCAAAAGTGAGATAAAAATGAACACACACAACCTGAGAGGGGGTATCTGATACACTTTGAAGATTCCAGCCTCTGATCAGTTAATAGTTTGGCTGAGAAGGCTAAACAAAGTAAATTTGTTTTCATAAATGCAACCAAGTATCCTGGATATTCTGCAAGTATCCAGAATAACTTCCACATACTGTTTCTTTGTGACAGTCTGAATGTCATGCAGTATATACTCAGAAAGAATGCCATGTCACCCTTATTGAAGAGGTGAGGGAAGGGGAAGAGCTTTTCTTCAGAAACTTCCCATTCTATTGCCGCATGGCTTTTGAATTGATTTGTTGATGAAGAGTCCATAGGCTGTATTTATACAGATACAGTTTTGTTAATTTGGATGGTTTGTAGAAAAGAGAGTTAGGACTGTAGCATTCTTCACATAGGACACAGAAAGACTTTCAGCTGTGAGGTTAGGTTGGTGGCAGATATATTTTAAATGCTTCCATTTTCTTTTGATGGGAGATCAGAGGAATTTTGCTTCTAATAACATGGAGTAGGTACTGGCTTCATAACACTGTTCCTCTGAAAGTGCATTCTGCTGATCCGTAGTAAATCATACTGCAGGCACTGGAAGCCCATGCTGAATTTGAATTGTGAACTGCACTGCCACTACCCCTGACCTGAATAGCCATTTCAGGTCTTTTTAAAAAGCTTCCAAATGATGTTTAAAAGCCTGTTAACCTAGAAATCTTTGTTGCTTAGATACTATGTGCCTTTTTTTTTAAATTCTGATTAATGTTTGCTTATTTTTTACTCTGAAATATTTTTTTGTTGAATTACTGTGACCTAATAACTTCATTATTCAGAATGGCTTTTTTTTTGACTCAGCTAGTTTTGTTTCCTGGAACACAGATTGCCAGTTTAATTTATTTATTAATACTTCAGAATTATTAGTAGATTTAAAATTCATATGTGTATTTCTTCTGCATTGTTTTCACTTTGTGTGTCTTTGTAAAAATGTCTTTTGATTTTTGGCAGGGTAGTGAGGTACAGTGAAGGAGCTCACTGTATGACACAAGTGTCTGACACAGACACAACACAGAAACGTTTTGAAGATCAGTTTTATCAGTGGCAGATCCTGGTGTGCTTCAGTGAAGGCAAAGTTGTGACCTCTATGTGCATGCATAGAGAGCAGCCAGTTAAATTTCCTGAGCCATCAGATTCCATCTACAGTTTTTGTAAGACATTATTACAGTCCTGGCAACTGTCCTTTTCTAGTGTTGAACCATAAACTTTGTCAGTAGCAAAATGACAGATACAAGGCTACATCTGGCTAAAACTGACTTTGTGTGCTGTGGATACAGGGCTGTTGCCTTGCATATGCTGCATGTGCAAATTAGTGACAAAGGGGCAGTGAGAGAATTATTTTTGGCTGGAAGTTGGCTGGAAAGTTATTAGATTGGGATGTGTTCAAATGCTTCACAAATCAGCTGAGTTCTTAGCTCAGTGGTGCAGCAGTTGCTGGTGATACTTGAAATCAGAACTAACGCCGCGTCTCTCCCGTCTGGTTCAACGTAGGAGCAGATGACTCGGTTCTCTCTGAAGATCGACTCAATGAAACTGAACTAACTGATTTAGATGGACAACTGGAATCCCCTCCCAAAAACTTCTTGACTGTAGAGGAGAACATCAATATGCACCATTCTCACAATGATGTCTCACATGCTGCTCAAGGGCATGATCTTCATGATTCAGAGTATGACAGCCATGGCGAAGATAAAATGATAGCTAGAAAACACAGTCACCACTGGCATCACAAACATTCCCATCATTCCCATGGCCACTGTAATTCTGGAAAAGACCTGAAAGATACTGGGATAGCTAATATTGCTTGGATGGTAATTATGGGAGATGGCATTCACAACTTCAGTGATGGCTTAGCAATCGGTAAGCAGAAGCACTGAGTATTTCTCAACAGTTCTTCTTGCCTTTAATAACCCTGGTGATGTTTTATTTATCAGTGATCACAGGTAAGGCTTCCGGTTAGCTCCTGCAGTTACTGGCATTGTTTCATCTCCTTCAGAGCAGAAATCAAATGGCCATCAATTGTAATACTCTTCCCTTTGTTAATCTTCTGTGACCGTTTCCACCCAGACTACAGTAGCGACAATAGCAATCTCTGCCAAACAAAGCCAGGTGCAGGCAAACCTCCCTATGAATTGTGGAGCTCACGTGAGGTTGGTAGTTGCCTTTGAATAATAAATAAGTGCTTTCAGCCTTATGTATATTAATCTATTATTATTATATTGCCATTATTATTAATACATAGAATTACTTAAATACTTTTTTTAAAAAAAGTACTACTCAGGATAATTTTGGTTTTGTTTGATCAAAGTATTATTTTGGCCAGTATATGGTCAGTATAGATTTATTTCTATGTAGAAAAAAATTGGAAGAACCAGACAGATTTTATTAGATCAACTTTTATTCACATAAGACTCTAAATGTGATTTAAACTGTAATGCACATTAATTTGAATATATGTCATACAAGTCATGATGGTGAGAGTGCTGAAGCTCATACTTTTAATTTTTTATGAAGGTAGCTACTAAGTACACAGGGTTCTGAGTTGCTAGCGGAAGGATCACACCCATTATGAAGGATGGGTGATGAGCTACTTAGTAGGGTCTGGAGTTAGCAGTGGCGTCTACTAGTTTCTCCACTTTCTCCAAATAATCTCTAAAGAAACTGTACTCCATAAAAATTAACTTCTTGCTTCATTTTCACATTAAACCGGTAAGACATTTAGACAGTGGCTTCTGAGGCCAAAAAGGATCACTACACCATCTGTTGAGAATTTCACTGTCTTGGAACTCCATTTCTAAATACTCCTTTGTCAAGCCCAAACAGTTGATCCTTTGGCAAAATACAGATTTTAGAAAAGCCTGGTTGTCTTTTTAATAAATCAAGCTATGAGGAATCCAGAGGAAAGCTAAGTTTCCTCTCTGGCTTCAGATTGTGTCTTCTCTTTCTACTTCATTTTGCCTGTGTTCACTGCTTACTGCAGGCTCTTCTTGTGCCTTCCTCTGCTACAGTACTGAAATATGTCTTCTCAGAATTATTTAAGGTATGAACTTAAAAATGATTTAATTAAATTAGCTTACACACAAGTTACCGAAAGAGGTTTATGACAATGTTTTTCTCCTTGTTATTTTCCAAGTCTGGCTTATTAATGTTGCTTATGTGTGCTGTACAAATAACTATAAAGAAAGTAGAAATGTTACAGATTCAATATTAGTTTGGATTTCCAACCTGTAAAGGAGAGCTAGACTGTTGCTCAGGTGCATTCTTAAATGTCCTGATGTAATGAGAGTTTCTAAAAAAGTAGAAGTGGTGCTGTTCATTAGCTTGTTGCCTTTATGTCTGTTCTGCTCAGTTGTGTTCTCTCTCAGGATTTGTCTTTCAGAGAAACTGAGTAATAAGTATGCAGTGGTAATGCACACCCAGGATATTTCCAGTATTTTCAGTCTATATACAGACAGCTCAGGACAGAGGCATAATGAAAAACTATGAAAGCATGCATTCTAACAGAAGGGTGTTATCTCTGGAAAGTCTGTTATTTTCTGACTTGAAAATAGTAAAATATTCAATTTTTTTTCTTTCTTTCTAGGAGCAGCTTTTAGTGCTGGACTGACAGGAGGAATTAGTACATCTATAGCAGTATTTTGTCATGAGCTTCCCCATGAATTAGGTAACTAACTATATAAACTCAATGTGTTCAGTTTCTGCATCTGTACAAAATAGGTATCTAAAAGCAGCTGTGATTCTCATCCTGACAAGAATTTTTTCACCAGTAATGTGAAATTGTGCTAGACTGAACTCAGGATGTTCTCACAGTTCATTTATGAGCTGCTAGCTCTGAATGATTAAAAGTAAGGGAAAACAAGTACTTCAAACACCCTTAGAGCATTTTCTAGAGGTGGATACTAAGTGTAAGGTATATATAATGGTCATATTTACCTTGAACCATTAATCACTACTACCCTTCTGACAATCAGCATGATAAATAGGCACCTTTAAATCATATTTTACTCAAGGGATTGCTGCACGTAAATACAGTTCTTATAAGAGTTTTCGTAATCTGTTGTCCAGTCTTCCTCTGAGCCTCTGTAGCAGCATTTTTACTTTGGCAGTGCCTTGGATTGGTGAAATAGTAAATGTAGGCGGATGTATCTGCTCACTCTTCCAAGAAGCACTGGTACTAAACCCATGTGTTCTGTCTCCATTTCAGGTGACTTTGCTGTGCTTCTTAAAGCAGGGATGACAGTAAAGCAAGCTATTGTGTACAACGTCCTGTCTGCCATGATGGCGTACGTGGGGATGCTGATAGGCACAGCGGTGGGACAGTATGCTAATAACATCACCTTGTGGATCTTTGCCATCACTGCAGGCATGTTCCTCTATGTGGCGTTGGTTGACATGGTAAGATCCTTGTGATTCTGTGCGTTTTGTAATCCATGCGTAAAACCTAGGACTTAAAATGGCACCAATGAGAGAACTTTTTTGTTACAAGGTGTAAAATATCTGTAGACAGGAGATGGCTGTTTCTGTCATATGACTTCTTAAAACGTTGCAGTTACTTTGAGAGTTGCAGTGAGATTTTATAGTAGCTCGCCTGTTTGGGTTTCTGCTACCAAAGTCTGCCAGTGACTCCGGTAAAATACAAGAACTGCTTCATTCACAAACTACTCTTTCCTAGCACTCCCTCTCAAGGACCTTATTGTTATTACAAGAACAGCTTTTGATCCTTCCCTAGCTTCAGAGGTTCACAAAAGGGGCAATTTTCTATCCATTCCTTACACCAGCTCATTGACAATGGATCTCTGTGTGTTTTTGCATCCAGTCATCCCAAAGTTTGACTAGTTGTATGTTTCCTAGTGGTAAGGATACTCTTCTCCAGTAGAACATAAACTTGGGCCATTTTGAATCCTCCAGGCTTTCCGTGATGACAATTCATTTGGTGATAACTATTGGAAGAAAAACAGTAATATCCTCCTGCCTCACAGCTGTTATTGTTTGAATGGGTACATTACATTTTCCTATATTGCTTTCCAGTCTAACTTTAGTAATTTCATCTTACAGGAAAACAAATTTATCTGTTGCATTTTTTTGTTCCTTAAATCTTTAGGGTTGAAACTATAAGCTTTCAACTTCAAGAGGGTATAACTTTATCTCTGTTGACAGGACTCTTTATATGGTCCCTGAAATTGGTCACATCAGTAGGTAATAAAGCAAAAAGTGTAGTAATCTTTAGCTACGCTGTCAAAGTGTTAAAGCCCATTATAGTAATGCTGAGGTGGTAAAGCCTTTTTCTTTCATCTAGAGCACGTTCCCCTAGATCTTAAAAAACATCTGTGGCTTCTCTGAATAATTTCTTCTTCAGGGCTGCCAAGGTGCTCTCTGAAGTTCTCTTTCTACCTTCTTTAGCTACTGCACCATTGCAGAGACATCAAGAGTTGAAGTGGTGCTGTGTAGAGCAGTTGGGCAGCACCTGCTCAAATGAGGTACCTCAAGGAGTTTTGCCTCCAAGTAAATGTGATTATGCAGGAGGTTCCTCCAGTGCTTGTATGTGTGGGGAGCTGTATCTCAAAGGTGGAAGGAAGGGATTTGCCAGTAAAAAGTTCTTGCAGTGCACGGCCTCCTTCCACCTTCCCTCTCAGTGTCTTTCCAGGACCCTTTCTGCACAGGGATTCTGCGGCTGAGGGACAGCAGAGTGGCACTTGCCCTGCTCTGCTTGTGTACTCAGGCTCTGAGCAGAACAAAGAGGCACACGAGCCTCTTCTGATACAGCAACAGTAAAAATAGAGAGGTATTTTAAAGACAGTGAGGGGAAGTGTGCCCATAGTACTAGTTACTGTTAAATAACCTTTTTTATGTCCTGAAGGGGCCTTTTACTTGCTGTTCAGTCCCACAGTTTTGGGCATATATGACAACTGTCACTGTCCGTAGCCAAGTCTTCAGCTTCTACTCATCATACTCTCTTCCTTATCATGTCCATGACCAGAAACCTTGGGAGATATGGAGACAGAGCACTGTGCCCTTTCTAGGTTTTGAAATGGGTGCCAGGATATTCTTTAATATTCTTAAGAGCATCTTTACATTTGGAACAGCAATATTATGTCTCTGTAGAAGTTGATTACAAAACTTGAATTGTGTGCAGATCTTCCATTCAAAAAAGCATGAAGGTGAGAACTGGCAGCAGCAATTCTAGCACAACTCTCCGATTACATTTTTTATTACTTAATGAATACAACTGATTTATTAAGAAGAAAATAATTAGGCAACAAATCCTGCCTGCCAACCTGAAACCTACATAGCAATCTTCAGCAGTGTAAAGTCTGTGATAACTTCATTTATTCTTCATTACTTCATGGTATTTTGTAATTTGGTGAAGTGCTGTTGAGCTACCTGGTCTGTTGCACAGGTGATAAAACATTTTTCACACCAGTATATTTCTTATATTTACTCACTGGGTCAAATTAATTGCCAGCTTTATGTATCTTTTTGAAATACAGTAATACAAGACCAGATGGGTAATATATTTGTATTTTTAACAGATCTGATGCTCTGATAATTTGTCGTTGTCCATTGTGCAGTATTCATTTACTCAGTGTAACCAAACCTGTTCTAGCCTATGTAACCAGGAGCCATATATAGAGAGACTTGAGCTGTGTACCACCTGAAGATTTCATTTTGTTCTGTATTCTTTTTCTGTGCTAAGAGGTTTTTTTGAAGGAATTCCTCCAATTTATGGCATGATTTTAAAAAATAATTTCTTTATAAAATACTTTAAGTTAATTCTGCTATGTATGGGTGACTTTGTAAGACAGTTAAGATTTATTTTTATGTCTTCCAAGTCCACTATTAGCTGTTGGTTTTGTCAGTACTATTTTACTTTTCTCCATAGGTGAGGAATTCAGGGAATATCCAGAGCTTTCAGAATTTTTCTTAGCTTCACATATTAATTTATATTGAAGTACTTAGAGCTGTTATTCCCATATTTAAAAGGGAACGGTTTGTGAAGGTGTGGAAGCATGTAACATGACAAATGAATAGCTAAATTAATCAGCAAAGTCATTATAAAGGCTGTATTTATAGCAATGTAATTACTAGTCAACAGTCACAGCTTTTTATTATGTTTTTTTGAGCATATCTTAATTGGGTAATAAAAGAAATCAAAAGAGCTGAACATGAAGAATTCTGAGCTCGTCCTTATCTTGAGGAACTTACAGTTCAAGTAGATGTGTGACTTAGTAAAGGCTTAAAAAAAGTCCAAAGGAAAGGCGTTTTGTTTTGTAAACACCAGATGGAATCATGTTTTTATCAAATGTAGTGGTTAAGTAGAGTTTTAGCTATGTCTCAATGTATTCTGAATCCTGGAGTGTTTATTCTTGACAATATTATCTTGTAAACTTGTCTTGTGTATAAACGGAGTACTTTCTAAATTGTTTTTTTCCTTTTAGCTTCCAGAAATGCTTCATGGAGATGGAGATAATGAAGAGCATGGTTATTGTCCCGTGGGGCAGTTCATTCTTCAGAACCTAGGCCTGCTTCTTGGCTTTGCCATCATGCTGGTGATTGCCCTCTATGAAGATAAAATTGTGCTTGACATCCAGTTTTGACTTAATTCTGGTAATCACTGTGGTTACAATAATGTTACTGTATGGCTTTGAGTCTGCACTGTTTCACTGTATGCACATTGCTCAGAGGAAAAGCAGTGGCTTGCACTACTTACACAAGTACAGTATATTCATTTCTGTTCCAATTAACTTCTGCTTTTTTTTCTAATTTAAATCAGATGACATTACCCAGTGCATCTTCTAAAGTCACGTAACTGACAGTTAGGAAATACCAAATACGAGAAATCAATGCCAAGGTCAGTCTTCTATACAGGAAGCACTGCTTGCTTAAGAAAGAGAAATACAGCAAATGATCTGCTTATTTGGGAAAATACTGTTTAATTAGTATTTTTAACAGAACCCAGAAAATGTTACAACTGAAACTTATACCTCTGCAAGGAGCCTGAGTAAGCTTTTATAACAACCTAAGTCTTAAGTAGCATGTATATATATCTATATATATGTACAGGTATATACTAGGAGAGGTATATAGATATATATAGATATGCATGCATATATATATATATATATGTGTGTGTGTGTGTATATATATATATATATATTTATTCATTCTGTGCTGACTCTTCTGCATAGTGGTGACTTTAAGTATTAAATGTTACAATTGCACCTGACTGGAAACCACTCTGCTGGTTTAAATTTTAAAAAAGAAACCCAAAACATAAATAATGTTTAAATACTTAGAGGGTGCTTTAAGCTGCACTCTGAACTTCCCATGTGAGAAGGGCAGGTTGTTGCAACACACACTGCAAAGTGCCATGTTCTGTCAAGGATCAGTTTGACAGTGTTCTCCTGACCAGGATTTATTTGATATTTGTTCCTTGATATAAGTAGGAAAAATGCAAAATGCAGTAGAAAAGTAGTGTAAACTTGGGGAAATCCCTGATGTCGGAGTTATTGAGCTATTTCTGGTTCTTTTTTATAGATGCTAAACATGTATTGCGTGCCACTTGCAGCATAAACTACTGAAGAATTGTGGCTGTGAATTTGTGCAAACTCTTAACAGGCAATCCATATGGGAATTCCTCCATTTTTAAACAAATATTTGGGAATGTTTTCTCTTCTTCGTGTTAAAACAATCCAAAGTGCAAGATGCTGGTTATTGAACCTGGGCACAAAGGTTAAATTATGCTCTGTGTATGTAGTACTAGTAGGTTATTTACAAGACAGTTAGATCAAAATCTGTTCCTACAATGCCTTGATACCAGACATTGTAGCACCAGCCATTTCTGGCAGTAGAGTATGTAAGCAGACTTCTACTTCCAGCATAAAGGAGTTCATTTCTATGATATTTTTTTACGATTTTGGTATTTAAATTAGATTATTAAAAAGCAGATCTGATAGATCCATGGTATGTGTAATTTGGAAGGATAGACTGAAAATTTGGGCCTTAACTTGCTGGAATCAGCTGTCCTAGATGGGACTGTGCTGATACACTTGTATTGCCAGACATGAGTTAGCTCTTCTTGTACCCATCTCCTTAAAAAAGTTGTGAGTTTGTGGGGAGTGCAAGTTGGTCTGTAGTACCACTCCTAAGCATGGTAGTAGCCTTCTTTAAAACATACAGTTCGTCTTCTTTTATGTGTATGCCAGGTAAAAGCTGTATTTTGACTCTGTGCCGTAGGATTTGTTTGGGTCTGCTTGGTGCCAGTGTAGCTGCTAAAAACACTGATCCTAACGCCTTTAATGCGAGCCAGTTGGTATTTGCATTCCATTTCAAGTTAATGTGTGTGTCCTGTGGCCCCTTCCTTTTTGAAGCTTTGTTGGCCAATTTCATTTTCCTGGTTGGCTGTTGCCAGTATTTCTTCCTAGCGCAGAACGAAGACACAGTATTAAGGGTCCATTTCAAAGGGCGCCGTTTCTTCAGTGAAGAAGCCAAAAGCCCAGAGTTCAGGCATGTGGCCATTGGATGCTCTGAACTCAGGTTTTCTTTTTTCTTCTTAAAACACGTTTACTGTGGCTGGGACCCTAATTAGCCAACACACTTGTTGTTAGCTTCTGATTACTGAATTTCTGCAGTGTGAAGATCCTGCGTTGTGTTTTTTCCCAGTGCCCATGTTAGGTCACTGAGTACCATTTTCAAAGAGACTTAACTCACTGGATGCTTTCTGAGGATCTAAGTTTAAATAACCTACGTTTCTTACATATTAAACTGACCCTTAACGTTCCTTTTCTGTTAATTCTGTTGCGAATATGGGGGTCCTTATGTGGTTGGACTGATATTTTGTCAAGTCATTTTTAAAAACTGATTTATTTTTATTCTTTTCAAAGGAAGATTTCTGTATTTCGGGTAGTATATTTACTTTTGTATTAGTTGGAATATGGTTATAGTTAAATACACTGCCTCTATAGGGAAACAGTTAACCTCCTTCCAAGACCATCTTCAGACAAGGGAAAAACATGGTCCTTGAAGGTAGGTACTGTATTTTTCATTAAATGTGGGTTGTTTCCTTTTATTTTTTAGTATTTATTACAAGTTATGAAGGGCAGTGTAACAGTGGTGACTTTCTCTGTTATGTTTCCACTAGTATTGAATTCCAGATGATTCTAATGTACACTTTTGAGTCCTGTTACAGACAATCTGAATTCCACTACATTTCTACTTAGCTTCAACATTCCATTCTGCTTGAATCCAGAGTCTCATTTATCGTGTATTTGTTGGAGGGCATAAATGTTACTTGTATATTACAATGCTGTCACTGTGTGACATCCCATATGAGTTTTGATGTAGATCACATTGCACTCAATCCGCTGTGATTATACGTAGAAAATACTGTAGTTGCTAGATGCAGTGTGATTTTTTTGTTGTTTTGTTTTTCTTTCCCCTCCCATTAACAGTTGAGTCTATGGTTTAAAATGTGATTAGGGTCCTATAAGATAACTTGCTGAGCTATTGTCTTTTTGTTATAACTAAATAATTTTTTAAAATTTTATAAAGCTGGAAATGATCAAATGCTGTTTTGTTCATTGTCAACAGTGTTGTGTTCATTTTATCTATGTTCCTTATAAATAAGGAGCCTTCAGAAAATAAAATTATTCAAGGAGCAGATCTTTTGTTGTTACAAGGTTTTATTGTGCATCTTTGTAGTACTTTGGTTTAAATCTTATGAATGGCACAGATGCAACACCGTCGTGTATGTGGCTTTTCAGGGCTGACATGCATCCTTTATAAGGGATCTGGAAAATGCACCCACCTCCATAATTGTGATAGGTTTGTAAGTGAAGCTGATGTAATAATGGCCCAGCCTACCTGATCCAGTGTTCCTGCAGTTTGCCTGAAGGGAGAGTCAGTGTCAGGACAAAGTTGGTGTAATGGCCTGTTTCTAGCTGACAGAATTCCTCTTCTCTCACCGGTCTTGTACACTGGGGCCAGGTTTCACATAATTTCATTGCTTACACCTTTTAAAGACATTAAAGAAGTAAAAACCCAAACAACCACCTTTAAATGTATAAAAAAAGTGTCATGTATTTTTGACGTCATGATGTTGTTACATCATGTCATGATGTTGTTACATCATGATGACATGAGAGAATGACAGCTGTCATTCCATCAGCTCTCCAGAAGATAACAGTAAAGCAACATCTGTTTTTCAGCAGAGTTGCACTTTCTTCCTCAGTAGACTGAAAAGAGTTACTTCCAAAACAATAAAGAAACCTGGCCCATGAGAAAATGACTTGAAACAGACTGGATGTGACTCTCCTAGGCAACCTGCAAGCTCTTAATTTTACACAACAGTCAGTCAAACCAGTCCTCAGAAAAGTATTAAAGGGTATTAAGAACAGATTAGTTTAATCTGTCTTTACTTCTGAGGAAGAGCAAGCTAACATATAGCTACAACTGGAACCTGAGGTAAGCAATATATATAAAAGGGGTTTTATAAAAAAGCAGGGATTTTCTCCCATTAGAGCAGTCCCTTATTTGCACATCACTATGATTGCAGGCAGAACATATTTTTCTAGGCACATTTTAACACTGGCACACCCAACTTCTCTGCTTGATCTTTGGTTTTTCTTGGCTTAGGAAAATATGCATCTTCAAACATAGATGCTAATGGAGTGAAATATGGGGGGGGGGGGGAGGGCGGGGAAGGCAAGCTAGATATCCCTTGAAAGTTCCATCTGTTTTGGGAAGTTTAGGTAAGGTATGTCCTCTGCTATTAATTAATATCTGCATGATAATCCAGGAGGTAAGCTAATCTCAGAAGTTCTTAAAGACTTAAATGGTATTTTGCCTTTTCACATCTTGTGGGGAGCAGTGCAGTTGTATTTGTTTTCCAGCTGAATTCATTAACTTAATTGCATAACTCTGAGTTTGCAAATTAATGTTAACTTCTGAATACATCAGCAAAGGCAGATAATTGTGTCATGCATTTACTTACCATCTTGAGGAGCAATTTCATATGCCTTATCTTCCAGCACTTCATAGTCAAATTCTAGTAGGTCTGTTGGAATGTTGTATTTTCTGGAATAGTTCTCTTTGGCACCTGTTAAGAATGCTGGAGTGAAGAAAATTCCTGAAATACAGAAGGCTGGTGGAGGTCCATTTTTCATACAACAGCTGCAGCAGCAAAAGAGTCCTTAAGAAAAGAAACTCTGTGCCTTTTTAATATTTTAGAAAGCAAGTAGAGGTTCTTTGGAAATGAAGGGTAGATGCTGCATTGTTTTTTTTATAATTTTACATATTTCTTCCCTAGACATTGTTTTCCGTCAAGACCTGTTGTTGTAAGTATGGTGTAGGCCACCTGCTATAGATTAGTTTTCTTCAGTGGATTGAGATCACTAAGCCACAGAATAGTGCAGAGACTGTAAATATTATTCATTTGAAGTTAGTTCTGGGAACTCTTACAGGTGACGGAATCAGCTTTGTTCTCTGGCACTCAGCTGAAATCTTTCAAGGTTGCTTGCGGGAAAAGAACCTGAACACGTTTTTTTTCCTAAGTTCTGTTTTAGTTAACTTGATAACCACCCACCACCAGATCTGTATGCAGTTTAAAGGCCTTAACTAAATTAACTTGAGAAGGCCTGTTCAGTGATAGAGTATTGCTGCCTGACTTGTGTGCTCTTTGGGGAGGGGAGGGGAGGGGATGTGGCACTAGTGCTTCAGTAGATGCTGTGCTGAGCAAACAGGTCAGGGGAGAGATGAATAAAGAAATGGAAATGAACCTGTAATGTATTCAGTGGAAGTCATCAGAGTCTGTGGGTAAGTGTCTCTAGGGAATGTGAGATTGGAGAGTGAGAGGGAGTGGGAGAGCAGGGAGTGAGAGTGGGGGAGAGGGATGGTGTGTGGGAGAGTGAGTGTGGGGAGTGTGAGTGGGAGAGTGAGTGAGTGAGTGAGTGGGGAGTGAGTGAGGAGTGGGTGGGAGTGAGTGAGGATTGAGTGGGGAGTGGGAGCGTGAGGAGTGTGTGTGAGTGAGTGTGGAGTGAGTGGGTGAGTGAAGTGGGAGTGTGAGGGTGTGAGTGGGCAGGGTGAGTGAGAGGGAGTGTGACTGAGTGGGAGAGTGAGTGAGGGTGTGAGTAGAGAGAGTGAGGGGGAGTGGGAGTGTGAATGGGAGTGAGTGAGGGTGAGTGCGAGTGTGAGGGTGAGAGGGAGTGTGAGGGTGAGTGGGAGTGCGAGTGGGAGTGCGAGTGAGTGAGTGGGAGTGGGAGTGAGGGAGGGTGAGTGCGAGTGGGAGTGCGAGTGAGTGGGAATGTGAGTGTGAATGGGAGTGAGTGAGGGTGAGTGGGAGTGAGTGGGAGTGTGAGTGCGGGTGAGTGGGAGTGAGAGAGTGAGTGGGAGTGCGAGTGAGGGTGAGTGGGAGTGATAGTGAGGGTGCGTGGGAGTGAGAGAGAGTGAGAGGGTGAGTGAGAGTGAGTGAGAGAGGGTGAGAGAGTGAGTGAGGGTGAGTGGCAGTGTAAGTGAGGGTGAGTGGGAGTGAGTGAGGGTGAGTGAGAGAGAGTGGGAGGGTGAGTGAGTGTCTTGGATGGGTGCGATGTGGGACTGCAATGGTGTTTGATAGTGGGTTTCCAGGAATGGAATGGAATGGAATGGAATGGAATGGAATGGAATGGAATGGAATGGAATGGAATGGAATGGAATGGAATGGAATGGAATGGAATGGAATGGAATGGAATGGAATGGAATGGAATGGAATGGAATGGAATGGAATGGAATGGAATGGAATGGAATGGAATGGAATGGAATGGAATGGAATGGAATGGAATGGAATGGAATGGAATGGAATGGAATGGAATGGAATGGAATGGAATGGAATGGAATGGAATGGAATGGAATGGAATGGAATGGAATGGAATGGAATGGAATGGAATGGAATGGAATGGAATGGAATGGAATGGAATGGAATGGAATGGAATGGAATGGAATGGAATGGAATGGAATGGAATGGAATGGAATGGAATGGAATGGAATGGAATGGAATGGAATGGAATGGAATGGAATGGAATGGAATGGAATGGAATGGAATGGAATGGAATGGAATGGAATGGAATGGAATGGAATGGAATGGAATGGAATGGAATGGAATGGAATGGAATGGAATGGAATGGAATGGAATGGAATGGAATGGAATGGAATGGAATGGAATGGAATGGAATGGAATGGAATGGAATGGAATGGAATGGAATGGAATGGAATGGAATGGAATGGAATGGAATGGAATGGAATGGAATGGAATGGAATGGAATGGAATGGAATGGAATGGAATGGAATGGAATGGAATGGAATGGAATGGAATGGAATGGAATGGAATGGAATGGAATGGAATGGAATGGAATGGAATGGAATGGAATGGAATGGAATGGAATGGAATGGAATGGAATGGAATGGAATGGAATGGAATGGAATGGAATGGAATGGAATGGAATGGAATGGAATGGAATGGAATGGAATGGAATGGAATGGAATGGAATGGAATGGAATGGAATGGAATGGAATGGAATGGAATGGAATGGAATGGAATGGAATGGAATGGAATGGAATGGAATGGAATGGAATGGAATGGAATGGAATGGAATGGAATGGAATGGAATGGAATGGAATGGAATGGAATGGAATGGAATGGAATGGAATGGAATGGAATGGAATGGAATGGAATGGAATGGAATGGAATGGAATGGAATGGAATGGAATGGAATGGAATGGAATGGAATGGAATGGAATGGAATGGAATGGAATGGAATGGAATGGAATGGAATGGAATGGAATGGAATGGAATGGAATGGAATGGAATGGAATGGAATGGAATGGAATGGAATGGAATGGAATGGAATGGAATGGAATGGAATGGAATGGAATGGAATGGAATGGAATGGAATGGAATGGAATGGAATGGAATGGAATGGAATGGAATGGAATGGAATGGAATGGAATGGAATGGAATGGAATGGAATGGAATGGAATGGAATGGAATGGAATGGAATGGAATGGAATGGAATGGAATGGAATGGAATGGAATGGAATGGAATGGAATGGAATGGAATGGAATGGAATGGAATGGAATGGAATGGAATGGAATGGAATGGAATGGAATGGAATGGAATGGAATGGAATGGAATGGAATGGAATGGAATGGAATGGAATGGAATGGAATGGAATGGAATGGAATGGAATGGAATGGAATGGAATGGAATGGAATGGAATGGAATGGAATGGAATGGAATGGAATGGAATGGAATGGAATGGAATGGAATGGAATGGAATGGAATGGAATGGAATGGAATGGAATGGAATGGAATGGAATGGAATGGAATGGAATGGAATGGAATGGAATGGAATGGAATGGAATGGAATGGAATGGAATGGAATGGAATGGAATGGAATGGAATGGAATGGAATGGAATGGAATGGAATGGAATGGAATGGAATGGAATGGAATGGAATGGAATGGAATGGAATGGAATGGAATGGAATGGAATGGAATGGAATGGAATGGAATGGAATGGAATGGAATGGAATGGAATGGAATGGAATGGAATGGAATGGAATGGAATGGAATGGAATGGAATGGAATGGAATGGAATGGAATGGAATGGAATGGAATGGAATGGAATGGAATGGAATGGAATGGAATGGAATGGAATGGAATGGAATGGAATGGAATGGAATGGAATGGAATGGAATGGAATGGAATGGAATGGAATGGAATGGAATGGAATGGAATGGAATGGAATGGAATGGAATGGAATGGAATGGAATGGAATGGAATGGAATGGAATGGAATGGAATGGAATGGAATGGAATGGAATGGAATGGAATGGAATGGAATGGAATGGAATGGAATGGAATGGAATGGAATGGAATGGAATGGAATGGAATGGAATGGAATGGAATGGAATGGAATGGAATGGAATGGAATGGAATGGAATGGAATGGAATGGAATGGAATGGAATGGAATGGAATGGAATGGAATGGAATGGAATGGAATGGAATGGAATGGAATGGAATGGAATGGAATGGAATGGAATGGAATGGAATGGAATGGAATGGAATGGAATGGAATGGAATGGAATGGAATGGAATGGAATGGAATGGAATGGAATGGAATGGAATGGAATGGAATGGAATGGAATGGAATGGAATGGAATGGAATGGAATGGAATGGAATGGAATGGAATGGAATGGAATGGAATGGAATGGAATGGAATGGAATGGAATGGAATGGAATGGAATGGAATGGAATGGAATGGAATGGAATGGAATGGAATGGAATGGAATGGAATGGAATGGAATGGAATGGAATGGAATGGAATGGAATGGAATGGAATGGAATGGAATGGAATGGAATGGAATGGAATGGAATGGAATGGAATGGAATGGAATGGAATGGAATGGAATGGAATGGAATGGAATGGAATGGAATGGAATGGAATGGAATGGAATGGAATGGAATGGAATGGAATGGAATGGAATGGAATGGAATGGAATGGAATGGAATGGAATGGAATGGAATGGAATGGAATGGAATGGAATGGAATGGAATGGAATGGAATGGAATGGAATGGAATGGAATGGAATGGAATGGAATGGAATGGAATGGAATGGAATGGAATGGAATGGAATGGAATGGAATGGAATGGAATGGAATGGAATGGAATGGAATGGAATGGAATGGAATGGAATGGAATGGAATGGAATGGAATGGAATGGAATGGAATGGAATGGAATGGAATGGAATGGAATGGAATGGAATGGAATGGAATGGAATGGAATGGAATGGAATGGAATGGAATGGAATGGAATGGAATGGAATGGAATGGAATGGAATGGAATGGAATGGAATGGAATGGAATGGAATGGAATGGAATGGAATGGAATGGAATGGAATGGAATGGAATGGAATGGAATGGAATGGAATGGAATGGAATGGAATGGAATGGAATGGAATGGAATGGAATGGAATGGAATGGAATGGAATGGAATGGAATGGAATGGAATGGAATGGAATGGAATGGAATGGAATGGAATGGAATGGAATGGAATGGAATGGAATGGAATGGAATGGAATGGAATGGAATGGAATGGAATGGAATGGAATGGAATGGAATGGAATGGAATGGAATGGAATGGAATGGAATGGAATGGAATGGAATGGAATGGAATGGAATGGAATGGAATGGAATGGAATGGAATGGAATGGAATGGAATGGAATGGAATGGAATGGAATGGAATGGAATGGAATGGAATGGAATGGAATGGAATGGAATGGAATGGAATGGAATGGAATGGAATGGAATGGAATGGAATGGAATGGAATGGAATGGAATGGAATGGAATGGAATGGAATGGAATGGAATGGAATGGAATGGAATGGAATGGAATGGAATGGAATGGAATGGAATGGAATGGAATGGAATGGAATGGAATGGAATGGAATGGAATGGAATGGAATGGAATGGAATGGAATGGAATGGAATGGAATGGAATGGAATGGAATGGAATGGAATGGAATGGAATGGAATGGAATGGAATGGAATGGAATGGAATGGAATGGAATGGAATGGAATGGAATGGAATGGAATGGAATGGAATGGAATGGAATGGAATGGAATGGAATGGAATGGAATGGAATGGAATGGAATGGAATGGAATGGAATGGAATGGAATGGAATGGAATGGAATGGAATGGAATGGAATGGAATGGAATGGAATGGAATGGAATGGAATGGTCTTACCTTTCCAGACACTCCACTTCACCAACCTTCCTCACCTCCCTTAAACCTACCTTCAATACACGTCTTACATTCCATACCATCCTACCACTTCGAAATTCCATTTCTTCTTCCACTTCACTTTCACAACCAGTACAACAAAAATTAGATTCACTTCCTTATTACAACTCATCAAAAGAACTTTCATTGCACTTAGACACTACTATTTACTTTCTGAGGTCTCTTTCCCACAGATCATACATACACAGGCATCAACATCTGCTTTAATTCATGTACAACACTACAATGCAACATTACTCACTTTTTCTATACCTGTTGACAAACTCGCGATTACATACTCGATACATCAGGTGCAAACGACTTAAACTGCCCTGGAAATCTTCTGGAGCTTCACTGCTCATCTCTGCTCCACCCTAAAGTACAAACACTGGGAAGGTGGCTGACAAGTAACTGGGGAGCCAGTGTCTGACATCTGCATGTATTTCAAGGTTTTGTTCCTGCAAGAAACACATGAAAACAGTCAATGAGAACACATTAATATACACCCCAATTGTTATTAAAGCACATGTTTTTTTTTTAAGTCCAAAGTTTAATTTTTGATGCTTTTATCTGATTTTAGTGAAAGTCATAGTTCTGACTGACACCTTCCCTTCCACAGCTGGTGTGTTTTTATTCAAGACTTTAAGTATTTTGAAATAAACTTGGTCTCTCCTGTGTGTTTGTGGAATACATATACAAAACCAAGTGCAGGCTCTGTACCACAAAACCAATGGAATGCATACTGTGCCCATTTACTGTCATACATTAAACCACACATCTCTTTCAAAACCTACAGTTATTTAAGAGTAAAATTCCATATGATGTGAGCTCTTAGCCCCATTTCCTTCAATGGCAACTCCCAGCTGCTGCAGCAGTTGGCAGCTCTTCAGGCCATCCCACCATGTTTGTAAGCATTTTCCACTCCAGTAGGCAGCAGAAAAAAAAAGAGAGAAACAGTGTGATGCTTACTCTTCTATAATGGGAACCATCATGAAGCACACTGAGCAGTCACCTGTACGGATCAGACATGACTGCAAAAGTATTTATAAGAAAATGGTAACTTACTTTTACCTCACAGCCTCATCTCAGCATTGGTATCCATGAACTTGCTAGATGACATTTCTTACAGAAATCTTCCTTTACTGCCTTCTATAGCAGTTTCGTGACTTTCAGGCCCTGGCCTCGACCGAGTGACAAAGCACTAAGCTTTGTATCCCTGAACCCCTGCATAGATAAAGCTAATAATAATCATCATCATCATCATCATAATCATGCATTAATAAACTTAAATCTTCTGGTATGACAGTTCACTTCTATATGTATTTTTAATAAACATTTAATGTACAGTATGTTTTAAAGTCCAGTATAAATACTTTTTCACATCACTCCACTTGACTAAAACCTCTTCCCTATCTGAGTCAAAGGCTCCAACTACAAAGCTGTTTCATCTGGAACTGTAAGGATGTGGTCAACCTGCTATAAAATGCAGGATACATTCACAGTTTGGTGCTTGGAGACTTGCAGTATGTCTGTCATTCTCAACAGCACAGAATTCTGACAAGAGTAACAGTCAGGAAATGCAAGAAACCAGTAAACAGCAACTTTTGACTGCTAGAGTAGCACTTTCCTACGAAGAACTGATTGAGGCTGTTGGGACTTTTTTCATTTTAAATGCCATAATAATGACAGTCACAGCCAACACAAATTCACATTTGAATTCTGAGGTGTAAATGCCACCCAAGATCTTAAGGTCCTACATTACTACAGATTGTTTTTAATATATTACACATAATGCTTACTAGAAAAAAAACCAATTTTCAGAGACAATCCCTTACAATGAGCATTTAAACTATTATAGTTTTGTTTCATTTTTCCATTTTCAATTTGAGGTTACACCAAAAAATAGTTACAACGTAACAAAATATGCCAAAATATTTAACATGCAATTTCTTATAAAGAATAGACAATTCCAAAAAAAAACAATCCACTTGCATTAAGTAGTGCTTTGTGTTAAAGAGAACAATGACATCAATTTTAGCATGTTTTGGGCAATTAAAAACAGGCTTTTATGCTTACTTTGGCATTTTTACTTTTAGTTAAGAAAAGTTCCTTGCTTCATACAAACATACACATACACACACACACAGAGAAGCACCAACGATATTAAAAAAGTCAGGAGGTATTTAAATACCTTATCACCAGCAAACTGAAGAAGGGCTGCCATGGGGTTGACACCAGGACAAAGTGTAACCATCACTGCTGAACAAGAACGGTTGCCAGAAAATACTGTTGACAAATTAAATGCAGGAGGCTCAATAAATGGATGGCCCAGGCTGTGAATTATATATTCCTGCACCACTGGTATTATCTTAAAAAAAAAAGAGGAAAAAGAGAATGTAAGTGTCTTATTTTTGTGTAAGCATCAACACACATATTACTCTAAATATTTTTATATAAATTTCAAGGACAGTATTTCTGCATTTAAAATTAGATACGAGGAATCAATGATTTAGCATTGTAAATCTAGGCAAAAAATAGGCTCAAAGCTCTAAGATGCTCTAAGAGGGCTCAAATTGAAAGTCCTATTCAAATGATCCTTAATCTCATTTCTGTCACTGCATCTGGACAGATCAATGTGCTGGTAAAGGAAGCCGGATTTTATTATTTTTTTTTCCCAGTTACTCCATCTGTATTAGAGAGGATTTCAATTTTCAAGTCTCATAATGCAACACCTTTTGAAGGTGTGAAGAACTTGCTGTGTACACAGTCTTGCACCCACTGGTGTTTAAACTTTCCACTGAAGTTAACTGGGCTCTGTACCATAACGACAGACAAATAATAAAATGACAGCTTAACACTGTGATCTTGCAAGCCCTTACAGATAGCTTTTTTTCCAAAAAAACCCCACACCATTAATTCCATCTCTGGATACACTAGAATATTTTTAAATAACCACCCCTCCTTTAACGAAATGCAAAAGTATTTGCAAATGTGATATTAACACTTAAGTTCTGTACACAAGATTCAAGATACACTAAAGGTTTCAAACAGCAATGTTAATTCAACCACTTCAGTCACAATCAGTATAGCATTTTTTAAAAGTTTATATATAAAATTGCTATATTTGTAAACAGAGTTTTTAACTTACATTTTTAACATTTCAATTATAAAACCTGTAGTTTTCATTCTGCATTAGCATAGGTGCTTTCAGTTAATATATAAATATATAAATATATATAGTGTGACTGCATATTCAGAACCTGAGATGGGAAGTTTCAGTAGCTTCGTTTCTCTTGGTTGTCCTGCTTACAAACTCACCTGTGTTTTTTTATTCACTTTAACAACCTCCTCTGCTTTACAGCTGCAATGTGTCACCAATTAGTACAATGCCTTAAATTTGAAAGCAGGAGGGAGGGTCTGGTCTAGATTCATTGCAGGATTTCAAGATGGAGCGGCTCCTGAAAGACCTTTCTTTGGCTTCCAAGCTCTTGAGTGACTTTAAGGATATGTATGAATATGAGAATCGTTTAAAAACCTTCACAAACTGGCCCTTTACAGAGAACTGCAAGTGCACTCCTGAGAATGTAAGTCTGAACATGAATGTTTTGACTATGCCTTATTTGTTCTATACTGTTCCTGAATGTGAAGTCATTGTAAAGTGTATTTGTATTCCAAAAGAGCTGTGATCTTCCACTCAGCCTAGAGAACAAGGAAAATTGAATGCTCCAACTTTACTCTGTTCTCTGCTCAGAAATACTGTAGTAGGAGAACTAGCTTCTGCATGTTCGGTTCCCTATCCTAGATACAGAATTGAATGTAGTTGCTTTTCTTGCTTTTGGGTTTTTTTGTTCTTGTCATGTAAAAGTTAGTTTCTTCTACTATGTAGTCTTTCTGATTGCAAGTTCTCCTTCATACTGAAAAAGAATTGAGTACACACCCAGCAGGAAGGATGAAGAAGAATGATCACTGCTTAAAATTCAGACATTAACATTATTTACATATTAGAAACAGTAATGTTTATGTCCCTGCAGGCTTTGACTTCAGCATTAAAAAATAAAGAACTAAAAAAAACCACACGTGAAACTTCCAGGTTGGGCCATGCTGCAAGCGTTATATAAGAACATGTGAAGTTTGACTGAAACAAACATTTAATTTTTAGTGTTTTGGCCAGATGTGACTTTTAAGTGACAGAAAAACATAGAAGCTAAGGATGTAGCATTTTACGTAATTTATACGTAAGGGCTCTCTATGTCCATGATCTAAGGCTACGCTGAAATCTGTTTGCTCCTTGTAGCCTATTCCTTGTTCCTTTTACTAGTTGCTTATTTACCTTCTTGCAAGTTGCACGTGTAGAAGTTATTTTTCGGCCTGATCTGTGCTGACAGGCACATTGTTACCAAGCTCTCAGAATCAGTCTGCTGATGTGAACTTAGAGTCATGTGCTGGATGAGGCTCTCAACTTCTAAACTGTCACCTGCAGATGGCAAAGGCGGGCTTTGTCCACTGTCCAAACGCAAATGAACCAGATGTGGCAAAATGTTTCTTTTGCTTGATAGAACTGGAGGGCTGGGAACCAAATGATGACCCATGGTAAGCACAGATGTGACAATGTCCTTCTAAGTATTCCTCCAAACTTAACTTTGACACCGTTCCCTTACTCGTTACAGAATTACCAATTTCTCCGTAACAGTTCACCAAACGGAAGCCTATTGAAATTTTATCTTACCAATAACCTTGAAAAAGTTAATACTTTATTAACTATACCCCACACTATTCTTCATAGTTCTTTCATTTTGTCTCCAAAGACAATGCTTTTGATTTACAGTAGAACAGTTTCTCTCAAAATTGTAAACTCAGTCTAAATCTTCCCTGGTATTTTCTTAGCTCACAACTAGCTTTTAATTGAGATCCACTAAAATCTACTTCAGACCTATCTGTTCAGATTTCTTCATCTCTTGAAATGCAACTTTCATGGTTTAGTATCTGTTCTTATTCTGTATTTGCCCTGCAGGGAAGAACACACCAAACGTCACTGCTGTGGCTTTTTGTCCCTCACTAAGCCCTTTGATGACCTGACAATGGAGGAGTACTATATGCTGGAGATGACACGGCTGAGAACCTTCCTTGTAAGTGTTGAATAAAAAATCTTAATACAAGGCTCAAAGCTAGAATGTAAACAAGAACTTCCATCTCTGTCTGAGAGTTCTAAGCATGGGCAAGGAGTGACTGTGTAAGGCTAGAACATGACTTATTCTGAAGTAAGGATGCATGTATTATTGGCTAAGAAATTTGTACCTAGCCACTTTTTAGTATAGTCTAACATCCAGCTTTTGAAGGAAAACCAGTTTTATTTAGACATGTTTTTTCAACAATTCATTACAGCAGAAAAAATGTCTTGGGTGCAATAATCAATCAATCAATCCAGGAAGCTCTACACTGAGCAACTCTTTATCTTTCTCAGAAGGGATGAACAACATGTGAAAAAGAAATTTTTTTGTCAGATCATAGCTTCACATGCTCAGTTTTACATGTAAATCAGTCTAATTAAGCTTCCAAACTTCAGAGCCCATTATTTCAAATGTTTTGCACTTAACCCAGTTTTACTCTTCCCCACTTCTGGGATTTCATGCATGCCATAGTGTTGACATACAAAAGCACAAAACTGAGCTGTTCCAACTAGTTTACAAAGATCAGCTGATCTTTGATATATGAGCTCTAATCATATGGCCAATAGGAATCAAGTGAACCAAGTTTCCTGATGGGGCACAGTAAAGGTTCTGTACCTTACCTCCTGCTAGGTTTGCACATAAGATGTTTGCTTTGCTGATAATGTTCTGTATTGAAAATATACCTGGTGACTGCCAAGGTGAAGTATTTAAGGTCCTTATGCAGCAGACTCAAATACATAAAAATGGGATCAAGTGCTGCAGTGGGAGCAGTCTTGTATCTTCAGGTGGACTAAGAGTGAGGAGATGATGTTGGTATCTAACCTGAACAGTACAGTGTTCCAAAGTACAAAAGGGGTCCTTAGCCTAAATATTAGCTTATTTCTATGTGCAGAGAAAACCTGAAGCAGCTTCAAGTGGGGACACTTTTCCCCTAGGAATACTGACACCAATAGCTTGGAGGGTGGCATGCTAGGGCTGGTCCTGAGCGTACTGCCATCTTGAAGCACCAATATCCTAATGCCTCCTGAGAAGCGACACTGTGCCTCTTCCCACTGACAAGGAAATCAAATTTAAGTCTCCCTCCATGACGTGATTTAAAATACAGCTCAACAGTAGGTCCACAATGTACTTTTAAATTATACTAGACATACCCCCCAGTTGTAACCAAGCCCTACTGGAAATGCTGGTGGAGGAGTTCATCTGCAAGCAGATGAAACATCTGCTCAACTGCACTGCACCAGGCAGACAGCAATATTGCTGACTTCTAAGCTAGAATTAGTGGCAGATCAGTGGGTTTTGATGATGTAAGTTTTGATCATAGTTGAACTAGACCCAATTGCTCAACTGAAAGTCTCAATTTTTTGCTTTCCTTTAAGTGCAAAACTGGCAGAAGTGTAATAAACTCTTTCGAGGAAGAAGTCGCCGCAACGAGGCAGCGTCTGGTGGATCACTTTGTGTCTGAGCACCAGTACACGCCGCTGCTGCCAGCGCCTCTCCGTGCTGATCCTGCTGCCCAGCCTCCTGAAAGCTCATATGGCCAGTCAAAAAAAATCCAGAAGAAGTGTAAAGTTTGAGTCCAAAAGTTTATCTTCTTTATATGGTAAAAACACTTCTATTTTTATCTGAGTACTAATATAAAGCTGAATAGTTGTGTGAGGAGGTGTAGAGAATTTCTTTCATAGCCTTTCTGGGATAGAGGCCATAACTGTTGATACTAACTCTTCTCTTTCAAAATGTGCTTTGTCATTATGTCTAGGTGTGGACTGATAGTAGTCCCATTAATGTGTGAATGTATGAAATATGTCTAAGCAAATACTTATATTCCAGTTTTTAGCAGGTGGGGTTTTTTTGGAATAAAGATTCTCAACTGAGGGCCTTTCTTTCCTTAGACCAAATGGATCTGACTGGACTAACTTCTCCCTTAAGCAACTACACTTCTGCTTACCATTAAATTATCTTCCCAGATCAGACAAAATTTAGACAAAATATTTAAGATAGTGACATCATCCAAAAAATGACATAAGCAAAACTATCAGGTGTCCCAAAAAAGGAAAGTCAGGAGGTTTGTGAGACAGTCTCAAGGAAGAAGAACTTTGGGGACTTTGTGTACTCTGAAATTTAACATAAGCTAAAGGCCAATCCTTCTGGGTTTATGATTTTTATTTTTTTGTTACAATTTCAAGCTTGCTGGTTTTTTGAAATTAATTCCAATTTTCCTTTATGATAGACTGTCATAGAATGGCTGTAAGCAACAAAAATGAAATGTATCCTAGCAAATACTTTTGGTTTCTAAAATTGATAGACCTTTCTACATAAGGTGAAAGATTCAGACATACTTTGTCAGGTCTCAGGCAGCACATGGTCAGCATCCTTTGGCACACCCCCAACTTTTCTTGCCACTCTACAGGTAAATCTTACTGCTGGAGATCCTAAAAACATATGTATTTCAACATTCTTTAAAGCTTTTGTGAATTATCTATAATGAGAGTAAGTTATCTTTTACCTTGACACATCAATCCATGTTGTATTTTTTCTTCATCTACAGAAATGGGGTTGACATGCTTAAAGCTTTTTTCAAAAAAACAACCCCCAAACTTAAAGTATGTTTATTTAAGAAGCTTCTCTTATAGCAGAGAACTTACAGAAATATGAAGTGTTTAAAATATAACAATGCAAAGTTGTTCTCTAGGAAGTGGAGAAGGAATGACCAAGGAAGCAAACCTGAAAATGCACTTTACCTCCCTTTTTCTACTAGAACTGAATTATGTTGTCAGTCTTGAACATTACAATGACAACCATATCATCAATGACTACGAATCAGGTTGCATCTGAATGCAGGAAAACAAGAACTGGACAGCCAAGTAAAGCAATGCACTAGAGAACTTAGCTTGTAAATGGCCTGTGAATAATCCAGCTGCTAAATTGTTATTTTATTTACTGGCTTAGGAACAGCAGTGCTTGTGTGGCATATGAATGTCTTAGACTGAAGTTCAGTGCCAGGTAGGTTTGCCTTTCTGAAAACTGGTATTACAGCTCTGCTAGCGAGCTGGTTATTCTTGCCTGTGGAGGGCTGGCAACAGAGGTGTGCAGATAGAACACAAACTGTGTTCTGAGCAACTTTGATTTAGCAAATTAAATCACAACAGAGCTGATGTTCTGCTAAAGATCAGGAGCCTGGCTCCCTCCTTCTGCAACTTCTAGGCACTTCGTTGCAGATTGGAATCCAGAATGCTGCATTATGTTGATTTTAATATATGGGGAAAATAGTTACCTCAGAATGACATCTGTAACTGCTGTTGAAGAGTTGGCTAAAAATTCACAATCTTTCTAGAACTGAGTCAATTAGGAAACACTGAGGAGTGAAGTTTGTACTGAAGGCTCCATGGAGCTGTGTCACTGTGCAGAAAACTCCATGACAAGAGATGCATGAGGACAGCTGAGGTCCCTACTCAAAGATATACAATATAACTTTAAATAAAATACATCCTTCAACTGGGGACTTTATGTCAGGTCTCTCCTACTTTTGGAAGGAAGCCAATCTACAACAGTAAGAGAAGGAAAGTGAATCTCAAACTCCTTTAAAAAACATTAATAAGCTACATTCAGTGTATGGTTGCTGATAATATATTAAGTGGTGCAAGCAACACTGATTTTGTGTCCCCTCTCTCTCTTAACACACATGCATAAAACTACCCTTTACTTAAATTTCTGTATCACTAGCAAGACAAGGAAAAGAGCTGGTTGCATACTACTGGGGATAAACTACAGTGGTGCTGAAAACAATACAGCTATCATAAAAAGGAATCTTCTTCAAGATTCATTAACTAGCATTTTTAAATTTTCAGTGCGTTCACATTCAATGAAAGTAGTATTAAAGCTAGATAGGTAATGAAGGTGTTTTTACATAACAAGGCATTGCAACTCTTTTATATCAGGACAGTAATGATGACATTCCTTTTGATCAAGGACTCAAGGTTCAGTAATTGAATGTTCATGGCTTCAGTGTTACTGCTTATTACATGCTTTATCAGTTAAATGATGACCTAATGCTATAAATCTCATTTTACTGAATGACACTTAAGGAATTTTTATTTATTTTGTTTGGCTGTGTGACTGCACATGTAAGTATCACACACCTCTTGAATCTTTACTTCTGAAAGCCAGCACCTTTCATTTCTAATAGGCATTGCTTTAAAAACCTATAATCTCAAAGTGCATAATGAAGTAGTCCCCTCTCTCAATGTCTTTTTCAAAGGCCATAATTTCTCTGTTCAGGCAGCTATTTCCCAAATAAGAACTAAAGCCCTCAACCTGCTGTTTTTTTTTTTTTAAGTGCCTAAGGAAAGCTTGATCTCTGCTGTTCCCAGTATCCTGCAATCTGGACAAATAAAGGAGCTGCAGCTGCTTAGTTTCTTTCCTGTCTCTCATCATACATTTACGAGAATTTCCTACCAAAAATCTATCCTTTTTCCTCTTTGCATACTTTAATCCCACTTGTTAAATATAAAGGATTTCTAAAATTTTGATGTTTAATTATTTGTGTTTTATTCATTGCAATCTCTTTGAAAAGGGTGTAAGAAGTCCTGGGCTATTTGACTGAATATAGGTGATAAATATTCATCATATAATTTAACACTAAGAACAGTGTTTCAAAGGACTCAAATGAACAGTATTATCTGAACAGTGGGAGTGGTTATGGTCAGATAGTGTTCAAGTCAGAAAGAAGGATAACTTTTTAAATCATTTGCTCAGGAGGTATGGGTATGATGAGCACTTTGCACATCGAGAATCATAAGAGTGGGGAGTACAGTAACATAAAAAAAGGAGTTATAAGTAAAATTAAATATTAAGAAAGTGCCTAAATGTGAAGTAAAATTCAGCTGTAGAGCTTAGATTTCAAGAAAACAGTGCTAAAGTCAGATAAAGACAGTCACTTCATTCATGTAGCTATCACTGTTAGAATTTGGAACAGAACACAGGTCTCTTGCATCCCATTCCAGTTTCTCTACATGGCAATAATTGGTTTTTACACATATCCAGGAAAGCAGCTTGCTACGTGATAGCATGAAAGGCCATCTTCAAAGCATGGTAAACACAGGTATAGACTGACAAGGGACAGTGGTTGCCTTAAGTTCCAAGTTTTGTTGCCATTTTTCCAGCCAAAGACGATTCAAACCATGACTTGCTATTCAGAAGCCACCTGACAAATTGGCAATAATCTACTAATGCACACCATTTGCTTAAATATTTACATTCATATATATAAGAACATACCAGGTAAAATGACAGCACTTTCCTATCTCTGAATAAATATTTTCCCTGTATAACTATAAATGTCAATTAGCTTATGAATGCAAGTAATCAGGAATGATAACATACCAAGCTGTCGCACCAATTCCCATCCATCCTTCAGCTGCGTAAAATCCTTATGAGTGTGCAGAATGGCAAATCTTCTAGTTGACAAATTTCATCCCATGATTTTGGAGGAAGCCAGGTACATGTATAAAAGGAGGGAATGTCCAAACCTGTGTCTCCAGTCAACAGAAATTTCCACTCATTCTCTATGACCTACAATGAAAAACACTGCTCTCAGGACTAAATAAATAAGATCTAATGGTTTTAGCACATTATGTAGGAAATTAACACACTTACCTGAATGGTTGCATTAACTGAAAAAGCTTCTGTTCAACTACTAAAAACTTATTTTCAAAGTATTCAGTGTCTGGTTTTCAGTGAAATGTGAATTTAAGGAATAAAAAAACCTAAGATTTGAGCCAATTGTGTTCCTAACTTGGAGAATGAACAATGTTAATGGATTATACTTTTTTCAGATCCATTCTTCAAATCCAGGATGTTCAAGGAAAAAAAAACACAACTGGAAATATTGCAGGGAACCAGGCATTTTGCAACCTTTTCCTGTAATGCTAGTCTAAATTGTTTAAAAGAAATATCAGCCTAATGCATGTCTTGTTCCTTTCTCAACACTCCTCTATCTCAATATGTCTTTGATGGCTTCAATTTGTAAATTGAAGCCCCTGTGAAAGGGAGACCAGCGTCCCATGATTATTAGTCTCAGCTCTTGAAAGAATTCACTTCTATGTATTTCCCAATATAAAAGTTTCTAACATTATAAATGTTTCCATATTAGACTGAAAGAAGCAACCCCACACAACCTCAAGTTCTGTTTTGCAGAGGATATGGTTTAAATGTAAAAATCTTAGTAGCTAAATATTTTTTAAAGAATTACTAGAAATTAATATAATTCAGTTGGTACAAGTGTTTGATTTTGAGGAATTCTATGCAAAAATAAACACATTTAGCACCTCAAGTGAAAAAGATGAGTAGTTTCTTAAATCAATGATTACAATTAGTTTTGATACGCTCTTGGAACCCAAAAAAGAATTTCAGTAAGATACTGCAACATGTTCACTGTAAGAATAACACAGGCTGAGCTTTGGATTAAGTTATGTTTAAAAACCTGTTACTATCAAGCTCATTTGCCATACCTGTTCATTATACATTTATTTTATTCTAAAGTATATGCTTCAATTCTTATAGTTGCTTATTAAAATGAAAATAAAACACCACAAAATTGAGGATTAAGTATTATAATTTATATACACTTACTTTTCTATTCCTATCCTGTATGTTTCTACTACTGATAGTTTGTATATGCAGTGTAATATATATAATATCAAACTGCAAATTATTTTTAATTACTGACCAATCTTTCATATTCAGGAGATTCATAGACATAGAAGAGCAGTGACAGACATTGACATAAAGTAAGTAAAATGATCCTTGAGAATCTTCAACATACAGGTGTCAAAAAAAGAACCATCTGCTATTAAAATCACTCAAGAGTGTGCATTCTGGAAAACTATAACAAACCATTTAGATCTCCTTTGTTCTAATAAATGCTCCAGTCAATTACCCCAAAGCAGTCATTAAATACATGTACTGTTTTGTGAGCCAAATAACGTAAGAAACATTTAAGTGCAATTCCATCTTAGTAACATGATTTTCAGAGGAAGCCAGAGGTCCCTTTGGGGAGGGGTAGAAACAAGCAGCAATTTTACAATTCATTATGAATATAAATACCAGGGCCAAATTCAAACCAGTCCATCATTAAATGTTATTCAAAATATGCTTCCCATTCTACAGCACTTTTTCCTTAATACACTTTAAAACAAATGTATTTAAAACTGTAATTTATTATCAGTGATTTCACTTAAATACAAACCAAGGAGGCCATCTACTGTTTTATAAAGGTTTAGGTTTGAATACTTAGTCAAAAAAAGGACAAGTCCATTTAGGTAGGCAGAAATGCAGTGCCTGAATTTGCACAGTGACATCAAATAACTTGATTTTCAAGACAGTAATACAAAGTTGTGGAGAGGTGCTCTGGCTTTTTTCAACTACCTATGTCACCAGTCCCACGGCAGGGAGGTATTTGCAGGGTATTCCTGCACTCCTGACACAATGATCATTCAGAAACCCAAGTGTGATCTATTGTAATTGAAAAGTGGAAAGCTTTCAACTGAAGATCAGGACTGAGAGCAAGCTGTGTTATTTGATCTGTGTCTCCTTTTCAGTCTTGTGTTTCAATCTATTTTTTTTCTTCCATTCAACTAACAAGAAAGAGACATTTTAAAATATTTTTAATAATATTACTGTAATATATAAATGCTCCTGGTTTTTTATTAGCATTTAAAGTCCTTTCAAAATTGGTTATTCTTCATGAGCTAAATGGATATATGTACAATTCATAAACAAAGATGGCCATGGGACTACATGTAAACATTTTTCAAGTTACAGAATTAGCATGGTTTGCATGAGAAAAGAATTTTAAAAAAATAAATCTCAACACAGAGCATGTAGTAAAAAATGTCTGACTAGTGAAGATAGCCCAAGACCAACAGTCTTATATGAATTATTACTTCAGAAATAATTTTCTGTTTGTCTCTGCCTTCACTGGGCAGAATCAACAAAATGGGCTCGCATCAATCAGTCCCTGGGAATGCATACTGTTAGCTGGGATTCAGGTCCTGAATCTTTATATTTCTGCTGACAGAAAGAGTCTGAATAAAAATGAGATTATTCTATTTACTGCCTACTTTAGTTTTGTCACACGGGGGTTTTTTGAGATATAAAAGAGTAAGATTTAAAGTCAAAGAGCCAGGTTTACAGGACACATTGCCTTCTTGGTACAAGGCAACCTTGAATGCAGTTTCAAATGAGATACCAAAATATTAAGCTCTGAATTCAATGATCAGTGGAAATATCTTTGATAAAACACTTAGGCTTAGATTGCCCAGACCTTGAATAAATTATAATGAAAAAATAACCTTCAGAACCAGCATGCCCCTAAACTGAACACTACACATTAAACTACACACTAAGCACTACCTTACCAGGTACTACAACTTACTTGTATTTAAATAAAATATAAACAGTAATGGATAGTTCAAAAATTGCCATTTGCAATATTAACTAGAAAAAAATTATATATGCAAATTGGGAGATTAGTTTCCCTCTCCCATCCCTTTTCATGTGATGACAGGCAAGCAGCTAAATAACAGAAGCAATGTTCTGCAATTTGAAGATCTAATAAAGCCACAAATGTAGAATTTAGTAGCTGATGTGACAGAACACTGAAAAAATTTCTTTAAACAATCTCAGTGTAGGTAATTCACTTCAAGGGTATATTGTGAATAATCCTAATGTCATCATAATAATGAGGTCAACACATGAAAGAGAGAAACAGATCATTGAAGATTCCGCAGTTTCTCCTGTTCCCATAAACAAGCCAGAAGAGGAAGGGTCACCTTAAGTATAAAACAATAACCAAACTGAATTAAAAAATGGTTGGGTTACCAACTACTGCCTTGCACCCTCTACAGCCAAGAGACCCAGTCACAAGACTTCATTCTCTCACCAGCTGTGTGAAAAATTTTCTTGTCTACTTCTTGAAGACATACTAAGTCACTACATCACATGAATTTAACATCAAAGCAAGTGGACCACTTCTATCTAACTGATACTTGATCATTTCACACATGACTTGAGGTAGCTATTACTAAACAGAGTGAAATATGTAGCACTTTTATTATATTGTACATTTTCTTTCTAAGAATAAATTATTTTTTCAGAAAATATCCGACATGTGTATGTAAAGAAATGTATTTCAAAATACAGCACCTGAGACAGTGCACTTTGGAGAAATGACAGTAACATTTCTGGAGTAACATTGCCAATTATAAATGATGAATTATCACTCTTACCTTGTATATAAAACTTCTGGTTGCTCTGAATTATCCATAGACAAGATTACAAGGTTAATAAACCTCACAAGCTGGTACACTGGCTCAACGTTGACCAAATCAGCAAGAGATAAAACCAAGACTGAGGAATGGTCAGCAAATGGCCAACAGCCTGTATGAGCAGCGTCCATCTTCTCATCTTTCTCTTCAGCTGCAGCTTGCTTCTCAGGAAATCTCCATAGCCAGAACTTCAGAAGAAGAAAATATCTTAATAGCAGTTTCATCCTCCAAAATATTTCCTTCTGAGGCTGATAGAACTTCTAAAATCTTGTCTTCTATTTGTTTTGGCTGCCTAAAATGTATATAAGATTTTTCACAAATGAGAATTACAGCTGTTTTACGTTAGTTTCTATAAAGTAAGTCAATGTGTAGATTCTGTTCATGGTATGCAGCTTACATAACAGAACCTTTTTCTTTTCATATTAAACATGTCCTTAACTTTCTGAACAATCTAGCCACTTTCAGCCTAAAACCAGACAGCATAGGGAGGAAGCAACAAACCACTCTGAATGCTGCATGTTTCATGCTTTGACCTGTGGAGAAGGAAGCCCTTTGCCATGTACAATCTCTGCAAATCTAGCACAGGATGAAAACATTTCTGAAACCCAACCACTATTATCTAATCAAAATTTGTGAGGACAGCAAATCATATGCCAACATCATGACAGTATGAAAGGATGGCTGTATTGCAAGGTATTTGACTTGAGAAATGTCAACACTTCTAACATCTTCCAGCAGAGTAAAAATTAAAAAAAAACAAAGTTAGCAAGGGAGGAGGAATAAATAAATGCCAGAAATTCTTCCCTGGTTTTAGTCAAGGAATCATTTAAAAATTAAAACAGAGTTGGGCATTCATTTTCAGGAAGATAATGTTAATTCCTCAGTTTAGTTGTAATATAACAGCAGAAATCAGGAGCGTACTTAATAGTGGAGTCTACAACATAAATGTAAATACTCCCTGACTGCTTAAAAGTCTATTTAAGCAAAAATAGCTCTAGGATAGGATCAAGCTCTTCTACAACATTCTCCAGCAGCACTTCAAGTAACATTAGAATTAGTAGAACTTTCTTGGCATTTGTATTACTGATTCACTGTTCTTTCCAATATATTTCTATAATGTGTATTTACAGTGTGCAAATAAAAATATTAGTTAAGCAATATTCTAGAGGTAAGGTTAATATTATTTAGAGTATTCAGCTGATTGAAAAAATGAATCAAAGAAATGTACCTTGAGAAAGGAAATATATTAAATGCTACATGCTACAGAAATACTTTTTGGCAACTAAATCTGCTTCTGTTTTCACTGTAAGCATATAAGATTGTCAAAATCAAGAAAGAAATAATGGAGAGTAAACAATCGATTTCTTCACTTGTAGACCAATTAGCCATTGAAAAATAGCTGGAGTTGTAACTGTATTTCATTAACATTTCTATTGGAGGGTAGCAAGACTACCTGCAATAAGGATACTACAGAGAATACAATTATTATTAATGATCACAACCTAGCAGTCTGGTATTTATACTCTTGAAAAGGCAAATAAAAACAACACTGCTTTCTAGAAATAAGATTATTGTTACATGAAAACAAAAACATGGCAAATCTCATAAAACAATTAAAAGACACAAATTAAACTGATTATTATAATTATATTTTGCTTAGAAGTATCTTATAGCCTGGGGTGAGGGCTTCAATTACTGTAGTACTAACTTGATTTAAAGTGAGACAAAAAATTCTGTTTTCCTAAACTATGAAAACATTTGATACGCACTGGAGTTTCATTTTTTAGCTAATTGTGCCCCCTCCAGGTTCTTCTGTAATTTACACTTTCACTAATCATCAGTTTAGGAGTGGACATTTTGGAAGAGAAATGTACCACTTGTGGCAGTAGCCCAAGATTATACATGGGATGTTACAGAGGTTCCTTCTGTGTTATGGATCACAAATTGGACTGGTGACCATCACCAGTTGAAGGGGGAAGGCTTTCTTCCCCCCCTCAGCAGAATGACTTAGGAAAACGGGTCATCTGCAATGGACCCTTGTCCAGCTTATATATGAAGGAAGAAATCTATCACAGGTGAAGCACTGAGATGTTCAGGAATTGCATTTGTAGTCCAACAGGACAGCATGATAGCTAAGCAGACATTAAGAAAGTTAAAGTGTGGGCTTTGGGAAGTTACAAGTATTTAGAATAATTCTATAAACACAGATAAGGACAAATTTGGTAATGCTGTAGGTGCAGAGAAGCAGAGGATTTGAAACATGAACATGTTAGCTGAGGCAGTAGAGAGAGCAGTATTAGTAGAAGATAATCTCACAGTAGGTAACAGGGTTCACCAATGGATCCAAAGTGTACAGAAAGAATTGCTGAGCTCGCAATTGCTATAGGGTTCAGTTGCTTATGATTTCAGTATGCATCTATTTTCCTAATTACTTCAAAGTTTCCTTCACATACTATTTTCAGCATACCCCATTTCAGACTTATTGTGTAACAGGCATGAAATACTTAAGACTGAATAATTAAAGAATAGTTCTCTAATAACAGCCAAATACACATGTGTTTTGTCAATGATAAAATCCTTTACGGATGGGAATGCATAAGCAGACACTGTGTATGACTGCAATTACCCTTGAATAGCTTTCTAATTCTGCTTTTTTCTTTAAAAATATATTGTTATAAACAGCTTGAATTGCATTTTATATAGTTCCTGGGGTCCTAATACAAAATTAATCTAGCCATAAACTCATAACAGCAGGCATAACATGCATCATCCATTTGAGGTAGATTCTATCTCACATTTCAAAATTAAAAACTATCATTATTTAGTTTCAAAATGCTAATCATCTTTCCATTAGTTCAAAGACAATTTTGATCAAAGCTTCGTAATAGTGAAGTGTTAGGATGTACTGTAGAAGTGTTGAATTCATTAACACTTGTCAACTGCTTAGCCCGAGTGATTTAATTATTAATACAGTAATTACTTTAATAAGTTACATAAACATTCATAATTCTAGCATATATCCTCTAACTCCAACATAGGTAGTTCTCCTTCCAGAAGTACTATCAATGCCAACTTTCAAACCCAAATGAAAATATGTTGAGGTTCTTTAGCTGATGCATTCTTTTTTTCTTATCTGGTTTATTTTGCTCTTTGTCACGTGTCCAGTTGCCAGAGCTAAATACAACCACAAAGCTACACTTCCACAAGTTAGACCTACTCTATGCAATTTCCTTTACACGTGAACACCTAACACTCACTCTCCTGTAAAAGAAGCATTAATTCACCAG
Source organism: Apus apus (assembly GCF_020740795.1). Classification (NCBI taxonomy): domain Eukaryota; kingdom Metazoa; phylum Chordata; class Aves; order Apodiformes; family Apodidae; genus Apus; species Apus apus. The sequence goes on along the minus strand of NC_067287.1, from coordinate 30,068,971 downwards.
TGCTGTACAAAATTAGACTCCTCAAACAGTGAGAAGACTTGATGTAAAAACAGTAGCAAAAAATTAAAGATAGCTATTAGAAAGTTTCTGCAGTAGCATACTGTAAAGAAGATACATAAATGTTAAGTACATCTCATCACAGACTTGATACCCTTTAAGTTGGCCATGGAAAAGAATTAAGAATTACTATTTCATGACACAGAAAAGAGACCAACAGACTTGGAGCAAATGGGTAATCACAAAAGCAATCATAATCAGAAAACCTGTAAAAGCAACACTGTTCCATGGTCAGGTCAGGTCAGCTGTGCTAAGACCAAAACCTAAAAGCCAAGAGTCAGTAGCAATGCATTAGCAGGCATTCTGAACAGACCTGAGAGCTTCTTTGTTTATAGTCGTAACAAGCAGAAGCCCAAATGAAAACCTTAGCTGTTTATGCCAGGTGACAAAGCTTAACGTGCTGTGAGAACCGAGCTCTGTGTTTGGCAAAAGTGTCAGAGCCATACGTACCTCAGTCCGCTGTGGGCACATTAATGTAAAGCTCATCCCTAGTGAGCTGCAGATTTTTCTAGGTGTTAAAACATTAAGATGGTCAGTTCCCAAGCTATACGGTGCCATACAAATCACTGATGCTTGCACTCATTGTGACACTGATATACACCAATAAACTCTACCCAGATAAACATAATTCTCATGACTGATGTGAGATGCAGATGTGCATGTACTAGAATATCACATAAGAAAGTAGAATAATCTTAAAAGTGAAAGACAATAATATTAGATTTAGAGTTCATTAGATCCACATATTTTTCTATGATGAATTTTGATATTTCAGAATTCTTTCACTTTTCAATAAGAATAAATATGCAGAATTTTCAAAAATGTTTTTGATCAAACAATGTATCGTTAGATAAAAATCAAAGTATTTGATTTGAATGTAGTAAAGGTAATTACAGAAGGGAATTTTTTTAAAGGTGGGATTTAAAAATGAAAAATAAATCCTTCTTGCCTTATCAGAACTTAATTCTACTTGCGATAAGACTATGACCATACTAACCACATTACAACAGGAAGGTACAATTACAACTGCCAAGCTTCTAACTACAAACGGTGTTTAGTAAATTCCAGCATTCCAAAGATGTAATCAAGTCTCTGCTATGAAGACAAATTTAAATAATATTTTATTTTTATTTTATTTTATTTTTAGTTCCTTGAGGACTGGATTGGGTGCAAGGATGACTTTGTGGCACCCCATTCATAATGCCTGGTAAAGAGATCTCTAACGCAAAACCCAAAACTCTTAGCTGTTGCCTAGAAATATGTAGGTGGTTCTGCCCCAGAAGGAATCCTAGGAATGACTAGCCTGTACAAAGTACTCATAGGTGAATGAGGTCCTAAAGAAAACAGACTCCCAATTGTAAGTACAGACACACCTTTTCACTTTTCATCAAATATCTGAAACTATCTCATGGATGAAGAAGACACATGAAATTAAGAGCTGCACAGAAAAGAATACGCTATCCAACAACTTCTGAAAGAGGCACGTAATTGATGTGAATGCATAATCACGAGAGCAGGAATAGGCAACCATGAATCCATACCTACTGTTGCACAGAGAGAATGAAACTGCACTAAAATTTTCAGATGAAACCAGTATCTACTCATTTTTAGCAAATTATCACGCAGATGTCTCTACATTTTAGGAATATCCTCTGCACTTGCCTGGAATACAGTTCAGCACCCCTTATGATATTTCACCAGCACTAACCTACCCAAACAGTGTTATACCCCATGTTGGCTATAAGCATAAAAGAGAACTGTGAAACACTGCTGACCATTTATTTATGCTATAAATACACCATAAACCTCGCTCAACAAAGTTTTAAAATAGTAAGATCCCAACATTGTCATTATGAAGAAAATAGTAGTTTGAAAGAACAGTACAAAATTTTCTAAAGAAAAATGGACTAAGGAAGTACATTAAGAAAAGTGGGAATAAGAATTATATCCAAGTTCTATGTTCAAATTGTTATACCTAGAATCAGCTGCCATGTAAAAATCTTTTTGTATTCAGAATTTCCATTTATTTCACTAAGAGTTACAGGCAACAATCTGCTATGTTGTTGAGCTATGGTATTGTCTCTTTTTGTACAGAATTACTCTCAGAACTTGCTTACTTCTGCTGCTGCTGAAAGAGAAGCTAATTCTGTTTCCTCGCCATTGAATGGAACAGGACTAACCAAAGCTAGTAGGTATAAAGTTACTGGCAATTGCTTTGGGGAAGAAAAGCAACCAAAGGACTCCATGCTTTACACAGCAATAAATACTTTACAGTAGAACAAAGAATTTCCCCCAAGAGTTTTATAAACAAAACTCTAAATCCTACAATACAGTTTCAGTTCCAATTGTGAATTCTATTAAAATATAATTTAAAAATATAAACTTGAAAAGAAAAATTAATACAATTTAATTATTGCAAAACACGGGGACAGACTCACTGTACATATTACATGTTGTAGCTGGATGTAAATGCTCCTAGGTACAATACAACTACAGAATCACAGAATTGTCACCACTGGAAAAGATCTCTAAGATCAGGGAGTCCAGCTGTCCACCCAAGGGAAAATAAAAAAACACAAACAACAAAACCCCAAAAAAACCCAACAACCCACCACCAAAACACACACATAAAACCACAATCACACACGACCAACAACACACAGCCCTAAAAATCCCACCATGTCCATTCTAGCATGCCCTGAAGAATACATTTCTTGAATACCTCCAGGGATGGTGACTCCACCTGGGCAGGCTGTTCCAGAGCCTGATCACTCTTTCAGTATAGAAGTTCTTCCTAATATCCAATCTAAACGTCCCCTGCCTCTACTTCTGGTCATTTCCTCTGGTCCTGTTGTTATTTACTTGGGAGAAGAGACCAACACCCACCTCCCTACAACCTCCTTACAGGTAGTTGTAGAGGGCAATGAGCTCCCCCTCAGTCTCAGTCTCCTCTGTTTTTCCCATATACATTAGCTATTTTGTACATGAGAACGTTTAAATACACTAAAGGCAAGTTCATGGCACAAGCCTGCACAGTCCATGCATCTATCTATATGTGATTTTCTTTCTGCAAAATCCTATTTCATTTTTCTAATTCTTCCTAAGACTTTAAGTTGATATTACAGGTTAAACTAAAGCTGAAATCCAAACAAAAATATCTGAAATCCAGTCAACAACCAGTGTAGATGAGACAAAAAACTCCTATCTGTAATGCCTTTTTAGTTGTACTTGTTCTGCTCCTAATTCAGTAGTGGGCACCGCACCTCAGTTATGGAGTTCCGTGCTAATGCTCTCGCCTTCAGTCCAGGCTCTAACACAGCACTTCCAAGTTTACAGGATTACATCAAAAGTGGATTAGTAGATTTAAGATAACAAGGTAAAACCTGCCTTCAACCCAGAACTAAAGATCTATGCTCTCCAAGTACAGAAAAGGAATCATTAGTATTCTGCTCAGTTATGAAACTCCCAGAGTGAGCTGAAGAGGTAGCTAAAAGGAAGTAAACTATTGGGTAGGTAGTACTGGAAATTCTAAGAAACAGCAGGAAATTAATAAGCAAAGTTTTAAATGCAAATACAGAAGAAGCATACAAAAGAATTAAATACTTCTACACGTATACATAAATCTAATTTAAGAAGAGGCTTGTAAACTAAAGATTTATAAAGCAAAATCTCTCTCATCTCAGCACAATGCCAGATCCACTTCAGTCTGCAAATCAGCAATTAAAGAAGCAACTTTATCTGAACCTGCTTCCATAGCTGGGGGAAAGGGAGCCCCCGGAAAGGCTGAAAACCAGTGAGATGGTGCTCACTGCCCAGCACAGGGGAAGCTGGACACCTGAGATGGTGGTAGCCAGACCTCTGAAGTACCAAATGAAATGCTTCATTATGTTCACTGAGGACCAGCTGCAGACCCTGGAAACATTTTTCCATCAGAACCAGTACCTGTACGTCATCACCCTTATGCACCTGCAAATCACATTTACTTGATGTAGGAGAAGATCAAGGTGAGATCCTGACACTCAGTGATGTTCAATCTCCTGAGAACACAAAATATTGTGCTTTCTTTTTCAGGAGCTGCAAACCCAGAGCTTCATTTTAAAAAACATTCTTGGGAAGTTAACAAAACACAGTTTAGGTTGGGCAAGCAACAGAAGAATATAGAACAGTTCTACTGGGCTGATTTGTTCTGGCATCCAGTCCCCCCATAAACTCACTCGCTCCATCTCTCCTAGATTCACCTATATAAACACACAGACATGCTCAGTCCTGCTCCTCTCCTGCACTGGCGTGTATATTCCTTATTTGTGTGATCTGCATGACTTCTGAATTAGCCATGGAGGGCTCCAGCTCCTTTAGGCCCCTTACATGTATCTGAGCACGACTGCAAGAAAGGGACTGATTACATTTTCTATCAAGCCTTTGTATCAGAAAATATACTGCAGTATCCTAAAGCCCATGAGTGTAACTGCCTGCCCCTTCCAAATGAGACGTGAACTGTAAAAGCTCTTTTCTTGTTTTGTACTTCTTAGGTTTGGCTCTAAAATTGGCAAACCAAGTGGTAGCATGAGAAGAGTGTGTTTACTTCAGCACTGATCCTTCAAGGCACCAAGAAGCCCTCCAAGGATTGCTGCTAGTGGTCACAGACTGCGTGTAACCAGAAGCACACCAAAAATATCCATCAGTCATAGCTGACAAGTTCTGTAGGGGGGTCCCCTGAGGGGGGGGCTAATGAAGTAAAAGATAACCTTGAGACAAATAAACCCTGCAGGCTGGAGGCAGACATGGTTCCACAAGAGGTACTTGGTGGAGATACCCAAGGCGGGACACGCTGTTGTTGGCAAGAGACTTAAGACTCCGTATTTGATGATGGGCCCAGACAGAAGCTTTCAGAGGAAGCTTAAGAAATACCAGATTATTTGGATTTGAATGTATGACAGGAAGGAATTGTAGGACTTCCCTCTGTCCTGATCTTCTGAGGCAGGTGTATCAGTTGAGAGTAGAAAAGGCACTTTGTTGTTGCTAATGGCACTTCACCCTGTACGCCTCTTGTCTCCTGCTGCTGTCATTGAATGTCAGCTGAGACCCTCAGTTTAAGAAAGGTTTAATTTGATTTATATCAGACTCCAAAGCCCTTAATTGGTTCTTACACCGTTTAGCAATGTCAGTTACCTGAGAGCTGGCTGGCTACAAGCCTGGCTAAGCAAGACACCGGTGACACTGTTAGTCTAGGAGAGAAAGCAGGAGGGAATGCCCGAGGTAAGGGCTCTTCCTTGGCGGAACTTCACTCCCGCACCGGCTGGGCCGGCCGAGGGCCCCTCTCGGCCGCGGCACGGCAGGCGGGGCGGGCGGGGCGGCCGCCATCTTGCGCGGGGCGGGGCCCGGGGCAGCCCCGCCGCGGGGCGCTGCGCGGGGCCTCCCGCCGCTTCTCGCCTCCCTCCCGCGGCTTCGTGGCGCTGCTGCGGGGGGAGCGGGACGGAGGGTAACTGCTGCCCAGGGCGGAGAGCGGCACCTTCCTCTTCCTCCCGGAGCTGAGCATCACCCATCGGCTGCGGCCAGGTGCGGGCAGCGGGGAAGCCGATCCTCCCTCCTCGGGCTGCGGGCGGGCGCGGGGGGCGTCGGGGCATCCCTGGGGCGGGACAGCGGCGGCGGGTCCGGAGGAGAAACAGCCGCGGGGCCGGGAGGCCGGCCGGGCTACCCTCCGGTGGGCGGCGTGCCCGGCAGCTCAGCGCTGGCGGGTCCCAGGGGCGCCGGGACGGGGCGCCGGGATCGTCGTGGCCCAAAGCCGGTCCCGGGCTGGGGGGTTGGTGCCCTTCGTAAAACAGCTGCGACCTGATGGAGGTGTGGGGTGAAGCAGAACAGGCTCAAAAGAAAACGCCAGGCGGTGCCGCTCAGGTGTCCCTTGTCTCAGACAGACAGGCTGCATTTCCGTGCAGGCAGAATGACAGGTCAGGTCTGTGGGGGGAGCGGACACCGAGATCTCCGGTGGAAGCACTGGTACTTTTCCTGACAAATGGCAGATTTTTACTGTAAAATCTTTTAAAACTGTTGATTCTCTTCAGCCACACTCCAAAAGGACTAAGCCCAGCAACGTCACTAGCTTTGCAAAAACTAGTAAACAGGACAGCAAGTACAGATGCCAACCAACCTTCACGAGCCAGCTATACTCCTTTCCCAAACCACCTGGAAACTCCTGGTTACAAGACCCCAGCAAGTGGGACACCCATACGCACAATCTAGGATGCTACATCCATCACAGACAATTTACTGCAGCTTCCTGAAAGAAGAAAACCATCTGCTTTCTTCTGAATATTGGAGTTACCAGCAAGGCAGTAGTAAACTGGCAGAGCACAGCTGTCTGGAAATTGGATTTGTGAGCCATCTGCAGTAAAGGGGTGTCCAGATAGAGCTGCCAGGATGGAATCCAGTGGTTACAAGATCTGGGACCAGATCTACTCTATATAGGTAAAGTAGCTTGTGATGTGCTTTTTGGAAGCAGGGTAGTGCCTCCTGTGGTGTAGTTTCCCTTGGAGCTGCATGGATAGGATGCTTAGGGCTGCTGTAGGAAAAGGATGCTTCCTGCAATGGCAGAGATGATTCTGGGCTCTCAGAAAACAGCAACAATTTTCTGAAGACATCTTTCTAAGATGGCTGTACATTTAACTACCCTTCTGTACAGATAAGTCTATTTATAAAATGTGGTACACCTCCTTAAGGTTGAACTGGACTTGCTTCCAGCTTGTCAAGCTTCTTTGGTTTTGTGCTCTGCAGAAGGGGGGATATAACCATATACATATAAATATATATATATATAGAGAGAGAGAGAGAGAGAGAGAGAGAGAGAGAGGTGACCCTGTGATGGAGATAAACAGATTGTGTGATCACTATGATACAGATAATTGGTTTTAAAAATTGTCAGAGCCTGGGCTCGAGCCCCACCTCGGGCACCAATAAATCTGTCACAGTTTAAGGCTGGACGTATTAAAATGGACAATAGATCCTATTAACCCCTTCAATTTCCAAAAGGAAAGAAAAGGAGAGAGAATGGGAAAGAAATTACAACAGCTTTAATGAAACCGTAGCTATAACGCAATAAAAAAAGGACTACTGTAGAAAGGGTACAGAGAAGCTGTGGTTGAGAACCAGCAGCTCACAAGTTAGGCCAACTTCATGATACTGTTAAAACCAGCCATATGTAAGAGGATCCATTTCCTTCTGCTCTCCTTCCCTTTGTACAGAATGGGATGTGCCTTGCTGGTTGTGCTCAAGCTTTCCTTCACACAGGTTTTGGGAACACTCACCCTCTTCTGCAGCTGGCAGAAGGGAAGGGACTGTGGCTTTTGGAGTCTGCAACCATGAGTGTTTCAAAACTTCATCTATGCACAACCTCTGAGATGCATTGGGCTGCAGCAGTCGGCAGATGAGATCCTTGCACTCTCCACTCAGGTATTTTGAGTCAGGGAAAGGAACCTTGTGTTTTTTCTGAATACGGACCAGTTTCTTGACATTGGGATGATTGAATGGCATTGCAGCATAGAGCATTATATAAAGGATGACACCAAGGCTCCATATGTCTGAAATCCTGGGGTCGTAGGGAATGCACTGTAGCACTTCCGGGGCTGCATACGCAGCAGTTCCACAGAAGGTTTCACTGAGAATAAGTGTTCCATTTTTATCCCAAGACAAGGATTTGGAAAAGCCAAAGTCTGACAGCTTGACATTGAGGTCTGCGTCGAGAAGGATGTTCTCGCATTTCAGGTCCCTGTGAGCAAAGTCAGAGTTGTGGCAGTGCTCTATGGCAGAGGCCAGCTGCTGAAACCTGATGCGAGCCATGTCCTCCTTCATAGCTCCCATGAGCTTGATGTAGTGCAGGAGGTCTCCCTTTTCTGCCAGCTCCATCACGATGTACACTTTGGCAGATGATGTCTCAAAAATCTCATAGGTTTTGATAATTGAGGGGTGGTGCAAACATCTCAAAGCCTCCACTTCCCTGGGGAGAAATCTTTCCCGGAACTTCTGAGAAGTCTTCCTCTTGTTGATTACCTTGATGGCCACATTGCATTTCAGCCGGTCGCTGTAGGCAGATTTCACTTTGCTGTAAGTGCCTTCTCCTAGCGTGTTGCTCAGGCTATAGCCTTTCTTTCCAAGCACCCCAGCCTCATCCATGGTGGGAGAGCTGGGGGAAGCTGCATGAGGTGGTGCTGGTGTGCACCATACATGGTGGCAGGTGGCATGCCCATGGTTGCCCTGGCACACCAACACTAGCCACTCTATGATGTCACAGTCACCTCCATGAAGTGGCACTTGGAAGGACCTTTCAGTACCTCCATCAGTAAAGCTACTGGATGATGTCATGCAGGGCAAAACCTAACATCAGGTTGCTCAGAGCCACTGGTTGTGCTCTGCCTTCTTCATAAAACAATGTTTATATTCTGCTTTGCTAACAGGATACGAGCTTAAATGTTTTCCTAAAATCAACCTAAACCTTTCTGTATTTATATTCACATCAGGTGAAATTTTGTTGGTCATCATTTTGTATGTCTCAGATGATCTTTCAAGCCCCACTTGGGCTTGCTTCTGGTGTACACTGGGCTTGCTCCTTGTCAGCCAGCTTTCCTTAAAAGGGATGGGATGCTGCTTTTCTTGTTTTCACCGGGACTGTGTTTTTTTAATGGGCTTGTTAGGTGAAGGAGGGGGCTTCTCCTAAGTTCATTCCCTTGTTCATTCCCATTTTTTATATCATATGATTGGCTGCTTCTGTAGGCTTTGCAGCTGGCTTTTTCCTACATCCCTATGTGGTAGGGAAGTTCTGTTTTGACTGCCAGCATCTACTGTTCCTGAGAAAGGCTGACACCAACACCTTCCTCAAAATGGCTCAGATGATTACTGTTTTCCATGTTGATTGTTTCACTGTAGTCAGTCTCTGGGCCTTTTTGTGTTGATTTCAGCTTCTCAACTTTGTTTTTACAGCTGCCATGTTCATGGCTCAAAAGACTTGATGATTGTAGCACGCAGGGGCTAGGGACAATCCTGCTTTGTCCACCAGCCTGAATGACAGTGTCATTCTGAGGAACAGAACTGATACTTCTGACAGCCAGACTACGGCTTTTGTTTAGGTTTTGGGTTTTTTCCATTCCTCTTCATTGAAACTTGTGGCTAGTTTTTGTAGCTAGCCAAAAAAAACCCGAGAGCCATTTTAACCATACATAGCCTGCACTCAGAGCTGTGGTTGCTCCAGAAAGAACTGACCTTTGAGTATGGGATGAACACTTGTGCAGTGTGATCCAGCCTGGAGAAGCACCAAGCACCTTTTAGGAGGAAGAAGGCATAGCCAGATGTTGAAGGTTCAACTTAAACATGAGGAAAAACTTCTTTACTGTGAGAATAACAGAGCACTGGAACAGGCTGCTCAGAGAGATTGTGGAGTCTCCTCTGGAGACATTCCAAACCCATCTGGATGTGTTCCTGTGTGATCTACTGTAGGTAATCCTGCTCTAGCACAGGATTGGACTAGATGATCTTCAGAGGTCCCTTCCAACTGATGACTCTTATGACTCTATGTGTACATTTCTTGCACCATGCCTGAGTACAAGACAACCCATGTAACACTTTTCCTTCAGCACTGGCTAATTCATACATCTTTTCTGGATACACTCCCCAAAGGCTACAGTAATATCTCTGCAGAAATGGTAGTGTGATAGCATCTCATGCTTTTTTAACAGTAATTCTACAATTTTGATTTAAGACACAGAATTCTGCTTTCATAATTCTAAGTAAAAAAAAAAAAACCTGCTTATTTTGGTTAACTTCCATCTTATTGACTTTTGAAGACACATCACTTCAATGCCACCTCTGATTCAGAAGAATAATGCCAGGAAAGAAAGCATACTTGCTGTATTTTGTTGTGATTCCAGTCCAAACTAGGACACTGGACCATAAGACACACATGTCCATTCAGGATAGATTTTCATAATCTACTCAGCCATCTACCCAGGCTAATATTAAAATGAATATATGCTTGATTTGTATAATATAATGACTCTTAGCAGCTTATCTACAGTTTACATTAAACCCAGGTACCCTAAAATTTGCAATCAGCTATTAAAAATGCACTCATTGAAATAGCATCTATGTTGCCTACTTAAAGTAAATATAATAATTAAGGTGTATCTCATTTTCAAAGCACAAACATGATGATGTCATGGTTGATTCTTACTTAAGGTGAGACCTAACTGTACAATATTAACATAATAGAGCATCCTGGAACTGGAAAAAGATACAATAGCCTACATCCACTTCAAATGCAGAAAGAACAAAAGGGCTTTAATATAATCAAGAACATGAACCTCAAGATTAATCCAAACCCTAAAAAGTTTTCCTAATGTAAGGCAACCAATCTATCAGAACAACTGAAAACTACACACTGTTTAGCTACAGCCTTTGCTAAATCTTCTGTAGTTTTTGTTTTTCCAGTTCTAGGGGTACATCCTACATGTCAGTTTAGTGCACTGTATTGCGTTCTGGGAATAAAGTAATGGAAAAACCATACAAATTTTCATGCTATTTTGCCAGCTGCTCTAACTTGTACCACAACTACTAAAAATGCTTCATCTCTGCGTTTTCCTATGATGGTAAAATGTTCTTGCTTCTGGCCAGCTTTAGTTTTCAAATGTGTAGTAATGTATAAAGTTTATTTCATGTTCACAATAGAGAATAGCTTGCTTTCCACTTTCTACATCTAAATCTTCTTGTTATTTATCACTAATTATAGTTTCAGAGAAGATTATCACAAATTTAAATATTAAGATATTCATATAGGACCAATTCCACCAAAATAAAGAAATCCTATTCTAATTGTGCTTATCAGAATGTAAAAAAATACAGTTCTGGGTAACCTACATTCAGGACTCATTAAAATAACTCAAGTAAATTTTTGCTTATATAGTACATTTAGTAACTTGCAGTTTTACCTGTGGCATCTGTCTGTAAGTGGATTAATAACCAGCCTTTGGGTACTGCCAACATACTCATATCCATACCTCAGTCCAGCGCAGATTGTCTTTGTTTGTAGATGCTCTTCCTAAGAATAAAGGCATTATTTTTATAGATGAAATAATTTTTTTAAAACACAACTCAACTCTCTCAAGTTCCTTAACATGCTTGATGCTGTTATAAATAACTAAATGGCAGACTACTGATTACTCTGAGACACTAGTTTAAATGCAACTCTAAAAAACAAAACAAACACCAATTAATAGATACTAAAGTATCAACATGAAAAGACCATTTTTTACATTAAGTGTTATCTAAGAAAAAAATCCTACTAACCATACTGTGTAGTACAATTGTCTTATGTAGCTGCTTAGAAAGCTAACAGACTTTCTAAAAGGTAAACTGTTACGGTTTAAGTGGCCCAGCAGGTCGTTGATACCTATAAGAGGAACTAGAGAGCAGGTCTTTAGGACCGTGAAGGACCCAGGAGGGTTGGAACAGAGGACTCAGTATTCCCTCCCATCTCCTGCCATACTCTACAAAAGCCAGTAGAACCAGAAGCTCAGCCCCTTTTTCCCTCTGCCTTTCTTTCCTTGCTGCTGCTCAGAGGTTCTTCAAGTCACAACATGCTCTCCAAAATCAACTCCATCAGGTGCTGTGAGGAGCCCTGGAAGCAGCCTTGCTGTAAGGGACTCCCACCCACCTATTCCTGCCATCTCCAAGATCGATTTGGGATATATCTAAGTTTATATTTCTCTTCTTTCCCCCACGTGTTACTCCCTTTTCTGTGTTCGAGTGAATTTGTTCCAGTTTCAATTTCCAACCCTGATAATTCTCTTCCTTGTTCCCCTTTTATCTTCCCTTGGGAGGGTGGAGGGGGGATAACAGGGAGCAGTTCTGCCCTCCAGTTTGTGGTTTGCCTTGACTATTAAACCAGGACAGTAAAAAAAGTAATCATGACCAACAGCTGTAGTTATGGTCAGTCCGATTACTCTCAGATATCTGGTGACCCCTTCATACACATTTTTTTTCGTATTTCACATGCAATGTCTTCTGTATTATGGGAATTCTTGTCTTGATTATTGTAAAATCCTGTATCATACCGCTACCTAGTACTACCATTGTTATTTTTTCCAATAAATGCAACGCACAAGTAACACTGACAAGTCAGATTAAAACTTCTAACTGAAAATTGTAATCTCTATAGCATTCTCTATGCTGCAGAATCAGTAAACCAAAATAGTCTATGAGCGAACAAATTCTGTCTGTAACCCCCCCTGCAAATTCAGCAAAGTTACTGAGACTCAGCAGTGATAAAAGAAGTAACTTTAATTAAAAACTGTTTGAAGCTGGCTACTGGCCATTCTAGTTAGCAATCCATAAAATGATTGTTTATAGGGATTCTCTTATCAGCAGAAATCCTCACAGTAGTGTAACCATTCTTTGTGTCAGCAAGCAAGCAGAAATTGAAAAAACTGAACAGAAATTGCCTTCTAAAAGGACTGAGAGTTATCACTTACCTCCCAGTAGTACCTAAGTTGGCTTAACCATTCAAAGCCACTCTCATCTTTGAACATCCCTAGTATGAACATCAAAGCACAACCCATGCTCCTGGAGTCACTTGATTCTTCTTGGACAGCTTTCCTCACACCAAGGTGACAATGTTCTCAATCTGTCTGATCTTCTGTTCCAGAAAACCCTCTAGTGCCTGCCAAAAAAAAAAAAAAAAAAATAAGGAAGTTGCACATCTAGTCTAAAATATGATTGTTTTTTTCTTACATTACTTTTAATTTCTCTGTATTAAGAAGTTCCTACAGTAGTAGTAGAATGCTGTTCATTCACTAGTAGTTCAACAGGGGTTTGATTTGGTGTTTTGGTTTTTTTTCTGTTTTTACAGAATCATATGTAAAACATCAGTGATTTATATATGGAAACAAAACAGCATACAGATTTTGCAAAAAACCTTTTAAGTTGCTAAGCTAAGAAGCTTTAAAGAATACAGTTGTCTGAACATCAGGTTCTAGCATTTAATAAGCCTTGTGACCAATTTATAGATTAATCATCGTTACATTTTTTTGAATTTTGCTCACCAAGTATAGGCTTTTGGGAGCAAAATCAGACACACAATGAAAAGTAGAAAATAATGCAGATTTATGAGTGAAGAAGTCAAACCAAGCAAATGCTTCTACTCGGCTCCAGTATAGGCTTGGGTTCATCTTCAACAGACTTTATTGCAGTTCAGTTCTAGTTCAGGCCACTGTCAATACATTAACTGACTTGTTCACCATAAACTGATTCACACCCACTCATGCTGCAATACATAATCGTCTATAATGACAAAGTCCTGGCAAGGAAATGGAGGGTGATATATCACAATCCCTTGCTACATTTCCCAAGATCTGGAACCAAGCTTCTGCCATAGCTTCTCCTTTACCATCTAAAGCAGACTTCATTTAGCAGGAATTTGAACAGGGCCAGAATTACCACAGATGAGACAGAAATGGAGCTAGCTAGAAATGTTTATTTGTAGGTGCCCTCTACTCTGCCCAGTGAGTCTGCCCCTGTAAGCACACAGCACAGAAGACATATGCAGGATTAAAATAAGACAGATAAGCCATAAGAAACACCAGAGATCAGTAGGGGGGATTTTCAGACTCCTCAGTCTACTGAGGAGTTTTAAGAACTGCTGACAGTAACAACAAAGAATACTGCAACTATGGACAGCAGAAATCAAAGATGTACCCAAACAATTTCCCCTAGGAAGAGTTTTGTCAGCGCCCATTACAAAAATACAATGTCCCACTCAGACAAGTCCCTGATGGGGTCTGAAGGACACCACAGTCTCACAGAGCAAAAGCATGTTGTAAGGGACAGATGAGAAGAGACAAGCTAGACTGCTGTGCAAAGCCCAGTAGGTGCAAAAGGTACCTGGTAAGGTACAAACCCCTCACAGGGTGGCAATGCAGATTTGACTCAGTAACCAGACTGCTTTTTAGCTTCATTTTGGAGAACTCAGAAATAAATTCTGAATTCAGTTTCAGTTAAAAAAACTCACCATTTTGAAATTATTTGCAATGTGTATTCAGATTTGGTTCAGTTCTCTGCTCATTTTGCACACATACTTCCAATCTACTGAAAAAAACCCCAAAACTATATATTTATCTAATTGATCTTTATGGCTGTGAACCTCCTTAATACAATAATCATAATAGTGTTCCTTTGTACATTAAATACATTTACTTTCTGCTACTTGCCTCTTGCATCATACCAAACCAGAACAACTGAATAACTACATCCTTTTCATTTATACATAAACAATTAAGCTGTCAGCATATGCATTCGTAATTGGTTTTACAAAACAGTTTTTAATGCACAAACAACTGTATAACTACCTTGTCAACAGAACGAGGTTTTGTTTCCTTTCTTAGCATGTTTATAATCAGTACATAAAGTGCAACTATAAAGCAAATTAAAGCAGTGTTGCCATTTTTATAGATGGGATTCTTCCTGCTAGCTTTTTCTTTCATATGAGAAAAAGACAGGAGAAAAAAAAAAAATTACCCTTCAGCAGATACTTCCCATTTACAGTTCTGCTATGGTACGAAGAAAAAAGGGAATGCCATCATTCCCAGTCATTCAAAACATCTCCATAACTTTTTTGTCAGTCATACTGCAGTGTCAAGAGAAAAAAAACTGTATCAAGAAAATAGTATTAATCAAGTGTATAAAAATAGTTTCAGAACCCTGTTAGAAGACCATCACTAACTCTAGTTTCTAAATACAATTTTTAACATAACACAGGCTGGAGCCTGGATTTATTTTTTCTTTAATTTCCTTTTTTTTTTTTTTTTTTTGCTTTCTTGCCCACAAAGACAGAAAATCTTTGGTATCCTACCTTTTTTTTTTAATTTATGGGAAGTGGATATTAAACCACTAGGTAATATAACCCTTATTAATGTGCATTGCTTAAATTAGGTATTTAATATGAAGGAATAATATAGGGTTATTCAAATTTCTGATGAAATGCTAAGCAAATAAAGGAATTTTGTAATACACAGCAATTTTATAGTACAATGGCATATAAATGCAAAAAAAAGCACAAATACACTGAAGTTAGCTTTATGCTTTAAGAAGGTCCATTCATATAGACCGAGCCTTCTTTTATGCCATGAAACTCACACATTGCATTTGCAGGAATAGAGTGCCATCTTCTGGAAAATAATGCAGACTTGTTTAGTCAAAATCCACTTTAGATTTCTAAACTTCTATACTGGCATTTACTCTCTCCTGTACATGCTAAAGGTGCTTCTTTTTTCTGCCAGTAATAACATACATTACATTAAAAAAATACTTTGTATTTGCTTAGCACTAAATATCTAAATTAGATTTTACTAAAACAGATAATTCAGCACACAATGATCAGAAACATGATACTCAACAAAAATCTTAAATCCTTGCCCATTTTTATACAATTTCTTCCCTCAAAATTAATACTATTAATTTCACAGTTCCATAGGATAAATTGCTGCTTTCCTTCTAAATCTGAAGAAAGAAAAACAAAGAAAGGAGAGAGGGGTAGTATAAATTAGAGGGAGAAAAAGAATGGCAGAAAGGGAGGGACAGCCACATAATATAGCTTATTATTATTAAAATAATCACACTGCTCTTGCAGGTCTCAAGCGTTAGTGGTTAACTGCATAGATATACACTGCTAGCACTCTTGTGTGGTACACTTCACAGAACAGCAACACAGCCCAGTTTCAACAATAATCCATAACAAAGCACTCCCAAAGCCTCTTAATAAGAGCTGCATTAGTAAAAATGTCAGACAGTTGGACAGATAACTAGTACACCAATATATGTAAATATTACTTGATATCCATCAATTAAAGATACAGGAAAATTTACTAAAATGACAAAACATGGTATCACAGGAAACATTTTTAGGTAGGGATAAACCATCCAATAACTCTGCACTTCTAATATCTTAAGAGTAGTTTCTATGCTTCAGAATATACTCATTGCTATAGGTCTAGAGAATATTTAGCTAATGAAAGAATATCCCAAACGAAGACTGATACATCTTTTCAGCAATGAAAAAGAACTACTACTAAAAGGAATCTGATGCTGGTTTTGTATTACATACTACACGTGTTTAGGTGCCATTTGTTTATTCTCCAACACAACGTTATTTGGATATTAGGAAAAAGTTCTTTAATATGAGGGTGGTGGATCACTGGAACAGGTTGCCTGGAGAGCCTGAGGGCCCCATCCCTGGAGACATTCAAGGTCAGGCTTGATGGGGCTCTGAGCAATCTGTTCTAGTGTGAGACGTCCCTGCTTATTGTAGGGTGGTTGGACTAGATGACCTTTAGAGGTCCCTTCCAACCCAAGACATTCTATGATTCTATGATTATAGCATAACATATGCAATTTAGAGGCACCATATTCTGCTTACGAAGCCCACAAGCCTATAGGATGCAATGTTGCTAGCCTATGGACAGATGGGTTTGGACACAGTTCTATATAAACACATTATGAAAGAATAATAGTAAAAATTATGCTGAAAAGTGCCTCTAATTATCCACTCTCCTTCTCAAAGCAGCAGTAACCACAAAAAAAAAAAATGAAGTCAGATTGCACAGGGCCTCACCCAGGTGCAATCTGAAGCTCTCTAAAGCCACTGCTTTTCTGGGCAACCTTCTCCCCTGCTTAGTCATCTCACTGTGAAGAACATTGTGGTTATGCAGTCAGAATTTCCCTCCTTGCTACTTGGGAGCATTGCCTCTCCTCCTGCTGCTGCATAGCACCAAGAGGAATCCTGCACCATTTTCTCTCTAGTTGAGGAAGACCACAACTACATTCCTCTACCACCTTCTCTTCTCCAAGCTGCACATACAGAGTTCCCTTTGGCTCTCCATACACACTGTGTGCTCCAGCCCCCTGAACCACCTCAGTGGTGGTCTGATGGACTCTGGGTCATTAACAGTTTTACAGCTGCTGGATCAGAGCTGGCTCAGACAAAGCCACCTTAGGTGGTTCTGAACCTTGAGTATAGATATGCTTTGTTCTCTGTTTTCTTGTGTAATGAGACTGAAATATAAAGTACATTGTTTCTCTAATCCAGATTCTAAAGCAGAATGCTATCGACTACCCTCTGAAGGGAATGATGGGAAAAACATATCTCTTGTATTGGAGAAAATGGGTTTGAATTGCTGGAAGAGTATTACCTATCTTCTCTCAGTTTCAAAGTTCACAGTATTAATTCTTAAGATTCCTGGTTAGGAACAAACAACAGAAACCTGGGTATTTTTACAAATAAAAAGGGCTATAAAAATGACTAAGACTATATCTTGTCTACATATACAACATTACACGTTTGTTTACAATATATTTTGTTGAAAAACACAAAATTCAGCGCGACAACTTCCATCCCTGAGCTGCTAGTACTGATAAACTCAGCTCTGAAATTACTTTAATTGCAGACAGTGCCAATATTTTAAAATACTATACTGCAAACTTACTATTGGCAAGAAGATGTACTAAAAAGAGAGTCCTGGACAGCAAGAACTATCTCAGAGAGTTATGAGCAACTCACATGCACCTCCTCCAGAGCCAACCCTCTAATATGCACCTCAAGAAGAAACACATCTGAAGAAAAACTGGTGAATTTTTAATTCACTGAAGGAACTCTTACTGAATTATTTCACATTTCATTAGAGGAAAACAAATCTGAGTGAGGACATCGAAACCAAGAGAGACTAAAAGAACAAGACTGACTTGCTAACAGGCAAACAACATAATTTCAGAAGGCAAACTCCTCCTTATAATGACATTAACCAACTACAACGTAACCAGGCCACTAAAGAATACAAATCAGTACTGGTTAATTCCCAGTAATTTAAAACCACATTCATAGCTAAAAGCATCTTTTGGCATTTGTCTTCAGCATTTAAGTTTCCTGCAATTCTGGAAATAAACTGAATTAATTAAAATATCTTCATGCTTAAAAAACAAAATCCAAACAAATCAAACAAGAAATGGGGAGAGGGCTTATTACATAACATTTTGTACCACAATAAGGACAGAAATTAATTCCTGTGGTTTATAATGCGATACATTTAGGAGAGATTTACTCTCTCTGAAAACACTACCAAAACAGCAGCCCAAAGCAGATACCTGCTTAAATTTGCACTGCTAAAGTAATCACAGGAAATCTGGGAGGCTGCAAGAACAACTAGTTTGCTCCTAAAAAACGATCTGAGGAGTTCACAGCACAGACACCACAGTTTAATCTTTCTGGAGGGTATCAATCACAACCAGCCTGCAACTAATGGGACAGAGTCCTGAAGCCTCCCTCTACAAACACAGCTGCCCCACCAGCTCGCCAATTAACGGTGCAAGCATTTACTTGCCAGGCATTTAACAAAGAAACAAACCAAACCAGCATAATTTCAGAAACTTAAATAAAGTTTGTTATTCAAGGCTGAAAAGGAATCCAACACATTTCCCCTCAGAAGCAGCCCCCTGCGGTCACCAGGTGCACCAGAGCCCGGGACACCGAGTGCAGCCCAGGCAATCCTCCCCAGCCCCCCAGCCTTGGCCTGCAGCCCCCCCCCGGACCCCCCGTCCCCTCCGGGGCAGAGCCTGGCATGGGTGTGCAGCAGGGCCCCCCAGCCCCCCAGCAGGGCCCCCAGCCCCCGCAGCCCCCCCGTCACCCCCGGCCTTCCAGAGCCCCCCGAGCGCTGCCCGGCGCTGCTGCCCCCTCAGGCTGCCCCTCTGTCCCGCGCCATCCAAGCAGCCGAAAAACCTGTGGGCTTAGCGAAGACTGACCCGGAATCTGCTGCAGGGGAGAACGGGAGCGGAAGGTCCGGAGCTGAAGGGCGGCCAGGGCAGGCCCACCGGCGTGGGCAGCGGCTGCCAGGCCGGCACTGGTTGGAGACGTGACATGGAGCTGAGAAAGAATGGGTCACACCTGTGATAGTTGGTTTTAAGGTGCTGCAATAGTTTTGCAGCTATAGCAAGCTGAATTTCAGCTTTTCTGCTATTTCATGAAAGTTTTCTACTAGCAGAAAATGCTTGACACCTTTCTGAGGTTTGCCAGTTTCAGGAAAACAAGGATAGTTAAAATTGCTTTGAGCAGCATGTACCATGCACTGGCGTTCAGGCAAGCATTCCTTCTTCTAAATTAACTCCTGTGTATCAATTAGTGAATGCAGCTGCCTGTCTACAGGCAAAGGTGCAAGATGTGTGTGCTCCAACTAGACATGCAAAAAACCTCAGCAGTGCTTGCAAAAATTGTTCTTAGTAAGTTCTCATGGCTGGACTGGGGTGTTGAAACCACAACCGCAACCAAAGATTTGTTCAAGTACCACATCATGCATCAACCCATCTTGTGCACAACAGACACAGTATTTAAACAACCTATGACACCTCCCCAAGTCTAAACTAAAGAATACAAGAAAATATAAATAAAAATCTCTTGTCAGTTTTACTGGTTATCAATGGGTGTTCCCTGCGTTATGAATCAAAGGCTTTGACCAATCTAAGTAAAATACTGGCACGGTTGGTATGACTTCTAACACTTAGCTCTGACAAGGTTTGGATTTCAATAGGCTCTGAAACAGCTGTTGCCATGTGAGGTAGTTTGTGAATTTTAAATAAGAGATTTTGTTAAAGTTTCACAGTACCAACACATAGAAGATAGCACTACAGTTTACAGTGGAGTTAGCTTGCTGGAAAATCCCTGTAAACAAGCCCTCCTTGAGACCTGCAGCCAGCCTTGTGAACTGTACATAGAGGATTGTAAGAGTCTATATATTAAGTGTTAATCATACAAGCCCCTTAGCCAAAATGCCACAGGCAAAGAACCAGTTGGGCATTTTTGCATTGCCCAGCTGTAGAAAATTCAACAACACTTGGAATATCCAGTGTATTTTCTAAAGCAGTACCAAAGCCCGGGTTTGATTTTGAAATGAGAAATCCCCTCACACTCAGCATATTTTAGGGAGATTGAAACAAGCTATACACTGTGCTGGCTATAGAGTCTAGCCTGAAAACATGCAAAGGAAAATCCTTGCTATTTCTCTTTAATAATGAGTCATACAACTATTTAAAACCATTCTCTACACAAGGCAACAGCATGTTCAATGCACATCACTATACGCTGCTGGGAGTTGTGATTCCTTTTGCTAGAATGGGACATTTTGTTTTTCATTATCCTATGAGGAAACTGGAAAAGCACACCTGCTTGTGCATTTCAGGGGAGGAAGTTAGGATGTCAGTATTAGGAACACTGGGCAGAAAATCAATTATTGTGTATATAGTATTTTTCATTCTAAGATAAACTTTCTTCTTACAGAGAACTAAGAACTATGTTGCTGATTTTGCCCCATTTCCCCCCACATTTAATTATTTTCCTGCACTGACCAGTTAAAGACAATTTATTTACATAAATTCAAGACCATCTGATTTTAATCAGCTTTTCCAAGGCCATGTGAGGACACAGTGGAAAAAAATGGATCACAACTCAAGTCTTTTTTCCTTCCTGTGTTTGGTTAACATCTCATAACATGTGAAATCCGGTAGTCATACCTAACAAAATCTAAATCCAACTTCAGAGATAAAATAGGATCAAAAGAATAAAATGGTGAGAGGATGAAGAGAATAAGGGAGTACTCACAAATATAAAGTGACTATTCCTCATTATCTGTTTTAGAACCATACTAAAAGCAATTTAAAAAATGGAGCACACTATTAAAAAAAAATAAAAATCCCTCATTACCTGCCAAAGTCAACAGAACAAAGGCATTCAGTATCATATAGTTCAGAGATTCTTCCTGTAATACAGTTAGCAAAGATTGGAGCATCAGTGCAACAGAAAAGGGTCAGTGATGAAGTCAAAGTAAATACAGGAAGGAAAAAAAAGGCATAGGTAACAATTTTATCACTAAGTTTCCATTCTCTGAAAGATTCAATGACATTGGATTTTTACTCCATCTTGAGGCCTAGTGAAACTCTGGAGTGCCAGTAATCAAGAATACATTTCTTTCACCCTTTGAACAGAGGCAAAAGCATTAAACAGTAGACAGAAATGTGGTTTACTCCATGTAATTAACAAATTTAAGCCAAAATACTATGTACAGTGAAGTACTTTACTGACTGGATGTTTTGATTTTAATGTGAAAAAGTGATCCTTTAATTTTTAACCGAAGTACTTCCTAGCATGCTTTTTATGTTTTGATTAGAGCAATTAAATAATGTTTGAAAGTACAACACATGTAGTAGCTCCTATGTGTACAAAAATTTAAACTCTCAGATTTGGGTATTGCTTTAAAAATTTCAGAAAGGGTTTTTTTTGTCTAAATCTCTTTTGGCTTTTTTTTTTTCTTAAATACATATGTACATATATATATATTTAAGTTCTCACACATTTACCTTTCATGGACTTACTACAACTGTACATAAAACAAGTAATTAATCTCACACTGTAAAGGCCTTCAATGATGCAAGCCAAGCTTTCTCATAGTAGTGGGGAAATTGATAATAACATAATGATTTCCGTATAGGAAAAGTTTTAGTCATAAAAATTCAAGTTTAAGGGTTTTAAATCAAGATCTGATACTTAAACTGTTATGTTTATAAGCAGGACTTGAATTCTGGACAGCACGTAAAATGCAAGCAGACACATGAATTATTTTTAAATGATAATTTAACACTTCAAGTCACAATGCAAGACATTACATTTCAGGCAAGTTTTCAGTGGGAAAAAACCTGCATATATTTTTCACTTCAAAAATTTTTAGAAGATAAAACCAGATTTATGTTTCCTTGTGTATCCTAATTTTGCCATACCAAGACTAACAATATGGAAGCCCAAGTATAGGTAGTAGTTTTGTAAGTAAGAAATAATTATTTTGAAATACTGTAAACTTTCCCTCCATTTGTAAAATATTTTTGGTTTTAAAATTTATGATCTTTATTAACAGGTCTTGCTATGCATATCTCGAGTGTGGAATAATTAATACACACAAAAAAATTAATATAGGACTAAAATACTATTTTCTTCCCTAAAAGAAGAGTGAAAACTATTTACATATCGTTTATAAAAATCATTCTCAGAAAAATGATACGCTGTAAGCAGCAAGTCAAGATGAGTCTTCTGCACAATGGAACTACTGTCCATCAAGGAAAGATCCCTCTGTAAGTTGTTTTATAACAGCCACCACAGCCACAGCACAGATGTACAACACAATCCTAGTTACTGCAACGCAGAAAAGACTGTTGAAGCCAGAATCTGGGTTCATCAGTGTCAACAGAAACTAAGCAAGTTACAGGTCAAAACTTGTATGCCTATTTCACATTCACAACCACTCTGAAAGAACACTGGAATGAGCTTGAGCACCTATCAACGCCAGTTAAGAAATAAAAAATGAGTCTTATTTACTATCAAGAATATCATAATGCGAAGGGAAATATGCACCCTTGGTTGCTGTATGTGTGCTGACTTACTGACTCTGGAGGCACATACGTCTGTCACAGGAAGCCTGTGTTCACACTCCTCAAAGGTGAAGTCTTCACTGTACTGCAAGGCAACAGTTTTGTCACAGGTGCTACTGGATCAAAAATCATCCTTTATCTTCCTGTTGTGTTGTGAAAGCAACAAAAACTAGCACTGTCACATGAAATTATTCAATATTTGAATACTTTACCTAGTAGTTTATGCCTTATTCATTAGGGGTACCACTACAAAGGCTAACCATGCCTTGATCTTGCCCCAGTTTTACAGTATATTTTTCTAAGCTGACTCACCTTACTTGGCAAGAGTACAAGCAGAACTGTCCTGGTAAGAATATGGTCAGCTGTGATCTAGATGATGCATTTCTCTGTCTTTTTCTTTAGAAGGCCTTTTGAAAAGACAGAAATTTCAACCTGTCTCAAATTACTACTAGTGTTAAAACACAAGTTTGTTTTCTAGATGTCTTTAAAAAAACAAAATAAAACAAAAACCTCATTGCGGGAAATGTAAACATTCTGCTAATTACTGAACTTAGTGCTGCAAGCAACACCAAATCAAGCACATGAATACACTGTTTCATTCTCTAAAAAGAAAGCCCATTTGTGCATTTCTAACAATGAAAAAGCTTTCATTTAGTCAATGAAATGAGCCATTGTAGAAAACATTATCCAGGCCACAACAAGGGGCCTCTTCTGAGTGCAATTCCTTTTGTTAAAGGAAAATTGTTATTTTTATTTTAATTCAGTCATCTACTTCAAAATGAAACCAAGGTACAATATGTGCCCTAGGAGGCTAATGTGTGTAACAAACACTCCATTTATGTTTCCTTACATGGTCATTCCACAAAGGCCATTAGAATTTAACATAAAAAGGTATCACCTCAGTAAATACTGCAAGAGATAACTAGACTATCACATACAGGAACATAAACTTTTTGTGTATAAAAAACAGGCACACATAAGAGTTCCATGAAGTTAGCTGGTAAGTTTGTGATTCATCAGTAGTAGTCAGAAGGGATTCACCAAGGGGAAGCCATGCTTGAGCAACCTGATAAACTCCTGTGGTGAAATGACGGGCCAATAGATGAGGGGAGAGCAGTGGGCATCGCCTACCTAGACTTCAACAAGGCCTTTGACACTGTCTCCCATAGTATCGTCATACACAAGCTGTTGATGAGCAGTGAGTTGGACTGAAAACTGACTGAGGGGCCAGGCCTAGGGGATGGTGACCAGTGGAATAAAGTCTAGATAGGGGTCAGTAACAAGCAGCATACACCAGGGGTCAATACTGGGTCCTGTTCTTGTGAATTTCTTCATTAATGGTTTGGATAGTGGGACAAAGCACATCCTCAGCAAGGCTGCAGATGACACAAAACTGGGAGGAGTGGCTGATACACCAGAGGGTCATGCTACAGTCCACAAGGATTTCTGTAGGCTGGAGAAGTGGGCTGAAAGGAACCTCATTAAATCAACAAGGGGAAGTCCAAATCTCTGCACCTGTGGAGGAACAGTCTCATACACTGATACATTCCGGGTCCACCCTGCTGGAAAACACCTTGGCAAAAAAGGACCCCCATGGGGTCCTGACAGCCATCAAGTTGAACATGAGCCCTTGCCACAAAGGCTATTGGTATCATGGGCTGCATTAGGGGAAGTACCACCAGCAGGCTGATCGATGTAATCTTTCCTTAATATTGAGCACAGGAGTATGTGTCCAGTTCTGGGCTTGTCAGTACATGAGAGACATACATACCTGAGAGTCCAACAAAGGGCCACAAACATGATTAAGGAACTGGAACATCTCTCCTATGAGGAAAGGCTGAGGTAGCTAGGACTCTTGAACCTAGAGAAAAGAAGTTAAGGGAGAAACTTATCAACATATATATAACTACATGAAGAGAGGGTACAAAGAAGATGGAGCCAGGCTCTTGTCAGAGGCGCCTGGTGACAAGAGGGAATGAGCACAAAATGAAACACAAGAGGTTCCATATGAACACGAGGATATACTTTTTTCACTGTGAGGACTGACTGAGCACTGAAACAGGTGTGTAATCTCCTTCCTTGGAAATACTCAAAAGCCACCTGGACATGGTCCTGGCCAACGAAGTTTAGTTAGCCCTGCTTGAGCAGGGCAGTTGAAAAATATGACCTGCAGAGGTCCCTTCCAACCTTGACTGTTCTCCAATTCTGTGAAGAAATGAAAACGCAAAAGTTTTGAAAAAAGACCAAGTTTATTCATTTATTTTTTAATATAAAAAGGTCATTAACTGCATAGAAACATGAATTCAGTAATCTAAAAATGTTACTCATCACTCATTTACATGTGGTGATTCCCAGTAATATAGCAGGAAGCAAGATGAGCGAACAATTGCCTACCATGTATGTACTTACATTCAATTGAAGTTACACATGTACAATAATATTTTTAAATAAATCTAATGCACTAATCCAGAATTTGCTTCACTGTATATTTTAAGTTTACATAAAGTACAAATGAAGTATTCAAAACTTAAGTTCCTTGGATAAGAACAATTTTCATTTATTTACATGTACATACAAGTTAGCTTCAAAAGTAGTAAGAAATGTAAACATTAGATACAATGATAAAAATCTTAAGGAATAAAAACTTTGTCAAAAAGTGCTGGCACATGCTTTCAGGTTTATTTTACACATCTTAAAAATAGAATACTCATGCACAAAGACTTTCACAAGCTTCCCAGTTGTAATTTCAGTTCAGTAATATTTTGGCAGAATTTTAAAAGTTAACAATTTTATAAACATTCTTTCTTTTGCCTTTATCCATTAAAACTTTTTGACATTTTCTTCTTAAGTGACATTTAACTTCTGAGTATGTATAAAATAATTCATACTTTTAATTTACCCAGTTCAAATTAGACTCCATGCTGGTGAAAAAACCAAAAGATTAGCTAAGACTCCAACTGGGAAAAAACAAGAAAAGGTATAAGGTACCTGAACACAACACAGCAACTGCCTCCAGCAAAGTAATTTTATAATTATATATATTATCAGTATCACTGAAAAAAGGTTACATGATAATTAATACATAAAGGAGACTCGATGTGGTTCACTAGGCATCTGAGTTTCATCCATACTGAATGTATCTGTTACTTCATTTCACATGAGATGAAGTCTTGAAAAACTTTTACTTCTCCTGACAAACAGTCTTACACACCTTCCACCTCAGTCAATTTTTCATTTGTTGACATGAGTATCATGCAAAATAAAAACAACAGTCCTGAATTCCCTCATGCACTATGGTGATACCTTATATTGAAATCTATTCGTAAAAAAACCTCATTCCTTCCTTGTGCAAAGAAAAATAAAATACAACCTTTTACCACTTACTAAATTCACCTCTCAATCATGTGTTGTTGCAAAATCTCAATCTGCCTAACTATTGACAAGTTCACAGGCACACCTGAAAAAGATTATCATATTGTAGTATTTTATTAAACAAAACAAACCAAATCCAAATCAAAGATGACTAAGTCTAAGCTCTGTGGAGTAGAAAAACCCGAAAGTACTTTAAAGTGCATTTTCAAAATATGTAGAATTTTAATACATTCCCTACACACAAAGACTTCCAGCCCCAGTGTTACAATTAGAATTTTATCTTGTCAGTATTCATTTCAGGCTGTTAAGGCATGACTGGTATTTGCTCTACGTCAAAACTTCACATAGGCATTATTTCCTCAGAGCCTAGAAACAGGAAGTGGAAGGAAGAAGGAACAGAACTTTAAAACAGTGAACTCACCAAACAAACCAAATTTAAAGGCCTAAACATTTATTAGATAGTTTGCCTTTAAATACTACCACACTGCAGTCCATTTATCTGAGCAGGCATGAAGCTAATTATTACTGATAACAATAACTGACAGAAAGATGCACTGCACTTCTACATTAGAAACTTTTAATTGCAGCTTCACTGGCAAAAAGTTACTACTTTTAACTCTAAAGAGGCTTTTTGTTTTGCGGGTTTTTTCATATTAGGAACAAATCAATACAGGAAGACAATACTATTTCAGAGGTTTGATAAAGCAAACTAACAAGTGTATCAAATATTCACATCAGCATGGGGCCCTCATCATCTTCACATATAACTTACTGATAAGAAGAAAAGCAGCACTAATGAAAGGACCTACAGTCTACCCGTTTTCTGTTCAAGCATTCCAGAGATCCAACACAGGAAAAACAGAGTATGCGTTATAATCACTAGGTGGACCAGATTAATAACGCAGGAACACTTCCTTAACTACTAATGATCTTAGAGAGAAAGCAGTTTTCCAAATGGCCCCAACTTATGTCTCATATTTTCAAAACATACCAGCTTTAGCGTCCATGTAAAGCAATGATAACAGTCACAAACTCGGTAAAGCAGCTAGATTCAGTTTCCCTGCTTAGACCAATTTCTTATTAAGGCTAGTCATAAAAACGTGCACATAGTCAACCACTGCTTGGCAAAGCCTGATGTTATGGTTTTAAGTGGCCCAGCAGGTTGTTGACACCTATAAGAGGAATTAGAGAGGGGGTCTTTAGGACCCAGGAGGGTTGGAACAGAGGACTCAGTATTCCCTCCCATCTCCTGCCATACTCTACAAAAGCCAGCAGAACCAGAAGCTCAGCCCCTTTTCCCCTGTGCCCTTCTTTCCTTGCTGCTGCTCAGAGGTTCTTCAACTTGCCACATGCTCTCCAGAATCCAACTCCATCAGGTGCTATGAAGCAGCCTATTCCTGCCATCACCAAGATCTGCTGGGAGGTGTTGGGCTGAGGATTGGCTTGGACAGTTCAAGGGCTACTTTATGACTTCTGGTGTTGTGAAAAATGATTCTGCTCCTTCCTCTGGCAAGTTCACGGTGCCAGAGTTTGGAGGCCCCAGGAACAGCTATTACTTTTTGATTGTATTATTGCTGTGCCTGAATGTGTGCCAGGGGTGGTTCCTAGTTAAAAACTGGCACAGGAAAACTGCAACAAGCAGCAGCAGCCTTGTGCTGGCAGCATGGGAAACCACCGCCCCTGGCACTGCTCTGGCACCAGCAGGAGCCGTGGCAGTGAGCCACACCAGCCCCCCTCAGTCCCAACCAGCCCTTGTCACTCAGGTAACAACCCACAGAAAGCAATTTACAAAGTCAGACCACCTGGTGAGGAATGAGGACTCTGAGACAGGGGGAGGGGCAGGCACTAGCTAAAGAGTCATCCTGAGGCAGGAACAACACTCAAGAATGATTCGGACCCTGAGATAATTGTTAAATCCATGTCCATGAAAGAGTTACGGGATATAAGGTAGGATTATGCTCCTAATGAGGACGACTCACTGATTTCATGGCTGCTGTGGTGCTGGGACACAGGAGATGATGGGATAGATCTGGAGGACAGGGAGGCTTGGCAATTTGGATCACTAGCCAGAGATGCAAGGCAATGATACGATTATTGTGAGGTCCTCTGGATGGTGATCAAGGTAACATATTCAAAGAAATCATAAGCAATACTAACACAGATGGTGAAAATAAAATTGTATGAGATTGCATAGACACTTCTTTACAGGATAAAGCCACATAATTTGATTTTCTATTTGGAAAAAGATTTAAAAATGGGCATGGAAAGTACAAGCTGGTCCACAAAGAACTCCCCAACCTAGACTTCTGCTGCCATTAACAGCCATTACTAGGCAGTTGGATTTGAACACGTGGCAGGTGGTGGCACTCCCCGTGCCAGCCATGGCAGATCTGGTACTGCTTCCACCCCCCAGTCCCGCCACCAGCCCCGCCACCATGGCTCCTTCCATGAGGAAGAAGGCTGGTGCAAGCCTGTGCAGCAGGAAACTGGCCACCTTCCTGAAGGATTTTGACCACAAGGTGAAGAGCCAGGTCCAGCAGCTGTGGAAAAACAGGCAGCACCTGGTCAAGGAGGCAGAAAGCCTGTACAACACTGAGATCTGGCCACTGCTGGTGGGGCTCCAAGAGGTGAATTGGCTGGACTACCTCAGTAAAGGACGGGACCGACACCAGACCAGGCAAGGCTCTGCAGGCATGGTTTGCCTCTCCTCACAAGATCTGTTTTCCAGACCCCTAATCAGTCTAGTCGCCCTTCTCTGCACCCTTTCCAGCACCTCAATGTTCTTCCTGTACTGCGGTGCCCAAAACTGCACACAGTACTTGAGGTGCAGCCTCACAAAGGCTGAGTATAGGTGCCGGATCACCTCCTTGGTCCTGCTGGTGACAATATTCCTGATGCAGGCAAGGGTGGTGTTGGCTGCCTTGGCCACCTGGACACACTACTGGCTCATGTTCAGCCAGCTGTCCGTCAGCACCCCCAGGTCCCTCTCTGCTGGGCAGCTTTCCAGCCACTCCTCCCCAGGCCTGCAACACTGCTGGAGGTTGTTGTGGCCAAAGTGCAGGACCTAACATTTAGCCTTATTGAAACTCATGCTATTCGCCCTGGCCACATCAAGCCTGTCTGGATCCCTCTGCAGAGCCTCCCGACCCTCAAGCAGATCGACACTCCTATCCAACTTTGTGTCATCTGCAAACTTGCTGAGGGTGCACTCTATCCTCTCATCCAAATCATCCTTAGACATGTTAAACAGGAGCAGCCCCAGCACGGAGCCCTTGGGAACAGCACTCGTGACTGGCTGCCAACTGGATTTAACTCCATTGAACGCAACTCTTTGGACCCGGCCATCCAACCAGTTTTTTATCCAGCAAAGCATGTGCACATCCAGGCCATGAGCAGCCAGCTTCTCTAGGAGCATGCAGTGGAAAATTGTGTCAAAGTCCTTGGGAAATTTGCTAAAGTCCTTGAGTGTGTCCAGAGAAGAGCCACAAAGATGATCAGAGGGCTGCAGCACCTCCCCTATGAAGACAGGCTGAGGAAGTTGGAGTTGTTCAGCCTTGAGAAGGCTCCGTGGTGACCTATCAACTTTCCAATATTTGAAGGGATATTTGAAGGGGGCCTACAAGAAAGCTGAGGTAGGGCTTTTTACACAGTCAGAGGACAAGGGGCAGTCAAGCTGAAAGAGGGGAGATTCAGGTTGGACATTAGGAAGAATTTCTTTCCTGGGAGGGTGGTGACATGCTGGAACAGGTCACTCAGGGAGGCTGTGGATCCCCCCTCCCTGGAGGTCTTCAAGACCAGGTTGGATGGGGCTTTGAGCAACCTGATGGAGCAGGAGGTGTCCCTGCCCATGCAGGGGGGTTGGAACTAGATGATCTTTTAGGTCCCTTCCAACCCAAACCATTCTATGAAAGTCAAGGTAGACAACATCCACAGCCATTCCCTTCTCCTGTAAGATATCAGATTAGTCAAACAGAACCTGCCCTTCATGAGCCCATGCTGACTGAGCCTGATCACTTGGTTGTCCTCTATGTACCGCATAATGGTACTCAGGATGATCTGCTCCATTAGCTTCCCCAGTACCAAAGTCAAACTAACAGGCCTGTAATTTCCCGGATCATCCTTCTGTCCCTTCTTATATATGGGGGTTATGTTGGCTGATTTCCAATCTGCTGGTACCTCATCTCACATGACAGAGTTGGGCTTCAGGCACACTGGAATGCATCAGAGTAAAGTTCAGACAGTGAAGACTCCTCTTCATCCTGGTTTTGGTGGGAAGAAAATCTGGCTGTGCAGGACAGAAGCGAACAGACCCTGTCTGAACAGCTGGGAGGAGAAAGTTGCTATCCTGATGTATATTGAGTCCTTGGCAAGGATCTAGCAGGCTTCATGAAATCCAGTGACACAACAGGACTAATGTCAGAAACAACCTAATAGACAATTGGGCCAAAGAGCATGGTATTGAGTGGATATACCATATCCCCTGTCATGCACCAGCATCTGGAAAAATTTAACACTACAATGGTCTGATGAAAACCACCATGCAAGCAAAATATTGGGTATAAGCATTTGGCAGAAGCCACCTGACTAGTTAACACCCGAGAATCTATCAATCAAGCTGGTCCTGCCCTATCAGACCTTCTACATACAGTGGAATGGGATAAAGTCCCTGTTATGTGTGAAAGGTATCTACTAGGAAAAACTGTCTGGGTCTATCCTGCTTTGGACAGAGGCCAACCCATGCATGGGGACACCTCTACTCAAGGTCCTGGACATACTTGGTGGGTAATGCAGGAGGGTGGTGAAGTCCACCGTGTACCACAGGGGAGCTTAACTCTGGCTGAGACCATTTAGTTTGGGTTGCATAGTTTTCATTATTGAATAATGGTGATTAGTTGTTTTCAATGTCTGTCCCTAGGATCATGTAGTGGCATCCAGGAAGAACTCACAACGAGGGCATGAACCCCAATGAACTCTGTACCATCTCCTCTGCCCTGAGAAACCACCACGACGGATGAAGATCCAGAGTCTGGACTCAACAAACTATTGTGTAAGACCACTCTGTAACCTGGTGCGTTAGTATGACAGGAAATGGTATGGAATAAGGGGTGATCGCTAAACCAGGATACCTGAGTTTAAACAAACTCATTTTTAGGTATTAATTAGTTCACTTTGGCATAATTTTTTTGAACTAAAACTTGAAAAGTGCAAAACTATTTAATTTTATCTTCTAAAAAAATCCAAAAAAACAACCACTTCATTTTATTGGTGCAACAATCCCAATTTCTCAGGAGTTAAATCCATTGCCAGCAACGGATAGCAAAGGAAGCACCAGCATAAAAGAATCAAAGTGCATTTCCAGTATGCCAATGCTGCAATGCTGCACAAATTGGCAAGCCATAATCTTATATTTGCCACTAGAATAGGTTATGCTAAATTCATTTTATAAAAGTCTGTGTTACCCATTAACATACGAAGTCTGTCATGAAGTCTTGGGGATACTGCAGTGAATCATCAAATCGGAAGCGTTTGGAGACTGTACTGCTGTCCTCTGGAATGTTTTCTTTGTCTTCCTTCTTGCTACACGTACCATTACAACTTGATTTTGCATTTCGCTCCTCTGAGCATTTTGCTATGTGTCCAGGCATCAGAGAAGAGCAACAAGTTTCTTCAGGGCTACACAGGAGTATGAACTCCCCTTGCTGCAACCACAAATGAGAAAGACAGGCCTCTGCTGTGGGTCTTTCCCTTTGAAAGAGAAAAGGGTAAAGGTGCTTAAGTTAATTGCAGAAATACTGAAAATGTAATCAATCTAGTTCTGACACATACAAAGACATCTTTCAGTATCAGAATTGACAACAAAGCATTAATAACTGTAACTTGACAGAGTCCTGAGTTTAGAGAGTAACCGAAGACAGATGTTTCCTCAGGTCCACACTGATATTGATCAAAGCAGGTTCTTGGTAATTGCTTCCCTCATGATACCACACTTCTTGTGAGTTATTCCAGATTTTGACAAACCATCTACATGAAATGCCAAAATAGAAAGGACTGTTGATACCTGGTCCTGTCCAGACATGAATTTATATCAAGACCTTATGTCCTGGTTTGAGCCAGTATGAAGCAAATTTTCCTTTTACTGATTTTTTTTTTTCCCCTTCAGTAAGCTCTCTTTTAACTAGCAGCAAGTTTTCCATGGTGGGCTGATAATGCCTGAATATTTATGTTACTGCTGGGACTTCAAGGTCACTTCGCTCTACTTAGTGAGTCTGCAGCATCAGATGCTACCAAAGCAGAAGAGCTGTATCTGTAACCCTCTCGTAGGGAGGAGCGGACTAGACGGACAGCAAAATTGACCAAAGTATTCCATTCCATGTATCTACACAAGCTCGGTGGAGACCACAGAAGTCAGCTTCCTTCCTGCTTCTTCTTCCCTTCTCTACTGTTCATGGCTGGCATCTGGGGGGGACTCCATCTATCCATCACCATTTATCCATAGATCCATGCATTCCTGACCCTCATATCTCTGCCCTCAGCTCCAGGCTGCTCTGCCACTCTCTCCAGCAGCGCTCTGGGACATTTTGGGACTGCTCACAGTTCAAGAGGAGATGCTGTGGGAGTTGCTGGGAGTGGGGGGAGGCAATAGGATTTTGCACATTCCCGAACATACTTGTATATAATTATACTTATTTTCTTTTATTACTAGTATTTAATTAAAGCTGTCTACTTTTCAATCCGTAAAGTCTCTCTCTCTTAATTCTCTGTCTCCTTCCCTACCTGAATGGAAGGGGCAGGGAATTGAAAGCTTTGTTGTCACTGGTTTAACTGCCGATCCTAAGTCAAACCATGATACCTTATTTCATTAAAGTAGGCAGTTCATGGATATAACCTCCCATCATGTGCTCTTATTAAAGAACCTTTCTTGACCAAACAACAGGTTCACTCCTGCTTGCTGCAGGCTCTCTGAAGAAGACAGGGACTCATCACAAATTATAAGTAGCACTATAATTGATAATGACTGACTACTAAATATTATTTTCCCATATATACTTTTAGGGTGCTCTTCTTAACTGTGTTTTGGTTTGTTTTACTGCATTTGCTGGTGCAGTTAAAAAAAAATACCCAGATTTAATGCTATACAGCAAGCACAGACACAGTTAATGTCTACAGTTCTCCCACTCTCAGACTATGTTCTCAAAGTTCAGCTACTCTGAAAGGCCTTGGTTAGAGTCTGAACTTCCAAAGAACGCCAAGTTATGGAAAAGTGCCTTACAAACAAAAAGAAGTTTCTACTTTTAATTGAGATCAAGAAGACTGAACATGAGAAAATACTGTATATTTCTGCAGAATGTATGTTCAGTCTTAAGACTGTCAAGTTTTTATATAAAAATTATTTAAAATAGAAAGATATATAATAAATATAAGTCAGGAAACAAGAAAGCACTACATAAAAAATACTGCATTTTCTCTCTCCAAATCATCCAATAAAAGGTTAAATTACAGACAAGAATATCACCTTTCTATATTTCATCAAACTTGCTAATAATCTGTCCTCTGAATGAAAATACAAAGAAACACAAAATAAAACAAAACTCAAAGCAGAAGCCTGAATACAGTAATAACCACAGAGTGAACCAAAGACCTTATTCATACGTTATGGAAAAGCATAAACCTACACTCTTAAATACCCAGCTGATGATACCAACGCATTGTGAAATGTTTGACTTATCGTATCAATGGCATAAAGCTCCCAAAGTAACATTAACTTTTTCTTGGTGCTCCACAAACATATTAGTTAAGATTCTTGTTTGGAGAAGTTTGTCACTTACTCTGGATTTTTTATGAGAAGTTTTTGAATGAAGTCTTTGGCAGGCTGTGAAACTGATGAAAATGTTTCTTCTGAGTAATCCACGTTAACTTGAGATATATTAAGGTAAGTTTCTTGATTATCAGCTCCCACAAATGGAGATTCTTGTGTCAGCAGCATGTATGAAATTACACCTAGGTTCCTGAGATAAGAACATAATATGTAATCCTACTAGGCTATCTAAACAATATAACCCACATATTTACTGTGCTGCAGATGAAATTTCCTGATGTACCCCACACTCAAAGAATTAGAAACATCCTTTAACTTCTCACTTTTATGTGATTCATATGCACAGAAGCACACATGCACAGTCACACACAAGGACAGCTATGTATCTATCTTCATTAAGGGATTTTTCGAAAATTGTTTACTTTCAATATACCCTTTTCTTCCCACTGAGGCTGTTAAGAAAAGGAAGTATATTGCATTTACACAGCCCATTCTTAGATATATGGCAATTCTGCAAAAAGATGGACTTTCTAATTGGCATGTAAATAAAAAAAAACAATCTTTCACTACAATTCTGGATGAAGTGTCGGAGATTTAGTCACCCTTTCTGTACAATCGACATGTGTGTTACAATATTCCCTTGTTGACATTTTTTCCATGAGCATGAATGTGAGTACTACACATCATATGATTACCGCGAGTCTTAGATGGTTTCTTGATACATAATAAAAATGGTTTTGTGATCTGACAGATGAAATAACTGCTCAAAAAAACATCATTAATAGATTCAATTTCTATTCCAAAGTCAGAATTTCCAAGGAGTAATTAGATCCTACCAACTTTTAAAACTAAATTTTAGTTATTTAGATACTTAAGAAAAGCATATTAATATCTTATGGTTTTAAGAAAATATCCCAAAGGTGGCCCTTACATGAACATCACTCATTAAATTAACAGCCTACAAAGGTACACTTAACATACTAAGCTGCGGATTAGTTTAATGTACTTGTCTCAATATTTTATGACTCATTCTGCAGATATTGCTCTAAAGAAGCAGGAAGTTAAAATGCTTATCATTTGTATATTACAATTTTTAATGCTACGTAAGTGAGTAGAGAGGAGTGTCCAAGAGCAATTAATACGTGAAGCATGTAATCCAAGAATAATACCTAAGTATATTATCCAATCTTTGTTACAGTTCCCTTAGAACAAATACCTATACTATACAGGCTTAGAAGCCACCTGCATTCCCTACTAGGTGTGCAACAGATCCATATACAGTAAGTCCTATAAGCCCCAGGTTATATCCCGAGGGCTCCTTCCCCTCCCAACTCTCCCTCTTTTGATCTGCCCACCAACAGAAGTCTGTGCTTGGAAGCCAGATAAACTGTGTCAGAATCTGAATCTAGCCCCTAAATAAAGTGGTCACGCCTACCTCAATAAAATGAATTAGCACATACAACCTACCACATATCTGTAGCTGTGGTTATAGGATCATAGTTTAAGATCTCTGGAGCTAGAAAAGAGATAGGAAGAAAAATACTTCAATAAATAATTAAGTGGCATGGAATCATACACTACATTTCTGGCATTTTTTGGCCAACCTAAATGTTGGCAGTTTCAATGATCAGGTTTATTATTTTCAAGCCACAAGGGTGGGAACAAAGTTATTTCTGTTTGATTAGACTCACAGACTGGTGTGGGTCGGAAGGGACCTTAAAGATCATGCAGTTCCAACCCCCTGCACCCACCAATGCTTAACTGGTTTACACTAAAATAGTACTATATTGCCTAAAGTCTGTTGAATTCAAGTCCCAAGGTATTTTCTAATCAGATGCATGCACATAAAAAATTATTCTAAGAGGTTTTCAAGTATATAACTTTTTAAGGGAAATGCATAAAGCTTTCAGCATGTTAAAACTGCAAAGCCAGATAACCAAGCCAAATTTAGGGTAAGTGGCTGTTAGTGTGTGTTAGGTATCAAGTTGTTCACTACAGATTAAAGTGCTCTTAAAATTGAGTGTAGACAGATCATGAAGAAAACTTGTCCAGTGTTAACAGCAATCTTTCCCTTTCCAAGGAATATTTTAATCTCATTAAATCATGATATTAAATGGCATTCCAAATTCAAAGAATTTTTTTTTTTTGTGCACGCTCATGAGTGTTCTATTTCAACTCTAATCAAAATAATTAAATCAACAAGACATTCTGGCTGTTAAGACAGTCTGCACCATGGCAAATACTATAGCGTTAAAATAGAAGTGCACTTACTGATATAATTTTAGGATATTTATGGTGCAAATACTGACTACTCTAAAAAAGAACATCTCTAAACATGCTGCCTTGTCCTGGTGTCCCTTCTCTAGTAATAAATCGCAAGTTGATAAGCATGTTACATGAACCGTTTGTTTTCTCAAAACCACACATCCCAACTGTGAAGGAACTCTTCCATACCTAGATACTCCGTTGTTCCCATGATCTGCCGCAGTTCACTAGAACTCTCCAGCTTCCGAGACATACCAAAATCTACAATTTTTACATCACCAAGGGGATTGACGCTGCTCAGTAAAATATTTTGAGGCTAGAAAAGATTTAATTCTCAATTAACAAAACATTAGCTGCAGAACCCTCCAATGTACTAAATGACATTTCTCTTATGTAATACTTATGGCTAAATTTTGGTTCTAAAAACGACTTAATCTTAAATATATTCATTTTTCTCCTCATTTTTGTTATGTACTTAATAAATTACTTTGATTATCATAATATTAAATTGAAGATAAAGTACTAAAATAAAGTCTGCTGTCAGCCTCACCTTTAAATCAAGATGAACAATATTGTTTTCATGCAAGCAGCGAAGTCCTTCAAGTATTTGTCTTATAAGTCTTATGATATCCCTTTCACCAATTCTGCCATCCAGATCTGGGACACACAAGTCAAATATTTCTCCTCCAGCAGCACTGAAACACATTGAAGAAAGCTTATGTATTAAATATGAATTTTCAAGTTTAACTGAGGAAAAATATTATATATAGTACCTATTTATAGAACAGATGTTCAATTATCATATTTATATTCTCAGAGATGTTGGGAATATTGTGGTTTTTTCTTTCTTTCTTTTTTTTTTTTTTACACTTATTGCAAGACATCATATAAGCACTTAAATTTTTTTTTTTTTAAATGTGATTATGCTTTTTCTTTCCTCCTAGCTGGCAACAGCAGTTTAGACACTGAAACAGAACTCTGTGGCAGAAAATGGTACCCTCAAGTATGCCTCCTGTGAGTGTGAAGATACCTTCAGGAAGATGAGTTCTATCATCATTCCCTAAGAGAAGCAGTCTTTCTCTTCGAGTCAAACCTAAAATTGCTTCCATTAGACTAGTTCCAGAAATAACTCAAAACAAGAAATCCCAGCTGTACTCCAATTCTCTGAATTTGGCACTAATTTTTATTATTTTTTATTTTTGTATTACATGATGTGACTGTGGTGTAAATTTAAGAACTACAATGCAATCAACAGCTAGAGTTACTGAAGAGCATTTCTGTATTTCCAGAGTGGAAGGAAGCTGCATTCCTGCTACCCTAGGTCCTGCCATTCTGATGGAAGACTAAAAATCAGGTATTTATATCAGAAAGAATAAAATCTATCATGCTGCTGCTGATGAAATATACAGTTGTCTAGTCAGTTAGCAAATTGTATCTTCCAGAACTGTAGTAGACACAGAATATTCAGAAATACAAGGATTCAGCTCTGCTACTTTAAAATCTACCATTTCCACACTAACAACAAAGGTAAAATTGACAAGCTTCACGTTTTCACACCAGATCTCCAATATGTTCTCATCAGTAAAAGGCTGTTGTTTACTTACAGAAAACCCCACTATTAGTACAGCATGAAGAAAGCATGCAAGTAACTGTGCTGTTTGTGGTTTATTAGTTATACTTCTACATTTTGCCACAGTGTCAGCTGTTTCCTTTCGTGCAGAGTTTGAAATTATTCAGCCTTCCGCAAGTGCTGAAGTTTGGAAAGGGAGTAAAGTAGCACCAGAAGACTGGTAGCATACATATATGTAAGATTATCTTCAGAAAAATAACCTAGCAGAATCTACAGGATGCCAAACTTTTAACTGGCAGGTACAGCTCAGAAAATTTTGAAGAAGATTGTGGCAGAGTCAATGGATGAGGCTTACAAAAACACTAAAGCTGGTTTAAAGAAAAACTAAGAACAATTATTCACCAAATCCCACAATATGAAAACTAGGAAGCTACCTGATGAAACTAGCTGATTAGTTTACAACAGATAGAAGAAAAGATTTCTTCACACAGTAGGCCATGAACATCTGGAATCTATTGCCACCAAAGTAGATGGCATCACCAGGTTCAGAACAGGACAAAACTGATTAACAGACTACAGGTCCATAAACACATACTAAAAGGAACAGGCAGAGAAGTATCCTCAGCACAGAACTTCTGGTTGCCAGGACAGCGCAAAAAGAACAGAGAGCAAAAAGTGGACAGGCTCATACACTCCTTAGCTCTTCCTAAATAGCATCTCCCTACAACCATTGCTGGTAACAGCAGTAGATTAGACAGACCACTGATCTGATTCTGTCAGGGCTATCTTAGTTCTTCAGTGAACAAAACTGGATGGATTGAAAATTAGGACACCTGTCTGGTATAGCTGTAAAATGAATTAGTACAGCTGCCAGGTTTCTCTCCAAATAACTGAATTCCTCCAACCACCTTTGCCGTGTAGATTAGAAGAGCAACAACCTTTGCTGTGGGGCTTTTGAAGATGTAGTCAAGTTTTCAGTAACTCCCTCTGCAAAGATGGCCTTAGGAACTAGCATCCATTGCTCCATTTAGAAACTGTGTGTTCACAGAAACTGATTCTTATGACTCTGACTTCTAAAGAACCCCCACAATATAATCCAACAGCAAAGACCATATGTAGGAGGAAAAATATAGCTAACAGGAAATCCTTATAAACTATTTTATGAGTAAGAGACTAATTTCTCGCAATTCTTTAAGTACTGCCTCAGAGACATGAAAAAAAAATAAATCTGTGTATTCTGCTACAGAAGGACATAATTTAGAAGCATAATCAGCCCTCTGCATGTCCCAATAGAATTAGGAACGCTTACTGCAAGATTTCTGAACATTACTACAAAACAGACCATTAACATCAATGTAGTATAAGGAGGTTTTTTTCAGTACAGAGCTTTAATAAGCTAGGTAGAGTTAGCTGAGCTGTAACAGAAGCAGGAAAGTTGGTATGGCCTTTGTGTGAATTTGTTCTTGACAAAAAGTTGAAAACTTGTCATCTAGACTTTGTCTTTCTACATTATTTACTATT
Organism: Apus apus; assembly: GCF_020740795.1. NCBI lineage: Eukaryota > Metazoa > Chordata > Aves > Apodiformes > Apodidae > Apus > Apus apus. The sequence goes on along the minus strand of NC_067287.1, from coordinate 30,029,882 downwards.
TTAGTTTTCTCAGAACAACAAATCATATGTTAGGGGTCATCCAGTTTGAGGAAAAGAATCTTCAAGATTATCTAGCTACTGTCTTTGGAAAATTTGAAGTAATTTATCATCGTGTGTGCAGACCACCGTGAAAAGCTCTTTGAATACTTTGTACATTAAAATTAAATCCTATTTAAACCAAAATACTTTCTCAATTAATTTCCCAGACTGCATTTTTGTTACTTATATTGCAAACAAACACACATACAGCAAATATGACAGATAATTCAAGTTAGATTCCCAAAGTAGTTTTGTTTTCAGAGCTTAAAAGAAGCCACAAGGACATCTAAAAAGACAGGGGAATTTTGGAGGAAACTGCTACAGAAGCCAGTTTTGAAACAACAAAAACACTACATTTAGAAAAACTCAGAACACACAAATGAACTGCAAGTTTTCAGTCATCAAGAAGTGTCCAACAGTGACTGAAGTTCACAGAACACGGATGTGATTTCAGCTTCTCTGTGTAGTTGGCGTCAGTGGCTATTTTTTAAAAATGGTTTGAGATGCATCAAAGCACTGGGCACTTTCTATGAGATTCAAGGAAATTTGTCCTTTGTCAAGGACAAAGATTCTTCAAGAACAAAAATTAAAATTACACACTAAAGTTTGTATTCAGGTTTTACATTAGGTTAGCTTGACCTGAAAACTGATCAGAGCTTTTTTACAAATATCCAACTAGCAGAAGAAATTATCTCCTCAAACTGAAGAGGCAAGTTCTAATAAAAATTACCCTCCTGAGACAGTATTTAAAATATTTCAATTTTAACTTGAGTGAAATTGTCTACAAAACTGAGTTATGCATTGAGAATAAAGATTAATCTTACTATTTTTTGATAGCGTTTGAGAGCTGACAAAAATATTTCAGTCCATTTCTTTTCAATTTGAGTATGGAAGTACTACAGGTTTTGGTGTATTTTGTTTTATGCCTTATACCACATTGTTTCACACAACTCATTTACTGTAGATGTAAGAAAACACATGTACAAATGCAAACATTAAAAATTAAAAGCAACTGATTCAACTCTTGCATTGACACGAAAATAAACAATATCAAAAAAGCCCCTAAGAGCTTATAAAGTACATAATAATAAAATATTAGCATAATGGATATGTAATACTTCTGGGTGTTCAAGCACACCATGCAAAAAGTAAATATACTAACAGATTTGTAACTACAAACATGGAACAGCTGATGAAGGCATACTTACTATTCCAACACTAAAATTATTTCATTTGCTGTTTCATAGACTTCATGGAGATTAACTATGTGAGGATTAGATTTCATTAACTCAAGCACAGCAATTTCATGCAGAATCTCTGCTTTGCAGTCTTGACCTCTTCTTCTTTTCTTTAAAAATTTAGCTGCGTACTCTTGGCCTGTGGATTTAGCTGTACACTTTCTGACCACAGCACATCTTCCTCTACAAAATAAAAAGAGAAAACATTTAAGATCTAAGACAGAAAAAGTATGTAAACTGACATTAGAAATAAAAAGGCATGGTAAATAATTGGAAACAAATGAAAAAATTCCTCACCCACATTATAGCACCTACAGCACACAATAATAAACAAAGTAAAACCCTGTAAATGTAGAAACCCTGTGAAATGTAGAGAACAGAGAAAATAAAGCTTATTTGTATGCTGAGGTGGGGGGAAGACTTGAGTGCAGAAACTTTTAGAATAATAAAAAAAATTTCCCTCCACAAATCATGTAGTACTGCCAAAAAAAACAACCCTAATTATCTGCAAAATGTTTAAAAACATCTTAACAAAAAAACGAAAAACACCCACTACTTAGTGTTCTCTTTCTCAACTACAGTTAGATGAAATGTGCTGCTTTATTTCCTAGCCATCTGTTTAGGTACGGAAACAAAAAATGTATTTTGGCAAAGAACTGTTTTCTAAAAGAAAACCACACAAAACATCAAGTTGACCTTTCAAAAAAATTAAGAGGAAAAAATGCAGTTTTTTAAGCCAAGTTGTAAACTCCTGCAAAAACAAAGTTTTATAATCACAAGTTTTGCATTCCCAGAAATGCCTCGTTGCATACTTGCAAAGTGTTTTCAAATGATACAAGAAACATTAAAAAATAAACCAAAACAACAAAACAAACCAGCTTTAAGAGCTAAAATAAACTGAGCAAAGTTCTAAAAACAGTTCTAAAACTGCATACTAAGAACCATATCTATGCTTTTATGTCTTTGAAAAAACGCCTTTCCAGGCATATTTTTTGTTCCCACAGCACACTAACAAACTTGATGAAGCAGCTCAGCACCCACTCTCTGACCTGCATTTTTTCAACTAAATTAGCCTCTTTAGTAGAAAAGGCTATGGTTCCCTGCAGACTTTGCCTCTCTTCTGGTGCAAAAAACCCAATGCCTAAAAAGAACATCTATACGAAAAAAACAACAACCAACACCTGAGACTATTTTGAAAAATCTAACTTCAGTATTTAATCAAAATGATGATGAACATAATGAAAAATCACTCTCCATTTGCAAATAACCTTGTTAAATACAGTTTGTACAAATCTGACCAAATCGTAAGATATGTAAAGTTGACCTTTAGTCATACTGCTATTGTTTATTTAGAAATATATTCAACAAAACAGCTTCTCTGACATTATTTATTTCAACATCAAATTAGTTGTAAGATTTCCCTGTCCCTTTTTAAAAACACAAAATGTAGAAAGAGGAGAAAACTCAAAACAAAAAATAAAAACTGAAAGTTATTTACAATCTAATATATACACATTCTTGATTTTAGCAGCTACTTGTAAGTCTGAACTGAACGAGTCCTTTCCCAATCATTAAACCAGCTTATTACTGCAGAGAATTTGAAGTTACTGAACTGAGTTTCATAATATACTAAAGTTTAAGATACTCCCCCCCACAGCTTACATTCTTGTTCTAACATCACATCACCCCATCAACCACAAAAGTTTCTCTAAAATTAAAAAAGGGGAACTGGTTGAGTTTCATGAGAACAGCAAGACCCTTCCTGAATATTTTTGCACATCTTCCTTCAAGTGACTGCAGGTGTAACAGCTTTGAAGGGTCAGTGGTTTCTCCGGACTGATTGTGTAAGAATTTCCACTTGTTTATAATGTACTTTTAGTGTGCCAATTATTAAGACAAAATTGTTAAGATAAAAGAGTTGTTTTAGAGCAGTGGAATTTCCCCAGAAATGCAAAAAAGTCATAACTGAAACATTGCACTGAAGCAAGCACAGTGGTTCCCAATCCTTGTTGCCTCCAAAACAACTGCCTAACTATTGCACTCCAGTTTTATGAGATAAAAAGAGATTTCAAGTTGGTTTCATATCCCAAGTTATAAACCACAGAAATTAATCAAGAGAAAATAGTGATGGGACAAGGGGTAATGGTTTTAAACTGAGAGAGGGGAGATTTAGGTTAGATATTAGGAAGAAATTCTTCCCTATAAGGGTGGTGAGGAACTGGAATAGGTTGCTCAGGGGGGCTGTTGATGCCCCACCCCTGGAGGTTTTTAAGGCCAGGTTGGATGAGGTTTTGTGCAACCTGATCTAGTGGTAGGGTTCCCTGCTCATGGCAGGGGGGTTGGAACTTCATGATCTTTAAGGTCCCTTCCAACCTTAACAATTCTATGATTCTAAAACTACTTCAAAAGAAGCCAAGACATCCACACACTGGGGACAAAGCTACTTAACCCACTAAATAGAACCTGCCTGCTTCATGAGTAAGTCTTAAATACCAAAGGACCTAAAAGATAAAGGTGTGGGAGGAAGAAATGGGCCTTAGAAAGCTTGACAAGGGAAGAACAAAAGGACTATTTACTAAGTAACAGGAAGAGGAAGAAGAAAATCACAAATAAAAACATATTACATCTTTTAGAGAAGCTACAAAGAAAAATGGATTTTGTATCCCCTATGAAATGTTGTAAACACTTAAAACATTAAAAAAACAAAAGCTACACCCAGTGTTCGGCCAGGAAAAGTCAAAAGCCTTTTGGAAGACATACTACTCTGCTTCTGTTTCTTTAAAATTTCACACTCATTTTGTTATGCCTGGTTTTTCAAGTACAGAAAATAGTACAAAAAGTACATACTTTGGAATCCACACAAAATCTGTACTTTTATGATGCTTTAGACATCATCTCAGAGGTTTGTATAATCTGCAAATCCAGAGTTTTCAGAACTCTCAGCTCTAGAGGATGGTGCATATGAACAGCTTTCGTAGACCCTACAATTCATAACGAGAGCTGACAAAGGTCTAAGAAAAGAGGAGATGTATGGGTTGAAAGGTGCACTTTTATAAAAGCCTTCCAGAAAATGCACATGCTGGGGAAAAAAAACAAAACCAAATAAAACACAAACCAAGACAACTACGAAGGGTAAAGAGCTTACAAAAATCAGATGTACAAGAGCATCTCTGTTGACAAAGTTACAGGTGCTAAGGTTTGCTACATAGCACAGCAAGGCCCAACTTTGAGACTGATCCGTGCCCCTTCTCTTCAAAGAGCTTGGAAATATGACAAGGCATTATGGTAGCATGGCTTTACACCCAATTCCCTGAATATTTTCAAGGTATGAATTAACCCAATAATTTCAAAAAATCATTAACTCAGATCTCTGAAACAGTATAATAAATACCAAGGTTGTTTGCTCAGTTGTTTTTTTCCTTGTGTTTTATTTCCTTTTTTTTAATGTTGGAAGCATGAGCAGGGGAAGTAGACTGCCAAACTACTCTCAAACAACAGGTTGTTAGAAACTTAGACTAACAGCTTGAGTGTTGGAAGGGGAAGAAAAGGTCTTTGTTTTCTGGACTTCAAAAAAACCTCAACCAAATAACCAATTCGAAATCTCCATTCTTTGTCTAGCACTACTACGCTATGTCATCTCTTCTTCAGTTTACCTACCTGGAATGTGATGTGTGAGCAGATGGTGAAACAGAAGAAAAGGAACCTAATCCCAGATCTACATGCCTATGAAACAGGCTAAATCACTCCAACATGGAAAAAGCTGGTAATTCATGTCTCACTATACCTTTTCCTGGTCCTTAGAGAACCCGCTGGATACTGCAAAGAAGGGAGGGGAGCAGGAGAGGAAGGAGAGAAGCACACTAAATACCCCACCTATGACTGAAAAGGTTTGCCAGAAAAGGCCTATCACTGCACAATGAAATCTCTTGCAGCAGAAATTCCTCTTACTAAAATAAAATAAATAGGAATAATCTTACCTTCCCAGCTCTTTTGATTCAAGAACATAAAAATTGTGGAAATTGTCCATCTTGATTTGTGTCTGCAGAGATGTGGCTAGCAAGCCAGAAAGGCTTTTATTCTCCAGCTTTCTCCTCGACATAGTCAGGAACAGGTTTCTGTCTTCTACCAGTCACCTGCTAAAAGCAAAACAATTACGAGTTTTGGACATTCTATAATTACAACACAGGAAAGTATATTAAGAGTTTAGGTCTATCAGACTAGAATAGCCTTCAGTAGTGACCTGAAAGCAACATATATAATCATTGCAAAAATAAGAGCTGAAAGGAATACTAATTAAGACATGCTAGGAAAACTAATTTTTCTTTATTTTTCTTACTTGATAGTTTTAGCATTTGAGATTAAGTTGTTTTTTCTCCCTGGTGCATATCCATAAAATATTAGGGATAAACAGTTCTAATAAAACTACTAACAACTACCTAACTGTTAATGCTGTGTTTGTTGTTTTTTTTTTCTTTTCTGAAAATACGCTTTAACTCTTCTTTGGATTCTGAGTAAGTTACAGCAATTCCCTTAAGTTTACACCTTTATCTGGTATCCTTGGGGGACTTAACCAAAACTCCTTCCTGTTTGTTGTCTGTCTGCAACACAGTAGGAATAGGAAGGTTTTTTTCCAGTAGGAAGATTCACATTTCTTATTAAACTCACTGAGAGCTCATCTAAGTTTCATTTTAATGCTAGATTATTTGTCAGAAAGCAGTACAAATGAACAAGCTAGCAACTCTTAGCAAGTTCAGATAATTTGGTACCACATTATATAGTAACTGTGATTAAATTACCTTAATAAATCAGTAGAATGGCACATTATGAGGATACACCCACCCACACCACTACTGCTAAAAAGACAAGCAAAATCTAACAGTAAAAATTCTGGGGTTTGGCATTCACATTTATAGGCCTGAAGCATCTCTTCAGGTAAAATGCTAAAGCAAAGTAGAAAAAGGTTACTGAAGGGTAACAGAAGTCTTAATTGACAGTTTATTTAACTTAAAGAGTAGGTTTATTTATACTAATGAGGGAGGAAAACATAAAGCACAAGGCAAATTACAGCTCAGACACAGTTACAAAAATACACTTTCAGTTTTCAAAGGGCAGAAACATACTATCAGAAACTTCTGGGGGAGCACTCAAAACAAGTTATGACTCAAATACAATCCAGTACCAATCAAAAATTGTTCAAATTAACAGTTCTTGGAACTTCAATATTCATATTGGAACTATGCTAAATTTCAATCATGATTCATGTTTAGCAAGAAAACAAAATACAGTTTAAGAATATCTTCAAAGTAGCATTTGATAAGCATGAAATAATCTTTTAAAAAATTATCAAGGACTCACAACACAATCTAACATACAGGTCTTTGAATCACCTTGTTTGTAACAAACATGCATGCCTTTTTCCTCAATTATAAGTTTATCATTTAAGAGTCTGATTCAGATGTCTGAAATTTTACATGATTCTTCTTAGAGATGTACTCCCGAAGTAACAGTTTAACAGCTAAAGTTATCTTGTTCCTATAGTACTTCACCACAAGAACACTGATTTCTATTAAAAAATTCACCTGATTAAGAGCTTACTATTCATAAATTTATTGCATGACCTTTCATTTTGTATTTTTAATCATAAAGAGTTATAACTAGGAAGGAGAACTTTTGACATGTTGAACTAACTTTTTTTTCTCTGGTAAGAAACACATCTCCTCTTTTCAGCCTGCCATCATCAAGAATAGAGAAAAACATACATCCATAGCAGGCAGAAATCTACAAACAGGCACCCAATCTATTCAGGAGAATAAGATCCAATGTCAAATCAATTAGCTATGAAAAAAGGCACGAATTCTCATACATTAACTATTTCAAAAAATTAAAAGTGATACCTCTGTTGCACCAAAAGCCCTAACAGGCGTTAGAAGCCTGGATCTCGCAGAAAACTGCAAGCTTCCCGCTAAACCATCCTTAACGAGTCACTTCGTTTAGCTTTTTCAGAACAAAAGTGTCAGGTCCCCATTCTGGGCGAGGAAGACGTTCAGCTCCAGCAGGGAGCCCGGGAGGAGCCGCCCCAGGACACTGCGTGACAGCGCGGAGCCCGCAGCCCCGGCCGCGCCTGCCCGGCCCTTCCGCGCTCCCGCCAGCCCCGGGCAGCTGTCCCCGCACACCTCCTCTCCCACTTCACCCTGCCCCGCGCCGCAACCAACCTTACGGCAACGCTGGATGCAGACGAGCGACTGTGAGGCGGAGAGAAACCCTGCCCGTCAGCCCAGGCTGCCCTGCCTCCGCCAGCGCGGAGGGGCAGCGGCGGGCCCGGACCCGCACTCCCGTCCCCTCCCCAGACAGCCGGGCCGGCCTCGCCCCGGGGGCCCAGCCCCGGCCCAGAGAGGGCTGAAGGACACGGAGCAGCCCTCTCACTCCCTGCTCTCCGTTCTGCCGCAAGGAGAGCGGGCGGGGTCTGCCCGCTCCCGAACGCGCCCAAGGCCAGCAGGGCCGGGCCGCCGGCGTCAGGGCGTGACCGGCGCGGGGTGTCCGCGGCTCGGCGCAGCTCTCCGCGCAGGCACCCCCGTGCCTCGCGGTGCCGCCGCCAGCGCTGCCCGGGCGGGCAGGCGCGCACCGGCCGACACCGGATAGCGGAGGCGGCAGGAGGCTCCCACCGCCCGCCCTCAGCCCAGCAGCCGCGGCGGGAGCCGCAGGCCCCGCTCCGCGCACTCACGTCTCTCCGCCGGCTCCCCGGGCCGCCCCGCACGGGCCAACGGCCGCCGCCCCGGCCCGCGCCGCGCCCAACCGCCGCGTTTGAAACGCGCAGCGCGGTGGATGTGGCGGCCCCGGCGGCCCCGCCCACCTCGGCACAGCCAGCCAATCCGCGCCCAGCGGGGCGCCCCGGCCGCCCGGCGATTGGTGGAGCGCCCTGCGAGCGGGGAGCGCCCCCGCCCGGCCACCCGCGCCCTCCCGCGGCAGCCGGGGTGGGGCCGGGGCGCCCCGCGAGCGGCGGCAGGTGCGGCCGGTGCCTCCCGTGCCTCCCGTGCCGCCGGCACCGGCCGCCGCTTTGTCCGGCTCTTCCGGGGGGGCCGAGGGGCCGCCGCCGGGGCGGCCGGGACACGCTCCTGCTCTTACTCCTCCGGCCGCGGTGCTGGGAGCCGCGGCCTTGCCCGGCCCCGCTGAGGCGGACCCGCCGCCTCCCCCGCTCCCGCAGTGCGGGGCCCGGCGGGGCAGGGCCGCCCGGTTGTTCGGGAGGCGGTGGGAACCGGATCGGGGCGAGATAGCAGAGGAGATGTATATGCACAGAACAAGATTAATTGCAAACAGCACCGGGGTCTTCGCTGTTCTAAAGTAACAGGCACAAGCACAGTCCCATTGTGGGGAAACTGGGAGATGAGAACCTTGAAGCTATACTGCAAAAGGCATCTTAACAATAAAATGTACCACTGATAGTCAAATCAATCAGTAAAGGTAAACCATTAAAATGCTAGCAGCTTATTAACAAGTCTTATACTAGATCTAGAACATCAATTACTGACTTCAAAAGGATCCTAAAATCTTAACATTTAAAACTTAACGATGAAAGGTTGCTTAATGTCAAATTAACCAATACAAAGACAATAAGGGAGTTAATCTCTCTCACCCTCACACGGCCTCAGCTGGGTGTCCCTTTGTCCAGTCCTTAATTCTCAAGAATTGATCCCTCTGGCAGGTGTCCTCTGGAGAGGAGAAGGTCCAGCACCCCTCCTGGGAAAGCGCAGGGGCGCCCCTGCTCACAGATGGGACCAGGCTTTTCTAGAATAAAGTGGAGTGTCTGCTGTCATTTAACTCTTTAGCCATACCTCCAAAATCTCTCATTGGACAACAAAAGGAAACCAGAGGAAAACCCAAGAAGGACCTTTTATCACCAAGCAAACTCTTTTGTTTATCTGTTAATTCTTACTTTATCTCCGTTTCAGACCTAGCTGTGGCTTCAATGCCACCGGAGAGCAGCTGGCGTGATGAACATCCACGTGGCCCTCGCTTGTCCTGTCAAGATTGTTACCAGCTCAGAGCTTGTTCGGCTTTTTCCTTTCCCAAGGGAAAATCTTTCCACTCCAGGCCTGGGCCTATAAAATTGAGAGACAAAAAGCAACTGAATCACAGAGGGAAGCTGAGGCGGGCACACTGAGTGACAGAGCTACCGCCGTGCTGCCGGCCGGCATCGCGGGCTGCTGCGGGACAGCCTTTGTGTTGGGCGGCCCCACCGAGCGCAGGGCCAGCACAGCCACCAGCGTGGGCGGGATGCACCCACAGGATCTCCCAGTCAAAGGGCTGTATTTAATCCAAACACTGTAATGAGGCTTATCGGTGTGTAGGCTGCATCCCGGAGCGCCAGCCCAAAGGGGAAAGGCTGAGGCAGCGGGGCAGCGCCGGCGTGCGGGGCCGCTGCACAGAGCCCACCGCGGCTGCCGGGCAGGCTGCGGGGCCTGCAGCCTTCTGCCTTTCTGGGGTGGTGCAGCACAGCTGGGGATCTGAGAAAGAAACCACAACCACAGTCACAAAACCTGTCTGCACTTCGCAGCAGTGGCTGCACACGGTTATGCTTTTATGTTCTGGTTGTGACGCAGCTCGCGAAGTCTTGGGCAACCATACTACTGGCTAGGACTAGTTAAAAGCATAAATTGGGATACCAGTTCTCACAGACTTTGCATCTACATGTTCAAATGGCATCAGAACCTACTTTTGATTACTCTTATACAAGTACACATCTCACACAGAGCCTGTTTGACAATCTCATGCATGTAAGCGGCAACTGGGTCTTCAGAGCCTCTTGCTTTAAGGAGCCCAAAGGAAAAACTGAAGTTAAAAGACTTTACCTTGTGATTTCAAAGCCCTTTTTTGAGGATATAAAATAGCCTAAAGCATGCATTAGAAATAAACTGAAATTAGAAATTCTAAAATAGCTACAATTTGTTTGTCAAATGGATTTCCTCTGTGGAGCAATCCAACCAGCTGCCCTAGAAATTTGCAAGTATCTGTTTTACAATAGATTTGCCATAAAGGCAGTAAGAGTCATGTAGCATGAGAGTTTAAGAGTTATAAATTTAATTTTAGCAGTGCACCATTAGAGTTATGGGGTGAATTTTGTTTATGCCATGGCACTGCCAGCAGAATGGGTAATTGCTATTTACATGGCGAGCACAGTGCCCAAGTCACACTGTCACAGCCATATAAATGAAGACGAGATACCCAGCTTGAGAAAATTGAAAGTATTGTTGGAAGACTTGTTCTACCATGCAGCTGGCACAATAAGATACACCCACTAAGAACAAGAGCTGCTTTTCAAGAGTAACTCCTGCTTGCTTGATCTCCCATCTACACTTTCAGCATTTTGAGTTGTGGATACTTTTGAGGCAAAAATGCCCAGAATCTTTGCTCCCGCCCACAAAGTGGGACCATCTCTGTAGAGTTCCAGACCATACTGGTTCTTCATTATAATATGATTTCAAATACATTTGCCAAATAAAAATACCATGCATAGAAAAGACTTGTTTTGTTGAAAACCATTCTTAGTGCAGTATGAAAAATGTTCTTAGTGCAGTATGAAAAACAAGCAGCATTCTGAACATACCGAATGATCCGCAGGAGTAAAGTTAAATGATGACTGCAATTAAGATGCTTTAGGTTATTATAGCACGTGGTGCCAAAAAGTAAATGACAGTGTTTATGTTTGTCTCCTTAGCTGCTTGTGTGCCTTAACAGATCCTTTTCAAGGCCAGGTTTTGGTCTACTCTCCCTTTAAGTTCTAAAAAACAAATAAATGCTAAAAATGCTTCATGACATGTTATTGTAGCCTTGGTTATCTGTTTATATAATGCCATAGAAACATCTATGGCACTTAGGGAAGGGTATAATTGGCAGGACTCCACCCTGAGGACTTCGGAATTTTACTTAGACACACCACCACAGAGAATGACAAACAAAGGGTGGGGAAGGGGGAATGGCAGGCTGAAGGTCACAACAGTACAGGATCATGAAGTATGCTTATTACCAATGCATGCATCTGGTCATTAATTGCTAGCTTTAGCTTTGGGACATTAATTGTCCCAAAGGTGCTAGCCTCATAATTCCCATTTCTTTTTTCTCATAATTCATTCTTAATAATTTATCTTGCTTTCCATAATTATCAAAGTTTGCTTTTTCCAGTCTTTAGAGGCTTTCACTATTTCTTCTTGATCAGTTATCCATTTGGCAAAGCCTGATGTACACCTCACATTGTTCAGAGCCATAGGTGTTTTAAGAAGCTAAACTTTTGGAAAAAGCTCAGTCCCCTCCAAAAGAAGTGCTGATCTCAACTCAAACCTGTTGAGGAGTTGATGTAATTTGGACCAAACAGACAAACCTTCACAGCAGGTAACGTTGTCACTACAGTGGGGGGACAAGTTGACCACATCAAGAGCCACATAGGTGAAAGTTGAGAATGTTTTAGCCTTCTTCTTCAACTGTTTTGACAAGACATTGACAAAGTGAGACCCTCATCTGTAGCACCAAGAAAAGCCTTAAAAAACATGAGGCAAATGAGTAATTCCACCAAGCTGCTTTGTGTCTGTGGCACTGCCATTCAGTGGGGCAGAACATGCTTAACTAACACGATAACACATGCAAAATGAAGCCTTACCTGAGCATCCTCAGTATCCTGCAGTTCCAAGGTCACGAGGAAAGATCCACATCTTCTACATGTTGCCTCTGCTACTGCAGCCTTCAAGAAACAAGAGCAAATCTGCCTGCAAAGTGGGTGATCGTTGTACAAAGTGCCCACAGCTGTTTCCTTGGCAGGAGTTGGCACACTAGAAGACCACACAGAGTAGCAGAATAGCTGAAAAACATGCTGATTCAGTGCATCTCAGATCACAGCATAAGGCTGCCTGTCGCACAGGTTATGCTCCTGTACTTACTGATTGTTCTTTCTCTCAGTCTGCAGGGATAAAATAAGCAAACTCCCCCTTCCCTCCAAAACACCATCCTACAGAGATTACCCATGTCATAAACATCTACAATAGCACTGTTAGCTGAAGCAACCTCTCTGATACCAAATGTCAACCTAAAGCTTGAAATGCTCAAAGCACAGAACAACATTTTGCTATAGGTTCCTCAGAATCAACATGCCATCTCCTGCCCTACCTTCAACAGTCAGTTCTGGACATGACCTAAACACTGAATACGGATACCCACCTCATCAAAAAAAAAAGAATTATCATGGTTTTATTTAATACAGGTCATTTTAAAAGTCTGATTTTTTTTTCCCATACCAAAATCTCCACAAGAATCCCACCACATTTTTTGCATAAGGAGTAACAAAAGGCAATCTGCACTGCAATGGGCAGTCTCTGCATTTCATCCAGGCACTGCTTACCAGAATTGCCTTGGTATCACCTGGCATGAGGCTTTAGACCAATTCCAGACTTTCTACTGAGGGAAAAAACGAGAAATTGCTCAATACATGGCGCCAGTTATCAGTGATCTGGGTGAAAACTGTCTTGTGAGTCTAACATCAAGAACTACAACAGAGAACGGGGCCTGAAACAAGTCAAGGCTCCAAGCCTCTTCTCATGGCAGGTCCCCTTCAATGCTTCACATAAGCTTCTGTCACATTTCTGCTAGCCACAAGACAAGGCAAAGCTACTTTCTAGAAAAAGTTTTGTAATAACAGAAATATCACTTCAATATTAGATTCTACAAAGCATTTATGTAACACACAGGAGAAGTGACAACTTGCCATTTAACCATCTGAGAGCAAAGGTCTCCTTGGACTGTGTCTGGGTGGGGCGAACTCTCACCTAAGTGCTGGGTAAAGAGCAGCATCTCCGACTAGAACTAGTATGTTACAAAAAGCAGGAAGTCTTTGGTGGGGTCACCAACTTCTAGTAAAGACAGAAAAATACTTTTTCCCCTGAAGAGATTCCCCTGTGAAAATAGAGTGCTTGACATTTAGCTGCTGCCACTGCTAGTTCTGACGCTGCACTCCAAAGCAGAGACTCTTTTGTGAAGCCTGGGCTGCTCCAACTCATTGACTGTAATATCTGGTGCTTTGTTAGCTTAATGTGATAGCTTTTGTTTCATACGTAGTTCTTGTTCAATGTATGTTGCATATGGCTGCAGAATCCTTACTTCCTTTGCTTCCAAAATTACGATTTGTAACATGCCAGATGCCAGAGGCCATCAGAAGTCACTTAGAAAAGGTGATGTAAACAACAGTATCTTGTGGTTTCTCTAAAGTTTTTAAAATGCTTCAAAGGGCACAGAATGATCTAGAAGTACTAATTTTTAAAATTATGTTATAGTCTATTCAGAGGCACAATAAAAGAGTTGATTTCCAAAATAGATTTTGTAAGAAGATTTATTTGTAATTAAGTGATTTCATGATGAAACATGGTCTTAAACAAAATAGAGATCAGTATGAAAATAAAATTATACACAGAAAAATCTTTTCCCCATATGTTTTTGAATAGCAGGAAATACAACACAACAGTCCTGTATTCAACTGAGGAGATAATTATGCAAATCTGTGAGCAATCAAACATTAAAGTACATTCCTTGAAGCCAGGCACAATGAAACACATTGTGTGTCCCTGTAACACACTCAACACATTTCATATCTGCTCTCTCTGCCTCAAAGAAAAAAAAGTGAAATGTAATGCAATGGAGATGGAGAAAAGGACGTACACCACCTTAATGCTTGAAGCACATATTCCCCATTTAGTGTTTTGTGAAAGATATATACCAAATTCAGATGAAACTTAAACTGGCTTATAGAAAGATAGAAAAACTTGGTATTATATTTGGTACACAGTCTTGTGAACACTTAACTGAACAGTATGGAAAGGATTAAAAAATACACCACATGTGTTCTACTTAAAGCTTAGAAATAAATATGCACTCTGTATTCTCAGTGCCTGAAATTCTTTAAAAACAAAGAACTTGGTATAAAATCATATCAAGTAATTGTCAAAAACGGGGGAGATGCACCTATATACCTGTTAGATTCTGGATGCCTGCATCCCCGCTACAAAAACTTGTAAAACTATTTTCAAACATGCTGAATGACCCAAACTGTAGCCCAGCAAGGGCAAGAATATTGACTGACCTGGGGGTACCACCATTCCACACCACATCCCTTGTTACCTTCTTTTCCTCAAGTTTTCTCCTTCCTACTGTACCAGCCCTTACAAATACAAATACTCAGTCACTTATACAAAAAGCAGCCTTGCTGATCAGGATTCACGGATGCTCTCAAGGCTGTGTCATTCCAAGGAAAAAGGGAATACCAAGAAAAAGCATCCTTCTAAGATTATTTATATACTTAATATTATTATAATTCACCTTCCTCCCTGCAATGCTGATAATAAACAGCAATCTCCTGAGTGTTGCAGACTCATTGCTGAAAAATGTCCTGCTATATGGAACTGTCAGACCCTTATGGTCCAACACACTAGTTACCTTGTAGTTTATGATCTAAAGTTTATATAAACCTCTTTACCACCTCAGTTACCACAGTGAAGATTAAAACTTGCAAGAAGTTCTTGTGACTTGTACTGGCTTATGCAATAGCCTTGGCTTTTAGGTAAAGAACCAGGTCAGCTTTTAGGTACTGTCTCACACAGTATTTTTTCTGATGATACCATTAGTGTGGATGTAGTCAAGACTCACATCACCTTGGCCAAAGCTAAGTAGAGCACTGAGAATATTTTAATTACCTTAAATAAGCTTTAGAAACATCACATCAATCCCCCTCTATGTGGAAACTGACTGTTCTTATGCAACCCTAACATAAACCCCAATCATCTAAAAAAAAATTAAGTCTACATCTTCATACATCTAAATGTTAGGGATTTGGCCTATCACATTTAAAATGAAAGTCATTTTCAATAGTGATGATTCAATGTCTTATCAGATGCTGTTTCTCTTGCCAAATGCAGCTAGTAATGAGCATAAGAGTTATGTGTATAAACAGTAAGAGTTGAGGACTAACAGAAAGCACCCTTATTTTACTCAGAAGCCTTCACTTTCCTGAGTAGTCCAAATACAAAACCAAACAAAACCAAAAAAATTCACAACCCAAACCCAATAAAACAAGAAAAAACAACACAGAGTATCTTACTGTGTAGTTTATATGTTCCAAACCTAATAATTAGGTTAAATACGTCTTGCAGTGGCAGTAACACTGATATATTTCAGGATGAGTAATAATTTTTCCTGAGTAATGTCCAAGCAAACAGCATCTGCTTTTGTACAGCTAGTGGTCAGCACAGCCCACTGTCCTGCTCCCTGTTTGCAAAGTGATGTTCTTTCTCTGTCCCTGCTCTTTTAGTCCTGTCTTCACTCTAGCACTACTCCATGGTGGCATTTTGTATGCTCTATCTGCTGCGTGGAACTGCCATATCTTATCATTACAGCACCTACAATTATATATTCCTTCTTTGGCATTATTTATGAGGCTTCAGAGATTTATTTGCTTAATCATCCAGTAATCCATTTTAGAATTACACAGCTCCAATGTCTGATTGCAGCCAGCAAGGCACTCAAATATGATGTCTCAGCACAATTTCTTTTACTGACCTGATTTATACTGCTAGGTGAGTTTTTCTATAAAAGGTCACGAGCATTTCTAACGATAAAAATTGTCATTCTCATCTAAAGTAAGAGATGCCAGATAGCAAATGGAGTATGTCAGGAACTGCTTGTATTGCAATTAGCAAGCAATGCAGATATGAATGAAAGCCTCCATCTGTGGAAGGCACAGTCCTCACTAAGGTGATAAATCACCTGCTGCTGTGAAGTCTGATCAGCAACCTCCTGCCTCACTGCCAGAGCTACTTACCCTTCCAGCCAACAGCCTGAAGCAGACCATGTGGGCTCAGAAATTCTGGTGGTAGAAAACATTGCAAGAAAAATTCCCCTGCCTTGTTATTATTTTTGCAAAACCAAAATCAAAGAATATTCTACCCTCGGACACCTAATCCACTGCTTTCCAAAAAACTTTCATGACTATTTTTCTTAAACTGCTCATGATTTAAATGTCAGAATAACTATAATCCTATCAGCTCTGTGGACTGAAGGGAACTTCTTTTGTTGCAAAGGAGACCAGTTTAATTCTTGATGAAAAAATAAACAAACCCACAATCTTATTTTTATGCTATAGTTACAGTCAGCAATTGTCTCTGGGTGATTGTAGGATTATGTGCAATTAAAAGGGACAGGACAGCCAGCCATTGGAAGGCTGCCCAGAATACGGGAGACCAGAGTCCTGTGGACTTTTGCAGGTCTATACATTTAAAAGCTGATTGTACTGATGTCAGCACAAAACTATGATATATTAGTGGATGAGATACCTCCTGAATGCTTAGCAAAAGCCCTCTAAGTAAACGAGGCTTTTTTTTGTAGGAGCTGAGTGAGAGGTTTCTGAAAGTTCTAAAAAAAGAAACAGCTGAAAACCAAAATGAAATTAACATTATTCAGAAGCTTTTGAAAGGGAAGAAGGATTGAAAGAAGGACAGTTCATCTCTCCCTTTTGCATTCACCATAACTTTAAGAGTTCTGCTAGAATATCTGTTAACAACCTTACAACCTTAACCATTCTACGATTCTATCATCTGCAGTTAATTTACTGTATTATTCTGGAATGTAA
This sequence comes from Apus apus, assembly GCF_020740795.1. Lineage (NCBI taxonomy): Eukaryota > Metazoa > Chordata > Aves > Apodiformes > Apodidae > Apus > Apus apus. The sequence continues at coordinate 30,012,950 of NC_067287.1, read as the reverse complement.
TCTGACTGCATTTAGTACAAAAAGGAAACAAGTTCAAAATTCTAAATATTGATTTAGAAAGGGACTAATCAGTGAGTAATTATTTCATATAGTCCTCAGAAGATATTTAAATTGTATTTTTAATGCATACAGATACTACAATGAATTGCAACCATTCCAGAAGACTTTTACTGTCATCCTTTTACCTACAGTCAGGAAAAGCCTTTCTAAGCAGTGACAAGAAAGTCATTATTATGTCACTGATATTAAATAGAACTCTCAAGTTAATAATGGAGTTTACCTTAAAATACATATTGCATAACATGGCTCTTTGCAAATTCTATGAAACAGGGCCCTAAAGGAAGTTTCAACCTGAACAATACCTTTCTTTACAGTAAAATTATTTTAGAACATACTAGAAATGTTTGAATAACAACTTTTCATAGCAATGAACCCTAGATAATAGTGGAATTCCAGTGCTGAAACTAGTCAGTCTGAAACTGAACAGAAGCACTATCAAAACTCATGGTCTATATGAAAGAAACACAAAATATAAACCAATACACACTGTGAAAACTGTGTGGTCAGCATCCTGCTAACAAAAATGGGTGGTAAAAAGCTTTTTAGCCTTACTAGCTTTATAATGAAGTTCTTATTTTCCCCTACTATTTGCCTAATTTAATTTTTTCAGCAAAGAACCAAATTCAAATTCAACCTCATAAAACCTTTTTTACTGTAAAATATTTAGGCAAAAACTTGTAGTGGTCCAACAGCAGCCACTGAGGTTGAGTGAAAAGAACCCAGAATTTTTTTTACTTGCAATTGGTGAGCTAGTCAGCCCATAATGTTTCTGCAACTCTGTTTTGTACTGCATAATTGAGCCAAAAAGCCAACAGTTTAAGAAGCCAGGTTTGAGTGATTATTGTGAAATTTTGCTTGGAGGTCAATTTGTTTGCCCAGGGGGGAAAGGATGAAAAAGGGAAACAGCAGTGGTGCTGGAGTATTAATACTGTAAAGTTAACATTAAAGCTAAATCTATAATCTGACTGGAGACCAAGTGTAGTGCTAAATTCCGCTAGTGCTAGCAGGGATTAATCACCCTCCATTTAAAAAAAAGTGCCAAGAAAAACTAACTACTAGTAGAACTTGGTACAAATAATTTTCATTTGCTGAAATGAATTAACTTGCTTTGTGCTATGGGAAATGAACTTACTCAGGCTGTTCAAACACAGCTGCTGCAGATTCCTCTTTTGTGACTGGAATTCCCTCAGCCCAGAGACCGTGAGCTTGAAGTCTCTCCATAAACCTCTGCAGCTACGGCTGCAGAAATAAGTAAAAATCTGCAATTAATACTGCTGATATTATATTTAGCAACCATATTATACAATTTCAAATGCTTCAGAAGGAAACTTTTTTTTTTTAAAAAATAATAATTTAAAAGGATTAAAAATACATAAGAAACCACAAAACTCTTCTCTGTCCTATAATTTTAAACTGATCAAACTAGGAGCCCGGTGCTCTGCCAGTTTAACTCAGGCCAGAAATTCTGTCTGATGTCCTGCCAACACACTACTGCCTAGATTTTCCACTTCCCCAAAGATTACACATATCCATCATACACTGGATGACCCAAGGTTAACCACTTCAACGTGGAGTTTGTGGTGCCCAGCAGGCCTGTGTACGCAGATGGATTTCACCCTAGATACTCACTAAATCATATTTACACCTTTTTATGGTAGGTTCACAGCAAGGAAAATGAAAATTCTGTTTAAAAGAAAAAAAAAATATATTTTATGAATACCAAGGGAAAAGCATCAGGCAGGGACTGGGGGAAAAGGTTTGCTTATGGTCAGCAGAACTGTGCATTAAATTGGATTTTATTTTGGATTGGAGGAAGGCTGTCCCATCACTGGCACCCTGCCAGGTGCTACTGAGAGGGTGGCAGAGGAGCTGGCTGGCTCCTGCCTGCTGTGAGCGAGAGCACTGCTGCCCAAGCTGCTGTTGGCTTGGAGATGCTGAACCAGTAACTGCTTTGCATCATGTCATTGATTACAAGCTTTTCTGGTGTATTTAGGAGTGCTGTGGTCACAGTGGCTGCTGGCTCTGCCAGCTGCTCTGCTTGCCTGGGATGCTGGGACCTGGTCAGAAGCTGGGCCTGGCCCTAGGGCACTGGGGATGGAGGCCACTGCCAGCCCAGCTGCAAGGACCTGCTGGCTGCTTTTTGACTAGCAATGTCTGACTCCACTTCCCAACAGAGTAGGAGACATGGGCCCCTCACTTCAACTCTTGTGGGCACCTTCCCAGCCAGACTCTGTCTGGGAGATGCTGAAGGTTAAGTTACTATGAGCTGTCATCACACTGTAGCTGAAGGGAATCTTTTGTCTGCTCGATTTTGACTGGCTTTTTTCCTACCTAATTGCAAAGCTCCTTAGCACCATCTGGAAGAGCTCCAAGGAGATACAGGAAGGCTTCTCAGTATTCCTCTGTCTGGATCCTCTTGCCTGCGACATTATATTATAACCAGACACACTGTGGTGTTCATCTGCTGCAGTCACCTGCAGGATATGAAAGTTGGCTTTCACTTGGGTCCTGTTTAATGGGAATGGCTTCTCATACTGAAGGGAAAGTACTCTATGCAGCAGCCAGGAGATGCAGGTATTTGAGAAACCTTAGGCTTTCTTTGCTATAATCCCTCCCTGCTATTCTCTTCAGAGCAGCAGTATCATGTACACCAACACAAAGAGCTGGGCAAGTGCTCAAGGCACAACAGGTAGCCATATCTGGGCAGCTGACTCCTCATCACTTCCAAACAGCATTTTTCTAGAGTCCCTCAGGTGATGTTGGCAGCAAAGCAGGAAGCAGCAGCTTCTCCTCAGTCTCAGTGCTACAGGGATTCTAGATTTTATATATTTTTTTCTTTTCACTGACAGCTGCCTCACTGGTGACCCTGTCACATCTTTACAGAATACCAGATCATCATGGCTGATTTCAATCATTCAGAAATACAGAACAAATGTGTGCAGTAAATATACTTAAATAAAAATTGATAAGATGCATTTATTGTTTTTGATTTATACAAAGGCATAACGTAAAAGGCAGACTAGTATAAACTTACTTTGTGCCAAATACTTAAACTTTTGATTCCAAAGTTTCTGGTTCAAAACTTGTAGATACAGTTTCCACCTGGGAAATCCCTTTTTTTAGACCACAGATGACACAGTACTGAAAGTCAAAGTTCTGCAGTCCTTCAACCAAGCAAAAGTTGCATACTGCTTCAAGTGCCATAGTTTTAGCTACTCAGTGAATGGTTTGTAAGAAACTTGAGTCATGCTGGGGTGACCTGATGAGAAGTCAGTTTGCCTACTGCTCATTTCTGTTCTGAAAAAAAGATGTGCATTAGGACCTGTGGCATGCAATCTTAGCAAAGACTGATAAATATATGTGTAAAATAGGGTGACATGTTTGGACTTTTCTTGGCTACATCATACCAGCCAGAAGTAGTGTAAGAAAACCTATGTTGATTCCCAGATGTCATGCAGAAGCTCAATTATTCCTGAAATAAAAGGCTGCTTTCACTCTGATTTTGCACAGGTTTTCCTTTGCACAGGTAACATTTTCTCAGTAAGCCTGAAGGGTTTTCTCAGTCTTTGCTGCCACCACCACAGCTGCACCTGCCTTCGGCCACGGAGGGTGGAGTGCCAGTCTCTGCTGATGACATCTCCATAGACATTCACATCCGTTGGTAAAAACCTCCCTCAAGAACCAGCAGGATACCTCCCTGAGATGCCCTTTCAAGTGTCTCCAAAGTAAAAACGTTATTTCAAAAGCTACTTTTTCCACAGAACAGGGTTTGCTGTGCTTCACTGCTATCAAGAGGTCTAGCACAAAGCTAGATTCATGTTCTCGTCATCCAGTATCCAAGTGCAACTTCCTGGAATTTTAAAATGTGGTGGATGCACTGCACGACAGCAGCTGTACAAGAAACAGTGCACAGCTGCACAAGTGTTCCACAAGACAACCTGGAGGAAAGTACCAAAACCAGACACGAGCAAGCTTCATGTATTTCATAAAAATTAAGCATAAAGGAATTGGTGTCCATGCAGTGCTTGATATACCACAAAAACGTCTTTCAAATAACATTTGATAAGAAAACTATTTAACAGTGAAATGAAAGCTTAGACACTATAAAGAGTTTACATCTTGTAGGTGTTCACTGATATGGGACAGTGGCATTATGACCAGTGGCTCACCTTCAAGTAGGTTATTCATGGGTTTCCAAATGAGCTAGTGTTTTATGGTGCTGTACAAATAAAAAGTTGTGGGGAGTATATGAAATATCCGTATTAAACTCCACTGCATTAAGTTATCCAACGCATGAAAAATGACTCAGATGCATTTCAAATAAATGCATATTACAATATCACATACTGTATTATAAAATTATTACTTATGTGCACAGTCCCGTTATCAATAGACATGGCACTGTGAAGAAAGCCTGGTTCCTAAGCATTTTTACAGATACTTGATAGTGATGCAGTTTGCTGTCAGTCAGATCATAATGTCCCTTCAACTTTGGTACATTCAGTGCAAAATATTTTTGGGAGTTTTTTTACTCTTATAAAAATAAAAGGCATTTTCTTCCCCTTGACTGTGCTTAAAGAATAAACACTAGCAGAATGTCTGTTCAAGCATGGAAGGTGACAAAAACAGAAGTAGCATTTTAGTCTGCTTGTTTCTTTTTTATACTCCAAGAAACATAATATAATGAACCTATAAAAATAAACAGAAGTCACTGTGTTAGGGTTTTTTTTCCTGATATGCTGTGATAAATTGCTAGTTTCTTCTTAAAATAGTTTCCATGCAGTATAAAGCATAAGATCAGTCTTCCTAAGTTCATTTATAACAGCTCATCTTTTGTCATACACACCACTGGCAAACATTTCCACAAACCTCCTTAATGCAAGCCATTGTTGTTACATCCTTTGTTGCTGACTTTCCTTCCAGTTCACTTCTGCCATGGGAACTTGAGCTCTCTGGTGCACACCACACAGGCACTCGTAATCTTAGGTACAGCAAGTACTGGATGTGCTATTATAACATATGGCATAAATTAATGTACCTTCATGAATTAAAATGAAATAATAATTAAAAAAAATCTATTGTGTGATTTTTAAAAATAAATTACTGGATAGGCAAGGGGCTGAATTATTTCAAATCTTGACTTGAATTTTCTATTCAACCACTTCGATGAAATCCAGCCTTCGGGTACACGTCAGTTTTGCAGTAGCCAGGTTGGTCACAACATGGGATCTCATTTCTTGTTTGCTCAGAACATAAACTGAAGTTGGGACGTCCTGAAAAACCATGGATTGCAAGACTTGGTTTTCCCTGCACATCAGCCACACTCTGCAGAGAATTCTGTCACTACCATAATGCTTTTTAACTGCTTCATAAGCTCTTTCATGGAACCTCATTATTTGAATTGCACTGTGAAACAATTTCCTTCTAGGAAATCCAATACACACGTTCATTCCTTCCTGGAGAAGACAGAGCCACAAAAGTCCAATGAGCTGGGCACTGTGGTTTATGTATCACTCAAGTCCAAAAGTACTTGTCTCTTCAACTGCTGTCAACAGTTTTTCATATAACATAGAGAATGATGGATAAGGGGGAAGGTCCAGACGATTGAAACAAGTGTGAGCCCTGAGGGGGAAAAAAAGAGGCGAAGAAGAAGTACATTATTTTAAAAGTTCAGAAGAGAACACACAGACTGGTATGTGCTTGCATAGAGATGGGCAGATAGTATTCTTTCAGAAGACTTTGTTCTGTCAAATGGTATTTTCCAATTGAACAGGTAGTGAGGTTTAATCTACTTTTTTCCTAATTAAAATAAGCCAGTCAGAAGCATTTATGAAGACCTTTAGAAAGACACTGACAACCCAAAAGGCATGGGATAAATTTCATCCATCAAACATGCATGAGAAAAGAATGATAGAACATGGACAATTCAAATAGTGTGTTCTGAAATGTTGGTTTTAAATTTTTCTTCTTAGAAGTATTTTTTCTGTAATGATGATACTTGAATACCGTATTTTCAATTGTAGACAAGATATTTCAGTACATTGAATATGTACAAGATACTAGATTTTACTAGATATTAAAAAATACTGTAGACATACAGGAAACAATCCCACAGTACTATAGGACACACAAGTTAGGTACTCTTCCTTCTATGTTTCCTTGGCATACAGATCGTGTTCTTGGGAAGTTGCTGCTTGTGCTGATTTATACTACGTACGTATCTGGCCCTGCCAGCTAATGACCTTTAGAAAAATACCTCCTGTAATGACACAGAACTATGCATGTACCTCTAGCATACCATTGTGCTTTCTTAGGAGGACAATATGTGGTTTAATTCTCAATTTCCAAAGTCCATCTACCTCATTTTTTTGACGCGCTTGGAACTGACACTTGAAACCACTTCCAAGGAATGAAAAGGAAGATAATAAAGGTTTCTCCTCTTGGTAGAAAAATTAATACAATTGCCTGATCTCAGGGCAGGCTAAGGATATTGCTTTCTAAAACACTGAAGCAGATGAGCCTGCTCTAGTGATACAGACAGCATAACTATTAATGCAATGGGTTCTTGAGGAAGAAATGAGGAGAAAAGTAGATGGAGGAGGTGCCTTTTCCACTCTGAAGCTTTGACCCAAAGCCTCACTTTAGACTAATTTTAAAGGATAAAAAAACTCTGTGTTTTGGCAGGTCTCTGTTTACAAATACTTTATTCTTTTGTAATAAAATATATCACATAGTTATTTAAATACAACCTAGCTGAAAAACAAACTTTTCCACCAGTGACCTGCCCTTTATCAGTATGACCCATTGTAAGTGTAAACGTATAATGTCAATGGAAGGACTCAACAAGCTCCCTCTTTACAGCAAATGCAACTCCTCATCTAACCTAACCCCTTCCAGGAATCAAAGTGTCTACAACAGACCAGTACTGAGCTTTCTCTAAGCCAGAAAGTGCTACCTTCCATGTGGCCAAACTTATTAGTTGTCATTTTAAGTGGCTTTCAGCTCCCAAGTACCAGGATGGAACATGAAGTGAAGTAAGTTATTCCCATTTGTTAAAAACTTGAGTCCTTTACAAACCCTCATAGAATGCAAAACACTCAGTTACAAGCCTTATAGTGTCATAAACATATCAGGCCAAGGGAATATATACACAGTACAGAAGGTCACCACTGCTACTATACGCACAGTCCTAACGTCAAGGATGCAATCACTTGAAGCACTGAAATTTGCACCCTCCCCAAATGCAGCACGCCTAGAAGGACACTGCTAGTACATGCTGTATAGCAGAGGGCATTTTACCACCCTGTGTTCCAGGAGCCTGGTAAAATTTCTCCATCCTTCCATGCCTCTAAGGCTCCTGGAGGAAAGCTTTCTTTGTACTCCTTGTTTGCCTTTCCAAAAAAACCTTACAAAGTAATATCTGTGATATAGACTGAATTACTATTGCATTGCCCAAGCTGGGTTTTTTTTTTTGGTTGCTTGATTGATTTGGTTTTGTTTGGGGTTTTTTTGGTGTGTTTTGGTTTGGTTGGTTTTAAAATAAAAAAGAAAATTAAAAAAAAAGACATTTCCTTTTTGAAGAGACTGGCTTAGACCCAGCAGCAAATGGGCAACTGGAACTCAATGATCCCTTGAGTTCCGTGTGGAAGAGTCTTAGGCAAGTAACAGCCTAACCACATGCTTCTGCTGCATGGGGCTGGCAGCCACTCATTAGAACTATGGATCATGCTCTGTAGGCCATAAACCACAAATTATAAAAGACATAGTATATAATTAGCAAGGGGTTTATTACATACTGGTCTAATAGCCAGCATGTTGTTTACATTTATTAAGAGAACTGAGTTTTATCTTAATTTTGAGGGCAATTTTGAAAATGCAATCACCTAATTTGGAAAACCAAGTCATTACAAAAGACAAAAACTTTAGATCTTTGTCCTCTAAGGGGAAGCATGCCTTTCTCACCCTACCAAGCAACTCTGTAAGTCTTTGAGAAGAAAGGCTGTTTTTTTTCCCCTCTGGACATTCCAACATTTGAAACCACACGGGTACTAACTGTTCATCTTCCTGGACTCACATTTTATGGCAATGTGAAAAATCATCTTGGTTCCTGAAGTCAAGATTCTCTATTAATCACACCTTCATTTTGGTTACAGTAGTAAAATAGAGTGACTTAGGCTTAAAATCCAGCATGCAGACATATATACTGATTGCCAGTGAATCATGCATGTATGTAAGGTACAGCAATGAGCCTGGAACCAATCTCTCAGCATGTAAGTGAATTGAAAGAGTAACAGTCCCTCCACTGATTTGGTGTGATCTACAATGCAGTGCAAAAGAAGGGAGTAGAAGAGGCATAGAGATGGCAATAGTTAAGCTAAACCTGTAATAATTTGTCACTATTTTGATTCAGCAGAACTGATTACACAGTAGTCAGACCATTGGGAACTACTTGCCTTCTGGGTCTCAAAATCAGGAAGAAGAGACAGGGATGGGTATTTTTATGTTTTCAGCAGAGCAGTAGTTTTTTTAGAAACAGAGGAAGAAACGTAAAAACCACTGACTGGTTGAGTTCTAGCTTTTGCCACCCTCACACCAAGGACTGTCAGATTTCACAAGCACTCCCACTGAAATCAAAAGGGCAATACGCCAGGTGTAACACTGCTACGGGTGAGTGATGGTGCCTTAACACAAATGCTTCAGTTATCTGAGAATCAGTAGGAGTCAGAGTCCTAGGGCAGCATTCTCAGCAGGTCCAGCAATGTGTTTAAACATGCAGGGCTTGTTTGCAAACCTCTTGGAAGTTTGCTACTCAGGGTCATTGTTAACAATCTCTCACCTTCAAGTCAGAACTACATGGTGTTTGTGCAGTAAGTCTTTGAAGCTGGTGAAGACAGGCTAAAGCTACACTGCACACAGGAATGACATGTAAAAATGCAAAGACTCCTTTCTGCTTAGGGCTTAGCCCATTTAAGCATAAACATGGAAGATCATCTATTTTTTACAAGATCACAGCTCCACATGTGAGTGCCAGAAATTGCCAGCTCATGACAACTGTAGATGTTTGTCATATGCAGTTATTTATTTTAACAAAACAAATGCTTGTTATTTTAATTCTCACACTTGTACATTAAAAACTATCCACAGAGATAAAAATCATGTTTCCTAAGCAAGGGACTCATAGATGAAATCTCAGGGCCATGATACATTCTCCTACATGTGAAGAACTGGCATTTCCCCTAAATTTGTTTAACAACTTATGGTAGCAAAGATTCTTGACATGTTCTCCATGCTTCACTCTGCATTTTATTACAGACAGTGATCTATGTAATCCTTCCAGAGGAAATTCTGAGCTTCCTGTTCAGATACATCCTGACCTTTTTCAGTCTGTAAACTGTGCTTGTTAGCACCAGGAATTCCACTATTAGAGAATATGTGAAAAAACTCCCACATTCTATTGCCTTACTCAAACTGACAAAGAAATCTTACATTTTTAATTCAGAAAGTATTTTTTTTTTAATCAAATATTTATCTTTTAAACAGAATAAAAGCTAATCCATAGGTTAATCATAATAAAACTATAATCAGGCTACAAGGTATTACTAGGCCCCCAAAAGATATTATTTGATTTTAAATAGCAATTTACAGAATTTGCTTATCTTTAATCCTCAGTTGCCTGGCTCTCGTTTCTACAGTACACTGGCAAGATGGCTTTGATTAAAGGCCACCTGCCATGCCTGTGGATTTCACAGTGCCACTTCAGCATCTTGGACTTTCTCCACTGGGTTCAAACAGCAGCCTGCAGGCAGGAGCCAACCCAAAAGACAGCTCTGCCTCCAGCTTCATGCTGGAGGAAAAAGCTACAGGTTGTTGGTGAGAAAAAGTCTTGACAGCCACCTTATGTCTAAACACAGACTTTGAATGTGAGTTATTCCTGAAGAATCTTATTTAAGAGGATGGGCTAGGATTAGGGTTGAATTTCCTCCATGTAAGAGGCCAGCCCAAAACTACTACCACAGGCTATAAGCAGCATACTAAAGCTGAGATCTGATTAAGTGGAGTTAGTTCACCCACACTCCACACACTAATCTGTATTTCTAACCACTGTTAACCCATTCTGGAGGCTACAGAATTATAGAACCAGATGAAAGGAAGTCTTCTAGAAGCATACCAGCCTGATCACAATATTGAAAAGGGTAGAACCTGCCTTGTACAACTCAACTTCTTCTTTCGGACCTTGGACTTTCATGGTCTTCGTTTACCCTTTCAACTTCAAAATTATCAGTTTACCAATTTCCATTAACCCTACTTGGGCCTGTGAAATCTTCTCCTTATCTTGTTCCTGTGCTGCCTCTGAAGTCAAATGACCCTCTCTCCTCAAAATACACCTCTCATGCAATTAATAACTTGCCTCTTCTGTATTTGTTAACACTCCTGGCATCTGACAAAGCCTAAAAATTACACAACTAATCTATACTGTAAAGGCTGTGTAATCAAAAGTTTGGTATTAGCTTAACTCAGAGTTACAAATGCTATTTAATTTTAATTCATATTAATCCTTGCTCGTAAGTGATGAATGGCACGTTCAGGAAGTAAATACTGCATATTTAATCAAAACATAATAAAATTAAGTTCAGAAGCAGTTAGCATTCTAATATAATTTTCAATGAAAAGAGCATTACAATATGGTTGTCAACCACAGTTACACTGCCTTGTGTCCATCTTACAAGAAAAGAAAATGAGTTCAAAGAAAAGGAGATGCATCAGACACTGCAACAAGAGGGAAGTAAATTTTCACATCAGGCACAGTCTATTTGCATATTCAGTTAAAACTCATTTGTTTCTCAAGCAGCTTATCTATTATCCTGGTAACCAATATTCTAAATATCTCTAGCATCAACACACACAGTTGTACCTTGGAAGAGCAGTGATCTTCCCCCACTTCTCTACACAGAATCTTCTTGGACCGTTGCTCCCCCGTAGAGAGGCAAATCCTTCATAAGGAATGCTGGACGTGCCTGTAACAAACTGCCAGTGCAAAGAAAACACCAGGAATATTGGATACACAGATGGTGCGGGGTAGAAATGCTTTTCTGTCAGCATAGCCACTGACGCCCAAGTGCTTATGTAAAAGCATTTACAAAATAAGGAAATTTGTGAGGCCCAAGTAATAAATACTACTTTAAATGGAGGATCAGGGAAAACAGAGCATTTCCTGGTAGGGCTCTAGAAGAGATAACTTGTCAGATTAATTTCCTTCAAAGGAAGGAGTAATTATGCTACATAAATACTGCAGAAAAAAAACACTATTAAATTTGAGATACTTGAACTCAAAAGGCCTAAGGGAATTTTGACAAACAGACATGATAGGAACATATAAGCAGACATTCCTGGCTCTCCATCAAATGAGATGTCCTGCACTGCTTTTTACAGACCTTTTAAAAGTATTGGAACAGTACTTTAAACATCACACTCATCTAGGAAACTCAATGATCAGATGCAAATTCTGAATTATTAAAAACACTGTATTTCATAAAAGCTCAAGATCATAGAAAGGTTTGGGGTGGGAGCTTGTCTGTTTCATTACAAATATGATGGACATAATCTGAATTAAAAAAAAAAATCATTAAGTAGTAAGGCCACATGTATAAATATTCCTCTGTTGAGAGGTCTTCCTTGGTCAGCAGGATGACTATTTTGGAAGCTGATTTAGGGAATAAGAAATTAGTCTGATTTTTAGATTTTCATATTTTTTTTCTAATTTGAGGCACTTTAACTTCAATCTAAGCATTCTCCTTCCTAAGTTGTACAATCATTAACATTTCCACTTAGTGATATAACCAATTACACAGATTTCCTTTTCTAGCCTTACTAGTCTTGATGTACTTTTAATCCAACAATCGTAAAGGATTATTGACATCACATACTTTACCTTAAATGTAATTTTTAACTTAGACATCTATAAAAATAGCTGTGAACCTCAGTCACTTAAAATTACTATAGCTACTCTCTGAGGATTGTCAAATTATTCCCACTAGCCAACACCACCATCATTTTTGGATGTCATAAACCTCGGTGGGACTAATTTAGCATCTAGTTTTAGCGATGGCCACTATTTCTGTGCAGAACTGCTGATTTCTTACCTGTAAAAGTCTTAGTCGTTGTTCATTGTTGAATCTTTCCACAGCAGCCCAGAACCACCGAATTACTATGTGATTGTCATGATAACCTGTTAGAATAAGAAAAGCTTTTACACCTTTAGGTGCTACTAAAGTGGCTGAGACAATAGTTACTAAGTTGTTTTTTTTCCTGCTGTGGCCCTAGTCACAATAATGCCATATTTCTTGTTCAATTGCAGCAGAACACAGGAGGTGAGAGAAGAATACTCTTCTAAATGCTTAAAAATCTTAAAGGCAAAGAATTAATTTACTTTGGCAAAAAACAAGTGAAATATCTTCTGCAAGCATTTCTTCAGTTAATCAATCACTAACAAGAATGCAAACTCTTGAATTATTCCAATGCTGTGTTTTGTAAATATCTAAAGGTACAAATGATGCTGCAACCATCTCTCTCAAAGTAGTTCCAAAATTGTCCTTTTTTCCCAATTATCTCCATTGCCAGCCTGCAGCCTCTGGGATTACTTCTGATTTCCTGTTGTCTTTGAGAGAGGAGAAGAGGCAGATCCTACTAAGAATGGCTGCCCTTTGGATTTGTCTCCAGTGTCTGGGTGGGACTCTAGCAGCATGCAGGTGAGCCCTGTACTTGCTGAGGAGCAGGCTGCTGTCTCTGCTGAGCTGTCCAGAGGATAACAGTCATGGAAGAGCAACTGGAGCAGCAATGAAGCAACTTAACTCAACAGATTGCCTTCTCCTAACATAAACTTAACCACAGAAATTCAGAAGATACTAAAGATGTATCTCATGGAATGGCTTCTTTAGTGTCTTAGAGACTGGGTAACTCAATGCCCCCCAACACTGTCAGTGAACAACTAAAATATTGAGCTTACCTCCTCTATACTCTGTATTATTTCTCCAATCACTCAGGTCGATTTCTGCTGTTCCAGCTATAACCAGTTCCAGTTCTCTGGCATCAAACACAGACACAAGCCTTGCATCAACCACCTAGGAAAGTAAATAAAACGCACAGCAACATTTCTTCATTTTTTTGCTTTTTGACTCCCCATAAAAGGCTTGTCTGCTAGTAAGATGTTTATCAGGTAACACTTCTCTCAAGAATTGAAATAATTAACCTTTCTTTTTAAAGGCAAAGAAAAGGACTCCTTTTTCTTATGCTGCAGTTCCATTTAGTTTGATCAGAGAATCACAGTGATTCAGAGAGAATTTTATTGGCAAATAATATTGAATTATTTCAGGTCAAATGAAGCTCAATATATTCAATTTGATTGTCCATGTTAAAATAAGAGAGAAATAACTTGAAATACATTCAGTCTACCATACTACACCGAGTACAATATGAACATAATAAAAACTCAAAGGCTCAATGAAGAAAGAGATGGGTCATCTTAGCAAGCATTCACTGCTAATCATAGAAATAGTGATCAACACTATTTTCCATTTTAAAGATTATATTTAACCATAGTGTTTACATCAATGACTACTAATTATTCTACTCCCTCCCCAATATCTGTAAGGGCACTTCTAATTATATAGGTATCTGCTTTTTGGGACTCTGTATTTGGGAAAGGTATATGAGGAGAAAGACATTTGAGTAAGATAAAGGAAAAAGGCAAATTTTATTTTGGAACTTTTTACCTCATAGAAACCACGAACTAGACTTTCTGTTTGTTGTACAACTCCTCTCTCAATTCTCCATTTCACCATTCTTTCTATATATTCTTTCTTATTCTTTTCAGTGACTGGTATGTTGGCACCTCCTGGCTTTAATTCTCTTTCTGTGATCTTAGGAAAAAAAATTACAGTATTATGAAGACAAGAAAGAAGTATAATAATTCCTCAAAAGCACTAGCCAGCACTGCTTTGGCAAACTGGAATATGCAAAATAAGACATGCAAGAAATCTTTTTAAGTATAAATATTTTAAATCTCATTTAGTCTGAAGCATCTTTGTATTTAGTATGAGGAATAAGCTGAGAAGAAAAAAACAATCCTTACACCAAATTAAGTAGTGAAGTCTTCTAAATAATATCATAACAAAGGTGCTGCAATACCTTTAAATGCTAACTCTGCTTCAATTAAATTCAGGTACACTACCTCCAGCAGAGCAATCCACAATTTTGGTATTTCAGGTAGTCTCCAGAAAAATCTCCTTAGCCAGAAAAACACGTTTGACTGGTTACAAGCAATAATTCCTTCTCAGATTTCAACATTGTTTTCATCAACCCAAAATTTATAAAAACAAGTTCAAATCTGCATGGAATGATAATCATTCTTCTGTCCAAATAACTGTTTATCTAGCAGTAGAATACACAAATGAAATTGAATTAAGAATCTTGTGCACCTGCCCAAAAACTTCTTCATTTACAGTAAAGGTGAGATCTAGGATATCATGTATATCATTGTCTTTCATCCATTGCAAGCTCTGGTGAAACTCCTCATCAAGATATTCCAGGTCACTCAAGTCACAGAGTCTAGCATAAACAAGAAAACACAAATAAGGTGACAGAAACTCAGGACAGTCCTGAAAAACAGACTGATAATGGGAACCAAGAAAAAACATGGGGCAAGGGCTTAGATGGGGAGGATGCATGAATCAGGCTGTTGTGTACAAAAGTGTCTGCCCTCTAATTTTTATTTTTATTGCTTAGAGAACCACCAATTTAAACAATTCATTTAATTTGGCAGTCAGACAATAATAAAGTCCATCTGGGTTAAGTCCTCATTCTTATTTAAATTACTCTGTTAGCATTTAGGTACTTTCAAAATTCAGGTGCAATAGGAATGAATGCATAACTCCACACTACTAGAATGTATGATGTTTTATACAAAAACAGCTTTCAAATGGAGGACAAAAAGTGAAGAACCTTAAGTTCATTAGGTCTTAAATTCCAGCTGCTGACAAAGTGCAGCTCTCATTGCTTCAGCCAGAACAGGAGCAGCAGTTCTAAAAACAAAGTCTAAAGTATATAAAAATACAGTTCCTCAAAATGGAGATTGCCAACATCAGTCTACCTCAGAGAATGGGTCTTGCAGTCTAAGTTACAAAGTGATTCATATCCTATCCTCTGAGTCATTACTAGACAAATGAATAAGAACTCTTATGTCTGGAATAAAACCACAGCATTTCATTGTACTACTTAAAAAGTGAGATTTTGTAGAAGAAAGCTGATAACATAGCTAAAACAAAACATGAGGTTTTGATACTGATCAGAAACAGTTATTAGGTAACTGGCTAACAACCATAATTGGGAAACAAGTAGACTTTTTTAAAAAGTCCTGGACAGAAATGCAATTGTTAATTATAAATAATGGCCTGTCCTCTTTCATGATAAAACACCATAATTTATCCATTAAAAAATGGCATCATCCACGGGGAAGGAATAAAAGAAAAAAGGATACAGAACACCTCTACTCACATTCGTAGGAGGGCTTTATAAAAGGGTCGTGTAAAAAAGGCATCCAGCAAATACTGATGTATCAGAGCAAGACCAAGAATTCGACCACTAAACCTGAACCTGGAAAAGAAAGAATTACAGTCATTATACCAAAACTTTGTGGTTTGTATAGTACTTTATCATCAGAACTTACATGTATTTCCAAACAACATTTTAAAATCAGATAGCTATGTCTAAATTGTGGCAATTTTGGTTTCTTTTTTCTTTTCTTGTGTTTCTTTTACATTCTCAGTAAGGCACAGAAAAAATGTTAAGCCTGCAGGGTGTGGAAAACCCCTCAGATACCTAAGCTGCAACTTCTCAAAAATGTCAAATCCATATTAACCCAATCAATCCCTGCCAAACTAGCCTCTTTATAAAAGCATATATTCCAAAATGCAAGCCGCTGTTTGTTTTCATTGCATAACCCATATAGGATTAGCTGGTTTTCATCTAACTGGGAGGCCAAAGGTTTTTCTTCCCTTTCTCAGCCTGACAATTCTTGCTGTCTGTCTTTTCCACTCACAGTGGCTCACTGCTACTCTTCTGACTGGTGATTATGGAGTTTTATATGGATTTTCACAAACAGAGTCTGGAAGCTTTTTTATGTATCATGGTGCTCTCCAGCCCTATGTCAATGGGATGTAAATGATCTCGTTCTCTCCACTCTCTCTTTCTCCCTGTCATTGTAATTTTGTTGGGTGTGTAAGGAGGGTTGGGGGACAGGGTGGGAGTTTGACAGATTTGAGATCAGATGGCAGCAACTTTGAAAAAGTAGGGTCTTCACAAATATTCCCATGAAAATGAAGATCCATTTTGAAAAATCCCCCACATTTCAGAACTAGCTTTAAGTCTAGTGTTCTTTTTCAATCAAAGTAATGAAACTTTCTGTTTATGCATCCTCAGCACCATGTTTCTTGGAAAGATTAGGGCTTTATTATATCTGCCTGTAGAAAAGGTTTGCAGGATGAGGATGTAAGATGCAGTCTTCTTCCATGCATAACTGCTCATTACAGCTGCATCCTCTGAATCCCCCTGGGGCTGTACCAGACCAGTGCTGTCACTGGCACCAGTGCTCCCAGAAAGACAGGGGTCATACTTCCCTTGCTCCCAAGGTCTCTAGTCCAGCAGTGCAGAAGCCAGGGATGAATACAAAATGCTGGCAGCAGCTGCATAGCACATAAGGTTTTTTCCTCCCATTTTTGCCAGATTCTTCTACTTTTCCAATACAGCATATGCCATTTTTGTTGCAGTATCAGAGTTCAACAGGTAGATTGCTTCAATTAACTGAACTGGATGCAGCCAACCATTCAATTTTGCATTAATTTTTAAATGAGACTCCTATCTGATATTCATTCTTCATAATTGACTTCCACTAAATATGAACTCAGTACATACCCATCCTACTCATGTGAGCAGCTGTCACTCCACTGTAACCTAAATACCCACACAACAGAATTCTCTGTTAATATACACAGCACAGCTGTACAGTCTTAAGGTGATGCCATAGCTTAAATCAACTGAGGGTGATTTAAAAAGGTTTATAACTGTGTGATTAACTATTTTTAAAGTATGTGTGTATGCACAGACTTTGCTTAAGAGCTTTATAAGTGGCAGTCTTCCCCGCACCCCCAGTTATGATATCTCCATAGATTTCCTTCCAATAGGTATGTTGGGGTTTTTCCACTCTTTAGGAAGATTCAAACAAATGACATACAGTAACACCTGTCTGAAATCTCCCTTAATCTCCTTCCAATGTTTCATTCATTTTTTTTAATGCACAAAAAGCTAACATAGCTTTCATGAAATAACTGCTAATGTACAAGAAATGCAGAGAGTTGTATTGTGAGACAATCCCATAGTGCACGTTCCAAATCATAGTTTTGCTGACCTTGTGAGAAATAAGATAATTTAAAACCACAAGAGAAACCAAAATCAGGAATGCAATGCACTACAATTATTTTTCTGCTGGTTAAAAAGATGAGATTCTGTTATCTACATCTGAGCGGATTTGAGCAGTTGTCTACAAGTGGGAAAAACAGAAAAGATATATGAGAAACAAAAAGAAAAATAATTCTTACCACTCATGATGATTGTCTACAAAAGCAGACATGGGACTTATTTGTACTGTATAGGTATCGTTGGCTGAATATTCAAACAAACCATAATACGGATTGAAGAGCTCTCTAGATACCAGGAAAAAAAACTCTCTTGAAGGTCCACTGTAGTCCAATCTTTAAAGAGAAACTTGACATTACTATAAAGTGTTCACTGTGTGCAAAGAAACTGTTTTTTAATCTGCATTCCTTATGCTTTAATTAAAATTTCTTAAGATTTTTAACCAGAACCCCCATCCTGCAGATTGCTCAATGCCAAGGTATGTGAAGTCCTCACAGGGCTATTCTGAAATGGAATGGTTTGGAGGACTGGAATGAAGTGCTTTATGCAGGCTGCCCTCATCAGAAAATTTTGGCTCCAGCTGTAATGGCCTCTTTACCACAGGAATATAACCAAATAATGGGGTGGGAGGGAGGGGCAGAGGAGAAAACATGGAAAGAACCAACATTAGACTTATCTGCATCTGACAAATTAGGAATGAAAATGAACAATGGTCATATTTACCCTCTGCAGACTTGCAACAATAGGACAATTTGAAGGATAATATTTCTGTTTTCTCCAGCAATATAATCTAAGATTACTTCAATGATTTATCTCTCTTGGTCTAAATTTCTTGTCTGTCTTCCAAACTTGAGTGCATTTGAATGTCTTTTGGAGAGTGCATTTCCTTTGGTTGGTTTTTTTGCTATTTCAAGATTCCAGTACTAATGAAGAAGGAATCTAAATAACCCCTTCTTCCTGAATCATAAACAATCTCATTGCTGACAAAGCACTGAGACTGAATTTTTATATTATGCTGCAGGTCACCAATTAAATAAGTATGAGGTTAATGCTCTGGAAAACAGAAACCCAAGGATTTTCCTGTGGGGAACAGAGATTATTATAATCCTATCAGATATAAAGATCTATCTTCTACAGATTGAAGTCTTCATACTTGACTTTTAAGAAAGTCATGCTATAGTACCAAGACAAAGCACAGACAGACCTATCACAGAGAAGGTAAGCTTTCACAGGACTTTTGCTACTAATGTTTTGGCTCATGAACTTTTACAGACTACGAACATAGATGAGAGCTGCTTTTGAGGATAAAGTTGACAGGAAAGTAAAGGCTATTTACTACTTAAAGGCTAGGTACCATTATCAAGTACAGGACGAAGCCTCTTTCCTCTGTTGAATGAAAAACATTTTCCTCTCAGTCATTTGGAAGTCCTTCACTTCTGTTAAGCTTCAGAAGTCAAGTACTGAAACAGATCATTACCCTGGCAAGAAGGGCAGATTCCATCCTCCAATTGCAGAAAAATATAACCCCAAGTGGCTTGATATCATGGAAAAATGTTGGATCTTGGCACAAATACCAGGATCAAGTGAAAGGTCATCTGGAAGCCTCTTTTAAACTTTTGGGATGATCAGACTCCCTATGAAATCTTAGGATAGAAACTGTGAACTTGACTACCAGCCATTTCATCCAGCACCTTTTGTACTCAGAGTTACTGTGAGTCACGTTAAATAAATCAATCATGAGAGTCTTGCACTGCCAGTCAGATTTATCCCACAATTAAAGGCTTGGCACAAGGGTGAGAAAACTTCATACAAGAGGTATGCAACCACAAAGCAGCTGCAACTGTGGGGCATCTGGGTATTCAGGAGTAGAGAAATATGGTGTTGGCAACATGACTCATGTCTCCTAGGAAGCACCACTAACACCTCAGATTTACCACTCTTAAGTGCAAAGCAGCTTCTGCTGGTAGTTAACAGAGTGTAGGGAAAATAATTTTAAGGAACCATGTTTGTATCAAAAGTTTCTTCCTTTATCACCACATGAAGCATGAATATAAAAACATTAAACTGGCATCACAAATGCATAGCTGTAGAAACTGATGGCTCAAGAAAGATGCCAAACATTACAAGACATGATAAAAATGATATGAACAGCAGTAACTATGTCTGAGCTGCCCCACTTGCTAATTTATACACTAATTTATACACTAATGAATCAATAGTTACTAATTATTAGTTATTGAGGATTTCATTACCCATTACTTTAAGATTTACATCTTTTTACCAAGAGGAAAAGAAATGCCAGAGCAAACTCCCATTTAAAAAAGGAAAAAGAGGAGTAATAGGAAACAATTAACTTTCAGTATTCCTCCCCCTCATCATCCTCCTCTCCTCCACCCTGACCTGTCTTTCTGCACCTAGCCAAATTAATCGTTTGATGTGATACATATTCTTGCACCATCTCTGATGAAACAATATTGTTTGCACACATCCTTTCTTCATTCAAAACACTGATTTGTAAATAGAGAATTGACGTAATTTTAATTTGACTTTGCTCTTCATTAACTCATTCTCTTCCATTAAGAAGCAAGTCTTGTGGAAAGTTGGATATAATGGAAACAGGATGTGTCACCCTTATTTCCAGGTCATCCTTCATCTCACTGTACTGAGTGACGAAATGCAAAAGCCTGTTGTGTGATGACAGAGATGGATCCAGATAGACTGTCTCCTATCTCCTGTATGATTTAAAATTTTTCCCTTTCATTTTTAAATCTGAGTCGAGGATGTTGCTGTGAAAGTAAAGGCTGGTGGGGCTGTGTCAGACAGGCCTCATTCCTGCATCCCCACCCTGCTCTGTCAATATAGTGCAATCTCATCCTGCACCAGCCTTGTCATTCCAGTTCTGAGTTTCTCCTCAGACGACATGGTGATATTATTTATACGAACAAGTCCACACTTGGCTCTCAGATGTCAACATTTTTTATTTTAAGACTTCACTGAGTCCTTATTAACACTAAGCACTCCAGGGTGAACTTGAAACAAACAACACGATTTAGGTGTTTTCAAAGACAGATTAATTTTATCTAATCTTCTAAGATGTTTCAATTACAACATAACTATTTTGAAGTCTCACACGCTGCATGGCAATAATGCACACTACAGCATTCCAAGAGCTGTGTGCTGCTGTTTTTATCAAGGAAAAGATTTTAAATGTATTTAGAAATAAATAAAAAAATAATAAGAAATATTTAAATACATAATATATAAATGAAAATATTTGTGCCTAAGGCAGTAGGCTTTAAAAGCTGACAAAAGGGACACAAATCAAGAGATGAAAGAGGCAAATAATGCATTGTTCCCGTTTCACTTGCAAAGAAAATCTAACCTTATCTTGCTTTGCAATGCACATCTCGCAACCTCCAACACAGTACACTTTCATCAGACACAGACTGAGCATTCCCTGAAATGACTTTGAAATGTCAGGAATACTTGTGTGTATTTGACAACTAGCAGCAGTCTAGTTGCTTTTATTTGTGACACAGGCCCTGGTCTGGTGAGGCAGTGAGTACCTCCTGTACCACCAAGGGCTTTCAGCTCCCACTGCCTCAGACAGGAGTTGAACTGAGGATTAAGCATCTGGCCTACTCCTGAAGCACCCTCCTTCCAACAAATGGCAGCTGTCTTTTAACAAGCACTGGAAATAGAGTGGCAGAACTGACAGAAAAGAAATACTAATAACATAAAAAAGTTATTTTTTTTCTTTGCTTTCCCATCAACTGAAACACACATCAACTATTGTGAAAATTCACATGAACATATGCATTACTTCTGCAAAGGCAAGATACACTATATTTCACAATGCCTAAATACTCATCCTGAACAGCTGTATGTTCTAGGCTTATGTATATGGCATTTCCTGACTGCAATCCTTCCTCTTTTCACTCTAGACCACAAGAAGCTTGGTGAAACAGCAGCTGCAAGACACACTGAGTTTTGAGATCACATTTACTTCCCTGTTCTACTCACCCTTCTTCCCCCACAAACGTGACATAGAGTTTATTTCTTTGCAGGTCTTTTCTCGAGTAGCCCATGATCTGGTTAAACGCATCTTCCAGCAAGTGATCTCTCCTGATGATTAATCTGAAGATCAAAATAATTTTGAAACAGTAATTTATTAACATGAACCACAGCTGGAAACATCTATTTACACTGAGAGGTAACAAGGTGACTTCATAGACATACATGTTTCTGCTGGATAATTTCATCCACATCAGGCAGCTTCTGCCTGTTAGTCTACTCCCTCAAGGAGCTACTCAAGATTTCAATAAAATATCTCTCATACAAGGAAGCATAAGGGTTTTTTGTCTACCCTGGTTCTTCCTTTATGTAAAGGCTTCATTGGGAAGGGTCCTGAAGAGGGGAATTCCATTAGTCTTATTGTAAGCAAGAATACAACCTTTTATGTGAAAGTTCACCTCTTAACAAGGAAAAGATAAAACTGTGGGAAAGCCACTGAATGCTAACTCCAAAATCATACATCCCTACATGACCCATATGTGTGAAGGGACAAAAAAGTCTAGAAGGAATGGCAGTTGTTTGTCCTAAACCAGACTGAAGTATCACATGTGAAAATGTAATATACCTTCTTCAAGAAAAATTATGAAAGTGAGGAAGTATCATAAAGATCTAAATTAAGAGGTGAAAGAATCCTCCTTACTTAAAACATTTTCTCTTCTGCCAAAAACCTGTTTAATTAGTTTCCTGGAACTTAGCTTGCTTTACATTCAAATACTGCCTTATGTGTGCATTTGATCAGGCAGGCAAGCAGAAGCTGGGAGCTGTTACTGCTGACAGAGGCAGGCTGTATCTCCACACAGCCTCTCAGGAAGGCCTTGCTGGCCTCACTGCTTGTGCAGAGATCAGTCCCTGACTGTGCTGTGCCCACCTGCAGGGGACACAGAAGTAGAGAGGCCAGGAACTGGCAAGGCACCTGGGCAGTAAGAGGACCCACGCAGTAGGCAAGTTGTGCTGGAGTCCTGATTTGAAAAAAAAAAAACAAACAAAAAGGAGCAGGTCAGTGTATGCCTGGGAAAAGAACCCAGAGAAAAATTGTGTTCAAAAATCAAGCTGTTGTTCTGCTTAAAAATCCACAGTGTGAACGTAAAGAGATTAGGAAAAAAAGGTGCAAGAAAGGTAATGGATCTTACAGGCAGCATACACCATCCTTTTTTACCAGCTATTTGCCCAGTCATCCATGACAAAACTTGCATAGATTGAGCTTTAAGTGTTTATGATTTCATTAGATTACAGGCAGACAATATCCAATTCCTGCCTCTTAATACTGTCTAAATATAACTTTAATCCCATTTCAGTTGTGGAGAACTTTTAACTAGCTTACATAAACAAAGTCTGATCTCTACACAATTTCCTGCAAAATGTGAAAAGTGACTGGCTGGGGGAAATAAAAATAAAGCAAAAAAACAAAATGACAGAAAACCCAAAAAAACCCCCACCTATTCTAATAGAAGAAATGGTTAAAACAAGAGTTGTAGTGCCTTATGGTTACTATGAAAGTACCAAACTGTGGGAGTGTGACAGCTGGCACAAGACTTAGTAATTTACAAAATTCTGAAAGTACCCTGTGATGATGATCCTTAACATTACAGTACATAAGCACACAATTACCAAATAAATGAAGGAGGAAGACCTCACTTCAAGCTCTCTAGCATTCAGTGTGCCAAAGTATAAATATAAGCAGATTTTTTAGGTGATCCTCAGAATTTAGTAACATTTAATTTTATGAGTCCTCTTTATTAAAGAAGACTCAGAGCAATACAGACAGTGATGTACAAAAGATAAGCCTAATTTTTTTCAGTGGAAAAAGACATGAGAAATTAACTGTTTATCTCATAGAGATTGCTATAATGGAAGAATTCAGATGCCTTCTGTTCTGCACTCCTTTTCCCAAAGTGTTTTTTGGCACTGTATTGGTAATACTGTCTGTATGAAAACAGAGTTGGAGGAAACACAGAAAAGAAGTGCTCAGAACCTGCTGTATCCTCTGCTATGAAATGCATGTTGGCATTAAGTTTTTTATGACAAGCTTTATATTTCCCAAAGTGCATGGGTAACCGTAACATCTGCATTCCTTGTAAGGAGAAGATGCTTGTACGTGTGCAAGGCAAGGCAAGCTGCCTGAGAAACAAATCCAGTTTCATAAGATTCTTCAACATACTTCAGTTTCCCTGGGCCTTGTCCATATCCTTTAGTCTCCAACTTCCTGTAAAAGTTCCTCAGCTTGGCTTCAAAATCTCTTTTGTAAGGAGCTGGAGCTCGGGCATTGGCACGCTGAGTACCTGCAGGAAGCAATGAGCAAAGAATGAGCTGTACTGACACCAACTGATTAATGTCACATGCTCTACTGAGACTCCTTCATAGCAAAGGCATGGTATATGTTTGGCTTAGTCACCTTCATAAAAAGAGTAAAAGCTGCACATCTTCAAGTCTGCTCTGCATCCAAGACTGGTTGCTCATTCCCAATAGCTTAAGTAAAGTAAGTCTTAAAAGAGCAAATCCAGGTCAGTGCAAAAGATGGATTAAAAAACCAGCATAGTCAAATGGGAACACTTAACTTTTGTTTGTCAAGTATCCTTCACATCTAACCTTTAAAACAGCTCATGCAATACATGTTGTGCTCTGGACCAGTTTTAATATTATCAGGAAAAGCAAGGACTTGGAAAAGAAGCATAAACAGACTGTTCTTTTCTGCACCCTGTTGAATACATCAAGCTGAAGAAGGAAGACTTTTGGAAATGCCCTAGTAGAACTTTCTCCGGGGAAGTACAAGGAAGAAAAATCAGGAAAAATTGAAAGAACACCAAATTTAAGTTTGTGGAGCTTTTCACATGAGACTGCAAGAATATACACAGTGGTTATCTACGTGAATTTATTTTTGAAAAACTGTTTTAGAGGGTCAATTTCTTAAAAGCAGGGAGACACGAGGCCTGCATGTACAAGTCTAGTATAGACAAATTACGTGTTAAGTCTGATCTATTCTAAATATTGCAACCATTAGAACTTTCATTGGGCCCCTGGATAAATTACTTCAATTCATGTGGTTGCAAGACAGTGCACCAAAGAGGCAGTCAAGCCTGGCTCTTCCACATTCACCTTCTCACCACTACTGTTTATAACATTTAATTCCTCCCCTGCATGGCTACGTATACATCCCCTGCATAAAACTCAGAGGACATAAAACATTTCTCATGCTCTACAGTATACCTAAGTTGTTAACTACTTATGTGCAACTGGTGGTCATCTAACAGGCCCATAAACCACGTACATGTGAACTTCTGACTTTTACGAGACAATCAGTTCCTTATGCGAGTTTTCTTTTGGCTCCCTGTATGAAACTAAGCCAATAAAGAAAGATTCGTTGTTTCTATGGGCGAATGCATGAGAATGTAACATTTCCGGTTATAAAAGAGAACGTGTATCTGTTCAGCCTGTGGGCAGAGACCAGGGGAAAAGAGAACAGCTTGCTAAGCCACAAGGCATATGGGTCTGACAGCAAAGGCGACGAGCACATCCTGCGGAAGTGGCTGCTGGAGGAAGCTGCAGGGTTGATCCCTCTGCAGAGATCAGAGAGAGAACAAGCCAGATGAGTATTAACACTGAATGCCATTTACAGGTCTTTAAAAGACCTGTCTGACCAGAAAGATGCTTGCCACTTATTCAAGGCTGAGAATGATGTGTGGGAGGAATAGAAAGTGTCAGGGAATCCTCAGACCTCCCACAGGAACATGTAGGACCCCCTTGGAAAAAACAAATAATGGTCCCTGATTAAGCTACAGTGGTTATCCTCTTTTACTGAGAGCACCAAATCGTTCTGATGGTGCACTGCTGAATTCTCTAGAACACTTACAAAAACTTGAAGCTGTAAGCAGCATTTTAATTATTGGCCTTTTCTCCCCTACGTTGTTTATTTTGCTCTGGGTCAAAATAGGTACAAAAATGTAGTCAGCAAAAAAATGCTACAAAAGCATACTTTAGTCTTAAGCCCTGAAGGAAGTTTTTGCTGAGAGATACCACAGAACATAAAACTGGTAACACATTATTTCATGGTTCAGAAATCAGCAGTATATTATTCTGTCAGCACATGACAAGTCCTCATTGCAAATCAGATGCATATGCCAAGAAATTCCTGGGCAATTATAGTGATTACTTCCGCCTTGGGAACAAAAGATGTTAATGGAAGAGCTAAAAAATGCCAGTGATGTGATAATCACATTTCATTTTCAAAGAGGTTATATTCTAAAGCTGGCATAAAGAGTAGCTTCATGACTATTCATCTTTCCCAAATGAGAAAGTTCAACCGATTGTGACTGATCTGAACAATGGATCCTCAACACTGCACCTCGCTCAGCGCAGCACAGCCCGTTTAGCTGATGAAAAAACACATTGCCTCCTTAGAAAGGATGGACTATTTACAATTTCTCATAAAAATAAATCATTTGTACACCAACACAAACATGTACTCACAGAATGACAGGGAGATTCAATGGCCTCGCTATGGTTTTCTATGCAATACAAGAGAGATTACCATTTTAAGGAGAATGGGACTAAAAACATCATTGCTCATACTTTACTGTGTGCTACTGTTTGAAGGAAGAGATGAAAATATCACATCTTAAAGATTGAATGCATGCTGAAAAATACTTTGTTGAAGTGAAGCCATGCCCGGCATGCTTCACTGCATGCACTAGTAATGAAAAAATTACAACTCTGAAAGCCAAAATTGTTTTTATTCATAGGAGACTGCAGGGTTTGCAATCCAAAATAAGATGCATATATACAGATTTCATTCTTGCTTTCTTTTCAACAAATACTTGTATGTAAATCATATATGTATAAAAAAATACCAAGACATATGAGTATTTTACTTTGCTGCTTTGCTGGATGCTGTAAGATCATAAAGGCCTTTGGACAGTTTCTCTGAATAGGTCCTACAGAGAACCTATGTGCAGCAGCAGGAAAAGTTACCACTCCGGACATATTTACAAATGGTTTTAATCTGGTTTCTTGACAAGACAAAGCTTCTTATGATTGTCAACTCGGAAATGCCCATAAAAATTACAGCATTTTTTTCTAATAAAATTTTATTACTGTCTCCAACTATCTGGAGTTGCCTACAACCCAAACGTTCCCCATTTATCTATACTGTTCTTAAGTTTGTTGAAATCCCCTCGAGCCACTTCCTATTTACTGCACTAGTTTTTTTTTACTCACCTATTATCTTCTTGAGAAAACTAAGAACAGGGACATCTATACGCTTCAAATTGCTGTACTTAGCCTTCAGAGGTCAAATGGAACTTGTCATATTTGAAATAACTTAGTTCTGATCCACAACATAGTTAGTATGTGAAATATGAACTTCATTCCATTCTGACGCCTATTTCCAGACAGCTACAATATGCTATCTTTTGAACTCATGTTAAGGGACAACAATCGGGCTTTACTGATTGCTCCACAGCATCAAGATCCTGGCATGAGCAGTCACTTAGTTGTTTCACATCAGTGAAAAACAAGTTTGCATGTTTTACAAGTCAGAACAAAATCACAATCTCTTTTCTACCAGCAAAACATCTTGTGAGCCCAAGGCAAAGGTTCAAGTTTGACAGTCAAATGCAATCTCATTGGCTGACTTTGCTCTAAAATAGGACTAACTCTGTTATTCCTGGAGCAACAGAATTTGCATCTGTAGAAAGGTGGAAAGTCATTATATGCAGCATAATGTAAACTAAACTTGCTTTACCACAGTATCTTACAGATACCATCATAATGCAAGTCTCACAGTGACAAGGTCACTGACCACTCTGAAGGTGCTTCAGCTCATGTAACTTTACCAATCCAAAAGTTGGGAACTGCAAAGGGGAATAAGTTATTGTTTCTGAAGAGTAAGTTCTTGACTTTAGTCTGCTGTGAATTTCAATTTCTAAAGGAAACAAAAAACTTACTTTTCTATTGGTTTTGTTCTGTGACTTCTGGGAAGGCAGCAGGAGTGCAACAGGGACTTTACTGATCTGGAACTGGTCCTTACCAAGTAAGAGAAATGGTTTTTATGGCCCCTGCAGAAGCTGTGCCCGAGCACCTTACCTGGAGAGTTCTGAGGTGAAGACACTGGTGAGCCTCTTGGGGACTGGCAATAACTAGGATGAAGTAAGGCATGTGGTGGCACGTATGACATTATCTCCTCCTCAAACAAGCTGGTAAAAAAGAGAAAATAACACCTTTATTTGGATGAAAGGCATTTTTCTCTTTATAGGAATAAATCTCTAGACTGTTTTCTTTCTACTATGGACTCTGAACAGTGCTACAAAATATTTTGCCATTCCCTCCATCAGACCTTGAAAGCTACTAGACAACAGTAATTACTGTTCTTGTGGGATAACACTATAGATTTTGCCCTTTTTTTTTTTTTTTTAACATGTGTTCTCACTACACAGGGGTCAATAACCTTAGTTATACTTTCCTGGAAAAAGATCTGCAATACTGCATTAGCAACAGAGACAAACCGGATTAAGAATCACATCTGAACTTGTTGAATGTGACCTTGTTGGCATAACAAGTTATTTCCTTATTTTATCCCTAATACTAACAATGTTGCTGAAATGGGTATCACATCTAGTCTGCTCAGGTCAAGTTATTTCATGCCTCATCTATTATTGCTACACAAGACAAAAGTAATAAACACTACACAGCCTGATCAATGCATCTGTGTACACAGAATCTGTATAGACATTAAAATTTGAGTTACCAAAATTGACACAAGCATATCCTAAAAGACAGAGTATCTACTATCCCAATAGGTCCGATACCAAAGCCTGTGTTCAATGTTAAACACAACACAGATAATAGACTGTTCAGATAATATGTAGAATTTATTTTCAAAATTTGAGCTACAGAAAGATTCATAAGCCAATCTTTTGCTGTAGACCTCTACCAATGAAAGCCATGTTCCTATAGAAGATGTTTCTTACTAAGCTTTTTCACTGAAGAAATACATAGAATTTCCTGCATGAAGGGTTGGGCTTTTTTGGAAGTGGAATTTTCTTACAGGTCTTTTTACAATCATGACCGTGTCTTGTAACATTTTGTTAAAGTAACATTTTGAGGCTGAAAATGTGATAAAACATAAATCACTCTTGGATTAAATTAAGAGTTGAGATAATAATTTGTGTTGTATACCAAAAAACATATTTGGAAAGAGAAACGGAAAAATATTTTCTTCTTAAAACCTGAAGCATAATATAATGCCATTCTTAAAGTATTTTTAAAAATGTGATGCACTGTACCTCCTTCAGGTCCAAATCACGTAGGGATTTGTTTGTTTGGTTTTAGTTACCTGCAACTTTAGATTTACTGAAGCATGTGAAAAAGTCTACTATGCGCCCAAGCCATAAAAATATCAGACTAGGGATTTCACCCAGTTATTACTAGATCTCAAGAATACTTCACAGGACAATTACATCATTCACCCCCAAATGAAGAAACAGAAGCATGGAAATGGGTACAATCTTCCCAAGGTCATCCAACCAGACAAGCTAAACAAAAACCCCAGGTGTCCTGAGCCCCAGGAAGATTGTGGTTAAAGTGCAGATCACGTTCAGAGTGCCATTTTTTCAGGGTTTCATCGAGACAGGTCATGATGACACCCTCCTAGAAGATTCTGTTAACAGTAAAAATCCACAAAGACTAACAACAGAAAAGAGAAATTTCATCATCTCAGCACACCTCTATTTTAACTTAACTCAGCTTTGATTTTACACTAGTATTTACTCACAATAAGGTCACAATAACTTGGTCCAATCTTTAAGTAAAACAATCAAAATTTTAAGAAACTAATGGATGTGTAGATAACTTTTTAACAATATTATTTCATCAGTGCAATGGTACTATTAGATAATTAATAAAATGGAAAGAAAATCCTCAAGCAATGCTTTTCAGGTAAATATTTTTTTGGGGAAAAAGTAGATTAAGAGAAATAAAATCTGAAAAATATTATAAAGTTATTCTAGGGAGGCACTGACTACTTATTAAAAATTAGTATTACTGATGATCTCTTTTCTACCAAAAAAAAAAAGATTGGCAACAACAATTTTTATTTGCTTTATTTCCACACTAAGAATTATTTGCAATCTTTGCTATTAACAGAACACTGGGGGGGAACAAAATCCAGTCAAAGAGCCAAGATAAAATCATTACTGCAATCTTTACTTAAAAACAAATGGCTGAAGCTTGATTTCTCTGTATAAAACCTGTGTCATCTCCATATGTTATATATCAAAACAAAAATCTTCAAAGTTTTTTTAAGAAACAATATTCTTATTTTTAAAAAGCTTCAGCATGACTTTAAAATGAGATTTTCTTAATAGCTGTAATTAATTCAGAGATTTAGCAACCAGAAAGGATTATCATTATGCAACCTGACCTCAAAGTAATGCCAATCCTATTTTGCTGGATTCCATTTTAAATGTACTCATTAATTTCTTGATGCTCTTTTGCAATGCACAGGAATACAACATGAAAACAACAAGAGTTTAATTCTAGAAAAAAATCTGCCTGATTTTTTGAGTTAGTTGCTTAAATGAAAAATACTGAAGAAGCAGCTTGTCATTTCTTGAATTCTGTATTTCCTTTAATGAAGGGGACAATGCTTGACAGCATAGTGAAGAGGCAGCGAGACATTAAGTAATAATCTCAAGTATGAACATTCACAAATACAGATGTCCCAAGCGCCAGAACTAAACAGAGGCACTCTTGATCCAGAAGACAGCACATTCCTGTAAAGAGGTCTAGACTGTACCACCTATCTGTGTCAGAGCTGAAAGCAACAGGACAAAAAAAAGGTGGTATGGGCAAATCCATATAAATCACAAGCACAGAACTCTTGGCATTCACCTTTCATCAGACAGAATAACACATTCCATCACTCCTATGAAAAAATGTGACCTCCAACTCCCATCTAGAAATTGAACATGATAAAAATAAAAAAATGTGATCCATGCATCAAAAGCAGCTGTGCCTACCTGAGTAACATAACAAGGTCTGCATCACTGGATAAACGCACCAACCCAGGAGTTCCCTCTGTCCGGATGAACTGGATCTTCTCCCTGTATAAGCAAAAAAAAAAAAAAAGACTTTGGAAATATCTTTTGCAAATAAGGTACCAATGTACACCTCAGCAACCAGAAAAGTACAAGATATATCCTAAAACCTCTGCCTTATCCTTCTCTATTTCAGAAACCATTTTCTTTCCTGCCACACCATGTGCGTATCAGCAGCAAAATATTACAACCAAAAAGCTAGTATGTTCTGAGGAATCTGTTGCCCTCCTCTCTTCAATGCGCAGGCTGCTACAGGTAATACAGCCATCCAACCAGAAGAAATAAATAAATCAATGATTCAAATTCACACTAACTGTGGCCCTGAATTAGAAGGCCGAGTCATGTGGGAGGACATCATTATTCTAAAAGTGAACTGTTTAAAGAAGTACTTTTTTGAACCTCTGTACAAATAAAAGGCACACATTACAATGCACACTTGTGATTTTAAAAGAGGGGCTTTTGTAACCCACTGCTATATTTTAATAGATCCTCAACTCCTTATCACAACTCTTTATTCTTTTTAGGAATGAAAAATTATTTTAGAAAGAAAATGAGATGTTTTCAAGTTACCTCTGTCCTCTTCTACTGGCCAAGTACTGATTTTCCTCCTCACCTATGTAATAACTGTAATAATCACAGTCATAATATTTAATAATAATTCTACTTCAATTGCACTGAAATAAATAAATTGCAGAAAGTTGTATTAATCACTACATTAAAAAAGAAAAAGACATGAAGAATTCATAGTGTGGGATTTCACTGAGGTCTTAATTGATCAAGTGTTACATAAATGTCATTGCAATTGCTTAGTCTCCCAATGTGTCACATAGACATGGATTCCAGTAACTTGCTAAATCAGGGCCATAAAGGACTAATCGCAGGAAGGAAGGAAAAATGCAAGTAGGATCCTTATAAAAACATAAAAAATGTTACTGAAGCATCAGTCCTAGAAGAATACAGGAGAGGTATAATGACAGAGACTTTACCTTAATCAAGGTAACTTCAAAGACTAAGACTAGAATAGAATAATTTGGCTTTAACAGAATGGCTTTTCTGACCAATCTTGTTTAATGTAAAATAAAACCATGTTCATTAAAACCCTCAATCATTCTGCTAAAGCAAGTAAGCACTGAAAAGGATATATATAGTCAACTAAAAGAGGGATTACAAAAAACACTATTTTATCCTTTGATATTCACTTTTCATCTGAAAATCATCTTTCCTTGAGAAGGCCTCAAGGAAGGCCTTGTGCCAAATTAGAATTCTGTAATCAGGAAACCAGGTTCTACAAGAAGCAGAATCTGACAATACCTCTAAGTCTTTTGAACAGTCTGAACTCTAAATTACCAAAAAACCCATAAAACACACAAAGTAAATTACACTCTGATTGCTATCAGAGTTAAGGAAGCCAAGCACCCTGGGGAAAGGAAAACTACTACAGAAATTGTTTGTATGCTATTTTCCAACAGATTTGTTTGCTCACATTTCAAACCAAACCTGGTGGTACAAACTTGCCTTTAATGATATGGCTGCAACTTAGGAACTGTTTTGACAGGCTGGGAACTGTAGATTTTTATTTTCCTCCTTTTCTGTGTATTTTCTAGAGAATGTGTATTCTGCTAGAACGTCATTTCAGGTTTGTCAGACAGGATTTATTTAAAGAATAAAACAAATCTTGTTAGAACATGAGACTTTGGGAAACTGCAAAACAGGGCAGCTTGTTGAATTCTGGGAACTTGCAGGACATGTAAGAAAAGGGATCAATAAGTAACCCTATGAGAACAGAAGAAAAAAAAGGAAATCAGTTCTGGCTGTTATGCCAGCCAGTGTGGGTAGGCACTGGCAGCTTTGCACAGGACAGACCGCAACCCTCAAACCAGCTTTTTTTAAATTTACTGCCCAAGGAAGAACAGATAACAGACATTTAAGTCGTAGTCACCAATATCTAAGTTGTTATTTTACCTTTTACACCCAACTACATAAACCAAAGTGACTTTGTGCAGGATACACTTTAAGAGGGATCTTTTTGCTTTCTGAATTTCACATTTTATCATTCCTAGCCTAAGCATACAAGTGACTTTTAACTATATAAAAATCAAAGATCATTCTTCATCAGAACTTGCTGAACTACACAAAAACCTGCATATACCCATTTTTAAAATTTTGGTGAAATACTAAAAATTGTGATTCCTTTAAGATTACATCCAAGGTCTTTAGCTCAGAACAGTCTTTCTGTAAACAGGCACTGAGAATATAAAGACAAAACCAAATGCCTTTCTGCCTCATGCTCCCAGCTGTACACATACTCAGATTAATGGACACATTTGCTGTGCCATCCAGCTGTCTTGGCACATTTTGAAGACATTAGCAAAACTCTTATGCCAATTGTTCCAAACATTTTACTTTAGGTACCTTTATTTGGTAATAAGACATGACCCCTGTTCTCCTAAACCTTAATTTCAGGGAGTTACAGAGACATACAATAAAGAATGAATATATTTTAATAGGCCAAAAGTCTACCATCTGTTATGTTCTGCTGCTAATTTTAATGAAAGAAAGTAATTCGAGTTAGCAATTTGTATTGAAATAAGAACAGCAGTATTAAATAGTTTTATTACCTGAGTGAATGATTCCTGGTAAGATCTGGTTGACGCTCTTGTAGAATTTCAAATATATTGGGCTGCCGCAAAAATGCAACAATCTTGTCATTGTAAGCTGAAAAGATCAACAGAGATATGCTGAAACTAGGAGATACTAAAAGACAGGATTGCATTCCTTCTGAGTTTGGAACAATAATAACAGCAGACTTTACTTCTCAGTTTTGAGTTTAGCAATATTGTGCTAATGTTTTTTCAACGTCAAGCTACCAATTCTACTGTCATTTAGGGGACATGCTTCTCGATCATGAACCAAATCTGACTGTGACACGACCTTCCCACTGTTAACAGTTTTAATTTTGTTAGCAATTTCTACTACATTTTATAACTCACGCTCTTGGCTAATGATTATCTAGAATATTCATTGCTAGAATAAAATTGCATGGATCTTGGTTTTCACAGCAGTGAAATATATTCTCAAATATTAGTCATTGGAAACACCCATATCAAAGCCTCACTAATTGCTGAGCCTGCAGTGTGTACACACCATGTCCATGGCAAGGGGAAGGATTTAAATTAGTGGAGATTTTCAAGTAAACATGTCACAGTACAAAGAGCCAGTTATAGTCAATCGGATTTATTTAGCACAATGTGACAGCTGTTAGACTGAATAAGCTAAATTCTGTTCTTGGTGGCACAGAAGTCAGTAACTTTGTGTGCATGTAACTGAGAAGTTAAGCTAATGACTAATTCCAAGCTGATTAACACTTCCTGGAATCGTGCCAAAAGAGATGCCCAGAAGTTGGACAAAAATCACTGGGAATACATGAAATCCAATTAGGGCACAACTTGTCTCACTGGTTTCAACTCTTTCTGTCACCACTTAGAGAAAGTGAGCTAGGAAGGCAGAAGTTTTACACTGAATGTTTGGTTTACACAGACACTTCACAGTATTATTCCTGCAGGTTGCAACTGATTAACTGGGAAATGCTGATGGATAGAACTGCTACCCACCCCAGCCTCATGGAAAACTCAGCAGTGCACCCTGTCATGAAGAACTTCTCTGGAAAGAAATGCTGACATACCCACTGGAACCATGTCCTGGTATTGAGCTCTGCTGACTGTATTGAAGGTGCTGGATGGCCTTGGCAAAACTGGGGGTCCTGAGTGACGTGAGTCTTCTCCGACCTGAAAATGTGCAAGTAACTACAATGTGTCTCTATGCCAGCCTATCAACTCAGGTACATAAAAGTGACAACTTACATGGCTTAAAAGTAAGCATGTGCATAAATGCTTTGCTTGCTCACTACCCCAGTAACCACTGCAGCAGGAATCAGCTGTGTTGTACGACAGTTAAAACATTTTTTAGTATACTGTGCCTATTAATATGATGAATCAAAACTGATTCAAAGTTTATGGTATTTTTAAGTAATAGTGTCATTCTGAAAGGGACTACAAAAATTCAAAGTGTGATTTCTTCAGAGGGTCTTTAGTACTTCATGGACATCATCCATATCAAAGGTTCTCAAAGTCAAATTCTGTTTCTTCATTAGCATCTCTGTTACCTCTATGCATGAATAGAGTTTATCTAAATTTGAACTTGAAACAGGTTTGTGGCTGAAGCAGGAGGATAGAGAAACAAGTTCACATTCAGGCAAGGCAAATTAGTTCAAAACTGCTTCCTACAACCATTCAGTAAAACTGATCTTATCTTTTTATTTACCTTCTTGGATTAAAAAATGTTGTATATCAACATTTAGGCTAGAATCACAATGTACAGTTTTTCCTGGCAGTATCTGTGATGTCAGGGCAACTTCTGCAGTTTTCTGTGTACTGAGGATTCAGTCATTCTACAGTGCCAGTATTTTGTATTTTATTATATAAAACATTTTGTTCCACCTCTTTTTAATCCTCCTGGACCTTGACATTTACTTCTCAGTTCCTCTGCCTACACATAACGGTTATCAAGCTTCAAAGATCCCTAAAACATTTATCTGCAAAAAGTCAAATAATTATAAAAATTGTTTTTAAATCCAGTCTCTGAAAATATGAAGATGCAGAAGTCCTGAGACATCTCCTGAGATCTCTGTGCTCTCTGAGAATATTCTCTCGGATAAATGAAGAATTATTTCCTGTAGGCACTGTGCTGGAAAAGGAATGCCATTATTATTAACTCCAGCTTCATGCTGCAGTTCAGCACCAGCTAAGAAGGCATTCCTTACACTGGTTAATGTTTGTTTTAGAACATTTCCCTGTAAAAACTGGGTCAGTGCCTTCAAAACATCAAAGTTCGTGGTAAGGCAAATCCAAATAAAGTATTTAAAGCATTTTTTTCATTAAGTATTCATCTTTTGCAGTAAGGTACAGTTGCTTGATCATTTTAAAACAGCACAAAGAGCTGCAGATATGCAATACTTCAGTCATAAGCAGAGAAGGAAAAGTGTTGTTCAGATTCCTACATATGCATATAAATTAACATCATTATAGCATCAATCCCAGAATGAGAATACTGTATTCCTGCCTGGAATTATACTTCTTCTCAATGAAAGTTACAATTGTAACAATATTAAGGAAGTACTTCTAAAATTATATGTAGAAATATGGCTTAAGGAATTTGATTATCTAGATGGAGTGGGAAATTTTGGCAGGTAATGAGCACAGTGTATATGCAATATATATGACAAGTTCCTGTAGGATAAACTACACACTTTTTTCTGTATTGACAACTTCAGCAGTGTTGTCCTGAAAGCAGGACCCGTTACCTGGTGTGCAAAGAGCCAATCCACACACAGAGTCCAGACACTTGCTTTAATATCCAGGTCTGCACAGAAAAGGGAGCAGGATGGTGCTCCACAAAGCAAGCTTGGTTTCCCAAAATGTAAGTGCTACTTTTATAGCCAGAAAGGTGAGAAATAACTTTATCTCTAACATTATTCTATCACTGGCACTCACAATTGGTCACCATTCCCTCACTTCCATTTAAAGGGGCAATGTTCAAAAATGTCTCTATGCCTGCTCAAAGAGTAAGGGGTTTGTTGTTAGCAGGGTTCCCTCTAGCTTGTGAATATGAATTTTAGTATGCTAATGGATCATTAATGTATTAATACAGTGATTTCAATTACTCAGTATTCTTTTTCCCCAGTGCTTAAGGCTGTAACCAAGGTAAGTTTTGGGGAGTACTGCTTTCCATCCCTTTCACCTGTCTAGCAGGTGTCTTGAAA
This sequence comes from Apus apus, assembly GCF_020740795.1. Classification (NCBI taxonomy): domain Eukaryota; kingdom Metazoa; phylum Chordata; class Aves; order Apodiformes; family Apodidae; genus Apus; species Apus apus. The sequence goes on along the minus strand of NC_067287.1, from coordinate 29,976,443 downwards.
GCCTGTCTCAAGGCCAGGCTGTTGACTACCTGGGGCATGTTTTTCTCTAATTGGAATCTGGATTTATCTAATTCTTACTGTTTCACTGTTTTTATTCTGCATGTCCCTTATGTTCTCTTTAAGTGATTCTTTTCCCAAATGTGATTTTCCCCCCAAAATTTTGCTTATTTCAATTAATAAGTTAACATCAGCAGTACAGTTGACCTGAATCTCTCTGCAGAGCTTCTGCACACTGTTTCAAGAAAGATAAGTGCATTTGTGGTAAAGTTGAGAAAAAATATTTCTGCTCTGTTCTAAATCAGTCATAACATAACATAACCTGCTTTACCCTATCAAAGATCTAAACAGCTATAAAAAGACACTTCTATCTTCCCTGCTTGCTGTAAGACATCACTGCCTACATCACGACAGAAAATGCTATTTTAAACCATTTGTAAAGTATGGCTTGCACTGGGGGTGGGGAGTGGAAAGTATTGTGGGTGACTGCTCACACAGGATATGACCAGATGCAGAGCCAGTGTAGAGCTCTCACTTGCTGCAGCTCAGCAGAAGCCCTGTTTATAGAAGTGGCAGAGAAGATTCATGCCTGCTCTGAAACAGCCCTCTGGCAGCACTTCATCAGACACAAGACTGAGCTATAAAAAGGGTAAATCAGTGCATTTCTCTTGACATTCTAAATTGTAGTATCTTTAATTCCTGGCATGGAATACTCCTTCTCCGAAAGGACAGCACACAGCCAACAGTATGGAAATTAAATGAAGTCTAAGTCATTGTACATACACTTGTTCACAAGTAAAAAGAAATTACAACAACATGGAGGCTGTTGGTGAAAATGGTCCACAGTGAGGTACCAACAAAACAGTGTTTTCCATGTATTTCTGTTTAGAAAGCAGAGATGCAAGCAACAGTCTGACAAGCCTCTAAGATTTTCTTTATACTCATTTGGGAAAGTTGCACATCTAGAGATGCACTTCCCCCCCAGCCTTCTTATTTTCAGAGTTCCATCAACATATTTGGCTGATACCATGCTTGACAATAATAAATACTGTGACAGTGAAAGACAGAATACAGATACTGGTAATCTGTAATCAGGTGCTCCCCTGTGGTTAAAAGGGGTTACTGCAAATTAAGAGAAGCTCAAGTCTGCTGTTTTTCCTCTGAAATCACACTTTTCAAAAGCAACAGAGGCTAGCAAACAATAAATATTCATGGATGAGTACTGTATGGTTACTGAGGAATCATGCTCCTCATAACACAAAGCTGTGAACAGAATGATACAAAGGGGATGATCCTAACAACCTGCTGATTCCCAAAGAGAAGGGGCAGATCCAACGTACCTCTCCAGCGCTGTGGCTGCGCTGCCTCGTCAGGTGCTGCCGATGGACTAGAGCACTGGTGGGTCTGCTGCTCTGCAGGGGGAGCCGGGGGTCAATGAACGTGGTCGTGCGGGAGTTGTGGTCAACAAAGAAAGCCTAGAGGAGGAGCAAGACAGAAGATTTTTTTAAGCCAGTACTTTTCTTCTAATATGTCCAAGGTGAAGGCCTGTTCAGGATCTAGGTTTCATTCACTGATGCGATGCTTTGGAAAACTTTCCTCACATTACCGGAGCTCGCATTTCCCTTTGGCAGAAGAGGGATAACAGTTTTCCATCTCACTGGAGAGATGAATTCTTTAATGCCTCACTTCATGTCTATAAAGCCCTTTGAAATTCCCATCTGACAAGCATCAGAAGTAGAAAGCTTTATCATGATATTTGAGAAGACCTAAATGTTTTTATAAAGTAATCTTGGTGTATTCTCCCTTTCATTTCCTTATAAGCATCTAAAAAGATGCCATTAAGTGGCAAAACCATTCCCTTTTCTGAACTAATTACCAAGTAATTATGGACACAATTGGGTGTGTATTTATGTAAAGTGTAAGACTGCATCCTGTGATGACCTATGATTACAGGCCAACAGGCATTTTTGCCACTGTCCTGATACAACTATTCTAAGTTTGCTAACCTTTTAAAATTAAACAATAAACCAAAACAACAACAAAAAAACAAACAAAAGGAAAGATCTGTCAGAGAGACAGAGATGATAGTAACAAAAACATTTCAACCAGGCAACGGGTGACAGCTCACACGAAGTGGTGGGTCAGCCATTTGCTAAAAAAAAAGGTCACAGGAGCACATATCCTGGAGAACTAAAACCTTCTACAATTCTGTCTAATTTGAACAAAAAAGATTTCTAAGCCCTGAAATTTAAACTTTTTCCAAGGCCAGAAATTTAAACCTTTCCCTGTGTCAGCATTGCACTTGGAAACCAGCACAGTTCTATTTCAAGACACTTGTTTTTTTTCAGTTGCAATGCTGGAAACATGTGGAAGTGACAAAAAAAGATCCTGTTTTTGAGCAGGAGAGTTACAGGAAAGTGACATCTGGTTTGAGAAATCAAGGAATCTGGAGCAGCAGAGAGATGGTTGGGGACTGCGGGAGCCATTTCTGTGTTTTGATACCAGTGAGGTACTTTGACCCAAGTTTCATAAACAATTCAGTCCTGCAGTGTCAGCAAAAGAAACATTCTCATCTTCCCCCATCCTGACCACTGGTTGCACCCCTCACATGCCCCTCCTGCCTTGTGCTGGCACAAGTGTTTGTGTAGCCACACAGTGAAACCAGTTAGGGAGCTGGTCCAGGCTAAAATTATTTTTTGTCCCTTTCCCTGATGGCTCCTCTAACCTCAGTCAGCCCACCAGGGATGAGAGGAGAGCAGAACTGGCTCTGGGCAGCAATGCCAGCTGATAGTATTCATTAAATCATTGTTCCAAACTGCTTGGTATAGCCAGACCCAAGAAAATGCAATTCTTCTGACTGCTGTGAAGGCAGGTAGACAAACCAGTGTGTCATACTATACAGTAACTAAATACCATTGTGGATTTTGGTGGGAAAAAATGTTCAAACTTCCATTTCCCAAGGCAGAAGTGTAAGGAGGGACACCAAAGTTACAAAATCTTACAAATACTCCAGAAGAGGGAGCAAGCCTCCTACAGCCGTAAGAGCAATCACCTGTACCTGTAACCTGTGCTACCAGCAAGGAATCGCAGTACCTGAACAGTAAGGAAGAACTCTGGTTTGATCATCTGATATAGTTACAGATAAACAAGTGAAACTGACTGATCCTAAGTTCAAAAATTATACTGTGTACTCAACCAATGCAATTTTAATTGCAATGTTTGAGCCTAATGCAGGACTTATTCACCTTGACAAATGATGTCACCTGCAGCACAAACATTCAGATTAGAGAACATGAAACCAGTGGGAAAGCAGAATGAAAGGCATTCTGAGATTTCAGTTTGGGGCCTGGAAAATGACTGGAAGAGGCTGCTGAACATATCCACGCTTCCTGAAAATCTTGCTCCTAATGGCTTAGTTTATTTCATTTATTAGCCAGTGGTTGCTACAGAATTCTTTTTAATGTTTCTGCAGCTACTACTTTATCTAGGCTGGTCTGTGTGTATTTATAAGATGAGAACCACTTTCATGAAAGCAAAGGCTGACTTAAGCCAACACTATGCTGTAAAATCACTTAGATAAAAAGGTATGATTCAATACAGGAGAAAGTACTAGCTAGGGTTGTGCTACACAGCTCTTTTGCGTTAATGCAGCAGCCTAATAGTGCATGTAATGCTCTTTAGCAATACATTTAAATAAACTCAGTTTGAACGTTAAGTTGAAGACAATATCGTCTTATTAAATATGAATGCTTGTAGGCCAGCTAGCAGCAGCCTACTTCAAAATAAAGGATAAATTACTACTTTGAAGCTTTGGTGAAGAAAATAATTGGAATTTCAATGCTTTGGGCTAATCTGGACATTGGCACACAGCTCAAAATACAGTGTAGCTCAGAGTCTCCTTTCAAGAAAGTCCCTCTCATAACTCCTGTCTAGCTATAATCCATAAACCTATGATGCTTGAAGAGACTTACATAAGATGGGTAGTGCCAAAACTACATTTAGCTCAAACACAGATAGCTGCCCCAGTTGTCTTTCTAATTAAAGGCTATGAAGCTTGCTAAAATGCCTTTTCCTCCTACTGAAGACCTCAGTAATCAATTACAATGGATTCTTTCATTGTAGAAGGAAAAAACAAAAAATTAATGTCCTACAATAACTTGCTACATATCTGCACAACTTGTAGAGGTCTAATTTAAAAGTAGATACATTTGCATCTGGCTTTAAAATATGAACACATGCTTACAAATATTTAATAAATGCACATAGGTGCTTATCTGTTTATACATGTGTGTGGGCACATGTTGCAGCAATGCAGAATTTCACAGTTATTAGACTGAGTTCAGCTCAGGGATATATCTAGTCTATATGATGCTTCCTGTTTCCACCTTTTTCAGTGGTCTTCTGCCTCCCTGTGGTCTGATGAAGGTTCACCTGTAATGCCAACCAGAAACAACATCCTAGTTATGCTAGACCTTTTAGGGACAACTGCATGCCAGATGGATTTTATCTTCTGCAGGGGATACATAGAGGAGTCAAAGAGGACTGGGCAACTGGGCTTTGTGGTGCAGCTTTGAAGGGAGTTCAGAGGTAGGCAGTCCCCAGCTGACCTTGGAAGAGAGCCTGCAAAGAGGACAAGCAACTAAGACTGCACTGACCTTGGGGAGTAAAAACTCTACTACTCAGCACTGTATAAGGGTCAAAACGATCACTGTGCCTTGTGAGCAAGGGCATGGAGTCTCTTACTATATGTACTTGGAAAAATAAAGGAAAATCTTCTCAGCAGCAAAGAGTAGGCAAGAAAAGGAAATATAACTATATATTGTGGTATGGGTAATTTCTACTTGCTTCTCTTAAGCTTTAAGCTTTAATAAAGGCAGGCCCAGTTTCACTTTGGTCTCATCTAGCACTGTGTGCTGGCCATCACCTCTCTCAAGAGCTTAGCAGGATTTTCTACGGGCCACAAGTGCTGCTTGTGAGAGAGGCAATCCACCATAACAAAAATGAACAATGATGAGCCTAATTCAAAGTGAAGAAATCCCATTGGGGATTTATTCAGCGCTTCCTCTTGTTGATTAATGTTGCGGTAGCATCACTGTTACCAAATGCCTCACCAGAAATCCAAAGGCCTGATTCTCTCCCTGGAGTGCCTATTAAGTCATTTGAAAATTGCTGTATTTGTCAGCAGAAGGCTGCCCTCTGAAGAACAGAAAAAGAATTACTTAAAATTGAAGAGTAAGGGAGGAAAAGGTTCGTATAATTGCACATTTGTAATTAGGCTTCCAATGAAAAAACACACTGCTTTCCAGAGTTAATAAATCCAACAAGAAAACAACCCTTAAGCACTTTTTCTATCCTTCAGGTTTAGAATCTGCCTGTAATTTTTTCAAGCATCAACATCATTAATTATATGGACACTCACAATTCACTGCACCAAGACTGAGAAGCTTAATATGCTTGTAGTCCTAATTAGGACTTCTCACATGAACTGACAGCCTTATCGCTTCCTCACATGCTAATTACAGTCTATTTTTAACTTTCCTATCTTCTGCAAAAAAAATTATACTAAAGACAGTGAGGATACACTAGTTTAAAGTTACATTAAAATTACATTACTACTATAAAAATGTCTGTTCTTTGATTTTAAAATATTCTCTTAGAACTTGAAAAGTGATAAGTTTTAAGAGGCAGGAAGACTTGCAATTACTCAAGATTCCTATAAATGAAACTTGTTGCACACCATTTCTTTCCTGTTAACCAATACATAACCAATAGAGTGATCATCCCCAGAGCTACCCCAGTGTTAAGTGAATCCATTTTACCTCAGAAATTGATGAACACTGGACCTACTTAGCATTTGGGTAGAGGACTAACCTAGGAAAATGGTTAGCTACTTAATAAGAAAAGTGCAAACAACGCACACTAAAGAATTCCACTCAGCTGAGGTTGAAGGACAAAAAAAAAAAAAAGCCCTAAGGAAAAGCCAGACAGTTAAACAAAAGCTAATAAATCATTCAACAATAACTAAATACAATTCAGTAGATAATAATAATAAAGCAAGTTTATATCTAAATTAGCAGGATAGAAAGGATGTGCACCTTTTACATCTGGAGAACTATGTGCACTTCAGCTCTCGTTTAGAGAAACAGACACCACAATATCCAAGATGAAGCACTCAGAAGATGCACATGCATGGCAGTTACCTTGCCCTGATGGTCATGTTTCATCTCCCAGCCTCTTGGCAGCTCCAGCTGTTTGTTAGCAAACATGTTGAGGAAGCCCACCAGATCCCGGTTGTGCTGGTAGCGCTCAAAATGGTGGGTGTCCCGTCGGACTTTGGTGATCATGTGCTTCAAACACGTGTTATTTGTAAACATGCGGTAGGCACTCTGAAAAATAAACAACAAACACTTGAAAAAGGTAAAATGTCTTCCTACTACAAGAGACAACATTTCCACTGTAAATAAATAATCTAATAATCTATTAAGCCTTAACAATTATGTCCAACTAAATCACAACAGTATGAAAAAAATGGTCCTCTTTCTGAAGTTTGGGGTTAAGTGTTTGATGTTTCTTATTTTGCTTGAGATCGAGATAATTTCCTAATTGACTCACCTCAGCAAAGTGTGAAATATATTACAGGTTTTTTACCACGCTTGTCCCCAAAACTGTGATGAATCCTATAACATTAAAGTTGCTTTAAAACTAGAGAGTTCATAGATATTCTCAAATTTTTGTAATAATGAGTTAAATTCATCTGTAGAATACAGCAATAAGGTTTGTAAGGTTTCCTGCAGGACAGAGATACTTAAACTTGTAGAACCTACCACAAATTGACATGAACATTGTTTCCATCTATTCAGTTTTCCAAAATATCCTATCATTGCATGTCCATATGTAACTTATGTAATAAAATTAAATATAAGAGAGTAAAATGAGAACACTGAAGAACAGTGAAAACTTTAAACAGAAGGTGAGAATAAACAGTTAAAGTCCTTCCCTCCACAAAACCCCAGCCAACCAGACCCAGGTCTTTCTCTTGCCATGAGCAATAGACAGAGGCCAAGACATACACCCTCCCCTTTCATCATGCTGCTGTCTAAATCACTCTGTGCCCCTCAACCTCTACTACCTGGCCAGAGGTCTTCTCTCTGTCCTATTTCATATACTCAAGATAAAGCTAAGCAAGCTAAGCAGAATTATTCAGATACAGACATGTATACAATATATATGAAAAACAAACTAACACTGACCAGGAATTTAAAAACACTGAATTATTAACAAGTGTGCTTGCAGATAACAAATTATTCATTCCACTGCCTCATTTTACATGATACATCCCCTTACATAAAGGAAAAGAAACACTGAAAAAAACCTATATGAGAAGCACTGAAGAACAGGCAAAACAGGAAAGGAAAAACATATATTAAGATTCTTTTTTGTTCAGTGTGACCTGTAATATATTTTGATACAAACCAGACAATCTGGGGGAAACAAATCATCCCATAAGCAGCATAGGGATATTAAAAATAAGCATGATTTTAGTTTTCAGAATTGTCTCTCACCTGCTGCAAAGCACAGTAAGAAAGCTATTACTTCGATAAACAAATAAGTTTTGTATCATAAGAAAGATGAAGAATTGAATGAAAAATAAAAACTAGGAGCTATAATGCCAAATAGGACAAATCCAACAGCCTGCCAATTTCATGGAAGGATGATGAGTGTTTGAATCCACCCAACCTCCCTATGTACTATCAAAATCTTAGCATTAAACATTGAGCAATACCTTTGTACACAAGAGAACTGTATATATATAAGCACATATTTATAAAAGTCTTTCAGATGTAGACACTATACTCACAGGGTTAGAATGCAGCACTGTAAAGAACTCTGGGCTGATAAGGAATTTCACAGGGGGAGACTGGAGCAATAAAGTAAGTCTGGATCTGGAGGTAGAGTGAGGCAGCACATTCTCTCTTCGAAAATCTAAGAGCAAAGTGAATGACAAAGACTTCCAGTAACAATTGTTATCAAATATCACTGGAAACCACTGTACCAACCTGAACCATGCAAGCAAGACAAGCACCAGGTATGCAATTCTTTCTGATTTATTAAGTATTCTTCTCACAAGTGTACCTGAACTGCTTGTAACAACACTAAAATTCCTGAAAATATCAGTTTTAGTTTAACTTTTACTTACTGCTTTTGATGAAAAATAGTTTTTTTAACTCACATCCAATGATTTGTGTTAGCAAACATGTGCCTGTGCATAAGATGCAGGAAGGTCCCTGTGGCACATCTACATTGCTATACTATAGCTGTATGCAGACAAGTTATTTTTTACATGCTAACTAATGAACATTAACGTCATTATACACTTTTAAATGTTTCATTCCTCCTTTAAAAAAAAACAACAACAATACAACAATAAATCACTGCCATTAACACAGCCCTGATCCAGATACAGCATTTAAGCAGCTTAGGTAGCCAACAAACAGGTTGCCAAGGAAGTACCTACGAAATTTCAACTTTCTGTAAACATTTGGGTCTTCTCCTAGCAACTGTAGAAGTGCATTGATTGTTCAACATTATCAGGAACTGAAAATATATGAGTGGTATTTGCTATGATGTTAAAAGTGTTCCCCCAATTATCTTTGAAAACCAACAGGACATTTGAATGCATATTTTGGTGTAAATGAAAAATTGCCAACTCAGATTTGGTCTGCAGTGATTCTACACTGGGTCTGCAGTAATTTGTACATATGCCATCTTCTGCACTTCAAAGTTTCTTTCTTGTATATATTGCAGTATTTGCACACTTCCCTAACAAATGAACATTATTAATTAAAACACAGTTACCATGGGTATCAAAGAACCATAGGCCACTGGCAGAAAAAGGGGAAGAGAGGCAGTGAATGAGACTCTGAACTGAGTAAGAAGAAATTAAAAAGAGGAGGAAAAGAACAGAGTGAAATTCTAAATATGGGTGGGTAAATGTTATGGAAAAAAGAGACCGTGGGAACTAAAGACATTTGTTCTAAGCATTAGAGGAAAGCAGAAAATGGGAGGCTAATAAGTAAAAGTAAACAAAAAAGGATTTTTAGAGGCACTTCTTGAACAATAAGCCCCAAGTCCTCCCTCATGAGGCACGTCTATGGAGCCACAGCAATGTCGCATAAAGATCCCTGAAGCTACGCCTGAACTCTTGGCCTGGGAGTGTCTTCCAGGCATGCAGTGCAGTTGCATGTCAACTCTATAATGGTACAAAACTTGGGTGTACAACAGTCATTTCACAAACCCTGGGCAATGCTGTGGCACACTGCAGATAAGTCCCCTGTCATAATCTGAGTAATCTGGAATGTGTCACCAGGTGGGTTTTTCTTGCAGTTTAGAGGGTTATTAATTTGATTTATGAAAAGCTCATTCAGATGAACTTGCTTTAAACTGATTTGTTTACAGCACAACAAATCACCTAGCTGCACATGTGCATAGGTAGAAAAGGAAAAAGCTAAGGCAGAAGAAAAAATATATAAAGGGAGTACTTGTCTAAATCACAACTTATACAAAGACACGAAACTCAAGAAACAGTGGCATCAATTGAGTGTTAGTTTTCTGAATCTCTTGAGTACAGCAGCCATAGCTTTATTTAATGTTCTAAAATATTCCTCAGCAGCTGCAGACCAACTGAAGACAATTCTGAATAGCCCAAAAAAATAACTGGAGACCTAAAATCACAAGCCATGAGGAAAGACTAGGAAGCACGGGATTTAACAATACATTATAAAAGAAACTGTATGAGTAGATAGTCTAAAAAAGTAACAGAATATCCATCATTTGGAGATGTTGTAAGAACACATGAGATAGCATTTGCCAATTATGCATTAGGTACAGCTCATCCTATCTATCATCAGCACAGAGACTAAGCCAATGGCTGCCCGAAGTCCTTTCTAGTCCTATACTCTACCACTTAAAAATGCAGCAGCAGATTCAAAATATCTGTAACCCAGATCACACAATTTTACACTTCTTGATTGCAAGTGCCCTACCTATATTTTTACCCAGTCAGGTACTGCCAGATAAATACTCTGAATCTTTAATTCATCTCTTCAGCATATTGAACAGGCTAACCCAAAATCTTCAAGAACTAGACAGCAATGAAAACAAATGGTTTCCTTCTCAACTAGACTTTCAGGGGCAGAAGTTAGGTTCTGCCTTATGTCACTCTCATTGAATCATCTATGACATAAATGCTCCTTTTAGAGAGGGAGGAATAAAAGAAGTATCTGTATTTAATAACCTGCATTAGAATGGTGAAAGTCAGTTTCCTCTCCAGCTCCATCCACAGCATTTGTATGCTCTTCAGGCCTGTCGTTAGTCATTGTTCTTCGGATGCTCTGGTACCTAGGGTTAGAAAACTGGACTTCATATATAGTATATGGTAACTGTGATCCAGTTACAGCTCCAAGGGACCTTGTCTGTCTTTTCTGCCAGGTAGGTTAATATACCCTGACCTCTAATTTGTGCATTAGTAGCCTTTTGAACTTCTGAAAATGATTATCAGATTATTTTTTTTTAAAGCCACATAGCTTATGAACACAGGTGGAATACAGAAGCTCTAGAAGCCCACATGCAAATTAAAAAAGGCACATAAAAATAAATACATATGGCCAGCTGCAGTGGCAACTGTGACTCTGTCTTCATACTCAGCCTTACAATGGTGAATGCAGTTTTGCAAGCACACAGTTGACAAACAACGATGGTAATTCTTACCGGCGATTCAGCTGTTCCATTTGCTGTATGGAATTTGACCTCTGGAGAATCTGTGGGGCTGGGGGGGCTGTGGGTCTCTGCCATGTTGTTGTCCTGTTCACGTGGTCCACATAAAAAATTCGTCCATGGCTGTCTATTCGAGCCTCCCAGTCTAAGCAGCAATAAAAGACTGTGAACTAGAGAGGGCTTATGGTTTATTTTTTTATTTTAGCTCTGTCACTTTTGTAACAGAATCTGTTTTTCTAAGTTTCTGTTTCTCCTTTACAGGATAAATTCAGCACAGAACTTTCTTACTGAAGGACTCAGAGACATGGCTTTTCCCTATTTTATCCCATAAATGAAGTTCCCCACTATCCCCATATCTAGTCATTTGTATTCCTTGGTCTATTCTATTTCCCACTAACCAGTAACTGTCCCATACAAAAAATAATCAGGATACTAAGTCTAATTCTCTTGGACTGAAGTAATTAAAGAACCAACCTCTGAGGCTTATTACAGTAAAAAAGACCAATGTATAAGAAGCAAAAACCTCACAAAGCTTGACACCTGTCATTGTTTTTCCCCACCTAATCGTCATATTAATAAAATAGATGCTAGTGCTCCTGCCGGGTTCACATGTACCTATGTTAAAATTCAGCAGACTTTCCAGAAAAGATGGACAACTATAACAATCAAACTCCTTCATATACTACATGTATGTTCCAGAATTGCTGATCCTGCAAATACCACAGCAAATTCCACTTCTTCTGCAAGCAGTAACTATAATGCTGTTCCCTGGTTTTACAACACATGCTACAGATAATGTTGGAAGTCTAGCCCATGGACACAGATCAGGAGAACAGAGATGAAGGTGCTGGGATCTTCTCCAACCACATCCAGCTTCTCAGTGCTCAGCAGAAACCAGGTGCATCACAACACCTAGGCTTTAGTTCCTAAGCTTTTTTGGGTCAGAAACACTGTCCACCTAATAACTGGTTATAAAATAAGCAAGATACCAAGACACAAATAATGGCTGGGGGCCACTTAATTAAAAAAAAAATAAGATATTTCATATTCAGAAACAGATGTGCCTGATTCTTAGGCACTAGCAACTGCAGAAAATGTGCAAACAATTTAGCAAGTCAGTTGAAAAACAGTATTTGCTATTCAAAATATAAGACGTTTGAAAGTTATTTAAAAAAATAATTCATGTATATCTCAAAAAAGCAAATAGAAATATATCAACATTCTCTAAAAAATGTTTCCATTTTTTAAATAGAAAAAATATTCATAGTCTTCACACTGCCTCAAAAAACGCAAGGAAAACACAGACACCTTTCACATAACCTGCAGAGATCAAAGATGTTACATATTTCTTTGTAAATCATCACCATACATGAAGAATTCAGAGATTTCAGAGTGCTTGACATCTCTCCCTGCAAGTGCCTCAGGTAAGTGATCACCTCATCCCCGTACCCATGTGCACTGCATACAGAAAAGGCAACTCTTACTTCTTACTTCTCTGCAAATGTCATTTAGCAAGTCTATAAAAACCAGGTACAACTACCTGGACACATCCCAATAGTCTGCAGACTGAGCACGATGCCTTTTACAAAACAGCGCTAGACTTAAACAACATCACTCCTCACTTTAAACTTCTCAGCTGTTCATCCTCAGTTCTCACACTTAAAAAAATAAATGTAATGAGATCTCTGTAATGAGCTCCAAACAGTCTATCCCCCAATTAAAGTAGGAAGATACTCACTTGGTGGTAGAGCCTCATCCACTCTCTGGTACCGGCTAACATCCTGACGTACGGAAGGCAGCGACCTCAAGGGTTGATGGCCATTGGCTTGAGAACCTGCAATCAAAATGCCCACAAATTATTTTTTCAGTCAATGTGGAGAAGCCATGGAGTTGCTTCTGAAGTGAATAAGCCATGCTAAAGCTTCTGCGGGATGGTGGTATTTTAGGATATATCCAATAGCCATCTACTTTCTAGAGCAAAACGAGATACGTCTGCAGTTCTGGGTAAGTGGTTTCTGTGGGATGCACTGGAGTCCTGGTCCTGAAAATGTCACCTCTTGAGATGTGCCACAACCAGCAGGATCCAAGGCACAGAAACAACAGCGTGTGCCAGAGTCACATCCCAGCAAAGGACAGGGACAAAGCTCCATGTGGCCACTGCCGAGATTTACTGTAAGAGTGGAAGGTGAAACTGTCCATTGACCTTGCTCACGGCAGCCACACTGATCTGCAAAACACAGCTCAGCCTGATACCTAATAAAAAGACACCCAAATGTCTAGAAAGTTATCTAAACTAACATGTTAGTATTTTTTGTTGCATCAAAACCCGCAAGAGTCTCTTGAAGAAGGGAATAAATCTCAAAGGAACGAAAAAAACAAAAACAAACAAACAAAAAAAAACCACAAAAAAAAAAAACAATTGAAAGATAATGAAATTGAGAAATTAAGATCTTTATTTTCAGATGTTAATTTAAAACATAATTTTTATTGGCTGCAGAAAGGTCACTTCAGAAAGTGCCTCCTGCAATTCTTACCTCCAGAAGCTCCTTCAACCTGTGCTGCAGCACCCTCACAAGCTGCTTGGGCTCCTTCAGTTTCTTCTTCCAGAGACTGGCTATTGGCAGCTGCTGCCTGCAGGCTTCTTCTCCTCTGCCAGATTTCTTCTGATTCCTCTTGGTCTTGCAGTTCACCCGCCTCAGCCTCCTGTCCTTCCTCCTGAGGTAACTGGACCGCAGGTAGAGAACCAGAAGTACTTGCAGAGTCCTGTGTTTCAGCACCCAGCTCAATTCTAGCCCCATCGCTGGCACAAGGTCTGTCTTCCTCCTCCTGAGAAGAAAAGGCTGGAGTCTCAGGAAACCTGGCACTTTCAAAAGAAGAACACCTCATTTCAACTGAGGAACGCCGCACAGTCGTGCTCTCGTTGCAAGAGCTGTCTGCCCCTTCCACATCACTCTCCCCTTCTGGGCGGGTACTAGCCTCACTGACACTTTCTGTGCGAGCAGGGTCACTCTGCTCAGTTTCTGATGACAACTGGGAAGGTTCAGACCCTTGATCAATGGATTCTGTTTCACTAACACCCCTTCTGCTCCCAGCAGCAGCATTGGCAGCTCCTGCGTCTGCACTACTAGGAGGCTGCTCTACCTCTGGAGCAGCGCACGACTCGCTGCCAGGCTGGTCTGCTGGTTCTTCACTTTGAGAACCTTGTGGGCTTTCACCTTCTGCTAACTGTGATGGTGGAAGCTCTGGGAGAGTCTCTTGCTGGTCATCAGTTGATGGCAAAGGAGCCTCAGTGGCTGAAATTATTTCATTCTCTGCAGGCCCTTGCGTTACCTGATCTGATGAGTAACTTAAACTATTTCTTTCAACATTTCTTGTAGCACCATTAAGCATTACTAAACCACCATCATCTTCCAAGGAAGATGGAAAACCCAGTTCTTGATGTAGCTCATGCTCCTCTTCATCTGAGTCAATGTGAAGCATAGCATTAAGTCTTGTGTCAGTAGGGAAGCTACTCCTCAGTTTGGGGGAGGCTCCACGTGGACGCTCACCACAGGCAGATGTCCCAGGTCTGGGATGATTACTGTGTTCTATTGCATCCAGATAGTCATTTAATGAGTCCTGGCGACCTCTGATAGGTGATGATCTTGAAGTACCAGAGGTCAACTCATCCTGATCTGTTTCCAGAGTTGTACTAGTCCTTAAAGGGTGTCTCAGGATTGCTTCTCCAGAAGAATCCTCGAGGACTGGACCATTGGAACACACTGTGGATGTATCATGATGTCCTGTTGGCATATCCTCATCATCAGAGGGGCTCCCCAAGTCTCCATTTACAGAGTTCACTCCGAGCAAAGTGCCAACTGTTTCTGGTGAAGCATCTGCAGAGACACAGACTGAATGTGAAACACAGTGCAGCAAGAGAGTCTATTCTACCTTGTCTGCATCACACAAGTGATAAAAAAGCACACATCTTTCAGTGTTTGTTTCCTTATTTCAATCAAGACAGCTAAGGGAAGAAAATACAATTAGAACAATAGAGGCATACACAGTGTTGTAACAGCTATGACAGAATTTTCTCAGTATCAATCTATATTATTTTGTAGGATATAGGAAATATAATCAGTGTGAAGTATGACTCTAAAAGACTCCCATTTCAAAAGACAGTGCACTGTCAAGCATCTTGCCTAACTGTCAGTAAAACCAGCCTCAAAACCAAGGAACCACCTTTCTGCAGCATATCTCATGTATCCAAAAGTAGGATTTACACAAGGCCAGTCACTGGCACCAGTTGTCACAACATTCTTAGCAGCAAATCAGCATCTGAGATCACATGAAGAATCACAAATTGTGTACAGATATCCACTTATATACACAACATTTGAGTTAATTTATAGGACTTTTCCACTGTAAAGAAAAGTAGTCTACCTAAGAAAAGCTTATGAGATGTTAGGCATGTTATGGTAATGTAGATAAATTGGAAATGAAAATAAGCCATCTCATTTGAGAGGTAAGATGGTAACTTCTCACATAGGAATAAAACAGGCACAGAGTTGAATAAATCAGGTGTGTCTGTGAACATATGCAAAATCTTAACAGTGATGTCTGTGAACTAGAGAGCCTGGCAACAAACAGGACTGAAGACAAGCATTTTTTTCAAATGGTGACAGAAAAAGTAGTAACAACATACAGGACTACACGGCTACAAGAAAGGCAAAAAGGTTCTATCAAGTTAAAAAAATCTGTAATATTTCTCACTATCAAAAGGTCTAGCTAATAAAAGAAAATCTAAGATTACAAGCATGTAAATAAGTAGCCACGTGTGATGTGATAAGCATATAACTGTACCAGCCATGTTCTGCTAGCAGCCCTAAGAACAGGAAAAAAGGGAAAGAAAATTGCCAAACGGAAGCACGTACGCTCATACCCATAACAAGCACTTTTAGCTCTAAAAAGGACAAAGTCCTGTAAAAGAGAGACAGGACAGTGTGACCTGCATGTACCCTAGCAGGGCACAAGTGGGATCTTACCTGCGGTTGCTTATCTTAGCTAAAGGTGTTACAGAGTGAAGAGAAACAATGAATTTGATTAACCAATCTAGCCCATAAAATGAGACTCATAAGCAAATTAATTTTAAATCTACCTAACAAAAGACAAACACTATGGTAAGTATTGGTGTTTCAGAATTATCATCTTCTAAACAGTACTTGACATATCTAAACTTTGAATCCCGATAGAAAAATCTATTATAAAAGCACTTTACACAGTGAGAAAGTAAATGATCACTGAAAATACTAAAAACAGAAATACACAGAACTCTCTCCATACAACTATCTGGAGGTAAGATTCTCACCTTCATGAACAGAAGATGTGATTTCCACTTTGAATTGGAGATACCCACTTACATGATCAGCTGGGAGCCTTCTTCCGAGATTATAGCTGAGAACTTGGTCTCTGCAAAAACGATTATATTGGGGGTTTTTTTACTTATTAACTGCTTTTATTTTTTCAGTATTTTGTATCAGAGGCTCTTATCTGATGAGTCAGCATGGCAGAATGTCATTTCTATTAGAATCATAAAATCAGCCACATACTCTGGCTCATACAGAAAAGCACAAACAATAATGGCATAAAAAACTTCTAGGTAACACATAAAACAGTCCAACAAACTACTTTTGATAGTTTCTGAATACAGGTTGAGTCCCAGAAATTCTTGTACGTCCCTAAATCTCTTCATAAGTCCTAAAGAAATCAAACTGCCAAGGATGATCTTACCCCTCAACTCTTCCTTCCTCCAACTGAAAAAATCTATTTTATCATTAACAAAACCTTTCATTTCTTAAACCCTTCTGCCCCCGTGTGGTTTTTTACTATAGACAAAATTCCTAGTTATTTTCTTCACATTTTACATCTCATTCAATAAAACACTTCTGCATTCTTATTTAGAAAAGTTATTCATGTTCAGATTTAACTTCAAATACGTTCTTAAGGGTCACTGAATTCAGTCAGGCTCAGATTTGATTAAGCACTTGTGTCAGCTTCAGACTTAGGATCAGAACCTAGGCTATCCATTCTTATTAAGCACAGCCAGAACCCCCAGCCCATCTCAGCACAGCTGGGGCAGCTGAAGAGAGACGAGTGGGCTGCTGATGATTTTAATAGGAAATTATTGCTTTTTATGCAACTAAATTTATACTGGTATAAACACCTCCCCCTCACTGGGAGCAATAGTATTGCAGTATGAGTGACAGACTTAAGCAAATGTGAGATAATTACTGAATAAGCTGCAGCAACTTGCAACCACACATGAGCTTTTTAGCAAAAGAAGTCCTGAGTGGACAACATGAGGCAAAGCAGCCTGTCCACCTTGCTCTATGGGCAGCAGTCCATCAAACTATTATAGCAGTGTCTCTGGGATCTGTCACAGGTTCATTGCTCTGTACTCCAATTACAGTTCTCAGAAGATTGCCATTTGGGATTTCCACAGTTTTTACATAAGGTTTGTATTACTCAGGCTATTTGAGACTACAGAAAGCCATTACATTAATAAAGTCTGCTCTCTATTCAGCTGAATCAATACTAGTTGACTCTCAAGCTGATTTATCATATTTTCCATTAATCTTAAAGCCACTTGGCCATTTTGTTACTCAAACTTGTAAGCTATTCTGACAGCTAAAAGCCAGGCAGAATTTTAGTGCAGTCTGTCTGAAAACAGCTGGTTCTGGACTTTACCTTTTCATTCATTAATATTGATCATTAATACAGGGAAGAGCAAGTTAAGCATATGGTGTACTCTAAGCCCTTGGACTTCATTAATGTAATTTTCCAAATTTACGTGTCAACCCAGTAGAGGATTTTAATTGTCCTTGACATCATCAAAATTAAAAAGAAAGTGAAAATGTTTTGCTTGCTTCACAAAAACACTATAAAAGAGAATCAGCAGTTTGATTATACATTTGTTACATGCCTACTTCATGTCTGTATTAACCACTCCTTTCCTTTGAAAAGCTTCTGGTGTAATGTTGTCTTTACAATGTCTAGGAAAAAGGCACTGACATCTGACTGGCATGCAAAAACTATGAAAGGACAAATAAATTTCAGATGAAGAGGCAAAAATATCTACAAGACTGATTTAGTGTCAGTTCTAACAGCAGTACAGCAAAACCAAACTGAATCCTTACCTATATTCTTGCCACGTATCTTATAATACCGCCCTTCCTATCCTAAGAAGATTTGATATATCAAATACACAGAACTGAAGTACAGAGAACAGGGGAAATCCCTTCCAGAACACCAGTTTGAAAAAACATAGACACAAACTGATGAACACAGCAAATGGGTCATTTACAGACTTCAAAGCCTAGGAATCTGACAACAGAAACACACTTTGGGGTTTAGCATGGAAACGAACACCTTGAACTAGGTGTTGAAACCAGTTTGTATCCTGGTGCTATCTCTGAGTGTCTAACAGTACGCAAACATATTAGAAAAAGCTGCTTGCTCAACTTATCACAATTTGTTGAAACTTAGAGATGAAGGATTTCACCTGAACTGTTCTTATATATCACTACCAAAAAAACTCCCCAAACAGCCAGCTTTAATTTTTTATATCATTTTTGTATTAGAAGACAATCAAATTTTAAGCTACTCTTACAATCTTATTTTGACTTTACTTACTGATGTAACCACCACTTTAGAAACTTAAAGCTGAAAACTGTTTTCAAATCAAACTTTATTTTCTCCATTTCTGCAACTTGTTACTCTGATGAGAGTATCCAAGAAACAGGAGGCCAGCTGTTTAACCCTGCTTTTTGTGCAAGAGCATGATGATACTGCCATGCCCTTAAAACTTTCAGAGAATAATACACATGTTTTATTTCACCAATATTCCTCATAGGCCTTGTCTAGTCATCTTTTAAAGTTACTGGAGACACGTTAACTTTAGCAGACTTTAGAGTTAGGTCCTATACAAAACACACTTGAATAATTCAGTTCCTCCTACTGTCTTTTAAATAATTACTTTTTCTATTTTATAAAATATTTAATATAAATGTAAACATATGTTAACAAAATCATATACTCTACAATTACTTCTCTGTCTTAAATGTAATACTGTATTTTTGCACACACTGCTGCACCTCTTACAGTCCTTCAGCCATTTGCTTCAGACCTGCAGTGTATCACAGCACTTAATTACCAGGTCTCACGCTCTTCTCAAGGAATATGGCTGTACGAAGACCTCACTGGAGCGTTCACTTGACTATACTATGGTCCCTTTCAGTAACTATCATGAAGTAGAAAATAACATTTTCTAACTGACTTGTGTCTTTATACCGATAGTCAGCTATCAAGAAAATGAACAGATTTTTTTTTAAATAGCACAACAGGTAAATTTTTAGTCCCATAAGTGCACTATTCATATTAATTTTTTATATGAAATCTGAAAAGTGAGAGGTCCCAGCCTTGCAGCTCTAGCCAGTTAGCTGAACAGATGTTCAGTCTCTGATTATGAAGCTGACAATTAAAAATACCTGAACTCTAAAAGAAGTGAGACAATAAAATGTCCTTCTTCTAAAAAATTTGCAGTCATGTAGTATTGTCATAATGCCTTGCTTCTTCACTTGCTAACCAGAGGGTAATGTTTTTTGTGAAGGTAACACTTTTTGTATAAAGAAATCAGGCTGAAAACAAGTTATAAACACACACATACACACGCGTGTACGTGCATTCAGAACAAGGTTAGAAACACTGACATCTTCCGGTTAGGCAATAAGGATATTAAATTCCTACTACATTTCTTATTACAGATGTAGTAGAAATTTGCTGGTCTGTGCCACCAGGCAGAAAGGTCGCTCTATCCCAGTACCTTAGATGCTCCCTGACTAGAAGAAGGTAGGATGAAGAATGTATTTACCCAATTGCATGTCTCTCCAGTAGTCTCTGAACTGGTATGGTTAACTTCCCAAGAAAGCGCTTGATGATCGGACGACTCTTGGCAAATTTGTCTTTAACCTCGATTTCCAGGACATCTGTTAGAAGTGCAACAAAAGAATATTTCTGGAAGGAAAGAACATATTTGACACTGTATCAATACATTTTGATTCAGGAAATACGTACATAATTACTACTAGGCATGCAGTGAACTCCGAAAGCAATGACAGATGACAGCATTTTCCATATTGCAAAATAACATCAATGTCATTTATTAAGCACTGTGTTTCTGCAGATGTAACTAGACCCAAAAGGAAACCCATACCTTTTTATTGTTCCTTGAAAATAATTGCTCACTATGAAACTGCACTGGATAAAAGCATTTTACAGTCTACATCAGAAAGGACCAAGAAATGTATCCTAGTGCTTGCTTCAATTTGGATAGAAAACAAAAAGGAAGGAACCCTTTGCTGTGCTCTATCAGGTTACAGAAGAGTAGCCAGGTCAATGGAGGAGGAGGGTGGACTAGGCTGTGCTTAGTAAACTTCCCTTGTAACACCAAGCTGTGTATTCATTTTGTATGCATGACAGGAAATCAAAAGGGTAATGGCATATAAAGTATTTTCAGGAGCACCGTAATGAAAAGAGGATAATTTTCTATAGATTTTTTCCCCTAAGTTCACCAGTCTTCTCAATAAGCTCCAACAGAGACTTTTGCTGCACTTGGGGCCTTTAAACAACATGGCGCTAATTTATAAAAGATTTCATGATGTCTGGTAAGATCATTCTTCCACCCTTCCCTATGAGGGAACATGCTGACAGTTACTTCCTTCACTCTAGCATCAATTTTCATGCAGGTCATTAATAACTCAGCTTCAAGATCCATGCTGTTCTGTCAAGTCTGCCTGAAGCAAAAGTGGTACAGGGCAAATATATGAGTAGGCATGTTGGCAGACACATGCACATGTGTAACAAATTCCCTTAGGTAAGCAAGCTTAGGAACTGAATATCTTCTACATATTAAGATATTTCAAATATACAAACAAAAAAGCAAGGTATTCCTTGCTCAGAAAAGCGGAGGTCATCTAGTTACACTTTTACTACCTGCCATCTCTAAGACTTCTGAGCAAATTGCAAACTTAGTACAATGCCTCACATGCATCTGGCTAGACAGCTGAAGAAGTACCAAGCAAGGAACAGACGAAGGAAGAACTCTTCAGTTCAGCTGTAGACATTAACTAAACATATTCAAAAACAGCAATTAAGTTGAGTCACTTCCCTGTGCTGGGCAGCCATCAGAGCTGGGCTCCTGTGATAAAAAGAACTTAAAAATTTGTCACTCTCAGTCTGCTATGAAATTGCAAATTACTTAGCAAAATGGAGTAGATGTAAAAAACTATCAATTCTGTACCACTTGGTCAGCATATGCCAAGGGATCATAAGATGCTGTCATCAGATCATTGCTACAGGGGAGATCCAACAGTTCAAGCAAGCTGATATAATGCTCGCATCAGGGAACATTATCATTTTTCTAATAAGCTTAAAAAACAAGGACAACTGGAGGAGAAAAAAGGGGCAAAATAAGAGTAGATATTCTTTCGATCTACCGGACAGATAGAAAGAGGAAGAATCAATTTAGATATTAGAACTCTGATTTAATATTTATTTAAGACTTCCACATATCTGCAGTCTTTGCCACAATCGAGCACCCCATAGCACTGCTAATGCTGGTCCTGCTCTGTTCTGTTTTACTGCTTATTTGGATTGATTATGATTTGTGGGAACATTTTCCAAAGCCCACTCAATTTTCCAGTCTTCCTAAAGAACACACTTACATTCATTAAACATAGTACAGGCATCTGCTCATTAGAAAAGAGATGCAGATCAAGAATGCTGCTCCCTGGTCCTGAAAGGGTTAGGGACTTGTGTCAGTATTTTCATCTTTTTCCTCACATAAACATTTATCTTCAAAGGCAGAGCTGGATCTTCTTTCCTCAAAGACAGTTGTGAGACAGAGTTCCTTCTCCAAGACCTGGACAGCTTCCCCAGTATAAACAGATCTGGAAAACTGGCTTCTGCCAAACTGCTCTTTTTTTTGGCCTCCTTGCTGGGTGGTGCTGTAATGCCTCCCTGGGCTCTCCTTTCTACAGCAGCACATACAGAGGCTACACCACAGAGGATCCCCTCTGCCTGACTGAACTGAAAGCCTGCCACCCGTGAGGCACAACCAGAGTATCGTTTCCAAATGAACAGTTGTTGCAATCACTGAGCATAAACTCTCACTTATTGTACCTTTTCTTAAATAGTCTTCTCACAACATATAATCAACTTTAATTAATTTATTTTTGCAATTTCAAGAAATCCAAGGGTCTGATGAGCGAGATCAACTCTTGTGAGCAGAGAACAGAATAAAAACCTCACAGCAGTGCAGTTAAAATACACAGCTTAAACACGCAGATGATGGCTGTTTCTATCCAACAACAGGGCCCCTAAAATTACTACAATTTCTGTGTCAGTTTAAATAACTAGCTACAAAAAGCTCACAGCCTTCAGAGAGCAAGGACTAATACATAAAGAGAAAATACAAGCTTGGTACACTGCATCAGCTGGCACGCAGCTCTCAAAAGGGATACATTACCTCCCTGTGCCAAACAGGATTAGTTGTGTTACTGATGATAGTCGACCTTCTTTCCTGGCCATGGTGAGCAAATGTAGGAAATGTACTCTTCTTGCCTGGCTGAATGGACATCTTCAGATAAGGATCAGGGTTAAAAAACATGCCTTTTTTAAGCCCAACTGCTCTAATATCTATAAAGCAAAACAAGAAGGAAGGAAAAAGGAATCAAATAAATTAAAGCTAGTTCACAAAGTACTGCATTCCTGAAATACTACCCAGGAAATCAATTCACCACGAACTACTAAATAAAGCAACTTAAAATTACTCATCTTTTAACTGGACCCAGCGCACAGAAGACAGTTAAAGCAGGAAGTCAAGTGTTTTCCCAAGAAAACATAGGAAGGAAAGGTACCAACATCCTTATTTACATTTTAGCCTCTAGTCATTTGTAAAACAAAAAGAATTAACTTGTAGCTCCCCTACCAATGTTTTTTCTCAGTATGTAAGGTATTTCCACTCTTAAAAAGAAAAACCAAAAACCACAAAAAAACCCATCACATAGTACTATTTTTGGGTAGGGGGAAGGGACTAAGACAAAATACTGTGTGGGAGGTAGTGTAGTGAACTCACACTTTTCCAAAGTTGAGACTCTGATAAATACTCACCATCCAAGTTGCTCTGAACTATGATGCGCACTTTCTCCTAACTTAGAAGAAGATCACCTATCTCACATAAAAGGATGCAAAGTTTTCTGAAAATGCTTCCTACTTTCTAGGGAAACCTCACTAGTTCAGCCCTTGTGACTTGCAACAGTAAATCATTATTTCCTCAGGCATGTATTCTCATACCTAAGGACTTTAAGCATAATGAAAGCTCCAACACAAGCAAAAAGAAGGAGGTATTTTTTAATATTGGATTTTAAACTTAACTGTAAAACTTTTAGGTTTGCTGAAACACAGGATTTTTGTGTCTTTCTCCATTAGGTACTCCAACATGCTGCGTGCAGCTTCCATTACACTCATGCAACTGAAACATACATACTTACAAAAAAATTCAAAATTAAGCCACACATTTGAAATGCCATGAAATAAAGGGTAATTGCCTTTAAAAGCAACAACTTTGCACATGCAAATGGAAAAAACAATTTCTGGGAAAAATGTTAGAGCTTTCAGTCAATATACCTTTCAAAATTAATTTTGGGGACTCCTCAGGCTGAGTCACAACCTTCTATTAAACACAACAGGGTTTTCAGAATTTATAAAACAAGTATTTTTATAGTACTCTTTATGTGAGTCTATGCAACCTATCAGCTCTATCCCAGATAACTGCTGAAAGATTATTTCAAAAAGTGTTTTTTTTCTGTTCTACCCCTACTATTTCTAAATGTTTTCACTGTCAGCTCTTCAAGATTCATAAGCAATTTTTTTCTGTCTTTGCTCAAGCTGAATATGCTTTAGTCTCACACAAGACTTCCCATGGAATAAAGCACTAAGCAAACAGGCGCAGCTGGTAGACTGCAACCCTAAAACTCTTTTGCTGTAGTGACAGCTTAGCTGTTTCACAAGTGAAGATCTTCTAAACCACCATTTACAGCCATTGTTTTTTTACTACTTCAAAGTGATGGAATCAGCTTGCGTTTTATTTACAAGCTAAATTTTCCACTCTTCAATTTGAGAGAACTGCCCTTTGCACAAACTGGAAATTACTCCAAATTTTTCATGCTGGGATCCATCATATCCACTTCTTTCACTCCTGGAGATCCATGATTCTGGCTTGTTTCCAAGAAAAAGAAGTTATAAAGAAATTACATCTTTCAAGCCACTAGAGTGTGCTCCTACAGAGGCTAATGAAGAAAAATGTTCTATCTTTGATGTTATTTAAAACAGTAACGTATTTTTTTAAACAATAACTTGTAAAAAAACTAAGAGTAGTGTTGTTTTTTACCTGATAGAGTAAAGCTGACTAACTTCCTAGAGTGATGGGCTCCAGAAGCACCTTCATCTGTGCCTTCTACTCCCATCTGAAAAGAAGAAAAAATGAAATATACCACAGTTTTCATCTGCTTTGTGTATGCTTCAGGATGATAATGCAATTGTAAGGTAGCACGCAGGGGAAGAATCTGACCAACTACTGCCTATTACCACAGACAAAAGGCAAAGCTACAGCATTTGGTTCTAGGAAAATATCTATTATTTATGCCACACACTGTTAATACACCGGTGTTTGGAATCTTCCAAACAGAACAAGTATAGGCTAATACACATCCAGATGCTGTAATCGGAGAAAAGGAGACTGTACTTTCTTACAGGTTTTCCCTTCTGTAAAATAAAATCAACCATATGGATTGGTAATACATACCAAAGCACTGAGCTAGCCAGTGTATGTAACTTATGTAACAAGCCAGCATGTGTAACTTTTGTCACTTTCTACAAATAGATAATTTACTGTGCAACAAAAAGAGCAAACAGATGAAAGAGTATCAAAAGCCTTCAGCTCTATAAACAAAAGCTCCTTTAAACAGAAAAGTGCTTCAGATATATTATGAACATGATCTACAATCTTAACCTTCACAGATTTTTCAGGTTTGGTTTCTACTGAAATCCCTCATTAGTTAAAGTACTACTTCAAAATAAAACGTTTCTCGTGTATTAATGCCGTAGCAAGGTCTAGCTCTTTCAACAAGGAGAAGAATTTCTCTCTCAAGGCAGAGATGCACATACAGCTGTATGATCTATCCTGCAGACATCAGTGGAGCTATCTTTAAAGTCAAACGGTTCTCCAGGTATGCACTGCACTCAATCCCAGGCAGAAGAAGTGACAGCCTGATGAAAAAGCTTCAGCCAAACAGCACTGGGAACTAATACAAGTGACAGAATAGGAAGTGATCTGATCTACTGAAGGATAAAAGAAGTCAGCTGAATAAATACTTGCACACCTATATGTGTAGGTGAAGCATGTAAAGCAGTTTTGAGCAGCTGAACAGTTGTTTGAAGTTATTAGACTGATAACCAGTTTCTGGAGCAGTGGTAGCCACAAGGAATTCACTTTTCATTAATCAGAAACATAATAATTCCTTTGTCTTTATTGCTTTAAGCTATTTAATATCAAGTTTCCAAATCCTTCCCACGATGACCAGCAAGCAGAGGGAATTTCATCAGAATTAGCAAACACACAGGATTTCTCCTGTTGCAAAACTCTAACACTTCATAGGTAACAAGCAGTCAAATAAAGGCGTGAAGAGCCAGTGATGACACAGATGCCTGATGTCCCTGTGGGCCTCAGAGGTCTTGTGAGGGAACACTCCGTGCCAGCTCTGCTGCTCACCAACCAGCACATTCCCTTCCCTCACTGCTGGCTTCATGATACACCCCTGTTCTCAGGGTTAAGATGTTTCTCACCAGAGTGCTTGAAACCATCACTTTCCCACCCAGCATGACATCATTACACCAATTAATTTATATGCACACATAAGTCTTGACAGCTGGTAGTCAAATTATGAGAGTTTGACTAAGCAAAGGGTTAATTCCAGCTGGATCAGTGTCCCCTCATCTACAGACAGATTCTCTGGGCTTATTCTAAGATGCACTGTTTTCTTGTTAAAAACATTATTCGTCAACAAAAAAAAGCATTCCTCATTCTATACCTGCTTTTCTGCTACATCACTGACTCTGAATAATATTTTTTACATTGCTAATCATTACTTCATTCTATAGAAAACAGGATCTGCCAGCCATTCAGCTATAATAAAATTAATTGTAACAGAGCTTCCTAGCACTTCCATGGTATTGGTATATACCCTTTTCCTGTTCCATTATGACCAGAGCAGCAATTTCAGTTTTTCTCTGCCAAGCACAATTATTTCATTGCAGCATACAAGCTCAAATTTCTGCATTGCCAAGGCTACCTTTCCTTCTGTAACACAGTGTTTCTCACTGCTAGATCAGCCCTCGCATTTCCACTGGTTCAAATTAACACAACAGGATGAATGTTAGCTGCTTATACAAAAATAAGATGGCCTGAAATGTCTGGTGAGATATGCCACCACATTGAGGAAAACCAGAAACACGTCTTCCACCAAACCTTGTAATGTGGAAACACAGAATGATCCAAGTAAGCAGGTACCTTACTGCAGCTTAAAAAAAGACAGTGGGCATACTGTGAGTCTCTTAACCACTTCCATGAACAGCATTTCCGTAGCAAGAGACACAACCAAGAGGCCATGCCAAGAGAAGGAGGTATACTCTGTTAAGCACACTGTGCTTAAGCTTAACACCAAAACCATGAAAATGGTGTAAGGTATTTAAATATACTAATAGGTATTTAAATATAATAATACCTATACTTACATATAAGTAACCCAATGGGCTATTTTTAGGAAGTCACATCTGAGCTGTAATATGACATTCTCACCAGGGAAACCAACAGCTCACTACTACTGGAAATCTGCACAGTTAGTGCAAACAAAAAAGTTTACATAAAATTACACCATCTAGCAGGAGTGTAAATTCTGTAGAATACCCAGGACCCTGTGCTACCTTTCAAAGGAAAGAAATTCCAAGAGCAAGAGTCCATTAACCCCCCAAGCTTGAACAGTGACTCTGAAAGACAGGTCTTCAGGTAGCTCCTAACTAAAGAAACGCATGAAGACAGAAGTTCAGATGCCCCTTTGCACAATGAATCTTAAAAGTGTTGGATAGTATGACAAGGTTAAGGAAACGCACAAGTTCAAATGGTTTCTCCATCCAACATAATCATTCTGCTTCTCAGTAACAATGCAGTGTAGCACATAGCCCATTTTAAGGGTTACTTTGAGATGCATTTTCTAATTTTTTAGAAGTCAGGTTATCTTACAGCCTGTAGTTTTTAAATTGATGTAAAACAGTGCCCGTCAAGCTCATTAACTGTAACACACTTGCTTCTGTAAAATGTTCAGAGTTTATATGCTTGCTGTGAGCTGTGAAACAATACTATTCATAGTCAGATCTGACATGCAATCTCTCAATTTTAATTATTCTTGTCAGGCAATATAAACTTACAAAAACTGCAGTTAATGGTAAAACTATGAAACTTTTACTGATAGGTTTGTCTGACAGCTAATATTATCATCTTATACAAATACAATGAACAAAAAAAGCTAAACTTACCATCACAGCAGGGTTTTTCACAGTGATACATGGAGTAGTAGCTCGGAGGGCTCCACTAACACCATGATAGTATTTAAAACAGATTTTTATTTCAGCTGGAAAACAAAACAAAAATCGCATTAAACCCTCCCTGACCAGCCCTATGCACAAGGGGAGCAATGAAAGGGACACATGCATACAAGGAGTCACAGTTCACTTCTGTTCACAGAGTTCAACTTCGGGCAGTTCCCCAATATGTCTTCATTGTAAAAGCACACAAACTGTAACTGAAATGTATTTTCTCTCAACCTGTAGAAAATTGGAAACCTATCCCAAAGAAAGTCTGAACAGAGTTTTTACCTAAAGAGCTGGCAAATATTTCCTTCTTTTTCTTTTTTTTTTTTTTAATTGTTAATTGTAGCTATATTTCTACTCAGTTGGTAAAAAAACAGCAGCTCATTTTTCCAGCTCTTACAAAATGTCCTTGGTCATGACTGGGTAAAAATTGTCTAAGTATTCACAAGCCACAATTCAAACAAAGCCAGTTCTGTATGTTTTGTATGGGTCTATAGGGAAGGAAATGAGATCTTCATGCATCTCTGAAGACAAGTTCATTTCAACATAGTAGGGTTATAATGTGAGTTATTATTTTTCAGCAGATTTGTAAGCTGAAAAATAATTAAAAAATTGTATGTTTTATTCTTAACCATATGAAAATGGACCCCTCTGTAAAGCCTTACACACAGAGGTGGCACATCTCTGAAATAGTTAAATAAACTGCTTTTTTTGCTACTCAAATAGAAACTAGCATATTGGGATGAATGCATTAACATATATTATGCTGTCATTATGAATTCAAAGGTGGCATGCCTTTTAGGCAGTTTGAACACTTTGGGTTGTTTTTTTTTTTTCACATGGAAGCAATAATTCTCAAAAGAGCTACTCATCCCTCTAGTAACCGTGATAGAAGGGAGAACAGCCCAGGTGAACACGTGCAAGGTGCCCTGAGCTCTTGAGCAGCAGCTGCAGCAAGGCAACATGCCTTGCCTTTTTCCTTACTCTAGGCAAGGGCACAGAGAACAGGGAAGCTACAAGTGCCTCACCACTCACTTGCAGCCAAAGGCAGGACTGCAGAGAATAAAGGCAGAGACTCAGGATACATTTGCCTGTATAATAATACAATCCTACTTGCTGTAAGATAACTGCTTTTTGCACTCTTTGCAACCCTTTCTCCCCTAAACAAAATGAATGCTGACTTATGGACTCCAGACCTATGCACAGTAACTCACCATCACCCTCACCAAAGCGGAATGGGGGACAGGGTTGGGGTGACCATTCCCATGGTCTTACAAGATGCTCCTATGCTTATATCTCCAAGAAATGCATTACAGCTCCTCATCACAGGTTACATAGCAAGTTGATGTCAAGGTGCAGGACACATGGCCTACAAGCCTTTTATTCTGATGTCAGCAATATCAAAATTAATATTATTTGGCTGTGCCTAGGTTACTAAATCATCCTATACAGATCTTCAGTTGTTTTTATCTGTTCCATTAATTCTGATACCTTGATACTGGTAAAAGAGAATAAATAGACTCAACTGGAGGATGAGACAAAATACTCTAAAATGCAAGCTCTTAAAGGTTTGGATTCTGCATCAGCCCTAGAGGTGCTCTGGCATTGTCGTGGGAGTGGAGATGCAAGTATGGCTTAACATGGTGGAAAGCCATTAAAATGCTCTTCAGTGTACTCTTGAAAGCTCATTCTGAGTACAATCCATGATTCAATTACCTGTCTTCAGAAACAGTTCAACAGGAAAGAAACAACAGAGTATCTGGTTATCTCCCTTTTATGTGCTGAGAGTTCCATTACTTAACAGGGAAAAAAGTAACATACCTAATACTGCAGCTATTTCAATATAATCAGCTATGAAAAAGGGTTAGAAAGACCCTTGCTACTAGGTTTAGTCTTTGTTAGACTCTGGAAGAAGTTGCACGACACACCCGAGGGAAGCCTGAAGCCTTTATATTAGAACACAAGAAAGGTGAACCATGGGACCATGTTTCTGGTCCGAATGAATAAAGTTTTGTTTGCTAAAATGCATTTACTCTCAACAAAAGAGTGTTATGTTTAACCAAATCCTGACCTCTGCTGCTGTTCCACTGCATTCTTCCAGCCCAGCAGAAGAGCTATAATTATGGTTGTCCTTGATCCTGTGGAATTTTCCCTATCTGGAACAATCTCTCTGTTTTCCTTCTCCATCGGGTAACTCTTCTGTGTGAGGTTGATGAGGGTTTACTTCTGGGTACAGAAATGGCCACAGGCAGACAGAAATTATGGCAGCCAGTTCAGACAATGAGAGGACAGGCATGAAAGTTCAATTCCTCTGACTTGGTACACCAATATGTCAGTAGTTCTAAAATACAAACCTGTAATGTTCTATATAAGGCTTTGAGACATGAAGCATGATTCCTTGAGGGCTGAGGTACTTCATTACTGGGAGTTAAAGTATCAGCTTATCCCTACTCAGAAGAATCAGAAATCCATCCTGCAAGTCTGCTCAGCCAAAAAAGGATTATTTAAGTTTGCTGCAGTTATAGGTCAGCATTTATTTACTATCTACTGCCCAGAACAAAGAGGAGGCACCTCAGAACTATCCTTCAAAGGAAAACATCTGGCTGACGGTGCCTCCAGGGACTTCAGAGGTGAAGCTGCTGGTCTCACTTCCTCCTCTCCACAGCTGAGTGCACACACAGAGTCAAAACATGCTCTATTTACCATAAGATTTATAGCAAAATTTGAAATTCAAACAGATTTATCACATACAAAAGCTTATCAGACCTAAAAATTACGGGTCCTGGACCTGCAAGTTCTTCCTAAACTGAGCAGTTCTGTTGACCTATGAACAATACTTATATCCAAATGGACACACAAGAATTCCTAACTCCTGTAAAATTGGACTTTCAGCACTTGGAAAAGGTGGCAGGATTTATACCAAGTGCTGGACATTCCAGTGTAAAACACATATTAAGTAACCAGGTTTCAAGTCTTGAGCATCTCTTAATCAGACTGTGAACATATTATGACTACATGAAAGCAGGGTAAGACAATGAACTATTTTACCAAGACCTGCTTCCCAGCAACACTGCTCAGCTTTATTGCAATCCAAACTTCATTTTTGGAGATTTTCTGGAGCTGCTGTTTATTCACTGTTGTTACCCACTACCTTCTCCCAATTAATCACTTCTGAAAAGAACCTAGTCACAAAAATGCTATCAGCGGCTGCTTCTATCCACAGAATGTCAATAACATGATGGGGAACAGCAGTTTTACGTATGTTCCTCACTGCACCAACATGTACATTCCCTGGAAGGCTGAAATGCAATCCTACAAGCTTTGGATCCTCAGATTTCTTTCTCCCAATGATTTCTATGAGCATACAGTACTTCTGCAATGCCTGTATGTGGCTGGTCCAAGAAGACAACGTTTTATTCAAGAAATAGATCTGACTACTTCTTTCATATAAACATATAAAAAAATTATCTTCCAGACTAATTTCTAGAAATAATTAAAAAAAGCAGAGCACTTAAAAACACAATGTGAGGACTTTTTCACCCACTTCCCAACAGAAGCAGAATTTGTTTTGAGCTTTATACAGCACTATACACAGGAACAGCAGACCTGCTGTTAGCATTGTGTCAAAGTGACTAACAAAAGAGAAGCTGTGCTTGAAATAGTAAAATGGGCTACCCACCACAAGCATGCAGACAGTGCCTAAGTGAGTAACAGTTTGCAAGACTGGATCTTGTATATAAGAAAAATACAAAACCCTCATAGGACCAGAGAGCACTAAGTAATTTATTTCATGGTTAATAATGATAGAAACTGCAGTAAATACTTGACAGGAAAAGAAATCTCAGAGGAAACATGCCAGTTCAAAACAGCTGTGGAGGTAGCTTTTTGACATTGCTTGTACTGTGTTATCAGAAAAAATGTTAATGATACTATTATTTTCTTAACATGGATTCCAGAGCTCCAGATATATTGAAAACAGGTGTTCTGTCAGGAACAGCCAGAGATATATCTCAGCCTACTACCTATAAATAATGCCAACTAAACAAACAGACCTCTTCAGAAACAGTAAGTTCAATTATCTGCAAATGGGAGTTGAATGTTTAGAATTGCATGCAATACTGTATTAACACACAGACATCCTCTGAACTGTTGCATACAACAAACTGCACAACAGCAAGTGTCACCTACAGAGTCTTGCCAGTTTCTTTCGTTGCCCCTGCCACTTTGCATCTTGTACTTCCCCTAGGGGGAAACTTGCACTTCTTTCTTTCCTGCTACTGCTTACCTCAACGAGCTAATTAGCTAGCTTTATACATGACCTGTAATGAAAAAGTTAACAGCAATAAATCCAGCAAGGGAAAGGCATCTCTACCTGATCACAGGCCTGCTTGCTGTTTTATTAAAGAAAAACATGACATTTCAGAAAAAAAGTATTTTCATTCATGAGGAAAAAAAATTACTGTACCTAACACTGTGTTCTTGATACCACACACGCCCCATTATCACTGACATTCTTCCAGACATCATACAGACCAAAAGAAATTATTTTTTAATTTGAAAATGAGACAAAAATGGAACTGCAGTATCTATAATTCTTTAAAAGTTATCACGTGGTCATATAAAAACTGATATATATGTTAATTAATCTGAACACTCTGTAAAACCATAATCCCCTTCTTTAAAAGCCAACAACTGTTACCATTTTATAACCATCATTTTATAGCTCAGGTCTGTTACATAAAGGTGTTGGAATTAACAAAGGTTTCTGGGACTCAAGCATTGATATTTTCATTTCAAAAGAACTCGTGCATGAAATTATAGCACTATACTACCCTCTATGGACCATACACTCTTATCTCTTCAATAATACAGCTTACATCTAATAATAGCTTGCTTTTAAATCATCATTAACTCCCCAAAGTCCCCCACTTTACCTTTTTACTGCCTTTAATACTTCATTTTTGCCCATCAAAAAACTGCTTAAGGATAGAAAGATACTCAGGATACATAAACTTGGAATACACAAGTACAGATGTAAAGACATGGACATAATTATAGAAGAATGCATTCTTTCCAGGAGACTGATAATTCAGGAAAAGCAATGTGTTCACTGTAAGCACAGTTTACTCCAGATAGACTCTAGTCAGATGAAACCCCAATATTGGAGGTGGGATCACTCTACATTCCATTGAGAAGGGATGGGTAAAGACACCTCTAGAAGAAGAAAACAGTGCTCCCAGTTAACTATATGGAACCTGCACAGCAGCTAATACTTCCTGGACACCACACCAAGATGCCAGAGTGACTTGGGCTGAATCCATGGCTCTCTGCAGATCGAAATGTGTGCTCTCCAACAGCTAACATCATGTCAACTCATCTGAAAAATAGGAGAGCATGTTCCGCGAAACTTATTTAAGACAACTTTGTCACCAGAACAAATCAAGTCACTCACATTCAGGCTTTACAAAGATATGAAGGAAGATGCAATCCAAGGAAAAGGCACTGAATTAAACCCCAGTTTTTCCCAGCTTAACCCAAACACCTCATAGACGACTAATGTCCTGTCAGTTGAATATTTTTTTCCTTAGCATGACAGTTCAGTGAACTCAGCCTTTTTGTTTGGACATTGAGCATTGTCTCTGATCACTTTAACCATGTACATTTTCTATTAGTTCCTAGTGGGAACAGCACAGGGTAGCAAACACCAGCAGAACCCAAGTGCCAAAGCTGGCTGCCTCTGGGTACTTGCCATCTCCCTCAGCAGGCGTACCGTAGAATTTATTTTACAGAAGGAATTATAAAAACAAACCAACAAAACAACCTAGAAAGTGACTTAACAGACTTACCGAAAGCTTTTAATATAAACTAGGATCAATAACAAAATATTTATGTCCCAGTGGTCTTCTTTCATCTAACCTGCTTCAAAGGAAACTACTTGGACAAATGGTTGTTCAGATAACAAAGCCTACCCATCCCTGCCAGCCTCACTGACTTTGTCATCATTCTGAGACATTCCTATTTGAGCACTGCCTTTTATATTCCAGTTTGGCAAAGCACTAAGCTCTAAAACAAAACATGGGGGTTATTATGCCCTTAAGGAAGTCAACAAGGCTTGCCACAAATGTAAAAAAATACAAGACCTGATCCTGTTTCAGTTATTTGTGATACAACTGATATAAATAGCAGAAGAATAATGTAAGTATTTCTCACCCAGTGAATGTGTTTATAAATAGAGTAGGGACAATAACCCTGAGTCCCCAGACAGATCACCAAAAGGGCGCCGTTTGCAGGGAACTACAACAGACAAGTGTTCCAGGCTCAGAACAATTCCATGTGAGAAAATCATGACCTTCAGAGAATTTCATTTAAATGGTCGAAAAATATAAAGACTGGATAGGAGTAATGGACTACATTGATAGAACATTCATTAACATTGACCATTTTGGTCAAAACCACTAAAAATACAAAACTGTACTCACATCTCTAGTAATAACTCTCAGCTACAGCAACCCATAGAAGCTAAAAATCAAATAAAGCTCAATTATTAAACTGATTTTTTTTTTCCCCCCTTCAGTATGTATTAGCTCTATTAACAAAACAGGGAGCTTTGCTAAGTACAAAGTATGGTGTTTTCAGTCTCAATACAATATTTTTGCAGAAGCTATACTTTCATGAAAATGGGGACTGAAAACAGACCTCCACAAAAAAACTCCACTTGTAACACATTATCTGTGTAATGCAAATACATCTCTTACCACTTTTTGGATGGTATCTCATAGCCTGCTCATGCCCCTAACATTTCAAGTTTACAGGCAGCATCGGTGCAGTCACTGCATCTCAGAATCACACTGTGGCACCAGAAGTAATTTAACCAAAAACATTCCAAGGGTGATTTGGAATTGACTGATGTGACAAGACTGGCAGTCTCTGGATGAATCCCAACAGTTGCCACTGTTCAAGACATAAAGCTGCAGCATCGGTAAAGAAATTATATGTAAAGCAATGTATTTCTTTTCTATTCACAGTAATGACCATGACATCAACTGTTATAAATAATAACAAAGACATTACACTAAAGTAGGTGAAGGTGTTTCTTGTGGATAATGTAATTAATACTCATGGGACCAAGACTATAACCTATAAGTAAAAGTCCAATCCAGTCTCAATGGAGGCTCTTGGCCTGTGCCTCACTAATAAGCCAGGCAGGACCATGGCAGGGCCTGAAGTACGAGCACACAACCATCCACACTGATGAACAGTGACTGAGCATCCCTGACACAGGGGGAAGGGTTGGCTGCAGGGGCACAAGCCACACTATGTCACTTGCTCCTAGCAGCAGAAAGTAGCCCCTCGCCTGTTTTACTTACTCAAATACATATAGCTTTTAACTTCTGGGGACCTTGCATATGGAACTACATAAGCACCAGTTACCTG
The DNA here is from genome assembly GCF_020740795.1 of Apus apus. Taxonomy (NCBI): domain Eukaryota; kingdom Metazoa; phylum Chordata; class Aves; order Apodiformes; family Apodidae; genus Apus; species Apus apus. The sequence goes on along the minus strand of NC_067287.1, from coordinate 29,941,499 downwards.
TGGTGTGGACAGGCCCCTCCCTCCTGTGGCACCTCCAACATGACCTCTCCTTCCTCATGTTGCAGAAAAATTACTCAGAAGCCACCATTTACAAATGAGCAGCAGCTTATATCAACTAGTTTTCATAAAACTCAAACTTCATTGCACCTCCTTTTTCTATCACCAGCGTTTTCATGGATCATTTCACTCCATCTTCCTGCTAGTTCTGTTCTCCACAAGGAATCCCATCATCTCTGTTCCACCACAATGCCCCAAAGGGACCTCTCAGACTTCTACACCCTGAGAAACAAACACACTGCCAACTCAAATCACTCCTGGGGCAACTGCAGCCTCTCTTGCACCACAGACTAAAGGTCCTGACCTACTTCAGGTCCTGATGTCACACTTAATACCAGGTGACCATACCAAACACGAAAGCATTAATCTGTGTTGCACCTTCACACTGTTAACACTTCTTCAGAACAACAATCCTTGAACTTGCTCTTTCCTTTTACAGGAGAAGGATGAAAACTGTTTGTAGAGCTGGGGCCACATTTAGCAATCCTTCTGTAGTTTACACAGCAAACTTGAGGGGGCCGTTGTGGTGGTTTGGGCCTAACACGACAACCAAGAACCAGCCCTATGGCCACTCACTCAACTCCCCCCACACACACACACTGGGATGGGGAGGACAAAGGCCAACCAGAACCTCACGGGTCGAGACAAAGGCCAAGGAAGGCTCTTCACCAATTAAGGTCCTAGGCAAAACAGACTGAACTTGGGAAAAAAAATAATCATTTAATGTCATCCTAATCAGATGCACACAGGACACAGACAACACAAAAAGCAGTGCTTTCATACGTTCCCCCCACCCCTCCCTTCTTCCCAGGCCCAAATCCCTTTGTTCCCTGTCTCTCTCCCTCCTTCCCCCCAGCAGCACAGGGGGATGGGGTTTAGAGTCACTTCACAGGCTGGTGGTTCCTGCTGCTCCTTCCTTCTCAGGAAGGATTCCTCACAGTACTTCCCTGCTTCCCCAGGGGATCCCTCCCACGGGAGAGAGTCCTCCACAAACCTCTCCTTCATGAGTCCTTCCCACGAATCAGGAGCTTCTCCAGCCTGGGCTTCCCACAGAGTCATGGGCTGCTTCAGGAACAGTCCCTCCCCTGGCGCCGGGGTCTTCCAAAGCTGCATAATCTGAGTCCACTGGCCACAAAATCTGAGACCACTGCCCAAGTTCACCCCTCCTGGTGCCTTCAGGGAATGTTCCACCACCTTGCTCCATGGATGCAGGGGGACAGCTGCCATCTCGCCACAGGTTTCAGGGAAACTTCTGCTTGGGCACCTTCTTCCTCACCAACCTCGAGATCTTCATCCCAGTACTGCCTTTCACCTCTCCAGCTCAGCTTCTTTTTTTTCCTAAGTGCTCCTCTGCTCAGCTCTTACCTCAGTTCTTTCGTATGTTAATGGCAGAGGCCCATCTATTGTCCCTCTGATGGCTCCTTGGCTGGTTTTGGGGCAGGAGAGCTTCTCAGCTTCTTACTGGAGCCACCCCTGGGGCCTGTCGCCCACTACCACAAAAACCCACCAGAACAAACCAGCACAGCTGTCTAGGGAGTCTTCCTTCCCCACATTTTAGCAGGCCTCAGAGCAGGATACCTTAAAGCTACCTCTACTATGTGACAAATTAAAAAAAAAAACCAACATCTGGAGCACACCGATGCTCAAATTCACCTTCTTGAATCTCTAAAGTGACAAGAGTTCCCTTTCATGCTAACATGGCACTGTTGTTCTTTCCCCAGGGAAAAGAAAGAGGAGCTCCTGCCTCTGCACTGGTTGGCTCTGCAGTTCAGAGCTACTCACTTTGCCACTAGGTGACAGCTTAAGGACAACAGCTGTTCCTGATGGCAAGCTGACTTCTCACTTGGCAAGCATTTACTTTCTCATTTGCATACTCTTCCCCCCAATCCTTCCTCAGCCACTCCTCACCGAGGCTGCCGTATTTCTGGAATACATTAAGTTCACATTTTCTCAGTGTTGATTCCTTTGATTCTCCCTTCCCAAGGTACAATCTCCAGAATTTATTCTATTGATTTTTGTCTAAAGCAAGTGAGAGTTTTCTTTTATCATCCTTGTTTTGCTAACTTAGCATGCTTTGGGGGGAATTAATGTCTGTTTTTAGCATGATTATGAGACTCTCCCTGCCTTTCTTTCTGCGGGGTGCTTGATCTCAATAGAGCAGATGGCAAACTATGCCTTTACATATTACCTGCTCGGGAAGTAGGAGATGCTGAATGCATAGAGAAGAAGGATTTTAAGAGGAACAAAGGGAACAACTGAAAAAATGAGTTACAAGATACAGCAATGAAAAATTCAGAAAATGCTTATCCAAGACCTACCTTTAAACATAAGCATAAATTCCACAGACCTCAGTGAAACTACTACTGAATTTACAATTATGATCATGGAAAAACAGTCTCCCGAATTAACAGATAAAATGCTTTTCTTAAAATATACAAATCTGAGGATTGCAGAGGGAATCTTAGGCCAAATCCAGCTGACTCCCATTACCATTCATGAAATTAAAACGGAAATACTCCTTCTGAATGAGATTTGTTTGCATATGGCTTGTTAGCAATGCTATCATTCTCTGCACTTTGCCCTACAGAGATGTTACATTACTGGTGAAAAGAGACATAATGTCCCTAAGCTCTGACACCGCAAATGAAAAACCACAACCAAAGCCTTTGGAATGATGTGCATGCTGACTGATCTCAACTCATCATTCAACATTAGGAACTTCCATACCTCTTCTTGCCAAAAAGACAGAAAACTTCAGTCCAGTTTTGCCTGTAAATCCTAAAGACTTACTGTCATTATTTAGTGTAACTCTGTTAACAGGTATCATCATTGCTTCTTAGCAAGGATATTTCAACTCACAAAGAATCTAAAAGTGTAGAGTTCTTCATAAAATTTTGAAAAAAATGGCAGATTAAAGCATCAGAGATACTTCAACTTCAGTGACCAGGCATATATTTACTGGGGATGTTAGCCACACCATTTGCCTCCCCTTCTTGCTCTCTTGCTATGACAGTGGCATCAGGTGCAGTGCTATGCTGAGAGTACAAATTGTATCAGCACCATGGCAGGAAAAAGAGGCTATCAGGTGAGCTAAGCTCACCTCTGTGGCTGGCACAGGCTGCAGAGCATGGTAAGAAACCCAACAGCAGAGCTCTGCCCACACCCAGCCTGGCACTGCCCAGCAGAGGCAACTCCACCGTGGCTGTACCTGGCAACTTGGTCATGCTATCTGTGGAGCCTTCTGGTTCAAAAAGTGGAATCAGAAATTCCATGCAATGCCTCACTGGAACTTTTGGCCTCTCACTGGAAACACAAGTGTCACAAGTGGTGACATATTTATCTGCCATACTATGTGATACAGCAACATATGCTCATAAACATTCCTCTTTACAGTTCTCTGCTGCTGCGTAGTTGCTGGTCTCTTGTTCACTCTATGGCAGCAGAACTGTTTGTTAGTAAAGCTAACCACAAGCGAAAAATACATATCCTGTGCTCTTTGTATCAGTTGGTTGCGAAGTGCAGTTAATTGTAAAGTGCCAAGTCAGCTGCAGCAGATTGTATGTGAAAACTACTGTTTCTTGAGTCATTCGCCTCGGTTACTCACATGAACTAAAAATACTGTTTAAGAGCCTCATCTCCAGATATTATGGAGCAACACACAATCAGCTAAAAGATACAAACATCCTTCAAGACAAATTCCCCATATTGGCAACAACACTGACAGAACAGTTGTACAAGATGAGGCACTAAGTTCTTCTAATATCAGTTTTAATCTGCTTTAATATACCATTATCTTTGGCACCAGGAAAGTTAATTATCTTGATCTTTATTATTTTCCTGATTTTCATCTTCAGTTCAGTCATTTTTCCTGTAATGAACTCCTGAAACTGAATTAAATTTTACCCTACTAAAGCTTGCCCTTTTGTTTTGTTTTGGTTAAAGAAATGTGCTGCATAGTGCACAGGCCAACTTGGCAAGATTCGATGATGAGTTCCAGAAACGAGAAGTTTTAAAAACTATTTATAGTATAGAGTATACAACACTTCTTGAAATACATGTATTGCTGTTATATCAGTTAATTAGAAGAAAAAAAGTCAAGACCTACAGTGCTCAGCACCGCAGTGTACAGTGAAGTAACAGAGTGGGAGGTGGGGTTTTTTGCTGGTTTTTTGTTTGGTTTGGTTTGTTTTTTACTTTATGAAGGAAGATTCATTGCTTTGAGGCTAAACAGGAGGTAAAGCAGCTCACAGCTCTTTTGGGACTGATTGCCACTGGCATATCAGAAGTTCCAGCAAGCTCAGACACAAGGAATAGGACATCAAATCTTTAGGGGATCATACACTTTAGATGGTAAGACAGCTCATTTTCAACAAAAAGAAAAGAGGAAAATCAACAACAACAAAACGTAGAAGGAAATAATAATAATTTTAAAAACCACATAGCAGAGTAGCCTAGCTTCCCATAAATCCTGGCTGCCTAAGGGAGCAGCATAGCTCTATGATTTGAAGCTTGGCTACCAATACTCATCACGGAGTTTAACTGCAGACTTTTTCCTCCAGTCATACAGAGACTTTCAATACTTCAAAACTGCCTAGTGGATTTCACAGCACAACAAAACTTCAGCTGAGAAATCCTGGTACAAGTGGTCATGAGGCTGGCACTTCCTAAAGACAAATCTAACCTTCATACTAACAATCATTAGCAAGGACTACTAGCTTATTACCTTTTCCATTAATGTTTCTCCAGCTGAAATTTTAAACGTCTTGGGAAGGGACTTCATCTTTCAATGCATATATACTATACAACACTGCACAAGGTAGCCTCTTCCTCCTTTAAACTGAAACATGTTGCTTAAGAACATCCCTAGAATACAAATGTTCATCTAAGCTCAACTCCCATTTTTATGATGTCCAGCAAATGCATTGGAAAATACTGCCCCTCAGAGCAGCACAATCAATTCCTGATTGACGAAAAGGGTATCAAAAGCCATCCTGTTGACTTTTCTTGACACAAAAGCAGGCTTAACTTTGGATATGCCTTGGATAAATAGGTACTCACACTCCATAAAATAAGGGCCAGGTTCAATTCGCCACACGATTTGTCCTTTCTGCGTGCCAGTCACTCCCCGGTTCTTGGAATCCCAGAAATTGGCTGGAGAGTTCTCATCTGAAAGGAAAAAAAAAAAATTCTAAGTAGTATTTACAATAGTAGTTTTCCTGGTTTTCTGTTTCAAGAGGCCCTGTTAAAAAAAATAACCTGTGCTTACAAAAAAAAAATTTAAAACCCAAACTAACTGGCAAAGGGTAAATGGCTTCTATTCTGCGGTTGTTATTAGACCAATTTATATAGAGCAAGCAGACATGCTTACAGCCAAAGTAAACACAGAGTTTCCTACAAGAAGTGACCTGCCAAGGTAAAGTATTATTTCAGAACTTCCCTACTCAACAGAGAGGCTATGGGAGTGTATAGCTGATGGAGACTTCATTACAGAGTTACCACACCATTTTATAAGGTAGTCCTGTGAAATGAAAATTTAGCATTAATTCCCTAGCTAAGGAGTATGGAATTGCAACTAGAGGTATCATACTTCAGTTTTTAATACATTCTGTGTTAGAACCTAGAGAGAATATTTTTATATGTACACCAAAAGATCTGACACTTCCAGTTTCCCGACAGTTATTCTTATAACTTATCACTGAAGTTGAGTTAGAGGCTCAAAGGGCAGAACTGTCTCTTAGTAAGCCAGAGATTCACATGAGAGATTCAGCAAAATACATTCAAAAGAGGAGAACTGAGAAGTATAAGTATCTGCAGATCAGCTTGGCAATATCAGTATTTTCCCCTCCCAAACCAAGGTTTTTATCTTAACAGTAATGAACGCAGGTCTTGGGGTTTGTTTTCTGTTTACAAGCCTGTATTCAGGCACCCAGAAAGCGACATGAATCAAAGAAAACTGGAGTGAGAAGCTTTTTGGAAGAACACAAAGGTTAGCCACCCAGAGGAAGCTGACATAAATCCAAATTAACTTGTTTTGTACAGGAAGTTCTTGGAGAGTATGCATCATAACGTCAATGCACTTAGGCAGCTTATTCTTTATCAGACAATTTTACCTACAACCTCAAAAACAACATCCTAATTCCTTCCTACAGCACTTGATACTCCTTAGTCTCAAATTAAGGTTTTTTTAAATATTGTGTCTTATTACATACAGTTAGACACATTCTGCCATCTTACAGAGACTTCACTAAGTACGTAGTCTGCTGCAACTGTGTTCATGAAGCTCCTATCAATTCAACCACATTTTCTTTGTGCTTTGTAGGAACTGATGCATTGAAAGGTAACAGAATTCTCACCTACATGTTAGAAACCCATACACTATTTATGCAAGAATAAACAACAGTGCAGATTTGTTACTTTGATCTTAAAAATACAAACTTAACACTAAAGCTTCTCTTTCTCCTTTTCATTCTGATTGCTTATCTTGGAGCATGCACAATAACTCTACTGCATCATGATTAGTGCAGCCTGTACATTCACATCCCATGCATCACATCCCATCCAAACTGACCTGCAGAACTTTACCAGGCACACACACTGGACTTCCACGATTTCTCCAGAATAAGTTATGCACCCTGTCTGCAACCTGGAAGAGCTCTGGAGAGTCAAGAGGTGGCCATGGCAAGCTACGGACACTCATACCCCTCTGGGCATGGGTGACTTTGAGAACTTTTAGAAGGCTGTGCTCTGAACACCTCAACATCACAATGTGTCCTCTATAGTTTCATAATTACCTCAATAACAGAGAGAAGGGATAGGAGACTTCTAATGTCTATGATCCCTGAGCATATACTACCCTCAGGCTTAACTTTTTGAGTGGAATCAACATGATAGTACATAAACTGCATACGCCATAAAGTCAAGCACATAGGCAGTAAAAACTTAAAACGTATAATTATTGTTCATTACAGCAAAAAACCTTTCAGAATAAAGAAAATTATCTCATCCATGTATTTTTGCCTTTTTTTTTTTTCTCCAAAGCTATATAAAGAGGAACTCTGAAAGTACACCCTGTAAATCATCCCATGGGCCTCCGAAAAATCTCTTTATGTGGCTTGCAATGACACTTTAACTAAAACAATTCACTGCTATGCACTTATTTACTTTTTTTTTTTTTAAATGTCTTCCTAACCCAAGGCCTCACTATTATCTTCCACAGACAGAACCCTGAGAAGCTGTGAAATGTAGCTTAACTTCCAGCAAATCTACACCTAGTACCTACTTTGGTCCACTGTGTAAACTTGGTTATCCAAAACATCACTACAAAAAGCAGGCAGATTCTTTAAAAATTCCAGTTACCTTAAACAGAGTTGTAAATTATTCAGTGTTCTCATTATGTCTAGGTAAATAAAGATGTATTGTATGACTAAAGACCACCTCCCCTAGCATTCTCTAGTTCATCTGAATTTCTGAATTTAATCAGTTGGAAGAGAGTCTGCTTGTAATTCTAAGCAGAAGAGATACTTGGTACATTATATCAATAAACATGAATTTTTTTTTATTCTTACCTTGTTAAACAGTTGAAGGAATGCTGAAGCAATGAAATATGCCTTTGACTGAGATTTTCAACACGGAGGCACAAGCAGCTATTCTTTGTATTTAAAATCAGTAACTAAGTAAATTCAATGGTAATTTTTTAACAGGGTATTACTGAGCATCAGAAAAGGTCCTACGTGAACTGACTTCGAATTTTGAGCTAACAGTTACAAGAAAGTCGAACATTTCCTTACAATTTAATTAATAAAATCCAACATTTATGAAAGTGCCTGGATTTTCAGACCTTTCATGAAGGAATAGTCTCCTTTGCAGCAATGAAGACTAAATCATTCACACTCTGCCCCCAGGCACGCTGCCATTGCAACAGAAGGTGGTGGAGACAGAGGGATGAAAAATGCTGACAGGCCGTTGCCTGTCAGCAATCAAATCAAATTACAGAATTTATTTTGGACAGTTTTGATTTCCTTCTGAAACAGATTATTTTTTTCTCTACTTTCATGATGTTATTCACATAGGGGAAAAAATAACATTACTAATGTATATGGAAACATGACCGCAAACATCAGCTCATGGACTTAAATAAACAAAACAACAACGCTGAACAGCTAAAAAAAAATAATCAAACAGTATGAAAACATTAAGGTTGCCAAAATCTACTTATCAACAGTGCAATTAAAAACAGCTAAACATTGACAGCACCAGTAATATTCATCTGTGCAAAAAAACAACACAAAAAAACCCATATAAAAAACAACACCAACCTATCTGAGATAAGGAAAAGCAGTTTCAGCATTACCACTAGCTCATCTCTCTTCTTCCCCAAAACGTATATATGTGCGTATATACACACACACACTATACACACACACACACTCTCTACAGGGAACTACAATTCTAAGAAATTCTAGTCTCCTTTTAGCTGATAATTGTTGCTGTTTGTGAAACTGGCAGCTGTTCCAGAATCTGGGCCAAAGAGAAGATATAAATATCCCTTCCCAGAACATAAAATATGCAACAAAATACTGTCTTACTGCATTGGTATCTTGTCAAGTGAGTCTAACTTCTGAAAGAAATTTAACAGTTCCAGATGTATAGTATCTTTCTATCTTCAGTCATTCTTTGACACACAATATTACAGAAAGTAACTTATCTCTCAGAGCTGCAGCCCCTGCACAAACAGCACGCGTGGGACAGATTCTACATTGAAAAGTGGACAGCAGCAAATGCATGACTGTGTGGAACTACACAGTGACCAGAGCACCTTGAAATCACTGTAAAGCAAATGTGCTCTAAGTAACAATGTTTTCTTTCTTTAACTGCTATGCATGCAATCAGCCAAACCTGGCATGAAGAACCAAGCTAATTTTTTCCACTTTCAGGCTTCACCACCATTACAACACCCTTTAAGGTAAGCTTGATATCAACAGCATGTGCAAAACCCACAGCTTGTGCTCCCCCTGTCAGCATTGTAGCTCTCCACCTGTGTCCACAGCTCTGCCCTGATGTGACTGTGAATGGGGTGTGCAGCTCCCCCTGGCAAGCACCAGTTTGGTGTGGCTATTGTGTTTGAAAAGCAATTAAGAAGTATTGGATAAAGGGATGAACAGTGCAATGAAAGAAGGTGGCATTGCTTTTACAGAATTAATTTTCACAATAGAAGTGTGCCCACAGAGGCGTTAGGGTCATAAGAAGCTCCAATATGCCTTTTCTGTACTGGAGGCCCAGAGCTGAAGACAGCACTTCGATGTGTCCCACCAGTGCCAAGTAGATGAGAAGGACCATCTCCCTCAACCTCCTAGATAAGGCCTTACCTAATGCAGCCCAGGATGCCAGTGGGTGGCCAGGGTACACTGTTTGCTCTTGTTTAACTTGTTGTCCAAGAGGACCTCCAGTTATTTTTCTGAAAAGCTGCTTTCCAGACCATCAGCCCTCAGCCTATCCTCATGTCAGGAATTATTCCTCCCCAGGGGCACTTCCCTTTGAACTTCATGATGTTCCTGTTTGCCCATTTCTTTGGCCTGTTGAGGTTTCTCTGAAAGGCAGCACTACCATCTGAATTGTCAGATGCTATTCCCAGTTTTGCATAAGGATGCTATGGGAGACAATGTTGAAAACCCTGCTAAGCCAGTATCTAACATCAGGGGCCAGGAGGCTCCTTGAGGAGTTCATGTTTTGTTCTTCGTGTCTTGTGCTTTCACTATTTCTGTCTTAGGAAGAAGGATAAACTACCCAAAATTTATCACCTTACAAAGTCATCTTGCATAGCTTAAATCAGCAAATAAATAAATAAGGTACAGTCTTTTGTAAGACAGTTGAAAAAAAGAACTGCTACCAATTAATATCTGAAACAAGACTGATAGTCCCAGTGCATCGACTGGTTATACACAAACCAATCAATGCTCGCCTGCTGGTCCCAGTTTCTGTGGTCAGCAGTGTTAGCTTATGGGATAAAAAGCTTGTCTTCATGAACACACGGGATTTTATTCTTCAAATACAGAAGTATTAGAGAAGTCACAAACTCCCAGTGGAAACATCACGGATTGCTTCCTGCACAGAAAAAAATGCAGAAGTTCCCTATGGTAATCTAAGGGCTTCAGACTTTTGCATACTGATCTCTGCTCTGTAACACATTTATAAAGATGCTTATATGCAGAGGTCAGAGAGCAGGTGATGCTTCGCAGATCCTGAATGGTTTTAATTATATGCAATTATAGAATTTTCATCTTCCACTACCATACATTGGGACTCTAATTCACAGCTCTTGAAAAATCTGTGCAGCTTAACTCAGAAATGATAAATGGTGTTGGTAACACCATTGTATCCCTGCATAATGCTATTACCCTCATTTGGGATTTACATCCCAATCTCCATTTTTTCATCCCTTTTCAGAAAAGCATTTATGCAAAAATCTTTTGAAGTGCTTGCATTGTTTATTCTTAAATGCTAACTTTCTCAGTATTTTAGGTTATTTTTAGTAAATCCTCAGGCACTGAAGATTATGCGAGTTATGCATCCAATTATTAGGAGGAGTGTTTATGCTCAGCCTGGATAAGCTTATAAACGATAGATATGAACGTTACTTCTCTAGTCAGGTGTTCTCTTACAGATCTATCAGAGGAGCTGGAAGGTTGGTAGATAGCAAGGCTATGGATGATTTTGTCTCAAGGGGAGATTCTTCAATCTGCCATGAGTTTCTCCCACAAGCATACCTTTAAGAATTATCTTCCTCTACCTATTTTACTCTGTCATTTCACTCAGTCTTTAAAAGTAACAGGTTTATGGTATCTGCATCAGAAGATATTTCTGAACTTAAAATTAAGTGAAACATCAGGGGATCTCCAAGCATTGGCATTTCCAATGTAAAACAGAAATCTGTTTTATGTGCATTTACCTGCATAACTGCCAAAACCTCCGTCCCGGTGTCAGTCAGTTCACTCTGCTGTTTGGTGTGAGCACAGACTTTCAGGCAGTAAAACAGACTGTCACCAATATGTAAGGTTAGTAAGAACTACTACTATTCCAAAGAGTACTTACTGTGGATTTTGAGCAACTGACTGGGAAAGTTTGCAACACTACATTTAGTGCAGTATTTTCACTTTGGTAACATCTAGTAATTTTAATTCTAGAAAAATGAAAAAAAGTCATTTAAAACATCTGTGGGTAATCGTTAAAGAAGTAGTACAATCTTTACTGAGCTAGCTAACTAAATCAATGTCTCCTTTATATCCAAAATATGTGTAAAAGCCATTGAAAACCACATCAGGACACATTTAGAGGAGAAGACAAGTTTTATCACCTGAAGCATCACTCCTTTTCTGGAAAGCCAGTAAGTAAATTAATAATTTCAAGGCAGACCTTCTGTTGTATGTCATTATTATAACAAATCACATTATGTCAACCCATTTAAAATACACTGCACATCAGCTACTACCATACAAACATAAACCCACTACATACAGGTTAGGTTCTGTTATTTACAGAATTCCCCCTCTCAGTCTGCGAATGGTTCACAGGCTTTCTGGTGGAAGCAAGACATTTCTCAGGGAAGACAACACTAGTGTATGCAGTACATGGCTGAAGTTGAAGATCAACACTTACTTGCACCTTCTAGCCTTACCTCGCCTTTCAAAAGGATGCATGCGGATCCTAAACTGCATTCCTCCATCTGAGCCCAATTAACAAACTGAAGAGTAAAAAAAAAAAATAATGCTTTACCGGACAGATCCTGAAAATCACATCTCGGCTCCCAGTCACAAATGGTATTTTTTACAAAAGTTGCCTGCTGGAGCCAGCATGTGCAGCTGAATTTGGAGGCTTTAGCTTTGTATTAGCAACGTTGCATAATCTCAGCTCCACGAGGTGCATCTGTCCTGTCCCTTCCTCGTGTCATTTGAAGGAAAGAGGTTTAGAAGATGTTCTCAAACTACTGCCCAGCAGTTTCTAGCAGTTACACACAGTTGTCTGCCTCTTCTCCTTTAATCAAGGGTTTATCTAGGTTCAAACAGCCCGTGCTAAAACATGCAAAGTATTACGTCCTTCAAGCTCAGCTATTTGCAGCCACTCCCCTCCAAAGGGTACAGGATGCTGAAGCCCCATCCTCCCTCCACTTCCTTCCTTGCCTTGTCCATGGGAGGATTCCGAGGCACAGCCACGGCCCCGCACCGTGGGGCGGGCTGATGTAAACAGGAGGATCATTAAATCCTAGAAATGACGGCAAAGCAGCCACAGCAACGAGCACAGCAGGAACTCACTGGAGGTGCTGGCTTTTGTTTACTTAGTATTTTGCTCTCCCACGTCACTTCCCCACAAATCCAGTTATTTTACAGAAGACAAGATGGCTCCGTGACATTTGGCTGGGGTAAAGCTGCTTTTAACCTGGGATAACCCAGCATGGAGCACTCCTGAGCAGGAGGACAAGCAGGTGGCAGAAAACTGCCCTTACTGCCTCTCCTCTTTCAGGCTGGCAAATACCATCCCAGCACAGAGGCTCAGACAGAGCTCTGACTGCTCACAAGCTGCCTGGTAGATGCTGCCCACACACCTACAACTCCAGGTGCGGAGACATTTCATATAAACTATAATATTACCTAGAAAGGTTGGACCAGAGGATTCTTGAGGTCCCTTCCAAACTGGCATTCTATGATTCTGTGATTTCTTCAACTTATGGCAAGGACTCAAACAGTGCCAAACCAGCCCCAGTACCGCAAGAACAAAAAGGGTACTTAAAAGTATCTTCATAATGTGGTCCATGGTCTGTAGATCAAGTCCATTGCAGCCCACATTTCATGAAATGTTATGCCTGTGAAGCACTAGGCTCAAGCTCACAAAGCAAATCGTCTTTTTCCTAGTAATAATCAGATAATGAAAACCAGAAAAAGTAACTCTTACAGTAATATTTATTCATACTCAGCTTGAAGACTCTCAAAAAATGGTGTCAAAGAAATTAAGGACTTCTTGCTCCTGAAGAACCAAAAGCTACTGTATTACTTCACGTTTGCACAAGCACTTCCAGAAACTGTATTTTCAAAGGCCAGGAAAGGAAAGAACACCAGAACTAGACTACTCTAAGAGAAACTTAAAGCACTGCTGCATATTAAGTGGCTGGAAACTGTTCTCCCTTCAATGCCAAAAGAGCAATTCCAAGAAAGCTGACAAAGTTCTTGGACAATCTTTAAAACCACCCAAACAGCTACTAGATCCCACTACATGCTATCAAACATCTCTTCATTCTTCACAACACTTTTGAAAACTTGGGCAGTAATGAAAATATAAGGCACAATTCTTCAGCTGAGAAAAGCAGGGACAGGAAAGTAAGAAGCAAGAGAAAGGTACAACAGATGCTCTTACAGCCTCACATAGGAGGGCAGCAACTCTTTGGGCTCTACATGATGGTGATGGTGCACTGTCAGAAGCTGCAGGTAACCCCTGAACTCCAACACAGACCCAAATATTGGCCTCTTGGTGACACAGTCCTGCTATATTAGCATCAAAGGATCATCATTGTGGATATTCAGATATTTAATATCATGACCCAGGGTCAAAAAAAGGAGAGGTGCTTGCTTCTCACTGCACAGCAGCAACTTGTTCCCTTGCACACAGAAAATCAAGGTTCACATACCTCCACTTACCGCTGCTGCGCTGTGGGCAACAAGAGGAAAGACCCTGTTGGCACACTCTCAGGTGCCCTCAGTGACCCCCTGCATAGGACATATATAATGTTGCTGACGTTCATGGCACTCTTACTTTACTCAGCAAAGCTGTGACTGACAGGATGGTGAAGCCATATCATACATCCTATCCAAAAACTAAACAACGAAACCTTTTTGCTATTGAAGCTTAAATTAATATAGCAGCAAGATCTTTGCTCTCATTTTCATACACAGACTTTATTCTGACACTTGGCCATAAGATGGACTACTTCCTTCTTTTTCAAGAACTGCACTACTACATTTTATCTCTTTCTACATGTACACTAGCAGTTCAATGTGGGGATCAGAGCATCTCTGAGTGCTCACACAATGTCATATTTGAAGGCAAAGCAGCAGCTCAAAGATTAGTTACCTAGAATGCCGGATATAAAGATACTGAAAAGAGAAAACAACCAAACAAAAACCCCAAGTATTTATGACACAGTACATTGGCGGAAATAAAGTGGAATTCTACTTCTCTGTTTTCAAAGTACAGACATCATTGAAATTCAAAGCATTCAAAGATAAAAATAAATCCTTTCACCCATCTCACTGGCAAACATTCAAAAGCGTAACAATAGGAAGGAAATGACCTCAAGCTTAACCTCTTTCCTGAAAATCTTATTAATCCTCCTCCATAAAATGATGTGCATTTCATTCCCATCTAACCTTCAGGTTTCGTTCATGTGCCAGCCCCATGGTACAAACACTCCATGCACCATGGGTTACCAACCAGTTCACCAGGTTCACCTGGATGTCAGATCCTACACAACACACCTACACAACACTTGGGTATTTCTGCAACCTGCCATAGAACTCTGGATACTACAAGAAACACATAATGTGACACAAAAAGATTCAGCTAGCAAACAACTGACAGATGGTACAGCATGCCTTCAGCCATAAAGACCATTAGATACTTAATCATATAGCTGAAAAGTCACTACATTTTTGCAAAATGCTAATAAATCACCTACCATTTGGTTCACTGTAGTCCAGACGGCTGAATGCAGGGGTAAATACAGTGTGTGAGATGCTTTCACCTCCTGAAGGAAACATGCATCTGGGCAAGAACCACACCACCTCTCAAGTCAACTCACAACTGTTTCAGCTGTGGATGGTCTGGAGAAAAAGTGACATCTGCAGGAGATGGAGACAGCCTGTTCCTCAGAGGGATAGCCAAAAGCAGGGGCCATCAGGCAGAGAACAGTTGGAAAATTCAGATTTAGGCCACCAATGGCTACTGAAGTTGGACTACACTTATAATCATACATACTAGACTAACTTGGTGGGCTATCACATTATACTGACTAGAAAACAAGATGGCAGCAAAGATACAAGCAATACACTGAAAAAAAGGGGAGCCTGCATCTCTTTTGTAACATCACCCTTGACACCTTCAGGAATCTTCTGGTCTTGGGGTTTTTTTAAGCACTTTGCACATATGTCTCACATCTTGTTAAAACATCTTCACAATAAAATTTTCTTCCCAATAAACTCCTCTCTGTGATAGTAAGGGAGCTAGGAGACCAGCACGGTTAAAAAAGGAACTGCTGGGCAAACTCAAATGGAAAAGGAAAATCTATAGATCATGGAAGGAGGGGCTGGTCACTTGGGAGGAATATAGGACTGTTGTCAGAGAATGTAGGGAGGCAACTAGGAAAGCTAAGGCCTCCTTGGAACTTAACCTTGCAAGTCGGGTTAAGGACAATAGAAAGGGCTTTTTCAAATACATAGCCAACAAAACTAATACCAGAGGCAATATAGGCCCACTGATGAATGAGGCGGGTGCCCTGGTGACAGAGGATTTAAAGAAGGCAGAGGTGCTGAATGCCTTCTTTGCCTCAGTCTTTACTCCTGCAGGCTTTCCCCATGAGCCCCAGTTTCATATAGCCCCAGTAGAAGTCAAGATAAAGGAGGAGTTTGCCCAGGTAGATGAGGATTGGGTTAGGGATCAGTTGCGTAATCTGGACATCCATAAATCGATGGGTCCGGATGAAATGCACCCAAGGGTGCTGCGGGAGCTGGCGGAGGTCATTGCTAGGCCACTCTCCATCATCTTCGGTAAGTCATGGGTAACAGGAGAGGTGCCTGAGGACTGGAGGATAGCAAATGTCACTCCAGTCTACAAGAAGGGCAAGAAGGAGGACCCGGGTAACTATAGACCGGTCAGCCTCACCTCCATCCCTGGAAAGGTGATGGAACAACTTGTCCTTGGCACTATCTCTAGGCATATCAAAGATAAGAGGGTCATCAAGAGCAGTCAACATGGTTTTACCAAGGGTAAGTCATGTTTGACTAACCTCATAGCCTTCTATGAGGAAATTACTAGGTGGATAGATGATGGTAGAGCGGTGGATGTGGTCTATCTTGATTTCAGTAAAGCATTTGACACCGTCTCCCACAGCATCCTTGTAGATAAGTTGATCAAGTATGGGTTTGATGATCAGGCAGTGAGGTGGATCAAGAACTGGTTGAAAGGAAGAAGTCAGAGAGTTGTAGTCAATGGGGCAAAATCTAGTTGGAGGCCTGTGACTAGTGGAGTCCCTCAGGGGTCGGTACTGGGACCGGTGTTGTTCAACATCTTCATCAACGACCTGGATGAGGGTACAGAACGTACCCTCAGCAAGTCTGCTGATGACACCAAGCTGGGAGGAGTGGCTGGCACACCAGAAGGCTGTGCTGCCATTCAGAGAGACTTAGACAGGCTGGAGACTTGGGCGGGGAAAAACCTGATGAAATTTAACAAGGGCAAGTGTAGAGTTCTGCATTTGGGGAAGAAAAATGTCATGTACCAGTACAGGTTGGGGGCTGACCTGCTGGAGAGCAGTGTAGGTAAAAGGGATCTGGGGGTCCTGGTAGACAGGAGGGTGACCATGAGCCAGCAATGTGCCCTTGTGGCCAAGAAGGCCAATGGCATCCTGGGGTGCATTAGAAAGGGTGTGGTTAGTAGGTCAAGAGAGGTTCTCCTCCCCCTCTATTCTGCATTGGTGAGGCTGCATCTGGAGTATTGTGTCCAGTTCTGGGCCCCTCAGTTCAAGAAGGACAGGGAACTGCTTGAAAGAGTCCAGTGCAGAGCCACAAAGATGATTAAGGGAGTGGAACATCTCCCTTATGAGGAAAGGCTGAGGGAGCTGGGTCTCTTTAGTTTGGAGAAAAGGAGACTGAGGGGTGACCTCATCAATGTTTACAAATACATAAAGGGTGAGTGTCAAGAAGATGGAGTTAAGCTTTTTTCAGTGATGACCAGTGATAGGACAAGGGGTAATGGATACAAATTGGAGCATAGGAGGTTTAAGGTGAATATCAGAAAAAATTTTGTTACTGTGAGAGTGACAGAGCACTGGAACAGGCTGCCCAGAGAGGTTGTGGAGTCTCCTTCTCTGGAGACATTCAAAACCCACCTGGACGCCTTCCTGTGTGATGTACTCTAGGTGACCCTGCTCTGGCGGGGGGGTTGGACTAGATGATCTTTCGAGGTCCCTTCCAACCCCTATGATTCTATGATTCTATGATCCAGTTCCTCATCATATCCCCAAATACATCCTAACTCTCCCACAACTTGGTAGCCTAAAGGTGTTTATCTCCTGCTTTTAATGGTAGAACAAAAAACAGAAAAACCCCTCTGTATATACAAGTAGCCTAAAGGCCTGTTATTCTGGGACACAACTGTTTAGCAAATCTAGAAACAAGCCATTTTTTCTAATTAACTATAAAAGGTAATTTTTAGGGGTAAATACTGTCAGAGCTAAATTATGTAAAAAAATAGAGAGAAAGAAACTTTATCTAAGATTTTCTGTGTCATTTTATCTGCCAGTCTAAGTTTACTGCGGAATGTTTTTCATCATTTTCCTTCTCAACTGCAACCTTATATGGTGTCAGATAAGCACTTCTTTGCTGGCAGTGCCTGAGCTGCTGAGCTTGCTTGAGCCACATGTAGAAGAAGATTGCAACACCAAGAATAAAGGGCATGCACTTTTATCTGTGACCACGTTCCCGTCAAAGTTTTCTTGCCAGAAAAACTAGAAAATATAACAAAGTATCCCTGCTGTGGGATACCAGCAGGGATGTGCTTTTGTCAACACAGCCCATCCTGCCCCCGGAAAAATAAATAAATAAACATTACCAACAAAAGTACAGTTTTGCTAGCACAGCTGCACTTACAGAGAGGGCTTTCTCTGGTGTGGCTGTCTTAGTACAGGTCAAACGTATTCCCACAGCCAGCAGAAAAAGTGAGGGGTCATTTACTTTATGGCCTGCATGCTGTTTTTCTATGGACCAGCAGCATCTGGTAATGTATGAAGATACACAATGCAGAAAGGTACCAGAGAAACTGGGGGGGGTTGCTTTGTGGCTTGGTGTTTTGTTTTTGTTGTTTGTTCTTTTCTTTGTCAAATATTTCTGCAGTGGAAACAGTGGAAAACACTTCAGGAAGGGTGAGATGGTTATATGGCAGCCCCATCAGGTCTAGCATTGGGGTCAACCACCTCATTCCTCTCCCTCCTTAATTGCCTCAAAACACACTTGGAACAATTCCTCCTCTTCAATAAGATCTTTACTATAATTTAGTCTGCTGCTGCTCTCTGAGAATGGTACATATTTTCTCTGAGAACTGGAATATTCAGGCTAGTTAAAGTCTGGACAGCACTGAGTGGCCCATAATACAGCAGCAACGAGACTGAATGATGTAGTGATGTCTTCTGGGTTTAATTTCAGTAAAATTTATGCTCATTTGAGAACCACTACTAGCTCATAAGCTAACCTTAAGTACACTTTATTCCACGTGTAATTATCCTCTGACTTACCCTTTGAAAAGATGCTTTCTTTGTAGAACTGTCAGCAAACACCATTGCCATAACTGAAAGGCTTTAAACTAGAGTCAAGATGACTGTGCTATTTTTGCTTTGTTTTGTTTGCAAATCTAAAAATGAAACACCGTTTGAATCATTATGAAAAATATATCTGCCCTGTAAACATCATATGCATCACTGAAATGCACACGTATAAAAAGTACAACAGGCTAGAAGAGGTCTTTAAAACATATGCATGTTACTTTAGATCTATATTTTGAAACAAGTTGCAAGTGTCTTTTATTCTGTTTTAAAATCACACATCAACAAACAAGCACTCGGTAACTGTCCACCTAAAATCACTGAAACATTAGGCTTGACTACTCGCCACTTTTCCAGATTACATTCTGCAATATGTCTCACACTGGCTGCCTGTGAAGCAGAGAAATTACCAGAGTATTTGCTATTACTGATCTGCAGGCTTGCACAGAACTTCTGGTTTCTTTCTTTCCTTTTTGTCCATCTTGCTCCCTTTTCCTTTTTCCCACAGTCACTCATGCAGTAGAAGAAACTAAGGCACTTGGTAAGTAATTTATGTAGGACTGGTACATTATTATCAGAAATGCTGTCAGTGGTAAGATGGGTACCCTATGAAGTATCCAACTCAAGTATCAAGCCTGTTACTACCTGTATAATAAACTACAAAACTTCCTGCCCTAATTAACAGGAGCCATCTCAGTCCTAATTATCAGCAGCCATCCTAATTCCCATGCCCTACAACTTAATAATGGTATGCAAGTACTTGAAAAATTCACATAAATTTTGCAAACCCTGTTTGACAACTATTGTGCCTATTCCCTTTTTTTACCCTCTGGTCCTAAAACTGAAATTATGATCCATTGTAAGAAACTAAAATTTACCAACAAAGTTTTCAGGTTAACATATTTATCAAGTCAAAAGCCTCACGACAGACAATTCTCAAAACTGCTAAAAAGCAGTTAAGTTGTCATTGATTAGAGTAACAGCAATAGTTTTAAAAGCTCCATTCTAACTTACTCAAGTGTTACAAATTCCTCCATTTCTGCAACAATCTTCTGCAAAACCTGACCTGAATTCATTGGCTCATTATCCAATGATCAGACATATTACTGGCAAAAATACTAACTTTTTAGCAAATGTTAGAGAATATTCACACGGCACAAAGAATAAGTGCAGTCACTTCAGATGAGGAACTGTCACCTACTGTGTGTGTAACATCTTGACTGACAAGACCTTCCAGGCACTGAAAAGGTACAAACACTAACCACAAGCGGCTACATCTGAAAAGTAACTTCATAATCTTCACTCATCAAAATAAAGGAACCCATCAGCACAAGAGCTGTGTCATTCAGCAATTACTTCAGCACTTCCAATACTCAATTAGTGTAACAACTTCCAATGAAAGAGCTGCAGGTATATATAAGAAATCTGAACAGATTCAAGAAAAATACTTGATTGTATGTATGCAAATTGCAAGCAAACAGAAAGGCTAAGTTCAGTAAACATTTATTATCTAGAACTGAACAAATAACATGCACCTCAGAAGTACAAGAGATTCTTCTTGAATCCCCATAAGTGCATAAAGTATGCTAATGAGCTGAAATCTCATTTGTGAGGAGCTCTCAGGCGTGTAATGGCAAGGAGGAGCTCCCCTGCCAAATGGCAAGTTCTGCTCATGGCTACAGAGCAGAACATGTGTAACCATGAAATGACTGACATGTTTCAACTGTCCACATATGCACACTCTCCAGCAGTTACAAGTGGCTTTTTGTGCAGGTGAAAGTTTCAACCAGAATCACTGAAGGTAACCCGTAAGAATTAATTTTAAAAAGATTAATTCATCATTAGCAAGGGATATAAAACTCACAGCACAAAACACTGAGCCAGGGAGCCAGAATCACCCAATTGCACACAACGATCCCTCAGCCATTTTTAAGGCCAAATAGTGGGCTGGTTTGATTTTGCTTTTGATACTTAAGTACCACCTTCAGGTTTCCCAAAGCTCTATCTCCTTTCCTGGAATGAACCAGCAATGAGCAAAGTCTGTGCCAGACATGCTCCCCAAGGGTTCTGTGCAGGTTCACTGAACGACTCTATCACTTCTGCATTTTCAGCACTTTTTTTTAATACTTTGGTGTGGTTTTGTGGGGGTTTTTTTGTTTGTGTTTGTTTGTTTGTTGTTTTTTTTTTTGTTGGTTGGTTTTGTGTATGTGTGTTGAAGTTTTATTTATGGCTAGAGACAAAGGGCAAAATAAGAAGGCCTAGATGCAGTATACCCACAGAACAGATAAAACACCCAGAAAAAGGAGTTTTGCTACATACAGCAGGTTATACCTATGGATACAGGAGGTTAGTTTGGGTTTTGCCCTCTTCAGTGATAGATGGTGTGAAGCCTGCAACTACTGTGATGGTTATATCTGGATTTCCACCAACATGGCATCCTTCAACAATGTGGGGAGACAAGTGATTCATCACTGAAAAGAGAAGAAAGTCTGCCTCTGGATTCCTCAGCTTCGCTTTTGATAGCACTTTTTTTGATTGCTTGCTGTTTCTGACATTGCCTGATCAATACTCTCATTAATCTGTTCCATTCTTTTGAGAGTCACAATACCAGCTGCCATTTCATTCTCAGTGCTCAAGTCCACTCCCATGTTTATTACAGAAACATTTCTAAAAATGTGGGCTTTTTCCTTGCCAGTTCCAAGAGATTTCTTATTGCCTTTTAGAAATCCTTTCAGTTTCTAGAAGTTGTCAATAAAATATGTCTCCACAGCACACATTTTACAGATTTTGTGGGATTAAATATTCCCTTAACAGCTGTTATTTCAGTTTATCTTCAATATTATGATGTGTTTAAACAGGAATGCAAACTAGCCTGTTGTTGTCATCTGACAGTAATAGGTTTCTTAGGGAATGTATTAAAAAGTCAGAGTCTGCTAGTTTGGAATACAGAAAAATATTTATATTTAAAAAATACACTTCTGTCGTGCTTTAACTTTTCAGTAATCTAAACCAAATGTAAAACCCACTAATAAAAAACCACCAGAATACAGGTTCTAACCCAAGGCAGAAACAGGCATCGATGTCTCCTTCTCATGCCTCTAATAAAGAGTGAAGTCCACTAACTACGACACTGTGGATAACTCTGCATAAGCAATTTCTCCTTTCTTCTCTACAAACCACACAACCTCTATCTTAAGTAAACAGTAACGTCCTCCTATTTTATATGTATATGTTTGCTAAGGCATCCAAATGGCTGGGAAGTTATTCTGTGGAAAACCTACAGACAGAGAGGAATAACAGGTCAGCATGAAGAGAGCACATCCATGCAAGCAGCGTGCTGAGGAAGGCTGTTCAAGGGACACACAGTCACTCCATCCTTCGCTAATTTTGTCACCATTACGACTTATTTTCCCAGCCAGCTACACCTTCCACCTCCCTCTCAGTGCCTCATGATGACAAGATCTAACAGCAGATTCCTTATCTTGTAGATTTTCCATTGCTGGAAAGCTCTCCTAGGCTCTGTACAGTCTCTTCACCTGGAGAGAATCTATTCCAAAAACTTTGTTCATATTCTTACCTCTGAACAGATTCCTCCTTTTGCCCACCTCCTGCTTTTGATGTAAGGATTTAAGATAAACTTAAGATTTGATATGGCTATTAAAAATTAGAAGAGTTAATACATTATATATGACAATCTGAGTTCATTATGAAGCCCAGCAAAACTATTTGAAGTGAAACATCATCTCTAAGCATTTACTGCTAACGGTGTACCTCAAATATTTTAAATGTTCCCAAAGACACGTACTATTCCATTATTGGTAGATGACAACAGACAGCACCACTCAATATGGCAGCATACATCCAAGAAGCAGGAAGCAATATACAAACAATAAGAAAATTAGAGCTTCAGAAGAATACAAAAATGCTTTCTTAAACAAAAAAACAAACAAACAACACAAAACCTGTGTAAAATGGTTAAGTTACACTTAACTATACATGATTTCAAACAATGAGCTCTGAAAACTTTGTTAATACAATTTGTGAACTGAGTCCCTGAGTTCAGCTGAGCTGTGGATCCTGCATTTTTGTATGATTGTGTGTCATTGATTATTTGCAAACACAGATTATCCAATTTTGGGATCTTGCATTGCAAAACTTAACAGCACAATTAAGGAAACACTGTAGACACCAGGAGAAGGGTTTCTGGATGAGCATATGACTCAAGTCTGACTCAATTCACTTTTCAGAAGCACATGTTTTTTTCAGTCATTTCCACCAAACAATATAGTAGGATTATATGTTGTGTTAATATTCAAGCAGATACAGGATAACCCAGAAATACCTCAGGAGCACAGCACATTCTAAATTTGCACATACATTTTCAAAGATGCTATTTTTGCAAGATATACATGCACAGGAAATCTCATTTGTTCAGTCCTGTCTCAGTGCCTGCATACTTGTACTGTCCCTGACCTCATTCAGGTTCCCTTGGACTGCAGCCTGGGGCTTGTTTACCTCACAGAAATTCACAAGTTTTGGTGGTTTTCTGCTGAGGAGACCAAACCCACTTTGTAACAACGGGCCAACAGTTTGTCACGGTGGCTGTAGCCACTTACTTTTCCTGATTTTCTCTACCACACTCTGGGTACCACTCCTTATGCCTGTACCTGGTGCTGCAAGCAGGTACCTATTCTGACCTGCAAGTCAATCTTGTGTCAAGCACTGTTTTTCTTTTCTGCATTCCTGCCATGACATTTCTGTCCTTTTGCTGGCCCTTGCTAAGAGGAATCCAGTAACCTTCCCCACACAGTCCTGGGGCCTCAACCTTGCCACCTTAATGAGAACTGGGAATGATTAACTAAGAAATTAACTGCAGAACAAAGTAGTTTGATTTTAAACTAGCAAAGCATAGAGGGTTGGAAATATTTATAAGAACTTAGAGATAAAACTGTAACAGAATTATCATGTGATACTCTCTCATAAATAACCCAGAAAAGCAGGGAAAACATCATCACTATCCTAAATCATCAACACTATGAACTGGGACTGTTTCACACTTGCTCATGATCATAATTGGTTTTTGGGGTTTTGGTTGCACCACTCCCTTCCCATTTCACGCTCTTCAGAATAAGAAAACCTGTGCTTCTCCTTCAGAAAATAAAGATTTTAGCTGCATTGAATACCAGGACAAAACTGCTGCAGAACTTGCCACTGCTAATCCTAATCCATACTTGCTACTTCCCTCCTCAAGGTCATAGTAAGAAGTTTATAAATCAAAGTATCAACTACTGTGGCCAACACTTAGCTCCAATAACAAAGTGTAGCATGTCAACTGTTCATGACTGCAAGTCACAGACAAACACTAACAACTAGGAAAATCAGAGGCAGAGACCTGCTCCATGTTCCGACTCATCTCTTCAGAGTGGGATGCAGAGGGGTCAATGTTTAGACAGAGCATCACAGCTGGATTTTTATTTCATACCTGCATTTATACAGCTCTTACTGTTTTGAGACACTTTACACCAACAGGATCAATTTCTATTCAGTTACTCTGCACTTTCTTCTCTCCGTTGTGATCTGCATGTATTCAGATTTTTCCAGAGTGCCTAAAAAGCCAGTGTGTGTCATCTGTGGGGAGATGTATTTCTTGTTTGCATCAGGGACCTTCTGTTAATACACTAAAGCAAGGCAGTCTGGCTAGCTACTGCTGCATCCAAGTTCAAAGTTCAGATCTAGATCCTGATGTCAGCTTTCTTAAAAATTCAGCATCATCTGGTTTTACATTTAGTTTGGCTCATCAGAGAGAGAATCCCAAATCACAATGTTTGATGGCTTCCTCATTTCTGTCTCTGAATCGCTGCATAATTCTTGGGAAGCAAAGAAAACCCCAGACCCTTGTGTACCTTCTGCATAAGACATATATGTTACTAAAATGGTGTCCTCTTACTTATTTATAAACGAACTACGTAGGATTCCAGTCAGTTGCCAGCACTATGACTCAGCAAAGCCCTGTGCAGAGAATTCCCTGCTGGGAACTCTTGCAGCCTCAAAAAAAGGGAGGCCAGGTCCTGGGCCTTTCCTTACAGAACAAATGAACCTGCTTCAGGCAACAGCAGGAAAGCATCAGAAAGGGATCCCAAAAGTCAGAATGCATATTATGAGTGATGAAATATGGAGAGAAGCACATTATCTATGCAGCCTTCAGATTTCAGGCTATTATTTTATTAAGAAAGGTTATTTTAAGAAAGCTCAGTAGTCCTCAACTCAGCATCTTGACGTTACTTCTCTTAATTTACACTCAAGTTTGGTGGCATCCTTAATTTAGCATTATAGATTCTGCCTGTCACTTCTCAACACACATGTCTCTCATGCTGATACCTGGGAGTCTGAAAACATGCCCTACATTTTTAACAGCACAGCTCACATGCTCTTTGGGGATACTGTCTCTCAAATCCTTTTGGAAAATGGAACATATACAACAGACTTTCAGAGAGTATTTCTAAATTATTATCCACAAAACTACCAAGAGCTCCTACGATTTTGAACACAGTATCCTCTAGTCAGTAAGCAATTTATTTCAGGAGGTTGACTCATTTCCTTAAAGCTTTTTCAGCTATCTTGTGACTGAAAAAAATTCAGAAAATTTAGAAGTACTCAAGGAAATGAGCCAACACATCCTGGAAGAAATTCATCCAATATACACACAATAAGATAAGTTAGCCTTAGATTTCTGAAGAAATGAGCAGAAGGAAGTTCTAAAAGAACTTGAAACATTTCATGTGAAACACAATGTTTGTTTCCCATTATTGTAACTCTCCTTATGCCCACTTTAAAAGCCACATACTATGGCTGATCAGGCAGGTAAAGTTGTATTTGTTGGTTTTGCTCCCCTGCAAAGACAAAAGCCTTCTCTTAAATACTTCAGTGGATCTCCCTAATATTTAAAATAACAATATTGTTGCCATTATGCCTCATCAGAACTTTATTTCAGATCCCTGGTGCTTATCCCCAGGGCATACGGTCCAGGGTCAAACTACACATCCCAAGACAAAGCCTTTCCAGTGAGATGCATAATACACCACAGAGCTCTGGGGACACTGGCTACCTGGAGGTCATCACCCAGGGACAACAAAACAAGAAGTTCCCATCTCCAAGGGTCTCCAGCAATATAATCAAGTGCACTATCTTGGGAAAGCTCAACTCTGAAAACAAAAGCAAAGAACCAGAAACTTTTTAACAGCCTTTCCAAGAACCACTAACCTCCACAGTTTCATGTTTCCAAACATCTGAAATCATGACAGGAACAACTGAAAAATCAATTTGCCAAACAATACAAACTTCATTAAATAGTAGTTATTGCCCTTCTCTGGATTCTCACATACCTGAATCACGAAGAAAGGGACTCATGTATTCTGAGTATTCTCAATCATTACTTGAAAAAAGGTAATTTTTCATTAAAGTCTTCCTATGCTATTGCCTATTGGACATGAATGTAGCAGCATGATGGTGCCAAACAGATGCCTTTGGCTAGATCTTCATGAAGTGACAATACGTCCCCGTGCTGGGCTGGCCAAGGTGCTAAGCCTCTTTTTTCACTTGGGAGGTTCACTCCATAAGCACGTACAGCTTTCAGAAATGTAGTGTGGTCCAGGTGTGGTACTGAATCTCCCATTGCACATCAGCATCACTAGCCAGTTTTGAGAGGCAATCTCATTGATGCCACACCACTCTTTGAGAAATGGGGCTTTCACAATGGAGGGAACTGCACCCTGGGTTTGCAGCACTAGGTCACTTGAGACAGATTCAGTCAAGACAAAAATCTCTGTGCCACCTTTTCATTTTCTCCATTACTTCTAACAGTCTTTACAGTTTGGGTCAGTGTCTGTTAAGTCTTTCCAGCTGATTGCCCTGGACTTCATTTTT
This sequence comes from Apus apus, assembly GCF_020740795.1. NCBI lineage: Eukaryota > Metazoa > Chordata > Aves > Apodiformes > Apodidae > Apus > Apus apus. Next base: position 29,914,945 of record NC_067287.1, on the reverse strand, counting down.
TTATCTGATAACTCCTTTGTATTGGAATATCCCTTGATCCCTTGTATATAATTTGTCATCTATATCTGGTCTGGCAAACAGAGAGGTTTTGAAACCTTAGTGTGCCCCTTTGCAATCCACTAACTCCTCCATCATACACGAGTTCTTAACATACCAATCCCAACATCCAGAAACACTTCGTTGTTTCAAAGCTTTTATCTCATACAGGAAAGCCAAGCTCCAACTGCTCTTCTAATGACCTAGTTTCACACTGCAGCTCCTAGTTACAGCCACTGCTCAGCAGAGGAGGAGGAACAGCCTCGCACTGCCTCCTGCCACAGTGCTCGGCTGTGTGGCAAGTCCCATCAGCAAGTGTCCAAAAGGAAAAAGATTACTAAATTAGATGCAATCCAAAACTACTCTAGAAGTTGATGGCTTTTTTTCAGAGCAAGGAAGTGCTAGTTTTCACTCAGGCGAGGCACATTCAACTTCTGGATCATCTTAATTATTTCTCCCATACAGACTCCCCCTCACCTTAATACAAAAGAAATATAGTTAAAAATATGAGAAGTAGAAAGGCAAAAAGAGAGCCTGAGTGACAAGGTGTATAGAGTCCCCAGACCAACAGAAGCAAAACTAAAAAGTGTGTGGAGCTGAAGGGGGACAGGGGGAGGAATTAATAATTTCCTACTTCAAAATTGTTTGTTCACAGTACCCAAAATGTCATAAACCTAAATTTTGACATCATTTCCACAGAAATTCCCTGAAAAGAAACTGAGTGAAAGGAGCAGAAGTAGGATTTGGGTGGTGTGGGTGTAAAAAAAAAAAAAAAAAAAAATCACACTGAATATAAGCCAATGTATCTCCCCTGAAGGGAAAAAAAAAAAAAAAAAGTTTTTTCAGGTTATGTAGCTTCTTAGCAGAAAGTTAATCTACAGAATGAAGTAGTTCAACCTTTGTCCAAGCAAAAAGAGAACTGGAGTAATGCTAGGTGGCATTCCCTAAGGAGTGAGTTAGTTCTGCTCCATTATTTTGAAATCAAATATATTTAAACAGTATTTTTTTCTCATCTTTGATGAATCAAACACTCTAGTTTTAGCTAAATGCAGTTCTCAACCACCCCAATCATAGCTTCAATTTGTTCACAATAACTGGAGTTTCTTGGTGCATATATATATGTATCTACAAGATTACCATGACATTAGTGAATATTCTTGAGCACAAAATAACCTACTCAAAGTAATTGGTGGTTCATGCCCTAGCTAAACAGAAGACTTTTCCACTTTTGTAATACATTAAAATGTATTTTTATATTTAAAATGTATTAAAATGTATTTTTAAATGTATTAAAATACATGCATTTTTTTAATACATTAAAAAGAGTGGTGTTGCCTGCACATTAAGTACTACCCCATCAACAACTATTACAATCTTATTCCTTGCTGACTTTGGTAGATTGTTACATCCTTAATCAGTATCTTGAAAGCAACTGCCTGTCTGTAAGTCTACTAAAATTCAGAGATGCATCTATCCTGAAAAACTTCTCTTGAACTTCCCCTCTCCCTTGCAGGTTCCCATCTGCTGAACTATGTCATGCATGCAGCTCTATATACAAATTAAAATGTAGTCAACATAAAGATTTTTTTTTTTCTTTTTTATATGGTCATTACTGGATATTTACTTCAGTGACAACAGTATATGCCTGCTATTGCACTATAATGTTTTTCTATGCATAGTTCATCTCATAAAGCCAAACTCATTTAAGCTTAACTGGCTTCCTAGCCAGAAAGCACTTCCACATTTGATGGCAAAGATAAAACATTGATTGCGGTCCTGATCTTGAAAGGCACTGAATGCCTTCAGTTTTAGTTCTCTTCATGAATGACACCTAGTAAGTCCAAGCTTTCAGTTTTCATCTGTCAAAAATTATCCTCAAGCACGACTCCATTCACGTGAACCGTATTTCTGACCATCAGATAAAGTTTAAATTTTCAAGGAAGGAAGCATTTAATGGAGCCTGACAGTTCATGCCATATCCATCAATGAAAACTTCTAATGGCAACCAAACAGCAACAGAATTATTGTCAGAAAAAAAAACAACCCAACCGAACGTTTTATTACACTTTCTGTAAGAAAAATAGAAACCAGTGACCTGTATCCATCGAACTTCTGTGTACAGTTAAAGAGGGCTTGATGTTAACAGAGACATGAAAGAACACATCAAGCTGAAACTGTATTCTGTAAAATGTCCTTTAAGAATAAATATCCTTTGTCCATTTCCCTTATGATCTGATTATGTACCTGCATATATATGCAAATTATTTTGAATAGAGTCTACACGTTTTCAAAATAAGCTCCTTTACAACTCTACTTAGTACTCACCTTGCTTCTTCCAGGCAAAGTAACAAATCCTTGTATATTTTCTTCTTCTCCTTACTACAGCACATGGGAAACCACTATTTTATTTTTATGTAAACTGCACGTTCATTTTTTATAGTACTGCACATTGGGCTAAAAAGGATCAATTTATTCCCAAGGTCAGGTCTTTTTACTAATTTTTATAAACTTCCAAGGACTACTGAGACATTAGCAATGGGATGAGTGATTACTGACTCGAAATATGACTGAAGACTGAACAGTTTGACATTAACACTGAATGACTGCTAGACAAAGGAGCAGATCTCATTAAGAGAGTATGACCAGACCTTGAAACAAAGCTCTGAAGCATGGGATTTGCTTCCCTGGGAATTGGCTGCCCACCAGAGTGAAAGCAATGGAGTCCTGGATGCTGCTGAGTAAACAGAGAAGAAATACTGCCAATGCAGACGTTTGTAAGCTTTGTTTATCCCAAGAAGTAAAAGCCAGCTAAGCAGAAGCATAGTTGGTTTAACTGTACTCTTGTAGCATCTGCACCCCTCATCAGTACCTCTCTTATGCCAAACTGGCAAATTGTAGAAGGGCTGGGTACTGCTCAGGCCCAGACGAAAATTTATATGTACCACAGGTGGTCCAAGATGGTCAGGTCTGGCCATTCTCTGGATCTCTTTTATTACTCAAATAGTACAAGCTGAAAGATACATCTTGATGATCTTTGCTAGTCTATCGAGATCAGTATTAGCACCTTCAAGTAACATCCTCCAGTTATAATTTAAGAACCTGTGTATCCAATATCAGCATATATTGAAAGTTCATATTAAATATAGCTACCGATACGGCGTTAGTTTCAGAGTCCTAGTATGTGTTTCTCATCTTTTTAAGTGCCACTGGTTTTAACTATATCAGTCATGTCCTTAGCAGACTATAATAAACACTCAGCTTCCAACACTTGTCAATTAATTCACAATCTTATAGTCATTGATAAATCCATGCAGATGATGGAGCCAAGAACTTCATAAAAAATTTACAATAGGAATTCTAACACTGTGCATAATGCAAAACTAATCCACAATCTATTACTTCCATTAAACAAACCAATAGATTAATTAATGCAACTACTTTTTCCATCTCAGTGATGTGGAGTAACTGTTTTTCCCAAATTATTTTGAAAATACTGAATGACACCTTCAATTGATGATAGAAAATCATTCAGGAAATGTCTTTAAAAAGAAAAATCAAAATTAAATCCAACCTCCTTCAAACAAATAAAAAACCAACATAATACAAGGCAGTTTTATGGTAAAATGGAATATTGCAAATTCAGAAACTTACACTGTTTTCCATTATCCAGTGTTGCTCTCTGCCATCTTCCCATCTGCTACAACAGCGACTTACATCAAAAATGCATGGTGGGGAGCAAACTGCTTTCCATCCGAAGGATTCTAAATGTGGTCATGCCAAAACCTCTTGCAGTGGAAATACACTGACAACACAGCTGAAAGTGTCCTCCCTGCAGCTACATTTGTCTGGTTTTCAGGTCAGGGCTATCTCAAAAGCCTAAAAAACACAATTAACTGTGAACTTGGGATGTTCTAGCAAGACTTCTCTGTCACAACTTGAACTTCTTCCAGACCAAAGTATCACCCTACAAGACTTTAGATTTTGGTTTTATTTTTCAGCAGGGAAGTTTTTTTTTCTTAAAATATATATATATAATTAATGTTTTTTAATGTAATGAGTGTACCTTTTGGAAGTATCTGCTGCATACAATGATATTACACAGAGAAAGTACCTCATCTTCCTGTCTTGTAACTTCTGCAGTAAAGCGAGGCTATCATGCTAACAGACACTGATTTTTGAGCAATATTTCTAGATGAAAACTGAGGAGAAGAAAGTACCAAATTCTGTGCTGGGGGAAAAGTAGCTTTGCATGTGGGTCAGGACCTAGGAAGAAAGGAAAGAATAAGACTGAAATGCAGTAGGTGGAGGGAAAGCTTTTGAAGACCCTTTGTTACAGATTTATTTTTTAAATCACCGTAAGACTCATCACATATGATTTTGGGATACAATTCCCATATTAGACTGCCTTCACTTTACATTAGCCCACTCAAGAGGTGGCCTTTCCCTAAATATCACAGTCACCAGCAAAGGAGGTATATCAAGGCAGCTTTTTCCACAAACGTTTGCTTATCACAAATACCACCATGAGACAGACACAGACGAGCACAAATCCCAGATGCAGGCCAACATAAACTCAAGCTCTCTCCCGTAAAACTACTTTTTATCAACTGAATTTTGCTTTGTTTGCTTTGTTACTTAAGCATGCAACCCCAGTGGGAGTTCACCCACATCTCAACATGCACAGGAATGGCTCTTGCAGAGCTTCAGACCCATAGTTAGTCCTTTTGTTTATTTTTTTTAAGGTAATAAAACCATCACAGTGCTTAGATATTCAGATGACATAATAGAAAAAAACCCAAATCCCCAGTGGTTGATGACAAGTGGCACAACATCAGCCTCCTGGAACCCAAAGCCAAATACTTTACCACAGAGCCAGCTGAGTAAAGACCAACTCCATGAGAAGTCAAGCCCATAGTTTGCAGACTTTACCAGCCAAAAATGAGGAGTAATCACAAATTACTACTGCTAGTCAATAAACATTAACACCACTGCTTAGATTTTAAAGGACAGAAAAGCACTCAATGCTGAAACAGGAAGGAAAAAAAACAAACAAGTAAATATTCAGACTTCTCTGGAAGATAATAAACTTATTACTTTATTTGTTTTCCTGTAGTGGAAACCCGCAAAATCTTCTGGGAATAAAGTATGTTTTAACATTTTATAATCTCTCTGTCTAATGTAAGCCACTATTTTACATGTTTTAAAGGCAGATTATGTGAAAGCTTTTTTTTCCTTTTAATCTTGTCTGACCTGAAATGGAAAAGCTCCAAGTTCCATTACCCTAGGAGGCTTAGTATAAACCTAGATCCTATCTAAATTGCCCTACATAACTTTGCATCAGTTTTGTTTTGATTTCTGTAATGCTATTGTGGATCCATACTGTAGGTCTAACAGAAAGCCAAGCAGCCTGTGAAAAGCAGCTGATGGAAATAAATAGAACCACCTTTGATAGCCAGAATTTTAAATGTGCTAAGAATCTCTACAATAAGGGCATGCATCTCATAAATAGGACTCTGTAAATTAGGACACAAATAGGACTTCGTAAATTAGGACAAAAATAGGCCAACCTGGGCAACTTGGCCATGGAAGTTAATCTATTTGAACAAAAAGTAGGGTTTGTGTCTCTCTCCTGAGTTTTACTCTTTTTTTTGGGCTTTCTGATTTCTTTAAGTATAAGGCTTCATGGCAACCCATAAAACTCATCAAGATACCACTTCACTCAGCATCCCATGAGCAGTGGAGAGTCCAACTGCTCATCTTCTTTAACATTTCTTGCTTTCCAAGGAAGTCCTGATTCCCTGTTGATACAATAACACAATAGCAAGAAAAATGGGATGTCTCATAGTCTCTTCAAACTCAATATCCATTTCTTTTCCTTGATTCCAGCTGGGTCCAATACTTTGCACAGCCTTACTCACCACAGGGCTCCAGAACCTGACCACTCTTGCCATAGAAAGACTGAGACTCCTTTTCATCAGAGAAAAAAAATGCTTGTAAACTCCAATAGCTTAAATATTGCTTGGAAGAATGTTTTCAAAACATGCATGAACAGAGCAAAAGCTGTCTCAGTACTGGACAAGAAAACTTCATGGGTCTAGTAGAATGTGAAACATTGCTGTTAAATCCTGTAGTCCTCTAGCACTTAAAAAACCATGAAAAATATTTTCAGTCTAAATTATAGTTTAGCTCTTTAAATAATTGAAAAATTTAGAGAATTAATGTCTTCCTTCTTTCTCATGAGGACAGAAAGACTGAAAACTTACCTTACTGTTCAGAGTAAGCTTAGGTATAACACCTCTACTAAAAAGCCCTCTCTCTGAATTTCATCACAGCTCATCACTTTCAAGTGACAACCCTCATAACCTGAAGAAGAAATGACAAGCCCACTCTAGCCAAAGCTGAAAGCTGAATTCAGAACAATAAACCTGTATTTCCAATTTGACAATTTCACTTGGCATGCTTAACTGTCTGATTTACCTGAAGAGCAGCCAAGACTCATAAGTAACATTCCTCCCTTCCATGCAGTCTCACCAGGACACTTCTGTGTTTTTGTAGATGTGTCATTTACATTCTCCACACATCTCACCTCTGGAGCTAGAAAGCTGCTTCAGAAAGCTCTATGGACAAGACTGTTCAAGAGATGCTACTGATACTTTTAAGAGTTCAGACAGTACAAAAAGCAGAAATAGTTAGAAAAAACTGTTTGCCTTTACAGGATACACTGTGTTCCTCACGTACACTTTTCTTCTTGTAATCCTTAGGAATACACTAGAAAATAAAAAGACCCTTTATGCAAAGCAGTCCCTCAACTAGAAAACAGATCACATTTTATCTGTACACAGTGATGAAACAGAAGAAACTAATGGGATACTAAAACCAGCAAACTCACACATAACTAAAAACATTCCTTAAAACTCAAAATTCTAGAAAATCTAAACATGAATTTAGCGATGCAGAGCTATGTCGAATTTTTCAGTTAGGTTCAACTTCTTGTATTTGAAGATGAAAGACCAAAAGTTACCACAGAGGAGCATCCTGAGGACATTATACTATTGTCTAATAAAATACGCAGTCTTTTCTACAAAGTGTTTGTTAGTTTATAACTTCCCTTTCCACTTAAAAGAAAAAAAAAAAAAAAGAGAAGTCTGGAAAAAAAATTACATGCATTTAAAAATAAAATAATCAGTCCTTCAGAATAAGATAATTCTGACTTTCTCCCCTCAGACTTTTCTCCTTTTTATAAGATAACACCTATTTTCATTGCCAGTTAGCAAGCCAAAGACTTCACTGAAGTTGTACTGCACTAGAAAAAGCTCCATCTCCTATTATAGTGTAAGCCAATGGTCTGCAAATCACCTAGTACTGAAGGCTATGACTTGGATTTCTGACACTCTTGGGACCTGCTGCACCAACCATGGGCTGGGTGAATCTGTACGCTGGTTTGTAGTCAGACTCTTAAGAAGAAAGGGATTTGGTAAGTTGGGTGGGATTCCTAGTGAGCCACTGCACTTCTAACCACACACAGAAGCGCAGAAATAACTTCTTTCCCATGATAGAAAACTAATGAGAGAGAACTAATCAAATAAATTAATAAATGAACAGGCAAGACACTTTCCCTGTGTGTCATTTTCAATTCTCTTATAATGGATATATTCTATTAAATTAATTTGAAGTGAAAATGTATCTGGCTTGTTTCACACCTTTGCCAAATATCTCTGTACTAATGCCTGAGTTCAGAATTATGCTAATTTTTAGAATTTCACCTTCTCTTCCTTTACAGAATTTACAGACACTTTTTTCCCCTCACAAAAACATTGATCCAGTTTTATTACAGTTAATTGTACAACCAACATTTTTTTAAAAAGCCACAGGGCTGTACTTCTGGTTGTGCAACGTGTTTTTTTAAATAGGGGCAAAAATACTTGCCTTTTTCTGTTCCTAGCTCCTTGACTAGTGCTGCTTTATTGGAAGACATGGGGGAATACTGGAGGTACAGCAGTATGCTGGCAAAGCCCAGCACTGCCTGCTGTTAGTGAGCACACTCAAATTTTGCTGCCTTCAGGAGCAACATAAGTGCAATGGTTTTCATTTTAAAGAAAGAACAGGATGAATAACCTCAAGCAAGTGAAAATCACGTATTATACATATCACATATAACCTGTGGGGTTTAACTTACCTAAGCTATGTCTATAAAACTTTTGCAAATGAAAGTTTTTTAGATCGTACTCTTACAATATTTATCTTTTTTATTTTTAACCAATGTTAGATACTTGAAAGACTTCATCAAAAAAACCTAAATCAAAGATAAGACACACATGCCTGCCAGACTGAATATATTCTTACCTCCCTGTTGTAAAGTGTGCAGTTCCATCATTCAGAATGATGCAACAAGTCTTAAAGAAAAGACTCTGCTCAGATCTATTTTAAATCAGTAACAAAACTCTTAACAGCACTCACGGATTTCAAGGGACAGAAGAGACAAAAGCCCAGTGTGAATGAGTTCCTGGATCTTTCATCATTTACCAAGAAAATAAGAACCCAACATAATCAAACATTCTAAAGATTCTAGTATTACACTGTAGCATGATGGAGGTTTTAGGCCCAAGAAGGCTGCAAATTTGGCTGTGCATTTTACAGCACAGATCACGCTTCAGTTGCTAATGCTGTTGGGAAGACTGGTTTATGTGAATTATGGAGACACCTCACTTAGGTGGCTTAAATGTTAGCACATATCCACAGTTCGTTCCATGACAGAATGTGGCTCGTGCTGCAACTCCAATACAGCTTATGTATCCAGGTAAGCACTGGAACAGCACCAGCCAATACTGTCCAGTTTGTGGAGCTGCAGTAATGCTGTAAATAGTATGAGACAAAAATAGAATGGAACTGGAAACACCATCAACACAGCATGTAACGTGCTACGATAACGGCTGGACTTGATGATCTTAAAGGTCCTTTCCAACCAAAACAATTGTATGATTCTGTGATTAAGTGATGCAGAGATAGAACATCTTAGAAAAACCTGGCACAGAAAACATCTCTCCAAAATCCTGCTGAGACTGATTTCATTGCACAAAGCTTAGTCCCAGCATGGACACAACTCCAGCGGTCAGATCTGTTTCCACCAGTTTCAGCTATACCTGGTTTTGGCAGGTTGAGGTGACAGTCCCTTTCTACATTAGTAATTAGATTCAGAGAAGCAGTGCAATTTTGAAACAGATCAACTGATCAGTCCCACTTACTGAGCACTGGCTAAATTCAGAGACTAATTTCAGTGCATGTGAACTGGATTCCTTGAGAATCACAGACTAAACCCCATGTGCCCCACTACAGCTACCCACTAGGTACACTCCAGTTCCTAGTGAGACATACAGAACGTCCTTCAAACACCTCCAAATCACACGTGCAGCAGGGATGTTTGGATCTAAGGAACTGATTAAACACTGCACTGGAAATCCCAGCCCAAATATGCTGCTGATGCTAGGGTCTCAGCACCAATCACTTTGACCTACTGATCCACTCTTTTGCAGCCACATTATTTGCTCATGCATACTCTGCCCACAAGCCTGTGCATGCCAGCCTACAGCTCTTTCTAGTTCCCTCCTACAAAATAGCCTGAACATCACCAAAAAGCACATAAAAGGGTTTCATTCTGTAAGAACAAGAAATTCTCACTCCTTCAGAATACGCACATTCAGGTCTACAAAATAAAAAACTTATACAAAATACCTTTTCACAAATGATAAGAATTCACTTGTCAGAAAAACCTGTATAAACATTAGATTGTAAGCATGTCAAGTTACATGATGAATACAGTAGTCCCAATTTTCCAGCCTGTAAATCATCCACCAGCAAAGCTAAAAACAAGAAACCTGATGCACATTTGTTGTTTAAGAAGAATGCATTTCATCATCTGCTAAGTCATTCTGGAACCAGATCTGCTTTAATTAGAATTAAGTTTTTACACAGTTTATGGAACTAAGAAAAGCAAAGAGAAATCCAAGGTAATTCTCTGCAGTCTTACCTCAACTTCACCTTTGGATTAATTATGTAGTGTGCTAGAACACACACCAGAAAAGGAAATATGAAGTGTCAAGAACAGGAATCACACTGAAATATTACAATATGGTTCTGACCTACCTATGTGATAAAGTCCTATCCAGTCAGTCGGGTCTACCTCTTCCTTAATATCCCAGAAAATGATGAGGTTCTGCGATTGCCCCAAGGTGTATTCATACATACTGGCTGTCAAACTAGACCTGCTATCTGAGGTCACTAAGTCAGTGTCGCTGTTGGCACGCTGCAAGTTCATGTTCTCAGCCATGGTGCCCTGAGATGCCAAACTCTGCAGGTTCTCTGGGCTCAGAGTATATCGTAGCTGTGGGTTGCGACGCCGCACAAAAAGCAGATGTTCTCGGGCTGAACTGGCCATCTCTTCTCCACTTGTGTCCAGTTATGTGAAAAAGTTGTTGTCCGAAGATCTATCATAAATAAGAAAAAGAGAAAGTCTTAGAGAGCAAGTTGTTCAGTCAAATATTAAATGGAGATGCATTAGTGTGAAAATGTTCCCACAGATGCCTAAAATGGACCAAGTAAAATCTTATTTCACTGCTCTACCACTGCAGCCACGTTAGTGCTAGTACATAAAAAAAAAAAAACAAAAAACAAAAAACACAGCATTACTCACTCGCAACAAAATTCAGTTAACCACACATCATGGAATAACATTTGTAAGCAACAGTATGCAAATCAGCCAGGATCATCTACCAAGCAAGAACAGCCACAGTAACAAAGCTAATTTAAGTCTGGGTGTTGCCTAAAGAACGACAACATTATGAACTCTTCTTCCACCAAAGAGATTACAGCAGCATATGATGTACTTTCACTTCGACATGGTCATTTCCAACAATACTCTCTATGCATTGAATGTTAAGCATCACTTAAGTGTTGAAGACAGTAATTAGGATTTTGTTTTCTAAGACACAAAACATAGCTTCTGAGATCCTCTATACCATACAAAACAATGTTAGACCATGGACTGGGGTACTTAGACTACAGATACATATTCAATTCGTCCATGTCAGTCTACCTGTGCAACCAGATTTTGTTTTTCTTTTCCATATATTAGAAAAAAGAGGCCTTATAAATTCAACAGCTTTCCTCTAGCCCTGGTCATGGCAATATCATCCCACCATAACTTCAGAAGCAAAATCTCCATCTCATTATCATTTGAAAATAAGATGTAACATCACACTCACAACTTGAGATAAATCATCAGAAAGACAAGAACAGCAAAATATTAAAACAGAAGGACCAGCTTTAGGAGAATGTAATCAGCAACAGGGAGCTTCTTGCCATAGAAAGAACATGAACATTTCCTTACCTAAGCTACGTGACTTTGACCAAAGCTGTTTGCCTTTTCCAAAGGCTACAATTTATATCAACTCATTGTTTCTTTATTTTACAGAGGAAATGAAACAGTCCTCATCGGGCAGAACCATTTGCTCTCAGAAGAAACTGAGTTTTCCAGCAGTGTGTTCTTCAGTCAAAACTGTGACAGTTATCTTCCATACTATATTCACCTGGAATAGGAACTATGTATTTCCTCCAATGCCAAACCAAACCAAAGCAGTCCTCCTGCCCAGCAATAACTCCAGAGCTCACCAGGAAGAAACTGTGTCCTGGGTTCTTTACCCACTTCATACAATTCAAAAATAGTATTTCAACATTTCTGACCAGACTGCAACTTAACCAGTGACATAAATTATTTCATCGTAGTATCTTCAACTGCAGAGCCATACACTGTACCTGGGGCAGTACTGGCATTTGTTGGAACATACTGAACATTTTTATGCCGCAGATGGATAAATTCATCTCTGTTAAAGGACATATGAGAACTAATTCATACGAGCCAGGACTATCCCACAGTTTGAGAGATGAGAACAGCCTGAGAAAAACATTCACTCCTTTGCAACAGTCCATTTTCTTAAGTCCTAACTGTTATCATCTGGATCACAGACATCATTACAGCTTCTGAAAAAGAGCCACTACTTTAATTACTTGCAGTCTGAAAATTCAGTCTGAAGATGCGATGAAAACCTTACAATGCCTTCCTGCCTACAAAAGGAATTGCTTATCTGACATTTGTTTAACAATTCCCAATGTCTGTCATTAGTAACATCACTAACAGTACACTAACACGTACATCCTACCAGAGACTGAACATAGGAATTATCCTCCCACCTTCAATTCCTGCTGAGCATCACTGAAACAGCATTTGCATCCAGACTATATTGTAAAGACAATACCCAGAATAACCTGTGTGCACCTTCCCTGCCATTAAAGTTTGGCTAATCTGGCTGAACATTATCAGAGCAGCGATTTCACCAAGTATCAGGCCAAGCTGGCAAGGAACATTGTTTTGTGAAGACAAGCAGAAATGTGGAAACTGAATCAAAAGCATATGGAAAAATATAGTCATTTGAGAAATCAGCAGACACTAAGTTTAGCAGAGTATTTTAGGTGAAAAGTAAAACCTGTACCAAAGCTGCTTATTTGTATCACAGCGTTATCTTCAATACTTGACAAGAGGCTTAGAGGGAAATAGAAATTATTTCATCTTAATCTCTAGGCGGCACAAGTTCAGAATTATTTCTATCTAAATACTCTCCTCAATTACTAATCATAGAGGGACCAGAATTGCAAACAAGTTCCAATTAATACACAAAATACAGATAGGAAAAAAATCCCCTTGCCCAACCTTCTTCACTAAACGAGAGTAAAAAGAGAAGTCAAACTATTTCTGACATTCAGTCAAACACTCTGTAGTTTGAAAAATACATTAATGAAAGCATGGGAAATCCAGCACAGGAATAACTGAAAAAAAATCCCACCCTACCATGCAAAACAAACTGGAGTTCACATGCTGCTCTGTTTATCTTACTCATAACAGTGATTCATTTCTTGTTTATGTAGAGATCTTTTATGTGGCTTAGGGGTCTTCCTAGCAGCCTCTTCCCACAGCATTTACTGTAAACAGACTCTACAGGGCTGGCCCTGAGACCACAACTGGTCACCCAGTGGACAAGATTAGGCTTCAAGCAGGTGGCTGAGTGTGCTGCTGGGGAAGCAATGATGAACACATTTCTCTGGGGCCTGGCTTCGCGTCACCACGCTGCAATGTCACGTCACCCGCCAGAGAAGAGAGGCAAGGAGGTGGGCAATGGGGCAGCCCCGTCAGCCAAGGCTCAGCAGGGAAAGCCCCTACGGAGTGCTCTGCACCTGAGCATCTCTCTCACTGTACATCAGATGGGCAGCAAGAGCCACCCAGCCCAACTGGCCCCAAGTTTTTCCCCCATTCACAGAATCATTTAGATTGGAAAAGACCCTTAAGATCATCAAGTCCAACAACTAATCTAATACAGCCAAGTCCACCACTAAGCCATGCCCCTGAGGGCCACACGTACACGTACTTAAACTCCCTAAGCAGCCTGTTCCAACGCTTGACAAACCTTATGATGAGGAAATTTTTCCTAGTATCCAATCTAATCCTCCCCTGGCACAACTTGAAGCTCTATCCTCTTGTCCTGTTACTTGCTACTTGGGAGAAGAGACCAACACCCACCTGGCTACAACCTCCTTTTCAGTAGCTGTAGAGAGTCATACAATCTCCCCTCAGCCTCCTTTTCCACAGGCTGAACAACCCCAGTTCCCTCAGTTGCTCCCCAGGGGACTTGTTCTCTACACTTTCACCAGCTTTGCTGCACTTCTTTGGACACATTCAGATGATGCTTGTCATCTCTCTCAAATGCCACGCTATGCTGAGATAAGCAATCCACATAATTATACAGGCAGAAGAACACATTAAGACTACAAAGAACACAAAACATGCTGGTTTCCCAGTTATAAATTTTCTGACATTGTCTTGTTCAGTATAAACACTTATAAATGCTACAATAAACTGCTCAAACTAACCAGGTCTGAGCTCTAATTGGCTAAGAAAACAAAATGTTTCCTGAACAAATGAAGAATGTGGAGGTTTTTCTTCCCACAGAACTAAAAACTATACTATTTTCTGGGATAAAGTACAACTACAGTCCATTTGCAGCTATCCATATGCTGGCTTCAAACTTCCTAAAAAATCATGCAGAAGTAGTATAGTCAGAATTCACTGTCAGCTGCAAAACTCGCCTAAGAATCTGGGTGATGTTTAACTCAAATGCTTAACCAGTCTGCACTTACCCTGGTCTCAATACTAAAGAGCTTTCACGCTCCTGTAGAGCTGCTATGTACCTCTGCCAGCAGGACTGAGGGGCCCTTCCCTGTAAAGTTCACCAGCTACTTACTCAGCAAGATCATGAGTAACCGATTTTGACCAAGATAAAGAGGTTAACTCGACAGCTCTTCAAATTTCCTTCCAGGCTATATTCTAGTATTTTGAGAACTATTTGGAGACATAGATTTGGCCTATTTAAAAAATAAATAATAAATCAGATAAAGCTAACATGAAGCATCCTTTTCTATACAGAAAGAAATAAGAAAAAAGCCTCATCTTTCTGCCCAGACATCCTTTTCTTGTTACTCCTTCTGGAATATTTCCAAGAATTTCTTCTCATCAGGTTTCTTGCAATTCATGTAATGGAATTTCTCTCAGAAGGTATTTCACTGTCTGATTATTAGGATTTTTCTCTGTTTGCAAAATGTTATCAGATTCATGTTAAAGTAACACATTTAGATGCTTTCTATTCAGCCACCCAGAAAAAGATCAAAGAAAACCTGTCAAAATATTCAAGAACCAAGAAAAATCAGCTATTTGGGATCTCTATTTTCTTCCATTGTCTACAAAGTAGACAGTAATAAGGCCTCTTTACTTACGTGACCATGGCTATACCCTAAGACTTTAGGATTATTTAGTATATGAATGAATCAACTTGTACGATGTAATAGAAATACTGTATTTTTCCAGTAGATCATGAAGTTCAGTATTTCAAAATATAACAATTGCACTACATAACTGCATCAACATCAGGCAGTTCTGAGCATTAACATCAGGCAGTAAGCTTATGAGATCCTTCAGCTATAATACAATCCATTCAAACCATCTCCATGGGAGTGTCAGTTTAAATTATGTGCCCTACCAGCACAGTCAGCTGCTGTGCCAGGTAACTGGCCTCCTCTGTGAAAAGTGAGGCTCTTCCAAAAAGCACTTTACAGTACCAAAACTACTCTGTCTCTTGATCAGTGGAAGAAGTTTGAGTAACCTGAAACAGAGCAAAACAGGATGAAATTTTGTCTAGATGCCCCTTTCCTTTGTTGCCCTGCTCTGAGCGATGCCCAAACCACTAGTAGAACAACAACAACAACCTCAAACTGTGCTGAGAATAACCTGCCTCAGTCTGCTAACTCACCCTCTGAACTTATTGCTGGGAAATTACAACTAGCACCAGATTTTACTTATGGAAACTGTACTCAGATGTTTTAAGTTAAGCTAAAAATTACTATGCCAAAGTTTTACCAGGACATTGGCATACAGGAGAGAGAGGGAATAAAGGAAAAAGAGATTACCCATGCATACTCTAGTCTCCTTTGGACTCAAATCTGGTGACTCAGCTCAGATGTTAAACATCAGCTCAGATTACAAAAACAACGTACAATTTAAACCAGCTAAAAATCTCCCCTAAAGCAAAAAGCATATAGTTCAGCATAATTATGTATCTTTTAAAAACAGTCTATGCAGCACATTATTTAGCCAAAGAATAGCTCCGTTAATTCAGAGTGCAACAGAATACCTATTTTAGACTTTTCCAATGTATTTTCATCCAGTTAATTTGTAAAGTGAGTCCTACACATTTTTGTATCTATCTGGAAACAAATGTCACTTATATTATCATATTACCTTAACTGCTTGAGTAAGGCTTTCATCTCCCATCCCACCAACTTAAATCAGGCAGCAATTATTGCTCAAGCCTACTATGAAGACCAGCAATCTGAAAGGTTCTGCATGTTTTTGACAGGTCTACACACCCTGTCCAGTGGCCCATCAGGCATCACCAAATTTTCAGTCCAATTTACTGAATTAATTCTTACACAAAAGCTTCAGCACAGCGCTAGCCAGTACACAGATCTGACCATTGGTCAAAAGAGCAAAAAGGTCATAAACCTGTATCCAGAGACTAGAGTACACATACATATACACACACACACGTATAGCTTAGCATGCCTACAGTTATACCACTGGGAGAGTGTACTTACTGACACGCTGCCTTGTCAATGCAGATGTCCCATGCCCCTGCACTGTTACCCCACAGCTAGGATGGACATTTCAAACTAACTCAGCCAGGTGAACTACAGTGTTCTTGGTATTGCTCTGCAGATATAAAAGAGGATGTCCATATTGTAAAATTCATCCCAGTCTTCCCCTGGGAATATAAAAACTGCACATAAATTTCAGTGAAAGGTACCAGATACACTTTATCCTCATGACTATTCACATGAAGAAACAAAACCAAGAGGCTATGCTCCTCTGTACATATTGTACAACCCCTCAACCTCCTCATGGAGTGCCAGCTACTTAAACCAAGTTAATTTATTTCAGCAAACTTACCTGTAACACCACCCCTTGAAGAGCTGAGGTCACAGATGACGCAGAGACCAGAGTTACAAACACGTAACCATTAAACCTAGTGTATCATGAAACTATGGCCTTGGATAATCCATGATACAATATTACTCTATATAAACTTGAAAATCAGAATTCCTACTGCCAGAGGTTTGATCTTCAGTGTTCATGACACTGATATATCTGCTGCTAGTTGTTGCCAATTGGTTGTCCTGAAGAATTTCCCTTGAAGTACTGATGCAGTTGCCCTCAGTTTAGCCTTTTGATGTCAGGTCACACAATGCATCTAAAATATAGCCCCCTTTAAATGTCTATACCAGAAAGATGGAACATAATCTCTGTGAGAAGCTCCTTTGTCACAGGATGGGAAAATGTGAATTATTCTGTGAATAATTATGCTGTAAATATTCTGTAATATATGATCATACTGACGTATGTGAAAGCCTTGTTTATGACAATGGGTAGCCCATTCAACTCTCTTGACCCTCTCCTGTCTTCAAGAATTCAAGCCCATCAGCAGTACCAGCCCTGAGTTCCCCAATTACATGTTCTCCCAAGGCTTTTTCACAACCAGAGACAATAAAAACCGAAATATAAAACTTTTACAGAAACAAACAATTTAGCATTTGTCTGTCCAGGAAAGTAAACATGTAACCAGAAGAAAGAGTAAAATGCTAACACCAAAAAAAACCTGATAAACAGCAAAGAAA
Organism: Apus apus; assembly: GCF_020740795.1. Taxonomy (NCBI): domain Eukaryota; kingdom Metazoa; phylum Chordata; class Aves; order Apodiformes; family Apodidae; genus Apus; species Apus apus. The sequence goes on along the minus strand of NC_067287.1, from coordinate 29,897,581 downwards.
ATATGTTCCTTTGAAAAAAGAAAGGAAAACTGCCAGGCCAAAAAAAGCCACAATTCAAAAAGCTATTTATAAAAGAATGCTCTTGACAGAAGAAGTAGTACAATTATTTACTCCTTAGTATTAGAGTAGTTCTGCAGTTTCATTCCAAGTCTCTGCAATCCATACCAATGCAGATACCATTTAATGAGTGTCACATTCATAAATGACAGCTGTATTTTAGCAAAACACAACAGAGCCTGTTTTAAGTATTTATTTGGCAGTTATTAAGAGCTAGTATAAATACTATTCAGTAAGCAATTATACAAATTTATCTTATGCAATTTGAAATTGGAAATCCATTCTATACGGATAGAAATCCCTGGAATATAGAATGAACATGAATGAACATTCATTGTTCCACCCAAAGTCCAAATCCAATACAAACATTCCCATTATCAAACCTGTACAAGCTGAGTTTTCTATCACGTAAATTTGATTTTGCTCACTGAAACAGTATCAAACCACCACAGAACAGGTACATCTCTCACACTGAGAGATTCCCACCTTACCAGGAAACACAAGAATGCTCTGTTCCTCTCAAAGCAGCGCACCTCTTCCATTCATCATGTTATTTATTCCTTTTTGTCACAAAGGGTACATTATCAACTTGGAAAATGGTATTTCTTTGTATAAAACATATATTCACTGACTTCAAGAATTCCATACCTCAAACATGCTAGCAGACTAAAATTAGAATTAAAAAACAAGAACGCCCACCAGTCTGTAGATAAATAATTTCCCTATTTTTATAAAGTTCTAGCCTTGTGAAACTGATAGGAAAGAAGAGGTGGAAGACGTCTAAAAAAGACTCAATTGGTTTCCTTAAAGAACAAAGTAAAATTAAAAACAAAACCAACTCAAAGCTTTGTGTACCTAAGTCTTATAAATAAACTAGAGATACAATCAGTAGATCAGGAAAACAGGAAACAATTATTTCTAAAAACTGACAAATTTTGCCGGAGTGAATGTAACTGTCCAGTATACATTAAAATTTCTGTCCTCCTGCACCTTTTACCCTTCTGCTGTTTCAATTAGGAACATTTTACCATATATAATCCCCTCCCAAAAAAGACTTCAAGTCCACTTAAATAATTTTAAGTAAACATTTTAGCTGGATCATTAATAGAGTCTTCACCATTTGAGTAAAGAGAAGTCAGATGGGTATGTGGTTACCCTCTCCTGGACAAATGCCCTTCCACAACTGTGTGAGTCAGGTGAATGATTTTATATCAAAAGGTTACTAGAGAAGATGCCTGCATTTATTATGGTGTAGCAAGATCATCAGTAGGATGCTTCAACATACTCTCCACCATGCAAAGTCTCTGTCTGCTTCATGCTAAACAGCTGCAGTGCAATCACTGAAGATGCCAGAGGTGAGGACCACAGCTCTGCAGAAACACAGTCTACTTCAGGGAACTGGCTCAAAGCACAGAGACACACTAAATTTCCAAGACAGAACTAGAAGGGAAAGGGAAACGGACAGAAAAAGCCTTCCCTATTTAACAATTTGCTGCTTTACCATTTAGAACCCATAATGACACTCAAGAGAAGAGAAAAACAATTAAGAGCCCTAAGGAACTCCACTGTGACAAACATTAACACTCCTGCAGTAACCTGCATACAGCACCATCACCTGCAAGCATAACCCAAAACACATTTGGCTGTGTCTGGTATGGGTTCTCTATATGAGAATATTGTTTGAGCCAGAACACGGACCATTAGGGAGTTAAGAGATATCAAAGCTATCACCACCCATGCTTCTCTGCCTTATGAATACACATTACAATTCATTATTTAGCTCAGTGATCACATTCTGTTATTTTTTTTTTCTTGCAGGATTATTGTTGCATTTTCTGCTTTCCTCTGTTTCTGCAGTAAATGAAGCAGAAATCCTTCAGAATCTAAATGAACAATTAATGAAAAGACAATAACACGAATTGGGCTATATAAAGATGAGGCCTATTATGAATTAATACTTGTACTATTAAATATGCATGAGATTTTAATAAGTAGAGCTAAAAATAGAGACATGTATCACAGGATTTCTCCAGGCTGTACAATTTCCATTCATCTTCATCCTGCGAAGAAATGGCCCATTGCTAAAAGATCTCTCACTGCATATTTTTACATTGTTACCACGGGCCTTAATTCATCCTTGCACAAATACCAAAAAGAAGCCCCTAGGATCAGGGCATAAAAGTCTGACGGATTTCTACCATCTGCTGAAGGGTTTGAAGAAATCTGCAGCAAATTGTGGGTTTTCACAGTCCATTCACCCCTCTACAAACAGGCACATGACTCTCAGCAGCTCTGACCCCATCCCCCATTTGTGTGTTTAGAAAGAATCCCGTTGTAAGAAGACTCCTGCATCAGATAACAAATAGCAGCATATGTAACCTAGATGTAACTCTAGTCTTAAACTGAAGTAACTATTTAAATCTTTACTCCTTAATCTTATTATTTCATTTTTTAAAATAAACATATAGTCCTCATTCCCTCATCCTGCCACCAAAAAGGAAATCTAATATTAAGCCAATTGAAACAAATCCGAATTTTGTTTGGATTTTAACATTCATTTCTAACATTAAGTCATGTTACAGATATAAATGAACAAAAGATTTTAATAAAAATTGGGCTAATTCTGGCTGAGGGTCAGTTCATTCTGGAACACAGTACAATTCTATATAAATCCACCCCAGGGCGTAGGTGCTACAGCACCAGGAAAAGGAAGAAGATTGAAATCAGTGTTTATCAACACAGCCAAGAAACCCTAGCACACACACCATCAAAAATATAAACAGAGGTTAAGACAATCTCATCTGAAGGCCTAAATTTCCTAGACTTATTTATGTTGGGGCATTTCTTCTTATTTTTTAAAGACATTTTGTTTTGTGTACTCATGTTTTTAAAATATTCTTGGTGTATTTAAATCAAAGCATGCATAGAGGTAGCAGTTGCCAAAGCTGCGTGACAAACGAAAACAAAAGCAAAGAAATCATAGCACGCTACTTCCTACCATCATCCTCTTAAACAACTCCAAAATCACTATTTAAATAATAATTCTTGTTCAATTCTGAATTTTCTCTATTTCTCAATGTATAACAATAAAAAGTAATTTAATCCACAGATATATTCCTAATTTTAAAAAGCCTACCCTACAGCAGAGTAACTTTCGGGTTTTTATGGATAAACATGCAGTTTTAAGTCACAGTTTATCAAAACAAGAATTATTTACATCACCTACCACTATTTTTGTTTTTTTTCTGGTGTACAGTACAAAAGGCGTGATAACACGACAGTGATTTACAGTTTACTGTCACTCTTTTTAAAGACAAAGAAGTTGAGCTTTTCATGGATATAACAACTACTAATTCAAAGCAAAATCCACGTGACTTACTGGAAGCTCAAAACATCAATGGCCCAAGCACACTGTTCCCTACCCCTCAAAGTTTCATCCTAAGAAACGCTCTAGATTTGTTTTTCCTATGACACATTATAGACACCATGATCAAACACACAGATTTTTTTAGATGTTGCAAAAACAATCAGTCTTTTACCACAGCTGTAGAAACATAAGGAAGGAGGAAAAAAACCCCAATGTTGACATCTTCTGTTATTTTTGTATGCTTACTATTCACAAGTACATTTTGGGCTTCAAACAAACATCCCTCCCCTTACCATCCAGGATCCAGGTTTTGGGTTAATTTTTTTTGTGTGCTGTTTTGTGTTTGGGGCAGTGGGTTTTTTGGTTGTTTTTTTGTTTGGTTATTTTTTGCACAGCTTAGGTTTTCTCATCTGGTATAATATTAGACCCATCTGGGTTTTTTCTGTCGTCATCTAGAACATCTTGTCTCTCTCCATGTGATTTCTCTATAAGGGCAGGACAAGATTCCTTCCTAACCCTCCCACCACCCTTAAGCCCTTCCAAGTGCCTCAGAATGAATCTATTGCAGCACAATCCAGCAACAACCTATTTCCTCCAACACAGTTCAGTCTTTAAAATCCAGCTTGTCCTAAAGCCTCCATCTCTCTGCCTCTGTGCACCCTCTGAACACCAAGTTTTAACAATACAGTTCTTATTCTTGCCCGAGAACAAGAATTCCTCCTGTCCGTACCCTATGGGCACCGTCTTGCAGGGACAGACACAGTTAACAGCGAAAACAACCAGACATAAATTCAAAGTAAAGCCTGTAGTCTGGCATCCATTTCCAAAAGGTGAAAGGCATCAAAAGCTCTAGCTAGACATATGTAACAGAGGCATTCTGTACATATATATATACACACACACAACTGTATATTCTGTATATATGGGGTGTGTGTATATATATATATATATGGTAGAAATGGGGAAAGTTTTCTTACTGCTCAATATGGCACTCACAGTTTCCCACTGCTAACTGAGAACAGCATAACAAAGTAATAGTTGTATTGCTCTACCTCTGTGAACAATATTCCAGTATTTCATACCTTCTCACATAATAAAAATGAATGGGGAAACATACAGCTAGATATACTTGTGAAAATAAGGGACAGGGACTTTGACTTTAGCTGATAATTTGGATAGTGACCATGATAGTTACAGCACGATGATAGCTGAGGAAGAAGGAATTTCCTTTCTGGGTACCATTCTGCAGATCTTCGGCAGAACCTGGCCCCAGAGAAGGGTAAAGTCAGATTCATCTAAGAGCCTTCCATTATGTGTTAATAAATGCTATTTATTCATGTATTTTAAAGCATCAACAAGAGTTTGGAGAAAGAACATCCCCTTGCCCTCAAAAAACAAAAAAAGAAAAAAAGAGGCTGGCAGCCAGATGCCCAACTCACATTGGGACTGAATGGGGGGGTGGAGGAAATTATTCTTTAGTATTGCCTGTGCAAATCTCCTTCCTTTTATACCCCAAAATAATATCAAATCCTTTGGTTTAACCAAGAAAAAAAAAGTACAACTTTATCAAAACTCAGTGACATGAAGAAAAAAAAAGAAGAAAAGGAGAGGGGGGAACCCTATCCTAGTTTTCTTGTAAGGGTTGGGCTTTTTTTTCCTTGTTAATGGAAACCTCCCTGCATTTTCCTGCATTTGGAAGTTCACTTCCCAGGGTGACCTTCCCAAAAAGTAAGATGCAATGCAGCTTTCTGGTTAGATAATGCCACTTCCTCCATTGTCAGTCCTCTGTTTGTGCCAAATAGTCACAGACAACCTCTGCTGTAGGTTGTTACTAAGCAGAACTAAAGAGAAATCACTAGAAACAAATATCTGCATACTGACTGGACTTCATACTCCACCAAAACCACAATATCATTACTTTAAAACATATTAATGAAGCCTCCTATCAACACTGCTGGTTAGCCGGAGGTTTTCTATTAGGCTGAGACTGCTTTATTTTTTTAATCATTTTTCTAATAAATGATGTCACCTTATGATGACATTTTTACTGATTATTTATGTGATTACTAGTTATTACCACTAAACTGTTTTTCTTCCCTATGGTGTAATTACAGTAGCTCAATAACAAAAAATGGCAGCTTTAAGCAACCACCCTTCTATGAGGTCACTGAGCAGCAAGTTTAAGTTGTGCTTCCTAAACAGCAGCAGCAGCTTAATCAAGCAGAGGATGTTGTCTTACTTCACTAACAATCCTACCTCACACTGTAATGAATACACAAACCTCAGAATAAAATACAAACAAATCTTAGAGCTGCTAACATCAAAAACTTGGGAAGTATGCTGGAACTGCAAAAGAGAGCTCCTATTACTCCACAAAGGAGTCATACAATAAAAAAAAACTTTTTAAAATAAGGCTGTTAGAACCCAGAAGCTGAACACTTCAGAAAGTCACAAACACCATCAGGACCAGCAATTAGCTATTCTTGCCATCACAACCATGTCCAGTGCCACCACAGTTCTGCTGCTGAAGTGCCATAGCTTTATAGACACTGAGGAATCGGATCACTTGTTCAATCAAAAAGCTTCACTGGAAGCCTTTCATATCACTCTGTGAGAATCCAATACACATCAGTGATGCCAACTGCAGCAGGGAAAGCAGAGACTGCTGAAAATGGCTCAGCAAGCCTCCAGTACTAGCCTAACATAGATGGTATTAGTTAATTTCCAGTTAGTATCACTAGTGGGTATGGCAAAAGTTTTGAATCCAGGTATCATAACACTGGGTCACCTGTTTGTGCTCAGTACAAGAAATTCCTTGGAAACTCCAAGATTTTCACTAGTACTGACTGTAGGAAACAAAGCAGACTATTTTTCAAGGTACCAACATAAATATAATTACTTTAAATCTGTTTCTCCTTGGTCAGAGAACACAGAGGAACACAAACATTCAGTGTTGCCAACATCCCATCAGACAGTGTATCTTGTCTAGAACAAAAAGAGAGCTTCAGTTATTAAATACACTGTTCTCAAATACACTTTTTAATATTTATTAGAAAATAGGCAAAACATTCCTTTGTAATTGCATCCAACCTAACAGAGAGGTAAAAGTAGCTACCTGCTGCGGTTGACCAGAAATCATGATCAACTCTGAGCAGACACACGCATGACATGCACTCATGCCAACTGCCTTCCACAAAAATAACTCTGAAACTTATTTGCTTCCTGGCTTTATCTAGAAAAGCAGCATCAAAAGTGCTAGGTTAACAAAACCAATCTGTACTGCAGTGGATTGGCAACATAAATTTGCATCATCACTGTAACTATGCATCTTCCTTAATGCCTTACCTTAGATCTACAGTTCCTGAAGCAAGTTGTAATAAAAGACCTAGCAAAGGTACACTTAAGAGTGCCAGAGCATGCTTGTGGTGTATAAGAGTTAAGATATGCAAACTGATCCTTCTGATGCAAGGAAAAACCCTAGGATAACAAGCCAGCCTTCAAAACAAACTGTCAAATACTTATTTTAAAATAAATAGGGACAACAGCTTGGCACAAGTAACAATGAGCAGTTTCAAAACTGAAGGACAGCATGACCAAAAAAGGTGTTGAAATTTGCTTTCTTTGCTATGAATTTCAGTGATGTAACTAACCTCTCAGGTCCTGAATTACATCCAGGACTAGGCAGAGGCTGCATGTTCCAGTGTGTGTCAAGGTGAGATGTGCTCAGTCTGGAATCATCCTCATCACCCGCAGAGCATTAGGTATCAATGTGAGGGGAAGCTGCTGGTGATCTACTAGAGTTCAGCTCTGACCAGCAGATGCACAGGAACACATATTACACAAGAGTGAATCAATAGGCTGTTAAAATGTGCTAATAGCACATTTAGCCATTGGACAGACCATTTTGCAGAGGGAGAGGCATGGTAATTAAAAGATCAGAAAATACTGCCACAAATCCATCAAGAAACTTTCTACTGGGTCAAAAGTAAATTGTTCCCATTACACATTATGTTACCCACCTTTTAGAGCTAACTAGAATCTGCAATTCCTTCATTTCACTCTCCAAATAGCTCTCCACACTTGTTCTCTTGTGTGCACAGAGAATGCAGCATATCTCCTGGTCTCAGAGCCTGAAAGGCTCCTGGGTTTCATGCTCCAACACCACATTTGAAAAAGCTTTAAAAGGTTCTCAAAGTGTGTTTTGCACACTACATTTTAATCAGTATCCGTCTATGAACATACTAAATAAATGTATGGTGGAGTTTTTTTGTTGTTTGCTTGTGTTGTTTTTTTTTTTCCTTAGGTTTTGTGGGGTTTTTGTTTTTGTTTTGTTTTGTTTTCAATCAGGCGAGACTACTGGAAATTATTCTAAGCTACCAGGTCAGTACCTTCTGCTACCTATAGGGTACTGCACAATTTAATCAAGAATGCTTGATATATCAGGCACTAAAATTCCTGGAGATTATAACATGCCACAAAGGGTGTCAAAAGGTGTCATAAGGCAAGGCAACAGAAATAGTGATTTAAGCATATGAGACCAAAAAAAAAAAAAAAAAAAACCTGAAAAACACGTCTCCTTACAAGTGCAATTTGGGATACTGTCTACATGTAATGAGCAATAACAAAAAGATCCAAACATAACATGAGCTTTTATAGCTGCCTTACAATTGATATACAGACTGAGGAACCTTTTCTGTATTAAGCCACAAATATGTCTTCCAGTTGTATTTGGTGGGCACACAGTAAAATGCAATTTAATGTTAATAGAATCATAGAAGCGTTTGGGTTGGAAGAAACTGACCTTAAAGATCATCCGCTTCAAGCCCCCCTGCATGGGCAGGGACACCTCCCACTAGATCAGGTTGCTGAAAGCCCCATCCAATCTGGCCTTGAGCACTTCCACAGACGGGGCATCCACAGCTTCCCTGGGCAACCTGTTTGTCTGTTTAAAGTAACAAGTACTATGCAGTAACAATGTAGACAGTGAAATGTTATCCCTGCAGTTTCAATTGGATGATGTCAGTTCCTATAAGCACCACGAAGCTATTTCTCCTTACCTAGAATTCATAATTCATAACCATTATAAATCCATGACTAAACTCTTCCATATTATTATTATTGTTGTTGTTGTTGTTGTTGTTGTTATATCAACAATGGAATATTCAGTTTCATGCAATCAAGTATGTCATGGGCATTCACCAGTTGCTTTGTGGGTTTTTTTCTGTGGTTTGGTTTTGTGGGGGCTTTCTAAAAGCATTTCCATTTCCAATTAGTCAACAAAACTTCATAAAATGCCATTACTTTCGTTAAAGATCTAACCAGAAGTAGGTGAGATACTGGAAATACAGAATCTATTTTACATCTGTAATTAACCCCACATAAGAATAATAAATACTTCTTTCTAATAAAACTTAAATTCTTATGAGGCAGGTTTTAATATCTATACTAGGGAGCAGGAAAGAGAACAAAACAGTGTTAAAGAGGCAGGAACTGGTGAGAGGCAATCTGAATGCACATAATGAAATCTCTTAAGTAATGAGAATCTTGGAAGTAAATCTCTGGTCTTAATGTTAAATAAATATGAAAACCACAGAAATTGCTGATACTTTTAAAGCAGATTTTTCATTACTTTCTGGGTTTCAGTTTCTTTCTCCTCCATTTGCTTCAAGATTCCTTATCAGAATGTGTCAACATCATCTTAACTGACCCTGAAACATTTTTCAAAGCACAATACCCTAAGGAAAGGGTTTAAATGCTCTCAACAATATCCAACTGAATTGCTATATAAAGCTCTCCTTAATTCTCTTTCACAGCATCCCAGACAGCTTCTCAAAGTGGTACCTGAAAGATGTTAGTACTGTATTGCCATTATCTACGTGAATATTTAAAATAACTTTCAAAATATTTATGAAAAAAGGATTGAGGAGTAGTGCTGGAGTTCATATCATTGACCTTGTTACCAAATACTTATTTTCAATACACAGCACCAGGTTCTAAGATTTGAAAAACTGAATTACAAAAAAGCTATGCACAAGCCACGCTGCCAGAACAGTTATCCAGAGCCATGTGTTATTTAAAAGAAAACCTATCACCCTCCAATAATCAGAGGGTTTTATTAGCAAGCTGCTTGTTAATTCACACAAAATGTATGTAGTCATCTCAGTAAATAAAACTACCTTGATATGCATCATCAGATGTTTAGAGAAGCAGAGTATTTGCAGTTTTTACTAAATAGTCATTTACAAAGGGAGAGTTTTGAAGTTAAAAAAGTTATTAATAGAATGAGACAGTTTGTGACTCGTTGTCTAACAAAGGAAACATGTCAGGGAAGAAAAAAAAAATACACCTGTAGACTCCAAGTCTACATGTTAAAGCTATATGCACAAGCACTTAATTTCCATTCTTAAACACAGGGTTATGTGTTCTCCAAGGGGACAAAAACCAACTAAAAGAAGTGATATGACAACTCATCAAACATGTTCAACATTCAGGAAAAGCAGTGATGCTGGAAGTTAAGTCACGTCCTAATAAAAAAAAATCAAAGGAAAGAAGGGGAAGCTCTCTTGCACATGAAAAACAGCAAAATCTTGTTAAAACATTTTCATTAAGCTTTTTGCTGCCACTTTTTGTGTATTCCTGAAATGTTTATCCTTGGAAACCTCTGCAGATTTCATTCAATCTAGTCCCACATCTGCAAACAGTAACAGAAGAGAATGTGCACACTTTGATTGTCAGGATACACTTGAAAAAAACCAAACACATCTTGCCACCTGCCCTTTCACCATTCTCTTTTGCTTCATGAAAAATTTTCATCTGTGCCTTGCAGGATGTAGAAGTAAAATAGTTTGAAACTGAGCATTTGAATAGAGAGAGTGAAGTTGATTTCAGCAATGATTGTCCAAGACTACAATGCCAAAGTTCTCTTTAAATCTAAGAAAATTCACTGCTCTCCAGCATTGTGGTACTCTTGATAAAGCCCCGTTTATTTATTAGGAGAAATCCAGTCTTCTTAGAGCAGTTTCTTACCCACCAACAACTTGCTTTTCCAACACCTTCTGTGAGCAAAGCTTTCTAACTAAAGCAAAGGGCTGATGTTCCAGCCTCTGTTGGACAAGGAGTTGGTTCTAGCCCAATGACAGCAGCATTTTGCCCAAACTCTTATTCTCACATTGTGTTCATGAGTTTAGATTACACAACTGCAGCCACTCAACACACTCATAATTTGGTGTGCTCATGTCAATTCCTAAAGATAACAGCCCCAAACTTTTTTATACATTTTTGGAAATGGTATTTTTCTATGCCTCTACCAAAAGTTTATTTCAGCAAACTCACATTGCTAAAGTCCTTTGATGCCCTATAAGGGGAAGATATAAGTTTGAGGCTAATCACACCACTCTTACAGCACTCAAAGAAATCACTGCTTACCTCAGTGAAATAAGTGAAAGGAAGAGTTATTTTATCATCAGTCAGTCTCTTACATACATGATCTCTTGACATACAAAAGTGTGCCATCTTATTTCTCCCAAAAAATTCACTTTGATAAAATCACTGATAGGTCAGTACAGTGCCAGCAAAGTTGGCCAAAAATAATGGAAAACTAGTGCAAACTGCTTAATTTGGAAAAAATGCTCAACTCCCTACAGTAAGGGGCCAACATTGTCTATTTTTGTCCCAAAATATTTCAGGTTTTACTCAACAATACCTAGACTGATTCTTTTTAAAGCTGTAGTAAAAGTTTGTGAAGCACAGTACTGATTCATATACAATACATTTTTCATTCTGAGCAGATCCTTACATTTTTAAGAACAGAAATGGAAAAGGTTAGTAAAACATGTTAAAAAAGCCAAGCCTTATGTGGAATATTGGTACTCTCTGCTCCACTTTTTGGCAGGTTTTCTGTCATAAGGGACACTGATGGAGAACCCTTCTCAGCACTGCTTTCTCAGGGCAGTGGCACCAGCTTTCAGCCCAGCTCCACAGAGGAGGGCTAGAGCATCCTTCTGCTCTTTTTTTCTTAACCCCCTCCAAACCCAACCAGACATAACGCCATCTGTCTGCCACCTTTCTAAGAAAGGGAGCCAAATGCCCGCAAGGGACAGTGCTGCTGCCTCAGCTGATCACTGCTTTCAGATAATTACTCTTTTGTTCCACACTTAAACTCTAATGGAGGCTTACAAGCAAACCAATGGGGCTGCAACTATATGCACTAAACGGCAAATGAACATTTTGCTGCCGAGGTGAAACAGTTTTAAACAGCAGAACTGTTTTTTAACAAAACTTCAACAACCTTATGCTATAAATTTTTATGTTCGTAACTTTTCTTCATATTACAGCCTGTCTCTGCCACCTTCATCTACTACTGTCATTCAGTTACTGAAGCATATTCCTGTGGTTCTCCCAGTGCAGCCTGCCAACACAATCCAACCTGGCTGACTAATAACAAAAACTAAGGAAAGGAAAACTGGCACCTCTAAATGCAATTGTTACAAAACCCTGTCCAATCTACACATCTTTTAAATACTTCCAGAGATGGTGACTCAACCACTTCCCAGGGCAACATGGCCCAGTGCCTAACAACCCATTCGGTGAAGAAATTTTTCCTAATATCCAATCTAAACCTCCTCTGTGCAACTTGAGGCCATTTCTTCTTGTCCTAACACTTGTTACTTGGGAGAAGAGACCCACGCCCACCTTGCTGGGGCTTGATGATCTTTTGGTCTTTTCCAACCAAAATGATTCTATGATTCTATAATAAAATACAAATACAATACCTTGAAATATTATTAATGCATAAAGTTTTGAATTCCTGAGATTCTGTGTTTATGAAAAAAGCTTTAAAAAGCCAATTTATATTCTTTCAACATAATTCTGGAGTAATACAAAGAAACAAAATCTACAGCATGAATTTTAACTGTCTAATACACTACATCTCATCACCGTTGCTGAGAAAATAAAAACTTGGCTGCTTTCTTCCATGCTGACACCATGACTGCAAAGAATGATTGTGGTTACATGTATGCAGCCAGCTCCAATGACTTTACTGCTGTTTTTTATTAGTGGTAAAACAAATTCCCAGCAATCTTCCTTTTAGAATTAAAACCACAAAACCTAGATGTGAGGTTTTTCTCTCCCAAAATCTCCAGTGATAATTCATACTTAGTTTTCCCTCAGAGACATAGGAAAGTGGTGAAAGATACATCCACCAAGTGAGAAAGAGCTTCCAGTCTAAACGAATATAAATACATTTTCTTATTTTAAAAGCCTTTATCAAAGTAACTCTCAGCACTCCTGAGTGAAGCTGAACATATACCTGTCTTCCCATCTGAAAGACTGTCTAAATGCCATCAGTTCCTTCCACCTTTTTTTTTTTCCCTCCACACTTGAGAATAACTATTCTGTTCTGGCTTTCTGTCAACGAGAAAAATAAACTTTCACATGGCGTCACGGTCACAAGTACCAAATCTGTAGCTACAGGGGAAAAAAAAGAAACCCAAAACAACTGAGAAACCTGCTTTCCAATTAATGCAAGAAAAAAAACAAACTTGGATTATGATGATGTTCTCCTCATTTCTCAGAAGGACCGGTCTAAGACCATGCCAGGCTACCTGCTCCAGAGAGAAGGAAAACACATTCTGTAAGTCACCACCAGAAAGACTGTCTTTCTCCATTTGAAATTCTCTGCTATCCAGGACCCAGTCCTTCTACATCACAGAGCTAGAGGGCTGCAATGAGGTTTAAAAAATACCAGATGGAAGAGCCCACTTCCATCACTAACTCATTGCTAAGGGAAAGGTCCCTTAAATTGTTTCTCTAGAACTACAGCCCAACTCACTGCCACTGCAACTGGAAATGGCAGAAGGAACTGCCTCTCCAGACCAAACTGAGCTTACTTTTCATTTTGGAAGAAGGAAATCAATAAGCAAAAAAAAAAGATTATTCAGGTATTAAAAAGAAAGCAAAATTAAGAGAAGCCCACTTAGGGGAAATAATGTTTTGGAATCTTTGCTTTGGCATCCTACTCAATGTTAGCCACATAACACTTAATAGTTTAACTGAAATTAACTCTAAGTAAAGCTGACAGGTAGAACAGCAGATTGAAGTACCACTTCTGTTTGTCAGCAGAAGTCTGCAGAATTTTAACTCATGCTAAACATTACTTGCTAAAAATATTGGTTTAAACCACAAAAAAAATCCCCACCCAAACCTTATCTCCTTCTGCTACACAACTCACTGTACCTGGCTGATTATCCTTCAGAAACACTCTTAAATAATTTTTATTAGTGAAATTACAGTAACACTGGGGTTTTTTTCCCTTTTTAAAACCTGAAAATTATGCAGACATAGGATTCTCAAGGAATAAATTAATTGATTTTACCTCAGATAAACTGCTTCCTAGAAATCAATCTTTTATAGCCTCCCCAAAATACATATTGTGACTTTGCATGAATCTTTTCAATGTAGTTACAATGCTGCTATATTGTAGCTGCAATTTAAGAGGACTTCCTTCTACTTTTGGTAAATGCATAATCTAATGAATGAACTCTCTTTCTAATCTAAAAGGAGAGCTGAACCTAATCAGCAAGATGAGATCAACAGTAATTTAATTTTATCCTGCATCAAGACATCTATGGGTGGTAGGAGAGAAGCATTATGTATAGCAGTCATTTGCCTCTTACCTTAAGTCTTTTTTTGTCTTAGTCCTCTCTCAGTAATTAATATGACTCTATAGAAACATTATTTTCTAGAAGTATTTCAGGAGGATGGAAGAAAATGGAAGGCTTTAAACACTTATCAATGCATTAATGAATCACTGATTGGAATTGGAAATCAGTATTTCCATCAAATATATCAAGAGAGCCGATCTTTCTCTTTAGGTCACTTATATCATCATCCATTATTGGGTTAGAACGTACATCTACTAATTTTAAACACAACACAGAGAGAAGCAGATCATGTAAACGGTCATAATAAACAATTACATAAATGCTGGAATTAAAGCAGATTTGCTATTGCATATGCTGTCCCTCTGGACTTTGACAATGTGTACCAGGGACTTTCCAAAAATCAAATCAATCAGAGCACTTGTTCATAAAGATGTGTACTCCAAAGGGACTAAGATCCCTGGTGGAGTGTGAAAAAGCACGTGAAGTCTCTAGTAGCTGCAGATACTTTCCAGAGTCTCCTGACAGCAGCAAAGCCCACCAGAATTCTGTTACAATAATGCTGATGCTATTGAGGAAACTACCTGCAACAGGGTCCCAGACGAGAACATGGTGTAAAAAGCATCAGAAACATTCTCTACAGCAGCAAGTTAGTGATACTTGGGAATCAAGCATGCAGTACAGATCACACAGCAGCTGATAAATCCCAATGTAATACAAATCACAGAAGCCACAAGCTGGGCTTTTCACAGTGTATCGGTTAGAATCCCATCAGACATCTCTTTTCCAGCACTCATGCTAAACAACTGTTAGTTGCTTCATTTAAGGGAACAACTGCAGTACTACAGTGATACTAAAGACTTAAGCAAGACAGAAAAGGCTTTGGGTTTTCACTGTAGCATTGTTCCAATCTCTGTTTCTTCATTGCGTATCGGGGCTAACTAGTATGTTAACACCTTCACTAGTTATTTTCTGATAAACATTTTAGAATGAGGATTACAGTACCTTATTTACTGCGTACCATGTTGTTTGCATCTATATGTACTACTACAAAGGGTAGCTGGCTTAAAACCTGCCTTCAAAAGAGCTAAAATCAATTACTGTATTTTTTTACATCATGTTACAGTTAAGACCATAACGTTGAATAGGCTCTCAAATCTAGACCAAAACACTATTTTGACAGGTCAAAAAATGCTGTTCTTGCTCACACTAGCCAGTCAAATCATGCCAAATTGCAAAGGATGGATGGATGACTTCTGTAATCAGAAGGAATTTCACATATGAATGTATCTCAGGTCACACTAAGATACTGAGATAACAACAACTATACTACAAAACGCATTTTCACAACAGATTAGTAGAATAAATAAGATAAAATTAAGTTATAAAATGTGTTTTTGAACAATTAACACAAGCTTCCATCACAAGGATATTATGAAGTCAGAAATACAGTAGCAGAACAACCAGAGACTAAAAGAGTGAAGCTGCTTTCACAAAGCTGCAGATTTCAAGAGGCTTCAGATAGGATGTGGCATGGACAGTAAAACCCAGATGTGTTTAAACTCCATAAAATGTACATATTCCAATTTCCCTCCAAGAAGCTTTCTTCATAAGATGTTTTAGTAATTCCTTCCAGGGCCCAATACTTTGCTCCTTCTTCCCTCCCACAGCAGCTGGTGCCCCCTGGGGCTGCCGGACACCTTCTCTTCCTCTGCCCTTGGATGCTGAACTGCTCAGCCAGCCACACACAGGAGGGAATGCTCAACTCCAGCATGCTTTACTCTCTCCTATTTATATTCACACTTCTACGATGCATTTCCTGAGCATAAAAATAAGAATCAGCACGACCTTTAAGTTGTTTTATGCACGAGTACCTACTGCAATGAGCAGAAAGCCATCCTTAGCCAACATCGGTCTTCAATTATGCAGCTTTTGGTGCTGCAGATAGTAAATCATTCATGAGCTTAGCATTAGGGAGTTGGAAATCAATTATGAGCTATAGTGTGCTCTGAAATACTGCAACAAAGTGTGAGCAAAAACTGTTACAAACATATTCATACATTTTTCTATTTAAATATGATACACTGAGTGAACAGTCCAGACTAAGCCCCCCTGTAACCAAGGCAACGAGAGCTGACATGCAGCTTGATTCTACTATGTCTCAGTTCTGTGTTTTTAGTTTTTCTGTTGTAAAACATAAAGGATGCCTGTGTTGTGTAGGCACATACACACATGCTTATATATTAAATACAATTATAAAAAAATATGTGTGTACACATATGTGTGTGTCTATAAATATATATATCAATGGAAATTACCAGGGTTGAAGTTATAATTCTTTAAAATCTCAAAATCAAAAGCTTAACTAAACAAAAAACAAAGATTTGTTTTTGTATTTGCAAGTAGAGGCCCTTCCACCACTGAAGCACAGCTACCAAAAAGACATGGATACATGTTTACTAATGTATTTATGATGTTAAATTATACAATCCCTATGAAGCAGTAATGCCATGCTAAGTATTCAAATGCAGTTGGACATGGTTACAGACTCCTAGCTATTTATATAAATACAACTCCCTAGTCCATGGATGAAGGAGCCTCCAACATATTCAAGTGTTTAGGAGAACCTTTTGTATAACTTTATGTCATTTCTCCCTCAAAAAGATTATTTTCAGGTGTATAAATAAATTTGTGGAGAACAAAGCATTTGTTCTTTTTCTAGAGGGATATACTTTCACCCTAAATTACCCATAGAGTATCAAATTTGGTTTATTTTATCTATTTTTCCCAGGATTAAATGAAATGAAATTTCAGTGAGTGACTAAAACAAATACTTTGGATATCTGCTGCTTCACTCCTCTAATATTATCTTCCACTGGAGTAGTGGGAAATACACTCCAACACTCCTTATTGCTCTTCATTTCTGTAGAACACACACACTTCAGCTTTTACCACATGCTAGTAATTATTTTCTGGGAAACCTCCACAAGAAGATGCAGCAACATCTATTGGATCTATTTATTTATGAAGCCTGCAACAATATAATATTCCCAAAACACTTACAGATTAGACATCTACCACCAGTGAGTCACTGCAGTATCTGCACTCACTGGTATCTAGAACAAACAATGGACAGACCATCATTATGGAAGAGAAAGAACATCCTCAAAATCACAGACATCCCTTGAATATGTGTTACTGGAGAAAAATACAATGCAGTACAAAAACAGCATGTTTCCAAGCAAGTTACAAAAGTATATTGTAAGGAAAGACACCTGAATACAATTAATTTCACTTAAAATGTTGAAAATCAAAAGGTGAAACCGAGAACTCTGCTGACAAGCAAGAAAAACTACTAAGAACAGCTACAGGCTATTCACTGCAATATAGTAACAATCCTTTTTGTTGTATAATATTATTTACCTACAAAGACAAAATATTACACTCAACAACATTATGCATATCACCAAAATAAAATTCATAATTTAAGATTAGTTTCATAATATTGTAAAACTGGGGCTTAGAGTAGCCCTATATACCCAAAATTGCAGATTTTGTATTTGCTGCAAATACAACAAACAGTATCATACCCTGAAAGCAAATTAAAAGGTGTTACTTGTGCAACATTCACAATTACTGATGAACTCTCCATGGAGAAAACCAGATGCTTTGAGGCCTGATCCAAGTCAATTAAGTATATATAATATACAGTAACTTCCCATTCACCTTGAAAATTATTTTTATATATTAGTTCTATATAATACAACCATATTCTAAGACTACATAGGCTGGCATAAACCAAGGTTAGCTAAACTGATTTTTCAAGGAGCTATACCAGTTTACAAATGATAAGGACGTGGTACTTTACCTTTTACCCCTGTGAGAATGACCTGTTTTCTAGTGCTTGGATATGCCATAGTTTACTGCATGCCAGAACTCATAACTAGAGCTGCTCAGCATGAAGTCCACAAAACAACAGAGGTCACAAGGAAACTGTCAAGTTTTGTTTGAGAAGCTACTCCTGCTCCCTATGGACATTCTTTCCATAGTATACCTGCACTCTCAAACCACGGACATGGAAACCCCCACTTGTGAAATTCTAAACTGTTTAGACTCAAAGAAACAAGTGCACATACACTACACAAGTGGATTAGACTTCTTCAGCACAGGTTAAATTCATCAAGCCTTCAGGAGTGCACTTTTTTATAGCATTAATTTTTTTCTTTTTTTTCCATGTTGGTACAGGTAAAATTACCTGTTTAAAAAGAACTGTCATGACAGACTTAGCTCTCTGTGTGTCTCAAGCTTCATTTGCTGTGGCAGTGGTAAAAATGTAGGGGGAAAAAAAAAAAATCAAACCCTCAAGTTTCACTCTCTATTCCAATTGCAAAGCTACCCCCAAATCTGGTAACACACACACATTCTGAAAGTGGTACAATCATCACAGAACTGTGGGATTGCACACAAGCTTTCATTAGCCTGGAGCCAGCAAAAACAGGGAACCCATCCCTTACTTTGACAGAACTATTGCTTCTGGTGACAGAACTACAAAGGCAGCAGTCTGGGCAGTGGGAGCAAACTTAATTTAAAAAAAAAAAAAAAAAATCAAAATTAAAAAAACCCAACTATGTTTTCTAACAGGTAAAAGTCAAAACCTGGATATCCAGGATGTTATGTATGCTTGGGAAGAGACAGTCTGCACTACAAAAAAAATCTCTACCAAACAAAATCATTATTGACTGGAAACATCCACAAACATCAATTTTGAGAATTCCCTTGAAGCACAGAGGCATATTTTAGAAAAAAAATTTAATCTTGTAGCTTCTTTGTTTTAGACTTGACAATAACTCTTAAAAGCTCACCCAGTATTGCAGAGGAATACCCTCTCTCATCAAGAAGCACCCATGCTACTTCAAGCATTATACAACCAGTACTCCACAAAAGAAATGCCTCTTAACCGATCAAATAATTAAATGGATTGTTTCTTTGCAGCGGTGCAGGATCTGTGCAGCACAGCAAAGAGTTTATGCCAGTAATGAGAGAAATTACTTCCAGAACAGGAAGTTTGGGACTTAAAATTTCACTACCTGGAACAGGGAACAAAACTTTAATGGGAAATTATGGCTTGGCAGCATCCATATACAGAAAGAAAAGGAGGTTGGCTGCAAGCAGTAGGCACCCAAACTAAATATATCGTTAAAACTGAAGTTTAGACTGGAAGGAAAGTAAGTAGGCAAGAGTCAGCTAGCAAATTTGGATTCAGAATACATGTTCTGAGCTCTGCAAACGAGTATTTAAGTCCTTTCCTCAGGATCAAGGGTATCAAGCTCTAATTCAGTGTATGTTGTACAGACTCTGAAGCCATACTTGAAAGACTACTATTACCCATTAGCCTCAGCAAATGCTTAAGTAGAAAGCTGAGAAATCAAGGCAATGCCACAGAAGTGCAAACATCTACAAAAGTCTAAAACCAACATCAAATAAAAAATACCGTAACATGCAGGGAGTGCTGAATGAAAGGAAGCAGATAGAAAATTATGAGAGAGCCTGACAGAAACAGTTATCTGGTATCTTGTCAATAAAGAAGCAGAACTCATTTTCTGAAGGATTAAAAGCCACCTCACTAGCAGCAGTAAAACAGAAGAACATCTTTGATTGATTCGCTGTCTGGTCTTGTTACTCTGCAACTCTCATGAATTCACTATGGACTACAATCAGGAGCATACAGTTATACATAGTTCTCACCTAGGGAAAAAAACAAAACGTAACAAAAATCAGCTAACAAAACCCCCACATATGGGTCTATTCTGCATTCTTCTGGTCTGAAAAGACCCAAATATTTAGTTAAGCCATGTCAATGATCATTAATCCCAGATTCAGAACCCTCCAGTAGGACCAACTAAGAAGCAAAACCACTTCTAGTGGTACTTTCAAGAGAGATAGGTCACCTCCACCCCCTTCATGCAAGTATACTAGTACATAAAAATTCAAAGTTAATCACAGTTCATCTTTATATTGATATTAAAAAGAATTATTAGTATGATATCTTCCAATACTGCAATTTCAAAAATAAATTAAATCAATTGCCAATTCCTATGCTTTTTATCAGACAAGAATTATCTAAAATTTCTGTTAATCCTTAGACACTGGTCCAGAATTTAAGTTTATTCAATAATATACATCCATATTCTTTATTAAATATATCCTATCTGCAATATGTCTCTGGTACTATCTTCAACCTGAATGCCAATTTGCATTTCACTGAAAACAAAGTAGTAGGAAACAAGGATTTCTTTCTCTGCACTGAATTAGCTGCTGGTACAGTACTTTAAAGGACATCTATTTGCCTTATTGATGTCTAATTTCTAAAAAATATGAAATTCACAAGACTTAAAAACACTGAGGACTCCTCCCACTCGACAGAAACCACTGCTTTCAGTTAACAAAGCTTCCCTGAGCTACACATGCATCAAATTTCCCAGAACCTCTGGGATTTCCTAAAAACATGAAACCTCTTATTTTGCATAGTACATACAAATACAATACCACCATAAAATACAAAGTTAATACTCTTAATAGTGATTGCTTCTAGTGTTCCACTACTGTCTCTGAGGCAGATATATCCGACAGACACTCTGCCTTCATCCTGCAATGAGGCATGTCTTGGAGCAAGGGAAAAGCTTGCCTGTTTCATGGCCTGTCTCCCCAACATTCTCACTTTCTACTCATTAACCAGGTCTACACCAAACTTACATGTACTTGCTGACTTGAACTAAAATGAGCTTAAGGTATAGTTAACCAATTAGCAAAGAACTCTTTGCCATACTATGTACACAACAAAATCACACAAGAAATAAAAAGGCTTTTTCTGACCCTACCGCTCTCAACAACTACCTGCAAGAAGGCTGTAGTGAGGTTGATGTTGGTCTCTCCTCCCAGGTTACAGGTGTTTGGACAAAAGAAAATGGCCTTGAGTTGCACCAGGAGAGGCTAAGATTAGATACAAGGACAAAATTCTTCACCAAAAGGTTTATCAAGCATTGGAACAGGCTGCTCAGGAAAGTGGCTGAGTTACCATCACTGAAGGTATTCAAAAGACATTGCAGATGTGGTGCTTAGGGACACTGTTTAGAGGTGGACTTGGCAGCGCTGGGTTAACAGTAAGAATTGATGATTATAAGGGTCTTTTCCATCATCAATAAAGCTGTTAAACAGAAACGGTCTCAACACTGAGCCCTGAGGAACACCACTTGTGACTGGCCACCAGCTGGATTTGACTCCACTGATCACCACTCTTTGGGCCTGACTGCCCAGCCAGTGCTTGATCCAACAGATCGTGTGCTCATCCAGGCCATGAGCAGCCAGTTTTTTGGACAGTTCTATGGGGTCACAGAATTAGTTTCTGAGGACAGAATTCAGTCTATCTAATCTGCTTCCCTGTATGGCACAGGCTCTAGAACTCACCCATCAAATCCTGCATCTCACCTTCCAGAAGCTGTGTATTAACTCATCCTACAAGACTAGAGAAAGTTTTGATGTGTACTCAGCAGGAGAATACAGTATATCCAGTCTTCATGACCAGGCAGGACACCCGAGATTCCACCAGTTTCAATGGAAGACCAAATCCTGCATCTCCTCTCTGATACTTGAACATCTGTGTGCCCACCAAGTCTGTACATGTACATTACTGGGCTACACGTCCTCCTTCAACACTTCTGAAAACGGTATTTTGCCAGTGAGCATGTGCACATGCACACCTCCTGATCCTGATTCCTTCTGAAGTTTAGCCAAGAAATAGGGAAAACGCCACAACTGCCTTCATTATTAATGAAGCATGTTTTTTGGCACAGCTGCAGAGGACAGAGTGGGCTGCAGGCTGGATGAATGGTTCTGGTAGTAGCAACCTTCAATCACTGTTTTCCTAGAGCTATTCTTAGCCCTTCCTCTGTTACCTTACAAGTCCTTAAATTTAAAGGATTAGAACACTGCAGCTCTTTTTTCTGCAAGCAGACTCTGTGCATCCATAATGAATGTAATGGAAATGTGCACAAAAGCAGTCCCAAAATTAGAGCTTAAATCAACACTGGATATGGATGTAAATGGAAAGTCAGTAACATTGGAGGGGAAAAAAACATTTAAACATTTTCATATACTGGATATGGTATTTCTTCTGTTTTTCTTAATGAAACACATGGACTAATATCCTAAAGACTAATTCAAAGAAACATCATTCCCAGCATCTCAGCCAAGTGGTAAGTTTGTTTTAACACTTTCCCATTTCATGGTAACTGCTTTAAAGGCAGTCATTGAAAAATGTGATGCAGTGCTTGGCCAAGATCCATGCTGGCACCACTTGCCATACCAGGTGCCATTTCCCATATTGTGAAGACCTTCAAGGACCTAGGAAAGGATCTAAAAGTCTACTTAACTTTTCCTCAGACAATTTTTCTGTCCCAGAAGTGGTAGATGTTTGCAATTTTATTTGCTTTACCCTCCTATACGTCACTTGCCATTTATTTTCCACTGCCATCTTCTTTTTCCATTTTTGGAGTCTTAGAGAGCCCTGCCTACGTCAGCTAAAAGAAGAGAAGACTGAGAGGTCATTTGTTTAGCAGACATAAGCATTCACTCACTGAGGAGGAGATCTGGTAGCAAGACCTTTTCAACCTTCTGATAATAATGCAATAAGATCCAGCAGCTAACAATTAAGCTAGATCAATTCAACCTTGAAACAATCTGCAATTTCCTAGCAATGACTGCAGCTGAACCTTGGAACAGTTTACAAGGAAAGGGAGGCTGAAAATGCCAGGCTCACCACCAGGCAGAATCTTTGTCACAGGATATGTTTTTAAAGTGAAGGCTTTAATTTACCTCTGCAAAAATGTATATAAAGGTTGTGGAATCAACAGCATTTCTTTCTGGGGTCTGCATCTCAATCTACAAATATTGTCTTTTATTTCTATTTGTGAATCACATGGAGAAGGTGGTACCTTTCAATATCCAAACCATGTTCCTTAGACAAATATTCCCAGATGATCTGCAGAACGCTTTAAACAAACCTATAAATAAGCATGGATCACTAGACTGAAGGAAAGCAGATCACCAGATCTGGTGTAGGAACAGATTATTTCATCCAGTTAGACCATCAGATCTTAGGTTTGCATTTTTCCATGTGTTTTGGCTTGGGAGCAAAGAGTTGAATAAAGCACTACCTTGCCTTTCTGTTAAATGGATGATCTGAGGATATCACACTTAACACACAGGCCCTGAGCATTACTGACTACCCCATCTCTCCTGGTTTCTAACCACACAATTGTTCAGCTCAATCCCACTGCAGTCAGTATAGCACCTGCCTGAAAACAAATGGACATTGATTTACTGATTTGCAGATCAGGCTAAAACCCCAGTCCCAGTAGTCCCCAAATGCTACAAAATCACAAAAAAGAACACTGACCAGTACTTCGCTTATCTTCAGAGGGTTACACATAAGGGACCAATCAATCAAAAATCACACATGTAAGATGAATAATGCTTAACATGGACTAAATATTAGCATTTAAATACACAGTGATCTACAGCAAATGAGAATAAAATAATAGGTAGAAAAATATTCTGAGTAATAGCACACTAAACTTAACTGTGTTGGTCTTCAAAAGCAATTTCAAAGATGGGAAGCTTTAGTATTAATTTCATCCATAAATTCTTATCTCCCCATTCCAACAGGAAATTCTCCATCTTTTTTGATCTAAAACCTTTTCTCAAGAGGAAAAATATCCTTACAGGAACCTGCTTTTAAAAGATAACCTAGGGATTCTATTAGTTAAAAATAGAGCTGATTTTCAAAAGCGGAAGGAGTCTGACTTAAATTTCTCAACATCTGCAACTGCAGCTCTCCCCCAGGCATCTGATTAAGCATCTATGGAAATCAAGTAGGCACTTCAGCATTCTGACAAACTGGACTGAAAAACATACTTCAATACTTGGATGATTTGGGATTTCATCTTCAAAACAGTTCATGTCTTAAATACACTCCACTATAAAACACAGTCAGATTTCTTGCTTACTGTTAAAATCTGGCCCACAATTCTTTAGCAACTTCTTTTCAGGACAAGGACATTACCTTCTTTCCTTCTGGCCCAAGTTTGTAATAACGTCACCAATTTTCAGTCCCACATTTCTACCACAGAAGTAACTACCTTCCAAAATCTGATAAAGTACATGACATTTTTTAATGAACAGATTATGCAGAACCCCAGTCTTGCATTAAGTATCTGGCTGCAAGGTCTGTAAGAAAAGAAGGGAAAAGGTTTGAGAGATACGGTGCAAAATTAAGTGAGCAATACCCTCTCAGTGTCTGATACCCTTCTACCATAATTATATATGAAATTTAGCTTTTGCTTTGCAGTTTCTCTCTCATACCTGAAGATCAATTCTATCTGAAATACACCGTAAAACTGTTTAAGACTGCTTTCATTTTATGAAATGAAGTTCAACTACATAGCCCTACAAATCTGGGTACTTGAATTAAAACCCATTTTTTCCTGAGAAGTGCATTAAAGCCAGCATCTGAATGCCCACAGTGTTTATTAAACCATTTCTTTTTCCTTTCTTAAAAGAGGGAAAGTAAATTCCCTCTTACAAATTCTTGTTCTGAAAACTATTATTAACATACATTTTTTATAAAAACATTAAGACAAACATGTCTCTGATAGTGAGCTAGCTACACACTTAATTTCACATACACATATTCCTAAATGGCTACTTGTGTGAAAATGTAAATACAAGTCAAGTACAGTCATGATGTCACCACAAGTTTTTATGATTACTAAATCTTCCTACCTACTTAATGTGTTCCCTGGAAAATAAGACAACCACAGTCCTCCTGTCTTTGAGCCAAGAACATTATCTGAGCTTAGGCTCTGTAACAGAGGATCCTGAAATGTTGAAACAAAAAAATATTTTTTAAAAAATTAGCATTCTTTAAACTGTGGTCACTGTGCTAGCAAAACAAAAGCATGCCAGTTAAAATCACATTATAGACTAACTCCAACCTTTCTTTTCCATGGTCTATTAAGACTAAATGCCTTGGAGACCACCCTAGCATTAAGGTCCAGACCTCCCTCCTTCAGTCATAGCTAGTGCTGTGAACTTCACTACAGAACACTTCTAAGTTAAGAGTCAAGAAAGTGTGATCATGTACTTACAGAACAAGGAAAAAAAAAACACAACAAACAAACAAAAAAACCCCCACCAAACAACAGGCTTTTGCCTATAGGAATGCATCAAAGTTGGAAAATACAGTTTTAAATTATGTATACTGGACTCAATATAGGGAAAAGCCATGGAATAGTCAGAATTACACAGAAATGGAACTGAATAGCAGAAAGACTTAAGAAATCAAGTGGTGCACAATGGCATACATATGACTGATTGCTGACAATATGAAATACTATACTCTCAAACAGTGACAGTATGAGAAACAGTTTGGGAAATCAGTCTCTTCTACTCAGTCTGCTTTTATTTGACCAATAAAATCTACTTAAATTGAACCCATTTTCCTAATTTCTGAAAGGGAAATAATTGTGAAATACTGCTCATCCCAAAAATCATCAACTGAAATGAAGAAACATAAACCTAGAAAAAAATAATAGTAATAATTAGGCTGTTTTCATTATTTTTAGCTTGTTAAATAAAGCTCACATGCCAACAACAGATGACAAACACAGGAGTCATTCAAGAGACTAACCGTGATTTGACAGCACCATTAAATTTGCACTTAATTAAAAGTAGGAATTTTGCTCTCTTTATCTCTCCTTCCCACTTCCTCACAGTCACCAACTGCCAAGACATACTGTCCTTGCACTTACAAGGGTGCTGGTCCATATTGACTAACCTGTTTGGATCACATTTCCACAGCTGTTCGAGCTAAGCTTCAAGGTGTGCACTAATAGTGCATTCACAGAAATAATTTACAAGAAAATCCCACCAAATGACTAGAAGCATCCTATGACTGCTTTGTTTGCTTATAAGAATAAACAAAGCAAGACTTTTTGCTGAAAATAATTTGCAATGCAACAAAAATTCTCACCCACATCTACAGCAACTTTTCGCATAAGTCGTAACAGAACTTTTATCTTCATGAATTCAGGTGCAAAACCAGTAAATATTATCCCTAATTACCTTTCCTTCCAAGTATAGCAGCTACATATTTTTTGCTCTCAGCCAGTTAGCCTCACACAGTTTTTCTCACATTTATAGTCCTCATTCTGAAACACCTCAAAGCCATTAAATGTAATAAGATATATAAAGCAATTTAAAGACTTCTTTGAAAGAATCCAGAAGCTTTTTAATAAGTTTGGCATTTCTGGAAAAACAAACAAACAAAAAAAGTGTATTTAATTGTCTAGAAAACATTGTGGAAAAAACCTTATGTCTCAGTTAAAGTAAAACTTTGCACAGTGTGGGTCTACCTATGTCTTAACCCTGCTGTAGGACATGATGAGTCACTGGTTTCTGGAAGAGTAGCCAGAGCATCACCTGCACCTTGTCAGAAAGCTGAAATGAGATTAAGCTACCCAAAGCTTTTCTCTAGCAGTCTTGCCTTAAATAAAATTACTGCATGCATGCATTGACATAAAACAGTATTTCCAAAGCAAGTGTCATTTAGTCTCCACATGGAAAATAAAGCATAGAAAGAATAAAAGGTTCTCACCAAAACAGCAGTAAATTTGTTTTTCTGTTTTGAAGACTAGCTTTGGGGAACCAACAGTTAACACTGATTTCCAGGCAAATTCTGCCTCTTCCTTTCCCCCAATCCTTTCCCTCACTTTCCACATTAAGGAATGGCCTTCAGTACAGCCATTAGTTCAAGTTTAATACATCCCCATAGCCCTAATCACATGGGCCACCACATACTATCTAATGGGAGAAAACACCACAGGGGTCTAGTATGTGTGAACTGTTCTTGGTATTGTTCTGAAACAGCAGGCTACTGAATTATCCTCTTGAAATTGCACAGAAGACAACATAGGAACAATCATGTAACTGGAGATACAGTAATTATAAAATATTACATATATTTCCTGTACCATTCAATGTTTTCACAATATCAGTTCCAGAACTGTACAGCTACCCATATACTCTGTAACCAGGAAAAACCAAGAGTTCTCTCTCCTGTTATCTGCCCTGTGAAAAACCAACAGCAAAAAAACATGCAGACTGGATGATCATTAGATCAGTCTTATGAAATAAGCACAAAGCAACTAGAAAAGGAGGGAACTAAAATATGTTAGCAGCAGGAGGAGCATGTAAAACCTTCTCCCTTTAACAACAAGTGCAATGGTAAACTCAGTCTGAAACAAGCAGAAGAAATGGTAGGTATCTTTTACAGATACTGTTACCTCTGGGAACATTCTCTCACAGGTACCTGATCAACTCAGCAGAAATAAGCTCATCTTACTAGTTAAACTTAGAGCTGCTATTTTCCATGTGCATGTACTTTCAAAGATCGGTGCTGCTATCTGAAGTCTAAAAAAGGACTTGTACGCTCAGCAGCCTGTTTATTTCCTCCCCCCCTGCCACTGCCTCCCTCAGCCTTACCAGTTCACTCAGTAGAAGCTGTATCTTCCACCTCTGACTCCCCCCATTACCCCACCACGGTTATGCACCCCTCTGAGCCATTTCCAAGTACTACTGCCAGGGAATGTATCTGGTTTTTTGGCTCCCACAACATGTTATGACAAGCATGAATTAATTATGCTTTCTTTAAATTTTTTCCATGATAGTTTTGCTAGATGCCTCCTAGATTGTACATTATCTGAAACAATGAAAAAAAAAGCCCAAATCTATTCAAGATCTCTGTATTTTTCACCTATTTTCTATAGGTATTTGTTGTATCCTTCCCAATGGCCTTCTTTTACAAGATTAAAAAAGATCTGCTCAACTTAGCTTCATTAAAGCTATTTCATACTTTTGAGTATCTTCTGTCTAGGTCTACTATACTCTTCTTTAGTAATTCTAAAATTCCTACAGATTTAGACAGTACATTTAAAAACTTTTAACCTTGCACATAAAGTATAAAATCTCTTGGACTCTGTACTAGAAAAACAAAGTCTCTTTTCTGATGCTGATGTTCTTCAGCTGGTATTCTTTAACCTTCATGATCTAATCCATTTTGTTCAATTTAATTTTCAAAATTACCTTTCTCTCATTATTTTTTTAAATGTATTTCCCAGATACCAAATATAAAGCAGAGAGACCCACAAGCCATCAGCTAGCTCTTCCACCTCTTGATATTTTTTGTCCTTTGCTTCTTTGGGTTATTTGGACATAGTTTTGGTCATTTTTAAGAAGATGCTTACGGTGGTTTCCAAGAAACCTTTTACCTAGCATTCGAAAAGCACAAGGAGCACACACACGGGCAACTATGGTATTTCAGGTGATAGACACTTTCAGCGTGCATCAGTGATCTCCCTTAAAATACTACTGACTACTTGTAATTGTATGAACATATTTTAACCATAAAGACATTACAGATTAATTTCTTCCTCACAGATCACTAGTGGAAAAGAAAGAAAGTGTGAAGAAAATAGCAGCAGTAACTGTACCAGAAACAGCAGTCAGGCAGGTTTAATACAACCATTAATTTGATATTCTGCAGCTACTATGACAGTAGGTAAAACCAGAAATGAAACACAATCCATCATAATGGTAGCAGGAAATTCACCCAGTAACCGCATCAGTGCCAGTGCTCTGGCATGTTATTCTTTTATTTAACTTTTCTTTCACTTTGTGTATCTTGCACTGCATGCCAAAATGCATTGCATTTATGCAGGTTAACCTGCCTTTTACCCTAGTATACTTCTACAGTCATATATTGCTGGTTTATACAACTAGTGATGGACACACACCCAACACACAGCTTATATAATTCACAGTCTTTCCAAGACAAAGTAATTATGGCTAAATATTTAAGTGCATTTTGACAAGCATCCTTTTTCTCTTCCTCCTTCCCTAGAGCCCAGCTTTCTTCTGAACGTGTTAATAACAGTGAAAATAAGCTGCTAATTGGCAATTGAGCACAACTGTAGAGCAACAGTGTTAAGTATCAAGCTAAACCAATTACTTGCAATAAAACTGTGACTTGTGCCTTCGATTTTGAAAAAGTGGTTCATCTCCCACAAAACTGTTCCCTTGCACAGATTTCAAGAATAAAGAGTATTCTAATTTTACTAACTGATCTCCTTGTTATGACTTACAGAGCTGGTAAGTTATTTTGCAGGGCAAAACACAGCTGCAGCTCAGACATAACCCAACACTAAATTCTCAAGTACAACAGAATGTCAAGAGCATGACCTCTAATTTAGTACCTCAAATGAGATAACCATAGTCCAAGTGCAACATATGAATCCAGGCAGACCAAAAGAACAGAGGATACTGACAGAAGTCAGTGACCAGAAATCCTTATACAGCTGCTTATTTAATCCTTTGCTGGGAGCAACTGACCCCAACAAGACTACTAGATAGAAAAGTTAGGAGGATTTGATTTGCATCAAGATTCAGAATTTTAGACACAAACACATTTCAGCAGGTTCTGTTAAGACACTGAGGTTAGCCTCTGTAGAGATTCTAAGTGTTGAAGTTTATCACAATTTTCAAAGCTAGCCAAGCAAATGAGAGTACAAAACATTTCTGGCCATGGTAAGTACCAGAGGAATTATTTTTTCCAGTAATTCAAACAAATACAATTGCCTGTTTCAAGAGGTGCAATTAAAGATGCAGTTATAGCACCACTATCCTAAAAAAAAACCCAAACAAACACACAAACACAACCACAAGAAACAACCCAAACCAAGAGTTTTAAATATCTATGAACCATATAAGCACCACTAGCACACAGCAACTAGTTCTGCAACACTGCATAAGTGTAAGTACATACATACATTCTGCGTAAGTACATAAAAATCACTCACATTTACTTATTAATCATAACCCAGTTTTTGATAAAATTACTTTTCAAAACCTAAGAAAGCATCATGGATCACTTCTACACTGACGCTTCAAAATTACTGTATGCAGAAAATGCAAAAATGCTACAAATTTATTCTTAACTCAGAAATGGCTCTAACAATTTCATGATATTGCTAAAAATCCGAACCTAAAATTAACAGTCTGTGTGTGGGCATAGTACTGCATTTTTAATTTTCTGAAGAGACTAGAAAAAATTGTGTGTATTAACCTTAATCTTTTATGGCCAAATTCTTTGAAAAGAAAGTAAAATTTACCGCAACTGATTAAAAAAAAAAACACATGCACACCTGCAGAACTGAGTTTGCAGATTGATCCAAATCACTCCTTGCTGCACTTGCCTTCTTGCATATTTTGGAAGACAGAAAAAAATGAAGTGAATGTTCCTCCTTATTGCCAACGCACAGGAGCTGTTGGAGGTGAAAGCAAAAGCTTTCCTGACACATGGGAGAATACATGACACCAAAGACTTTCAGACTCTCAGATGCAGTATCTTTAGGAAAAGTCAGAGCACAGGCAGAGTTCAATAATGATAAAAACTGTGATTCAAGGTATCTGCTACAGACCAAGTAGAGGGGAGAGGGAGCAGAATTCTAATTACATCCCCTCTTTTCTGGGCACAACTGTCCCCTCAAATTCACATTTTTTTCTAGTCCCATGGCTGGCCAGCATGACTACCTCCAGAGCTGTGCCCAACAGCTAGAAAATTCCCCTTTAAAAAAAACCATCTTTTGTTACCCTAGGCAAGGGTAATCAAACTTCACCTCCCTCTCCAGACACCCATCCTTAATAAACCAGAAAAGACAAGAAAAGGATGACCAAGAACGAGTATGTATGCTGACAACTGTAAAAATCCAGAAGGACTGGAGGTCTGGAGAGGGATAAGTGTGATGAGAGAACTGCAGAGATGCAGTGAAGGAAGGAATTCAGAAGAGAAAGTGCTTTGGGACATACAAGATGATAAGATAGGAAAACTTCAAAGCAAAGAATCAAAAGAATAATTTAAAGATAATGGTTAGATGACATTTCAGAATATATATTCTTAAAACTCAATTTGTTCTTGTTCTGTGGTTAAACTGATTACAGTTCTCTGGTTTCATAATTAAAAAGCTTCATCAAACACCCAGTAATGATAACTAAAGGAGAAAGACTCTTATTGTCTGCTATTACATAAAAGCACTTGGACTCATCCAATAAGCAAGCTGATTAAAACAATCAGTTCCATAATGCTTAAGCTATCACTCAAGAATCAGAGTGTAAGCCAGGCATTACTCTTTATAAGACATAATTTCTATGAAGGTATGATACATAGGAAGTTTGACAGTGTTTGGGGAATGCATTAATCTCCTAAATTTGAACAGCAACCAGGAGGATGTATGCTCTAGTCTTCAGGCTTTATATGACCACCAAGACCAGTATTACAGAATTTGTAAATCAAAAGCAATAATGAAGTTCTTACAGATTTGAGGTTTTCACATTTAAGAAACAAAAGCACTGTTTAGGGTAGCTTTTTTTCATTACATTATTTTTGAAAGTGCGATAAGGGTAGCAAGAGGAAGCTTTTCACATTGAGACATCACTTGTCAGGAAAAGGCTTTCTCAAAATGAGAAGTCAGGAAGCATTCGTAGAAGTCCAGATTTCACTGATTTGGAAGATGGAATAGCTGAATCCTTACAGCCAAGAGAATTTAATTGCCAGTTCTTTCAGCATTAATCCTGGGTTTTGCTAACTGCATTGTGCCCAAAGGGCACACCCATGGGATAGATCACAGACCGACTCATTCTTCCTACCACAAATGCCTACTTTTTTTTTTTTTTTTTCTGCACAGTCCAAGAGGAACAGGGCTATAAACACAACTCTCCCTTCCTTAAGTCCTTTCCAGGTATGAAAAATGGATACATACTTAAATCTACTCCATGTTTCTACTTCATACACTCTTACACATTCAGTTCCTGCTAAAAGTAAAATAGGTGATATTCTGTTCTCATCAGTAAGATTTCTAGCCATGCTAAAATACTATAGAAAATTAAAATATCACCTGCAGATGAAAACATAGCACCTAACTACAGCTTGAAATATTCATGCTCTAGACATTACATATGGACTATTTTTAATTCCAGGTAACTAAACCAAAAAAATTTTAAGTGAAGCACTACAAAAATACAAAGTATTATTACCTACATTTACATTTTGATGAGATAAAATGTCTTCAATCAAGTTCAGGTAGGCTGATCTAGCTACGATTTCACAAAGACGAGAGAGCATGTGCAGCAATACAGATATCCAGGGAGTAACTTGGAATGTAGAATGTTCATTTCCCATATACAGGAAATGTGAGTGTATCATGCAATACTTCTTCTATTTTTCTGTAGTGAACTACATTTCACCAAATTGTTACACTAGTTTCTTAGTACATTGCCCTGAACAGTGAACAGATACACAAATCCAAGCAGATTACATTCTGTTAAGCCACTTAACAATTTAAACTGTGCTTGGCCTGATTTAAGAAGTGTAAATCACAGTATCCCAATTAAGTGTTATGCCGATTTACATTAGCTGGAATTAGGCCTCCAACATCAACACCAACAATCCGCATTGGATTTAAGTTGTCAATCTGAAAGTAAAAGATTCCATTACTAGTTTCCCAAGAGAGAACGAATGAGGTTTACCTTTAAAATTTATTTTGAATAGAGGAGGAACAAAAGGATTAGCCTCCCATGACAGCAAGACACATGATCAGAACCTGTTGTGATGCCGTACGGATCCTAATCATCCTGCCCCCACTGCTTTAAAAAATAGCAGGGGAAGGATGGGACTTCACAACTGTTTCTGTACTAACCAAGAATGATTACAATATTGATTTTTCATGGGGCTGCTTACATGAGTAAACATTTACCAATTTATGTTAGGGTTGTGAACTAAGATCAAAATAATTATTTGACAAATAAGGCCCACTGGCAGCTGACATATAGCCTACATCACAAGTCATGAAGCATACTCAAAGGAAAGCTAGACCCTTTGCTCTTTCAATATTGCGTCATGTTTTCCAAACGACACACAATCAGCTTAGACACTAAGTCAATACGTTTTTCCTTTGGAAATGATGTTAGGATACATGACTTGTTCCAGGCTTCTATTATTTCTTTGGTATTTGGAAGAGTGAAGTCCTCAACATTTATTCTTACGAAGATTATTTCTAATCCATTTAAAAATGTTTCACATGTCATCTACCTAGACTTCTGCAAAGCATTTGACACTGTCCCACATGACATCCTGGTCAAAAAATTGGAAGGATTTGATGGATAGACTACCCAGTGCATAAAGGATTGGCTGGACAGCTGCACTCACAGAGTAGCAACCAACAGCTCAATGTCCAGATGGAGACCCGTGACGAGTGGTGTTCCTCATGGGTTGGGATTGGTGTTGTCTTAACAGCTTTGTCAGCAACAGCAATGGTGTGACTGAGTGCACCCTCAACAAGTTTGCCAATGACAAAGAGCTGCATGGTGTGGACAACACACTAGAGGGAAGGAATGCCATTCAGAGAGCTTGATAGGCCTGAGATGTGGGCCCCTGCCAACCTCATGAAGTTTAATTAGGTCAAGTGCAAGGTCCTGCACATGGGTCAGGGCAATCCTAAGCAAAAAAAACAGACTGAGTGGAGAATGGATTGAGAACAGTCCTTAAGGAGAAAAACTCGAGGGTGTTGGCTGATGAGACGCTCAACATGAACTGGCTATCTAAGCTTGCAGCCCAGAAAGCCAAACATCTCCTGGGCTGCATCAAAAGAAGTGTGGCCAGCAGGTCAAGGGATGCGATTCTTTGATCTTGTGAAACCTCACCTGCAGAACTGCATCCAGTTTCGGCATCCCCATCACAAGAAGGACATGGAACTGTGGGAGTGAATCCAGAAGAGGGCTGTGAAGATGATCCGAGGGCTGAAGCACCTCTGCTATGAAGCCAGGCTGAGAGAGCTGGGGTTGTTCAGCCTAGAGAAGAGAAGGCTCCAGGGAGACCTTTTAGCAGCCAACACCATCTCATGGATTAAAAAAAGATGTGATTAATTTAAAAATCACCTTAAACTGTCAGAAAAGTTTCCATGTATTACAGCCTCATATAGAATATGAAGTTACACAGCAGAAAGATTTGAGGAAAAGTACTACTGTTTTCCAGATTGAGTGCTTGAGAGTTTGAAAATGCTTATTGTTCCCCCACAGCAGTCTTCATTTGTTTCATCAAAGCATTGGAAAGAAGAGCACTGGTTTTTTACCAATTACATGGTAACAGTAATAACACAAATCTTGGAAAGGACACACAGTGACACTCAAAAGACCTGAGGCTTACATTTTCTTTTATGAATAGATTTAAATTGGACTATGCCACTTTTTTTAGCAGCAGTGTAGGAATGACCAATTTACAGCTAGAGAAGAAGCTGCACAATTAAACAGACTTCTTCAGTGCCAACACATAGGTAGTCTTCCCAATAAAATAAAAATTAAATACACAGGTTAGTCGTCCTTTACCCCACCCATTTTTTTATCAAGAAATGTAATAGAAATAAAGAAACAAAGCTTGCCAGCTCTTTTTATCCTTAATAAAGGGTTGTCTCCATACAGGGGACAATGGATGAAGCTTACGCCAAGAAGTGTTGAACATCTTGTATCTATAGCACCTCAAACTCTTTGCAAACCAAGATAAATGTAAGCAAGTTTTAAGAAGTACAAAACTCCCGATCCCATGTTCTTAGGAACTTGGCTGTTAATTTTTTCATTTGGTGATTTATTGTATTGTAATGAGGCAAACAAGTCTTCAGTTCAACATAAATCAAAACGAGATTCCATTGTCATATATCTAAACCAAAGCCTTTTACCTATTAACTTAGCTAGCAATCCAGTATTTAAGTCTATACCTTTGCACACAGTCACTATTAATACAAAATGAAAACAATGAACAACAAGGATTTCTTCTGATACAGAAATTCAGTTTTTAAAAGACACAGGATCTCATTGGAGATTAATATTTTCAAGACTGAAAGGCAAAACTTATAAAACTCACCTCAACACAGCAAACAAACAAAAAACACCCACTCACATTTGATTACGGAAAAAGGGTACATTTTTTAACTAGCCATTAGTCCACCTCTTAGAACATCAAGTCTGACAATTTGACTTTATTTACCTATTATGAAGGCATGCATAAATCAACTCTAGGAAAAAAAAATCAGCCTTGCATAATTTGCAATGTTATATATTTCACACAAAGCCTAAGAGGAAAAAAAACCAAAAAACCACAAACCCTCCTTCTCTCAAAACAAGGCTTATTGGTATCAGAAACAAAAACACAGCTAATTGTTCAGTGCAACTAAACTAAGGCAAGAAGTGGAAATTGTCATAATTCTGTGGAATTCTATGAGTGTGACAATTTACTACCACTGAGCCACGGCACCACTATGGTTACAGAGGCTCTCTACCTTAACCAGTAAGTTTCACAGCACAAAATATCAACCTGTCCCACTTAACAGCTCAACATAATACATACTCATCCAAGTTTAGAGCAAGTTCATAATACACAATTACTCAAGTTAATAGAACGTGTTTATACATGTTCAGCTAGGTCCAAGATATTTTGCTGGAAGTTATTTCATTCTAACAAAGTCAGAACATCTCTAAGGACAAGGCCTCGTATCTACTCAAGAGATTATTAGGTGAACATTTGAGACAAAAGCACCATGTAAGACAGCCATGAATTCTGACATTTATTCTAGTTCTGATACTGTGCTACACATGCTTACAAGACATTAATAGCATTTTGAGATGATCTGGACATCACTCAATATGGCATTATTCAAAACATTAAAAACTACTTGTTATATGAATTGAGTGTGTGCTTGGATACATATATTTCTTTCCTTTCTCATAAATGACAGTGCCTTTTTTTCTCTAGGTATATACCATGCAATTGGAGGTTCCTTTAATTCAAAAGATGCAGTACCATCTTTATGGCTACACCTGCACTTGTATGCAGAACAGCCCAGAAAACAGATGCTGAAGCCATGCAGCACAGCACACATGCTAAATGCTCTTCCCTCACAAAACGGGACTGTCTTATCTATAGTTCTTGGTTTTCCACCAAGCTGTGCCTTGTTCAGGCTGCTGACACTGGCCAAAGGAGCCTACTAACATACAGTGCCACAATCCTGAGACAGCATTCAGGTTCGTGTTCTAAGCCCACTTAAGCAGCAGCAGGTACAGCCACAGCCTTACTGACCCCCATTAAAAATGCTGCAAGTCTCAGACAGCCCATCATAGTTGCACTCATAACTTTCCCTTTTTGTTTCCCTTCACAACAATATTTATGGTCATTAAGGCAATGTAGACACTTTTATTAGAGCAATGAATCAAAAAAACCATGAGTTACTATGGCTAAATTTTAAACAGATAATAAGTTTACAATTTCTACTCTGTTAATTTTAGTGTAAGGAATAGCTTTATCAAACTGCCAGCTCTAAACAGACTCAAATTGATAATCTAGTAGATGAATAAGAAGAAAAAACAAGCAGATTAGATGTTTTTGAAATACATCTTAAATATAGAAATCATTTACCATGCACAGCTTTTGCAGCTGGAACATTGTAGCCTAGCACAATGAAGCTGAAACACTCTTGAAAGAGTGAAGTTAAGGAATCACACCAACACACAAAGATATTACTTTGTGACAATCAGGATCCTAAGGGAGTTCCTGGTTTTGGAATTTTTTATTGCTATTTTGCCAAACTCAGCATATGTAATATTCACTTTAGTGAAGCACTTGATATGGGACACCCAGTGTGATCACTTTTGAGCATTCCTTCAGCAGGAGCTTTACCGATCTCACTGCTTCCTACCAGGATGTGGCTGATCCACTCCTCTCACCAAAAGGAGCTGTGGCTTCAGCTGCCACATTCTATCCTGGCAAACTCTTCTGTCTTACTGTGGTTATTCTACCTGACAAGGATCAGTCAATGTCTTCTTTTTTTAAAGATGCTGTTGGTCATTTCGGGAGGAAAATGAATTTTACTATTGCATGCTTTGGGCTCATCTAATTACAATACTACCCTTCAGGGAATTTTTAAACTAATGACATTGTATTTGTCAAGCACAGAAACTTTTAATCTGATTTTCAAGTGGATCCTAGCCAATGGATCCTGGCCACCATAGCACTTAACAAAACACATCTGACTGTCCTCCATGCAATATTTAGGTGGGCTTATTATCAAAATGTTAATTTTTGTTACGTAATATCTTTCTCTGTTGGTCAGTACAAGGCATATAGTCCTATTGACAATGTTATTAAAGTTCTTATGGCTAAAAGCCCACAAGTCAAATTCTATGTATATATACAGCTTCACAAACAAAGAGGTATGCGCCTTAAAAAATCCAAATCAACACTATCTGCACAACTCTCAGTTTGCCTGCTGATCTCAGGATTTGTTGTACAACAGCATCAAGAAACACAGATGACCCATTAATCATCCACTTTTCAATACCTCCTCAATTCTAGAGGATAAATAGTGCACTATTTCAACCATTAAGTTTGACTTGACTGTACTAATTAGGTCTTTTGGACAAATAGTGCTGGATTCTCATTTCAATTTCAAAATCACGTACAACTGCTTCTCCAGAACACACACAGCTGGAATTGTGCCACATAGAAAGGTTGATGACTACATCTCAAAGAAAAGATCTTCCAAAATTTTATTTTCATCCTTCAAAACTATTTTTCAAATGTAATTATTGTCTATGTTTTTTTCAAAACTGCATACTTCAGGACAAATTTACTAAACAAATTATAAACCACAAGTATTACTGTCCATTAAGCAACTGGTACCAGCATACCACTCCTCCCCAGTCATAATAAAAATACAGTTGTGACACAAATCTGGGTAAATGTAACATAACACAAACTACTGGCACAATGAAGATAATAGTTATAACTGTCTACATTCAAACCAGATACAGCCTCAGTCACACTTAATTTTCTCCCCAGTGCTACAGGGTACCATGAGAAGAAGGAACAGCTCTCCACAAATAAGATGAAGAGATGTGAAGGCTAAGACTGGCCATTTGCCTCAAAATGTAAAGTCATACATTCTATCAGCAGAACTTGGAAACCTAACACCAACACACACGAAGGAATGACGAGAACATGTACACTTGTAACATGAATGATTACATCTTGAACTAACAGTCCCGTGCTTGCACTTCCAAGGAAAACTCACAATCTGACTGCAGTCTGTTAACACAACTACTCAGAAGTTTTATCAAGATGCTCGGAAGGCAGGACACAACTGTGCTACTTTCACCAAATAATCAATCATAATAAAAAATAACGCTATCAATTTTAAGAAAAGAAACAGGTTTCAAGCACTGATGTCTACATTTCTGTTAAAAATATATTGAAAAAAGTTTTACTTGAACCCTTCTACAAGTACTACAGTATTTTAGGATATCCTACTTGGCATCTCTCCCCACAAAGGGGTGCCCTTGTAACATGTGTCCGTGCTACACAAAGTTTTATCACCATTGCTGCTCTCACTGCCAGAGAAACAGGCATTTTTAATGTTTTCTAACAATTCACAAAAAAGCTGCCACAGAAAAACACCAGAGACCCCATACCACTATCTATATAAACCATGCAGTTTACTTCCATTCAATGGAAATTACACGGAACTTTCGTTAGATACTAAGACTCAATATCCAAATAATTTATAACAATAATAAACTCATTCTTCTCGTATTGTAAAGGGCC
This sequence comes from Apus apus, assembly GCF_020740795.1. NCBI lineage: Eukaryota > Metazoa > Chordata > Aves > Apodiformes > Apodidae > Apus > Apus apus. Next base: position 29,858,682 of record NC_067287.1, on the reverse strand, counting down.
CTGATACGATTAGATAAGCACCTCATATACCACCGTTAGCTTTAAAGAGCCAAGGCAAAGGCTCTCAAGATTGTAAGAGTACTTGTCCTTTCTTTTTAGGTAGAAGACTTCTACATAAAATTTTCAATTCAGTTCCCTCTGTTGGGCAATAAACTTAACACATTTTCCACTGGTGAATATCTTCACTCCAGTTTCTTCCCTTTTATAATATAACCCAAAGATCAGCAACAGATGATAAGAAGACAAAGAGTATGACCATGCCATGCATGATGACAGCAGGATCAAACAAAATTAGACTCAGCTACTTAGAGCATCCCATACTAAGACAGGCAGCACTGCTGGATATGGTCTCAAACAAGGGGTTTTGAACATGTTACTTACTTTTCAATTATTAAATAACATTACCCAAATAGGTGTTTTGTCATCACCTCCCTTCTATCCATACACATTAGCCAATGGAGTAAGTGCAAGAGCCTAAGCATCCTGTTTCTGTCTGACTAAAGGAGTTTTTGAAAAAGTGAAATGCTGAGCTGGATTAAGGAGAAAAAAAATTAGAAAAGGAATTACACTTAATTATTCAATAATGTAATTTACAGATGGAGTCCCATATGCAGAAAGCCCCCTTATTTTTCAGCATAATAGAGCTTTAGCTACAGTTCAAAGAAAGTTGGCACATGAAGGAAAAAAACACAGTTTGTTTGGTTTTTTTTCCAGTCAGGCATTGCTAGCGGGGGCAATACGAAATTCATTCCATTTCTTCCAAGGAAATCTGAGAAAATAGTATATTGTTTCTGGCTGGCAGCAACTGTACTATCATAGACCTTCTTAAAGGCATAACATTACAAATTCTACCATGTTTTAAAAAGCACTGGAAGGGTAAAACAAGTAGAAATGCCCATTAGCCAAACTGACTTAAAAAATAAACAGCAAGATAGCAAACAGGTCATTAAGGAAGGCAGAGGATCCTTGCAGAGACTGGCAAATGGTCCAAGCCAAACCAATTCCATGGTGCCAACAAGGCTGAAAGCTATGCCAAAAGTTAGCACCAGCATCACCAGGAGGCTGCTTTGAAGGCCATATGAGGGGAAGGAAGGCCTTTCAACTGCAACTCTGTGAAGTTAAACTACTACTAAGCAGAACTTTAGAAATGGTCTCCAGGAGCTCCATGCAACCTCAGGGGCCATTTCACAGTGATACAGTTAAATTTCAGCATAAAATATGAACTATGATACGAAGGCAGACACACAAACACAAGAGCTAGCATCTTAACATCCACTGTGGTATGTCTGCTGACGTGAGAGCACCCATACTTTTAGAGCACAAAGCCAGCAGCCCTGGTCATGCATGAAATGAAAGCAAGGTAAGGCATCTGCTGGGATTTCAGGTGCAGGAGAGATTCAGGACTAAATATCTCATAAACATTTGATTGTAATGTAGTGTAACGCACAGACAAACTCACACAGCAACCCAGAAAAGAAAATAATTAAACTATATATATATAAAAATACTCTATACTCCTGATACATAGCCAGCAAAAAAAAGAAGATATATTAAATTATGTAACTACTACTGTCTAGATACACCACACACCCCATATTTTTTACATCATATAGCCCAAAAAAGAATTTTATTTTTTTTAAAATACCCTAATGGTTTGTACTGACATGCACAAATTAAGCTTGAGAGAAAAAAAAAAGTGTACTAAGAAATCCACAATTAATCCACAGAATGATGAGAACCTCCCCCCAACACACACTGTCATCGTGCTATATTTCGTGCACACAAGAATAGAAACACACATTAAACCCCACTGTTTTGAAAACAACATGCTAAAAATCTGCAACGATTTTTCTTCCCCACCACGGCCACTGCTACACGAAACCTGGAGAACAGCCTTTTACACAAATAAATAAATACACTAAACAGCGAGAGGCGGGGGAGCGGGCAGCGGAGGAAGCAAGCGCGGCTGAATGCGTTCTCCGGACAGGAAACGAGTTATAATTAAATGGCCCAAAGGCGATTAAAATACAGTCAGAGGGATCCCCGCGGGGCTCCGCGGTAGCCCCAGCCTCCCGCATGACGGGGCAGGAGGCGGGCGCGGAGCCCGGCGCGGGGCGGCAGGAGCCCCGGGGCAGGGCGGGGGGGCCGGGGCCCCAACACCTGCCGCCCCCCGGGCCCCGCCGGGAGGCAGCCCCGCCGGGAGGCAGCCCCGCCGCGGCCCGGCCCCCGCGCTGTGTCCGCGCTGCACCCGCGCTCCCGGCCGCCCCTCGGGCTCAGCCCCGTCCCTCGCCCCCGCGGCGCCCACTCACCTCGCAGAGGCGCGCACTGCAGCTCCGCGCCCCACGGCGGGCTCCGGGGGAGGCGGCTCCGCGCCGCTGCGGGGCCGGGCGGCGGCCGCAGTCACCCCGTCCTTGCGGCAGGGCCGGGCGGGCAGCAGGGCGGGCGGGCAGCCGGGCGGGCAGGCGGCTCCCGCCGGTGGCGGCGGCCCCTCCGCGCCCACGGCGGGGCCAGGAACTCCTCGCGCAGGGGCGCCCGCCCGCCCTCCGGCCCCGCCCCGCCTCAGCGCCGGAGCCGGGCCCCCCGCGCCGGCCCCCGCCCCCGCGCCGGCATCTCCCCTTCAATCACCGGCCGGCTCGGCGGTACCAGGGTGGGGGCTGCCGGGCCGGGCCGAGGCCGCAGCCCCGCGGGCCTGGGCGGCGCCGGGGACAGCCAGCCCTCCGCGGGCAGCCGCTAACAAAGCCGCCCCGGCGAAAGCCCGGCCGGGGATGCGGCTGATCCGCGCCCCAGCGGCGGAGGGGCTGCGGGGATTGAGGTGATCCCGACCCCGCACGCCAGGCCGCGGCTCGGCGGCCGCCCGGGCCCCGCCGCGGCGCCCAGAGCTGCAGCGACCCCGAGATCCTGCCAGCGAGCTCCGGACCCGCACCCAAAGCGGGTAAAATACGGCCAGGCTGGTGAGGAGCCCTCCCCGTGCGGATGCGGGAGGAGATGGTCCTGCGGCTCTAGGTTTGAACCGCTGCCTCAGAAAGCACCACGGCAATGGTGCTTCGGAATGCCGGATCCTTTTGTATTTCACCTACAGTTACGGGCACGGGCAGTCATCAGTGTCACCAGCCTGTATCCATCTCTCAGTGCCAACTACCCTGACTACTTGAAAGCAGCTGCAATCAGCTCTGCATTTCCTGCCTTTCTGGCAATTTTACTTGTGCTTTGTCCATCACAATGAATTCAGGAATGTTTTCACAGGAAAATGTGATTATAAAAAAGGTAAATTACATTAAAACCTCAAACACACAAAGTAATGACCAGCGGGATCAGTGAAACACTGCAGAATCAGCCCAATAAAAACACGGTAATGCCAACAACAGAAAAAAGACACATCAGACTTACTCTGACATGATCCAGATCCTAGTTATTATTATTACAAGACAACATCTCCTTCTCTGTTTTCTTTTTAGTCACATGAAGACAAAACCTTCCCACAAACAAGGAGCACGTCAGTCCTAAATACTTTATATTCTACATCTGTTTCCTAAATTCTATGTATCTACCGATACAGGGGCAAACTAAAAAGGTTCCTACTGACACTGTTTCTTTAGAATAACCAGCTGGCAACTATATTAAATTAATGCACATCAAAATACCAAGTAAAGTTGTATGGCTTATACTGTATGCTCAAAGCCCTGGGCTTCGGGAAGGGATTTCAATCCTTTCTGTGTTGAAGTCCATGGCACTTTTGCCTTAGGCTTCAACAGAAGGAGGAAATTTGCTGTTCAGCCTTCTGTACGACAGCAAACTGCTCCAGATACAAGTGTGTTCCAAAGTAGGTCAAGCTATGAAAGTCACTAGCAGTATTTCATCTATCTGAAACTTTAAAACTTGCTTTTGGTTGTTTGCTGTGAATTGCACATGTATTGGCACTCACAATGTAGTTCCAACGTGCTTAGCATGGAAATGATAAGGGTGCAACTGATTAGTCTTCCACAAATTGTCCCTGACTCCTTATACTTAATAACTCTGATGCATCATTGCAATAAATCTGTTTGGACTTAGATTAAAGGCTCAGGTTTTGTGATCATATATAGGTTAGTGGTGATTTGGACATTGTTAGCTACATCCCTCCCTTCAGGGGTATCTTCAGTTGGCATTGGTAATATAATGCCTATTTTACTTCCTGAAACAAGCTTAAAAGAGAAAAAATGATGTGTAGTGCCTAGAGTTTCATAACACTTATAATTATTTGGGCTTTGTTTTTGGTTATCATGACATTTTTATGATGATGATAAGATGAGAAACTGAGAAGATGAAAACTGTTAGCTAATGAATTATTCCCAGTGGATTTGCAAGCTATAAAAGCCCTTTGACGGTGTGACACAAGTGCAAACTGTCTTTAAGATAAGATTTCTCATCTGCCAAATTAAAAAAATACATAAATCATACACTAGATTTTCATATTTCTCTCCTTTAAAATGACTTTAAAGAATGTTCTTGCATCCATGCTGGAAAAATCCTATTTCTACTGAGCAAAAATGTTAATTCGTATTAATTTTATAATCCCCTTGACTTCTCCCCAAACATAAATGGCAGCAATCACAACAGTAAAATATAAAGTATTTGTAGAAATTCAGCACTACTGCTTTCCAGTAACTACAAACCTGTTGATTTCTATGCTTATACTTCTGATATATTCACATTATATGTGATGTTGTGTACATAATTCTTTATTAACAGTTCCTGTTTCTTTGGTATGATTTAGGATTCTTTTTCCCCAGATCAAATGCTGGCTGTAACTGAAAGGAGTTGGGAGCACACTAGAAAATAAACACATTTTCTAGATTAATTGCTACTTCTATCTTCATGGGTGCCTGCTCCATTAAGGAACACGCTAACTTTTCAGGGCCATGCACAGAGGCAATGGCAGTTAACCTTCAACAGACTCAAAAACAGAGAAAACCAGCCTGCTTTGCTGGAGCAAACAGCTGTCTTTTCTTCTCTTTCCAACTCTAATGCTTTGCTAGTGTTACATTCTTGGAAAAGGTTTAACTGGAGAAAAAACAACTTTTAGTCATCCCCAGAAATTATTTAGTAAAATAACTGGAAAATGCTGTGAACTGTAAAGATCTTTTACCATAAAAATAAATCAGATGTCCAAAATTTATAATTAATGTCCTTAAAGTTCTGTGCATGATAAGAACCTATGATAACTGACATAAGGATGCACGTGTATAAAAGGGATTTTCAGCTGCTCTAAGTTTGCACATTGGTAACTGAACAAAAAAAAGGATGTATTCAGTATAAATGATTAGACATTAGTATTAAAAGCAATATACATTTTGCCTGGCAGCATTACTTAATTCCCACACCAATACTTAATAGACAAGTACAGAAAAAAGCAAAATATAATTTTTCAGCAAACCTCCCATCTCCTTTCTCTTAGTTTTGGCTATTATTTAGGGCAAACAAAGGACTCAAAGCAGTACTGAAGGTCATCATCACTTAGCACCATGTGATCAGCAACAGAGTGTATGAAGAACAATGCCCTTTGAGAGGGTAACTTTCCTAGGCAACAGCTAGAAGTGTTAAAATATAAGAAATGCTGTTCTATATTATATAAAGATTTCACATTTTCCCAGCAATTTAATTATCTACAAGACAATGGGCCAAGCTGAATTCCCAAAATAACGTGTTTCTTCGCTATGACCATTAAAGAGCCAAACATAAAAAGGCTAAAAGGATCAACAGGAATACCATTCACGTGGGATGGAAATATAATGTTTCACAAGACTTCTGGACAGATTACTGTGCAGCAGGTGAAAGCATTAATTGAAAGAATCACTCTAGGTGCCAAAATCTGCAGGACATGTTTTCTGGCCTGTCCTGCCTCTTCTGTGCTGCACAAAAGACTTAATGAGAGTCAAAACCATCTGCAGCTCCCCAAAGGGAGACCTTCTTGATATAAAAGAGTCCTTCAGTGACTGTGGAGTGGTCCACCCCATGGGAGGCCACACATCCCTGCAATCTGAGCAGAAAGAGGGGAGGGCACAGTGAGGAAAAGCACGCCTGGGGTTTGCTGCTCCAGCCGCCTGCAGCTGGTCTACAGGCCCTCGGGAGCTGTTGCCATCTGGTACTATCTGATGCCAGGGCCAGCATTTATCCAGCCAAAAAGTCAAGAGGCTTCACAGCAGCTCTCCACCCTTCTGATGTAGAGAGGAGAGACCCACTATCCTGGGCCATCTGGGCTAATCTGGTTAAAGCTCAAATCTGCAGACCCTAATCTGGCAAAACTCCCATGGTTATCTCTGAGCTCTTTCCTGAGTCGGCCTTCTGCTCTTGGACCTAGACGAACACTAATATATAATAAAAATAACCACATGGCTGAGTTTTTATATAGAAAAATTTAAACCATTAGTAAGAAGTATATTTGTTACAAATATTACAGTAAATTCCTACCAATAACATTTTATTAAATTCTGGAAAAAGTTATTGGGTACAGAAATTAAGTCTGCTGCATTTCCTAAGGCTTTCAGACAGTTACTGAAATGTGCATAAGGATCACTGCATTGTGGCTAAAGTCAGAATGACAAAAGCAATTGTCAGTTTCTGTTGGTACTTTCAGAGATTTAATTTTAGAACAGTACATGTAGGCAAGTAATATAGGATATAGGATTAGATCCATACAGCCTGCATCCAAAGTCACTTGTAAAACACAATTTCACAATCTTGCTATTTGACTTACAAATGTGTCAGTCAAATCTGCAGAAAAAAGCCTGCAGTGATATGTAGGCTGAACTGAGGTCAGAGTATCAATGGATCAAGATTTTGCAAGATTATTTAGCTTCCATAACTGCAGAAAATGAACGTGTTGATCTTTTGGAATGTTCTTGCTGAAGCAAGTAAAAGAAGTCTGTTGGGAAACACCCCAACATGATGCTGAGAAGACAAACAATACAAAGATTAGGAAGGTATCAAGACATGAGTGATGCTAAAAAGAGGATCACAGCTCTGTATCAGAACCCTGGAGAATGCAAATGCACTGACAGTCGTGGAACAGTTCCTGGTTTTTCCCCAGTGAAGGGAGGAGAAAAGGCTCAAGCAGGTGGCACAGAACTGCCACATCACTAATGTCACTAAGATTCAAATCCTGGAGTATTTATCTGGTGCCCTTCTTCATGTTAGTTTACACCTCTCTAGACAATAACAATAGTTATTTGAATTACACATTTGGTCAATAATTTGACTAAAATACTCAAATAATCTCTTTAGGAGTCTTACCATTTCCCACAACAGCAACAATTACTACATAGATGCATTTAGTAACCACATTCAGCAGATATTAAGTGAGCTTTACTACAAATGAATTATCTTTAAATTATTTGAAGAAAGCAGTAATTTCTTTGGCAACCAGGCAGCAGGTTACCCTAGTGACATTAATTCCTTCTGTATCCTAAACAGGATTGAATGTGAAATTAGCAGAGCTGGCATACGCCCCTGCAACTCAAACAGAAATAATATACTTCTCCCTGTAAGTGGAAGCTTCTCTTCAAGAGATGTTTGTGCTTCGCTGCTCTTTACCACACAGGGTAACATAAATATAGATTTCACTAGCAGGCATAATCAGCAATGGAAACTCAACTTATCATGAACTGAGAGAGAACTGTCAAACACTTGAGTAACCTTTATCCTGCAAAGAACAAATAAACATTAACACCAGAGAAATAAAGCCAGTCTGAAGGCCTGAAGAATCAACAAAGCAGCTTTTTGTTTGTGTCTAATCCAGCTAAACCTTCTTAAAGTCCCATTCAAAATAGATATTTGACAAGATTTCCATCACCAAGAGCTTTCTTACCGATTGTATCCTCTTCCATTTATGAAAGGACTACGTTTATCCTTAGGAATCCACAGAGTTGTGTTAAGTGCAGATGCCAAGACAATTATTATGGCTAAGAATTTAATTCAGAATTTTGAAAATTACTAGGGTTTTACCTTCCCTAATTCTTTTGTCAATTTTATAGAGAGAAGAGTTTCTTTCAGTGACTGCATAATATACAAATAACGGTTACCTTAAAGCCAGTGTTCAGTTTTCTGTGTAGAAGTGCCACCATAACCATATCTTGCACCACTACAAAGATAACTGCAAAATCCTAACGGCCATGAATATCACCTCAGTCCCTGTTGAGGCTCAAAGCAAAAGGAAGATTTGTATTTTGATATTCTACCTTATTGTTACCACAAGGTGTTATAAAACTTCAGTGTTAACTTTCACCTGACATTTTTTCCTCGGCATCACATGAAAAGACAGCTGTGGCAAACCATTAGTTCGTAACAATAGCAACATGCATTTCACAAGGGTAAGTCTAACTTATATTCTTTTAATATAGTGTAAACTGTCTGACCACCCTGAAATGTTGCAGCCTATCTGTTTCTAATATATATTCCTTTTAGCAGTAGCTCAGTGGGCAGCTCTACTGTGTGATTCAACACTTTTGTTCATAAATCAAACACTCATAAAACAATTGCAGGGGTAGAAACAGACCTGTAGGTGTATGTATCTCTCATAAAGTTTACATAAAATATTGTAGAATCAACTTTTTAAACAGGTTCCTCTGCCTTATAATACAAAGGTTTTATAAAACTCAACATTCTTATCAGATTTGCAGTGTCTGTTGTATGTATCCCAAATAAATTAAGCAAACAAAGATCAGATATTTGAGACTTATTAATTCTAAATACCCAAACCTGGTGATGTGCTGGTGTAGCAATCAGTACAACCAGGAATGAGGACATCAGGTGAACAACACGTAAAAATAAGGGCCCCAAACCAAAGCCACAATGAGGCATATTAGCATGTTGCAAACTGCCTGTGCACTTAAATTCCAACATAAACTTAACTGCCTAACTGAAGAGGGACAAATTTAAACATGCACATCAAGTTAAACCAAACACCAACAAGCAAAACCAGTGTCTGTATCTGAGAAAAACAATCCCATTCAAAACTTGAAAACTACTCAGAAGTGTGTGATGACACGAACAGAAGAAATTATAGTAGCAAAGAACATTAGCAGAAGCAACAATATTAGAAACTTTCACACTGACAAAGAACAACAAACAGTTTGATTTACGTAGTAAATTAAAAAACAGTGCAGAGTATAGGAAAGACTCAAGTAAGAACTCCAGAGTGATCAACAGTACAGCTAACTGTGGAGCCTTGTACTCAAATCACCATCTGCTTGTGTTACCCATAGAAGAGCTGTGGTGATGTATACTACTGTATACTCTTGAACACCCAACTAACTCTTGTTCCTGTAACCTGCATACACAGTTTATATCAGAGACTAAACCTGAGCCCGTGCAGGTGCTTCGGAAAAGCAGAGCCAAGAAACAGGAATTCTTGAGACAAACATAAAAAACTCAAATATATGAAAAAAATGAGTAATAGCAGTCAAGAGTACGGCTGCATGAACTTCCTAAAAACTGAAGTATGGAGCAAATAAATCTCTACAAGTATTTACAGTTTTAAATAGTCTGACACAAGGATGACGCACTGCAAGGATATCGGGAGTGCAGTTCGAACAGATCAAAGTCATTCTTATCCCTGTATATTATTAGGCAACCATTTAATTCCCATGCAAGATTTTGGGCTGGTACATGATTTCAGAGCAGGAATCCAAACTATGGCATGGTAGTTGTTCCAGGAGTACTGAAATCACATACAAACATTGCTCTCACTGACTAATGTGGTTCTGTTTTTACAGCAACATCACTAAGCTGAGGTAGGCAGCACACCACTCCACATCTATGGTCTCGACCACTTTTGCTTTACAGAAAAGCTGAAGTACTGTCTTCTTTATTCTACAGTATAATTCATAGGGCATATTGTTCTTGCACACCAACATGCCTCTGATGTTTTTGGTTGATATGTGCAAGCCTGAGTTTTGTGGTTTACTACAACAGTTGTTTTATAAGGCAACTTTAGAGACTTCACTTATATACTCACTCCATTTATCCAAAATCTGTTTGTAATAAAGACTCACTTTCTAATCTCTGAACCAAGGTACCAAACTGTATTACGAAACTTGGATTTACAGATTGACAGGCTGAAAGAACAGACATAACAAGACAGGTATCCATAGTGATTTCCATATGGAGTTTTTGCCTGATGATGGTCACCCTAAGTACTCTAGTTCAGAGGTCAAAGATGCCACTACTTGACAACAGATACTGGAGACTTTTGATCATCTGAGTTAGGCTATGTAAGTTGTCTGGTTATTACATGTCCAGATGAAAGGTATTACTGCAAGGTCAATATATGTACCTGGATTTTACTAGTGCCTAAGAAAAGGACTCCAAATGCTGACAAGTCTGTTCTAATGAGATTTGAACAGCACACTTAATTCTAAGCTAATGCATCTTATTAAGCGTAAGTGGAATTAATTTCCTAGTGAAAAGCTGAATGCAGCAGGGAAGAAAAAAGGGAATAAATGTTACTTAGTTTAGCCTTGATGTCTAACTTTAGTACCCTATTATAACTATACCTGAATAACTTCAGTACAGTGCTATAATATGTTGCTGCAGAAAACATCGTCTTCCCCATAATATTCCTATGAACAATGAATGCTATTTAGGCATCAAGGTACCACTTTCACATGAAGTTATAACATTACTTCCACAAAGGCAAGTATGGCACTCTGAGAAAAAAAAAAATTCCAGGTAATAGAACTACTTACAATTAATTATGAATACAACTTGGTATCTTTTGCAGAATATCATTAACACGTATTTGTTACACTTCTAAATTTGCCTAAAAATATGCATTTTGGCAAAGCTTGCTAAAGCATCTTATTTCAGGTATTAAGTCTATTTGTTTATGAGAAGTGCTAGGTTGACACATGAACAGCAAGTGGCAGGAAAAGAAATACTGTGTCTCCCACAGCAAGCACACTAATGTAAAGCTTAAAAACCAAGCAGCAGCAGCACATTTTTGCTTAGACCTTTGAACTGCACCATATGGTTGACACTCAATTAAGCAGAGATTTATCAGTCCCAGACTGGAATGTGTCCAGCACTTGCTGTTTTCTCAGATCTTCAAACCAGAGGACTAGAACTGAACATACAATTTTTTCAGACTCTAAAAAGGTATCACACACTTTCAAATCTTTGAATGAAATTAGAAAAATCTAATACTTTTTCTGGGAGGGTATGCTTTTCCAGATTTTAGAATGAGAATTTACCAGTGCTATAAAAGCTACAAGAAGGCTGTAACAAAAAGTTAGTAACTCACCACCATCAAAAAGGTGAGGTCCAAATCCAATTCTCACACAGTCTCATCACCTACTTTACATCTGTTTTAGCCATCACCAAACTGCATGGCAAAGAATGTTCTATTCCCTAAAATGGCAGAATACTAATCTAATAAAAGTGGGTATTTTATTGCTTGGTTAGCAGATTGAATGGGTTCACCATGCAATCTGAGTGGCACAATATCTGGTATGACAGACAGGTTACCCCATGATTGGAAAGAGATGGCAATAGAGAAAGGAATGAGACAACTTTTGTTTGAAAGCACAATGCTGTCATTTTGACTTCTAATCTGAACATTTACTGTGTTTTACTCCCTGAACACTTTGCTTACACTTTTAGCTGTATGCTTTGCAAGTTCATTTACATCATACTCAAATAGAGCACTAAATTCACGAAGAGACAAGTCTCCATGACTTCAAGTCTAAAAGAGCTAAGAGTGGAGTAAGAAATAGGAACTTTAGAATGAATCCTGTATAAATTTTATCCAAGTACTGGAGAGCATATAAAGATCTGGAAAATACAATGTTGTCACTGCATAGGAAAAGATGTAATTGTTTCATTCAAAATGGTATCTTCAACTTACTTGATAATGGACCCAAACACAGACACAATATTAGGCTGAAGTAGGTTATTATGTTTTCCCATCAGATTATTTAAGGCAATAGAAATGTAACAAAGTTGTTTACAGTGAAAATCCTAACCCAAAATTTGGCAATAATGAAGTCAGTCAAATATAGTTTTTATGTTCTATGTTAAATTATAAAAGCTTAATTTTAAATTCCACATAAGATTCTATGGTTAAATTCTGTTTATAGACAGATGGTATGGGTATTTTCTTTGTTTATTATAAATGTACTTGAGTGCATTCACTGAAAAAACATGAAAACATAATTTGCAATATTTTAATCCACAAGGCCTAATTCCTTTGCAATCCTTATTTCAATGTAGCAACAGCCTTCACTGTCACTATTGCTACAAAGGGATTAAACTTTCCCTGGTGATTTTGTATAGTGGGGAAAAAAATAGTAGTTGAAGAGTTCAATAGGTTTTGTTCTAAAGTTTTTTATTTATTTGTTTTTCATTTTTGTAAGTGTCACCTCATCATTGCAATTCATATTTTCATAAAAGTTGACTTATAGCTTCTTCTACTAATATAAAACCATAACACATTTCTGCAGTCCTCTTTTTCCATGTCACCAGTTTACTAAAACCTCATGGAACAGTACTCATACAGGTCTAGTCCATTCTCCTGCCCTAATGAAAAATGAATTATGACTGAGCCACTTCTGAGATGTTTTATGGAGGACACCAGAACAAATGAACAGAACACCGTCTTTGGCCACAAATTGTATAAAGAATACTGATTGCCTTGAAAATGTCTAGTGAGACTTCAGCACATTTGCTCTACACATTTATGAATTCTGAATACAAACATAAAGGGGAAAAAAAATCTGTCCTAGTAAACCCAGCTAGTAAGTGCTACAGACTTCAGTAAAAGCCAACATTGCATTCAGCATGTAGTTTCTGTGATACAGTAATTTTGACCATACAGGTAAGAATATGTGTTCATTGTATCCTGCAGTCTATCAGTTACTGGAAGATATTCCAGCCCTGTGATATATATATATATTTTTTAAATGGTATGACACTGCTAGAGCACTTAGCTGTGTTTTTAAAAAAAAATCTGGAGAAAAACATCAAATTTTGTATGATGTGAGCAGGCTGTCAAAGGTCAACATTAGCAGAAGAATTTTAATGTTTTGTTTAAATAAATAGTATTTATTCATTAATACTGGAGGGTTTTTTTAGCAGGAACCAGGACATTGTCTGCAGTTTGACATAGAGAGTTAAGGATATAAAATCTACCAGCATTTAAGGAAATAAGAGATATCTGAAAAGAGATAAAGTATTTTATAAAGCAGTATTTAGGGCAATTGCATTTTAATATAATTAAGTAGTGCACTTTGGAAGTAGAGAAAACCCTGCACTGTTTGTAAATGCAGTTGTCTTTTAATCAGACCATCATGTTTCCATAAATATATTAACAAAAATCACAGCTAGTAGAGAAAAATAAAACAATTAATATTAGAGTATTGCTTAGAAAGATTAATTAACTTCAGGACATTCAAAACAATAAGCAGACCAATATATTTTGCTGAATGTATTAAGTTTTGAATATAAATTAAACTCTGCTACTCAAGAGACATGTTGGCTGTGTTAATATCTGTTACTGACGAATGTTGTTTCAAGGGGTAACAGACCCAATTATCTGGTGTAACTGCTATTTTGCACTGCACTCCAGTCTACTCCATTAGACCCACAAGGATCCCAGTGTAAAACGGATGCTCACAAGGTAGGTTATGCTCCTCTCCTTTTTTTTTCCTGCTGCTAGCACAGCTCCAAGCTCAAATCCCCCAGTCCTGTGGTTCAGTCCTTACAGGACCACCATGAATTTTAGCAGATAAATAGCACTTTCCTTCCCACTGATGAACAAACTCCATTCAAAGTGGACAGAAGAATTTGAAATTTAAGAAAGGCAAGTTCCTTTTGTGCATGAATCTGGTTTCTAGCATGTGTTAGTCTGCAGCTCCCAGGATTTGGGCCACACTCACCAAAGCTATGCAGTAGTCTACAGCTATCCACATAAAAATAGCTCAGCACTTCAAACAGTGCACAGAGCAGATTTAGTAGATAATTACACAAAGTCCATCCCAAAAATATAAGCTGACTTTTGATTTTATTCTAAAAGAAAACATTCTGCATTAGGACTGCATAAACAACTCCTGAACTCAAATATAATATGCTAATTAAAATGTAATATATCCCACGTGATGCCTTTGTTTTCTATGTATCTCTGGTTTAAATCTGAGGCTAGTTCCCTTCCTCTCCGATGGGGCTCTCCTGCTTTGTTGGTTCTGAAGAAGCCATTCTTCCAGCAATCATTTACCTCTTCTATCCTGTCAGTGTCTTACCCTTAGGGACTGTCACATTTCAAAGATAGGCCAGCAGATACCTTAAGCTTATCTCTCACTGGCATTAAGGCAAGAGGCAAACCCTGACTCAGTATTTAATTCCATTTTGTAAAAAGCATTTAAATAGGATTTTACAGCTTTCAGTTTTTTAATTTAAAAATAGCAAAAAAAGATTACTAAGAGCATCGCTACTGATTTTACAACTGAAACTTACAATATTACATATTGGGAATGGAGATTTTCTGCCAGGTAGCCAGAATGTGTAAAAAGTCATGATGCGGAAAACAATAAAACCTATTATAAATCTTTTTGTATTCTTACAATGGGATTTTTTTTTAGATTAAAAATCAACATTTTCACTGACAGGTCCTAAAGCATGAGAAAAGAGGAAAATCTACCTCATTTTCACAAAAAATATGCCATTTTTTCATGCTTTGTTGAATTACACATGTAAATCAGGAATGTTACTGTTTGTAGGAGTACTACTGACAATATGTTTAAAATGGATTAAAATACCTATCAAAATTCACTGTACTCTGCTTACATTAAATACCACTTCTCAGCAGGAGTGCAAATCACTGTTCTATAATCTAAATGTACCAAATGTTCTGATATTATTTAATTCAATTTCAGTGACAAAGGTGCAAAAACTGATAACTGAAATAATGACAAACACTGCTGTCATTGTAGGACTGTCATGCTTGGCTGTTTTAGATGTCATTTAGACTTGTCATACATCTTTAAGTCTGTTGAAATGTATGCATTAATTTGTCATGTACAATGACATTTTGATTACACTGGAGTTCTATATTATTTTAGTTCAGTGCTTGTAAAGGGGGTATTTGACTCCAAAAGGTAAAAGGGAAAGAATGTCTAGTGCCACATTAGTTTTTTAATGCTAAACCCCTGAAGATATTAAGCCAGTCTGAAAAACTGATATGAACTAATTAAGACAGAATCCAATTTTCCTCCTGTATCTTAGAGTGGAACAGGAACAATAATTGTTGTCTTTATTTCTTGTTATTCTAATTCCTTAGTACTGTACAAAGAAGTTAAAAATGATAAATCATTGCACTTTGGCTAGCAAGTACTTGCTGAAGTAAACCCAAGTGCCATAAAAACATCCTTTATTTAACGAAACAGGACTTTTACATACTCCTAAAGAAGTAGATGGCATCTCATACTTTGCAGACTTCTAAGAGAAGAGTTGGATGGCAAACTGACACATTTTCCAGACACTGATTATCCTTTGGTCTAGTGCTCTATGGCCTGTTTTCTGATTTCCAAAAGTGAGAGTTCCAATTCAGAATCAATATACCACTTAAATTGCCATTTTAACTAGACCCTTCTTGAAGTGAATTAATAGACCATAGATAAAATGCCAATTCTTTTTAAAGTGCATTTACACACTGGAGATTTTAATATTAGCTATTGGAATATTTGTTGAGATTAAGTTGGAGAAGAACGTTACTTATTCTGTCCACAAAGTTGTGAAAAGACTGACAAATAGTTTTGCAGTGTCTCTTTTTTAGAGAATATGAACCTTCATAGCTGGAATGTTGCACATGATGAATGTGGCACATTCACTGAAATTTTAAGACACTGAAAAGAAAACAAAAGCAGGAGAAACACGAGTCTTATTTATGCAATATTTTTTAACTAGAGACTTCTTATGTGCCTACAAAGTAGAGACAGGTGCAGAGCTTGTATTTATATTTCAAATATTTCAGACACTGTTCTGAACTATAGGTTCTGCATTTTACTGTAAAGATAGACTACATGAGAGAGTCAATGAGATCTGTATTTATACACACCCAAAGTTCAAGACTTTTTTCTGTCTGAAGCTTTCAGTCTGGGCTCAACAGCACACAAAAAACAGTATTCTGGGAGGAAACAGTAGGATGGAAAAGTAAGGTATGTAGTTACTCAGTGTGCCCTATCTAAAAGTGGGAGGAGCTAGTTAAATTACAACTTAGATAAAAATTAATTGCTATATTTTCTGCATATATATATACACACATATACAGGCAGAATCATCTCCTTGCGTATTTCTTATTAAAGACATTTGTATTCATACAAAATCTGATGGGTTTAGTTTATTTGGTCCTAGTGTCTATGAGACTGAACTCATAATTCTCAGTGTCACATCATCATCAGTCATTCTACAGATGGCTTCCCTTGGCTTGGACTCCCCTTTAATTTTGCACATCTGTTAGTCGTGTGAGAATATCTTCAGTGGCCTGCAATATCTAACCTGCCCTAAACTTCTGTGTTCAAGCACCTGAAAATCTGATCCATACTCTCTTTTGCTCTGGCCTACACTGTATGAAATAAGCAGTTTTAGGATCATATATTAACTTTACGCTCCTGTAAAAATGGCAAGGTAAATAGGCAACTGAAAAACAGAAGTGGTCTTCTGCCAACTAATATTTTAATACAATAGCATCTTCAGTGAAATATTAACTTCATGTTCACTGCATTGCATAAACATTCTTTTACCATACTCACAAAAAAAAGATTAACTTCTGTCAGCAGTACTGACTTGACACTAAAGTTGGATACCTAAGGATTCTGCTACCTGCATTGTTGACTATTATCCCTCCTTGTCTGAAACTAAGCTACCAAACCAAAGAAATACTGTGTTTGCTAAACATAAAAAAGGGGAGGAGGAAAAGAGGATGGCAGATCAGAGGCAGGTAAGGGTAGAGAGATAAAAACAGAACATTGCTCTTTATCTGGTATACAAATTTAGAATTATCGACACTGGCAGTATAAGGAGGAAAAAATGTTAGGTAGAATACTTACAATGCTATATTATTATGTAATATATCTAGTAATATATTTACTGTAAGACTCTATAGCAGCTATTAACACTAAGCCAGGGATTATTTTCTCATGACAAGCTTCACTCAAAGCTGGTCTCCAGCTTTCCTAAAGATCTGACAGGTTGCTACAAAGAAGAGGTGGATGCAAACAGACTGGGTACCACAGAGTTATTGCCACTAAACAACCACTGTGGTAGAAATATACTGATAACCTGAATTCTCACCAAGTTTTGCAGACATAACAGTGTAGGAGGGTTTTAAGGATGAATCAAAGAACAGTGCTTTCAGCGTATTTCTGTTGATACCCTTCTAAGTGTGCAATTGATGAGAATTTTTAAAAAGCAACAAAAAAAACAAAACAAAAAAACAACCTACAAAACCCAACACCCACATATGTGCTTGTACAATAATTAAATTAATTCATGCTGGGAGTCTGGCAGCATGGGCCAAGCAAACTCGGCAGTTAGTATCTCACTAAGGATAAAGCATACCAGACAGGATGAAGAAAAATCATGAAGGGTTCTGAAGAGGAAACTTTCAGCTAACTTCTACAGCTTATATCTGATACAATAAAAAAGGGCAATTTAGAAAGGGAAAAACTAGTAAAGCAGTACTCAAGGAAAGCAGACTTACAGCAGTGATACAATAGCATTGAGGCTCTCACTCCTACAAGGTACCTTTCTTTGCAGAATGTTAACCTGGATGGACAAACTGATCCATTTTAGCAGATTTGATTTATCCTGCCTCTCAATTCAAACTTGAAGGTTCCACCTACTGCTGCAGCATTCTCTCACAGCATCCAAGAGAGAGATCTTTGTACTAGTGTTTGATCTCTGATTTACTTTTATACCAAAGAGTTCTACATAAACAAGTTATTGAGTGGGATGAAAGGAATTCTAAAGTCAAGCACTGCAGAAGTGGTGTCAGCTCAGACTCCACCTTGATCAAAGACTTCAGTTCTATCACAAGACAGTAGAAGAAATTCAAGAAAGATCAACAAAACTATGAAGAAAAATATTTTACATATGCTGGAATAAAACTGTTAACTAATGACAGATGTAACATAATTATCTACAAATACATGGCAAATGTAGGTAGAAATAAGAAGAAACTATCAGAATAGTAAAAAGGTTGTAACTAAAAGAAATGCCATTACAAGAAAGGAAAATGTAAGAGTACTCTGTTGGAATATGGAAAAACTTCCCAGGGAAAGCCCCATTCCCTGAAAAATTCCAAAACAGACTGAAAAGCTGATTGGAGACAATATATAAAAATAAACTGTAGCCATAAAACTGCTGACATAATAAAAAACATTACATTTATGATTTCATATATAGATATATAATGTATACGAAAGTTTTACTGAGATATGTGAGCTGCTGTACCTGTCACACAAAGCACAGGTGTTTTCATAAGAAACAAAAGTACACCTGTGTCCTAAACCACAAATCAAAACATTTTTCTATCCCATTTTAGCTCAGAACTTTGAGCAGCAATGATGATTCCACCAGGCATATGCATAGGTGGCAAGCTATGGAGGAAATCATATGGATTTGAAGAAAAAAATAGGTGGTCTGTCATCATAAAGCACTTGCCTGCCCCATCTCCTATTGCGAAATAAAACAAAATACAATTTTTAAGGTTATTTTGAAGACTCCTGTGAAACAGTTGGATTTAGATATTTGGAGCAGAAAAGGACATCAAATTGTTTAACTTCAGCTTCCGATACTCAGTTCTTTGATCACAGTCATCTTCTTTAGTTTCCCTTGGAAAACATGCTAGACACAGTTTGATGAATATGTTTTACTCCTACACTTTTTATATGAAGTTACTCTTACTGAAGAAGCTTCTGAAGGTAAAATAAAGGATGTGAATAAAAAGCTCAGATCAATCATTCCTTTTGAGAAAAACTAAATTAAGATTAGCATTTGATCTGTTTGTTTCAAAATTCATACAGTGCCTTCAGAATTAACTATCTTTCTGTCAGTTACCCTACCTCAGCTCTTGAAAGGGTATCTGAAGTAGCGTTGCCGTATCACCTACATGCCGTATCACCTACTCTTTTATGTTCTCACTTCCTATACATACTACTTTATTGCACAAATCAGGTGTCCCTACATTCCCATTGTATCAATATCCTCTGATTAAAAAACAGCCTAAGTATAACACCAGTAGTTACTGAGAAACTATACAATAAAAGCAATGTTACTTCTAACATTCAATGCTATTTATTAACCTCTTTCTTAGGTCAGAAACTTAAGAGTTGCTTATGTCATAATTTTTAATCTCCCTTTTTCCTAGTGGTCCTTCTATACCCTCACACCCTATGTCTCTTCACAGGCCTCCTAGCAACATCCTCCAGGCAAAGGCTTTCTGGAGCAAATTCTCAAGTGGAGCAACGTACATCAGCTGAAGATCTTTTTATTACATACATATTGCTGATCAAATTAGCCTGTCTGTAGTGTTACTCTCTTTGCTCAGAAAAGCTGCAACTTTTCTCCAGAATAAGAAAGTCATGCCAAAAGATCCTTAAATCAAAACAACTCTATTCATCAACAAAATGCAAAAATTTCAGCACTAATGGACAGCCACCAGCTGCAGTCACAGAAATCATAAAATGCATAGTCATCATGCTTAGATGTTCCAAAAAATATAGTTCCTCTCTGCTGCCACCTACAGAGTTTCCAAATTTTTTTTTAAACCTACTTTGCATTTCCAGATAGATATTTAATAATAGGATTTCAACATGCTGTACAAACCAGTTCACCCCAAACATATATTACCTCAGCAGTATTACCTCAACATATTGGAAGCTTCATGCACAGCTGAACCCAAGGGACAGGTCGCCGATGGGCATCTGGATGTCGGCACAGCACACGCTGAGTGACGCCTGATCCCGTGCAAAACCCTCAGCTGAGAAGGTGCTCATGTTCCCTGCTCAGCGCGTGGGAACGGTTAAGTTGTACACAGAGGCCCTTCAGGAGCCAGACGAGCTGCCAAAAGTGAAAAGGAGACTCTAAATCTCTAGTACGGATATCTGAACACCTCTACTTGAGTCCCCAGAGACCCTCATGCTCCTCGGTTGCAGCACTGTGACCTGACGCCCGCCTTAGGCCCCGCATCTCCAGTTTCACAGCTGTATGTTCTAAGAGGAGGCTGCAAAGTCAGTTTTCCTCACTGCGTAAAAATGACACTCAGAAGACCGAAGTGGTACATTTTTACAAGACTGACACCTCAGATGCACAGCAGAGACAGCGTAACTCAGTAGGGCTGCTGATCTGCATTAAGTGACTGCACGTCTGTTGAGTATAAAACATGTTGCTCGCTTAGGCCCCAAAATGAACAAGACACTCGATGCACAGCATGTTGATCACCTATAAAAATAAGTACTGGCCTCCAGGTTAGCACCCTCCTTCGGGAGGTTTGATCCTTACCTGCCCCACAAACTGATGCTGAACCCCTTCAAACACTAAAACACGTCAGTGTTTTGTTCTAAAACGTGCTTCGCTGTGAGCGCTAAGCGAGAGAAGAACGCAACACGTAATTCTCGTGGCCCTGCTGAAGCGTTTCGCAGGCTCTGAAGGCTCCACCAGACCCACCTCCGGGTGACACGGGCCCGCCTGCGGCCTCGCTCCTCAGGCCGGCGGGGCAGGGCCCAGCCCGAGGCTGCTCCGCCGGGCGGGCCCCGCGGCCCTCCCAGCGCCCCGGGAGCGGGGGCTGCCGGCGCCGCGGAGGTGCGAGCTGGGCCAGGGAAGGCAGAGAGCAGGGGCAGACTCGGCTGTGCCGGTACCGCCGCCTCGCTCCCCCGCGGCGGCTCAGGCGGACCCTGCCGCGGGACGGGGAGGGGATGGGCCGCGGGGCCGAGGGGCGGCCGGGCAGGGCCGGGGCAGGTCCCCAGGCCGCGGCGGGTCCCGCAGGGCAGCACTGGCCAGGCCACCCGTGATCCCCACCAGCGTCACGTCGACAGAGCCCGAGGCCTTCGTGGTGCTGCAGCTGCGGAGGAGGTGGTGGAAGCGCAGACAGGTGCCCTGGTGCAAGACCTGCAGGCGCTCGGACAGCGGGGGTAAACTTTTTCCCTCCTGGAGAGCTCACGCTTTTCTTGATTTTCTGCTTTGCACCCATTTGCCAAGTGTTCCTCTTTGCCAGAGGAAGCGGGTAGTGGCAGTCAGCAGGAACGGGCTGCAGCAGGCTGGGGTCGCAGGAAACCTTCCAGCTCTATTAAATGTGGTTTGTCATCTAATCGCATCTGTAATGCATAGTACACTGTCCAGCAGGTGTGCATACACTGAATAGTCTTTTCTTCTTTGTAGCTGTGATAATTTGCACTTAGAGAACTCGGGAACAGCTGCTGGTCACCCAGCCCTCAGCCCTGTGCCGGCCCGGGTGGGACTTGTGGGAGAAAATACACTGTGGGAAAACCACAGAACACGGGTGAATTGAATGTGTCAGGGTGTTTACAGACACTGCAATTAAACATCTTCCAGCTGCAGACAGAAAAGGAACTAAATCCAAGGCATGCAGGTAGTAAAGTTTTTAGAGCTTCATTCTCCACTGCCCTCTATATGCGTTTTCCTGTCAATGGAAGTTTTTTGCCTTGTGTCAGTCTCGTTGAACAGAAGTAGCACCTGCTCACAATCCACGAGGAGCATGTGCAGGAAATGCAGATGGCACACCACGCAGCAGTGCAGTTGCACCAACACCTGAGTGACAGGAGAGAGGCTGAAGAAAGGGCAAGAAGCTCAGAGACCCAGTGCTGCTCTGGAGATTACAACTACACCCAAGGTACAAAATATTATAATCTCATTACAGTTTCAAATATTAACTGGCTTGTTTTTAAGTACATGCATCTCTGACATAGTTAAACAGAAAGTATACTCAGCTGGAAAAATGAGTTTATGATACATTGTTGGTAGTAAGAGCAGACACTTGATAATGAGAATCTATGCATCCATCAATTAAAAAATTACATAGCAAATGAAGAATAAAAATATTTGATATTTGTAAATCTCTCATCTTCATAACTTCAATTCATCCTAGCTTTCATGCATGGACTTCTCAGTATTTTTTTTGTTTTGCCAGGAACTTGCAGTTCTTTGGTATTACAGTGTCTTAGTAATTGTGCTGCCAGTGCTTTTACCATTTTTTTTTTTTTGTAGGGTTTTGGTTTTTGTTTGTTTGTTTTTTACAGTGTTGCATGTAATGACCAGTTATATGTATGTTGAAGATCTTAAGAAACAGCTGCTGCTACCGTCCTAGCATCCTGATGCTACATTAACTGAAACACCTTTTGAATGTTTTTAATTGACAGTTAGTTACATTTCTACAGGAGTTAGTCTGTAATGTGTGTATCTCCTTTGTTTTACACAGAACTCCTTTGGCAGTCATTAGCTAAAGAACATGAAGCAATCGAGTATTCAGAACATTAAAAAGCTGACAGATTTTTAAGTTTTTGGTATACTGTCTTTCTAAATTACTTAAATTCTGTCCATACCTTCTCGTTCTTTAGTTACTTTTGCTTCTCTGTTCCCTGTTGCCAAAAGTTTATTTCATATTTCTATGCCTGTGGTTCTAGGACAGCTGCCTTCTTGTGGCAATCTGGAAAACTGTAGCAATTTGAGTTGTTCTTCCTAGAGATAAGCTGTAAGAGAGGAATTTATGCCATTTGGATATTAACTTTTTTAAAAATACATTTTAGTGTTTCATCTAATTGAAAATTTATACTTGAAGCAATAGAGGAAAATTAAAATACTCAGAAACAGGACACTGAGCACTTTTTTATTGCTTTTTGCCTTGTTTTTGTTATGATATGGTGACATCTGCTCTTTTTTCCTCAGTATGCCCAACAGCAGGTGGAACAGGTGCTGGCAGAGCTGACAGACAGCAAGAACAAACTGGCCTGTGACAAAAGAAAACTTCAGGTACCTCTCAGCATCCTATTTGTCAGCTCAAAAAAGGAACCTCTTTTTTAATGGTCATCCAAGATAAGATTTAAACTTTGTTCTACAGTACTTAATTTGGAAGAAAATGCATATCTATCTTCTCTACTAAATTTATTGGTGTCATGTCAGGGGCATCTATTAAGAGAGTTCTCTATCAAAATCATGTTTGATCATGCCTTTGGCTGACAAGATGCTTTTCTTGTAAAAACAAACAGCAGGTGTAAGCTTTCTTAAGCCAAAGTTAGCTAGACAGTAATTGAGGTGCTGAAAGTGAAGTTTTTACTTCAGTGTGCCCTATGCTAGAGTTTGGGACAGTGGCACAAAGATTCCTGAGCTTCTTTTAAAAACAGCACAGAACATGTAGTGATTATTGGAGAGCAAGAAAACCACATTTATGCAGTCATCCTAAGTCTGATGGCAGTGATGGAACAACGTGACCAAGAAATCTTACTTAGATTATACCAAGTTGAATTCTAACCTGAAATGATTTGCATGAAAAGGATAAGTTAGATTTTTTATTCACTTGCTGCTTCTACTGTGAAACTTGGGGAAAAGAAAACATTTGCTCTGGGCAGAGAGACATTTTCACATTGCTCTGTTTCTGTGTTTCAGATAATGTTTTTCTGTTCCTGCATTAAAAGAAAGCCAAGCTATTTTGCCACATCTCTTTTCTTAAGACAGAAGTGCGGAAGCTGGAGAAAGATCTGTAGATGCATGTTTAGAGCTTTGAAAGTGCACTGCATAGGGACCAAATGCACTCAGGTGAAACAGAACTTTAAGAATTTATTAATTCTCAAAATTAAGAGTATAACTACAGAGCCATTAGAAATCAGATTCAACACATTTTTTCCTGAAGAACAGGGCATATGTTTAATGTTAACTGTAGCAGTCTAGTCTGCAGCTGGAAACAGAACCCGATTTCATCAAAACAAACATGAGAACTAAGGAAGTTCAGCTGAACAGAGCTGTTTTCATGCCAGTTGATTGCATGTATTGAGGCTAGAAAACACACCACTTACAGGATTATAAAGGCAGTGCACAGGATTTAATGTTATTTCACAGTAAGAGAACTAACAGCTGCATACAATCCTCATTGTCTCGCTGTAATGCTGGAGGGCAGATAGTTACTCTGCTTCAGTTTGTTCGCTTAGCCTTAACAGACAGACATACAGAAAGAGGTGTGTGTTATCCTGGGCAGTGAAACCAAGTTGTAGGTGTAAGACTGTGAAATGGACTCTGCTCTGTCATGAGTTTGCTGGTCTAAGCTGTAAATTCAAGTAACTGCATTGAGACTTCTCTTCACAAGCAAGACTGAACTCTTAACACAAAATGCTCTTTACAGCCTCCGTTTGCTTCTCAGATACCAAAGCAATATTGTAATACAAAAACCTGTCAATCATCCATAATCTCCATCTCTCTAGAAATTAGACAGAATATGTAACCACGTTTAGGACACTTCCCTGGAAATTGGGAGGTCCTATTTTGCCTCCTGTTTCCAGAAAGCAAAATGAATCCAAGGTTCTCTTGTACTTGATTCTCCATTGTAGAGAATATGATGGCTAGTCCATAGATAGTCCATTAGAGAGTCAATGGCAGGTATTATGGTGATGACTGGAACCCATGACCTGATTACTTTCAGTTTTGGGGAAGTCAGAACACTCAATTCTGTTGGTTTGCAGATATAGAGAACTAGCTGTAGAAAGCGAGTTTGATCACTGAAAACAGGATGGTCTACTGGGATTAACAGAGGAGACTTTAATGTGGGGAGTGATGACCATGAAATGCCAGCTAGAATGATGGTTAATTTCAAATCGATAATGAAGAAATGGCTGAAAAATAACAGAGACCAAAACCTTTGTCTGAAAGAGATGCAGATGGAAACTTAGGCTAAGCAACATCAGAATCAACAACTGGTCTTTACTGAAAACCCAGTTTCATGTGTCTGTGGCACTTCCTGGAGCATGTGTGCCAAGATTTCAGAAGTATTGGAATGGAAGAAAAAATTCATTGGTACAGGTGAAGGGTTTACAATCTGCAGCTGGACACATAATATGAACAGATATTTTGGAAGTTTATATAGCCTTTATTTTTTTCTTACTAGAATGGAGGAGAAAAGAGTCCAAAAGAATTGCTTTCATCTCTCCTCATAATACTTAGTGTCAAAAGGATTACCTCACAGCCCAAACACACACTCTGTTGGCAAAGAACATTTTTTTTCCAAGTAAGTCATGACTGTCTGACAAGTTGTTCTGATCTTTCTGACTAGCCAGTCAGTGAATTAGCATTGTAAGGATTCCCATCTAGATGCCTGTGCTTAGGTCATTTGTAATCAGACATCTGGTGAACACGTTATTTTCTGTAGGTTGATACCGACTGGAAGGGAAAAAAATAGTCTTTTCTAAGCTTTTTCATTTGGGTAGGTACAAATTTAATTTGTTGTTAATGCACGGGTGGAGCCACTTTGTAAGTCATTAGAAAGTGCTAGAAGAGACAACAAGAAACCTTCTTTTGGAAAAAGTTTCACAGGTCAATTATACCCTGCTAAGCAAGCTGATCCAGCTCAATGCGAAAAGTAAAGCCAATTAGCATCAGGAGCTGCTGGTCTGCAATTAAGACCAGGTCCATGATGCTACACTTGAGGAGAAATGTTACTGTGCACTAGCATCAGAGTTTTAATGCTTTATTCATCTGCCCATGTCAGCATTGAATGTATGCTGATCCAGCAGCATGACAGAGATTCATGCAGACCTACAAAAATGGGCTCTTTTACTCATTCCCATAATGACTCTTCTGCCTGCTCTGGTGTACCAAGGGTCATTCTGGCACTTCTACAGACAGCTTTTCCATGAGGACAGCAGGTAACACTTCCACTTTGCTATAGCTGCTGCAGGCCACTACAAAGAGAGCACAGGACAACTGTTTAAATTCCCCAGTCAAAAATGAAAATGCTAGTAAGTAAAACCTCAGACCTAAGTGCAGGTACAGTCTGAATCTCCTCATTATGTTTCACTTAGCCATTTAATTTTCTGAAGGAAAGCAAGTTGTCCTAAAATGTTTTTGAAAAAAGTCTGTTTACTTTCTATAAATATTTTGAACCTCCTTTTAAATTAATGGAATATGAAATACTGGAAAACACATTCTGATCTTTTAACAGTAGTAGTACAGAGTGTATATCTGAGACAAAAGGATAGACAATGTAATTGTCTTTCCTATCCTTGTGTTTAGAAAATAAAGTATAATAAATAGAAATAGGAATAACTGAATTTGTTTCTTGTCTTTAAAGGGAACAGTTAATTGAAAAAGCCAACACTGAGGAAAAGATGTATGCTGAACACTTGGTATCTTGGAAGAAGCAGTTTCAAACTAACTAAGAGGCTTCCAGGAAAGCTGCCTGTCAAGAACCTGCTGAGGTGAAAAGGGACAGAATTAAAAGATTTCAGTGAGTGATTTCAAGAGAAAGATACCTGCTTTAAAATCTTCCAACAGAACAAGAGCAGCTCATGACAAGTATTTAGTTCCTTTTCCATTCATCATGGAGTTGTCCATCACTTGTATACAACAAACAGAATTTTGTCATGTGGTGGACAGACAATTTGGTGACTCTGTGCTCTCTCAACTTTTTCAGGTACCACTCTATATCCCCCAACACTATACACCTCATTGTACATAAGATACAGTCATTGATATCAGTCATTCTAGTTACTTCAAAAGGATAATCTTGTGTTAACAATCTCCAGGGATAAAATACTGGTTTGGAAGTGTGCTTTGTTTCTTGGGGGCTGAATCATAAAGCTCAACATAACCATACAATTTATGGTTCAGCTGGTACCTGATCCTAAATAAGAATCTAGGCTCCTTTGCAATTCCGCCATTTTCTTCTTCCCATTTCCCTGGAGGGGCATAAGTTCTCTTGACTTCAGTCTTGCAGGGCAAGAAATAAAGACACAATGTGCACACATCTGCAGAAATAGTTCCCATGTAACAGCCAGTGAGCCTGAAAAATTCCTGAAGTTTGTTTTTTCTCAGTTTCCAGGAGACTGAATCTCAAATGAGGAAAATGGAAGCAATGAAAGAGGAGTATCTATGACCTTTCTTGACCAGTTTCCTGAAGAGACTGTTCTGCTATAATGTTGTTGAATTTCATTCTTGTTTTGTCTTCAGTTACAGGATGGACAGAAATTTGTGTCAGAGTCAAAAAATGAGTGAGATGCAAAAGTGCTTTTGTAAAACCAACGTGATGAAGTGCAATTGCAGACAAGGCTGCTAAAGAGGCAGTTGGAAAGGCAGCTGGAGACCCAGCTCAAAGCAGAGAAAAGACAGAGGCAGTGGCTGGAAAATGAATGTCAGGTAAAGTGATAACAGCATGAAAAAGTGGCAAGATGCCCATGGAAACATTTTTGTACAAAGTCTGTGGGGTTGTAGTATAGGTGGTAGAAAGGCTTTATGAACTCAGTCAAAAGATATTTCTGTAAATCTTACTGTGTCTACTACAGAAAGCCTGCAAAACACCTTAATATACATTCATTATATTTCTGACTTTAGAGAGACAGGATTTTTTTTTTAAATTATAAAACTCTTAGCTGTTTACAATAAAGGTTGGAGAATCCTTCTGTTATATTGCCATGTTTTATTTGTGCCATGAAAAAACTGTATAGAAATTCACGTTACTTCTTTTTCTACCTAGCATCTGGAAAAAACAGTCCAACATCTGAAGAAATACAAAGAGGGATCTCTGGTGAACAATAAGGTGCAGCCTTGGCCTTTTCAACTACGTGGAATTTATGATACTTGAAAGAAAAAAAAGAAGTTTTTATCTTTTCTATGAATCACTAACTTAGTGGGGCTTCTAAAGAATAGCTTTTGTCCCCCACAGCCTAATGTTTTTATGAGGCTTAGGGTATCTGTGTTAAACAACCAAACAAAAGTGTTGTAGCCAAGTAAACTGCACCCCCGAGCTGCTCTTGTGTCACTCTGTATGTGACATCATGCAAACCCACATTTCCCTCCCACCTACCTCTGCCCAAAGAAGTCATTTGTCCTTGCATCACCTCATCCTTGCACTACTGTATCACAATATCCAAATTATAGCTTGCATCAATTACTGTAGTAGTTTGGGGCAAAAACCTAGGCGTTCAGATATTTTATAAGTTATTAACCAGAATAAAGTAAAAAAGTAATAGAGGTGCCCTGACCTGAGGTCTTACATGCTGCTTATCAGTGCAGGTACTATTCTGTGAGAAGAGACTTTAATAACAAGAGAGTATTTCTACAGCATTCTTCAGGCAAAGTTAGTCTTTCCTCCCTTTCTTAGGAGTTTGTGGTACTCAGTGTCCATTTTCACCTCCTTCTCTTCCCAATGTCTCTCTTTTTATGCTGTGTTGGAGACCCATTTCTTTTCTAGTTCCTTAAACAGGGGTGGAAAGAGACACCTCTTCTATTTTAGTTTGTTTCCCCCTCTTTTACCAAAGGACATATTTAAGCAGCAAAGCATATTACAGGTACAAGACAGCTTCAGGGGACTGGTTCTGTACTTCGAAAAATTCTATTGCACATACCTGAGTTCTGTTGATGGTCATTAAGCACATACATGTCTGAAAGCTACCAGCTAGTATATCTTCCTCTCCACATTCCCCTCTGTTTCAGTGGTTCTCCTTCCCCTCCCTCAAAACCCTTTCAAAAGCCTTGCTTACCTTGTTTGTGTAGATTCATCATCATTCTCCATAATCGATGGCTTTTCTAGCTTTTTAGAGATGTATGTATTAAACTACTGAAACTTTAATCTCTTCTTTACTAATAACAAAGATTCCCCACTCAGTCATCAGCTTTATAAAACATTGCATCTATTCCCAGGAAAACATGCAAGAGCTTCCTGCTTATACCTCCCAAGACCAGAAGGGCAAGGACCCAAGCCTCCAAACTCACCACCAGAAGGCCCACGTAAGCTGGGCAGGAAATGAGCTCACTTAGCAGGGTGATTCCCAACCCAGGGAAATAAAATAAGCCCTTGTAACTAAAAGGTGCTCACAGGGCACCCATATATAGGGGACCTAGGAATGCTTGGTTAAATCATAAACTCTGATTTGAATTAACCTCACCTTGTGAAGTTAACCTCACCTAACCTCTCACCTTGTCTTTTTTGACTCAGGTGCTTTGAATTGTGAGGCTGATATTAACAAAACTACTATTTATAGCAAAACCATTATTCTTTCTTTATCATTACTGTAAACTATATGCTGTTGATATGCTACATCTTTGCTTTAATTACTTTTCTTTTAGCAGCTCTAGACTAAGGCCTGGGCAGATGCTATCAAAACAAATCTCAGACCGGTCTCTAGAGGGTGCAGGTGAATTACTGAAGACAGAGTCATGTGTCTGTGACTGGATGCTGAAGTGATTGGGACAGGGAGGAACTGGCAGGACTGGCTGCTTCTAATGGTACATGATATCTGGGTCATGAAAGAACATAAGCCTTGGGCTGTTTTAGAGTGTACAAGGAATTAATTAGCTGTGTGATGTCATACCACACATTACCTTCAAAAGAATTAGTGGAATTTGTTTAACCTGTCCTACTGTGGAGCAACACACTGGGGAAAAAGTAGTTGAAGCCAATGACTTACATCATAATATGTTGAAGATGATCATAACACGGACAGTTTTCATGCTCATTCAACTAAGGATCAGCTCACCTTCATTATGTCTTGCTCTTCCACATGGTTTCCATACAACCTGACTTCAGCACAGGTGTTGTTGCACTCTGATCTCCTTCAGCAGACTTGTTTGCAAATCCCTCTGCAATGAATGGTGCTATTTATTTCTATGGGATCTATACATATTATTTGCAATTCTTGTTTAGTTTGGTGGGGAGAGAAGTCTTGTGTACCTCTGGAGCCTGGGAGTATCTTGAGGACACACTGGAATTGGATCACTCTGCTCCTCCAGAAATGTGGTCCTAATCTATTAGGCTGCTGGACTAAATTCTTGGTGACCCTGAGCCTCTCCTCCTTGAAGCAAAAAACTATTCTAAGGAACAAGAGGTAGCTAAGCACACTCTTGAAGCTAATGCACACTTGACCTTCATTCAGCTGTGCTGCTTATAAACAGGAAACAGGCTTCAGGTTTGTGCCAGTCAAGCTGGTTCCTTCAGAAATCAATTGGCATGTGTGCTACACCTGCTCCATGAAGCTGCTTCAGGGGCTTAGCATAAGCTGTGCCTCTACCTCCACAGTGCCCTCAAGCAAACAGCAGTCAAAACTGTAATCTAGTTTTGCTTGCTATGAATGCAAACTCATCACAGTTGAAAAACAGTCTTCTCAAATAGCACTTTGCATTTAACACCTTTGTTTATACTAAATGCCTAAGTAGGGTGTCTAACAAGGGACAAATGATTATGATCTTCACCTGTGCAAAAGCACAAATCAAACAGCTGCATTTGTATGAAATGCATGTTGGAAGGGCAACAGCACCAACCACCTCTCTGTTTTCCCTCTGTGGAGTTACTTACCATTATAGAGTATAGCTCAAGGGCTAGTTCTTCACCCCTTCCTTGTTCCAGAATCCCCTGTTCTCTTTAGGGCTGCACAGCTGCAGTTACCTCCTATATTGAAATGCAAATCTGATTATATGGCTGTGGCTATTAAACTTGGCACTTAAATTTTCATAGTGACAGTCTAATCCAAGTTCAGCACATCCTGTTGCTTCTTGGATGTTGTGGGTTTAGGGTGGAAAGAAGGAATAGCTGATGTAGTTGTGAAGGATTCCTGTATCCCAGAACTTTTTAACATTAGCACTACTTTCACTTTTGGAAGTAATACAGCTCACTGGGTCACATACAGCCTGAAAGAGCTGGTCTAACTGTCCAGGATGTGTTTTGGTTTTTACTGCAGATCTGCTCTAGTCAGATCCTGCTGCTCAGCAGCAAGTAGAGTACTTCTGGAAGGCAGTTTATAACATGCTTTCAATTGAAAGACTAGTTTGTCTGCTCAGAGCCTGCTCTGCAATGTGAACCACAGCATGGTGAGTGGCTGCTCACCCATTTGAAACATCAGAAGTACACCAAGAACTTGTTATTTTCTTTAAACATAGTAATTTCAGTAAAGTTACAGTAATCTAACATTGCTGCCACCTGCAGGATCAGCAACTGAGGTCTACATTGCTCGCTGTTTCCCAGGGCTTGGTAGCTGCTAAGCGTCTCTTAGTCATAGATTAGTCATTTGCAGGATTTAAAAGTTAATTTTCTAAGCAGCAAAAAAGTTGGTTGGGGTTTTTTACCCCCATCAATCTTTGGCCTTCAAGAGAATGTGGCTGGCAAACAACTTTCTACATTTGTCAATACTGTTATCAGGTATGGACAAATGAAAAGGTATGATTGGTTTTTTTTAAACTATCAGTAGATGCTTTTATGAGCAGTCTTTTAAGCATGCTTTGAGTCAGCGTGTTATATAAAATAGCTCTTCAGCAATAAACAGCTACCAAAATTATCATGGTTAAACCACGAAGTTTGACAATGTATGCAGTGTGTTTGGCTGAAACTGTTACTAATTCTCTTTAGTGATGCTTGAGAAATATTCTCAACATGCTGTCAGGTGAGGCTGGCATTGCTGTAATTATTCTTTCTCTCTTAGTCTCTTATTCTCAGTAATTCATGAAAGCTTTCTCAAAATTGTAATGTCTTGATTTCAATCTTTCCTTGCCTTGCTGTTTGTTCCCACACAAAATTTTACATTGCAGTAAAATAGTCCTTACTGTGGAGGAGAATTAGGAAGGGTGCTGCATTCATCTCCCTGTGTTATGTTCTTGTGAGCATCCTTAAAACAAACTACAGCCAGGTAAGCCAAAATGTGAAGATAGCACATGCCAGAATAAACCCCAGATGCTCACACCCCAAGAAATGTTAATTATTTGAAAAATAATTCCAAAGTAAAGGCATGGGTAACTCTATTAGCAGTATCACAAGTGAACATGTACCTGATTCTGCATTGGGCAGTACAGCTGTGGCTGTATACTCAAAGCCTAGATTAGCATAGGTATTTTCTGTATGCTTCTCATATTCTGGGCTTTACTTTCCTTAAGAAGGTCAGTTCACATGGGCTGAGGTTGTTTAAAAATTCCTTTTATTCAGTAGCTCACATTCTTACAGATTTTGTTTTATCTCTTTGTCTGAAGTCTTGTCTCATCTGTTACTGCTATGCTGTCACAATATAATGTTTGTAATAGTGTGCAAAAGTGAAATCTGATTAAAAGACTTCATCTCATAACCATAAATGTGAATTTGAGATAGCTGAGGAAAACCACAAGTTTTATCATATAATTTTTTTTCCACAAGCATTTGAGAAAGCTTTACATAATTTGCATTAAGACAAGCAGTATCTTTTCCTTCCAGATGCTCAAAATGGTTTAGAACATCTTTTCAGAACCCTGTTTGCTAGCAGTATGAATTTTCCAGTCCGTATTGACTGGGTTTAATTAAATGCAAATTTCTGGGTTTTGGTACTAAAAAACAATTTAGAAAGCAGTCATCAGCATTCAATTATATTTTTCCTTTTTATTTCTATGAATGATAAAGATTCGTACCTCCTAGATTTAAAAACTGCTTCAGAATTCTAGCAGCAGTAGGGGTCAGAAATAAAGTAATGAATAGTAAATGCCTTGATGTTGGTCAATTTTTAAGACACTTCTTAGAAAACCCCCACAACCCTCCTCTATGTCAAGTCTATTTAAAAATAAAAAAATGTACAAGCAACAGGATCTTGAGTATTTCAGAGTCAGTTTTGGAAAAGAATAATGCAAAGGGAATCTGTGTACTGGATCTCTGGCTTCTGTTTTCTAAGCATTACTAGAGTGCTGAGGGCTGTATTTCCCAGGACAAGATAAACTTTTTTTTATGAAGGAACAGGAGTCATTAGCTGTGAGAAGAAACAAATCAATGGGGTTCCAAGATGTGAAGAAGCCAATGAAGAATAAGGAAAGCTTCAATGGAAGAATTTTTACCCCAAGATGATGCAACAATACTATGCTCATACATAGGTCATGAGTCAGCTCCAGTTCACACAGCAAAGAGCTGGCTATCATGGAAAAAATAGTGATGAGGTATTACAAAGCATGAGAAACAAAATGGAGCTATGGGAGTTATTCTCTACCTTCTGCAGCTTATGAATACCCCAAGCTAACATAATGAAAACAGTTATTTAATTCTTAGTTCTGCAACCTTGGCAAGTGTCTTTCATTTAGGCAGTGCTGGCAAATACTATTGCCAAGTAAAATATGCTGTTCCTTTCCAAGTTATTGAGACCTTCCTGGTATTTGTCTCTCACTTTTACATTCTCATTATGTCCCAGAATATCTCTAGTGAAATGGGAATGCAATATATTGTAACAATGTTTGATGTGAGATAAAATTGCCTTACCTTTAAAATTAGTCTAGGCAATGCCACAAGACTTGGTTCTTACTCATTGATTGCAATTGTATGACATTATTACAGAACACAAATAGATACAGAAGTGGGCTGAAAGACAACAGCAGCAGTTGGCTGTGATACCCTAGGGAGCAAGAGCACTTGGGAGGCAACAACACGGTTTGTTTGCTATTCAGCAAACTGCCTTGCTGAAAAACATTTTTCAGCCTTGTTTTGCTGATGTGCATAACATATATCCATTTCTATATACACATTCTTACCTTTTTTAATTTCTGATAAAGCCTTGCATTCTGCTTCTCTTGCTGGGTTGGAAGCAGCATTGCTTCCACCATCATATGCTACTGTTCAACTGTCAGAAACAATGAAAACCAGACCATTTGCAATGTTATGTTCAACAATAAGCTACAGGATATTAGTATATTAATTTTTGCTCTAAGCTGTTCAGTAGGATCTATATTTTCTAAGAATGAGTAAACATAATTGACCTCAGAGTTTTTATTAACAAGTTCAGAAGAACAAAGGCCACACTGATTTCACTAAAACAGAAATCAATCCCCTTCAAATAGAACAGCTACTAGGAACATGAACGCCTAGAAAACTCTGAATACTTTATCAAGATCTTGAGTTCTCATCCTCTAGGGATTGTATGAGCCCATTTCTTCTACATTATAGTAATATAATGCTGCACATTAAAAAAAACCCTCATCACCAGTGAATATGGCTTCATGACCAACCTCACTGGTAACTAGTTGTAATATTTCACATTGTAAATTTTCCCTAAAACAACATAAACACTAGAATTCAGTTTTCACTTTTTGATTCTATATACAGAGTATCAGATTACAGAGCAGTGCATCAAAGGAGAAGAGCTAATAACCAAAACACTTGAGCATGTCAGTCAGCCTTGTACTCAGAACAGTCCATTTCCATCCATGTATGACACAGTTCAAATGTAAGAAGTAGAAAAAGTCCATAAAGCCACATACAGCACAAGCCACATCTCTGACCACGTCTAGAAAAAGCTGTACATACACCAGCAGTTTCCCCAGCAGTGGATAAGGCAAAGGCCAAAACAAAGAGTATCCACACCACCTGCCACAAACCTCATCATACAACTGCATAAGTGTACAACATCTTTTGAGCCATTCTTTTATTTCCACTGCTCTGGTAAATAAGCGACAAGTTAAAGGCAGTATCTCTTCTCAAGTCTGTCTGATCAGTTCCTATTCCCTGTAAAAATAATTTTAAAAAGTTACCAATAAGCAAAATAGTTTAAAACTTGAAACATGAGTACCAATTACAGTGCAATCAAATCACATATCCATGGTTTATATAGACTTTCAGTTGCATATAAACTAAAGAAGTATTCCTTGTGACCTGTCTTTAATGATTTTCCATCTGATGTTAATCACCAAAGTTACATGATTACAAAGCATTATCAAAGCAATAGCTGCAAATGAGATAGCCAACTCATAAAACAAGAAAGCACTATCTTAATTTGTCTTTGTATGCAAAGAATTTGTTTATATAGTCAGAATGTAAAAGCTGCCTGGATCTCCTAGGCAGTCAAAAGACTGCTGCTTTCAATTCCCAGCACTGACCAACACCCATGTTTCTTCCTTAACCAACCCCTCCTGTTCTCTTGCAATTTTTCTACCCACCCTTGCTAAAGGGATCTAATACACATCAATTAGAGCAAAACCACGGCTCAGGTGCATTTATGCACTCTGAATACCAGTTCCTGTTGCTCCAGCATGCTGTATTAGAGCATGGGTGAGTATACGGAACTTCCAGTTATAATTCATTGATGTAATAAATATAAAGTTCAGCTACTTATTCAGATAAAGGTCTTTACAATACTTTTTGCTGCTACTTCAGCCTATTAGTAAATCCTTCAAAATAAGAAACCTTTAAAATTAACACATGCTTGTATACATTCCCAGGGGATAACCAGATTTGGGCTTCCAACAACAGGGAATTACAATTCAAATTAAAGGAAATTCAACTACATAGATTTTATGTACCTATTTTAACTATGGCTGAGAAATTATTAACATAAAAATGTCTTTATTCTCTGCACATAACTTACAAAGATACAGTACCTCTAAGGTGAGGGGAGGAAGTTCAAGTACTTTTTGGTAATAGTGGATTGCCAAGTGCAGTAATCCCAGCTGGTGAAGGCCACGGCCAAGGTTGTAGAAAGACTCTTGACAAGGTCCACGCAGGTCCAGGTACCGGTGAAGGAAGGAGAATCCCTGTACATACACATTATGCACATTTGTGACTGTTCCCTTTCTGAAGATTGCAGTGAAATATGCTGGAGAACAGGTGTTTAAATGTGTCTATTTAAAATTTTGATCCACAAAACCACACGTTAAGTTGAAGACAAGTCACATTTGGTTGCTGACAGCATAAAGCCTGTGCTCTGTCAGTCTCACTGCCATTGGTAACAATAGGCAGATCTTTTTAATAAATTCAACACAGTTATTTAATTCAGCAACTTATGGCTTATGGCATTAGCTTGCTACGTATGTAAGTGTAGATGTACATGTTTATGTCATACACACATGTTCAGAAGAGCTGACCACCTTAAAAACATGTAGCCAAAGGACAGGCAAGAGCAAGATTTTTTTTTTAAAGAAAATATTTAAAAGATAAACCTCCCCTACTTTAAAAAAAAAAAAGAAAAAAAAAAAAGGGGTGGGGGGAACAAAACCACCAAACCTTAATTCCTTTTTGTTCACTCTTTGCCTTGGATAGCAGCAAGAAATGGTTTTATTCTTCAGCTTTTCAGAATTCTACAAAATTCTGTACTTCGTGAAGTACATATTGAAGTACCATTTCTGGAACACAATGTTCTTTTCTTGATTTTGTGGTCCATATAAATATTTACTTCAGTACCAGTTATCAGGGTAATTATCAGTAGATCACTTTATTAAGTGGCCAAAAATAAACATCCCTGAATAAGGGCATGAAAAATTCATATATCCTAAGCAGTAGGCAAGAGTTAATGGCCCTTCTTGAAGCTGGCAGATGTTCTACTGCCAAGTCTCCAGCAGAATTTGAATGGGAACTCATACTCAGCAGTGCCAGAGCCTTAATAAGTTTAAAGTCAAAGCACTCTGCAAGTGTTATGCTTCCTTAATTTTGCTTTCAGTTTATAATTAAAATACACGCTCATGTATTTAAACTATATGACTAGCAGAATGCCAGGTGTACAGAACTTCGTTCCCAACCTTAGTCTGGATACCTGCTCCTTCTATATGGGACTTGGAGGTTCTGACAAAGGAACAAACCCCAATAGGGACAATGCATCTGTTCAGGTGCTGATATCCCAGAAGATGTAAAACAGATGTAAAACTGTCTGCAAGATACAACGCCAGGAAATGCTGTAGGCAGGAATAATCACACTAACTCACCTGTACTAGAAGAGCATGCCTTTTCAAGACATATTTCTGAGAAGCCATGTGGATGAAAGTCAAGCCAATGCAAAGACTGTAGAGAGGTTCAGCTGGGTTTGCACGAAAGGCTTGCACATACTGTCCTAAAAGCAAATAATCCAATCAGGATGTTTGTTGTGAAAGGCATCCCTTAAGAATTTAAGGATAAAAAACAAAGCTTTCACACTAGAAGTGTAAACAAAGAAAATAAACAGTTGAATATACCTACA
Organism: Apus apus; assembly: GCF_020740795.1. Classification (NCBI taxonomy): domain Eukaryota; kingdom Metazoa; phylum Chordata; class Aves; order Apodiformes; family Apodidae; genus Apus; species Apus apus. The sequence continues at coordinate 29,821,570 of NC_067287.1, read as the reverse complement.
TCAAAATACACAGGAAAAAACATGAAATAAAACCTTGTATTTTCAGCACTCCTTGGATTCTGAAGAAAAAATGCAAACTATGATGTAAAAACATAAGCAGAATACAATCAGACACAGAAGGCAACCAAGGTCCTTCCTCAGATTTAGATCCTAGAGGCCACACATCTTAAGTGTGACATTTGCAGGCCTTTATTGAAAGCAGTAGGTTTACTTCAAAGGCCTCCTTAAAATATCCAGCCAACTTTATTTGTTGTTTAAATTGGCCTGTTTCTGTCCTCCTTATTCTTTATGATCATTAGTCTTCAATTATCTTTCCAAGTTGGTTATATTTGCCATGTGTGCTAAACTTCAAACACAGCAGCTTAATTTTTATTAGCAAAACTCTTCAGCAGTGCATTGGTCTGTGTACAGAATAATCAAAGACTAACACCGTGAAGCCATCTGTAATTTTCTGATGTATGGAAAAAAGGCTTTAATACATCTTCCTCTAAAAAAAAATGTTCCCTTCTTTTACTTATTAATATTAGAACATTAAAGACATTACCAAGAGCGTGCTTGAAGCTGCCAGATACAAAGGCATTGTGCCCGTTTAGGACGCACAGCGCGTGATTATCTGGATTTTTCAGCATTAAGCGGAGACAAAAGCGATGGTGACGGACATCCTGGGACTGCATAGTAACTTGGTTGAATATGTTCCATAGCTGAGGCTTATTGACGTTTTCCATTACCATGATTCTACAGAATGAAAAGTATCCAATAAATTATTTAGCACTATAGTAAATACTGTATGTGCAATAGAACTCCAACAGTTTAGGGAAGATAAGAAAGAAGAGACACTCAAGGAGCAGGCCAGAGCAAAAGACAGAACCAATGGTTCTGGCCCAATCAGCTGACTGCATGATGCGGTTTTTTTTAATCCAAAATGATCAGAAAGCTCCTCTAGTTTCCATTATCTCCTGATCTGCTTTAGCAAAAAGCTGGAAAGCATCAGCCTGCCTCCTTCAGCATCACTTCCAGCAGCATGACAAGGGCCTCAGCAGCAGCAGTAGCAGAAGAGATTGCTCTGCCTTCTCAGCACCCCACCTGATGTAGTTGTACGCTTTCCTGAAGTTCTTGTCCAGAATGGCAGCAGAGAGCCCAAAGTATTCCAGCTCCTTGCGCTTTTGTCTATCATCATAAAATGAATAATATTCCAATGAGGAATCCACTAGTAGCTCTGCCTCCTTGTACCGGGAGAGGTCACACAAGGAATATATAGCCTTCAGGAGGAGGTTCCACCAGTCGTCTTTTGTCAGGACGCTCGTGAGAACAGCAAAGATTGCTAAAGGTATTAAAGTCAGTAAGTTGAGAAAATTAAAACAAGAGAGCCAAACCCTCAACAACAACAACAAAAAAGTGCATATGTCAAAACGATCTCTTCAAAAACACCTCAGGTAAAACAGGTAAAATAAAGACAAAATATTGACTTGTTTTCAGTTCAAATGCAGTTTGTAAAATACCAGCAAAAAAACCCAAACCAACAAACAGTAAAAACTTGGGAACAAATGGCAAGAAATACACACAGTTTAAGCTGTAAAGATACTACATGAATGCATTCAAGCTGCTCTTCCTAATCTACCAAACGGAGGTTAAGAATGTGTAGTCTGTGCTCAACCAAGGCTGCACCAGTTAAAAAAAAAAAAACCAAAAAAAACCCACACGATTTTTAAAACATGTATTTCTATTATGTGCTAGATTTGCCTGCGTTATATTTGCACTGAGGGGAACGTTGGACCATATGATCTCTAGAGGTCCTTCTCAATCTAAATTATTCTGTAATCCTTCTATTTTTCTCTGACTGGGGATTGTTCCCTTAAGTTGTATTACCTTCATTTTTTAGGCTGCCTTTGTCCTAGAAATAAAGCAACAATAACACAAGTGCATGAATTTAGCATGCAAAATAGCAACATGTATTTTCTTTTTCAGACCTCAGGAGCTAATCTTGTTTCTTTGTTTTTAATAAACATTTGTTACCTTTCGCATCGCAATTTGCTGTCTCTTGGTCGTCATTGTCAGAAATTTTATCCCTTGACACCTTAATAAGATACAGGTGTCTCTCTCCAGATTTGGAACTAGATATCAAACACACCTGAGCTCTGCTCATTGCTACCTAGAAACAAATGTAAGGGCAGCATTTCAGATTACATCAACACATCCTACACCAAAGGCAGCTTTATGGCCAATCCATCTGGCTCCCCTTGCAGAGCCAAAACAGTCTGCACCTTTGAAAGGCTGCGACAGAGCAAGGTCCTGAGAGAGAATATTTGCAAGAGAGGGATCAACTGTGCATTGTCTCGTGCTCCAGTGCAAACTGGGCTATGCCAAAGAAAGCTCCAAAAGCTTTTAAATTACTTAAAAGCCTTTTCCTGGGATTGGAACATCCCAGCATATATTAAAAACCAAAACTATTTGCCTAAGAGGCATAACAGGAATAATTCCTTGCTGGATCAGTTTCACAAATATGTGGATGATCAGCTACTCAACCACTGTAATACAGTAGTAATGGCTCTGACCAGATGGAGAAAACTGAGGTCTAAATATCCCTGTCCTCACTACCTATTTAAAAATAAACCAAAATACTATTAACACAAAACCACCACCATTGTATTTACTGGCTAAACAAATTATTTTCTCATTTTATCACAGGAATCTTACTATTTTTAATATTTAAGAAATTCAAGAGAAAATTGATTAAATAGAAACCAGCATCAACATTTCAAGAAAGCACTATGCTGACTGCTACAGGTAAGAAGTATTCAGTGTGTTCTATGTACACTGAGAAATAGGGAGATGAAGTCACTGTATTAAGATTATACACACAAGTGGGGCTCTCAACATTACAGGCAGGAACACCAGTATTACAGACTCGCCTCAAGATTATTATCTATACAATTATAAAACTATTTGCATATAAAAACACTAGCTTTCCTCCTGAGTTTGTCTCTTGCCTTAACCCAATTCCTAGCTGTCCAGTTTCTTACAGTGTAGCTGTAAAGATGGGCTTACCTTCAACAGCATTGCCAGCATTGTAAGTAAAGTGTCTATGTAGCCATACATCTTGCCTTGGGAATACAACAGTGTCGAACGATGGAGGAGTAGCTTTAATTCCTAGGTAATACGGAACATTATTATTCAACTTCTTGCACAGAGAGTGAGTTTATAAAACAAACAATTTGATTCAATACAGTACTGAAAGGACTGTAAAAGCTTCTAGAAAGCTGTAAGAATCTTAGCAGCAGCAGGTAAGATCTCCTTAAAGTACACAGCAGTAGTTTACTGTTTCAAATTCTCAAATATCAGAGAAATTTGGCGTGACTTTTACCTGTAGTGAAGGTGCTGGAGAGGAGATACAGAACCTTTGCTATGCCATCAGTTACAACCAATAGAGGCCAAACCATGCAGCTCATATGTAGCAACTTGATCAAACTTGATGCAAAGTGATTGGCATCAAGACTGGTTGTTAGTGGCCACAAGGTTATACATCCCACTGAAGTAATGAGGTGGGACAGGGGAAAATAAAAAGGCCAGGGAGAAAGAGCTGCAAGGACTCCTCCCTGACACTCTGTAATGAGTCATTTGCTGTGCTCTGAAGGCTGCCCATGGTGTAGATAAATTAGTCTTAATCCCTGGTTGAGATCTTTCACCACTACCACAGTTCAGCAGAATAATACAGCCTAAATTGCAAGCACAGAGCTCTATACCCACCTGCTGTGCGGCATTGGCATCCTGAGCCAGAGTATCTGGATCATACATGGGTTCCAGAGCCTCCAGAGCTTTTTCAGGTCGGCCCAACTGCTGCTGAAGTGTTGAAAGTGAGATTCGTGCATCTAGATGCAATGGAGCAAGATCAACCACTTTGGCATAGCTCTCTGCAGCACGCTCCATGTGTCCCAAGGCCTTCAAGCACTCTAGAAACATCATAAACAACACAACATACTCAAATGGCAGAAAAAAAATCATCCTTCAACATGTGAATCTAAAACTCCTGTGATCTTAGATAAAGGTCCCTGGCAATGGTCAGCACTGCATTAGCATTTCTCAGTATCACGTTGTCAGCAGCCCAGCACCTTCTCACCTGCATGCCGAAGCCAGACAACAGCCAAGTTGTATCGCTCCGAACAGACGAGGGAGCTCAAGAGGGGCAGCGCTGACTGGTACTCTCCAACATCCAGAAACGCCTCTGCGACGTCCAAGTATAAGTCACCCATTTCTTCTGGATTTTGTTCCACCAGAGTGGTCAAAAGAGGCTTTAAAAAACCCACACAAAACAGCAAAAGCACAAATAACCAACAAGAACATTTCTTCAAGGTATGGTTATTGGAACCTTACATTTATGCTATGATTTTTAATCCTATTTGAGTTCTCAACTGCACTTCACTTAAATGGTAATTTAAAATTTAAAAAAATAAATATCTGAATTTCAGAATTCCTGAAAAAGCTACATTTTTCTACTCCAGATATTACACCTCCATACATTTCACATTTCAGTGGGTGAAAGTGTTCATGAGTAAGGAGTTCTCTTTATAAAATAACTGTCTTCAGACTTAGCAAGGCTTTAAAACAAAGCAAAATTGGCTCCTTAGTGTTCAACAACTCTGCAACGTGGTCCTGGGTCTGTCACAGCTCATAGGCTGTGATTTACTGTGCTTCAGTAATGCTTCCACTGGAGACATAATTTATACAGACAAGAATAGTACTGCTATTACAAGTTTGCTAGGTTCCTCTCAGAGTAAGAGGGAAGCAAAAAGAATCTCCACAGCTCTTTCAACAACCTCAGTGAGATGAAGACAGGAAAATTACTTGCTTTGGTAATTTATTAGAACACCCCCAACTTCTGACTCGGTTTCTACTTACACTCAGTGGCTCTAGGATGTTCAAGTGAACTAAGCACACCATCAGCTTGACTGTGATGTCTATGGGAACACCCTCAGGTATGCAGCAACTGACCTTCTCGACACCTGTGAAATGGTAAAAGAATTTCCTTCTGAACCCATAGGTTCAATAAGCAGTTCTTCACATCACCTCCAGGCCATGTCCAGCTCCAGTAAACAAAACATATTCTCATGGACTCCACCAAATTTTCATGTAGGCCTGGCTTTTTCCCCTCTTTTATATCTTTCCTGATAGTTGGAACAGCATCTTCCTACTGTCTCTGATCCTACTAATTTCATCTGAAGTACCAAGTGCTGCCAGTCTGCATCAATTTCAACAGCAGGATCCCATAGGATGTGCTTAGAGCCTTCACCTTCTTAAGATGTGCTTGCTTCATTAGGCTTTCCTTTAGCAATTAATGCATCTGAACCCACTTCTCCTTGCCTTCTGAAGGATGTACCCTGTATTAAGGTATTTGTTCTTATTAAGCTAAGTCCTGTGTACCAGGGATCTGGCTGTATACACCCATTGTCAAGCACAGTTAAACTGCAAACCTTTACACAATCCAGAGTGTGATCTGAAGAGAATACAAAACACAAGACAAAGCAGCTACCCATGACAATCCTACCAAATTAAAGGTCACACAGTAAAACTCCGCTGTTATATTTCCTTCACATGCAGTCATGATACCTCCTTAACTATCCTGTTTAAATTCTCCTTCACCTTAATTCTTACACCAGACATTCCAAGGGTGATTGATATAACCTGAGAAAACTCTAATTTCCAACATAAGTCTTCCCCATTTCCTTTTGCACCCACATCCACTTACTGCAAATCACCACACACAGGCTAATTTATCATTCTCTGAATGTCTTAATACACCGCATGAGAATAACTATTCACCTATTGATAAATTCTTACAAAACGAAGAATCTTCTTCATAAAGTGGGCAAGCCCTGGGAGAATGCTTTTGGCTTTGGTGGCTGGCTGGGTTAGAATTTCTGAGTAAGGAAGACAGTACAGAAGAAACCTGTTCTGGATGAAGCCCTATTTCTCTGCTGTTAACAATCTTTCCCCATTTTTATATGACTGCAACCTGGTTCACAAGCAGATGCTCAGTTCACAGACTTGTATGAAATAAAAAATTAAATTACTTACCTGCAGCACTGGATTCAGAAACTGGATGACTTTGGTCATCAGTCACTGCCTCCTGGCTTTCCTGAGCTTCTACCGCTGCCCCTGTATCTTTCCAAAAAGATTAACAGATTACTGTAGCAGGACCAGCTAAGCCAAAAGTTACTTGCTTTTGAATCCATGATGGACTGGTAGCTTACAATGAAAAGAGGACCTTTTTTTCTTTGAAGAGCAGTGGAACAGGAAGCATTCAAAAAACTTATAAAGCACCAGAAGGAAGTGAACCAAGCTCTTGGCTAGTTTAGAAGCTTTGTATTAAGAAGTTACACACCCCAGGTAATTTGACAACACTGTTTTAACTCCTAGACTCACTATAGTTTTGTGTCTTATAAATTATCTTTTAAAAGTCTCCACCAGAACAGTGGTTCATTGATCAATCCATTAAAACAAAAAGCCAACAGAAGTATCTCATACCTACATTGGGTTTGGACCACATTGCTGAAAAAAACAACCAGTTTAATCATAGTGGGGCACCCCACATGGTGCTGGGGCTGATGTGTCTAAGAAAGCCCAAAGAAATCTTTCCAGACTTAAGCAACGACTTCCATAAAACAAGTTTCCCAAAGACAACCTAGTTCATTCAATTACAAACTAATATTCCTGTATTTGTACATACCAAAACATTTCAATGTTTAATGACAGAAGTAGAGTTAAAGGTTGATATTCTTGAGTATAGATGCCACTAAGCTTATCTGATTTTTTTTCAGAAGCTATTTAGCTGGCAGCAATAATTGATCTGATGTGAACACTCAGAGGAATGTCTAGAACTTTAAAAGGCCTCCAGTTGACTGGAGAGCAGTCCTTGTCCTTAGTGAGTCAGCAGGGCTAATTGGACATCAGAGTAACTCCTTATAGAAAGCTGAGATCATGCCATGTAGCTCGTTAAATACACTGAAAAGTTTCAGATGAGGAAAAGCCTGGCAACATGGATCAAAATATACCCATGAGTTCAAAAGGTAATGGAAAGAAAGATGTCATATGAGATGAACAGCAGGGGTCATACTAACCACTTGCCAGCTACTTACCTTTGTTCTCCTCAGTTGAACTTTTTTCTGATACTTTCTTTTCAAGCACAATTCCTGCAAAATCTGTAATAACCTGAAACAGACAAGTAATTCAGATAATTTTTAAGATTTAAAGGATATATGGAATAGCCAGTCCACATGACTGGTTAGTCATCACAAAAGTTATCAGAAGAAAAGCTGCATTCATTTCACACGGAGTTAGTTGACTAGTATTGAGTTTGATCACTTTATGTATTCACTATTTTTGGACTTACTTAGATGATCCAGTCAGGATCTCTTCAGCCAATGCAAGTTACTTTGATCACAACCATAAAAGTTTTAACCTTTATAGCTTCTTTCAATGCTTTTTGGAAGACAGAAAAAGAAAGCAGAGTACCAAGTAAACAGTTAAGCTCTCCACAGAGCTTTTCCAAAGTGTTCCAAGGATTCCTCAGCCTAACACACTTCAGGGAAACCATACAATTTGTCTCAGTTTAAAAAAAAAATTTAAAAAAATCACAGCTACGTACAGACATTTTAAAACAGTCCTGGTCATACACATAATGACTTAAATGAAACTAGTAAAATTCTACACAACTAATAAAAAAATAAAAATCAAAGACAGACAATTCAAGCCACTCTCTAATGGGGAGCTGTGAGGGGGAAAATGCACAAGTGTAAAGGACTGTTGGTCTAAGACCTAATGCAGTTTGGTATTTTTATTCATGAATAGTAAAGTAAATATTAAGCCACTACTGCTGCCAAAACAAGAGTGATTAACACAGAGAGATGTCCCTTAGAGGAACATACCAGATGACCGTATTAAGATAATATTTTTATAAAGGCTCAGTTTATCAGCTCAAATACAGATTCAGATATCTGAGAAGAATCATCACAGGAACAGACCTGAGGAGAACCACCAAGAAGAAACAGAGAAGCAATCCGGCAACTGAGTACTGTATCAATAAATCTGGCAGCTGAATACCGTGTACATAAAATTGACTGATTTTTTAAATGGCAAGAAGTACAGCAAAGGGTCAGAGGAATTGTCTGCAGGCTAGTGATGCTTTACACAGACAGACAGATCTAAATAAAATCTCAGGGAGAAAACATAGCAAATCAACTGGAAAACATGCCTCAAAGTGAGGGTTAAAAACCAGTAGAACAAATTTGGAACAGATAAGTGATTTCCAATCCCCTATGCCTTAGAGTCAAGATGTATTTTCCTTCTGGAATGTTCGCTTGATGCTTACTGCATAAACTATTAGTCCTAACAGAAGTACACCAGATAAAGCACTTCAACCACTGGACCATTCAGTGTCACCCTTTTAACCTTCAACTTAGAGAACATCCCTTGCCGGCAGCACTCACTACACCAGCTCATAGGTCTTCAATTGCTACTAAGGTTATGGCAATTGTAGAGAAAAAGGGCGAAGGTTCCAAAATTTTAAACCTGGAACAGCATAAAGTCTAACAGCCCTCAACTTAGTAAATCAAGCCATTAGCATCAATCCCAATTAATAAAGAACTTACAGAAAGCAATCTATACCTGATCAGCTCTATGACTATAGAAACAACCATATTTAAGCACTGCAGGAAAATAAATGGTCTCCCCTGACTAGCAAAGAGGTGCTGAACACAATACAGAAATGCACTTAATTCTCCATACCGCCAGTGCCTTGTCATACTGCTTGGAAGAAATATACAGTTCAGCTGCAATATTGACATCCTCCATGGAAACAAGGCTGTGGTGTTTAGTTAAGGCTTCTTCTATTATCTCAATAGCAGAGGTCACATCATTGGCTTCATAATAACTCCTATAAAACACAGATATCAGATAGTAAGTATTTAAGATAAAGGGCAGCACATACTTTGAACACTAGCAAAATTATTTTCATATTTATTTTATTTTTGTCTATTACCAAGTATTTTTATTGGCAAGAGTACGTTACCAAACACAGCCAGGAACATGGTGTTTTTTCTTTTATTGCAACTGCTGACAATTTTTATGTATTTCAAATAAACACCTTTTTTTTCTGTATGTTAGGGCAACACCAGAGCTTTCATTACAGTGTCCCCCACCTCACATCAGATATTGATATATTGCATTAACCTGGTTTCAGAAAAACCTTCAATAATAACATCATTACATACACTTCCTTGGTTTTTTGGGTGCATTTCACAACCACAAAGATTAAAAGACATACCAAACTGCTTTGAAAGGGATCAGTGACAGCTTTCTACAAGTTATGCATGAGAAAGCCAAGATATAAAGCAGGTAAATAACTTAAAAAACTGTAAGAGAGCTACACCACAAGCCTCTTCTATCTCAAGCAAGGTTCTTTGACTTCTCTGCTCTCATTAGCAGAAAAGGAAAGGAGAAAGATTTTCATTTGCTCCAGCAACAAATCACAAATGACATATTATGTGGCAGACAGTTTGTATTTCAGATTGAATAGTTACGTTTCATTCAGGTTTGCTGCTGGTGAGTTTCCAGATCTCTAGTGATGTGATATATAGATAAAATATATAGTTTTATTTGTATATAATTGTATCCTACTTGCATTTTTTCAGTTATCAGTATGTGCATTTTATTCTCTTACTTGAAGATAATGCAGCACTTCTAAGATGGCACATTGATCCTTCACAGGATAATTCCCACAAGTCAGGCTTCAGAAACATTACAATAGTGGGGTGCATGCCTGTGTGTGGGTCACTCCCAGCATTCCTTGACTTCAGCTACAAATCCAGCTTGAAACAGCTGCAGAGCTTGTTAATACCAGTTTTTAAGAAAATCTGGAAAACCAACACACCCAATTGTTATGTCCAGCTTACTTGGCCATGTCTCTAGCCAACTGCATGAAGCGCTCTCCGTCAGAGGGAGAGAGGAGATTCAAAATACGCCTGTATCCATCCATAGCCATCTTGTGCTCCCCCAGCTGCTCGTACAGGCTCGACCTCTCCCACAGGTAACGCACGTTGGTCGGGTCGTATTTCAGAGCTACAAGACAAAGCATTTGAGGACCCTAGTTTAGGATAAGACAACAATGGATTTCACATTCATCTCTCTGACTAGATGAATGTTAACGGACATACACAAGCTTTTTGTAAGAAAAGGAAATCCTGTATTAAAGGTTAATGAATCTTTTACCAAAGTCTGAACAGAGGTACCAGAATCTTAGCAAAATACAGCAAGCTAAATAAGAAAGCAGAAGAAAACAAAATAATTGCCCTTAGCATCTAACATCTTTTTAAAATACTGAATTGGTTGCTACTCTACCTTTTGTGTAGCAAAAAATAGCCTGCTTAATATTGTCCTGTTCCAGTGACATTTCTGCTAGTCTAACCCATTCCTCGGTATCGCTAGGATTTAAGTGAGCTGCAATCAGTTCAAACTGTAGTGACTTCTCCATGTCACCCTGGTCTTCATAGATCATGGCAAGAGTGGAGAACGGCTCGTGAGCAAGAGGAGCTGTGTAAAGACAAAAAGAATTATTAAGAACTCTTGGTTTAAAACTACCTTTGAAAACAAATAACTTGCCTTTTTGCAAACAATATTTAACTGATTCACATGAAGCAACAACATTGCTGCTGAAATTCAGAAAAAGACTTGCAGACAAGCTTCCAGTTCCTTTTCCTAAGTTATTAAACAGCCTAACAACCATTTATAGCATTATTCTACTTTGGAAGTCATGCTGACATTTATACCTTGGTTCTGCAAAGACAACAAAAGCAAACTTTGTAAAGCCAAGCAGACGCCCAGGCCTCTGCAGGATGAGGGTGCTAATTTCTTTTTATAAGCAAAATAATACAGGAAATGCTTTACATACTCTTAATTCCATGTTACTTACACAATGACATCCCTCGTACTGTGTATTTTCATCATTACTGAAGCCACACTGAATTTCCCTGATGGGAATTCCCCACATGGCAATTTCACCCCATCCTTAAAGTCAAAAAGTGCTACCATTCCAACATACCTTGTCGAATGATTTCCATGCACATCAGAATAGCCTCCTCACGTTCTCCTCGAGCAAACCTGATATTGGCTTCTCCCATCAGACCTCTCAAGGCACGAGGAAGCTTGCTGCGAGGTCTTTTCTCCTACATGGAAAAAGGATGCTATTTCTACCACGGGTTCAGTTGTGCCCGAATTCAGGAGACATCAGGCATACTCATGCTTAACACAAGCTAATAAGCAGTTATTTAAGTATTAGCAACATTGAAATGACCGACCAAAACATTTCATCATTTTCACAACTTACACAGTAACTCTGACATCTAACACAAATACAACCCAGACACTGGAAAAGCTCACTTCATTATTTTTGAAAGTTTTCAAAGAGAAATTTACAGTAATTTTCTAATAAACAAAGGCAGACAACACCAATATAAGCAGAAGTATCCTACTGGATTATTTTTAGGTAAGTTTCTCAGCAAGTAGCTAAGATCACACAAGCTGCCACTTATGCACTATGCTCCAGGAGACACAGGGAAGTTACATGAAAGTTTCAATACTTGCTTTCATCATTTTCTTGGTCTCTCGATTAAGTACCATCTCCAACACAAAAACATCTCCAGCTGTGGGTTGCTCAGTAGCTTCTTCTTCCTCTTCTTCTTCATCCTCTTCCTCTTCATCCTCCTCCTCCTCTTCATTTTCCCCAAGCATGGATGCAAAGACCCGATGAACAGATTTACTGACGCCATCTGAGGTTTCTCCTGGTTGAGAAAGAAGCAAAAAAGGTTTATGATATAACCAAGAGTACACATTCCTTACCAGGACAAGTGCAGAGAAAACAGAATTCTTCATAATTAGTAGCCCACTTAAAGCGGCTATTCTATAAGAAAAAGGCCTGCAGAAATGCAGAAAAACTATTAACAACCTCTGGTTTTAAAACTCTATGTTATTCATTACCAATGCTTAGTATAACCCAGCCACTAACATTTTTTGGATATTTGAAATGAAAGCATGGAGAGAAACAGAGAATAAAGCAACAACTTCTTCAACATTTTTCTCAGTCTATACAAGAGAAGCATACTAAGCAATTTTCAAGCACTGAACTAGTTGGATGGAATAAAGTTTCTCAGCTGAAGAGGCTAAGTGAGCAGACAAATACACCAAACAATAATGCAGCAAACCATTTTTATAAGTAATTTAAAACAAGACATTGTAACTATTCTCTCCATGAAAATAAGTGCCTTTTAACATGTGTAAATAAAACATCCAGACTATTCACATTTCTCCATAAAAATAAATAATAAAATTCTTTAAAAGAATATATATGCTTAAAGCATATAATTTTTAAAATGTTCACATTTTAAATTACAGCTTTTCATTACTAAATTAACCTAGGGCTATAAACTCCCACAAGTCTGTATCTATGCAAAATACCAAAATATGTAGCATTGAAAAGTTTCAACTGGAGGATTTGGAATCCAAAGGAATAACCACAGGTTCGTGTATCAAAAGCGATTTTAACCGTGACCTTTCCTGACATTTTTCTTCTGAATATCCTGTCTGATTCTAACAGCAAGTCTTTAAGTAGTGACAAACATTATTGATGTTTCCTTGATTTTGGCTGCTCATAAGACTCCATGTTCTCTGCAGTGAGCAGAAACAGCAGTAACACAAATCTCTCAGGGTATGATTTTTCTTGGGTAAAGATAACAGGCACGAAAAACATGTAACAGACTGGGCAGAGTACAGGGCAGAAAAGAAGTATTTCAGCAAAAAGAAGGAGCTAATAAAGAATCACAGATATATGGCTCCAAACACACTTCCAGTGCTCATTTTATGTCTTTTTAGATGAGGTCTGGCCATACTTTCAAAATCAAGGTATAACTCATGCACATTTTAGGTGAGAAAATTTAAGGCCTATTTTTTAAATTTAAGAGAAGAAAAATGACATAAAACCCAGAACAATGAGAATTTGCAGTGAAAGTAGCAAGGGAAGTCTAAGAACTGACACAGAGAGATAAAAAATTGCACTTTGCTATCTCATGGCATTGACAATCCCATGAAAATATGCCCTCACTGGTGCATGGAGCACAGCTTCTGAAGAGAGGGTGTCTGAAACAGACCACAGCTAAAGCTCAAATGCAGAACCTGAGGTAGGGGGTCAGCCAGCACTGATACAAACTAAAGAGAGAAGTGCTGCTCCTACCACTTCTTGAAGTCCTTTCACTATGCAGGAACCCCAAGGAAGTTCAGCTTATCTTGCTAAGGCATCTAAGGAGATACTACAATTCTAGTAACTACACAAAGATAAGCCAGCCAGGGACCCTGTAGCTAGGGATATCCAGCAGAAAATAAGGGAAAAAAAATGTAGGTACTCTAAACAGGCAAAAGAATAACAGAAAAAAAAACAACAAAAAATAAAGAAAAAACAAAACAAACCACAACACCCCACTCCTCTTTTTAGCTACTTTCTTTCACTTTGGATGACAATGTAAAGCAATACTCGCACATTAGAGTCAAATATCTGAAACACTCAAGTCTCAGCAAAAGAATGGCAAAGAGATGAACAGGAGAAAACCAAAACAAGACAGAAGATTTTTTGAGACAAGTTAAAAATTTCCAATTATTTATAACTTTAGAGAGAGTAATAAGCAGACAGGAGGGGAAAAATGGAGGGTTTCCCAGAAAAAGATGACCCATTGACCAGATCCTTAAAAACTCTGAACAAATTCAAAAACCTGGCAATGACTCAGAATATCCTACAAAGATATACATTCCAACATATGCTTCAATAACCCCAGGTTCAAAACCAGCAGCCAAATATTTTATAACAAGTCAGCTGTCAAAGTGAAGATACTTTCAATAACTTTGAAAATACATTTTTCACTGAAATTATTATGTTAATGCTTACCATCAGTTTCATCCTGATTTTGGGATTTCCTGGATGCTTTTCTGGATGAAGATGGAGCCTCTACATCTTCAGTGTTTTCCTCAGCAGATGCATTTTCACCATCCTACGTATACCAACTATATTAGTTATCCATTTTATAACATGAATCATTCCTATTATTTAAAATTAGCATTTATACCATCGGCTTCCACGTTTTGCACTGCTAGTAAAACAGATGGAATAAGCTCTGTATTTTAAAATTAAATAAATCAAAGATTACTTCCTTTCAAGATATTCATTTTTATCAATGCGAGATGACTCAGATGCCCCCTCCCTGGAAGTGTTTAAGGCCAGGCTGGACGGGGCTGTGAGCAACCTGGTCTAGGAACTGGATGATCTTCAAGGTCCCTTCCAACCCAAACCATTCTATGATTCTATGGTGACTGTTCACACTACTTTGGACTGAAGAGACTACTCCATTGCTTATTTGGCATTACATTGAGGTAAGATTATATAGCTGACTGTATTACAAAAAGTTACAAATGTATGACAAGTCCTTTGAAGCCTGCCTTTTTAAACACAAAATGGAGTATCAAAATAGCACTTGTTCATCCAGTAAGAAGGCAGCTCTAGGAAGTCACTTGTCCTTCCACTACAGCTGTGTTCTGCTGAACTTCTTCTCCCAACAACAGGAAATACAGAAATTCAGCTGCACTTTAACACAATGATGGAAAAGTTAACTGCAACGCTCAGCTCAAGCATACAGAATTTCTCGTGGTATCTTCACACAAAGCTGGGTCTCCCTGTATCTACTGCTGCCAAGAAGCTGTGATTACAAAGAAAGTAGTCAAACTGGACCTCTTCCTTAGATCTCTCTCACTCAGAACATAGAATCATAGAATCACAGAATCTTAGGGGTTGGAAGGGACCTCGAAAGATCATCTAGTCCAACCCCCCTGCCAGAGCAGGATCACCCAGAGCACATCACACAGGAACGTGTCCAGGCGGGTTTTGAATGTCTCCAGTGAAGGAGCCTCCACAGCCTCTCTGGGCAGCCTGTTCCAGTGCTCTGTCACTCTCACAGTAAAAAAAACATGATGGAGGAGCACCAGCAGTACATGCTGGATGACTTGATATCAAAACCTGATTCTGCTCATTGCTGCAGCCTAATTGAGAAATTATTTAAGGTACCTGAAGGTAACTGCCACCAGCTTTTTAGTCCAGGCACACAAGCCACGCTGGCATGAACCAAAACACTGCATTTTGTCCCCTGAACAACTTGCTCTACCGGTTCCTAATGACCATATAAAATAATCTTAGCTTCTTATGATTTTGGCACAGAAATGCACAGCTGAGCGGACAGTAAGCTGAGCACAGCGCGCAACGCAAGCTCCAGCACACAGGAGGGCAGGAGGGAGGGAAGAGGCTGCTCCTGCGGGCCCGGGCCCTGCCAGGGCCTGCCAGGGCGGGGCAGCGGGCCGGGCCGCGGCGGGTGAGGCGGGACAGACGCACCTTCTCGCGGCTCTTGCGCTCCTCTCGCCGCCGCTCGAACTCCTCGAAGGAGATCTTCCCCTCCAGGTAATCGATCAGCTCGGGGCTAAAGCCCGACATGGCAGCGGCACCGCCCGGCAGCCGGAGCCTGCCCGGGGACGGACGCGGGTCCCTCCCGTAACGGCGTCCGCCCCGCGCCGCGCCCCGCGCGCCAGTTCCGCCCCGCACGGCGCTGCCGCCCGGGGCCGCGGGACGCGGGGCTGCGGGGCACCGTGCGGGGCTGCGGGGCACCGTGCGGGGCTGCGGGGCACCGTGCGGGGGGGACCCCTGCACCGCCTGGCTGGCAAAGACCTTGACGAGCATCAGTTCCAGCCGTCGACCCAGCACGGCCAAATCCGCCGCTACACCACGTCCCTCAGCACCGCAGCTTGGAAATACCCACCGCTGCCCCGGGCAGCCTGTTTCAGGGCTTGGCAACCCTTTCTGTGAATCAGTTTTTCCTAATATCCAATATCGACCGCTCCCGGCACAACCTGAGGCCCCTTCCTCTTGCCCGTCACTTGTGCCTCGGGAGAAGAGGCAAACACAGCTGGCTACAGCCTCCCCGGAGGGGGCTGGAGAGAGCACCAAGAAATACCAGGAACTGGTGTTATTTTCACATGAGAAGGGTTTCTTAACTCCATGTAGCCATCCTGCAGGTTACTGACTGAGTGGGGCAGGGTCAGAAAGGGGCTGGAGGGGCAGGGGTGAGCCCAGCAGGCCCGGGGCAGCTGCCTCGGCCAGGGCAGGTGTTTCCTCATTTGCTGCAGCCTCCAGGAAACCAGAAGGCTTCTGGTAAGAGACCATCTCTGAAGAAGTGACTGCCAAACAGTTCATGTCGTCTAGCCCCACTCAATCAAAAGGGAACGTTTATTTACCGATTTCAAACAAACACACTTAGCAATAGTTAGAAACACTCAGTTGCACTCCTTATTTATTCACATTGAAGCAAACACAATTCTGCTGGGCAAATGGCAGGACCCAACCACCAGACATTTGTCAACAGACAACAACCGTGCTCATCACAGCATGGCATCAGATATCGTAAGTAAAAACTGCAATAGTGACGAAAATTCTGAATTGTCAGTAACAATTAAAAAGTCAAAGAAGTAACATTTTGCTGTGAAGGTTGCCACTTCACATGAAGTTCAAAAGTTAACGCCTGAAAAAGAGGGGGGAAAAAAAAAACACAACAATGTGAGACACATACAGAAATATTTATATGCAACCAGAGTATGATCCAGAGACTTGCTAACACCGGCTGAAAGACCTCAGCAGACCTCTGCTTTCAGAAAGCATCTCTGAACACTGAAGAGAACTATTGTGATCATCCTGAATTACGTAGGACAAAATAACTTCCACCAGTCATTTTCTCACTCTAGCTGTAGCACAGAGCAGAGCTACAGCATCCCTTCAAAAGTCACATTTAATTTATTTTCATGCACAACACACAGTGTGGGGCAGGTTTTTTTTCCCCTGACACTCAAACTTAGCAAAAAGAGAACTTAATAAATCTGAGTGCAGTCTTCATTATTATTGAGAATAAGAATAGTGGAGCTGTGCCTTTGATTACAGAAAAAGATGTGCTTAAGCAGGCAGAGAGCAGACAGAGCTAAAGGTCCTAGGCTGAATATTGATTACAAATTAATCTAAGATACTGGGTAAATCACTAAAATGCTTAGATACAAATCTGACTGAAAACTTCTTGTAAGATAGGTGAAAACAATTATTTACCTTTCCTCAGAACAGCCAGTATTCACTGACTCTCAAAATGAGGTATGAAAGCATTTATTTATCTCAGCCTGCTACACCAGCATGCTGAGAGAGTTGGGGCTGTTCAGCCTGGAGAAGAGAAGGCTCCGGGGAGACCTTACAGTGGCCTTCCAGGACCTGAAGGGACTATAGGAAAGCTGGGAAGGGGCTTTTCACCAGAGAGGGCAATGACAGGACATGGAGTAATGGTTTTCAACTGAAAGAGGGGAGATTTAGGTTAGACATCAGGAGTAAATTCTTCTGAGGGTAGCAAGTGCCAGAACAGGTTGCCTAGGGAGGTTGTGGAAGCCCCCTCCCTGGAGGCGTTTAAGGCCAGCTTGGATGAGGATGTGCAGCCTGGTCTAGTGTGAGGTGTCCCTGCTCATAGCAGGGAGGTTGGAACTGGATAAACTTTAAGCTCCCTTCCAACCTCAACCATTGTTTTACAGAGTGTGATTACACACAGATAAAAAAGCTGAGAAATATCTGCTTTCAATTGAGTCTGAATTTATTCATAACGCAAGCTTGACCCACTTAATTATTAATTTTTATTTTGTATTTCTGGACAGATGTGAATAAGTTTGGAATCATTCTATTCAACTTTCAAGTTTAGTTGTAAAAATAATGAAAACTCCATGAGTGGACAAAGATGTAAAAGATAATGTATGCTTTGTTAGTGCAGTATCTCATGTCTAAATGAACTTTCTTGATAGACATATCACAGGAAACCATTAGTCTCAATTTGTAATTTTACTTGTATCAATTACTTAAATAAAACTTGTGCTATTGTCTGTATCTTTTCTGAATAGTTCTTCACATTAAGAAGGGGGAAAAAGAATTTATTTTTTTAAAAAGCATAGCCTATATGGGTCAGCACAAGCATGATGTGTTATTTTACTGAAGTAGCAAATACCTCATAAATCTCTACCTCAACAATTTTAAACCAAATTCAGGCAAGAGTTACAGTGCTACATTTTTAATTTCCTCTAAAAAGTAAGTTTTTATATTTCAGACAAAAAAAGAGTATTACTGGAATCTAAATCTTTCACTTGGGTACATGTTACAACATCAGAGCAAAAGACAACCTCTTTTACCTTGCTAAGCAGCATTTTTCAGCCTTTGAAATAATTTGGAAAAGAATTTCTCCTTTCTTCATAATCTGCAAATGCAGAAGCAATAGGATCTGAGTAGAATACAACAGGCCTTGGTCCTTCATTGTTCATAGTGAAAGTAGCTGGGAACTTTCTGAGATCAAGACCCCTGCCCGAAAAATAAGCCTGGAGCGTTCTGAAAAACTGAACATATTTCACATATAAAAATAGAGCATGCACAACAGAGGTTAATTATTTCTACTGACACAAAGTACATGTAATATTTGTTCCTATGTATAACGAAATCCTCTGTGTTGGTCATAAACTGGTACAATACAGGCAATATAATTCAGACATGTTATCTGTTATGACTTGTACACCTTAAGTGGTGTCCAAAGGCCACCGTTCACTGATCATCTGTGCTTTTCACTGAACCACAGAGGATTCAAACTGCACCCCTTACAAAACAGGCACAGCAGAACACTTACTGAGGGCAAACAGTAGTTACCCATTTCTCTAAGAGAAATATGTTCTCCAAGAGTTAGTAACAGTGGGCAATTTATTTAAACTGGCCCCTTCTTAAAACTGTGAGGAAAAAATGTGGTAAAACAATTTTCCTTCACAAATTCCTTTTAAGATCTTGAAATTATTTTCTTAGCTGTAATTAGCATTCAGGTCTTTAGCCACTATTCATGACAATGTGTCAGATACAAACTTACTTGTACTTCCAGAAAATGAAAGGACATGCAATCAACAGTATGCATTTGAGAGAGACACAATTATCATTCTTCTGTTTCATAATAGGAGTGGTTGTATAATCAAAATCAATTTTAAAAAACTAAAGCTGCTGGATGAATATATAAAGAAGTTTATGCCCTACAGCACATCAAGAACTCCTTCAGTTAAGGAGTACATCTTGACTGCGGAATTCTCATCCAGTTGTGGTTATTGACTATAGAAAGTGCAGTTACTACATTTAATGCGCCCCTCTTACCTTTAAAATTAGAAGATAAAAATTCTCATGATGGAAAACACAAACCCCACACTAGCTTAGGCTCTCTCTCTTGCAGTATTTCCTTACCAGGTCTCTGTTTCTAGGGTTATCTAGCGGCTTCCATTTTTCTTCTGGTTGGAGAGGAGCAGCCTTTGCCAATCCCCTCACAGCCAATACTGTGTATAGACCCAGCAGCACCACTTTCCACATGTTGAAGCGATGAACAGACTACCTGAAGAGAGACAAGGAACAGACTCCCTAAGTCATACACACCTGTCATGGGTAAAAAACAAGAGCATGCATGACAATCAAGTGGAGTGCTGAAAATAATTTATCCATGGCAAGGAAAAACCTGCCTACTGTAGATTATACCTGTGTGCTACTGACTGTTTTTGATTTTATACTCATGTATTAAGAAGAACAATTTATTCAGAAGAAGTGTTTCCCATAGCAAAGCTATTGCTAGATGCTGGATTCTCTTTTCAAAAGAGAGCAGTATGACATATAAGACAAAATATTTACATTTGTAAATGTACGTTTCTTATTACAGCCATTTTCATTGGCTGATCAGTTACAGCATCAGGTCTTTCTATGCTCCAAGAATACAAACATATGGCTTGAGATCCAAATAGCTCAATTTTTTAAATTGCATGACACAAAAGTGTATTTACATATAATAAGAGCAAGAATAACACAGCCTGCTATAATATCCCATTTCACAGTATGATTCAAGGAAAAAAAAAAAGGAGGAAGTAATTGTCCCTTTCACATTCTTTAAAATAAAGCTTACCAGTGAATTTGGCTCTGGCTTGCCCCTTCTTGGTTAGTCTCCTTGTAATCTGTGAACAAACTGATCTCTGCGTTTATATGTCTAGTGGACTGTAGGTGGCTGTCAGTGACGTTAGCAGGAGTTCAAAAATACTGTAATGATTCCATTTCCATTCATGACATAAAGACCCTTGAGAATTTCATCCTTAATACTCTTAAGACTTGCTGCTATCGAACGGTGTGGTGCAAATTCCTCCTCCCTAAGCTGCACTGCAGAAAACTGGTGGTAGGCATATAATGAAGTTTAAAACAATTCCCAGCAGAGATAGCAGAGCTGTACCAAAATATTACTTTTAATTAAAAGTAATTAGCCATATCTTTAGAATGGTGACTAAGAGATAATTACAGGTGGTTGAATGGTTTTCAAGCAACATGAGATAGGGATCATTTTCTTGATACTGGAGAGAGAGGAAAGAAAGGTCTGCTTGAAGATCCTAATCATTTAACTTTAATGAAAGTGTTGCTTTCCTACTCTGATTTTATCAGCAGTCAATATCCTTCTGTCAGACTAGAAACTAAGACAAAGACTGTAAGGAGGACTATGCTAATTTACCTTGGTCTGATTTCACAGCATCCTTCATCACAAAGCTGCTTTAATTTTTTGCTTATAATTTCACAATACCCTTCACTCTATTTAGATGATACTCTATTTAGTAGCACATAATATATATCTCTAATAGACACCTGCAAATTAATGGCCAAAAAACTTTATCTTACTCCAGATTACAGATGTTTGTTTCTGGCTAGAGGCTTTACATCTTTCTTGGGTTTAAATTTTGAAAGCAAAACAAAAACCTAACACCACCCTTCCAGGTAGACTAAGCTGCAGACATCCAAATGCCAATAGTAACGCAGTTAACAAAATCCTAGCAGTGGTATTTTCATGACTGCAGTTAACAAATACACATAAAATTCAACTTACCCAGCTTCTATATTATTCTACAGACTTGGAATTAATAAATAAATAGTCAACTAATAAATCTATCGAAACCCATCAATTACTTTTAATAATAGACATCTTCCAGATAGATGCATAGATAGACCAGAACAACTGTAGCAAGAGAAGAACTTGTAAAAAGGCAGGTCCCAAAGTATGAGAACTGTCTTAATTTTTCTAGGTAGTTATGTATTTCCAGTTTCATTCTGTGTAGAAGTTACCTTCTAAATTAATCAGAAGTAAGGATATGTTCCTCTAGAGGGAAAAAAAAAAGATAACCAGAAGAACGAGAAGTTTCTTCCATCCTTTTTATTACATTAGAAGGAAAAGCACCAAACTGCTCCACATGAGTACCTGAGCAAAGACTAAAGGCAAATGTTCATCACAACTCTAATTAGCATGTTTGTACAACAGAAGTACAGGTAACATTCACAACACTCTACAGAGTTTGACTGGCAAGTGGCACTTTTTGTGAATTACAAGCATTTGTACTAATGCAACCATGTTAGAACGCCATACAAAAAATACGGAAGTGTTCATTTAGCAGAGCATATGCTGTACAATGTACTCTTAATCATGCACACCCAGGTAAAAAAAAAAAAAAGACAAAAAAGTCAAGCATACACTGTAGACAGGGAAACCATCAAAGAAAACCCAACCATCCCTCTGTAGCTCCCATTCAAGTTGCCCTCAACAAAAAATTACCAATATCTAAAGTACAGTTTTTAAACATTCTGAGATTTCAGCTTTCAGCAATTTCAACATTAGCTGAAGATACCTATTCTCTAAAGTTTTCTCAGCATCTCCTGAAACAAGGACTTGCCCTAAGCTTATCACACATTGCATACCCGATAACTCAGTTATAATCATTTTAATAAACACGGTAATTTGTTATGGCATTATTCAAACATATATATATATATAAGACTCTGTCAACATCTTTAGAAACTGGTAACTGTGAAGAGTTAGCTCCACCTAAACCACCAGGCTAATTATATACAAACTCAAAACGGAGGAAGAGTTAAAAACATGTAGGACAGGTTGCTTGGGAAGCAATAGCCTTTTCCAAATATGACATATGTTCTTCAAAGTTTCAAGTCCTCTTAACAAAAACAGCATCCCCTCAATTGCCCCAAATAGGTAACTTGGCCAACATGATTCTTTCTTTGTGCTTGGAAAAACAATTAAAAGGTAGTAAAGAATCACATTAGTAGCCTACACAATTTCTCAAGACTAATCATCATATATCAAGTCTTTAATGGTAGTTCTACCTTGTCAAATCTCAATCATTTTAATACTACAGTATTCATATAGCTAGGAAATCAACAATGGCAAGGATTGCTAAAATAACACCATCACAAAAGAAAGAAAAGAAAGTTAGGTGACTTAGATGAGGGTTGTAAAAATCCTACACTAACACAGGAAGTAGCAGGAAAGATACAAAAATTGCATGTTATCTGTTGTGCCACAGCATCAGCAGTATTGTGGCATCCAAGTACAAGTTAGTTCTCAATAAAAGAAGGTTAATAATTTTTATTTCTCTTACTTCAGTTACTATGATAAGCTGACATGAAGTCATTTTGTTTGCATATCTAGATATCCACAGTCCAATTAAAAGCTTTGAGATTCAGTGTTATGTAGTAGTAATAATGGGGCTGAGGGGAGGTCAGAATTTGGGGATTGTGTTCCAAACATACAAAGAACCCTACAGAGACACAAGGAAAGCCAGTGGTGGCTTTTCCCATGCTCTTCATATTAAAAACATATGTAAGGAAACCTTTTGCTATAGCGAAGAAAGATTTTAAGATCTTGATTATTTCTGGTTTTCTTTAACAGATTGAGAAGAACAGATTATGTAAGCTATCCCAAACTTTTCAGGGTTTTATATATGAATATGTTCCCTAAGAAGTTACATTTGTGATTCAAACTTCTGGACCTCTAAAACAACCAATCGACCCCACTCCACCTGCCCCTAGAAACTACCTTCTAGTTTTCCTCTTCACATAGTGGCATAGATACTGATACACAATGGCTTACATACAACATTTTGCTTAAACTGCAATTACATTATTTTTTTATTTTGAAGAAGTTGAGGGGAAAAATATAATTTGATACACAGACTTGTAAGCTGAGGCAAATATCTGAGTTAAGTTTTTGTTCCTTATTTTTCTTTTTCTCACAATAAAAATAAGTTGAGAAATTAAGGTCAGCTAAAGCTTTCTGACTTCGGTTGGTGTGATTCCAAACCATAAATATGCTGTACTTATCATAAATCCTCATTTCTGTAAGTGTAGTAAAAAGGGGCAAGATTTTTTTTTAAGTATTTTCTCCAAATCAAGTATCAGTATGATCCACACAAATATTTTTAGTCAACTTCAAAAATCAATTATAAGGCTACAGAAGTCCACAGGCTATACTTAGAATATATTCACTTACTGGTTTAAGGCACAATGTTTTTTTTTGCTCTAGAAAGCTACAAGTTTCAAGTCACAGTGAGGAACTTTACATTTCAGTTTTGGTCTGGCACTCTATTTATGTATGTCACGACTACAGCTTGTAGACTTCTGTGAAATATTTCTCTTGTTAGGTGCTGCAGTCTCAAATAGTGTTTTCACTCTCAAAGTGATATAAGTGGAAAATACTGAAGCCTGAATTGATCCCAAAATAATGTACTTACCATTTTATAAAACTAAACATTAACACACTTGCACATTTGATATTTAGCATATATATACCCTGAAATTATTTAAGTTGGAGGGGAAAAAAAAGTATTTGCTGGTATTTCAACAAACATGCAAAATGTCAAGAGAATAAAAGTCTAAAGGACAGCTGCTGAGTATCTTCAGTGGGTCAGTCACAGTGCCTTCTATGATCATGATGTTTTGTACTACATTGGAAGGATACTGCAAACCAAGGATAATTGCATATGGATGAACTGGAATGATGTGCCACAAAAAAACAAGTTTGTGTGTGCTACTCCTGACCTTTATACAAACAAAAGCAGCTCTGATACCATACAGATTCCCACAGAATCTAGACTGCGACCTGCCAATGATAGAGGCCATGCTTACCAGATTTGTTTATGACAGCATGAGTAGAAAAATCTGTCTGCACTTCAGAATGCAGAGTGAGACCCCAAATCTCAAGCAAAATTAAAGTCAAAACATCACAGTTTTGACACAGGTTTTCATGCTACAAGGCAATAAGCACATATTTGAGGCAGTTAGATCATTAGATACTTGAAAAATTGAGGTGCTGGGCAGATTTGCTTAAGTAAGAGCTACAGAATTTTCTCCTTAAATACTTAAAATTTTTGTAAGCTGTCATGTTTACTAACAAGATGAAATTCATAGATTTTATTTAAGCTTTACGATACATGAGTTGATTAAAAGCTTTGAATACATTCTTCCATAAATAAGACTATAGATCAGAAAATACTATATTTGTAAAAGATTTTCAAATAAACTTTGAGATTTTAAGGATTCTATTATGAACACTAGCTTAAATTTCTGGCTCTAAAAAAGGTAGAAAAACTATTTTATTTTAACATAAAATTTATCTGTTTTAATTGTCATTAACTGGCACATATTTCCAGAGGTATATAAGAGCAGCATGTAGCTTTGGTGACAGAAGTATGTCTTCCCTAAAGGAACCGTGATAAAAAGACTTAAAACTTTTTACAGTGCAGTGCTAAGTGCTTATAAAAGCTGGCTTGATTATCTCCCAGAATAGAGAGATGTAAAAAGTCCAAGCTGTAAATTAAGTAACTAACATTCACCATGAAATGGAAAACAAGCATTAAGATTTCAGTCTGTTTTACAGCTAAGAATTTTCTAGTAGCTCTGTGACTTTGATCTTTAAGATCCCTTCCAACCCAAACCATTCTGTGATTCTATGACTTAAAACAGCAGAACAATTAATGTACAGACACTATAACTGCTTCCAGAAACATTGTCAGTAACTCAAGAGTATTGAATGTCTGTAAATAGCTGCTTTTTTCTCAGCATAAATAAGACAAAAGTCTAAACACGCTCACTCTATTAAAATAAACTTGATCAAATGAAAGCTTTTCAAATGTTTACATTTTTTTACAGGCACATAATTGAATTTATTCTGCCCTGTCAAATTTTAGAAGCATAATCAAATTTCAGAAAAAAAAAAGTCAAGTAGCAAGTTTGTAACCTTGTTAATAAAAAACACATGGAAAAGTAGACTTTGTACCAAATACCAATATATGCAATGATACCTTTTGGTTTTTATAAGTATCAACACATTTTACAGGCCCCTTCCAACCCAAACCATTCTATGATTCTATGATTTTTTTGAAGAATGACTTTTAAAGTAGCCCAATTAGGTTACAGAGGAAAAGTTCACTTAAAGGCACTCTCATATCTTCTGCAAGATATTACTACTACACAGTTTAGGGTTGTGGGTTTTTTTTTTAATTTAGCAAACTAATATTTTTAAAATAATTGCTCCATGTATCAGCTCACTCAAAACCAAAATCAGAGCACAACTCTAAATATGAGAAAGAATAATTTAAATTCCATTTACTATTTTTTTTTGGAAAAAAACAAACACAACCAAAACCCCTAATCAAAACCCAAAAATCCAATCCCCCTTTCAACAGGATGCAGAAATGTGACATACCACAACCAACTTTTACATAAAAAATGAAATTACTACCTTTGGACAATGTTCACTCATTCAGTTTCAAGATATATTACATAATTCCAGCTAGAGGTAACAGTTTTTCCTTATCTTTCCTTTTATGAAATCTTAGCTATAGGTGTAGCTACTATGATTGTGGCTTGATAAGACTAAGGAACACAAGTTTGGTCATATCAGTCAGAAAAGATTATAGACTTGAAGAGCAACTCAGGATGCAGAGAAGTCACTAAAGGCTTCTCTCTCTGGCAAAGGAAGATGCTGCTATACATTTATGCTGTACCTAAAATTAGTGACATTTGATACTCTAGGTTCTTACTCTGGTTATTCAATTTCCGATAGCTTATAAAAGATACTAGGAAAATGCCACACAAATAGTTCTTATTTTGAATGCATCCTAAGGCACAAGCCAAAAAATGGTGGCTTAATCTCAACCTAAATGCTTGATTATCTGGCATAATCTCCATCTAAATGCAGTAAACATTCACATGGATGAAGAACAGTGGTTTTGCAAAATTAATACCTCACCTTCTGAAAAAGGAGGTAACAGAATTTGGCTCTGCATGTTAATAGAAATATTCTGTTATAGAGCAGAGATCTGGTCCATTACAAGGTAATTTATGTCTTGCTCTTCTCCCACACAGACTAGATAATCTAAAATTTGAAGAATAAACCGGAATTTAGTTCAGTTAAAGGTACTAAGAGACATTACAATGCATTTGCCAAAAGTTGTTTTATAAATGCAGCCTACTCATACTGAAGGGTGCTTCAGTAATATTTACACTTACTCATACAAGCAATGAGAAGTATTTTTCTTGGGTTAGCTTATGTTTCTGCTGAGATAATAACTGTGAACAGTGGCAGAACTAGAGATTCAAATATCAGAAGCCTCTTCTCTAACATTAATAACAATCATTATATCTTACCTGAAAAAAAAGGTTAGACTGTTATGAAATCTTGACTTTTTTTGAATGGCAAGTAGGGTAATTCATGCTCTCTTAGAATGGGATAAATTGCTTTGTGGACTTATTCTATCACCCTCCGCTGATTTTATACAAAATCTAGTAGGGATTACACATCTATTCCCTCAAACAGCTGAAGTTACAGGGTCCACAATCACTGCAAAATCCAGACGCACATCTCTGAGAACAGTTTTCATCTAGCACATGACACAGAATGCATACAAATCCAAAGTATAAGACACTCCCTCCTTCCCCCAGTGAAGGCAAACCATCTCTGAAAGCAGCAGATGTAATGAATTCTGTCATCTGGGATCTTCAATTCAGAATTAAATTATTCCTACCTCCAACCTGAAAATCAGGTAAGAATCTATGCAAGATTCTGTAACCCATTTCATGAAGAGTGATATAACTATCAGTAGAATTCCCAGCTCTAAAAATATCACTCAATTAAAATAATGGTGCTGTAATTCAGTAAATTTCCTGGAGTGGCACATTTTGGAAGTTATCAAAGCTAACACGTGCGGAGACTGCTCTCATTATTCTGATTATTATTTTACTCCACCAACAGCTCCAACAAAGGGATTCATGTCTAAAGAGCCCATTAAGATGTCAAAACAACAAAATCACAAGTACAGTAAGTAGTAAACCAAAAGGACTGTGAAGGCCAAGGAAAATTATCTTCCACAGAAATCAGATCTTGCACATTCCACAGATGGCATTTTACCAGCCCCAGTGCAGTTCTGCCACCATCTTTCATTCACAGCCATTTGAAACTAGAAAAACCCCTCTATTCTATGTCTGAATAGCCATTTTTAGGTTAATCCAGCTGGTGGATTTAGCTACAAGTATATTTAGACACACAAATTCTCTTATAAACATATACTGTAGCGTAACTTTTATTAGAAAGTATCAAGATATAATCTATTCAAATAACATGTCTGATTTACTAACACTAAGTATAATTTAACCTTTAAGACTAGAATACCAGCACATAAATTACTGATTACAGTGACAGTGGTTTGGTTAACTACAAAAGTCTTAATCACTTAATGCAATTTTAATGACTTACTGGTAACTTGAACTGCTGACTTGGACATAAGTGGACAAAACCCATGGTTACTTCACATGTCCTTCATTTTGGAAAAGTCACTGTGGAATTATGTCTTTCCAGCCAGCTCAAATTAATTGATCCAAATGACACACTAGAACTAACTGAGGCACTTTAGGCAAGATTAATGAGATTCAATAAAATTAATGGGTCAGGCTGGTTGCACTACTATATCAAGAATATACTTGATCGACTAAGGGCAGCAGATTTCCTCTTATTGTTCATATAAGATGACTGAACTGGTCTAGTACTTCCACATGAAGATAACAGGTATCTCGGACTGAGTGGAGACAGCTAACAGAAGCAAGTAGTAGGCTCATCTCTACACAGAATCAATACATCAGTTTAACCTAATGGCTACTGAGATTTCCTGTGTTGGCAAGACACATACCCAGGGGACAGAATACCTTACACATAGCTATTTTAGGCTTTGTCATAAATGGCAGTCTCTGTAGCATCTAGGCACTAAGATAATACTTTATACAGAGCTAACAATTATGATCAGTATTTCCCACTATTACTAAGAGCTTGTCCACATGAGGAAGCTAGCACTGCATGACAGGGCAACACTGCATGTTGTAACTATTTCATATTAATTTCATGCATGGTCATTTTTTATGAGACACTTGATTCTCCAATTACAACAGGAAAAACACCTGTCCTGTCTACTTGGAAACAGTGTGGTACAGCAATTGCACTGTAAACTAAAACATACCTCAACATTTGCTAGCTTCTACATATGGACAAGGTCCAGGGAGTAATTTCAGAATTGACAAAATTCTAGAGAAAACTGGCAATGTTTTAAAACAACATTATAGCAAATTGTTTATGAATCTGCTGGCATCCTTCCTGAATAGAAAGCTACACAGAATATTGTTGTTTTCTCACTCTCACAAAAAGTAAAATGTGTAAGACTTTCAATAATCTCACAGATGTTCAACTCGCACTGATTGAACAAATGATTTGATAGAAATAATAGCTCTATAGAAGCAGTACATTCTAGTTTTTCTAGACATAACTGTGGCAGCTTTTAAGTGTGACACAAAATGATTAAAAGTATACTTGGCTGTGTAGTTTTTGTGATAGTCACAGTGTGCTTGAAATGTACTGAGTTTTAACCAGCATAATTCAGACCTGCAGAAGATGCAAGTTCAGAACACACGCACTGAATGGCATAGCAAGTCAGAAAAGTCTGTCTCAGCAAAGAAGTACAGTGAAATATCAAAGTGTCTACAAGGCAAACAGAGTATTGAGAGGTTACACTAATATGATTTATGTCCTTACACACACAGTTAATTCACCTAATTTTCACAGTCTGGAAATAAACACCATGTAAGTCTTCGCAAGCAACATGAACAGAACAGTGAACATTTCATAAAGTATTCACAGTTCTGACCTCTTTCCCACAAAATGTAAACTACTGATGACATTCATCTAGGCATTTCCTTCTTGAAATTTGCCCCATCTCCAGCATTAAATTTCTAGACTGCACAGTTATTTCTATGTATAAGGAATGTTACACAATACAACATAGCACATGTAGAAGAAGAGAAAAGGTTACAAAGTGTAGTACTTTGTATAAATGCATTCGTCCAAAAGCCAACATTGCAACAGACAAAGGGAGTGGAACTTTGGCTGTGATCTTCAAGAGTTTACTGTAAGAATATAAAGAAAAAATAGACATTTTTATAGCCATACATGCAGAAGGTAACCAAATACCATATTTCATTTTCTTTTGATAAATAATTTACATATTTCAAGGATTGGTTAATTTTTAAAACAGAACAAATAGGTGTAATGGGCAATAACAACTGATGCAAAAGGAAAAGCAATTATTAAAAAAGCCTACTAAAATAGAATTTTTAAATATTCTTATCTTAATTTAGAAATAAGTTCTCTATGACAAAGAAAGATTTAATGTTTTCGGTCATTTGAGTTAACAGATACCAGTCAGAACAATAAACTACATTGGTTGTTATTCACTGTCTTTCAGGAAGCACTGACTAATTTTATATCTGACCAAGAAATGTTCTACTTGTCAGCAAAACCAAGCACTCAAAACTTCTTCATCAGGGAGAAAGCAAGTTATATTTCCACAAGCGTGTTCATATGGGAGGATACAAGAACATAACTATAATCGTTTAGAATTCACATTTCCTTGTAACTTTCTGACAACAATTACTACATCTATTAGGCTCTTGTAACATTTGGACACAGCAAATACTTTATTTAACTCCACGTGGTAAATGCCAGTGATTTTCTACACTTGACTGAATTAAATGTAATTTGTGTGCATTTTCCTCAGTCTTTACAATCTAACCATATGAGTTTATGAATCTCTATGTAGGCCAAACAATTACATGTCTGTGCTGCATAAAGTAAGTTTTATCACACACATGGAAGTAGTAAGATAGAAGGAGGAAAGCAAAAACTGAGGATTAGGCTCCAGTACCTTGATTTCAGTTCAGAAGTACTTGAATTCATGAGAATTTCTAAAATGCATACAAGGATAACAGCTGTAGATCTACATGGATCAGGATCAAGTCTAACGTACCTGCAAAAAATGGTTAAAAATGCATGTTATTTCTACAGTAGCTACCAAATAAAATCCAAGCTGTGAACAAGCATGTGCTAATGACAACACACACAAAACGTATATGGCATAACAGCCTGATTTTAAATCCTTTCTGAATCATTACTTCCCTCAGCATATCACTGATTAATTTAACAACTGCTTACACCATAACATAAACCCGATTGCATAGAAAAAACAATTACAATTACCAGAAGTCTTTAACACTATAAGGTAGCAAATAATAATATGAAGAATCAAACATTTGCCATTTGTGCTATCTTCAGAAGTTCATATTCTTTTCTTCCACCTTACTGGCAATTTAACTAGTTACCTGAGATTTTTTAACCAATAAATTAAAGATGGCAAGCTGAGCAGCACAATCCATGTGAATATATTGAGGACTGTAACATGCATCTTAAGACTGTTAATGGCTTCAGAAATTGTTGTACTCTTGGAAAGAGACTGCATTGCTTCTGAGGTACTGTCCATTGAACTCTGCTTTTTGACTGCATGTATAGTAGAGTTCTGTGAAGTTTCTTTTGAGCTGTCTGAATCCTGAAAATAAAAGGCAAAAGTCGTAAGACCACCCACAGGCTTATAAGAACCCATGTTGGGAAAGGAGGAGGGAAAAACATAACAGTAACACACCGGCTCTGATTTAAGAGGAAAATCTCCTATTTTTCTCTCAAAAAGCCATCAAAAGCAAAGTTATAGTTCAATTTTAAGGCATCTAGATTTAACCAGAAGTTTCTCTTACACTAATAGTTTATATGTCTTTGGAAGAAAAGAATGGAGAGTGGAGATACTCTGACACCAGTGCAGTGATAAGAAATTGAGTTCCTGGAAGCAGGAAGAACAGAATCAAAGGAGTAATAAAAGCATGCGGGTGAAAATCACAGGAGATCATTCATGAAAAAAAGATAAAGAAAGTAATGCAACTAGGACTAAAACATGAGCTGTAGGACAAAAAAAACAAAAATCAACTAATGAGTTGGCAGATGCTAACTTCCAATGACAGAAAAAGCCCCACAAAAATTAAACAACACAAAAAAATTATGAGATGAAAAAAGGAGAGGATTTAAAACTAAGTATATAAAAACACTCAAAGAAGCCCAAAGAAAACTGGCAACAACTTTTTCTGGCAGACTGCTTTTTTAATTCTGTTTGCAGAAAAGAACAAGTATTTACTACCTATTTGTACCCATACATGCTCATATCTTGTATCCTATACCTTAAAGGAACTGAAAAAACAAAGTTCATGATGCATGAAACCCAGGGCTGCTTCACTCCTTTTTAAACAGTTGGCAATTTACTGCAGTCTCAGTCCATATCCATCTAATAAATCATATTTGTCATATCCTGGCTTAAAAAAAACCCTGAACTGTCTATCTGGAAAAAAAATCATGGACTCATAGAATATTTTGGGTTGGAAGGGACCTTTAAAGGTCATCTACTCCAATCCCTGTCCAAGAAGCAGGGACATCTTCAACTAGTAAGGTTGTTCAGAGCCCTATCCAACCTGCCCTTGGATGTTTCCAAGCACGGGGTACCTACCACCTCTCTGGGCAACCTGTTTCAGTGTTTCACCACTCTCTTTGTAACAAGTTTGCCCCCATGCTAATTTGTTCCCAAAAATATTTACCTGTAGTTTAGATTATTATCTAGAAATTAATTTTATATTTTTAGATAAGGCATGCATAAATACCCAAATTTAGACCAAAAAAATATTATTCTGTATGTATTCAGAGACTTTTCTTAAATGAACTTTGGACAAGTTCACCCTACAGAGATCTTGAGCAGTGAATGCAACAATCACATGCGGTGGAAGAGGCTACTTACGTCCTGGCTTTTCTCTCACATGATGCACATGGTAAGTAAACTACAGCCATCCAGTCCTTGCAGAACCACCCAACACTACCAAGATGGTAACTCACACTGAACAGGTTTGCCAAATAATCTGTGGTCACAATTTTGAGCAGAAGCAGGAAACAGACTTACCCCATTAAGCATGTTTTGTTCTGCTCTTACATCCACATGTAATTTTATAACCTGTAAGACAGACAGACAAGCTTTTTCAGCAACATTTCTTCACCAAAAAACCCCAGTGTACAAGAAAAAAAAAAAAAAAAAAATCAGGCTAATCAGTTTTAACCCTTTTTATAACTAGATGATTCTAGGGCCCCAATGAAGCTGCAATGCAAGAACTCTGCCTTTTTTTAATCAGCAACACCCAAAGTGCTCCCTTAAGAAAGGATTTACAAGCACAGCGAGAAAATTCATGCTGCTCTGCTTCCTCCTCTTCCACTGTGCTTGACAGAGGATACAGACTGGGAAATCCACATATTCCTCACCTCCTCCTCCTAATTCAGTTCTACTTCACTTTCTGCAGAAATCCAGAAACAGGCCACACAGGAAAAGTCCCATGTCAGAGATTTACTGCAGAAAGGGGAGTAATGTCAGCATAGGAACATCCCTGACAGGATAGATAACCTTACATCACAGGGAGTACAATCAGAGATAGACCTGTTCCTCAGGCTGTGCTTTCAGCTGCCACCTACCTACCTCAGACCACCTGTAAGCTCCCAGATGCATGCTCCAGTGCTCCCCCCCAGCAGCTAAGTATAGTAGCTGATTTAGCAGCTACAAATGCATAGGGTGAATCAGTTAAATTAGATGCTCTGATGCAAGGAAGACCATGGAAACCAAGTGGCAAGGACTAAATATGGATCTTTGTGGCAGTAGTCAAGGGATCAGATTAGACATACAGTAAGACTATCCTAATTCTACCATACAGAATAAAAGGAAGAAAGATATTTGTGAAAAGTCTTTAAAGATTAAAAATATTTGACAGAAGATTATAAGTCCTGCCTTTGCTAAAGTTTCTCTTCAAGGGAGTTACTAGTTTCTGATTTTATAACATTACCTACCCACAAGTTACAAGTCACAGTTATATGCAATATTGCAGTCTATTCACATTCTTTGGAAAAAGCATCCTCAAAAGAACAAAATAATTTTAAAGATGACAAGTTTGTAAGAGTCTGATAAGTTAAAAAAGACCTATTTCAAGTATGCTAGTAAAAATATTTCTCTTAAGTATGAAAAATGGCAATCTGTACTTTTCCCTTTAACATGGGGTTAATTCAAAGCATATTAAATTCTGTTATGAATTCAAAATGTTCAGCCTTTCAGTACCTTAAACAAGTATTGAAGATAAATAATGAGTAGAGCAAATGCACCACAAGTTGTCCAGCTAACCAAAGCAAGGGATAATACCTCGCAGAGTCTTCCGGGTGTAATCAACTTGTTTTCTTTTTGAAGTACATTAGGTCTAAAAAAAAACAAACAAAAACCCGTAACTACTGTTATACTCTTGCACAACATCAAAACTTCAAAGATCAAAGAACTATTCTGTTTTGTGAATGACTGAAAAGAATAAATTGCTCCTGAGTACTGGTTAAACACTAGAAAAATACTTAAGACAAATTTTAACATATATACCACCTGCTACATTGAAAAAACAACACACCAACAAACAAACAAACAAACCACCACCAAAACACAAGCCACCTTTCTTATCAAATGCACCTACAAAATTATTGTTAACCTTCCAGAATGTATGTCTGTAACTAATGTATTATTTTTACCTCATTTGGGGAATATAAAGGATTCACTGGTGAACATAAAGTGTTAGGTTATGTAGGTCTGCATCAGTCATTTCTTTTCAGCCCAAGAGAGTGAGTATAATCTTACTATTGCTGCACAGCTGCATCATCAAAGTTACTTCTACTACAAATGTTAATGCACTGTTTGATGACAGCACAGCAGTATACAACACTAAGTCTGCAAGAGATGAATTCCGTGACAAACATTCCTCCCACAGGAATTTCTGTTAGCTCACAGTCTGGGATACACAGAAAAGCTTATTTTAAGTTTCTGAATTCCAGCTGATCTGACTAAGACTAATATCAATCTGAAATGACAGATAAGCTGAGAAGGTGTGACAACAAGGGTAATGTGATAAGAAGGAAGTGAAATAGAACTATACTGTACTTCTTGGATATTCACAAGATATTCCATCTTAAAATAAACACTGAAAACAGGAGGCAGGAAAAAAAAAAGCAAAAAATACTGTTTTAAAAGCCTTTGCTACAAGTCCTGAAAATAACGGCAAAAAAAGGCTAGTTGACAAAAACAAAGAATTCCACTGACAGCTAGTGACAAATTCTTTGCTGTGATGGCCATATCAGATAATTTCAGAACACTGAGCAAAACTCAAGTGACTACTATCTACTTTAGAGAGATTTATAGAAAATGAATGCTGGGTTTTTTTAATAAGAAATGATAGGAGCAGATCTGCCCAAGACATTCTAAAGGTTTGCAGGAAATCAAAAGCTTTGATGAAAAGAGTACGAATTGAGCTAAAATCCTTAAAAATTTAGTAAGAGTAGTTTCAAAACTTCATCCCCTTGTCACTTAAAACTAATACTGAAGCATCCAGAGTAATTTCTAAGCAAGACAGCAGAGAAGAAATAGCTGACACCACATGAATTATTTGGTAGAGTTTGGCAAGAAGTGCTAAGGAGGAAAAAAAGTTCATTTAGCAGATATTTTCTGAGTTAAGAGCATTCCAAACAACTTTCTGGAAACAGAGAATTGGTTCAAGTCTAGTTGAGGACTGTTACAAGTGTCAGAACAGTCAAACTATTAAAATAGCTAAGTATGCTATCCAATTTACTAATTTAGTCTTCCAAAATATCTTTTTTTTCCTTGCTGTTTTTAAACCCACTTTCGTATTTGAATCATCACTACAACCAAAACCATACCACATTCTTAGACACGATCTATTAAACTCATGAGTCTAGAAGCCTGAAATTGACATCCAAGGAGTTTTTGTTTTACAAACCTGTTTGCATTCTTTGACATACTGGATAAACTGCATTAATGAGGAATGGATTGAATGCTTTTAGTCCCTTTTATAAAAATATTAATTTATTTTTTGAGATAGTGAAAAGCAGCTGAAAAAGTTCAGTTTCTTTCTTTCCCTCAGCAAGCTTTCCTCAAAAACAAACTGAAAACCTTTACAGCAGCTGGTGAAAGAAACAAGAAAGCCACTTAGGTTCCCTTTTGGAGATGTGGAATAAGGAATGAGGCAATCCCCATTCTTCATTAACCACACTGACAAACCCAGATAGCTAAAATAATCTATGACCTATATGAAATAATTCAGTCTGCCCAAGCATTCATGTTGAAGCAAACAGAAAAAGTTGACAGAGTCACAGTCACTGAAAAAAAACATAATTATGGAGTGTGATGTTCATTTACCTAATCAGACGTAACCACAAAGAAGCTAACAGTTTCAGAGATGCAGAGAAAAATACTCCACTCCAGTAGGCAATGCCTGTCCCAAAAAGAAACAGAATCAGGGACACAAGAGGGAACCATGCATCCTGACTAGTCAGCACAGCAGCATCCACCTCTGGTAGCGACAGTGATTCCCAGATCACTCTGAACCAGTGACACCTGCCAGAAACATGAAAGCAGAATTACTTATCCCTTCCGATTGTCATTACCACAAGATACATACCAGCTATACCTCCTACTACAGCCTTTCAAACAGAATCAGTCAGGTGTTCACAGTGATTACAGATAAAATAATATCCCTCCCCAGCAACAGTTCTGAAACCTCTATTTTGGAAACTGCTGTAGATAAATAAATCAGTTGTGCAAACTCACCCCTGCAGAAACACAATGATGCTTATAAGAGGTTCTACTTTGTAGGGTCTAGCTGTCCTCACTAGCTCAAGGGAAAATTCTGAACACTGGCCTAGAATTCAGAACAGAAATCATCTATAGTTATTACTTCATCATGAACTCTAACAAAGAAGTTTCACAATAAAAAGTAAATTTGGACAAAGGTTTGAAAGTTTACTTTAAAACAAGATAACTATGCCTTTTAACAGTACTGTAAGTCAGCATACTTCATCAAAGCCCTTATTAGCAGGATCAGTCATACTCAGGTAAGATGACACAAGAGCTTCTAGACATATCACAGAATTTGTTACGAACACCACCTGAATTGAAAGAAAAATGCATTTTGTCTGAAGACACATCTAGAAGTTAGCCTGCAAATCTCCAAGCGAGAAAGTGTTTTGGCATACTAACAATATATTTTGAACTTTTACATGTATTTTTAAGTAAATTTATGTTGATTCTAAAATATTGTGCAACAGCATAAAATAGTAAGGGAATATTCTGCTATGTCATAAGCTTGGAGAACTACCAATGAAGAAAAACTGAAACTAAAGACCAGGCTCAAGTTCTTGCACAAGTTCAGCGATACTTAGCTTAAAAAATTCACAACTAGCTGGTCTTTCACCAGTACACTTGACAAGTAATTTATTTTAAAAACACTTGGACAGAAAAAACCCTGTTTTTCCTAGAAAGCTACCTGTTGATATCAATGTGCTCAATTGTCCTCCATAAGTAAGAAGAATGTTAGAAACAACATAGACTGGAAGAGTGCCAGCATGGAACCTTATTATCTGAAAGACAAGGATATAAGGAAACTTTAAATTTCTACATATAAAAATATATTTTAAATAAATACACACAAATAAAATCATGAAGCCAGCATGACAATGTGATTGGAAAAATCTTTCTTAAAATATTCAAATAGTTTCTTATTTTGATGCCTAAGTACTTGATAACCACCATTAGCAATTAAGGTTATATTTGGAAAAGACTTTGCTTTCTCACAACTGGCCAACCAAACATGTTTTGATAAATGACCATATCATAAACAAATGTTTTTTTCCAGTCAAGAGAAATATGAACAGAACACAGCAGCATGTGAATGGTGTTTCAGTAAAATAAACTGAGACACTAAGAGCAGAACACTTTCCAAGCAAAGCCTACATGTAGTTACTTATGCTTCAGGCAAAGAATTTCCAGAAGCAATATAATGTATGCGTTAACTGGCTGCTGTCCCAAGTCATGAAGGGATATCTGATTAATATACTAAGAGCACAGAAACTCTTCTACAATGAAAAATCTTTGATATAAATGCATATATTCAAATAGAGATACTCAATAGAAATATTCTAGCACTACACTTAAGTCCTTTTTAATTAATTATGTTTTAGAATAAAAAAGCTACAGATGGCTAGTCTATTTTTACTGATACCAGTGTCAAAATGTATTCCTCATTGATAACCAACAAAATTTTATTGAAAAGAAGCATATGGATCTACTCAGACTTCTTTTGCCCCTAACTTTTAGCTGATGCCAATGTATTCTAAAGTTTTAACACTACTGACTCATCAGGCAAGAAAGTGAAAGTGACCTATAGTGTCATCCCTTTACAGATATTCAGGTAACAACAAAGCCAAATGTTCAATATTTACAACAGCTCTTTAGACCTGGAGGGCTTTTTGACTTCTCTGACATCTGAGGCTTCACATTTATACGGACAGGATGCCTTGCAAAGTAACAAGGTTTTCAATGATCATTGAAGAGTGTTTCTCTTGGCATCAACAAGGAATGTGAAGTGTCACAGTAGGGAAGGGAGGAAGGGAAAACTTCTGTAGATGCTACTGACATAAAAACAATCTAATATTAGAAGATTTTCTTACTTGCCCAAGAATCTGTAGAAGTGATGTCTTCAGAATTACCTTGATAAAAACACAAGTATTTTATCATTTCATACAGCAGAAAGCAGACGTACAAAATACTTTTATTTTTAAGAAGCCAAGTTAAAAACTACAATACAGCAATCTCATCACTAAAATGTACAACAGATTACTACTGACTTTTTAAAAAGAAATGCTTTCAAGTTTTTCTTAGGAATGAGAGTCCAATTTTCACTTTTACTCCAGCTGTTGCAAAATACTTGTAACATGCACTACATTTACAAAAATGCCAAATAGACCACTTTTAGATTTGCTTAGTATTCATTTTTATTATTTAGCTACATGTTTTAAAAAACTAAATTATGAAAAATTATACAACAATGCAAACTAGTTGTAGAATAAATTTCTATTACTCACTTCATACTGACAGTCTGAGGAAGAGTAAATATTTAACTCTGGAGTCCTGTTGTTGTTTTGAGGCTGAGCAATATGCAGTTTTGCAGGAATTTCAGTAAAAGATGGAACTCTGAAACAGCAACTTAATCATTACTTGGTGTCCTTATAATTAAAAAAAAGCAAACATTCCTTAATCTTCATCAAGTGCATGTAAAGCAGAACTAGTACACCAAGTGTTAACACAAGGCATGAGTGAAATAATACAATTAACTTGTTTGTCCTTTCACAAAGAACTACACAACATTCTCAATGCACTGTCCTTTGAACTACCAAGGGGCACAGTACTAATGAAAACAGCACTAGTGCAGACACTGCCTCACAGACATGTAAATACACTGATCGATAAAAATGGCACGGACAGATTTTCAATTCAGTTTCTTGCAAGTATTACACTGTTAGAAAAATATGGGGGGAAAAATAGGGAAGTATCATTAAGATCCTTAAAATAAACTAGGAAGAAAGACAGTTTTCCAATTATCTAAAATAAAGTCAGGTTGTTCACTGTGATTTGTGAGTGACATATATTTCAAGCCATATAAATTTGATTTCATCAGGATTATCCTGCTGAAGCAACTTAGGGCTGTTGTGTTACTCAAATCCTGTGCTGTAGGAAGAAGCCAGCATCCAGAGCAGCCTCTGTTCCCCACTCATGAGGGACTCAAAGATTATACTGAGCATTTCAGACCAACAAATCTACTTCCTTTTTTGAGAAATTAGTGAGAACTATTACACAAGCAATTAGTAGAAATTCTTTTTCTGATAAAAATTCAAAACAACTTTATCAACAAGGACAGAAAGATAAATGAGGAAAAGATGCAGATGCAAAACACTTAAGACCGGAAAAGCTGTTTTATATCAGAAATATTACCACAACAGGATGTAAATATTCTTCAAACATACCAAGAACTAAGTTATAATTGTTAAAGTCCTTACTTTGCTACAATTATTGAGTCTTCATGTGACCAGGGTATATGAAGTCTGTAAACACTAGGTTTTCTTTCTGAAACAAAAGAGAATTAAAAAATATAAACTTAATTGAGGAGGATGTGACAACCATCTCCAAAAACTAAAACGCAGGTAAAACAAGGCTGGCATCCAGATCAGTATGCAGGGTCACTCTGCTGCAGCTACATTGCAATTGGACCTTACAATGCAGATCAGTGCAGTTAACATCCAACACAATTTTTGAGCTCATACTGTTACAGAACAAACAGTGAGACACGAACATTTAAAGGCAGGATAGT
This sequence comes from Apus apus, assembly GCF_020740795.1. Classification (NCBI taxonomy): domain Eukaryota; kingdom Metazoa; phylum Chordata; class Aves; order Apodiformes; family Apodidae; genus Apus; species Apus apus. Next base: position 29,781,840 of record NC_067287.1, on the reverse strand, counting down.
TATGAGAAAACTTCTGGTTTTCAGTACAAAGCTGTAACCTCAAGCTAATAAATACATCCCCCTTTTTTTTTTAAAAAAAAAAAAAGTACTTTAGCATCCCATTCTGTTTAAGCTAATGTAGCTCAGCATTTAAATTTGAGTCCCATAATTACCAAATAAAAACACAGCCAAATGTTCTATTCATGAGAAACACTCTAAACATAATGCAGAATTCTGCATTCAGTTCAACTTCCCTTCACTGGGAAGTGAGAAAAACAGACATGAGTACTAATTCCACATTGTCTTTGAACTATTCTTTTTAATAAAAACTGGAAAGTGAGACATTTGAGCAGACTACAACAGTACCATCAAAATCCCTTTCCGTGACACAACTTCTGTTTCCATCATCTATGTTTTATAAATTTATACTTCAGAAGACTTATAGTTACCTTTGAGTGATGGGCAGTGGCTCTCTATATAAATTTTGAAAGCTTGATATATCTAGAACATTAAAAGAAAAAAGAAATCACATTCTCCAAACAGTGGATATATTGGCTTAAAAAAATTCAGTAGCATTCTTACTTGGTTGAAGTGCTGGAGCTGTACTTTGTAAAGTAAGCCAGTTGAATTTAACAGAATTTTGCTTGAAGAAAGCCCTGTAAAGGATGCATTATCTTCACATATTAGAGAAAATTATTTGAGAACTTACTACTTTTTTCTTTTTCAAGGAGACTGATATGCTTCTATATGTGCTACTCAAAAACCCCGTATTTTTTTAACTCATTACTATCTACAGTAGTATTAACTTCAGTAAAACTAACTCCCAAAAACCTCCCTGACCATTGCAATTATTAGGCAAATTTATTATCCAAATGTTAGTAATATTAGTTTTCTGTTTTTTTTCCAGAAATAACACATCATACTTACCAAATGAAAAAAGATGTGTTACAGGAAGCTGCACTGTTCTCAAGTCCTCTTTGAAGAATTCACAGTCCAAAGTATACTGCAATTCAGGATATTAAATACAGATCTAAACCCAGCACAAAATTAGTGTCTTTGCACTTGCCAAATTCTACTCAGAGACTTAGGCAGAGTACAGGACATCAACACTGAAAAGCCACCTCTCTACACTCCACTGATAGGGATTGACAGATAAGTTTCTTCCTGTACACAGCAGTACAAGTTTGGGAAGCTTCAGTTGACTTTCCAGGCCACTCTGGCTCTCACCCATTTGCAACAGTCTTCAAAAGGCTATTCAAATAGCTGGGAATGACTCGGGTACATGTGTTTTGGGGGACAAGGGGGGGGTGTTGCAAAGGAGAGTGACTTGTCCAAACTCCAGATACAATTTCCTAAGCAAAAAGAACCTTTGTTTTTTCTCCTGAAGTTTAATCCTGCAAAAAAAAAAGTATCCAGCAGGTATGAGTTGCACCATCTCTAAGAAGTATTTATTTCACTTGAAAATTATATTCCATATCCGACTGTAAATCCAGCACCTCTTTACTTTTTTAAAAAAGCTTTCAAGATTTATCACTGGACTGCAACTTAGCAGGTCTTCTACCTTTGCATATCCAGAATGTTGTATACTACTAATTTAACTGCAAGTTGTCTCTGTCACAGCTATCTGAAGATACACTCAGGGATTAGCATCACTGTCACTTCAGCTCTGAATAATTTCTTGGATCATGGATTATTATACCATAGATGCAGAGACTGTATTTGTGCTGCAGAAAGGAATGTCAGATCTACTTTGACTTTAAATTCAAGTTCAATTTCAGGACTACCTAGAAAGGCCTACCAGACTCAGAGAGGTAATAAGCAAAGTTTGCTTAGATTCACTGCCAGTGTTCCTCTCACCGGGATCCTGAGAAGCCTGGATGCAAAGATACCCAACTCATCTTTGAGATTCAGAACTAGGAAACTCTGCACAACTCAGTTTACCACCTTATTTGTGGTCTCATAGCTTGCAGAGGTATCTGTACTGTGCTCTCTAGAACTCACATGGTGTCTTCAGTTACCTACAGCATTCTCCAATACCCTGGATAAGAGAACTGATAAAAATTCAGGAATGCAAACAGAATATTAAGAAAAACAAGAACAACATTAGAATGTCCCACAAGAACTCTTCAGAACTCGTTTGAGAACTGTTGCTTTTTATGCTTCAAGTAGTATTCGTGCTTTGCGTTTGATATTTTATCAGATGAAAATGTTTCTGAGCTTACAGAAGTTAAAGTTACCTTCAAATCACAGTGAAGTATAGGTATGTGGTTTCTCACAGTAACTTGGCTTAGCATGTATTTAATTCACATATTTCCATCATAGCGTCTGAAAGTTATTATCATACTAAGCAAGCGATTTCGGCATTTCTTTTTTTCTTTTACCTTATTGCCAGCTGCAGGTGGTACCTGAATGACCACATGGGACAAAGAAGGATAGTCCTGAAGTTTCAGGATTACAACCTAAAAGAAAAAAAACACCACCAAAAAATAAAGAAAGAAAAGGAAAAGCTATTGCTGAACATACCCCTTAGCTTGCCCCTTGCCAGTTCCCAGATGTCAGTCTCTTGTACCCCTTCCTCTGGAATACAACTCATGTTCTAACGCTGTGAATAGAACAGATCCTTCTCCCATGACATGCAGCTACCCCACCAACCACCTCTCCCTCCTACAAGCCATGTACAATACTTACCTTGGTGGTTGGCAGTAACTCAGCTCTCCAGGATAAATCAGTAGCTTTCAGGCTGTAAAAAGTCATTCACATTAAAGGATGAGTATATTCATTATGCAGGCACTATGTTACGACAGTGGATTAACATACCAGCTTCTCTGCCTCTCAATGAAGTCACATGATTTTAAGTTGAGAACAAGTTTGAGTCTACTGCAGTTAGCTACCGTAGTAACTCATCAAGCTATAATAATTTCAGAGACGTCAATATTTTTTTGCAAAACCAAATTAAGCAAAGCTCTGTCAGACAAAAAACATCCAGCAGTTATTAGCCATGCAACTTCCAACACATAATGAATACTTTTAATAAGCTAAAACCACACTGGTATTGAATTAACACAGAGTTTTATTAGCATCTTTTGAAGATCAAAGGAGCCAATTTTCTATGGGAAGATTTAAACATACCATGTAAACCAAAAGTTTTGTTAGTTGCTGCAGAGCTTGCAGTAGTTCTAAAATGGTGTGTATTTGTATTAACACACTGAACTGCAGCACATTCAGTCATTTAAAGTAATTTTTTTAACTACTAGGATGCTTCTGTTTCTCTAAATAGCATTGCATGACCTCAGGACACAGTCCACAACAAACCCATGACTATTAGATGAGGTTTTAGGTAGCAGTCTTGAACTAGGCTAATCTGTACTTGATGCTGATCAAAGGTTACACAAAGGAACAACACTCAACTTCTCCCTTGATCAAGAAAAAGTACTTGTGACATCCGGCTTTGCACATGTCAGATAAGCCAGTGTTTTAAATCCATTTTGTAACAATTGTAATGACCTGATCCAAATAATCACCACATTTCTAAATATTTTTCATGTGACAATAGCAATTTTGGAACAAGAAGAAATGCTTCAATCCACTCTTCTGAAGGCTCTGAGTGACATTTGATGTCTTCTGTCTTAGGAATCTAAAGACATGCTACAAACCACACAATTTAGGAATCCAGCACAGCATGTAGTGTCCACAAGAGAGCAACAGGAGCAACTTTTCACTGCTACACAGGTAGAACTAATATAGCCTAAAGAAAAAGTTCACCTATTTTATTCTGCATTCATGCATTTTGAGAAAACCTAATCTTTCCCTTTTTCTTGGTGATACAGAAAGCATGAATTTCACAGTAAGAATTTTACTTCTCTTCCCCATGTCTTCCTTCCTAAGGAGGAGGAGATTTTATATGCTTTAAATTCAAATGTAGTCTGACAAGACCCATTTGAACAAAGATCAGAAACTGTTTATACTCACCACACTGATGAATTACTGTTCATACAGCCATAAATCCAGCTACTTGTATCCTGTAAAGTTGATACCATAAAATAGTACATTACCTATGTGTGACTGTATTTATAAACATGTTTTAAACAACAATTCTTTACTCCAAACAATGCAGGAGTTAATACCAATAATCTTCTCCAAAAATTTTATATGCTAACTGTTCCAGTTTACCAGATGTCAGAACTGTTCTAAAAATCCTCTGATAGTAGAACCCTCAATGCAATTAACATACTAACAAAGAGGATCAAACTTTCATCTTCATCTCTCTCTTTTCTACTATGTGTGTCTGCAGCAGCTGTCGCTACAGTGACCAAAACTGTCACCAGGATGTCAAATCCTTAAGTGTAAAATCAAAGATGATGATAAAAATAGTCTCTCTCACATTTTCTCAATTATTTATATGGAAAGATACCCACAACCTTTTTTTCCTTATTTCTCAATGAAGTCAGGCTTCTGTGTTAACAGCAAGTGATATCCATCATTAAAAGTCTGATATCATAACCTCAGAATTATAATTAGAAGGATGGAAAGATGAAGCAGAAGAGTGGAAGGTGGGGATTTCTAGGAACCATTTTAAATAACTTCCATTTGCCACCGTTTCTAGTTATAAATCAATACATTGTCTAAAAACATATACAAGGCTAAGCCAAAAAGCTTTCATCATTCCTCTTAAAATACCTGCCTTACATTAGATGTAAAATACAATTTCATCAGAGTTTAATCTTTTCTAGCTAAAAGATATGTCTCAAGGTACTATCCTAAGAAGTGAAGGAATACTTTAGATTTTTCATGTTCTACTGATTCCCTCCTCAAAAATGTAAGTGTTCTGAAGCAATAACACCATGATGCAAGTATCTTGGATGCTGTTCTGTACCTCCTCCTCCTCAAGCAGTACCAGTCCTGCCTTAAAGATATTATAACAATGGCAAGAGTTACTCTATTGAAGCACAACTCAAATAACAAAAAATCTTTATATATTAAAGGTGCTACTGGGAAGGACAATTAGAAAAGCACCAAGAATATGCACTCTTTTTTCACATAGATGGTATGAACCTGTCCTTTGGCAAGGCAACGAGTGGCAGCAGGGAGAGACAGGATGAAATGGGAAAGCATCTCAATTTTCTTGCTACTCATCTAAAATACATAATTGTGACAATATTTATCCATCTCCAGTTTGCCAAAAGATTACATTTTATTCCTTTCAAAAATATTGTAAAAAATATTTCAAAAACTTTTTGGCTGAATTTACATGTCTTGAGCTAAAAATATAAAACGTGCATTATCACCTCTCCTCTCAAAAGAGGAGACAAATGAGAAGCTGCTGTTCCCTCATCCGGCTTGTATTCACTTCCACTGCATAGTGGAAGACCTCTGTAGCCTTTCAGGCTCACTGAAATTTTATTAAGGGAAAGCAAACCAATAAATAGCTGTCCCAAATTAGAAGTACGGCTGAATCCTGGCAGCACTAAAAATAACTTCACTTGAAGCCATCAACACACACCTGCACTAAATTAAAGAAAGCAATCTGGGGCTAACCATAAGAGAGCCAAAAATAAGACATTAGAGGTTCAGGTGGCATGGAAAGTTTCAGACCTTGAACAATAAGCGTAACTTGCTGAAATAAGAAGTACATAGACTCATCCAATGGTTAAGGTTGGAAGGGACCTTAAAGATCATCAGGGTCCAACCTCTGCTATGAGTAGGGACACCTCAGACTAGACCAGGCTGCATAAAGCCTCATCCAACCTGGCCTTAAAGACCTTCAGGGAGAGGGCTTCCAAAACCTCCCTAGGCAGCCTATTCCAGCACCTTACTACCCTCAAGGTGAAGAATTTCTTCCTGATGTCTAACCTAAATCTCCCCTCTTTCAGTTTAAAACCATTACCCCATGTCCTATCACTGCCCTCTCAGGTGAAAAGCCCCTCCCCAGCCTTCCTGTAGGCCCCTTCAGGTACTGGAACATGCTATAAGGTCTCCTAACATGATGTTTAGGCTGTGAATGTAAATGCATGTCAGTATTTTCAACAAGTGTTCATTCAACTGTCTTAAAACTGCAGCAAATCTGAATGAAAAGAACAGAGCTTTATAAACAAACTGCAGATACTAAACAAGTTTTTTCTTACCAACATATTGCTTTCACAGTAAACATGACTGTACGATTTCCTGTGGCTTGCAAGAGGAAAAGCGAAATATTTTCCATCAGAATCCTGAAAAGGGAAAAAAAACCAAAACCTGACATTAGTTACAAAATAAACATAAAAACACAACGAGGAAAAAATGTTACTTACATTGTAAACTGAGTAAGTCCATTTTGAGGCTTTGACTGTAATCCACATGAAAGCTCCTAAAAATAAATATGTTTTTATATGCCACACTGCAGGAACTACTATCCTTATCTCCAAAATCTAATATTTTACCTATTGTCAAAGTCTTATTTCTTATCCGTAAATAGCCGTAAACTTGTTAAGCTTTTATCTACACTCAAGATTGCTACTGCTTAAAATGACATGCAATAGTTATCATCAGTTCCACTGGAAACACCAAAACCCTAGGATCAAATTACTTCCTACAAAACTGTAAAATAAAAACCCCATGGATCTTGAAAACAAAGCTCTCAGGCAACAAATAAAAAATTGCATTATACTAATGTAACTACAAGGTGACTGATTAAAGCTGAGGCAGCATTAGAAACAGCCCCAATCTTCTGTCAGGATTTTAAGAAAACTAATACAGAAACTTGTGTAGAAGGACAAAGTTTTCTAGGGAAAAATAATATGACAGAATAATTAAGAGATCAGAGATACAAACAGTGCAAATTGTCATGCAAGAAGGATAATATCTTTCATCTCTGTAACTAGATTAAGAACTTCATCACAGGAAGTTCTCTAAGTCTCAAGAGGTCACCAGAAACAGGAAGATGCAAACATGAAATCCAATGGAAACATAACCATCCCTATTGCTAAAAAACAACCCAAAAAACTCCAACCAACCAACAATCAGTTCCACAACCCCTCTGAGCACCTGTTCAAGTGTTTGACCACCCTCTCAGTGAACTACTGTTTCCTAGTATCTAACTGGAATTTCTTTTGTTGAACTGGACTCTAGTGCCTATTGTGTTATCACTCTGTACCTCTAAGAAAAGTCTAGCTTCACCTTCTCTCCAGTTCTTCATTAGGTAGTTGAAGACAGCAATAGGGTCCACCTTAGTACATACTTTATGGTGAAAGAGCCCAGTTCACTCAGTCTCTCCATCCCATGTCCTGTGCCCCAGGTGTTGACCATCTTGGTGGACCCCTGCTTCAAAGTCACTTCAGTATCTGTCAATGTCCAAATGCCATCTTATACAAGGGTGTCCAAAAGTGGACATCAAAGCTCAAGCTACCTTCGTATTTCTACAATAGCTTATTGCCCACTTGGGCAAAGCTAGGAACACAGCTGTACTCAGCAAGAGGTCTGTTTAGTTCCCAAGACTCCATGACGTCAAAATGTCTCACCTTTAACTGTGCATTCTTAGCAGTTACAAGGAAACCATTAGAGTGCAGTCCATTCTACCCTGCCATGTCATTAAAAAAGGGAAGTCACTGATAAAGCAGGTGTGAATATTCTGGATTTCCATGAGTAACACAAGACTAATAAAATGCCTCCACAACACCCATACTATCCCTCCTGTAAGCATGGGATGTAAGCACAGATTAGGCTACTTTTGACACCTAGCTATTCACAGTTTCCAAGATTGTTTACTGGAAAGATTGGTGAAAATACAACTTCTGTTCATCCCCTAGCATGCAAGCCATGTAAAAATGAAAGATTTTTGCTACTGCCCCTTTTAATCTATTTAGTGATGAAACTACATAAAAACTGGTAGTTTGGGCCTATAACCCATATATGATTTTAGCAATACCTGAAGAAGGACAAAAATATATCCCAGAAGTTTGTGAGAGTATCAAGTATAAACCAGGAAGGATCATGGAATCCTGTTCAAAAGAAAACTGCTGCACACCTGTGAGTTCTGTAAAAGCTTCAGGATTTTCCTCAAATATCTTTGCAGGGTGTCTCACAAAGTGGTGATTCAATACAGACATTCTCTTCTTTGGATCCTCAGTTATCTAAAAAACAGAACACAATCAAATTTTATTTTACCAGTTTGTGTCATTCACAATCATCACATGATCATAGCTAGCAATATAGTTTTGAGGATGACAAGCAGAAGAGATTTTTACAAGACATGGTACACCAATTCTATTCTAAATTCAATAATCTGAACAAATAAAGTGCCATCAATACTCAACCACTGCAATACAGAAAGCCTACACATGTTCTAAAGTATAGCTGAAATGTTTACTTTTATATCTTTGCCTACTCTTTACACAAGGAAACCATTCTGTCAAATTTTCTTCACAGATGCATGTGCATTCTTCCCGAAATAGCGTGCTTATGCCAGAGTTTAGGAAAAGTTCTCACATTTATATTTACTAGTCTGAGTTCACAAAACAGAGCTTACTACATCTTATCTTAATATTTCAAGCATTCCAACAGCTGGAGAGCTACACTGGGATTCACTTCTTTGGGGGTAGTTTTTTTTTTGTTTTCCTTTTTCAAAATCAAATTTCCATTACTAATTCTTCAGCTTTTTGAAACTGTGGCTATTACAGACTTCTGAAGAGTTGTATTCTCCAGCACAGTTCCAGTGAACCCCAGAATAATTGTATTCCCTTTCTGTCTCTCTAAGTCACATATTAAAGTGAAACTAGGTAAGACTGCCCCAAACAGCCTCAAGAAGAACACTTAGAAGCCTTCCTCTTTTATGTCTGGCATTCTGCTCTGATTTATTTTCAACCTCTTTGACCTTAATTCCAATTCATGTTTATAACTGCATAACATTTCAGAAATAGAACAGAGTACAATGGGAGATTCCTCCAACAGTTTTAAGATGCAGGATATTTACTTAGAAAAGCAATAAAGTAACAGGTGTGCTAGCATTTTACTTGCCTTCTATTTTTTTTAAGTGCTATTTGCAAAGGAACATCACAAATACACACTGGCCTCTATCCCAATGGCACAGGAGAAAGTTCAAGAAGCACTATGGCCGAGTTAAACTACCACAGCTTTTCATCCTTTATACACTAATGGCTCAAACACACACAGAGGTCACATTCAAAGCTCCACTGCTTGCAAAGTTTGTTAACCCCCAGCAAGGTCAACTAAACCTGCTGCATTATGGAAAAATGTTCAGCCCACACCCCAGCTATAAAGCATCAAGCAGTCAATAATAAAAACTGAACTAACACCTAATTATTTTTGACACATTGGTCAAACAACAGAAAGCCGCAAGAGTTTTCACTGACTGGTATAAAATGTCAACAATTTTCTCAGCATGACTTATAATAATAATAAAAACATATTTTCTATATCATAGGGTGGTATTTGTCCTGATGAAGCATTCTGTGATGGAGGAAGAAAGTGAGATGGGGAAATATAAAGAAGATCATATATACAAACCTGCCTTGTGTTTTCATCTATGAGATCAAAAAGAACTCTAATTGTGGCCAAAATCAATTCTTTGCACCTAGAAGACAGAGTAAGTAAAATGAAATCTAGAAAGGAAATATCCAGGGGAAGAAAAGTGGTCAGAAGAGACATAATAATATTATGCTGAAGTTAAATTATTGTATGTGTTAACAGTAGAGAACAGAGGCATGGATAGTCAGCCAATTAACCTCTGTTGCATTAGCTTACCACACTATGGAGAGATGGTCTGTTGAGGCCCAAACTCTAGGCACAGCCGAGCTCTGTTTGGGAAAGAAAAAAATTCAAGACTTTGTTAGTATTTAAGACTTGAAAATTCTAAGCAAGCCCTTCCCCTCCTTATTTAAATATAATGGCACAATTATTAAAAAGGATAGTTTCAAGGACTAGGGTATAACAGAATGACTTCTTCAGTCAAAAAAGCTTCAAGTGCTGAAGCTGATCTATGTTAGATATCAGAGACCAGTGGTCAAAGGGCAAATAATGTTATCGAGGAAACTTACCAAAAATTTCTTCAATGGTTGCTTCTATGACTAAACTTACTATTTTAGTAAGTGATTCTGGCACACGAGAATAGAAGCATGCCAATGAAAGCTGCTGATGAAAAATTAAGGGCACCCTCAACAGAAAGGAGCATAAGAACACCCTGGAGAAAGAACTGGACACTGAAGCTATTCATTTGTGTAAGTGTGTTGCATGTACCACATGTATTGCATCTTTAGGTCTAACACCTCCCATAAATGGAGCTCATCACTCAGTTGCATAACTTGATTCAAGTAAACTATGAACTGTTAATGCATTACAATCAGGAACACAACAACACAAGGCCCAAAAAAAGACAAAAAACCCATAACCCACAAATAAAACAAAATAAAAAAGGGAAAGACTTAGTACCACTACACATGAAATCTCATGCAAAATTATGGTCACCAACACATGAGAAATGAAATGTAGAGCAGATGCAAATGGTTACTGGCACAATGGAAATGCAGTTGATCTCCTTAGCCTAGCAGAACCTGTGCTGAGATTACTTACAGACAACTTTCTGTGCAATGGACAGGGAGGTAAACACCAAGGAAATGACAACTATTTCATATAACATTTCAAGTTGATGTCAGAACAAATGCATGTAAAAGCTGACTGGCACAATAAATGGAGCTTGGAAATTCCAGACTTTCTCCCTACTGAGGAGTGCTTTCCAGCTTCTTCCACGTAGGGAAGAAGTTGAAGGCAAGGGGATGGAATGACAAACCTAACTATTTTATGATGTCTCTTAATTTTGGAAGGAGACAGATGTCTGCAAATGCAGAAGACTGGACTTCATGATCCAGTACATCCTTTCTATTCCCAAGTTCTTTAAAAAGCAATAAATACAAAAATATGACTCCAAGACAGAGGTCTCTTTTTACAATCAAACCAGCAGTCTGCTTCTGTGCTGCACATCTGTCAGTCTCGATACACACATCTCTCTAGCAAAAACACAGGAAGATAAAGCCCGAGTTCTGGAACTGAAAAGGTGCAAGACCATGGTGAGAAGAACCAGTACCAAGTAGTAGATTATTCAAATCAACCCCAACACAGCCTCTTCCAGTGCACGCTCATTTACACTACATCAGCTATTTATGTTTTTATAGCTGTACACTACTTTGTTTTTTACATGTAGTATTTTCATATATAGTTATGCTATGCTGCACATACAGACTATCATTACGACACCGATGCATGCATTACATAAATAGCTATCTAACATAGCTCCATGCAATACCAAAAAAATAGTTTGCTTTTTTACCACAACAGATAAGGCACTGTCATGTTGACTCAATCTTGGTAGAAAAGTCAGTCCTGAACGAACTTGGTAATCTCTGAATCCTCCCGCCACAGAAAGGGTAGTTAAATTTCTTAAATCTTGGGCCTTTAGAATCCAATGATTGTTTACAGCTGTATAAAAATCTATAAAATATATTAAAATCAATCACAATGTCCCCGTAAGTCTATTTGATATACAAAAAAAGCTATAGAAACATTTAACTAAAAGTTTCTGTAAGCCCTCCTAGAGGCATTCGAACTTCAATTACCACTTTTGATTCATGTAAGGAAGGAAAATTATTGTTTTAACCTGTTAACCAAGGAGGCAGCAGTTGAGAAAGACAGATACACTTAAACTTTCCATATCAGCCAAGCACACAGTGTTTAAATAGCAAACCACAGATTAATTTTAAGGACAGCCACAGTCCAGAAACAGTCAGCAAGGGAGAAGCATTGTATTGCAATAATTGTAGGAGGGAGAATTAATGCAAGCACAGTGAATCAAATTCAGCAGCTAAAGATAATCCATTCCTTTCAGGTGCCACAGAGATTAATAAGAATAAATGACTTTTCCCTTCACTAATTCCTTCAATATCTATATGTAACAGCACAATTACCAGTGAGCATGTATTTCATCAGTAATCAGCTCTATCTTTCCAAGAAGTGCATAGTAAATGCATAATGATTATACTTCATTTTTTTATGCCACAGTTATTTAAGCCAGCAGAAAATACAGTCTACCTTCTGTGAATATATATATATATAAAATATATAATTAGATCACATTCAACATTCTTACCCCTTCAACCTTTGGGAGTGATAAACATCAAATTTACCAGCTTCTACAGAAATAACTTTATTAACTCTATTGGCAACTGTTGATTTTGTTTGTTTTGATTTTGTTGGGTTTTTTTTACAAAACAGAAAGCAAAAAATGTAATTCACTGGAGAGCTTACAAATCATGCTCTGCAACTTACTGAAATTACAAATTATTGAGAGTTCCAGGCCCTGTATAGAAACTCAAGTCCACATAATCCATTTCATATGACACTTTATATGACAGGACACTCTCAGTATCCTGGTGCTCTCAAACAATCATCTGAGTAACCATGGAATAGATTAACTATAATAAGCAAAACAGCACATTGTGCTGTTGATTTGCAAGAAGCTGACTGACTAATGCTCAAGAGGATCAATAAAGAAATAGAATGTAATTAGGTAAACGGCAATACTTACCAGTAAGATATTTGTCTAAAGGCATCACAGGTGCAACATGAGGTGTGGCTTGTGTAATGAGAAGGTTTATAAGTTCAGGCTTAAAATTCTTCAGAGTAAGCAATGCTCTTGCAACAAGACCACCCATGGAATGACCTACTATTGCAACACTGGTTGGTGCAAATTCTCGACCCTTAAGCAAAGATCAATAAGACACATCAAAAATAGATTTGACATTGAACTATAGTTATCAGTTGTATATTTATTTCCTCTAAAAATAACTTGTGTCCTCTCAAGGATAATATTAACTAGTATCAACTTGAAAAGTTTACAATATTAATATAAATTTAAATGCCATCTCAAAAAATGTGCTTAACAAAGCTTGCAGCTCAAAAGGAAACATTATATAGCCTGTGTAAACATCAGAATCTTCAGCTAATTTTAATTTCTGAGACTCTTAGGGACACAGGATATCAAAGGACTTTCCTAGAGAAAAATGGATGTAAGGTGCCACCACCTTAGTATTTTAATAACCAAGGGGTTATTAAAAAAAACAGGTAAGGTTTAAGTCTTTACTACAAAAAAAGTATACGTTCTGCATGGAAGTATACGTTTAGAAGCACAATATAGCACTTAACCATGGTTATGAGATTGTCACAAGCATCAAAAATATGTTGAACAGCCCCTCTCCATTGCACTATTATCACACTCAACTATCTACACACATTATAGTCTCCCTTCCCTGCTCTTCAGTTTTCCAACAGAAAAGGCAGCCCAGAATCTCATTCCAAACTTCAAGTACATTATTCAGCATATGCACTACTTACCCTGTACAACTTAAGAATTACTTTTATGCATTCATGCACAAACTTGGTCTGTCGTTGCAGACTACCACCATACAATGCAACCAACTCCTCATTAAAGTTGACACTGAAGAAATTAAAATGATACTTGAAGTCAACATCTTCTGCTTTTCTAAGGGCAATGGAGCCAAGAGAACGTACTAGGAAAAGAAATCACACCAATTAGAACAGTCTAATAGTCACTACTTATGACTATCACTAGCAGAGAAACACAAAGATATAATCTATTACAAAACAAATGTTATATTAAATCCATTGTTCTCCTTAAGATACTTAAGTAAAAAAAAGATGAAAATTACACCCAGAAGCAAATGATCTCTTTTCTAATATGCAATGACATTTTTTTACAAAAATGGATTCGAAGATATAAATAATTGGAGCAGAAGTATCGGCCAGTCACAGTAAGAACTGAACCGTAAAATGAGAAGTAATGATTTCCTGTTTTTGTAAGAAACCCTCTGATAAAAAAAATAAATAGCAAACTTATCATAACAGGAACTTACAGAAGAATGTGGAAAGGAACAAACCTGATTAGATGAGAAGAAAGTATGGAATGAGTTGCCAGGAGCTGCATGCTACGCTGCGACCGAGATCACCACTGACTACAGAGATGTTTTATGTCGAAAACAGATTTATACAAGATCAAGGATTACATTCCCCTGAGGGAATGCTTTTCTCATCTCATTTGCACCTTCTTAACGCCACCAGGAAAAGAAGGCAAAATGAGGAGTCTTGACTTCAACACTAGAGGCATTGCTACTGCTAAGCTTTCCTAAAATTCCTTTAAATATCATCAACTCTAGAACAACATTCCCAAATATCACCAAGATATGTACAGAGGACAGGAAAACAAAACCCTAAAGGACACTTTTCCACCTAAAACCTTAATGGAGAAAGTGTTTGGATTACAAGGTCTTTCTTCTGATCTTTGTCCATCTAATCCCACCTGCTATTCCATGGAGACATGGCAGGATAGGAACACTAATGGCTGCAAATAAAGAAGGACAATAGGGAAAGAAGAATATAAAAGACTCAAAAGCAAGTATATAAAATAACTAATGATTGCTAAAAAATGTCTGCCCAAATTGGATACAGAGAAGCAATTATTCTGGAATGCAACAGCTTCAGAGATCTGCAGCCTGCATAATCCCCCTTCTTGGAAAAGTTTGCTACAGAAGTTAACATACCAAACAAATTTCAGCTATGCTCATGAATAGGAAAATAATATTAATTAAATACTTTATATGTTCAAACACCCAAACAGATATTATCAGCCCGATTAAAGTGAAAAATCTAAATTGTAGTCAATAATTCACCAATTCTATCTAGAGCTAATATGCAATAAGAACACCTCCAAAATAATTTGAAAAGACCTAAAAAGTATTTAAAAGATCAAGTATCACAACTTTATATCCTGGAGGACATGGTAAAATAAGATCGCCCAAGATCACAAATTCCTAAATAGAACTCAGAATCTCAATTGTTTTCCCCATACACACAATATCAGTTTGGCTAACATTGTGTTATATTTTAGAGAACAACAATGTGTTGACAAACCCAGTCTGGAAGAAATACTGGATACTGGAACAAAGATGTAAACACACTACATCACTATCAAACTACTAACTTTGGTGTTTACAATGAAAAATAAAAATGCCTTAGAACTATTGCTTATTTTAACTTTTAGCCCAGCCGTATAATAGGGAATAACCTGGAAAACAAAACCAGGCTGCGTGTATATTGAGAAGTTAATGCTAAGGGAAAAACACCACTACATAAAGAGGTAGGAAATACGGAAGCAACAGGATAAGCCACAACATGATGCTTAATTCTATAGTGCACAATTACTTGACATTACAGATGGCAGCTTGTTTAGTTTCTTCTAATCACAGTCAGGTCTTTTATTTGGCATAATTGCACTACAGGTTGCTCAAATCAAAACCAGCTAGATGTTTGTGAGCAAAAACACAGCAAGGGTGCAGTGGTGCCACAGTACAGCATAAAGTGAACTTCGCTTCTGCCTTTCAAGAGTTAACATTTTAGTGCAGAAAACCATTACAGCTCAACTGTGAAACTGTTTTAAAACAAAAAAAGTCTTCTCACTGCTTGAAATTAACCATGGACTAACAAGAATACTTACACCATAATATGATCATCTGTTATGAGTTTTGTTGATATTATTTCAAACAGAAGACTACTTGCCATTGAGTAACACAAATAAAATACAACAGCTCTTTGTAACATAACTTAGTTAAATGCTTACCTTGTTTGTAGCTGCCAGCATTCCCAGGAAGAAAGAGAACCGGAATTCCTGTCAACAGGAGATTTTTGTTTTCTTCAGCATAGTTCCCTTCCCCATACAGATAGAGCTCATACGCTGGGTATCGTCTGGCTGTTTTCTTTGGTAATTTTATTTTCTGTTGCACAAGTTAAAAAGAAACCAATTACGTCACCTATATTGTTGAAAACAAGAAAAACGGAGTGGCTATGCAGTAATTTAAATGATCTGGCTTATGTTTTATGTATTGTTTTAAATTACAGGCCAAAGAACAGAGAATAAAACACTGAGTGTTGCTTTTAAAAAATAATTGAAAGTAAAGTATCAAATATTTTGTTTAAGAAGGTATTGCTCTGCATAATAACTGGCTGGAGTTACTTAGTTGAAACAACTATTATCTTTAACTGGCATTGAAACAAGCTGCAAATTAATGCAATTTATGTTACAATTGCACATTCTAAAGTAAACCTAGCCTTATACTACAGGGGAAAAAGTGAAATAAACAAAAAAGAGGTGAAAACCCAATCACTTCTCTCAAGACATGAAAATTTGAGAGCAGAAAATGCGGCGCAGGAGTGATCCTACTTATTCCTACTGCACCTGAAAAGTTCTGGAGTCCTCCCCAATACCAGGTAACTCAGAACAAGGCTGTGCCACCGCGCTGGTATGGAAGCTCCACCTGGAGGGGAGTAGGGGAGTGTCAGATGACAGCTATTATGTCAGGGTAAATTACAGGTGCAGTGCAAACTCTCTTAGGCGATTTTTAGAGATGTATCCTGCAAGGGGAATATAAACAATAGCAGTAACCACCTGAATATGGCTCCCCTGAAAAAAACAAAACAAAACAAAACATGATACTCTGAGGGCTTTTTTTTGGTTGATGTTTTCAGAGTCCTTCTGTGGCCTAGTGACAAGTAAACTGGTTTTGTAACAACTGAGGATCCAATTTTTAATATCACAATTTACTATGTAAAAGGACACATTTCTTGTATTAAAACAAAGCAAACAACTGAGCACCTAAACTCTCACATAGGTCACAGGATTATAAATTCCCAAAAGAACAAAATAACCTTGAAACTGAGAGCTAGGTGATGATTAAGTCTTTGACCAGTAAGTGACGACTTTTAGAACCACATGACAGTTCTTTAAATCAAGTAAGTAGTAAGCAAAAAAAATATTTGTCTCCTGCAGGAAGGTTGGTTGGTTTATAATTTTGAGTTTCTAAGATACACATTTTTAACATTTCTGTGAACATGCATACACTTGTTCTAGCATTTTAATACTTTATGAAAATTCAGAGACAAATAAGAGAATTAAAAAATCAAATTTTTAAGGTGCAATTCATATTTTAAGGAAACACTTTATTTTACAGAATAAGATGAAAACTAAACTCTATTTTGCATCAGAAACATTTTTTCAAGTCTGTCTTGATTGCTTTGTCAAGCTAGAAGCATCTTCACTTTGGATATTAGTTTTTTCTCTCAATTGCACCTATAGTAAAGGAGATTCAACTTAATTCCCTGCCCACACACTCCTTTCCTTCTCCTAGCTAAAGACTATTTCCTTTCTCCCTTAGCTTTCCAATTGTTTGCCATATTCGTTCTTTGCAATCTCTTTCTATGATGTTTTTACATATATTTAAAATTCTACAACATAAAAAGACATCTTACATTTTTATATTGTATCTTTTAATTAAATGCACATGTTCAAGAGAGAGCACATTTAATTCCTTCACTGTAAACAAAAAAAGTGAAGCTTTGTTCAGGGCTTGTGTCATCAGATCATCCTTTCAATGTTCTTTCCCTTTTCTCCACCATTTTGCCTTTCCAACTTCACTGAGCTCACTGTCCCTTTCTCATTTCTTTCTACTGCTCCTTTTTCAAAGGCTTGCAAAACTAAATTAATAAGGTTTTGCTACTAAACTAAGAGTGCTCTCAAGATATGTTTACATGACTTCTTGATGGATCCAATCAACCATTCTTCCACAATATCTTCCTGGTTCATAATCTTTTCAAAAACTTTTACAGAACAAAAATTAACGAGCTTCTTGAGGTCAATGTTGAAAGTAAAAAACCTACACAATTCATGAGAACTTTACTACCAAAATATTGGGGGTTTTCAGTAAATCATAGTGCTCAAATATTATAACAAAATGGCAATGCATAAAGACATTCATGTTCCATGACAGTGGTTATATAATTGGCTGTAATGAGCTGCAGTAACTTTTTACAATGCCAGTGTAGGCTTCATTTTTCAAACTAGTTCCTACAGAAATTAGGCTTATGTGAAAAAGTCCTCATTATTAACTTACTGATCTCTTACCAGGCTTAGCTGAACAGGACAAGAGTAGGTTTAATTCAAATATTGCAATTCTATAGCTCATGCAAAAAAGATAGTTAAGTACAAAGAAGAAAAAAATAAAATCCAAACCAATTCCACTACTTAGTATGCTTGACTCTGAGGTAACCCACCGTTAGATACAACAGAAGTCAAACTTCTTACATTTAATTTCTCAGCTATTGTTTTGTAATGTGACACCCTATCTGGAAGAGAGGATATGCACCTTTCACCTGAAACTCCTGCCTTGGGGTTTTCTACCAAAGCCAGCATCACAAAGACATTAAAATTTAAACAAGCCCTCCAACAATGAAGAGGTACTTTGAAAGTACAACGACTTAGCAAACTTTTCCTCATTTCTGCCCTCACAAAAGTACTGTTTTCCACACAGTAAAAGTGATTACCCAGGAAATAGAAATTCTGAGGCAATACAGCCAGCTGCAACTTTATCTCCTGCATGGAAATAGTGATACCTTTGAACCTTGCATCTCTTACCAGCACAACACTTGCCTAAAGATGCTTCAAGTTCAAGCTCTGATGTAACAAGTAAACACACAAAAGATGTGAGGTGGCAGATGACTACTTCAGGCAATCAGTAACAACAGCACGCAGAGCTTGCCATTAATTTTCAGTTGGTTGGCTTCAGACTGAAGCTGAAGCAGGTTTTGGCTGCTAGGAGATCTAAAAACTTACCACATAGTATTTAAGTATTTATAGCTGCTTAAATAATTTTGTCCTACAGCACTGACTAAATAACCCTTGATGCTATACCAAGGTTCCCTTTTGGAGGCTAACACAGTTATGTCAATGGTAGCAAATGAAGGTTAATAGATCTGAAAATTTACTTGCTGTTTCATTACCAATTTAGGTAAGTAAGGTTTTGCTTTAACATAATCTTTAACATGGCAATGAATGCTTAGGAATCAACATAATATGCTTTGGGGTGCTTTCAATAGGACAGAAGATCCTGTATCAAGAACTACTCCTAAAAAGAGAAATTGTTTTCTAACAGCTGCAGCAGGCAGTACCAGCACTGAACCTGCATATATTCACATATTTACATTCTCCTGTTATAAAGCCACAATACTGGAAAACAACAGTTCCATCAGCAGCCCTCTCTCTCTCATACTGAACCAAGGTTTTCAAAGAGGTTTCTAAAAGGATTCGCTAGGAAAGGAAAAGGGAATTCGAGCAGCTTTACAAGTTCTCCCATAAACTGTGAGACTGAGCCACCTACAAAGTGCTCACCAAGAAGACTTTGCACTACTGTTTGCTAGCTTGAGAAACACACTCACATTTGAATCTCAGTTACTCAGTTGTTATTCTTTAGAACGTCAGTTGCTTCACACGCCATGAAACCACAATAAGGAACAAGTGCAAGACTCGATCTCCCGGCCATTGATTGCCGCGGGCGTTGTCAGAGGACCCGGCCCAGCCTCTCCCACTGCACTTAAAGCCTGGATGAGCCTGTGACCGGTTTTCCAAGTAACTAGGGGCATTTACAAGTTAGAAAACCGGGAGCTTTTCTACTCCTTTCGTTTGCACAGGCGGCATACAGAACACCACGTTACCTCACGGAGCGGCAGCCTCTCCCTTCCGTAGCCACCCAAGGCGCAGCAGGACACGCCGCAGCCCGCGCAGGGCTGCGTGCCACACGCAGGAGCTCTCCCAACAGCCGAGGCTCTCCCTGCCTCACGCACGGCTGGCCCTTCCTCACAGCTCCCTCAGAAGCGCAGGGAGCGGTCCGCAGCCGCCAGGCTGCTCTCGCCCCCCCGCAGCCCGGAGCCACAGGAGCCCCGCACCGCCCCGCACCGCCAGCCCCACCTGTTACGCCGCCGCCCGCCCACGCCCTCCCGCCCAGCCTCCCGCCGCACTCACCAGATACTCGGGGTACTCGTACATGTAGGTCATGCTGCACCGGTTCTCCTCGTAGAGGAAGAGCACGTCCCGCACGCCCAGCAGCACCAGCGCGGCTAGCACGCCGTAGGAGAGAGCCGCCAAGGCAGGCAGCCGGCGGCCCGCCCGCCGCATCGCGCCCCGCCGCGCCCGGGAGCGCAGCCCTCGCCTCCCCGCGGGCTCCCGGCGCACACGGGCGGGGCGGGGCGGGGCGGGGCGGGCAGCGCCCGGGGGGCGGGGCGGGCGCCACGACCCGGCGGCCGGCAGCGGGAGGGCGGGCGCCATCTTGGGAAGGTCCGGCCCTCGGCTGCCGCGCGGGGCGCCATGGCGGGGAGGTCCGCAGCACCGCCCGCCCTGCCCCCGGCGCGGCGCTTGCCAGGGAAGGCGTGTCCGCCACCACAGGGAGGTCGGGGCCCGGCAGCGCCGCCGGCTCGGCCGCCCGCGGTGGGTGCTGAGGGGCCGCCCTCGGGAGCTGCCGCCCGGCGGGAGGCTCCTTGGCCGCCCCCGCCCCTTCAGCGCGCGGCGGAGCAGCCGCGTCCGCGGGCCGGGACCGGGCTCGCGGGGCCGCGGCCTCGCGCTGCTCCGGGCCGGAGAGAGGCCGCCGCTTGGCGGCGGGTCCGGGCCCGGGCCCGCCAGCAGCTCCGCCAGCACCTCCGCACAGCTTCCAGCGCTCAGCGCGCACCCCGCGTTACTGGAGGCGGCTGGTGGTCTTGTGAGGGGAGGGGGTGCGTTCATTAAGCACTTCTAACAACTCGCTGTCACTCGGCGCTCTCCACTGACCGTTGGTCTCTGCGTGCGACTGCTGGCGTTGCTCATCGGAGAAAACTAACAAAAAAACCCGTAATTTGTGACAAAAACAATGTGACTCCACCCCACCGGCAGAGGAAGCGATGCGAACATCAGTTTGCAAAGACAAGGAGGAGTTACACGAGAGGGATACCTTATAGAAATACCTGTTTCGTTTGCCTTTTCATCTTCACTGACACATACTTAAGGCTTTCCACCTCCTCCTTGGAAAGAAACAAAAATAACTCGGTTTTCCAACAGTATTTGTACCATTTTTATTTGTAAAAATAACCATCTGAATGCATTGCAAGATTAGTTTACAGTTAGGGTTCTTCCTTACATGAATACAGCATTCAGTAGTTGAAAAAGTTACTAAGCTGTGCTTGAGAAGACTCAGGTTGTAATTCCAAGCCATTCACCAAAGCGTTTTTCCTCTTTTTGTATGTGACGTTTACCCAATTCCTTAAACTTCAATTTACAAAAGCAAACAATACGGACAAAACCCCACCGAAACCATCAAACAGTATTTTATATTGTTTATTACAAATGTTATGCAAAATATAACACTGGCACCAGATCTGTATCACGATGGTTTGAAAAGATATATTGCACATGCTAAAGCATAAAATATAAGACAAAACCTACAAAACATAAGATATTGGCTTTAATATGTAGATCACTGCATAAGAAACGCATAAAATTACAATTTTTACACACACTCAAGATTGTCCCTAGTTTAAAACACCCTCCTCTATAACACTGACCTAAGGGTTACTTTTTGTGTAATAAGAAAGCATTTTCAGCACTGCAAAAATTATACATTATTCCTGTAGAAATTTAGCATATTAATTTTCATTTCAATGCAGGTATAACATATGAAAAGAAGAAACACTTTATACATTCAAAGAAGGTCTGAAATGAAAATTTCCTGGTAATATATTGCTTTTATAACACTCAAATGAAAAAAAAGACAAGTTTCACAAAACATTTCCGTAATACACAAATATAAAAAGGCACTCTAATATTTTTTACATGACTAAGAATAAAAATCACATATTTTTTTTGTTTTAAATCATCCTCAAGATACATAACCGAGCTTCTCAACAGTACAATGGATAAACAATTCATTTCATGTGTTTGTTCTAATTCAATAATCTGGCAGTTGTGTCCTGCATAAAAGTACCAAACACATTATGGTGCCCTTTTAGTAGCGATGAACAGAAATCCCCTGAGCTATTTCACAGCAATTTCAGGCAGTCCAGAGGTTGTAACTCAGTATTTAGGAGAGAGACCTAGGACCCCATCCTGCTATGGATTCCACCTGCAGCTGTGGTTAAAATACAGGAGGAAACGATCCTGCTAATACTCCTGGGCAGACCCTCCCCACATCCCCTTTGCTTGGTGCACAGAATCGTCTGCTTACTGTAAATTGCAGGATCCAGGGTTAAGTGCAACAATCAGGTACGACTAACTCTACTCTTGTAACAAGTCCACAGAAAGGCAAGGTATTTACAAGAGTAAAATTATTCCCGTGCTTAAAAACCTGTCCTATGTTACAAATTTATTTCTACATCTGATAAATTACATTACAGATTAATTAATGTACTAGCATACAAAAAAGGGACCTCACGTGGGATGTGGGATAGGCCAATACTGAGTGCTTCCAAGTGTCTTGTTCCTAACAGTTCTCCTCCTAAATACACCACACTCAAAACATGAGTTTCCCAGTGCCCTGAAGATGCTAACAAATTGTGTTTCTATGATTTCTGGAATACTGCATACTTGCATCATTGTTAGTTCCCAGAAAAGTTTAATCTGTAAAGTTTAGATCTGGATCCTAGAAGGATCAAAGCAAATCAGTGATCTCCTGTGGTTCTATAATGTTGTTCACATCAATAAGAGGCAGCAGTTGCACTACGCAATTACCAGAGCTACGAGGTATTGTGGACATACAGAAATATGTTCAGTAACTCTGTATGGTAGCAAGTAAAAATACTGAAATTTTGTAAACGGCTGCTTAAAATAATGCAACATTCTCTTTGTAAAGAGGGCTGGTTTTCTCCTTAATAAAGCAATTCCATGGAGGACAGAGTAACTTTCTGTCCAGGGTGAGACTTACAAGTAATCCTGCCAATGAGCCTACGTACATTTCTGGTTAAACTATGATTAAAAGGATGATCCTGCTGTTAGACAGGAGACTGCCATTTCCCATTTGTTTTGTTTCAATGCCATAACTCCACATTAAAAAAGCAAAATTTGGGATTTCTATTCATTTCTGAACACACACTACTGAAAACCTAAACAATTGATCTCTCCTCTTATTTTCAGTGCTTAAAGTAAGGTGGTAATTGCTGTTCTGCAACTCTTAAAAGCTAAGATGTAATTTTTTATTGTAAACTTTGGAAATTTGTTCATGGTTGAAAAAACATTTAATTTTACCCAATGTTCAGAGTAACAATATTTAATTTTAGCAAGGCAAAAATAAACTTGATATATAAATACCTTTCCTAATTAAAGAACTGGAATCTGCCAATAGATTTTTAACATTTAGTGGAACATGGCTAAAAAATGCAACTAAAATAAAACTTTTCATTTACTCTGCTGAAAGGGACACTGAGGAAGCTCACAATCTCCTCCCAGCCCAGATGCAGGCCTGCAGGCAGCCTGAGCATGGCTGATGGGGACACTCACACCTTGACTCCATCCTGCATTAGAGAATCACAGAATCACAGAATGTTAGGGGTTGGAAGGGACCTATGAAGATCCTCTAGTCCAACCCCCCTGCCAGAGCAGGATCACCCAGAGCACATTACACAGGAACATGTCCAGGTGGGTTTTGAATGTCTCCAGTGAAGGAGACTCCACAACCTCTCTGGGCAGCCTGTTCCAGTGCTCTGTCACTCTCACAGTAAAGAAGTTTTTTCTGATGTTTACGTGGAACCTCCTATGTTCCATTTTGCACCCATTGCCCCTTGTCCTATCACTGGACATCACTGAAAAAAGCCTGGCTCTGTCCTCCTGACACTCGCCCTTTACGTATTTGTAAACATTGATGAGGTCGCCCCTCAGTCTCCTCCAAGCTAACGAGACCCAGCTCCCTCAGCCTTGCCTCATTACCTTTTCGTCTCTTTACTCTTGCTGTACAGCGTTCTCTCACTTGTCTAGCAAGGGGTTGGATCCCTTTCGTCTGCTCTTAAAAGTGAAGGAAGGTGTTTCACGCTCTGATTTTTAGCAATATAGCCTGTGGACTTTATCTTTGCATTCCACCCAAGAAGATGGGCACTCTCCTGAAGTGCATCAGACCTTCCTTTTTCTGCTCAGGCCATCAGCCTTGCCTGGATTCACATTTCATTTCACATCACTCCAAACAGCACGCACAAATGCTAACTAGGAGAACAAGCCATAGTTATTTTTCCTGGGCATTTGTTTCATTTAAAATAAATATAAATACATTTACATTAAAAGTATATGAACATATTATTTAGACTGAAAAAAAACACAACACACTTGTGGTCAACACATCATCAGTTACAAACGTCAACTTGAAACCTGTGTCATAAAATGTAAAATTCACTCAAGACTACTCATTACCTCAGAAGTTTATTTTTTTATGGTTTAGAAAAACTACTTCATTATGTCACTCACATTTGAAGAAAAAAAATAAAAGTAGCAAAGTCTTCCGTTTAATTACTGAAGAATTTTGGTCCTCTTGGTATAGCTGGTTAGTTCATTACAGCTTTTTGTTTAGGTTTTTTTGTTTCTTTTTGTTTACAAAATCTCATTCTTCCTTTTGTACATCTGTTGCGGAGGAGGGTTGTGGTCCATTTGACCTAGAAACTTTGGCAGAAGGAGTAAACATATTCACAAAGTTGACATTGCTTTAAAAGCTGGTGACAAGAGGCTTTTTTTAGCATGTATCTCCAATCCCCCACACGGCACAGCGCCAGGTTTTCTGGTGTTTGGTATTTCAACTTTTGGTGTTTTGCTTTCATTGCTTCACCTCTGCTCTCTTAATCCAAACACTTGCAAAAGTATTTTAAAATTTGATAACGTTTACAGTAAAAATAAGTTATTTTAGCATAGAAAAGGAAAAAAATCCATTTCAGTTGCCAAGTAACTATGAACTTTTACGTATGTCTTTGTCTACACCTGATTTTTTTTCTTTTCTGATACTAGATTCATGGTTAATGGCTCAGGTGACAGAAACATCTAATGACCCTAATTCTGTAGTGCAAATAAACCATACATGTTTGTGCTGAATTGAAAAAAAATAAGGGCCAAACAATTTTCATTTTACACTAGTGGTTCCACTCGTGTCTGTGAGAAAATATAGTGAGGCAAGTAGAATTTGGCCTTAAGAGTTTATAACTATAGTTTTCTAATTGTGTGCTGCAACTAAGAACTGTAAAAAGTGCCTTCGGTATGTTTAAGTGCTTAATACATGCAGAATGTAAAAGGTTTAGTTTCCTGTAGAAAAGTAATACAGGCAGTTTTCAGATTTACAACTTTACCTTTGGTTTGTATTAAAAAAAAAATAAATTAATTAAAAATTATCTAATTATCAGAGCCCCTGGAAGCAGGGAACAGACAGAGGAAAGGGGTAATGCTCAAATCTATGAAGGCTACAATGGATGGTGTACTAAAGGTACAGCTGAAACATGTAAGAACTTTTTACAAACAGTTCCCTGTTTATTTGTGCTGTCAAAAAGAAAAAAGGCGTTTTCTCTTTTTCTACTTAAAATAAGAGATAGAGACTTTCCACAGGGGCACTTAGGGCCTAAAGAAAACATCAGGAAGTTGAAAAGCTGCAGAACATTAATGGGAAAACGTTTCAGTAAATCCCTCTGTCTTTGTTATTTAAAGGCTTGGTTCCCATCAAAACTAGAAATCTTTCAATACCTACTTGTCAAGAATAATAGTTAAGAATATAGCGGTGGGATTTAAGCTGTTTAAAAAGACAAAAATAAAGCTGAAATTAAAATAACAATGGAAGAAGTTTTTGAATACCAAAAAGTCAAAATGTTTCAGAATCCGAATCATTGTCCCCATCCTCTGTTCCTATGTTATTACTCAAGGGCTTATTGTACAAGTTAGCGCCACTCCCCGCGCTGGAGCCATCGCAGAGATGTGTCCTGCCCAAATTGTCTTTTTTAAAGCAAACGAAGTTGAAAGTCGTCATTGAACTGGAAGGAGAAAAAGGCATCATGGTAGCCAAAATGAGTGCCAGGCAGTCAGCCACGTCTTTGTTAGGGGCGCAAGCCAGGGCTGGCGTGTGACCTGGGCACAAAGGCAGACAAGGCAAAGGTTAGTACGGAGGGCACCGAGGGTGGCCCTGGGCCTTCCTCTGGTACATCTCTAGGTGACCTCGTAAGCAGGAGATGTACGTTCAGAAACAGCCATGGCAGGCAACAGGGGTGTGTTACTTATTTTAAATCAGACATGCTGGGGAAATACACACTTGATGGAGCACTGAGACCGCTGTGACCACAACAAGCAGTACTTTTTTTTATATAAATCAGGCAGCAAACAGACTTCACGGTATGAATGAAAGCACTTGCTAAACACAGTTCTACAGCACAGAGGGTACGATGGGTACAAACACAGGGAGTACAGCAACAGGGACAGAAACTGGCTTCAGTTTCTGTGTGTATGAACAAGTCTCATTCTGAGAACAATGACTTTCATTAGAACAATAAATATATTAGTATAAAAACATTTTGAGGTAATAAGCGAACAATTTCAAAAATTGATCAGTTGAGTATCTATTCAACTCAGGAAGCAGTTTATTTAGGAATTAAATGATGAGAGAAAAGAATTAGACCGGAGCATGTAGTACATGTATAGCAGGTATGACTATGTGGATGTTTAGTTACCCAAATTTACATAATGTTAGAAGAATAATGACTGCACTTAGAAAGCATGGCATACAGTTTAAATACACAGTTAATATTCTACAGATGTCAGTAAAAGGAATAACTGGGAAGCTATTAAAAGCTTGTCTTCACTGCAGTGTAAGGTGGCTCCTGCCCCTAAGGCAGCTCTTCACATACTCAGCCCTTGGAAATCAGTGTGCTGATTACACTTGCTGTCTACACATTTTGCAGGCTGCTGTGTAGTACTCCAGCACTTTCCAACAAATCCTTCTTTATACAAGAGCAAACAAGTCCTTTGGAGAGAACAATCTAAAGCGCTGCAGCAACAGCAGTGTGAGGCAATGACCACTACTGATGTCCTACTGCCTCCAGTGAGCTAAAAACACCCGCAGTATAGGCGAGTTTGATAGACAAATGGGAGTATGTTTTGCAGCAAACTACCCATATTTAAGCACTGACTGCAGTGAATGCAAACCCTAAGTGGAGTTTCCTCTTCCACTGAGTTCCAAGCATGAACACCTTTAGGATTGTACTTATACTAAGATTGTACTTCAACTGCATATGCAGTTGTTCCTAGAAAAAAAACAAATGTGTGTAAAATTTAAACTTATTTTTAATTTGTTACATACATTTAAGTTAACTGGATCTGTATGCATAATTTTAATGATAAAAACTGTGATCAGAAGCTAGTCTGGTTCATTTTTCTGTTCCCTATCTCTAAAATGAGGTTAGGGCCAGATGACTTCAGTGGATCTCATCCATGCAAGTTCATCTAGCAGCATTTGGTTAACAGCAAACACTCACCACTCAGTTCTTTTCATCCATTGATCTCAAATGTCTTGCAATGATGGGTGAGTATTATAATTAATTTACAGATATGGGAAGATGGAGGCAGTGAATTGTTACGTTAATGCCATGAAGTCAGTGTTGTAAGAATGGAAGACATTTTTAAAAAAACATTAATTATAGAAGCTCAGGCCTCTATGGGTTTTATAATATTTAGGGAAGGACTTCAAAGAGATCTGAAACAAAATCATCAGATTTATTAATTAATCATGTCTTTTATGAGCCAACGGTAATTTACTCGCATCTTGGATTAGGTCAGACAATTGGAAAGCAGAAGTTTTGATCTCAGAATGAACTAGGACACAATGAAACATATGTTGATGGTTTTCTTCCTACCCATTAAAGCATGCGCTGATTGAATGCATAATCCTTAATTCTTCTGCAAGGCGTCAGATTTATCCGGTGCCACTTGCATGTTTAGGAAATTCAAGTTACCACTGCACTCAAGCATTAAAAAAGACTAGCTGTTGACAGTACATGCAACATGAACAGTAAAAGGGACTGCTGTGATGTTTAGAATACGTTTTTATATTAAAGAAAAAAAAATAGGTTCACTTTGTTGTTGTTTTTTCATAGGTACTCACACAGCTCACTGTCTGTGCTTGGAAAGATAAAAGCATCCATGATGTCTATCATCAGCTTTTAAGTCTACTGCTTAATAAATTTGTTGTAAAATTTCCTGTTAAGTCCTACCTAAGATTGTCAAAGTGTATTATTTACTTACCATTTTCATCTACTGCTAGGACACAGGCCCCTTTGGCTAGCAACTCTTCAACTACCATCTTTAAGCCATTTCGTGCAGCTATGTGGAGAGGTCTATAAAAACATAAAAACTAAATTCAAGTTCCGTTTAAAATAGACTTTCTAGAAAAAGTTAGGTAATGCTTAAAGCATACACAGCATCAGCAAGAGTTTGTTTCCCTTCTTTGGATCATTACAATTGTGTTGTGGACAGTAAATTATATTACAGCCTGTAAAATAATCCTCGTGTTCCACACCTATAAAACATACATGTAAGTCAAATCTATTTATCTTTAGATACATAAAGATTACTTAATACCTTCCAGTCTAAATGCCTTCTTTAAAAAAGCTCTCATTTTTCCACATTTGCAGCACACAATTGACATTTAAAAGCAAAATGAATCTAGAACTGAAGAAATGCTGTTGTTCCATCCCCCTGCGAGCACTAAGTGCTCTGCCACCTGAGCTCGTGATTGAATCTTCTCCTGTGGGATTCCCCCATACCAGTCAAATAGTTGCAGCTGGAATAAGAATACCAATGGTTCTAGCTCTGCTGATGTTGTATGGTATGGACAGGAATTGCTCACTAAATATTCCCTAAAAAAACCCTGAAAATTAAATGTACCACCTTAACTCTAAACAAATTATTTATATTTAAGGTGAAGCTCAAAAAGCTAGGAAATGCCAGATATATACCTTCACAGCCACATGATTAACAGGTATTCTGATAAGAGTCCTCAAACAAATGACCTCATATAATTTTTCCATCAAACCATGAACAGAATTGCCATCAAAGGAATCAAAATTAAAAGTGTAAACACAGTATAAACCTGGTCTTTTCAAGGGCAAGCACTCAAAAAAAACCAGAAATTAACTTTTTTGCTCTATGAAAAAATATAAGACATTAATTTGAAATGCTAAATTGGAATATTCTGATTGAGAGGATCAGGCTATACTCACGTCTGCAATGCATTATTTTTTGCATTGATAAGGCTCTGTTCTTGTATCTTGTCAAGTATTAGCAAGGCACATTTTTCATGACCCTGTAGTTGGGGAAAAAAACAAACAAACAAACAAGAAATGGTGTTAATTTGCTGAGGAGTTTGAAATTGAGGCAAAATAAATGTTACATATAAAAGAGACATACAATAACTCATTTTGAAACACAAAACATACTACTCAGTGTGTAAAGACATGTAGTACGTGAACTCTAGGAGCCTTAAAATACCATTTACAAACTGCCACTCTTCGGATGCTTTAGCACATTTGGAAATGTAGCCATTCACCTGTCTTTCAGCCCTCCGTTCTCTATGTATTAATTCACCTTCCCAGATTTCAGAGAAGACTGCTGTTTCTCTTGAGAGAGCATTCAATGGTTATTTATTAGAACTAAATAGTAACACAGAAAGAGATGGTTTAATCTCAAAAACTAATACTGTACTTTCTGAGACTTGAAATGTCCTTCTGTGTTGTTAATAAGCTCCTACAGAATCCCTTCAGTGGGAGAGGTCTAACAGTCAACATTTGGGCACAAGGCACATCTGGGCCTTACTTCTGATCCTGTTTCAGCACAGTAAGTCACACATACCCAGCCTACACCCCTGGCAGGTGAACAGCTGCTGGAAGGACCCTGAGAATTCAGGGAGGCTTGTGTGTCTGCAGAAACTGGAGTAATACTATCATGGTGGAATCCAGTCTGTAAACAAGAGCAAGAAAAAAGGCCCAGGAGAGGGAATCCCATGGACTTTTTTTCTTGCAGCAACAGGAAGCAGTAGTAGCAACTGAAATTAAGCAGAAGAAAGGGTGGGAAGAGACACCACCACCAATCTAATCAATGCCTCTGGTTTTATTGGTGCTCTGTAAGGGAAAAGCTTGGGTTCCTTCCACAGAAGTAGGATAAGAAACAAGAAGAAATACTTTTTAAATTGTATTTGCCACTGAACCAAAGTTAAACTGTTTTACAATGAGATCAGGTGGTAAAATCTTAAAGGGTTTTCCATTACTTCTCTTGGTGTCTCCTTATATTTCAGCTGTCACAAGAGGCATCCATATTTATCCCTTTACAAAACTTTGAAACAGATTTGGAAAAAAGCTCAGAACAATGCTCCCTTCCTCACAAGTGACCACCATATATCCATTGCAGAAAACGAATCAGAAGCATAAGCACATATATACACACATACAGAATGTGAAGAGAATCAAAGCATGCAGGGGTCTTCAACTTACTTTACTGCTAGCCAAGTGCAAAGACGTGTTCAACTCCTTATCCTTTAATGTCAGGTCAGCCTTGGCAATGTTCACCAAAAAGTCTGGGGTATAGAGAAGAAATCAATGAACAAACCCAATGGGTAGATGAACATGTAGAAGCGGGGAAAATTTTACTGTTTTAACATACATGTGCACACATGCTAATCAATTAAGCCTTTATGGAATGTAAGCTTTCTGAGCATGAAGTGAAAATAATGAATGAGAAGAGACTAATCTTGTGCAGTTAATCACCGAAGAGAGGCAGAGTTAATAGCTCACTCACTGTGCTGCAAACCAACAAACACATATTGATCTTAACTTATTGATAAACTTTCCCATTTGCAGATCAGCAAGTTCTGCCTGAATCACCTTCTCCTGAGAACAAGTGTAGATCCTGCTTTGAGAGGACTAAGTGGATATAAAGAATTCAGGGTACTGTCTGTGCTGTTGAAACTAAGGAAAAGGGAATTCTGTTAAGCCAATATAGCCTTAATCTGTATGTGTCTAGTCTATAGTCTCGCCTGGAAAAGCAGCTGCTGGAAGCTGCCATTTTAAGAACGGGACTTCCCATAATAAAGGTTGCACAGTCCTTTTCACACATGCAGCTTTATTGCTCCATAAAATCAAGGAAGTGAACAAGATAATAGAATTACTACTCCACGCATGCTCTTTAAAAGGAGGAAATTTCGTCAAGTTTGCTACTGCAAATGTTCACCAAGACTGCCGAGAAACAAGAACTGAGAAGAAAAGTAGTTTTTTTAGAGATGTAAAGATATCCACACCATTTATTTTTCTTCCTTAGTTTTCACAGGAGAAGAAAGACACAAAAAAAAAAGACAAAAAAAAAAAAAAAAAGACTACCTATTTGGGATAGTAACTACAGTAGCACTCCCCCTTCAAGATGAAGAGAGGCTGTACTCACCCACAGCAGCTGCGTGCCCGTTTTGAGCTGCCATCATGAGAGGGGTTTTCCCTGCATGATCCGCAGCGTTCACGTGCGCGCGGTGGCCGAGGAGCAGCTGGAGACACTCCACGTGATCCGCGAAGGCTGCAGCGTGGAGGGGCGTCCTGGGGGGACAGCAGCACCAGACCAAGAATGACAACATTCCTGTTTACCTACCCAAGAACTTGAACAAGCAAGACATTCTTATTTATTTCTTTTTTTTTCCTAGTAAGCTTTGAGTTATCACCAGGGGAATGTTTTAGTAGCAGCATCTGAAATAAGTAATATTTACAGTCTCTGTCCTGCTGCAATATAAACTTTAAAAACAGGGAAACATAAAGTGGATATGATACTGTGAAGAAATCTCATATTAGCAGCATAGTTATTTTAATGGAGCCTGCTGTGCAATGTGAAAAGCAGTACAATCCCTCATTCTTATTAATCCGCCTTTTTTTTTTTTTTTTTAACAAGCCAAAGACAGGAAGAACTACTAGAAAATAACAGATCCATTATTTTAAAACACCAAAGTATTTGAAGTTATAGTAAAAAATACTGCAGCAACAAGGTGCAGTAACAGTATTACTATAAAAGGCAGAAGGAATTCTATCCACTTTGAATGTTACCAGTTTCCACAAGACTGAGACACTAGAATTCATTCACTCTCTCCCCATGACATTCTGTAGTGTGACTAACAGAGCTGAAAAACAGTTGGTACACAAGCCAGCTTGAAGTGTTACTTCAGGTTTTGCTTATCAGTAGGGGTGAGGTGGTCTTATCCTTATAACCATTCTAATCACCAGGTCTTGAATTTGTTTTAATTAATAGAAACAACAAGTATTCCATTTTTGGTATTTCAGCAATATTAGTTAAATATTTATCAATACAGACATGCACAGTGAGATTATCAACATGACAAGGATATGGCTGAATGCACATCTCTTGCTGTATCAGTATTCTTTTGCTGCACAGATGTTTTGAGTCATGTGCCCTGAGAATGCTGACATAACATTAAAGCTTTTAATATAATACTATTCTACGTGTACATAGTATCACTTCACTTAGCAAAGATATTTAACAAAGAAAACTGCTTCAAGGCAACAGCCTATAGTTAGAACTGTTCTATAGAAACAAAATACTATTTCTTTTGTATTTCTTTTCCTATGTACTATGAAATCAAATACTTCATAGTATTCTTCCTTCAAGTAAGTCACCGTTTAACTCTAGCACTGTAAAATGCTGTCCGAAAGAAAGTCAGCTTGACAAGTCTTAGTTCAACCATCTCAGATGAGGATCAGTTCCAGAGGTTCAGAAAGAATTTTATAAAAAGTACTAGATGTATTAATGAAGATAAAATGTAATTTATTTAAGGAACTATTACCTTCCTTTGTCATCTTTGCAATTGACAATGCTGGCATCGATGGCTCCGAGGAGCAGGGATGCACAATTTTCATGATCATTGATTCTGCCAAAGAAAAGACATTTTCAAAAGGGTAATAAGTTTACATCTTTTCCCACTTTCCACTATTCGTTTACTTCCCAGTAGTATCTCTTACTGGTTATTTTTAGTTATCCTAACATACATTCGCTATAATGCTCTCAGTCAGATTTTTGATTATTCCTCATATCTCTATGCAACCACATTGGATCTGCTGCTATGAATTTCAGTTTCTAAAGCAAAACTGGTCCTGCAATTCACTGTGCACAAGGGTAATTGGAAGTGCAGTGCAAACCCAGGATTAAGACCTTAATACTTTAAAATCCTTTAGTCTAAATGTCAAACAAACCTGGGTCTGGAAAGCACTCAGTCATAGATACCTACATATAGAAAGCTTTATTTGAATGTTCTAAGTATTGAAGCTCACATCCCTTCCAGCTCACACATTTAATACTTTTTCTTAATGGACGAACTCAATTAATATTCCTTCTGGCTACTGTTATTTTGTCTCATGTCATTATGAAAATGAACAATGTTTAGTAACAGTATTGGACATATAGTATAGTTAACACACAGCCACGCTGGATTAGTTGCTGTTTTCATTATAAATTTGCATGCATTTTTAAGTTGCACATATTTTTAAGAACTACATGCTAGTTTAAAAGAATATAAATATTGAAGAAACTTTCAAAGACATCACTAGAAATTCAGATTTCAAATACTATGATTCAGCCACAAATTATTTTATTTTAAGCAGAGTAAAACCAGTGCTTTATATATGCTTGTACTTCTCTAATACATTGGGGGTTTTATAATTTCAAAGCTTGATGCATGACAAATTACTTTTCTTCTTTCCAATTATGTGGAATGTAGAAGGGAAGCCTACACAACTGTAATTCCTGTCATTACTTCTGGAAGACATTAATTCTTCTAATAGAACTTAGAATAGAATACAGTCATTCTAATTGTTAGCAGAAATTAGGGAGGTTTGCATTTCTTTTTTCAGTGCTTAATTCCTTACTCTTCTGATGGGTTATATGTTTCAATAAGCATGTTAGGTCCCACAAACACAAGCAATCTTGCATGTTTTAAAAATGCATTTGCAATTATATTACAAAAAGTTATGATTTTGCTCTATTAGAACCCTTCCCATATGAAAATGTACTGCTTTATTTTAATAAGGAACATGTATAAAATACATGCATGGAAGAAGAAGTATAGCTCATAATGGCCACCACCTTTTTGTTGCTTGTAAGTAAAACATGAGCTATGGATACAGATGATGCTTCTACAGCCCATCAGTCCCTTTGGCCAGGACCTGGGTAAGAAGCACCAATCCTTCAAGACAGAGATTATCTCAGAGGGAAAGAGCCCATGAAGAAAGTCAGTCTGGAAGACACTCAGCTGAGGATGTGGCCTGCACAGAACATTATTCTAGCATGGCACAGATTGTTGTTTGAAATCCTTCCTTCATTAACACTTTGCTTCTGTTGCTAAATCTGACAGATTTTTTAACTTTCAGCCACTATGTTTCATAGGAATCTCAAATGCTCGTCCTTACACAGACACAGGCACTACAGCCCAGGTCATGGCCTAAGAAAGAATGAAAGAGCTATGAAGTCCCAGCCTGTGTGGGGAAAAGACATAGGTCTTTAGCTGTAAACAAAAGGGAGCAAAAATGCAGCTACTTCATTACAAGTGAGAATTTCATCAAAAGCGCAAATGTTTGAAATTTATGCAAAAGTATTTTTTTCTCTCCCTTTTTCTGCCACTTTTTCAGCAAAGATAAGCACAATCTTAGTATCAGCTTTAAAACTATTACATATCCTAAAGCATGTGTTATGGGACATTGCTACTTACACAGCACAGTGCAATGGAGAGAAGCTATTTCCATAGAATGTGCGGAAACATTTTTGTTCCAATAGTACCTCTATGCAGTTTTCATGACCTATAAGAGAACAAACATTTGCCAGTATTGCATAAGGCAAGTAATTAATTTAATTTTTAGTAGACTTGCACGGATTAGAATTTAACATTAAGTTAAATAGATTTTTAAATTCTTTTTAGTGGCAGCAGCAGGATACATCCAGGCTAACAGCAGTACTTACTAAAAACATGGAAAGGAAGAGGAAGTTTCTTTTTTTTGTGATGTTATGGATGCCTAATATTAGACATTGCTTTACACATCTGCAAAGATGTTTTCAATGATGGCATTAGGAAGCTTTATCCTTATATTAAGCAACAAGTTCAGATTATCTAGTTTAGAATAATCAGTTCAGTTCAGAATATCCATCTTTTCTGGTGGCATCTTGCATCAATAATTAAGAAGGTGACACCACAAAGATGCATTGCTGGCCCCACAGAAATCCATGAGACTTTAATCACTGATGTCTGTAAAACCAGAGTTTCACCTCGGCCTCCTATGACTGTGAGCAAATGAGCTACAAACCCACTGGAAAGTATTGCTGGAATTTCTCTGGCTTCTGACCTGAAGGGTGAACATAGCAAATGCTCACCACAGAGAGCAAGTTGAGGGGAGATAATTTTCTCTTCATTTCAAGCCTCTCAAAGTGGTGCTGGGGCTGCCTTGCTATCATGTTTCCCTACAGCTGAGGCCATGCTGGAACTTGGCAGAAGTCCACAGGGAGAACCTTACCGTTGTAACAAGCCCAGTGCAGTGGTGTGTAACCTTGATTATCCTTCAAACTGCAGTCTCCCTCCGAAAGTGCCACCTGCAGCAGCTCGCTCAGCCAAGTGGCGTGACCCCGCGCTGCTGCAAAGTGCAGGGGTGTTCTGCCACGGGCGTCCTTGCACAGGATAGAGATTTCCTTCTCTAACAGCATCTGAACACACTCTTCATGCCCAGTCATAATCTGGTAACAAAGGAATGAGTAAAGACGTTGACATAATACAGATTCTTGCCCAGGAAACGGGATAGGATTGATGCTGGTGAACATGAAACGGCCTGGATGGGATGCAGAGGGCAGAGATGAAAGCTTTATTGCTCCCATCAGTACCTGTGATAACTGATACTCTGAAATGTATTTGGTGCTGTCTTTCCTAGTCTGTGGAACAGACTCTACTGAGGCACAAAAGTGAGGAGGAGTTTAAGACTAAGGAAACAGATGAAAGAGAGAGAGGTTCAGAAAACCTGAGTCTGGCTTCTCAAAACCATGTAGGAATGTGAGAGAAGAACTGAGGAAAAAAAGGATCAAGAAAGTAATCAGAAACATGAAAAGTTCTTTTATCAGCTGGCCAGATACTATAACTGACATCTGTATCATACCTAGGGTTTGACTTCTCAGTCACATTCATGTATAACTATCAACTCAGAACAGAAATTTTATGCCGTAGCTTTTATTACAGACTCGTGCTGGGCTCCTAAGCTGAACTGCTCACTGCAGTTATCACAGAGTTCTGTATAAATATCATCTCTTGCGTCAACTTCACACTGGGTAAGAACCCGACTCTTAGAAAACATTAGATCTGCCTCAAGTTTCAGAGTCCAGACCAAAACAAGGCTTACTTATTTACACCATCCTCCCCAAGAAAAAATAAAGTAACTGCTGGGCAGTATTTTTAAATAAATTATTTTCAGAATTCATAAGGTGCTCAGTAATAAAAATAGTTACTGCTACATTAAAGTGTCTAGAGCCAGAAAAAAATTGGTCTAACCAGTATTTTATCTACTTTATTGAAGTGAATGTGAAATAAAGACAAAAGCAGAGTATTACTGAGAGGAGATTTATCCTGTTTTTTACGTCACTGACTGTGCTTGGTCATGTTTCCAATAATTTAATTACAGTATTCGCTGTAATTATGTTCCAACCATTCACTATCCCTGTACTTTAAAGTGTCTTGTAGTCACAGTAAAACAATTAAGAATTAAAAAAATGAAGTCACCCCTCGGTGTAAAGCTGTACATCCCAGAAGATCAGCTGCATCTACAGATGCTTCTTTTTCAAGTAATAAAGAAACAGCATCAATGTGCCCATATGCCACTGCAAGCATTAGTGGGGTTCTGGAAAAAAGCAAAAAAAAATCAGTCAGAGCTATACAATTACATACTACTTGCCACTCTCAGCTTACAGAAATGTGGGAATCAGGAAGCCTTGCACTTCCCTCTGTTCCTACCCACCAAACTTTCACCACACTCATCTATATAACACCCAAGTGAAGACCTTTTGTATTAAATTATTAAGATGTTTAACAACCGACTACCAGGACTGAAATAGAAGGACACTCGTCGTAATCAGTTTACAGACCAACATCAGTCAAGACTATCTGTTCTCTTAATAAACTACAATTATTGTCACCTCCAGCAACATGAGATTTGCAATACCCAAGTGCTGTGAATGAACTTTCCTGCTAGTTACCAAGATGACCACAATGCAAAGCATTTCCTTTGTAAGTGCTGCACAATTGCTTAAAGGGGATGAAGGGATGTGAGGAAACTATTCAAGCCAAAATTTAGAAAACCGTATCTTCCTTTTTTTTTTCTGAAAGGGATCTATTCTCCTTCTATTTTTAGATAAGACTAATACAATTTAAAATTCGATGTATAGTCAGATATCTTCCAGGCATCCCAAATGAGTTTTTTAAACCAGTTACATTTTCATTTTAAAAATAGGCTTTATTCTCCCTCCCTTGCAAGAAGCAGATTTTTGGTAGGAATACCTCAGATTCATGTGTCACCTCAAATGAACATTCTTTCCCACTACACCAGCCTAATATACCAACTAAACCCTGAAATAGCAATGCTTTAGAAAGAAAAAGACTCCTACTCTCTATAGAAACATCTCAGGAGCTTGTTAGTTTTTATTGAGTCTAGCCCTCAGCATCCCTGTAGAATTGTTTAAAGTATGAAGGGAAGGCTCAGACTGATGAATAATCCTTTCCACATGTCTTAGATCAACTGAATGTATACCCTGTAATCTCTGCAAAATTCTATAAAGAGAAATGCAGGAAATACAGTATTTCAAATAAATGCTTTTTTTTGGTAAGAAATCCTAGATGCTATTTGAATGAGAGCTGAAAGAAAACCATCACAAAGAAAACTTACTGTCCTTTGGCATCTGTCACATCAGGGTTGTCTGCAACTTCTAGTAACAACCGTAAACAAGGTGTATGGCCATTAATGACTAGAAAGAAAAAAAAAAGAGTGTAATTAAAATATGTTTCATTTCAGACACTTTTCATTGGAATGCTTATGGATAATAAATTTCCTTATAAAAAAGGAAAATATTCCATTACATAAGAAGTCCCACAATCTTCACCACACTGTGCTGATGAACTGGTGAGCTGCTTTGGGTTTTTTCTCTGACCTTGGTTAGACAAGGATTATTTCTCTTACGTACAAAAAACCCACATGAGTAAAACAGAAATGACCATTTCCACTACGGAGAAGATTTCTACTGAATCAGGCAGCATTTCAAAATCCCTCTGAGCAAGGGGGCAGACAAGGCTTCCACAATCAGATCTGGGAAGCAGGAGGCAGAACGTCAGCAAGGCTCGTGAATTCTGTGTGCACTTTATGAGCAAGTTCCTCAGTGCTACTATGGGAAAAGAAGGATCTGTGAAGAATGACCTATGATACAAATGTCATGTTCCTAACAGCACATAACACCTGAGAACCAAACTGCCTTTGCATTTTTCCAGCTCTTCTAGTTTCATGTTACTGGAAGCCACAGCTACTTCTCAAAGGCAGGGTTTGCTTTTTAAAACACAACACACTGGAAACCCATCTGTGTGTCAGCTGGCTTAAAGGCTTCAGCTTTATACAACTCATGGGATGAACAGGACAGTATTTTCTCATTTGAAAAACAGTAATTGCTGTACTCAGTAGATATAGATCGTGTTCTTATTATAGCAAGTCATGCATCCACACTGCCCACACCCTGTGGGCTGAGGCAAAACCCTTGAACACCGCCTATGTCACATCACTCTGGCAGAGGAATGGGTGCACATCGTCACATTTAAATCATTCATCCAAAATAATCTCAGCTGCTCTACCCAGAAAAATAAAATACATTTTTAGTTATTTACCACTAAGTAATGCCATACACATAGCATGTAAACAGTTCTGCAGGACTGATGAGTCACTGGCTTAGGAGGTAAAAAAATATTTTAAAAAATCTCATTTCTGCCAGCAGGAGGAAGAGAAATCTTAACTTGTTCACACCAACATCTGAAAAAGATTTTGGTAAATGAGTTTTAGAACAGATAGTCCCAGCAACTCTTAGGAGCTGACCCAGCAATTGCTAAGCATTGCAGACCCTGCAGGGAACAACAGCTTTGCCAACAGAGCTTCAACACTAACACCAGGGGAACATTTGCAATGGATTCCCCAAGCTAGCTGGGGGCAAGACCGGTGGTAATAAAATGATACAGGGAACACATAATTTAGGCTAAGGAAATTCTCCATATTATGAGGTCAGAGGCAGACTGTTTCCTGAGGGAGACAGACAGAAAAAAGAAATATTTCATTAGGTGAATTATTTCTCTATTGAAGTTACAAATCTCTTGACTGAACAGAGCTCTCCAGAATTGTTGTGTTCAGCAATTAATTGTGCTCATGTAATTAGAAGGAATGAAGGCAAACATGTTTAAGGGGATGGGCACACACGCCTTCTCGTTTGTTTCCAGTGCATAGCAAATATACACAAGTATTCACTTGGGTGTATGCAAATGCACATTGTCACTCAAGGGATAAATTCAGCAAGAATTCTATTTGATTTCTCAAAATATGCCAATTTTCCTCTTACACTTGCACTGCAAATGAAAGAATACTGCAGTGGCATCATGCAGGGGCAGCATCATCTTTACTAAAACACTCCAAAACAGAATGTATTGTTATGAAAAGGCATAATAAAAATCATCAGCTTGCAAGTGGCTTTTTGTAATAGCCAAAGATAGAAGCCTTACACCATAGCTAATTTCCACAGAACTCTGCATAGCCCTTGAGTGGAAGGTTCTAGATGTTGTCTTAAAGAATATTTACCCAAAGTGCACTTATCTCTCATGTAAAAGCCTCCAAATTCACAACAGTGATACATTTCCTTTACTAAGAGTTCAAATATTCAGCCTGTCTGTGCCATATTTTCCCTTCTGCTTAGGGACATGTTCTCTTTAGTGTCTCTTAACTGTGGGTTCAGTTTTTGTTGTTGTTGTGTTTTTTTAATACATGCCTAGTTTATTTTGCTTCACTGCCGATCGAGAGAACATTTTGTTTGTATCTCTGGAAATTTTTTTTTTAATCTGAGAAGCAAAATGTATCACAGACCAGAAAAGTCTTCAATGAGTCTTTCTACCAGTTTTAGACTGAAGACACTCATACTACAGTGACGGGGGCAATTAAAAAACAAACTAAAAGAGAAAAAAAACAAACCACAATCAGAATTTGTATGAATGTAATAATCGTGCCTATAAAAGCAGCACCTTCTATTCAACAAATATACTCAGTTCTACCCAATAGATCTATTCAACAAATCCAGTCAGAGCTGCTAACAAAAATATGGCTTTGTTACCATTTACTTTTCTCAGTGTTGAAGAACCTTTATAAATCAGCTGTGACAAGACCTATGTCACTATAACCAAAATTTTAAATAAATGCAAAATCATTGTTAGAGTGAAGATGTAACACCTCGGCAAAGTCACACCTTGTTCATCATCAGATTCCAAGCTACGCTTGAAAATTACTGTAAGAAAGCTCTTGACCAACACAGCTACAGTTCTGTAGCAGCACAAATCTTGATTTTAATTGATTAAACCAACATTTTTAACAGAGTGAGGATCAGCTGGATTTAGTATTTTGTATTTTTATCAAAACCAACTGAAAACTACTCTCACTGAATTCTGGTCTCAAATTTCTGATATGTAAGCTCTGGCAGCACATCTCTGTATCATTAGTTTATTGTAGGGAGTAATGTACTCAGTTCTGATGCAAAATTTAAGAAGGCAGAAAGCATTTAGTATATTGTGAAGATCCATTACACACATTTTCTTCAGTACAGCAGACAAAGCTGATAATAGTCTATTTGAACTTAAGCTTCCAAGCTGCACTTACATGATCACACACAGAGCAAACTGGTTTTAGAGGATGTATATGCATTTTAATCCAAGCAAGATTAAAAGATAAACAGAAATACAATTAAGTCTGGCCTTGAAAATAATACTTATCCCATGAGGTATTAATTTTGCTTTCCACTAGAGGTCCCTGCTATGCTGTACTGAGTCCCTCGATGAAGAGCCAGAGAAGAGATGCTCCCTTCACATCTCCGTGTATTTATCTGACAGGTACATATTAAATTATAACTTTTGAATAAACGGCAAATACTACATTTTCCAGTTAATTATGCACGTTGCATAATTAGCACTTAACACAGGAGGAATGGAGCAGAATCCCAGCAACAACAAGTTCCCAAGCTAGCTCAGGAGGAGGTTAATGTCTGAAAAGGGGTGAACTTCTGTAGTGTTGCCCCTGCAAAAGGTTTAAAGTTTTGAACATCAGGATAAATCAATCACCAATGAGACACTACCTGTACTTCCAACCTTTCTTCCACAGGAGAAGCAGTGAGGCAAATGTTCTCACTTCCCCTGATTTTTTGGCTGAGGAACCATTAAGAGAATGTGTCATAGAAGAAACATCACACATCTTACAGAGCAGCTAGTAACATAGAGGTAAGATAGAGGCAAAGCAGCAGCAGTATGGAAAACCATGGGATTATGTGTGAGGGAGGACTGAACCAGAGGGTGAGAGGAAAGAAGACCAAGGAAGTGAAAGATCAAGGGTTAGCTGTAGGACCTCAGCAAACAAAGCAACAGTCCTCGGTACACCTCAAAATCTCCTTCTTCCATTTAGAAGAAATGTGCAGAGGGACAGTAGGTAGTCTGTGTTGTAGGGTTTATACCACAAGTGGAACATAAGTGCACACTCACCTGAAGCATGGAGGGGGGTCCTTTTGGTGACATTGTCTTTTACAGTGACAGAAGCACCCTGGCTGATGAGAGCTTCCACACACTCTGCATGTCCCTTAAATGCAGCCAGGTCCAAAGCAGTGCGTCCCTTCTCGTCCTTAATATCCAGATCTACCAGAGATTGGAGAAGTACCTCCAAGGCTTGATGATGACCATTATAGGCCTAGAAATATGAAATGTGTCATACAAATAACCCAACTCCTTTCTTGCAAAGACTTTGACGAAAAACATAAACAAAATCCACCACTGTCACAGTCTCACAAACACAGTAGAAATCACTGTTTTCTTGATTCCTTATGAATCTCTCTTCAATTTGAAAGTCTTTTCCCAACTTACCGTAGCCAAGAAACAAAAAAATTCTGAATGTTCAGGGACAGAAATTATGATTGTTGATTTTTCTCTAATCTTCTAATACAACCCAAGGTGAGGAATTTCAGATGATAATTTGGCAATTCAGCACAGACAAATCAACAATTAATTTTTCATATTGTACAGTATATTTCAGGGAAATGTTTGCTTCAGAATCTAGATTCACTAGAGTGATTCTGGTCAGAGGTTGCATGGATTATCACCTAACTGGCTGCTAAATTCAACACATCTGCTGGTCCAATCAAGCAACTCTCAATACAGCT
Organism: Apus apus; assembly: GCF_020740795.1. Taxonomy (NCBI): domain Eukaryota; kingdom Metazoa; phylum Chordata; class Aves; order Apodiformes; family Apodidae; genus Apus; species Apus apus. The sequence continues at coordinate 29,739,461 of NC_067287.1, read as the reverse complement.
CTTTGTACAAATAGAGACACTGATTTGACCTGCTGTTTATAGCTGATGCTTCATGAAGTATTTCTGCCAATAGGATCATTTGGTAGAACAACTACAGCGGACAAGTAGATGCATCTCTAGATCTATACCCAGATTTGGGCCAACAGCACAAACACAGGTGACACTGTCAAAACCCAGTGGATGGCCCCAGAAGCTGGAAACATTTCATTCAGCTTTGCAGGTACTGCCCCCTCCTGTCCTTACTGACAGACTCATAGAGAATATCCTTTTAATTTATACATGAACATATAGTTAGTATTACCAGAGTTGAAGCAAATAATGAAAACAGAGGAGAAATGCAAACATCAAGGAACCAAAGAGTCACTGAATTTCAAGGTTAAGTAGTGGTGGCAGCAGCTTGCTCCTAGTGACCACTGTCAAAAGCTAAAAAGAACAAGACAGTGCAGGGAACAGTTATTTCCCTGTTAGACCAAGAAAGCTACTTAAGAAAAGCAAAGGCAAAGCCTGCAAAAGAAAAGCAAAGATTAAGGCACAGGGAACCCGTATCTCAGAAAACACCCTGACACGGTTGTCAGCTTTTCTTCTTCAAGACAATTCTATTTAGAAAACAACTAGCAACAGCATGAACTTTGACACAGTATCAAGTATCTATCTTGAAGGTGCCAAGCAGACTGTATACCCCATCCACTCCTTGAAAGGATAATGAAGTTGACTTTTTCTTCCTGTTGGTTTGCCTTGTGCAGTCACTTACTCAGTCATGACCATATTCATGCACTGTAGCCTCAGGGAATGGCAGGTCAGTATTTTCTTGGTTGCTACTCATAGAATCATAGAATCATAGGGGTTGGAAGGGACCTCGAAAGATCATCTAGTCCAACCCCCCCTGCCAGAGCAGGGTCACCTAGAGTACTCCACCCCTTGTTTCTAAACCCTATTTCCAATCTAGGGGCCAACATCTGTAAGCAGAGGCCTTGGCCACTGCACTGTATCAGCCATTTAACAGGACTTTGTGTTTTGGTGTAGGTTACTGGCTTACTGGATCCACACATGGAGAGATCTGTGTGGACACCACTAGAGCTGGGGAAGGATGGCCATAGGCACCCCAATACATAGGAGGGTTTGAAACAAACATCAGAGACACTCTTGGATAGCTGCAATTGAACATGGAAACGGTGATGTTCTATGTAAGCTTCTTTATTTTTGAACTGTGGGTTTGGAGTGTCTTAGGTGAATTAATTGATACTAACCAGCAACATATGCAAGAGGGAGAGGCACTGGCAGTGTCCAAGTACCCAAGAGGGACCAGAAAGGAAATGAGTTTGCTGTCTGCTAGCTGCAGGGCAAGTCCCTTCCCAGCCCAGGAGCTTGTGTGGGTGATAGTGCAGGTTCTAACACCTCTTTGGGCTTGGGACTGACACTCTACTTCCCACAGTCTTCAAACTGCAGAAATAAAGATGGGGAGAAGAGTTTGCCAACAAACTCAGACTTTTAACCCAACTGTTTTGGCTCTTGTTCCTTCAGATTACATGTGGCTAACTCAAACATCAGGTCAGAGCTGTTTTGGCTGCCGAGGAAACTGAAATATGATCACTACAGAACTAAAACTTGCCCCTATTTTCAAGTAAGCAAGTTGCTTCCCTTTCAAGAGGAGGGCAGCTTCACAGTGCTGTCAGATATTCAGTGAAGAGCCAGTCTGTGACAGATGCATGAGCAGAGGATGAGAGAGCTGGGACTGTTCAGACTCAAAAAGAAAATGCTTTCTTTTTTGGGGGGGTCTACCTGATGAGGGAGCAAAGAAGACAGAGATAGACTCTTCTCAGGGGTGACTAGTGATGAGACAAGAAGCAACAGGCCCAAATTTAAACACAAGAAAATTCCATTTAATGCAAAAAAGCCTCCATTTTTACTGTGATGGTGGACAGATTGCCTGGAGGCTGTGAACCTTCCATACTTGGCATTACTCAAGATGTGATAGGGCAGAGCCCTGAGATAACCTGCTGTATCTGACTCTGCTTTTAGTATGGAGGTAGGACTAGTTGATCTCCAGGGGTTCATGCCAACCTTAACTATTCTGTGATTCTGCACAATAAAACTGGGAAGAGGCATCATGAATCTTGAGCTCTTAGAAGGAGGAGTGTTTGTGATCTATGAGGCCACATGTGCCGGATCCCCTTTTGACAGCACAGTTTCCATGACACACTCCCAGGGCACTGCTGGGATTTAAGCATGCTTTCCCACACCTTGCTGTGTACCAGACAGTTTTTTGCACTGCACATTTCCAGGAGAACATCAGAGTATCCCATTCCATGACCTAATCCATATACTCGAGTTCCGACCCCAAATTTCTAACTATTTATAAATAAAAGTTGTGACTTTCCATTTGATTTCACTTCAGTGTCTGTCTTCTTCGTACTCAAGTGTTTGTGTCAATAAGAACCAAGAGCTTCAACTGCCAAAAACTTAATTATTCCAGCCCAGAACCTGTTACCTGTTTTTATTACATCTAGGCCTACATCCCTTCCCAAGTTTTTCAAAGCAAGAGTATGATTAAACCTGCTTCAAAGACAGAGATTAAGGAATTATGCTAGGAGATACTGATCAAATAATTTACACGTTTCATACTTACAGCTAAATGCAAAGGACTTTTCGTAGCTGCAGAATCAGATTCCTCAAAGATACTGTTGGTTTTTTCCAGAAGCTGGAAAAAAAAAAAATAAAGAAGAAAGAAAAAGACAGTCTTAAAACACCTTTGCATGAGAGTGGATAAGTTCTTACAGCCTACAAACCAGCAGATGAAGATATAGTTTGTCCTGAGATGTCAGCTATGAGTATTGGAAGGACCATGAGGAATAAATACTTGACAAACTTTTCTGTTAAGTATTTTCAAGTTTTTCCCCATAGGGTAAAGCTATAAAACTAGTTTAAAAGCTTGTCATGAACATCCTTACCGTAATTAATTAGTTTCCCTGAAATCATAGAGCCTACTTGGATGAGAAAGGAGCCCTCAAAACAAAGGATTTGCAGAATAGAGCCCTCAGTAAGTTTACATTGGAATAAGCAGTTTCCTGAATACACATGTAATGCATATGCAAGCAGTGTCTGATACAGCATTTCAGGTCATTCTGACACATAATTAAGGCTAGGAATAATTATAACTGAGCTGTGAGTCATTCATCATCATTTTTATAATTTATCAATGTAGAACCTTCTCCTATAATGACAGTTTTCTGAAACACATCCTTGATCTCTTACAAACATCTAAAAACACGTCATGCTCTTATATGATCCTCTTCTGTTTCAAGGGATCCCAAACATTTTAAGGCTTAACCCCAGGGTATTTCTGTCCATCTAGGAGGAGGAATTATGGATCCATAGTTCATGCCAGCACATGAACCCTGGCAACTTATCCAATTGAGGATTAACAGGTAATACAGAATTTAACACATCCCTACAGCTCAGTGGTGGTGGGGAGGAATCAAGTCACACACCGGTTTTTTCAGTAGGTTTGGGATGGAGTTAGGAAACACATTTGGTCTTACTATGTGGATCCACCTCCAGTTTGGAATATTGTCCTGCTTTTATACAGGATAAATATAAACAGGATGAAGCAGTAGCCAGCTCTGAACCCAGGAATACACTCTGATTTTCTCTAGTGAGTAAACAAAATAAAAATCCCATGTAACAAACCCCAGCACTAAGCCTGTTCTGCCACCTGCCTAATACTGACCTTTACTCTAAGTCCGTAAGACCAGCACAACAGACAAATTTAATAATTTTTAATTACATTCATCATCATCTGTTGAAATTCCAGGATCAAATACTTCCCTTAACATGTCAGAAGGCTCCAAAAGTCTCCTGGAGCAAGGCAGATAATTGCCTTTAGAGCAGATGAAAAAAAAAAACAACAAAAAACCAACACAGAAAACTGACAAAACTAAGGCTCTAAAGGAACAAATTGTGGGATTGGAGAGCCCCCCACAAAAAGTGTCTCCATGGCTTAAAGTGGTTTAGGCTGATGCAGACTAGCCTTAATGAGCTTATTACTCATTAAGGTTTAATATCTCCATCATAAAGTCAAGTGTAAAGAAGAATTTGATGGTAAACCTGGTAGCTCTCAGATACATAGCCAGGCAGTGCAAGAATAGAACTTATAAAGGATAACTAGAAGAGGAAGAGTAAAGACACAGCACTAACAACTGTTGTTGTGCCTTGTCAAGCATCACTTTATAACAATTAACACCAAGTCATCTGAGGATGAACATCATGCACAAATGGACAAAAAGAATCAGGTCTGAGTTACCAAACAATTCTCCAGTTTCACCAGCATTTCTATGGTTCTAAGAATACATTTCTAGTAAATCACACACACTTTTTAGAAGAACACATAAAACACTGTCCTACGGGTGCTCTAGCTCCAGTAATGCTTCAATTTTAGAGTATACTTCTAAGAAGCTACCCACAGTTGCATCAGTTTTTAAAAAGGTGAATTTATTGCTCAAAACCATGTGGCCTGACAGCCATGGAAGCTGAAAGGCACAGAGGTTGCCCAGGGATCCAGCTGTGCAGCAATACACAGTAGGTACACACCTGCCTGCTGGGAGCTGGGCCAGGGCACTTCAGTGGAGACAGGCAAATAAGCATGAATGACTAACAGTTTGTGGTTACTGGTGACTGACTGGAGAATGTCCCAGCATATCTGGTTTCTAATTCTTCATGCTATTGAAATTGTGTCTTTTAGCTGAATACATTTCTATTTATTGATAGTTTGCAGCTTTTAAGCAGGTGTCAGAAAAGTGCAGAGACACTGCAAATGAAATGGGTGGGCATTCTTCTCTCTGGTTAGATCACAACCTTTCAAAAGGTAAGGATACCCTTTACTCTCTTTCTGCCTCTTGTAAATTCCCAGTATGACTGACCCTTCACTTCCCATGACAGCACGATTTGATACTGTATGTAATTATTTTGTAAAGTCTTCTTCAGACTGAGAAACAGGAGTGTGAATGCTTTGGGAGTGAGATGCAGACAAAGTAAGATAAAACGTGTCAATTATTCATTTCTGTTGTTATAGACTAACAGCACTACAAGGTTGCTATTATAAACTGCCTCCTCTGCCCCAGCTCCATATGAATATTAATAACTTTCACAGTTCTCACAATTTTATTTTATTTGTACAGTAAGTGTATTTCCAGGCATAAGAGGATTTACCAGTTGATTTTATTCTATGGTTATAATAAAGGATTATATGGCAAGATATAGTGTGGGGTATTTCTCCCCCTTCCATTTTCTTTTTTGACTGAGATATGTTAGTTAATGAGTCAGGATACTTTATATGGGTGTTCTTATAGACTGCCATATATTCTAAAAGACAGCTGTTGTTAAACAAGCTTCATGGAGCATCTTGGTAATTTAAAATTACCATTAGGCAGAGAAGGAGGTAATACTTTCAGGATACATAAAAGGTTTAAACTACACTTTTAAAAGGACCAGCCATAGACACAGTAATGATGGGTGCTATCTCAAACTCCAAGAGAGAGCATAAGGTGTGATGCTGTACAAGCCATCACACCCACACCTGCAGGCACAGCCTCTCCCCCGTGTCAAAGGATTGATCCAAGTGCCACTGGGGCTCCAGTGACCTTTCTCTGAGTTTTCCCATTTTAGTGAGGGAGGCAACTTCTACATTCCAACACACATACTTCCAGTGCTGTTAATGAACTTCTTCAGTTTAGTGCTGTTTGCCATTGTAAAATGAAAACACACTAGATTACATGTGTATTACCTGTAAATGGCCTTTACTCCGAATGGTTATTAAGCAAACAGTGATCAGATATTTTCACACACACAATGAGCTGATCAAAAGGGAATTAAGACAAAAGCAATAGCTGAACCTTGCTCTTCTGCAATAATTACATAGCAATGTAATTTATCACTTCTAAGGTCACTCCAAACTGGCAACTAGGAACAATTTTTAATGTCACATTCAGAACTGAATAAAAATATATCAGCTAGGATGTCACTTTTAATCTTATTTTTTTCTGACAAGTTGCCACAGATAGTTGTCTCTACTGGAGGAAAATATACCAGCAGCAGCTTCTTTTAAATTAAGGTTTTTACAACAAGTAGCAAGCACAAGATTGAAGACTGTCATCAGTTGTTTCAGACGAGATAGAAAAAAGTAATAAAATTAACCTCTGTACTGCTTTATACCAGGGAAGCACATTTTTAAATAACAGAATTATTCTTGATTAATGAATTAAAAGTTGAGGTTGTACAAACATATCCTCAGGGGGGACAACCAATAATATAAGCTCTTATCATGTTTGTAAACACAAAATATCAAATAACATCAATTTGATCAGGTTAAAACCCACAGACATCCTTAACCCAAGTGTCATATGTTTTCCTAAAATCAAACTTTAAAAATCAGACTAATAACTGTTTACACCAGTTTAACTCACACTCGTAGATTATGGGTGAAGTTAAAAGAAGATAAGCAAGAATTTTCACGCGTGTTTAGGTAGAGAGAGTCTGAAGACCTTTATTAGTAGTTCCATGCAACTCTTCCAGTACAAAGTTTAAATATCCAATACCCTACCGGAACAGTCACCACCGTGCAAACAGGACACTTACCTGGCATATTAGAGAACAATGCTCATCTTTAAACATATCTGAATCTCAAAATTCAAGCAGACCTCCAGGCCACTGGCTGTTCTCACCTGGGACACTAATCTTCTGTTGGAGCTCTTCCACTTCATACAAAATCATTCCATGTTAACCCATAGGAGTGCCATACTCATGGGTTGGTTACACAGAACATTCTCACCCAATAATGATTTATATGAAGCAGGACAGCTCCAAACGAGAGCGAGAGATCCTACCCAGTATCAGCCAGGATAGTATGCTGGTCACTTCCCAGGATGCGGAAGTCCAATTTCTTTGTCAGTCAGGACAGAGATTTGAACCTGGAACTTTCACACTTGAATCACATATATCGTGTTTCTTTCTGGCCAGAGATTCTACCTCAGAGGTTCAGTGAAGCCTCAGAGGTTGGTTTAAGGACCCTCTTATGCAGTTAAAGTTTTGCAAAATTTCACACACTTGTGTAAAAGGTATAGTAATGCTTTTATGTAGAGAAACTATTCTCCTTAAAAAAAATTTCTCTTCACCTAGAACATTTGAGTGCTGGTGAAATACAGTGAAAATTTTTATGTTGTGTTTCAGTGGGATTTTTGCGACTCTCCTCTCATTTGTGCCTCTGCTGTAAAATACACACGAGTGCTTTTTAAATTCACCCTCACTTGAAGACATGTAAGTTACATTTCTTCTCTGAACCACTTTGAAACTGGCCACAAGCTTCCAGAACACAGACAACTGTTGGCTCCATTTCACCAGTGCAAAATGCCTTACCAAATGCAAAGGTATTTTAACATCCAGAAAAGTGTCATGCCAGTCAGGTACGTGCACTTGGCTCACAGCTCCTAAGACTGACTGAGGAAAAGCAACAGACTTTCTAGCAAAGCCTGTAAGCAACAGCAAGGAGGAAATCCAATGGAAAGAAAGCAGCACACATGCAGTGGCTTGAAGTACATGGCATGCTAGTTACAAGCTGTGATTCTTCTTCAAGCTTCATCAGAGTGAATACAAAGAATTTGCAAAATACTGTAAGAAGTTTAAATAAAAATACATGACATGCAATCATTTTTCATTTACTCACTATATCCAGTGGAGCTTTGCTTCCAATCTAATTAAAAATGTCAATTAGAATAATTAAAGACATAAATATTCAAGTATAATGGTAAACTGCAAGCATTTATTGGTTCTTTGCTTTGTTTTTCCTGTAGAATAAATGGCACTGCAAGCACTGAATGAACAGAATCCTAAAGCAAGACCTGATCCTGTGAGCACCCGTCTCTTCACTGGCCATCTACAGATTAAATATTCCTGAAGCGATGGGACTACTGCCTACTGTCAGACAGCAACTCAGAATAGACACCAGTTGCATTACTTCATAAGTGAGAAGGGGAAAGAGGAAAGTAACGTTCAGCAAGAATACTTAAGACCAATCTATTCAATGGACGAAATACAGACATTCAGGTCAAAACGCACACACCGTGGGAGACTTGCCCTAAGGAGGTTAGGTTGCTTTGTAAGAATACAAATACCAATAGATCAAGGACAGCTGCTTTTTGAAAGTCTGCTCTTGCAGGAAAACATCTTGCCTTGTAAAATCAGCTTGATTATACCCCCAACATCCCAGTGCCCACAGCTCTTTCTGAGCTATATGGTCTAATTCAACGCCATATGCCATGATCAAATGCCCTTTTCATTGGATTCAGTTGATAAGAGAGCCCCAAATATTCTTCACACATTTACATTTAAACACCACAGACAGGTATTTAAGGCAACAGCCAAAGACCATGACCCCTCTCCAAACTGAAGGAAAAGTGTCTCCTGCAAATCTGCAATGACCTTGTTATTCTGTGTCAGAAGGCAGCAGATGTACACACCTTGCTTCTCCACTATAGTAAAATAAGAACATAGGCTAAAAAAATAGACAAAAGTTGTCAGAGAGACAGAAAAGAAACATCAGAGACAACAGGCATTATTCCTATCCTACAAGCCAAAGTGCCAGCAGGGTGCCAAAGCAAATGGTCAATTCCTGCATTCATGGAATTCACAATCAGCATTAGCTATCTAGATAATGTTTTTAGGATCAAAATTATCTAGTTTGCAGAACATAAAATCTAAGCCAAAACATACTGGCATATCTATCAAATATAGGCTCCTATTGTTCATGTAACCAGTGGGTACATATTGCACTAAAGATGACATCAACACTTAATTCAATCAATCTACCATTATTCACGGGATTCTGTGACTGACAGACAAATCAGGTTTATTAAAGTTATTTTCAAACATTAAGTTTCTAAGTTCTTTTCCTTTTCAGAGCCACCTGAGTGAATGACTTTGAGCTTCCTCCACTAATAAATGAGCTTCCACATGGGAAAAGCTCTCATGGATTTAGGTACAAAGTTGTTCACTGCATGAAACACTATCACAACTGGTTTCCAACAAAACACTCCTTTAAGAAAGAGTCATGGAGATGGACAAGCATTCATGAAGGCTAAGGCAGAACACATACCCCAAATTCAGACCCAGGGGCTGCCACTGGACAAGCATCTGAACCAGATCCCTGTGCATCAAAAATCTTTTTAACATCTAACTCAATCACACTTGTGATTTGCTTGTCATTAATTACCAGTGTCCTGCTCTCAGATGGATGAATGAACAAACTCTTGCTGACAAGAGATATACATGATTTGTAGCAGTCACATTGAAGACTTACAGGGTCTGTGATTTCAACTTCTCCACAGGTTAATTGAAGGCACAGCTTAATTATTTTCCAGTGGTAGCAGCAGGTCTAATAAAAGGTGCTTTCCTTCTCTTCTCCCTCTTTATAGCACACCCAAGGTGGCCTTTTGCTAGTGGGAAATCTCCCTCTGTTCCTTCTCCCTGACACTCAGCTATGCAGATCACCTTGCTTCAGGCAGCCAGGCAGACTGAGATTTGCTTTTTTTGCTTAAACCATGCTCTCCTCCCATCCTCAAAGGAAACAGCCCCTGTGCTGGTTCAATTTCTATTAGCCAAAGAATGAATTTCATTTGCCAATGGAATAAAGAGTAGTAGACTAAAAGAAAAAATAGCCATAAATTCTTACAGTCAGAGAAGAAATTTCACTACAGGAAACAAGCATTTAATTCTGTTTGCTCTAACACTGCATAGAAACTTGTTTTTACCAGCATAAAGTGCTTGACTTCAGACAGAATTTTAATGTGAAATTACAATTGACATTTCACTCTTTTCACATGAATAAGGATTTTGTGATAGGACATAATTTCAGTGAAAAAACCCATCATTTTTTTCCTTTTTTTTTTTTCCAAAGTAGTTTGGTGATGTGATCAGCTCTAAATACCAGTTAGCAATTGTGACCAACCTCCCTGACTACTGAACACCAAAGAAGTCAGTCCCAATCTAAACAAACATGAGCTTAGTTTTAGAAGTAGGAAAGCAGATGGGAGTTTGAGCTCCTTGCCCACTCATGCCCACCATTCAGCCTTTATGAATGGGTCCTTACAAATGGAGAAAGAATTCAAGAATCTGCTTTCACTCTTCTCCTTTTAGCAACATCACATCATTCATTGCAGGGCAACTACCCCACTAATATCCCAGAAAACCTAAGGGTCCCCCAGGAAAAAAAGCTTCTGTCATCAAGCTCTGTGGTTGAACACACAAACACACATTTTAATTGTTTGGGTCAAAGGATACAACCTTTTACTCTTAAAACTTTTTTTGCCTAATAGCTCTCCTCTTCCCACAAAGAAATTTAGTTAAATTCAGGCCAAGGTACTGGGCTCACAGTAAACATAAAATTCAAAAAATGAAAATATATTTTCATAGATAACCCGGCCTTTCCTAAACTGCACTCAAACTTGTAAATATTTTGCAATGCTAAGAAGCTATGGTGCTTAAAGCATAGATCAGATCCCTCAGTGAGGGAAACTCCACTGGATACTGCATCTTCTTCAGACTTTATTTTTTAAGTGCCTATTTATTTAGAAATAAGTTATTTTAGATATCTGTTACAAAAACAGTGGGGAGAGAGGAAGAAAAAAAAATTCACCTTACATGGTCTTTGATAAACTTGCCATATTCTTTAACACTGAAATAATTCCCTAACATTTTGCCCAAGTTCAGTATAGTGCATGTAGAGAAATACTAGTAATCCTTACTCATACAATCAAGCTTATTTTTGGCACTCACTTTGTCTTAGTTTTGATCAGAATTAAAGCTGCATATTTTATATCAACTCTTTCCTCTAAGAATTTTTTGCCCATAAAGACCTGCCTTGTTCTAGGGAAGATAATTCCTAAACATTTTCATCTATGAGCTGTCAATAAAAACCAGAAAATATTTATCTAAGGGATAAAACAGTAAAATAACAGTTAATCTGGCACTAAAAATTTATGGTTTTATTTTGGTAATCCTGCTGGAAAATCTCTTCTTCAGGATGGAAGGCATTGGAAATATTTTAGAATTCTGTATGTCAGAGTTCCTGCAATACTGATTAGTGGCTCAAAGTTAGCAGTTTTAAGAAAGACATCAATTTATCTCTGTTATTGCATGTGTGAAACCAAAACAAAAAAACCTCCCTGCCTATCTCCAGACATATTTACATTGGAATTAGGGCTTCTGGGCTCCCACTGTTCCTTGAGTAAGAGCAACTAAAAATACTGTGCATCTTTTCTTTTTCATTAGCACCAAAGAAAAGAACAAGAAAAATGTCTTTCCAACACACAGCAGTAAAACCAGCCAAGTATTCCTAGACATACCCAGCTATCCCTCCTGCACCTCCTCTACACCCTAACCCAAGGAGCCAACCTGCAGCCTCAGCTGGAGTCGGCAGCTGCAGCACTGTCCTGGGGAGAGCCCGACGCGGCGCACGAGAGAGAAACCAGGCAAAGAGCACTGCCCGTTTTCTGGATCTCCATTGGTTTAGTTTTCAATACAGATAATCAGAAGGCTTGAGGACTAAGATGGCATTTGATGACTTGCTGTTCTTTTTGCTATGTGGAAAAGAAGGGGCCTCTAGCTAAAAGTCATGCCTAGAAACAATTAAACCTTACTGGATGCTTCATTCAACGATGAGTAGCCAGAGCAGCCAACGTGCTGTGGTTAAAAGCTACCAGAAATAAAGATCAGGGTTCATAACGAAGTCCTTGTCATAGGTCTGCCCCAGCATGCACAACAAAGTGCCAGTCAGTCTCACAAGACAGCAAGGCGCTTTCCCATCTGTGCCAGACGAACACTTACTGCAGCTTTTACACACAGCCCTCAAAGAGCCATGAATAACTCTGCCAAAAACAATTTGATTGCATTATGGGATTGCAATGTCTATAGGGGACACTGCTTTACCAGAGGAAGCATAGGAATCAAGAGTGCAAAAGGATTATTTCCATTTCATGCCCACAGCACAATTACCTTTCAGCTACTCAGGACTTTGGTCTCAGCTGTTGTCATCCTGAATCCAAGCAATGAAAAGAAATCAATGTAAAGGTGGTGCCTTTATCAACTAGTTAGTCCTTGTTATCAATTAGAAAGTTACTAAACTCAGGACTCAGTAACTCACTAGAGCTAAGGGACACTGCTCACATGAACAAAACTGAATCACCTTCTTCTGACAGTGGGTGCAAAGATGACAAGTCCTGGTTCTACTGTTGATTGAGCACAAATGCCTTCTGTTAAATTTGGCTTTTGCATTCCAAAGAAAAAATGAGATGCCTGTCAGCCTCTAAACACCAATGGCAAAATCCTGGTCCTCAGTACACATTAGTGGTCCTTGGCATGGGAAAGGCTAAAATTCACAGCAGTTTTCTTTCACAGGTGTACACAGAACTGCCATATAACTATCGCTCTGGAAAGGATGCTTGATCTTGGTTTTCTAAACTGCAGCTATAGTCACAACTATGGAAGACTGACACAGGAAAACATTCAATTTCTCTGTCCAAATATAGAACACTTGCTGCACAGCAATCTCTAACCCACAGATTGTATTTCACCCTCCAAAATTAAAAGAAAACCCAACACCTGATATGCACTAAATTCCCAGCTCTGCCTTTTGTCTGGCCAGCCTAAGAAACACAAGGACTTGGTAGCAGGTCATTGTCTGCAACTGATATGTCGCCAGAAAACATGCACAGCAACAAGCAAAAGAAAAGGGAGAAGACCTTGCTTTGTCCTGCTCCATGTCTCATGGCACACAGGGCCTATGATACAAAGGCTGAAAGACAATTCCTCAGTGAAGACGCTTTTATGGTGGTCTCTGCTCGTGCAAGTCATGCAAGAGTCTGGTGCTAAGACACGGGTAAGGTTGCAGTGCACATTGCTGTGGCCATACAAGCTTAGGCTTGTACACAGCACAGAGGAGTCTGTGCTATATATAGGCCCTTAAAAAAACAGGAACATTTGCTTTTGCTCCAAATAGGCAGCAGGCTCAGCAGAGGATTCCTTCATCCTCACAGGCAGAGTCATGAGAGATCAGGTCTAGGAGAAGGTTCTAAACAAGGAAAGGCCAAACTCTCTGCCACAAGCAACAAAGGAGCAGTGATATTTCAAGTGTCCTAAATATACATGCTTGCAGGTGGGAGCTAAAAAAGCTTAACATCCCACCTGGAATTCTGACCCTAGGGTAATTACAGGTGAGGGTTTCCTAGCTGTTGTCACCCTGACATAGGCCAGCTGCAGTATTTCTCTTGTGGTGGCAGTAACTGACAGCACTGTTCAAGGTGGTGTGAAAGCACCTGTGCAGAGCTTCTTTCCATTGATTAAGTACTTTGACTCTTCAACAAAGAAAGAACAAACCAAACAACATAAAGCACTAAACAGCACACAGTGGTCTTACTAAAGCATGGCTATCTGTACAATTTTCAATTAGAGCTTTCTTTTTTTAAGCAATTAAAGCCTATTCATGTGTGACACTAATTCTGGATCAACCTGTCTATCAAGCAGTTCAGTTAACGTCCATCTTCATGACATCTACTTTTACAAATCACAAGCTTCTATAAATCCATACTTAGTATGCATCTCCCAAATCAAATTTTTGGCTAAAAATTTTGGTCTAGGATACTAAAAGAACAACAACAAAACCCCTTCCAGTTACACTGCATACAAGGTTAATCTTGATTACAGTAACCATATCAATGCTCCTGTAATTTCCCCAGAAGCAAGAGGGCTCTGCAGGTATGCAGCTGACAAAAGCTATTGACTCAGTTTACAGGTCAGACAATGTGCCAAGCTGCAGAAGACACATACACTGTCACACACTGGAACTCTCCCTTACTACTGGCACATACACATACACCAGAAATATTTTGGTCACAGTTAAAAATAATTTGAGTACACAAACTCCACTAAAAGACAACATTTAAGCACCAGCTTATTGAAAAAGGACAGGATTATCAAGATTAGCATGTTTTTGTGATACATCTGGTTGTGTATATTTGAGTTTGCTGCACCATATTGCAGGTTTTCACAGATTTGTGAACATTCAAAGGACTCAAATAGTATCCATCAGGGAGTCTGTAATAATAGCATTCACACACACATATATATATATCAGCAGATAAGAGGCTTCTGAATTGTCTGGGCACTCACCAGTTCCAAACACTGCCGGTGCCCATATGCAGCAGCAAAATGCACAGTGTTGTACCCCTCTTTGTCTTGGATGGATGGATTGGCATCATTTTGTAGAAGGAACTCTAGACACCTGTGGACAATTCACTTGTTGAAATGAGAGCTCACAATATTTAACAGACCCATCCCTCACCGCTACTAGGAGTGTCATTGAAAACTGGAGATTAATTCTGTATTTCTAGCAGCACCTCAAATCACTTACAATTTTCCCTCTTTTCACCAAGAGCTCCCCACAATCACCATTTCCAGAAAATCCCCAAATCTTTGACCCAACCTTTGTGGCTACTCCAGATTACAAAATTATTTTCTACTATGAAGCCTGAAAGTAAACTACACAACTCTGTACAATGATGTAAAAGCAGCCTAGATTTGCTACTACTCTGTGTAAAAACTCACAGATCAAACCATTGACCTCCAAACATGTACTAGGGTAAGCTGAAAAATAAAGACTTAATTGAGCTAATTTCCTGGCATTTATGTACATAAATACATTTTATTCTTTGCTCGCTTTTTTTCCTTCTTTAAATAATGTGTTTTTCAAGGGATCCCTTATGCTCTTTATAGCTCCTGTCACTTTTTCTTATACCATCAGGCAATCATAATTTTGCTATTAGTACTTTCATCCATAGCTTGTAATGTGCAGTGAATGTAAAACTGTCATATGAAAAAGGGAATTTTTAAAACAACAACAAAATAATGAAGCAGATAGATGAAGATGCCAATCCAAGCAAATACACTGAGGAACCCACTGGCTACTTCTTTTTGCAACATACATACTCATTGCAAAGCATTAAAATAATTTGTAAGTTAATGAAGCAGTACATTTTCAATTAAGAAAAAGCAACAAGCACAGAAACAGAAATATTAGAGATTATGTACACAGAGAAGAGCATAGAGCTGTTTTTCTTCAGGTGAACCCTCATTACAGCCAAGCATTGTGTTTAGCAGAGCAACGAACGAGCGAAAGCAGAGTGTGAACTGCAGCCCAAAGCAGAGGCATTCTCCAGAAGTGGAGTCTAACTGCTTTATTGACACCAAACTTACAATGCAGCTTCTTTTTCCTTCATCTCACTGGCTCTTTCAAGTTCTTGAGCATTTTCATGGGAGTTACCTAAAATATTCTTTCTTCTTAGCGTAGAGGACAGAAAAACGCAACTTATTTTCAATACACCATACCAATGACTCTGATGAAGTCTGCCACCCACCCCAATCTCCTCTTCAAGGAGTTGACCTCCCCCAGCCAACAGTAAGAATACACAAGTTAAATGAGTGTACTGCCTGGGTCTGCAGCTAGTAAGTTTTGCAAGCTATGGAGACAACTACAGTTTATTTTCCCACAAGCTGATGCCAGGTAAAATAACCCCAGAAAATTCTGGTTTCTATCAGAAACAGTTTTATCACCACTTTCTAGAATCCCTCTGCTTCTCCCACAGCAGTGTTGTGCTTTTTTTTTTTTTTTACTTTGCAGAGAGGAAATGAGGATTAGCACAGTTTGTTTCTTACTACAGTAACCTGCTAGTTCTTCTCTAGCATTTTGGATTTAGAGAAACTGCAATCACTGATACTAAATCAATCTGTCTTGAATCTGCATTAGCTGTTACTAACTCTCCTCACTTTCTGCGAAATAACTTGTCAACACTGTGGATCTCTTGGTCAGATTCTTTATATTCTTCAAAGAGCTCAACATGTCTTCATATTCCTGCACACTCAGATCATTTTTGGCACATCTACTCCCTAGCTGGATGGATGGCAGACAGAATACTATGATTTGTAATCTTACCATCACAAGCTTGTGATTATAATCTTTCTTGGGCACCAAGGTTAACACAGAATAACTTAGAAACTCTTATCATCATGGATTAGCCACTTGAAAAGTTTGTAGAAGAACAGTTTGCTAATTTTAAACCCGATATAACACACAAATTCCAGACAGGATTCTGCACAATGCGGAACAGTACAGTCCTTCTTTAATGTGCAATTTCTAATTTGTAATATCAAGATTTGCCTTTCTTCCTATGGGTACGAGCAATAATGGATCATTCCACAAGCTCAGGGTCTGTCTGATGTCCACTGACTCAGAGAAAACGTCATTATTAATAAAATAACTCCCATTAATATTAACATTGTAAGCTCATAGACAGTGCTCATGTGCTATCCTGAAATCCTATCTGCACCTGCCTTCAGTTAACTACAAATTAGTGAGATTCCAAAATAAGATTCCATGAACAGAATAAGCAATGGTCTGGAGAAGTAGTACACACTCAGAAACTGCAATCACCTTTTCACCAATGGAAATGCTGTTGTGATTTCCATTGCAGGAGAGGTACGTACTGCAGACCATGAACAGCAACCATTACCAAAATAGCTGGAACAGTAGAGCAGCCTCTCTGCACTAAGACCTCTCTGCCTGCTCATTAGGTACCCACATCCACAGTTAAATAATTATTAATATTCTTTGGACTGAGATTGCCTGGCCTTGTGAGTTTTATGTCATTCAGCAGGGAAAAAAAACAAAACAAAACAACGCTGACCTATAAAATCACATACTGCATATAGCAGTTCATCTGTGTAACAAGGCTTCTTCCAGAACATGTCAAACTGAATAGTTTAATGAGAAGACAGTATCACCACATTGGAATCAACTTAGGTTTGGGCTATGAGGGCAAATAAAGGTCATATATTCCTGCCAGTGTTCAGGGTGTGACTAAACTAAGGTTGTGGGTTTGTTTTGTTTTTTAAATAAATGATGGAAGTAGATTAATCCTTAAGTTAACTAAGAGCTTGTTTCAATGCAGGAACTTCACCTACAAAGAGTCTACATAGACACACGGAATCAAAAGCCTCAACACCTCAAACAACAGCTCACCCTGGCAGGACAGAAATAGATATAGCCAGTGGTGAAAGCCTTCCCAGAAGCCTACTCTGATTGTAAGGCCAAGCACAGACCCTTGAAGATGCTGCCTTCTTCCCAGCACTGTTGAGGTTTGAGGCTGTTAGGGAAAAAAAGCTTTTATACCAGTATTATCTCATCAGATTTTGTAGAAGCTACCAAGGCTCTGGTATGGCAACTAAGCCTCTACCATAAAGCCAAACCTCACTATATGAGAAACCAAGAAAATCCTTACTGTCTAAAGAAATGAGACAGAGAAGCACTGGATGACCTAAAATAAATACAGGTCACTAACACTTCTAAGAGAAGTAACAGAATAATTGAGCCTATTTTCTACAGTATGTTATAAGGAAGCGATTGCCAAAATATGCAACTATCTGGGAATTAGAACTTGCAGTCACTAACCACAGGATTTCTAAGTTTTGCAGCTGTTTTCTCCCTTTCTCACAAGAACAGTACTGCATTCTGCCAAAGGATATTCCCCAGGCCTCTCTCTTTTTAAAGTCTCTAAAAAGCAACCCATTTGGACAGGGTGAGCATTTTCATCAGCTCTGACAGTGGAAAGAAACTGATGGGTAGATCCATCCCATCTTTTCCAGAAAGTCTGTCAGAATAGCCAGATGTTTGTCTGTCACAGCAGTCCATCTGGGAAAACATCTCCTATTGCCGTCTCTCACTCCATCTCTCTTCTGATGGACTTGCAAACCAGATGTAGACAATTTTCTGAGCTTACTCTTATGAGGAAACCACAGAGAGGAAAACATAAGCCTAAACATCATGAAAATAGTTCAGTAGGACATGACGGCTGCAAAACTGTGCGTTACATCAAAGGTAAACCACAGAGCTGAAATGCCACATCACTGGGGATTTGGCTTAGAGTCAGAGCAACTCAGTGTGGAGTTATGCATACATCCGAGAGAAATTCTTTTGCTAGCAGGACCATTTTTATGGCTCGAATGACAAAGCATCATGAAGAGAACAGAATGACCACTGCTATAGCAAAACACCAGGGAAACAAAGCTTTCTTACTTTCGGTCCATGTCAGAAGCAGCAGCATAGTGCAAAGGGGTGCGTCCCCAGTCATCTGTTTCATTAATATTGGCTCCTGTTGTCACCAGTGTCTCAATACAGTGGAAATGACAATTTGCAGCTGCATAGTGCAAAGGTGTCCTGGAACATAAGTGACAATTTGTTACCTCATATTCCAATATGCACCACTGAAGATAACAACAGATCTTGACTGCTGCATTCCTACAGATTTCCAGCTGTCAATATCAGCACCTTATGTTCCTGTGATGAAATGCAAAGTTATGCAGATTTAACAAAATGCTGTGTTAATAGGAAGTCTTGGTGTTCCTACAGAGCCTAATTGGACACAGGTCCTCAGTCTGTCTTGCAAACAACCTGTTCCCAGTGACAGCCTCTGCTTGGCTCTGCATACATGTTACTTTCTTCCAGCTGGTAGGCAGAGCAAAGCACTGTGTCCTGCACAGCATCTTATTTAGCTGGCACAGCCACGCTCATAGCAACACTTCATATGGGGAAAAAAAACCCACTCTAGGAAGCACCTCAAATAGCAGCAATCCTCCCATCATAACCCAGGTGCTGCCTTGAGCACAGAAGCACAAGAATTCATGCAAAACAGAAGGAAGAAGGAAAAAAACATAAATCTGTGATATTTTAAAAACAGAACTCAAGAGGGTGGGATGGCTTTTATGTCTTTAATGAAGTCTGCACCTGTCTGCCTGGCATATAACTGCAGCAGCAAGAGTTCTGCATGGAAGGCCAAACTCCTACTGTATTTTAGTCTGATTTTTCATATAATACATAATTTCCAAATTCACATGGTCTTTCTTCCTTACTTGCTAGATTCTTTTTTTTTCTTTTTTTCTTTCTTTTTTTTTTTTCCAAATGAGCTTAATATTTCACCTACCTCCCACATTTGTCCTTCTTACTAAAATCAGCTCCACTGCTTTGCAAGAGTTTTATACATTCGACATTACTGGAAAGAGAAGTAAAGAAAACAAAACATGAACATAACAGATTTTTACATGTGTGTTGCCTGCTTTTACCAAAAAGGAAAAAGTTACTCTAACAATTTTTGTATTATTTGCTGTGCTAAATCAGGGCACAGCCAACTACAATGCGAAATTCAATAAAAATAAAATGATGCCTTAAAAAATGACTTCATATCTTTCTTTTAGAAAACATCAAATTTCTATTCTGCAGGAAAAAAAAAATTCCAAAGAGAACCCAGTAAACATGATCTGAATTCAGTGTGTTTGGAGATTTTCAATGGGGACTATACTTTAATGCTTCCCACACTGAACTGGTATTTTATAAGATAATTTTTTTTTTTTTTAAGTTGTTGCTCTCTTATAAAATGCCAGTCTAGTAATGATGAGGTGACATTTAACGAAACCCACCCCCACTCAAATCCTGTTTACTTAGCAAGATTTAGTCACCAGAGTTACTTTTAGATTTATTCTCATATGATTTGTTGACTATTGATAGGTTTAAGCACTTCGTGCTTTGTTAAATAAGGGGCATAGCTATTTAAAGTGATTGTCATATCAATATTGGATTTATCTAAGTGAATAAGTTGTGCTTCATTGCTTTGCATCTGTTGAAAGAATTCACCAGATCATTGCTGCTTCTTCATCTTGTTTACAGCCAGGTGATTTTTAATAGAAAATTAACCAGCTGATTTCTCACATCTTTTGTAATACAAAGGGAATAAATATATGACTCCAAGCCAGAAAATAACATAAAGAAGAGCAGCACCTTCCAAGAGTCCTTGTCATTCACAGGGGCAATAAATCATTTGTGTTCACAGTCAGATGAGTAGGACTTTGAAGTGTGTTCTTTTCCTAGTACCCATACAACCCATTATGTTAGTAGGAGTAACAGGCATTTGTCAGGAAAAGACTAATGCCTTTTGTATAGGTCCACCTCCAGGAAAAAAAAAAAAAAAAAGCATGGATGCAATATAATGGCCTATGTTCATCCCTATGCTAAATTCCTATTGCATAAAATAGCTACAGAACACTCACCACAATGTACTAAAAATAGAAACACTTGTTAGTGATGACAATTGTAGTAAACCAGTGGAAAAAATATGGTGTGTTTTCATAAGCCACTTTTGCTTCTTATGAAGCCTCTCCTCTTTGGGGTTTCCAGGTTGTTTTTAATTTTCTTTTGGGGTGCAGTCTTCTCAAAAAGGTAGCATTTGAACTATACTATAAATAATTTCCATGCAAGCAACAGTCATACTTCCTCTATTAATATGAGACAAGTATCAAGAAGAATAATACCATAAGAAAAACAAAAAACAGTATTTGGATCGATTTGACTAGGTTTTTGTAATAACCAAAACTTTGTGATACACATTTTGGTCCACCAAGAAGAAAAAATAACTTCCAGAAAGACTGCCAAGTGTTTGCTGTGGATTACCATTTCTGCTTGCTATAACCACCGTGAATCCAAGCTGGGTTCTAGCCAAGGCTCTATTTCAGCTGCTTTCTGAGCCATAAAGTCCTCAACAGAAGAGTCAAAACTCAATGCTTGCCAAATGCTTTGTCCTTTTGCTAGGTGAATTTCACAGCACTCCACTGACAATTATTTGGAAATATTTAATCCAACTGGATGCGACATTTACAACTTAAATTGACATGTTTCGGTTTTCATTTGTTTCCATTTCTGGCCTCCCAGCATTTATCACCCTAAGAGAACAAGAGTCTTCTGGGTTTCAAAATTGGAGGTTGGGGGTTGTTTGGTTGGTTGGTTTGGGCTTGGTTTTTTGTGGTTGTTTTGGTTTGTTGGTTTTTCTTTTAGAAACATTTAAACTTACACTTGAAAAATGGGAAAGAGGGAGATGATCTGCATTTGGACTCCAGGACTGCAATCCCACAGGAACTGTTGAGTAGTTGCATTTTTGGAAAAGGACACAGCCCAAAGGTGGAGGCCAGAAATAACTCCCCTGCCAGCAGCATCCCAGGAGCCACAGCTCCTCCTCTTCACCCGCTTTGGCCCAGGAACTGATGATTCCTGGTGACTGCTGGCCCTCAGCAACCATTTTGGCCAACACACAAAGATGGGTGAGGATGCAGTACCCCCACCCAGCTGAAGCACTCTTCACAGGGGCACTCTTCAGGCACTCTTCCCCTGTGCCTGAAGCCCATGCTTCAAATCACAACACAGCTCTCTGTGGTAAATTAGACCATCTCCTTTACTTCACAAGCAACCCCTACACGAGGGTAGTAGCAAAAGACAGCCTCAAGTAACCAAAATCTGCTATCAGGCCACTTTGCTTCCCTTGCACAGCAAGAAATTCCTATGTGGATAACACAGTCAAGTTGGCTGGCACCAAACCTGCAACAAAGCCACAAAATAACTTGCAACAGCTACAAGTCACAGCTACTCACCCTCCTGCAGCGGCAGCGTGGAGGCACGTTCTTCCGAAACTATCGGGGGTGTCTATTTCAAAGCCTGCAGACAGCACGTGCTCATTACTAAACAAGGACACTATGCTATACTTTTGTCCTAGTTAAACCACAAGAAACATTGCAGAGACAGAAAAATCAGTTAGTTGGGAAAAAAACAGAACGCAAGCAACTACAGTCAGAAAGAGGTTGCCGGGGGAACGGCAAGTGGCTGCTCCAGTTTGGCAGCTCTATAAAAAGAGCTGCAGAGTCCATGAGCATCTATTTCTGTGCCTCATTGCCATTTAGAACCATATGGCAGGCATTTATGAGGCAGACACTTACCAAGAGGACTGTGACAGCAGGACAGGAAGACAGAAAGCACGAAGAAATGAGGAAAAAAACCACAGAGTCAGCCTGAACATGCAATGGGGCCACTTTTATTGCATGTGCTTCTTGGGTTGGAAAGAGGCTCCCAGAAGCATGCAGGGTTATTCACCAAGATGCAAAAGGCCAAAGATACAAGCCTGGCAGTACTAACTCTGGTCATCCAGAGCTTTTTCACTTCCTTCCTGATCTGGTGGTGAAGGCCAGAGTGTGCCAAGTTTAACATAATAGGGTATGCAACTGCTATTTTTCACATTTTTTTTATACCCCACAGGACTCAAGTTTCAGTTTAACAAAAAAAAAAAAAAAAAGGAAAAAAAAAAAGCAGTTGTAGAAGATTTTATGTGTTAAGTAATGAAGCCATTTTCTAGAAAAGCATATGATTTGCCTCGCAGTTTCTTAACTCATGGGATCACTTGCCTGGAAAAAAACAAACTGGGATTTGGCATCTGATTACTGCCGCTTCTGAAATGGTTGCATGAGCAAACTCCTGCTCCAGGGAGGATCCTGAGACTGCTCTCTCAACACTACCCTTTCACTCATTTCCCCTCTCATGCCCACAGAGCTTTGGCCAGCCTAACTGCTTTACCCTGGTCAGATACAGAAACACACTTGAGCTCTATCTACAATATATCACTGCCAGTGAGATGTAAATACCTGCACCACTGCAGGCTCCGAGGAGGGAATCTCCTGAATTATTTTTCTTGGGGTGGAGGATCCCCAACCAAAACGGTGTCTCACATTCCTACAGTGTGGAAAAGAGTCCTACATTTTCTCCCTTTTCCTGGCAAATTAACATAAAGTCTTTGAGCCTGCCAGGAGAAAAGGGCTTCAGGCATGAACAATACAGGATGCAGGGAAGTACCAGCAGGCTGTTAGGAAAGCCTCGCACGCTCCACACGGCACAGCACAGCGCCCAGCACAGCAGCACAGGAAGTCTTTCATTGGAACAATTCACAGCAGTGAGTATAAAGGGGCTGCAAGCAGCAGAGACACACATTACTCGAGCTGCACAGACACTGGGGAGTTTACCTACCCGATGACAGCAATTTCCTGCAGCAGTCTGAGTGAGCATTCAGTGCTGCTAAGTGTAAAGGGAACATGTTGTGTATCCCACACCTGAAAGGCACAACAGTCTCATTAGACAGAGCCATGTGAAAATTCAGGTTGCATACAGACACGACACATCCAAAGTTCTTTCCACACAGGTGGCATTCTTTATGCTTTTCAGGGAAGATTCCTCCTCCCATGTTATTTTTATTTGCCTTCTCAGGAGTTAAAAATATTCTGATACAGCAAAGTCTTGGCATTATGCTTTGAACAGAATGTGGCAGGAAGGTATCTAAATATTCCAGAGCAAAACCAAGGTAAGGGAGGAAGCAACACAGTAGATCTTTCTTGGAGTCAGTTTCCCAGTGTGGGATGCACAAATTTCTGCGTCAGCTACACATACTGCAACTGCCATTCTGAGGTAAAAGTAAATCTCAAATTTTTCTCAGTATTATTTCTGAAATCCATTTTCCCTGTAGTTAACATCCTTTAGATAACTCTCATGTGGGTTTTCAAAGCCTCCCCTTCTTCTCTCTCTTTCCCCTGGTAGCTGATGACTCCTCTTTGTGTTTTCCTTGAGGCTGCTGTAACACAGTTTTCCTCCCACATCCTAAGTACTAAACATCTCCTTTTCCTGTTTGCTCCAGCTACTCTCATATGTGCTTCCAAATATCCCCCCATTTAACACACAACCCTCTTTTCAATTACACTACAAAATTCTCAGAGCACACAAGCTGAGTGGAAAAAAAAAAAGAAAGAAAGAAAAAAAAAAAAAAAAAGAGGCACCAATCATTAGGCTAAATCTCTCAGGTAACCACATCATTTTTAAATAAGCCAAGTGCTCAGCAGCTTTTATTAACATCAGCACATCATCCCAGTTTAGTCCCTAAGCATAGAAGACTTTGGGGTTTGGACAGCTTGACTCCTGTCATTTAGCCTTGTTTTGTGAACAGCATCTTGTTATTCTGGAAATACTATTCTACAGGCAGTCCTCCAAGTGCATATAAACATGGAGCCTCTGAAACCAACTATCTCAACAAGATTATTATCTACTCCCTGCCTCAGCAGATATATGTTTGAAAAATTACAAACTCCTGACCAATAGCAGATGGATTTATATCTGTCCTTCACTTCTGCAAGACAATTGGTGGAGGGAAGAGTAAGATCATCTCATGGAAGAGAATTTCAGATACAGATCCAAAGACAAAGGAACTTGTCTTTCTACAGGATTCACCATAAATCATAGCTACTTATAAAGCTTTAGACAAAAATGAACATGGATGTTTATGGGGATATCTTGCTTTCTCTAACATTTTCTATACACACACATTGTTAATTGTGGTTTGCTTTTAAAAATTCATTCTTTACAGAACCCACAGGCTTGTCCTTCCTCTGTCTTCATATTAAATTTGTCCTCCTTGATGCTTCACTGTACTAAGGAGTGACTTGGGGTGCCATACAAATTTTGATTTTGCTAGTGTCAGCATTTACACCTTAGGGTAAATCTATCAAGTTGACAGCCTGTTCTTTGAAGGAGACAGCACCAGCTCCACCAAGTTACTGCTTCTGTATGAACAGTTGTATTTTTTGGCTGTGGATTAATTTATTTAAGCTAACATTGAACATTCTGTACTGCTGTGCTTCTTCCTACACCCATTTCCCTCTATCTCCTCCTCCACCTAGCTATCCAAAGCAGTATTTTTCTTCTTTTTGGTCAAGATT
Source organism: Apus apus (assembly GCF_020740795.1). NCBI lineage: Eukaryota > Metazoa > Chordata > Aves > Apodiformes > Apodidae > Apus > Apus apus. Next base: position 29,714,741 of record NC_067287.1, on the reverse strand, counting down.
TCAACCCAGCGTGTCTTGGTTAGTTTCCATCAAAATACACTATCTGTAGATGTGCTAACCAGTGTCACATTTCTATAGTGCTGCTCACACTCATCACTTAGACACTCTCCCCTTTAGAAGCAGTTGTCTCTGCGACCTGTGAGCGAGCTGTCTGCAGTTGTTGCCAACAATGTTGTGGAGCTCTCTTTTCAAAGCCAATTCAAGGAGCTCCACTAGAGTTATTTACATGCAGCATATATGAAATCACATTCCCAGCATTTCAGTGCTCCTTGTTTAGCACAGTAGCATTTTCTGGATCTGCCTGGTATCTCTGAGCCAACTCCTCATTTCACTTACTTCTGGTGCTGGAAAAAGTATTTTATTCGACCAATGTTCCAGTCACCCAAGTGTGACACAGAAATTTCTAACTGGATAACCCTGATTCCAAGAGTAGGCTATCCCACTGCATCACATTTTCCCCTTAAACCTCAAGGTGAGAGCCAGACTGGGACTTACTGTACTGGAGAAAGAGCTAGGAAAAATACACCTCTTTTTAGACAGCAAGATATTCATGTTGGTTATGTTAATAAAATCCAGTGACGTTAGCTGAAGCCTGTGGAATTTTATTAACCATGCCAACTGAGGATCTGTTCCACCCTCTGAGTTTGAATGGTGACCGTCATACTTGATAAAAGAACATGGGCAAATGTGCCACTTTCTTAAACACCATCAACCAAAGAAACAAAATACTGAGACCTGCAAGTACCTTCAAAATTAAAATTAGTCATTTGCATCAGAAAGTAGGTTTTCCTAATAGGGTAAGTCAAGAAAAATCACTGATTTCTATGGTAGGTTCTAGGTAGAAGACTCATAAATTATATTTTGGAGATATAGGGAGCTAACTGCCAAAAACTTCCAGTCATGAAATCAAATGCTGCTGTTAAACACCTGGCACAGATATGCCTCATGGCATTGCATTACGCTGGTCTTACACCCCTTTGTTTACCTTCAGGCTTGCTGTTTTCTTTTGACAACCTGAATGTAGCTGAACAATAATCAAATACTCTTAAAAATAAAGCATGTGCCAATGTCTGAGTTGACAATACTTAGAATACTGTGGGTGGTCTTCACACATGTGCAAGAGGAAAAAAACAACAACAAGCAAATAATTTAATTTAAGCAGAAAGCACTAAAAAGATTTAGAATCATGTCTAATTTAACTCCGTGTCCTTCTAGTCCAAAAGGACTCCCAAACCCACAAAGCAGTTAAAAGCAGTCGTATTATTTCAGCCACCTGAATACCAAAACCCATGTAACATCAAGACAGGCTCTAGTTATATTGAGATTAAAAATAATTAATAACATCTGCTTTGTAATCCTGCATTTCTATTGATTATCTTATGTCATATCAAAAGATAGAAGACAAAAGAATAATCACCATGTATGACAGGCCACTAAACATTAGGCTAATTTAGATACAAAGGAATAGGCACACAATTCCCTTGAAAGATATCTGAATTTTTTTCAATTACATTTCCTATACAAACTCCTTGCTACAGACTTTACGGAATAACTGTGATAAAGATGCACTTTATGTACATATGTACTTAATGTACATTATATACCACTGTGCCATATCAATGCTTTAGGGAAAAGAAGTAGTACTTGTCCTACTTTGTTACCACATAACTGGACACAGTAGGACCTTAGCAGGGCTTCCTCCTTCTCCACACTTCCCAAGTGTTCTTGTTTTAGCCCCACATGACCCACTGAAGTACAGTGCAATTACACTTATCCATTTTAACCTTCACACTTCAGAACCTGAGGAGTAGCTGTGTTTCCAGGCATCAGACATAACACTTCATCATTAGAAACAGCTCCACTTCAGCCACCTACTTGGCAGTATCAGCTCCGCTGGTTATGAGGGTGTTAATCAAAAGCTCATGTCCATATCTTGCAGCCACGTGCAGAGGGGTGTTACCATCCTTATCAACACAGTCGATTTCCCCTCCTGCAAAAGACATTTTAATACAGCTTAGCACTGGAAGGTTAAGTGTGAACCAGTGACCACAAACATGATTTCTCTCTAGCAAATGCAGCTAAACAAGTCCAGACACAAAGGCACTAAATTTCAGAGACCAAGAGCCAGCACACAGCAAGCTGTCAGCCACTGGGACCGAGCACACTCTGACAGCAGCATTTTCACCTCCCTCTCCAGCTGCAGCTGTGGGGAAACTGCTGCATAATAGGTGAACGGGATGACACACAACGGTCAAGTGCATGATTCAGACTTGCTCCTTCAGCTAAAGGTACAAATGGATGCCTTGAATTAAACAAAACAAACAAACAAACAAAAACAACAACAAAAAACCTGCTGAGACTATGCGCTCATTTGTAAAGATACTGTCACAACCTTACCTGTAAGACAACAATGTAAGACAACAGTTTGTTCAAGAGTTCAGCTGGAAGACACTGCAACAACCAAGCATGTTTTGTGCCTTTACTGTGTCTTTCAAAAGAAGAACCAAACAGTGCTTAAGTAGAACATTTTCTCTTGCAATTTAAGCCTGTCATCTCGTGTTTTATGCTCACAAGCAGGAAAAATAGATTATTTCTTTCTTCTCTCCTGTGGCTTTTGACCATGCAAAGATTGCTGTGCAACTCCTTATTTTCTTTTTGGACCAAGGAACTGTAATTTTTTCAGTCTCTCCTCATAAGTCAGGTTTGCTGTACTCCAGCTATTCTCATCCTTCCCCCATCCTCTCCAGCTGGCCCACATCCTTCTGGAAGTAAAATGTCAAAAGCCAGAAACAGTACCACAGCTGATGTTTCCCAACTCGGAGCTGAGCTAAGGGATTACTTCATGCCTGCTGGCTGTGCTCCTATCGATACACTCCTGTACATTATGCAGCACCATGTATGTTGTTGATTTACTTTTTTTAAGCAGCATGACACTGTTGACTTGTGGTCAACAAGCTTTTGATCCTCTAAAATCCCCAAATCCTTTCTTGAGGAACTGCCACCCACCCAGCTGTTGCTGTTCTGAACTTGCAAACTGATACTCCTGCCTGTGTGTGGGATCCCTCCTTTGCTTCACTTGCATTATAACTTGTCTCCAATTTTATGGGATCGTTTTCTAGTCTAATTCCACTTTTGGCCAAACTAACACTCTCTCCCAACTTCATGTTTTCTCCAGATTTTAAAAGCACATTTTCTATTTCACTGTCCAAGATGTTAATGAAAATACTGGACAGTTACAGACCCAGGAGAGCAACTGAAAACGCCCTCACTACACCTTCCTTTTCAACAACAACCAATTTATTACTGACTGTAGTTTTCTAGCTAGCTATGTACTAACACTGTAATATATTAATACTCCACTAGTTTGCTGTGAGAATACTTTATGAAAACATGTAAAAAGTCTTGCTAACATCAGGATATGGTAATATTAATGTATGTCCACTACTCATAGGAGATAACAGGCCATAACTGCAACAAGCAAAGTTCTAGTAAAGCACAATACAGCATTTTCTAACAGTAAATTAAGGTCAGTGAAAAGCTGGAACAGGTTCCCTGGGGTGGAGTCTCCACCAGCAGAGGTCTCCATGAACATTACCTGCCTACAAAATAGTCAGAGGACTGTGCTGTGTTCACAAAGCCTGTTACCCTGTAGAAGAGATTTAAGATGGTTCGGTATCTTTAACTCTTAAGAAATCTGTGCCAGATATTGCCCACTCCTCCCTAAGTGCTTACCAACAGTTTGCTCATTCATTCATTTCAGAATTTTGGGGTGACCTATGGGATGACCTCCAGCTTATTTATTTTTTTTTCCCCTGTTTTTAAAGATAGGTATCACATTCGCAATTTTCCAAATTTATTGTAATCCATTCTTCCTCTACAAGCCACTAGAGACATCAGACAGAAATTGAGATGTCTTTAGCCAAGTCATTAAGTACTGCAGAATGAAACTCCAATTCTTTAAATCATTGACATGTCTCCTTTCTGCAACATCCCATGGCAATGAGGCATAAAGTCACTTGCAATCAGATCTGTGTACAAAACTAAAATTAGAGGGGCAGCAAATGAAGAAAGAAAGAAGCAAAACCCAGGTAACTTGAAGTAGAGAGGCGTGAAGGGCAGATGAAGAATTGCCAGTCCTTTCACACAAAAATTCAATGGGGCATATTTGACTAAACAACTAAGAATTGCATTAAAGCACACTTTCTTCCACTTTGCCCAAATTCCTTTTATTATTATTATTTTAGTTATTCAAGGAGAGATATGACAACAATTTGCATGATGACCTGAAAGGAGCATGATGTACTTAAGACCTCCATTTTAAAATACAATCTTGTGTAAATGTACGTGTTGTTGCATTTACAGCATAACTGTTCAGCCACCTTCAACATCTCACATCACCCATTTTTAAAAAGAGTAGAAAGGAGGACCCTGGGAATTACCAATCTGTCAGCCTTACCTCTGTGCCTGGTAAGATCATGGAACAGATCCTCCTAGAAGATATCATATCCTAAGGCACATGGAGGACAGGGAGGTTATTCAGGACAGCCAGCACGGCTTTACTAGGGGCAAGTCCAGCCTGACCAACTTAGTGGCTTTCTACAATGCAGTGACAAGGGAAGACCTATGGATGTCACCTGTCTGGGCCAAGCAGCTCTCAGAGCAGCCCTTTGTCACTCTGGGTCAGAACTAAAAATCACAACTTTGGAAACACCTTGATCTTGTGAAGAGTTGTTGAACAGACACAGAAGCTCACCATTCTGAATGAGGGTTTGCGACCGTGTGAACCTCCCATGGACAGCTGTCATGTGCAGTGGGCTCTTCCCATCCTTACTCTAACAGAAACAAAACAGAAAAAAAAGATTTAGCATGTAAAGCAGCAGTAACAAGTCTCTCATCCTAACATCCTACAGCCATTCTTCAGATAAAACCTTCACTGGCTTCAAAAGTCTGCAGGACTGAATCTATGCATAATGGTAAATGTCTAAGTGTACAAGTAAAACAGCTCCTCAGCCATGAGCAGGAAATGGGCTGGGGTGGAGCCCCTCCTTACAGCCCAGCTGTATGCAACACCTGCTAGAATCCTACAGATATTTGACATAGTATTATTTAATATTAGTTTTAAGTAACATTTCCCATTCAGTCTTTCTTTTCTTTAACCCTTGCAATGAGGGGGAATAAAGAAAAGCAAAGGAACCATAAAGCTAAGTAGGAGCAGTCTCTGAGAGATTCAAGAACTGTATCCTGTTTATCAATCTGCATTTTATAGATACATCCCAGAATAAAAACTACTGTATTCAAAATTATTGTTATAATTTCTAGGCAATCAAAAATAGAATGTCTACAAAAAAAACAATGAGAAAACAGAGAAGGCATGTGGCAGGAAAGGTACAATGAGTAGAGATCAATGTTTTGGGTTCTGAGACTGGGAAAGTTGAGGAGCTGAGAAAGTAGCACAGGAAGGGTACCAGCCTCACTACTCCAAATAATTCATGTTTTTTGGCATGGGATTTTGCATTCATTGGCAAGCACAATCGCTAATATAATTTTTAAAAATCTGAGTTTAAATAGTGCACTGACTATTCACTGATCTCAAGGGACTTGCCAGTGGAGTTAAATGCTAGGAGACCAGTTTTACACATGGGAAACTGAAACACACAGAGTTTGAAGTAAAGTAGTCAAAATCTTCTATGAACTCAGAGATGTCAAGTCTTCTCATACGTATACTGGGACCATCTCTGTTGGATAACAAGTCCCTTTCAGCTTAATCAAGATATATCAATCGTATCTCAAAAGCATTCAGGTATCCTAAACAGAATCAGACATTATAAACTCAAGCTCTAAAACAGGTAGGCAAACAACCTCCAGTTCTTACCTCCCCATGAAAGTCAAAAGGAACATGCTAGAATCAGGTTAATTAAATCGATATTGTAGGGGGAAGTAAAACTCCAGAAAGAATAGCTCCTCAACTTAACCACTACCTGAGATAACATTTTGACAGAGCTCCTGTAGTAGTGGTGCACGCCTTGAGGAGAATGGCTGGCCTAGAATTTAATGTTGTCATATTTATCAAGGCACAGAGAGCTCCTCTGCTGGGAAGTCATCTCATGCATACAGCTTAATGATCAACATTCTCAGCATCTCTCAGCTTCCATCAACATGATGAAGCCAAGCTGTACTTGTTAGTATAGTTAGCAGTCTCCTGATATATGCAAAATAGGACAAAGTAAAACTGAAGAGCTGCAATGCAACTGTTACCTGAATGTTAACATCTGCCCCATTATTCACTAGTAGTTCAAGACACAGTGCTCCATGAGTGGAAGCAGCAGCAAAATGCAAGGGAGTGAATCCGTTATTATTAGGCTGATTTACATTAGCACCATAGTCAATCAGCTCATTAACGACAGAATCCTGCCCGTTGTAACAGGCAATGTGAAGTGCAGTATTTCCATAGATGTTCATTTCATCAATCTAAAATGAGACAAGGAGACACAGTTAAATCACAGACATCAGCTTACCATTTTACATAATGCATCACACACTGCAAATGGAAATAGCTGGAGGCTTCAACTGTCACAGGTCATATTTCTCACCAGCAAATTTCATTGAATAAAAAAAATATACTCTCAGAGTATATTAATTCAGACCTTTACTATTATTAACTTTTTATCTCACTGACAACTCCTAAAAGCCAGTCTGAAGCTTAAAGCTGATAGCAGGACTATGGAATTATGATGACAAAGTCCTAAGAAGCGGGAAAGCTTTTAAACATAAGTGGGAAGGTAGGATAAATAATAATAAAAAATAATAATAATTAAAAAAAATTCCAACACCAACAACTGAATTTTTGTGAACAAAATCAGGCTTAAGAGCTCTTTCCACAGGTTTCTTGTGGGAAAGGAATGAAGGTGTCTGAATGAAGGGAAGCTGAAACTGCACAGCCTTTTACACTTCAATAAGAAACCACTTTCAGTAGCTCAGTATTATAAAGATGTAATTAAGATTATATATTCTTGATGACTGGCTTAGAATTCAACTGCTGTTCTGTAAAAAAGAACAAGACAGACTGTACAAAAGACTCCAGGATAATGGGAATACTCTTCCACAAAATACGGGCATCTCAAAAATTATATCCCCAGTGGTGGAGAATGTGGAAGTTAAAGGTAGTTATTAACATACTGTTGCTAATAACAGGAAACACCTATTCCCCTTTAACTTCACAGTCAACAGCCTCTGAACACAGACTTCTAACATTTTTTGGCATGTCAAATCATCTGGTTATAAAGCTGGCAAGTGCAGTGGCTTCATTTGACACCTCTGATTAACCAGTGGAGACTCTTCTGGTCAGCTCCCTGCTGTTTTGAAGCACTGAATTTGTGATATTAGACTAAGACAAGCTTGTGCCCTAAAAAAACCCAAAAAATCCTTTCCAGAGTAAAAATAATCCTCCGTAAACTACAAAGGAAATTCAAGTCCCTAAACTTAAATTGCCTGAACTGCAGTTTAGTAAAGTACGCAGTGTATATGTTGAGAACAACCACGCATCTTATCCAAGAGAATGCTGAGTCAAGGGAGCTTCAATTATTCCATCTTCCTCTGCAGGAACACCATATATCTCCTGATTTCTTCAGCAAGATGGCCAGGAATTTACTGTCCATATCAGACATTTTTTTATTCCAGAAGGTTTCCTGGGTCTTGAACTAATAAAGCAATGAAGCACATGGTGCTTTTCATGGTCCAGAAAAGGGGAATATTTTCTTTAGACATTCTGCCAATATTTGTAGAAGCATCCTTAGGAAAGGACAAAAGAATACCTCTAAATAAGGAGAAACATGGAAGACACACACAGCACATTGACACATACCTCTACCCCTAAGTTAAGGAGGTGTTTCACAATGTTAATCTGCCCATTGGATGCAGCTGCATGAAGTGGGGTGTAACCCTTCTTGTCTTTACAAGTCACCTCTGCACCATGATTAATCAGTAAGGCAACAACTTCCAGGTGTCCTTCAAAAGATGAAAGATAGTCATCAAAGAGTATACCATCCTACAGCATCATTTCTCTGAAATTACTGCTTTCTTGCTATTGCACTGCCCCTTTTGCTGCTGTTTCACAAAGTTCCCAGCTTTACAAGGGGAAAATAAGCATTTTTTTAATGCTAGGATTATTAAACCTAGCTGTAAAGAAATCCATGGAATATGCATTCACCTTCACCAGATGTGTCAAATTTCTCTTTACTGAATTAGTCTTCCATGCATTAAAAGAACAAAACCATACCTCTTTCCCATTTATTTATCTAAAAATAACAGTTTGTGTTTTGTTCTCCCTGTTACAAAAAGCGCTGCAGAGTACTTTAATGGCAAAGGCACCTCTGGCCATGTGCAGGACCTAGGACACTTTATGGACAAAGTCCAAAACGCCCTAAGATATTTAAGCATTCAAGAAACTATGTGAGGGTTTCCAGGATAAGATGCTGAGGTCTCATTATCTAAATTCTGTCCAAATTACACTACAGGCTCCTAAATCCCACTGCTAATTTAGGCCTTAAATAGTATCTAAATATATTGATAAGTACATCAAGAATTTCTGAAAATAATTAAGAGCAAAAAGAGATGAAGAATTGCACAACATGATGTGAAAGCCTTACACCTCTCATTTCCAGGAGTGAGATGATTAAAATAAAGATTTTGACAGATCAGATGAAAAGAGTTCCTGGCCAAGCACACACATCAACTCACACATTATGATCTGGAATATACTGGAATTGTTCTGGCCAACAAAAACTCTTGAAAAAGCATGACCACTGTCACAAGCAACCTTCTTCTAGCATTTTTAAATTATAATGCTCTGCTAGAAGAAACTTTCCTTTGGCTTGAAATGAATGATAAGGTCAGTTTATGTAACTAAGCAGTATTTGATATCACCATTGACATTTTGAACAGACAAATCAATTCTTATTGTCCACTCTAGAATGAAAGACATTTTACTCCTAAGAGGAGGAAAGCCTATGAAAAACTTCCTAACAATATTGTAACTTAGCTACATATACACATAGATGAACAGCAACAAATTATTATTGTATATATATGCATTTTATATAAAGTAGTTTTTGGCAAAAACTGAAACAAATATAACTTGCATTTTTTCAAACCCAAATATACTTCAGGCTGGAATTAGAGTCAGGATAAAAACATCAAAATGAAAAATCAACATAAAAAGCCCAAAATTAACTGTGTTAAAATTTATATCACAGCCAAGTTCTCCACCAGCAGTAAAACCATAAGTGGACACTGTGTATTTTAGGTCAGCTGAACCCTTCACTCTTCAGGGTAAATACAACGCTCACTTTCCATGGCCAGGTCTACTCTTATCCATTTAAAAACATGGTATTGGCTTGTGAATAGAAAATTAAAAAGAAGGAGCAACAGCCCAAGCCTTACCCATGTATGCTGCCCAGTGAAGTGCTCTTCTGTCTTTTTTGTCAAAAGCATTGATGTTCGCCCCCTTGGCCAAGAGCAAGTTCACCATCTAGAAGGAATAACAGCAAGTAAACCAACCCTGTAGGTCACACTCTTACAGTTTATAACACAACATTCTAGCAATGAAGTTGGAAACCCAAAATCCTGCTCTTCAATTATAAATTTGTGAATTACACAAATACTGTTCAAAGCTGTGTGCATTAATGGCATGGACGAGTGATAGACACAAGTAACCAGGACAAGTCCTGTGTCCACAGAGGAGGCTGAGAGCATGCAGGATGCTGCTGCTCCAGTGTGCTTCAAATTCAGCTTGGCAAACAACCCGGAAGAGAAACAAGCCTGGAAGAGAAACACCACCCTTAGTTTTTACTGTTAAGACCATAATAAGGGTTTTTCTTGTGCACTGGGACAAGATTCCTCCAGCTCATAAGGTAAAAATCCTAAAATCTGCGTGATCTTTCAACAGGGAGTTATTTCTTGCCAGGCCATGGTGATCTTTGTTAAGTTCCCGTGTGCACAGGGCAGTGTGGAGAGGCACCAGGCTGCTTCAGCTGCGACACTGCCAAGAGGTGAAAAGCTGCTTCTCTTATTGCAAATCATCTGACATTAAACATAAGAAAAATCAGGAAAAAAAGAAAGGAAACTGAATGGAAAACACATTCAAAAACTTTTCCAGAAAAACATTCTAAAATAATAAATTACAGAGCTGGATGATTGTTTTCCTCTCGTACACTGCTTTGCAGTAAAGAGATCAGCTAGTAACAGCATATATTCAGCTAACATTTCTGATACACTCTATCCTAAAGCTGAGGAGTTTTATATTATTATGGTTAGTCTCAAGCATTACTATCTTTTCCCTACAGTCCAGTATTTTAAAGGGCAAACACCATCAGAATTTTACAGGAACTACCATTCCTCTCACTTCTTTCAATTACAGTACAACTGATCAACTTTTATTGAGAGAAGCACACTGTTCCAGTCTAGGAACACTTTGCTCCATATCCAGATCTTCAGCTGTGTAATGGGCAAATGAGGATCCCTGCACATGAATCTGAAGTTGCTAGTATAACCCTTTACATAGGGGCTCTATTTACAAAAGTAGGGGTTTGGGTTTTTTTCATATAGAAACAGTAATTAGACTAGAAGGGTTTGCATGTGTAAGATAGGCAGAAAAAAACAGAAGCACATTTTCTATACAGCTGATTAGAAAAACAGACCAACTGGATCTCATGCAGCTGAACATTTCTTCAGTATGAAGTGAATCCACCAGTTTTTCCTTCTTTCCATTCTGCCACTCTCATTTTCACAGTCAGTCAGGGACAAAACAGCCAAGGATACACTTGAGTTGCCAGAGTGGGTGGCACAGCCATCTCTCCAAACCTGCATGCACACCTCACTTGTCTGCCAGCTCTGTGCAAGGTACTTTCCAGCCACTCTCATTTCTGCAGCTATAAAATTTGGCACACAGTTTGGAAAGCAGCTGACTGATAGGAATTATGAGGGGTCGGGGCTGTGGGGGCTCAGCCTAGATCCAGCCACAGCAGGTCAACTCCTGGAACCAGGGAATAACTAAGCCAGCCATCAGTCATGCTCTTTGGCAGCTCACCTCGATGTGGCCGTTGAGCGCGGCGTGGTGCAGCGCCGTGCGCCCGCCTCGGTCCGAGACGTTGACGCTGCTCAGCATGGGGATGATGACCTCGGCGCACTTCACCGCCTTGTTGGCGGCTGCCACGTGCAACGGAGTCTGCCAGTTCTTGTCCCGAGCGTTGACATCAGCAGAGTGCTTAATCAACACCTGCACTGCTTCCTGCAGCAGCAACACAGTTACACCCGTGAACAAGTGCCATCGTATCAACCATGCATGTTGCTTGCACACGCCAGACACAGCCGGGAGGAGAGAAGACGACAAACGTTCATCAAAACAACCTCCCGGGCTAGTGAAATGGTGCTGGTGATTCAAATGCCAGATATACACATCACCTTTGCTGACATTTAAAGCAGTGTCTTCACAATCAAAATTTCCCTATTTGATTTTAGGACATACAAAGCCAACCTGTTAGGTTGATTAACCTTCATTACCTTAGTCACCATAACTGTGCTTTCATGGAATTAATCATTGTACTTCTTTGAGCTCGCTGTTACAGAAATTATTTACAAAATGAAAAGCACATCATTTTGGACATTGAAATCATAGCAAATTGCTCCAAGTTTTATTTATAAACAGGAAAAAAGAGGAAACAGAACTGAATATGTGAAAACAAAATTTTAGCTTTGCAAAAACATGAGAATCACAGGCAAGGGTTGATGCTTGTGTCTCCAAGTTAGAATTGGCATTCCTTCCCTCCCCAAGGGCTGAGCTAAGGCCAAGGGTCTTCACTGCAACATCCATTCTGTCAGCCAGAGACCAAACAACATCTTTTAATGTTAATTTTGTTGGTTAAAAGCAAATCTTTCCCAGCAAGAAAATGTACTGTTCGTTCTTGAGAGACTGTCTCACTGGAGAATTCACAATCAGTTCTTTTCTGCTTCTACTCCTGCATCTGCCAGTCAGATGAAGGGAAAAAAAAAAAAACCTCTCTCAAAATTACATTTTGCTTCTTTTTTCTCCCACAAACAAATGAAACACAATGGTACCAGTGGGACATGGTAGCATTCAAGTAGCCTTGTCTGCCAGTTGCAACTCACAGCTGGTGAGTGGGAGAGCCCTAGTCCCACATAGGGCTCTCTTTTTTACACAAACTGAAAAGTTTTCTGGTAAGCCCAGCCAAAGTTTTATTAATGAATACACAAACATACAGTGTGTTTAAATAGCACTTTTGTATCTAGAATGGCCCAGGAAAGTGCCTGCAGTTAGTATCAACAAGACACCCATTCCTAAGAGCTGTAGTTCTTTGTCCTCAACTGATCTCAGCAATTCCACTTTCTACAGCCATCTCACCAACTGTCCTTCAACAGAATTGTTCAGTTAGTGACACTGCACCAATGAAGTTCTATCATTGTCAATGTCTTGAAAGGATTTTCTTTTTTAAATTACAGGCCTATGATTTTAAAAGTTATTTAAATGTAATGCACTGCAGACCTATTCAGCTGGGACATGAACTCAGCAGGAAAATTCATGCACTTTGACTCTTAAGGAAGGAAGGAAAAAGTTAAAGGAGAATTTATAAAAATAAACAGTGCTGAAAAGTCTAGGTCAAAAATATTTGGCCTTTCTAAAAACATTTACACATTTTTGTTGACATCCACAAATCTGCTGCTCTATCAAATTTGGGATCAAATGTTAAAATCCTTATGCAGAAGTTTTAATGCCTTTGAGAGCATGAGTTATCCCTTTTAATTATCATAATTTCTATGCATGCAGTCCACAAGCTATGGTGTAAGCCTCTGTATTCAGTGACTCTAGACATCCCAAGTTATCAGAGTGAAATCTCATTATTTTTGCAAAACATATAAGGCTGAAAGCTGATACATCCACTAACAAACCTGCACAGATACACCTGAGGGTTGTTAATTTTGTAAATAAACATTTAAATCCCTAAAGCCCACTTGAAAAATCGTTAAGACTTAAGTAAAAATGTGCTTATGCTTTTAATCAGTCTACAAAAAGGTGCTAAGAGACAGCTTCTGAATCCCATGAAAGCTTCATAGTAAAAGATTGATTAATTGATTAAACTTGCAGGTGATCTTCTAAAAACAACTGAGCTCACAAGAACTTCAAAACTGACACTGAGTTCTACTGGTCAACAGCTGGGCCATTCATTTTATCTCCTACTATCACTGTGCACTGTGAATTTGCTACTATCAGTTTCATCCTATTACACTGAAGCTGCACATTCATTAGCCTGTGAAATAAAGGTAGCACTGCAAAAGCCTCAAAATGGTGAGATTGTTTCAAAATTATTAGCAAAAGTAGCAATTATGACATAAGTAACGTAAGAAAAAGGATGAGAAGAAAGCTATGTGTCTTCATAAAACATATGGAAGCCCATGAAATAGCATCAAAGGCTGGTGCTTTCCCCTGCTGCCTCACTACTGCACCTGGGGACCCACTTTGAGGTACCAAAACTGCCAACACAAGGGAAGAATTACATAGTTCTCATTGTCCAACTGGCCTTCAGCTGACAGAGTTAAAAGACCCAAACCCATAGAAAGACATTAATTTTCTATTAGGACTGTCACTAACAATAAAAATCATTTGCTCTGACACATCTGAAAAGAGAAACCAAACACATTGGAAATCCTGCATCAGAAAGGTTGTGGCTGCTCTTTAAGGTTTAAGTCTGATCTTTGTTTTCCAACATGGCTTTTTGTATTTTGCCTCATTACAGCATTCATACTCTATCAGATATTCCTTTCAGAGGGTTTCAGTGGACGCCAGCAGCTGGGAAGCTCAGCCAGCAGCCGAACAATGCCCGAGTTGAGAAGTGAGCCCAGGATTCCTGCCTCCAGGCTTGGCAAGTGCTGCAGCTGTTACAGAGGTGATCCAAGTCCATCACACTCTGGAAGACAGCCACCCTCTGTCTCTTTCACAGCCCCACCCCTTGCCCCCAGCACCAATTCGGCCTGCAGTTGGGCTCACTGGTAACTAAGTATTAGGAGGATAAAAGTATACAGGGAGGTCCAAAATGGAAAGCCAAGAATTAAGGTGCAGCTGAAAACACAGCCATGCCGGAGCTGCATTCCTGAGAGTTACTGCTGCTCCTTTTTGAGAGCAACGGAAAAAGTGTGACACAATGCCACAAGATTTCTAGTTGTCAAGTAGAAGAAATATGGACTAACCCTCCTTTATGCATGAATCAAATGCATTAACAGAAAATCTAATGGATGCCTTGAAATATAATTAACAAAAAAAAACCTATGTGGTAATATGCGTTGGATCACACACACATCCACCCCCTCCTGGCACATGTACAGCGTGCACACATCCATATGGATTTACTCCTCTCTATGTCACCACTTGAAGGTGAGGTGGCCACCATAGGCCACCGTGGACTCTATCCCACTTCAGTCCTGGTCTCTCACTCCAGCTGACGGTTGCTCACTGTGACTGACCACGGTAAGTAAAGCATTCCATGACATGAAAATCCACATTGAAGTTCAAAAGCAGCTATAACTAACCTGTAAAACCTGGCCTCCAGCTGCAATGCTAAAGGCCCTGCACACATCAAATGCTCTCCCTGTCTCCGTCACCATGCAATCTACTACAGCTCTCAATGTTTTTTTCTCCCCAGTTTGCAGTTTATCTGCAAAAGCAGGGTCATCAGATCTTACTCACGTCACTTCTTGAAGCAACTGCTCGATGGAGAGGAGTCAGCCACATATTGTCCTTGGCATTAACACGAGCGCCTGCAAGTAAATAGCAGAGGTTACCAACCATGCCCTGGGTGAGACACCAAAAGCCTTGCCCAGCTGGTTTCCTGGCAGCAAGGACTGAGCTGCATGTGGTACTCTCAGCACTTCCCACAACTCTGTGCTCACCTTGGAAATGCATCTCCAGATCCTGAATAAGTAGGAGCTGAGGCATGATTCAGAAAGAAAGGAACTGGATAGGTCAGACTATTATCAGGAATAGCCTTGTTTACAGGACACAAAAGAAGCAAGATCTGTTTTAGGGGATTGTATGTGTAAGTATGTATGTGTATGTATTTGCATTTTTTAGATCAGCTCATACAGCTGGGGGAGAAAAAGCAACGCTTTGCCTGGTCACAGCACTGCTGCTGTCTGCAGACATAACAAAGAGAACAAGCCTGAACACCTGCCTCTTGTTCCCAGCTCCATCAGGCAGACCACTAGAAGATATAACCACTTCCCTGCTTTGCAAGCCTTGCTGTGACCAAGCAAACAGGACTGGGAAATGCTCAGGTTGAGGAGGAACTGGGCACTTAACAGCCACAGCTTCTGTGGGAGTTATTCAGCAAACATTATTAGAAGAGAGATAAAGGAGACTATTCATTTTTCTTCTGTGAGGTTCAACATTTTTGTGCACTCTGACAAAACTGCACAAGATGATAGGTTTGGGGTTGCTTGCCAGAATAAAGGAAGAATATTTAACAACTACAGCAGTGCTGGCTGACTGCAGACAGGAGAGAGGGGGAAAAAAAAAAAAAAGGATCCTGTACATTTGAGTGATAAATCAAACTTGTTTGGAAGGAATATTGAAGCTCTTAACTGATGTGACACCCAAGAAAGGAAATCTAGTGAAAAGGACATGAAAAGTAATGTTAAAAAAGGGCTTAACATGAAAACATTGTACCTCTCAGATCTGCAAGTAGCAGTACTAGTTTGAGAAGACAAGTACATGCAGAAAAATTTTACAGAAGCACAAGCATCATGCACACAGCCTGGATGAGCCTGTTGGTTTCATAAACAAAGGGATTCTTAGGCTTCATTTTGCACTCTAACCTAAGAACAGACAAAATCCTATAATCAATAAATCGTACTCTCTGAATCAGAAGTACTTTCTGAGAGACATTTCTCAGGAACATTAAGGTGCTTGCCTCTGAATCACAGTGTTTACTGGGATTTGCGCTAGATAACCAGTGATTAAACAAGTTCTTTCATATTTCCAGAAGTTGGGATATAATTTTATGGCTGCAAGAAACAGAAAGCCACTTCCCTAACTACTGCAACAATTAGAGGCAACTCTGAACTCACCTCAGAACCTCATTCCTGGTGGCACAAACCTGCTCTCTGGAAAAACACTCTTTAGAAAAGACAGCTGTTTCAAAAGGGTTTTCTGATGAATCTATGTAAGCGAGGAAGGTGCTGCCTTCTTTGGTTTACATGAGAAGGCCAGTTTTGGTTGATGCAAGTTAGTACTCTGCCCTTTGCCTACAATGCCCGTAAGTGAGGCACTAAGGCAACAATCTCCCCCACCATCAGCAAGCTAGCAGATAGCACTCCAAAACACCTTTCCTTTTACTGACTTGGCCTGATAGGGGTCTTGAGGATGCAAACTGCCTAAATATATTCCTCGCGACTGCCACCAAATACCTCTTCTCAGGTTTAGAAATTTATTTTGTATTTGTCTTGGTTTTTTGGCTTTATGTTAACTAGGGCTTCTTTTTGTTTATTTCTACCCATTCACTAACTCTGATAGGCAAATGATTGCAAATCAGACAGCCTTATGTGTGGAGTAGAAAAGTGTGACAAACATAATTCCTCAGCATTCAACAACTCCAGTGGCATTGGTGAATACGAAGATCATTAGAAAATCTAGGGAAGTGTCTCTGTCAATAGCTATTCATGCCTTTCACTGATCCACTCATCCTTTGGGAAACTAAAATAGTTGCCAAGAAAACAGCTAAAGAAAAGAATAAAATGAAAACAATATCAGTATAAATAAAACAACACATAGCATGTTATCAGCTTTTTCTTCCTCAGCTGTTTCCCACATTACCTCTTTGTGCTTTGGGCTCTTTATGTAACAAAGTGAAATTGCTCTTATGTATCTAATTCAATACATCAACTGAATATGTTTTTGATTTCTCTTTTTTAAGATCTGCACAATTCAGCTGTTGCCTGTTGCAGAAGTCACTGTTGTCCATTTACTGAGGTTCACATTTTCTGAAGTGCTAATTTGAAATGTTTCCCTCTATACTGACGGTTTTCTTCACCAAAATGCATCTTTCAGTTTCTTGCCAGCTGATGGTTAACAACAATAAAAAACTTCACCAGCACTGGTACACTCCTTTAGGGCCAGAAAATACCTGCAATTTACTGAAGAGCAAGCAGAGGCACCCTGGGAGCAATGCTGAAGTTTTCAAAGGTGTCCTCTACACTTCACAAACTTGAGTGTAGATGCTGTGACAGCCACAGGGCCACAGGTCTTTGAAAGCACAGAACATCACAGAAATCCAACTCAAAAGAGTAAGTGCTCTACAACATGAGAAGGTACCTAAAATCAGCTATTTAGAAAATCAGAAGCTTAATTTTCAAGTCCAACCCCCAACACTTCCTCAAAGTCATCCAGAAATTCAGTGTCCTTCTCTTCACTCTGGACCAAATACCTTAACTGCATTTCAAGGCACTTCCTACAATACTCCAGAGATTAATCCGTGTTCTTTTAAGGACCAGAGGGTTGATAAAACACTCAAATTGGTGTCTATGTTGTCCTTCAGAGTATAGTCTTCCTTGAAAAGTTAAGCTGCTTTAAACATTTTGCATGAGATCCTTCCAGATAGCCACAGAACCCACCCACCCCCATAAAATAACCACTTTTAGAAATGCCACTTTAGAGAAGAGCCTTTTCTCAGTCCCATCCCCTGAATTCTGCCCTCAGGGGTGGTCATACCCACAGGCCTGAAGGAAAGGCTTGGCCACTTGATTCACTGTGTCAGCCTGAAGTAGACAACAGAACATATAACGTTACACATAAAATCAACAGAAAGGAAACTTTCTGTAATTCACTCTTCTTTAATATGGCTGTTTTGTAATCTTTCACTCTCAAATTTTTCTGCCAAAAGAGGAAATAAATCTGAAACTGCCTCTGTTCTTTTGAGATCTGAAATAAACAACCCAATGCTGGCTTTCAGGAATAAAGTTAACATCTCTTCATCCTAACCAAAGTACAATTTTCCATCCAGCACAGCTGCCAAATCCAATAAATCTAGATTCTTCTGTCTAAGTCTCTGAAATTAGGGATGGTCAACACAGGAAGGAAACTCTATTCTTTAACCTATTAATGACATTAATAATATGCACCTTTCCAACTCCTGCTCTGAGACACAGCAATGGACACACAAATATATAAGGAATGCCCACGACACACACAGAGACACATAATACAAAGCAAAGACCAACATGAATAAAATATAACAACAGGGCAGCACCAGGTGATAGATGGAACCAGATGGAATCACAACATGAGAGAAACACAACATCATGCCAGATTATGAACTCAGGAACTGAAAAGCCTGAGAACACCTAACATGGCAGAAACAGGAGTTTAGGCAGGATCTCCCTGGGAGGCAGGTCCAAGCCACTTGTTAAGGAGCGACATGGCCTGCAGATCTCACCAGCACATTTCCCCAGTTTGAACCATATGATCATAGATTAGACTTTTGAGCCAGTGTAGATTTACCTAGCACTGACATTTAATGGCCCTGGGTGACCAATACCAGTTGAGGGATCTGGCACTCTCTTTTCTGTATCAATTCCAAACAGATTCCATTTCAGAGGCTACCTAGAAAGCTATTTTTCTTGTGTCCCCAACCATCTGGGCAGAAGTTTTATTCACTAGACACTATATTTATTTGTGTTGCCACCAGTTCATGGGCCACAAATCTCAAAAGGTGCATATTTAATTTAATTTCTCTCCTAAGCCCTGTGCAGTTTGACACCAATAGGAAGCATTTTTCTGCTTTCTCTCTGTGAATACACCCTTTTAATTTAAGTCAGACAACGAAGTTTTTTGCATATGTAACTAAATGTTATGATCAGATTAATCTGTTATGATACACTTTTACTAATGCAGTTTACTGAATGAAGAAGTGAAGCAAAGGGAAGATGCTGCTGTCTTTGGAGCCTGGTTCACAGAGACATCACAGTAACAAAAAGAAGTTTATAGTAACTTGGAAATCTGCTCCTTCAAACTTCATAAACCTCCAAACCTGCTCTTGGATACAAGTACTAATGCTCACCATGAGTAATGATACTTCAGAGATAAAAGGAAAATTAATAGCTAGACCATACAACACAGTATTAATTTTGACTCATGCTGAGCTAGTTGGTAAAGATCCACAGGGTTCCTGCAGACTGAACTCCAGCACAGTTCCGCTGACACAAAGTTCAATTTTTAAAAACTCACATTATAAGTTTTTCACACTCACTTGGATATATTTAAAAAAAACAACAATATAGACCACCTGAATTCTATGCTGTTCACCAGACAAACCCTATAGCCCGTGAATGACATTTTGTCAGTGAGGTGATGGAACAAAGTGTCCCAGAAGAACACTAGAAAGTTGCCTTCCCTCATTAGGAACATGACAGAAAACAAGCATGTTCACCAGGACCTTTTTTGATGCTACTAGGATTCAGGGGAGAAATGGGCAGAATTGCTTCACGTTCTCTTCATGTGGATATTGCCTGCAGGCATTACTTGCAAAACTGGAAGAAAGGCATTGCTCCTGCAGTCTTCTCACGCCACAATGGAACACCAGTATGTGACAAATACCACACACTGTGAGAACACATCCCCAGATGAAGTGTATTAACTCTCATCTCCAGTGAAGAGGCATGTTTGCATTATTATATTGAAAACCCATCCAAGCACAACCTGTCAGTGGAGGAATGTTCATTTAAATCATTCTGCTGGCATCAGGGTTAGAATAGAAAGATCTGCTGTATGTTTGTCCAGCTAGCTCATTAAGGAATTAAGACAACTCAAAATGCCCCCAAAATTGTACAGAGGAAATGCATAGCTAAAGCAAACTGAATTCTCATTTTCTGCCCTTTCCAGGTATGGTTACACAGGTAATCCAAAGAAGTATGTTTGTGTGGCCTGCATGTGCCCATTAGCAACCTAATGATCTGACTTGAAAATTGGCTGGTGCTCCAAGCAGGGAGCTGGATCAGGTAACCTCTAGAAATCCCTTCCAGCTTGAATTATTCTAGATTGGGAATTAGAAGGTGCCTCTCAATCACAGGACTGATAGATCTGAAATAACTTTCTTTAAAACTATGCAACTCATTTGAAGAGGTAGTCTAATCATTTGTTAAAGCAATCATATAGCAGGGCTGCTTGCAAGACTTTAGATGCTTGTGCCATAAGGTTCTTTTCAATCCCACATTCTTAAAAAACCATAAACTTTACCCTTACAGTTCTCTAGTTTAGAAAAATACTGCCTTTGAAATCTGCAAGCATATCCAGGAATTTGCCATGAATTATGTGTGCTTCTTGAGAGACATCTGTTTTATGCTTTGTTCAGACACATTTTAATAATGTTTTTTGTCACTATGACAATTTGGAAATTTTAGCTTGTTTATTGTATTTTCGTGTTTCTTTTTCCCCTCAGTGCTTCTGATAAGGCAGGTTAGCATTATATTTCTACTACAAGCTGAAAAAAAAAAACATCCAGGGAAAGGAGTCAGTAAGAGGGATTAAAACAGCTCTTAGTCCAATGTTAAGACTGTACTTCAGTCCTTTATGTCACACCCACACACAATAAATAGAGGCATTGTAAGCACCTATGGGCAAACCTTTATCAGTCTCCATGTATACACATAAGAACTGTTACTTTTGTTCATGATTTCTCATTGTAAGACATCAGATGACAACATACAGGAGAAGCTTTTTGGCAACGCCCCAACAAAGCATTTAGACTAATATACAAAGAGATTTGTGCTTTTTTGAAGGGAGAAGGTAAGCATCTACAAATAACGTTTAACATACTGTGGTTTTGACTAAAGTATCTTAAGGTACTACAAATATATATATTGTATGTGCACACATACATATAGATATACATATCTTTTTACTCTAAGAAAATAGAATCTTTAGACAAACTTTCTTTTCTAACAAATTTCTTTTTTTTTTTTTACAGACTACACACAAAAAAGATCACATTTCAAAAATATATTTGTTAGTATAGATCAGTTCAAAAAAACACCAGTTCTTCTACTTCCTATTTGCAAGTTCTTGGGTTTAATTTGTTTATCTACATCCTACTGCACAGTTTCTATTCTCCAAATCAACTTCCCAACTCTTAGAATCATGTTTCTAATGTAAATACCACTTAGAATTCATTCAAATTCATTAATTACTTTTAAACTATTATTCCATAATAATTTTTCTTTAACAGAAACTCTTGGCTTATACTCCAGGGCATGAGCCCACATTTCAAATATGTACTTCAGCAAGTTTCTGAATCCAGAAATACTGCAAGTTTGAATGCTTTAGAAGTTTTTTTAACTAGTTGCTTTGTTTGTTAATTCCACTCAGTCACAGTGCATGTTTTATAAACATATCACCGAATTTAAATACATTCTCCAGGCTTGCAACAACTGCAGCCAGCTCTGTGACACTCAGAAATATGAACTGCCCAAAGATTACTCGTATATGCTTTGCTGGGTGTTTCTTGTAGCTTTAAATTTAAATAATTTACCAGTTAATAACAGTGAGGGAGACTAGCTTACCTGACAAAATGAGAAGCTCAATGATGTCTGCATCCCCCAGGAATGATGCAACATGAAGAGGAGTTCGTTTCTCAGCGTCCTACAAAACCATGGATTGTCCAGTTACAAAACATCATCAATAACTGCAAGCGTTAGTGTTAAAGAGCAAGGGGTTTCTAGATAGTGTTTCTTTTTCTATGTGCATTTTGTTTATCATTAGAAATGCAATCTCAATCAAGTGGAATAACAAAATTCAAGGTCTGAACAACACACTTCCTCCAAATAATCCTCAACTTTTTTATCACTTGGCTTCATCAGACCTTGCAGAGACACTTTCTTCACTTTGATATCCTGTTTACAGATTAAATTTAAAAAAAATGAGGAAACACATGATTCTTGGGTATCTTTTGGAAGCATTTTCACTCTAAGCAATGCAGTGACATAATTCAGATGCTTTTGGACATCACACTTTGTAATGCAGCTTACATCAACAATTAAACATCAGGCTCTTCAGAAGGATAACCCTGGAAAACAGTTTGGAACCACCCACAGACAAGATGCAAGCCTCTTAGTCTACAAAGATTCTTGTACACCATTTAGCCTGGTTGTCTGCAGCAGCCCAAAATGGGCTTGTACACCTTGACAGACCTTTGAACACAAATAAAGAAAAAATTAGCAGTCAGAAGAATTGCTTATAATGATATATACAACTTACAAAATACGTATACTTTTATTTGATTTCTGTAATTTTCAGCCTCAGGGAGTCACATTTTCAAGATTTTATTTTCTGACTTTAAGGGGTGTAAATACAGTGTATACAAAAATCCCTTTTCTTTATTGCCTTGTTCAGATGATTCCAGAACACAGGACTTTAAAAGAAACTGCAAAACATTATAATATGGGAAACAAAAATCACAATAATTGCTAATACTGGTAATCACCGTGCTATTTGACCCCAGCTTCCAGTCCTAAATGTATCTCATTTCTGTTTCTTAACTATTAATTAAAAAAACCCCCAACGTTCTAAGAGACTTATCAATCAAATGTACCAAATTACAACCTACAAGCATTAAATGGCGTAAGGTGGTAACAGATCCAACACCTCCTGCAAAATTATATCAACACAGAAACCCTACCATTACTTACACTCTCTCCCTGAAATATCACTGAGCCTGTCAAGAAAAATACCACTTTTAACATGCTTACGAGGTCATCAACTGCAATTTATTTTGGACTATCCTCGAAGTATACTATAAATGTAGACAAATCAGCACGGCAGAACCATTTGTCGTGTAAATGCTGATTGTTGTTTTTCAACACTGTGAGGCACAGAGCCACTGGTCACCAGCATAAGTTACATTTAATTTTTATATTTTTATGTTTTTTGAAACATACATGATATATATATAGTCAAATTCTGCTGGAGGGGGTTTGATCTTACATATCGGGCATGGGCATAAAGTGTTCAAAAGACAGATTATGTGACATCCCGCTTGTCACAGGTTAGAGGGAAAGTATCTTCCAGGACTTCACCTCCTTACGTGGTAGGCAAATTAAAATGCTATTAAGCAGTGTCCATCCAGGAACTGAAATCACAAGCTGGATTCTCTCATATATTCCATTCCTAAGACATAACCCATCACAGATTATCTTTACAGGCTACATGAGTGCATACCAGAAGTTTCTAAGTACTGCTTCATATTACCCATCCTAAGGCTAACCATGGCAAAAACATGCTGAGACTGATCAAACATTTGTACAAAAATACAACTGTTTTTATTTATGCTCTAGCTTGTTCATTTCATGGATTAGTTTCTCTTCAGCACACCACAGTATGTGTAATAGCTACCCTACCTGTCAGTGATAAATTCTGTGGCAGCTTCTTGCAACACAGCCAAGTCTGGCAACAGAACAGAGTAGCCTGAAGTTGAATGCTAATGATACAAGACCAAGCAATTTTCAGTTTCAAGGAATCAAGGCTATTCAGAGCTTTATTTGTTAATTTCATAATTGGGGAGGAAAGAACATGAAACAAGAAAGTAGAATTATTATCCTTCTGTAACAGGAATAACTATTTGCAATCATTCTCAGCTTTAACTTTTTAAAATCTATTCAAAATTCTATTAAAGTTAAGTGAGAATCAAGTCTTCAGAGAAAGCGAGGTTTAGTACACAACTGGTTTTAAACAATTCTTCCAACAGAAAAAATCCCTAAAATTTCTCCCCTTATCACAACCAGGTACAAATCACCTCACATTAACTAGCAGACAACAAAACCCGAGGTGGTATAGAAAATTAAACACACAAGAGAGCCCTGCAGTCAGTGTTTTCAGGAGTCTAGCAGGGAGAAGTCCACAAACAAGGCCTGCAGCTGAGCATGCAGTGAAGCAGCTCAACAGAGGAACACATTCAAGTTCCTCTTTATGCTCTGCACAAGCCAACACAGCAACAGAGGAACTGGGGCATCCAACCACACTCCTCGTGTCCTCCTCAGAGCCATGTGTCACTGCAACACCACTTGCAAAGCTCGCTGTCTTTGTCTCTAGCCCGTGCACTAACATCCGTTCAGCTACAGGTGTCCCTGTGGCATGAGTGTAGCAGCAGCAGTACAAATAAGTAAATGAATAATTATCTAAAAACTGAAGGCTACTGAGAGAGAGGAAAATATGTTATTTCAGGGAAAGTTCTGGCAGCACCCTGAACCTGAACGTAAATTACAAAGGCATGGAAAAGTGGTGAGGGGAAGAAATTTTAACAAGATTACAAATAGCATTAAGACAAACAATCAGATCTGCTTCAAGTGCAACTCTGAAAGGAACAAAAAGTCAGTAGGAGGCAAGCAGATAAGCTAAACAATGGCTAGAAAATCATTATAAGATAAAATAAACTCTCACCAAAACTGTATTCGTGACTGATATTGATTCCCAAAAAAAAAAAAAGATGATGCTGCATCTTAACATCATCCACACATGCTCTTTAAAAAAATGTACAGATAAAGGAAATTAAGAATTTAAGAAACAGGCAATGGAGGACAGAAGGCCTCAGCAGGAAAACCACTCAACACATGCTTAAACTGTTCAAGTGCTCACAGTGACACTGATAAGGCCCTTTGAAGGCTTGAAGTCAGGCTAGTCCTTAAGTGCTTTATTGGATCAGGGCCTCGGATTAGCAGAATGGTGGCTTGGATGAATCATAACAGCAAGGCAAATTAAGAAAAAGGCCAACAGTTTTTCCTCAACACAGCCTACATCTCAAAGTACATAACAGAAGTGAACTTTTATATCAAAACTCTGGCTCTTCAGATCAGAAGATGTTTGGGACAGAGTTATTTACTATTAAAATACACATGTAAATGTAAAATGCCTGTATCCTCTTTTTGTCACCGAACTGTCTGAGCAGCCAAGAGGAATAGTTCATCATAGAAGGAAGCACCACAGAAACCAAGTTATTGAAGTTTCACTAGTAAAAAGTCTTTGGAGTCCCACCACCTCCAGGCAGCCTGGGAGGCAAAGTAAACTAAACTATATTAGAGGCACATGAACAGCTAAAACTTCCACTGATACAAGGCTAAATGAACAACAAACCTCCTGCTCATTAACTACATTTAGATCTGGGCATACCTAGTTTAAATAGCATGAAGTTGCTGGTACAATTAAAAAACCCAAGCATTCAGATACAATTGTCTTCAGGAAAATTAAATCTTGGGAATTGGTTAGGAACTACTGAAAGGGCTGAAGCAAATGAGCAGCTACTTCTTGGACTATTTACAACCATTCAGTGCCAAAAGTTGATGCTGTGCAAAGAAGATCTCTGTCGCTTCAGGATTTCCTCCCTCTCACAGAATTTTTTATTAAAGCCTGTAATTCACAAAGCAAATCAAAACGCCTAGCTGTGAGCACCAGCTGGGAGGTGAAAGTCAAGCTGTGTAGCTTATGCCCAGTGCTCACTCTTCTGTTATTACCAAGTACAGAAGTTCCTGTCTCAAGCTACAGATCTGGTACCAGCACCTCTCATCCCCACAGTGTCTTCAGTTTAGCCTCAGAAACAGATTTTTCTGGACTCAGTCTTTAATTGCCAAGTGTCCATGAGGTGGAAGAGGCAAATACTTAAGATCTTCTAGAGTCAAGAAAAACTGTTATCCTAAATTAATGGAAACGTTTTAATGTTTATAGCAGTGAGTTTTGAATGTACATCTCAAAAGCTAAAGTTAAATAACTCCTCCATTTTTAGAAATGTAGTATTGAACTGGGGGCAGGGGCGCATGGTGCTGATGGCATGGGAATGTACATCCCTTCTGAGCTGATGGGCAAAGAAGATTTAGAAAATTCAGGTGTTATTTCAGACTGATGTTGCTGACTTCAGAGAAAATAAAGCAGCTACAATCAAACGCTGCCGTGAGCTTTTAATGGCCTATACATACTTATCGGTCTCAAAATTTGAGGATAACAATAACATGAGTCACTGACACAGATATATATTAAAAACTTAGTACTCACTGGTATCTAGCATGCTGTACAAAGCAACTCCCAATATTTACGCACTCATTAAACTCCAGCAGAATCTTCTTCACAATTCAAACATCTTCTTCATAAATTATAAATAATTCTATTTATTTTCTAAAAGAAAAAATGTTTCTTCTAAACTAAAGACACAGTGGTTGCCTTGCATCACAAACATCAATGCAATTTTAGCATTCAGTTTCCTTACATTCCTGAGAATTGTTAGTCATTTACTTCTGTAGAAAAAAAAAATATTATCCAGCACTTCCAACTTAAATTAAGTGCATATCAAACAGCACTACTAGATGCTAAATACACACCGAAAACATAGCTATTAGCCAGCACCAAGCTGTTATATTGTGTCAAGGCAGAAGGCTTTCAAAGTTCTTGAGTAAATCCTCCAGAAAACATTCCAGCATGGCAGAACTATATCTAGAACAGGCACATTTACTCCCAGGATACCTTTCTCTCCTATGAGATTCCACAGTGCCAAAGAGAAACTCAACAGTCCTGGGACAAGAGCAGAAAGGAGGGTCTGGTTCCCAAGATTACTGAAATTCCACCTTGCGGTCTCTCCTATTCCCAAGTCAAACGTGCCATTCCAAACTGAACGACAAGCTGCTTTTCACATTAGCTATCCCAAGTATGCAAAGCCTTTCAGACTCACAATCCTAAATGTGCACACACTTGTACCATCTCAAAAAGTATGCTTAGCAGTACTACAGATATACGTAAAACTTGTATGTGTGTGTGAAGATCTGGATAAAGCCTGAATCCTCCTAACAAAGGCAATCCTGCACATCTGCGCCTTGCCAAGCAGGATGGGAAAAAGATGTAATAAACAGTAACATCCATGTCTCCCCAAAAGGGCTTCCTTCTTGCCTTCCTTATCCTGTAATAAACCATCCTCTAAATCCATGCTACTGCATGTAAGGCCTTGCAATCTCTTCTGTGGCCATTCTTCTGCCCATTCCTGTTGCAGACCTGAGCTGGAAATGGGCAGGCAATGGCAAGGATCACTACTCCTTGACATGGCTCAAAACCATAAGGAGTTACTGCTGACTCTGTAGCCCTGCTTTAATGAAAGTAAGACAAACTCAGCTAAACCATTATCTTGTTTTGGCATAAGTGGGTGGGAGAGCATTTGCACAAGCAGCTAACTAGACTGAGATGAAATTGGAAATTTTACAAGAAGGCTTTTGGTTTATGAGAAAATCGTGACATGACACATAAGAACTGGACTCTGCAGATGTAGGGTGCTGCACAGCTGCATGTGCTACAAACCCCAGATAACCAGGGGTTACCACTGGATCCAGAATAATCCTTAGATTCTGGGAGTGATTCCCCTCACAGCCTTCCCAAAGTAAAAAATCACCCCCAGAAATCCCTACTGACGCACGCATAACACGATCACGCTGACATTTCTACATGTACCAAAGTGTAGAGGATGTCTGCCTAGATGAAAATAATTTGTTGCTCTGGATGGTCCAACCCAACATCTCAAATACCCTTGGAAAACAGACTGCTAAACACTGACCACCAGCAGACCACATTTCCCATGGAAATAGTGCATGTTCAGTAATTGGTGCTGGGGAATCGCTCACCACCAACCAAGTACAATGCTGTCTGTGCCCTCAGGGTGCCAAAGCAGCACCATGTTCCCCAAAAGCACAGCCAGGGACTGGAGAGGTCCAAGTGATCACAATGGTGACAGAATGAACTAAAACCACATTTCTAAGCCAACCACAACTTTCATTTTTTTGCAAACTAGAAGTCAGAATTACAGCAGCATCCAGAATGTGGCCATTTCCATCAACATCCACTTCCCGCTTGGGAAGATGCTAATTATTTAACCAGACAACAAAAAGAAGTAACCCTCTAAACTTCTGATTTGCTCTATATTCTTTCCTCTGAGATTAATTTTCTCTGAAGAAGTATTCATGTACATCCCTAATTTTGCAGTTTCTCCATGGGTTTCTTTCTTCTGCCTTCCAAATACCGCTTTTGCTGCAGATTCCAAAAAACAATCTTTAAATCTTCAGAAATCCCCAAAGCTTGCAGCAAAAACAGAGCTTTATTTTGTTTCCCTGTGCTACCTATACCTGAACTATTCCAATATGAACACAGCTAACCAAAACAATCAACAAAGGGCAAACGGCTGCCAAACAGTGTCAGAGTTTCCTCTCATGTGAGCAAACCAGGACTACAGAAACACTAACATGGAAGTAATTAAGAACACCCTTAAAATAGAAATGTAAGCACGCGGTGTGAATTGCCATCTCACAGCACAAAGGGGAAAAATGCTATCTTTTGATCTTTCTTCAGCAACATTTTAAGCATTTGACACTTGCCTGCAATCACTATCCAGAACACAATCTTCAGAATTCATGTTGACTGATATTATTCTAATTATTCCAAGGAACAGCTTTGGGATTTTTGCTCCTGACAAAATACCTGTTTAGGCAAAGCATTCTTGGATGGACTTTTAGCATCTTCAACAAGATTCTGGGCAAGATCATTCAAGTTCAATTACTTTTTCTATTAAGTACTATGATACTCATCTGCAAAATACATATTCTTCATTTCATAACACACCTGACAATTGAGAGTATCTCCATAGCAACTACAACACTTGCAGCAAAGGATTTAAAAACATTTGGAAAGCCTACAATAATCCTGTACAAGAAATGCTATTTTGAAACAACTATATGAAATACAGAGAAAATTTCAGGACTACCATGTTCATCCAGGGCTTTTATATTGGTTGGTTGTTTTTTTCCTTTGTTTTTGTAACACCATCAGGAAAAACAAATAAGGAGAAAACTCAAGGGTGATTATGTTTTAAGCATCACTAAGTACTTTTCAGAACTTATTTCAAGAAAAAAAAACAAGAGGTACTGATAATCAAAAGGTATTCATTAATCAGATTTCCAATTTAAAACAGTAGCAAGACTTTCCTTCCACTTGGCAGTAGAGTGGAGTCCCAGTTAACCAGATCTTTTGGATCACTTCTCCAGTTCCTTTCTGCAGCTCTGAACCAGATGCTTGGACCCCACTGCCTGCAAAATCTGCTGGGCCAAGACTACACCAGCCAACTGCCATAGTTAACTGTGAATAACATGATGGCTTTACGTCAGAGAAAGACAAGAAGAAAAGGAAGGTTGATTCCGAAGTCCAGGAAACACCTGGAAATCACCATTCTGGTTCTGCTTTATATTCTCACCATTTTCAGAGGCTACAGACTGTAGTCAAGACTGGCAGGTTTCATTTCTAACAGTACAGATAAAAGTTAAAAGTGAAGAGAGGGAAAAAAAACGAAAACAACTTCTGCAAAAAGTCAAAGTTCAAATGGGTTTGTTTCTTTCTTTCTTTCACTGCCAAAACACTTAACTACTACTTGTTTACAGCAGCTCACCATTGCTCTGGCTAGAATAAGCCAATCCGCAGAACAGTAATTCCTTTGGGGGGCAAATCATGGCCAAGATACTGCTTCCTTATTCTCATTGCTGAGACCTATAGTGAAGCTTCATTTCAAGTACAAACAAATGCTGAATAACAGCTCCTGATCTGCAAAGACTCTTCATAGAAGGAAACTCTACAGAGAGTAAAAATATGCAGCTTTAGCTGTTTTCATTCATTTTCTCAGTAAGAGGAAAAACAATGTCCCTGACTGACCTGCACAGTTGGAATAATTGCCATATGCAGTCACCTGCTGGAGATAATGATATTGCAGATGACTAATGAGGATTCCACTGAAACCACAGATTTCTAACTTCCAAATAAATTCCATTCTGTTACATGTTAATTACTAAGGACATGATTAATCCTGTCATTGCAACAGCATACGTATCACAGGCATGCAACATGCCAAGTCTCATACCAAGGCGTTGACATCCTCAGTTTTGTAGATCAACATCCGTATCTCTTCTGGGTCGCCGCTGAAAATCGCTTGGACCAGTGGTGGCTGGAAAAATCAAACAGAAGCAGCAGCATTACAGGTTTGTTTGTTTTCTATTTAAAAGGAAATCATATCATTCCTGCTAACATTTACCAATGCTGCCAACAGACACTGTATGACCCCAGTAACAAATCACCACAGCACCTCATCAATAAGAACTATCAGTTTGCTTGAGAATAAACTGAAACCATGGGCATGTTTGTATGTATAATGACTGTGTGTGTGCACAAACAGGGACCCCATTAGAATGGCAACTTTTGTCAACAACACACTATTAGCCCAGATGTTCTCCTTGGCACATGAGGGGAAAATAATTACATCAGATATTGCTGCATGCTTGCTGTTGGCACAGATTAATGGTCATGGAATACAAATTTAGAAACAGAACATTATGCAGATAATGAATTTCTGGGCAATTACTAAACATCTTGTATCTTTTTACTGAATAAATATGCAATGAGCACAGTTAATTTTAACCACCCAAGAAGCAAAATAATTATCTTATTGTTTCAAGTCTGTTATTAAGCTATTATGAATCGAAATGCATAAATAAATAATCAGGCATATGGGAGAAACAATATGCCACGCTCAGTCCTCCGGCACTGCTGGCGTCACTGCCCGTCCGTGGGAGGGAGCACTGCACATGCTCAGCTGCTCCCTTACATGCTCAGAGCTGGCAGTTTCACTCCTTCTGCCCAGGTTTGATCTGGAGCCCCAGCAGCAAATACCAGAGTTGTTAAACACAGACAGCTAAATTAAAAAAAAAAAACCCACACCAAAAAATCCCCCACCAAACCTAAAAAGCCTCCCTCCTCGCTGGTGGAGACTCGGGTAAAGAAGGGGAGAGATTGCAAAGATACCTATCCCCTGAAGCATGTATTTGAAAGAGGAGGCAGCCCCTTTTTCATTGTCACCCCTCCTCACAGCAGTATATGCCCCCTGCCCGAGCTTGCTGCCCACCTCCAGGTTGCCTCATGGTCCTACCAGCAAAAAAGTTTGTGGTGCCATGCAATCACCACAATCCAAAATAGCCCTGCAAAATGGAAGCATGCATGACTACTTAAGCACATAAAATTACAACACTTCTTAAGACTCTGCAGAATTTATCTATCTTGTAAAGAGGCTATCCAGAAATTCACAAACAAGCTGGCAGAACAGGAAAAAAAAAACATTTTCCCCAATCTCTTCACTGCAAAATTCATCACACTCCAATGTGGAAAATACATTTCCAAGTTGATGGTGTCTATTTTAAGACATATTAATCCCTTATGTCCTTGAGAAAGATTCACATTGAAGTTTTGTTCTTGCCACTCCTCCAATGGAAAAAGGACTAAACCAGCATCTTTTATTATAACAGTCTGAAGTCTTTGATTTGAAGAAGAATACAATAATAATTGCGTTTCACTTGAACCATTTAGCCATGCTTCCTTCCCAGCCCATGTCAGAAGGGTCACAGACTATTCCCCACGAGAGGATGCAAACATCAGACCTACAAGTCTCTTCCCTTCTCCATCATCTGCCAAACAGAATTTAGCTAAGAGTGAGATGGTCTCCTTTCTGCACTTTTCTCTACCAAAAGAAACAAAGTGATGCTCTAATATTTTGCCCACTAGCATGGTTATAAAAATTTGTATTTCCTAGATTTAGCACAACACTAACAGCTATATGTGAATGTTTATGGAATTAAAATACTCACACCAAAATTTTTCCATTTCATGTACTTTCATCATAATATTTAAATAACAAAAGCAAACAGGAAAGCAGAGAATTCCTCAATTTCAAGCTGAATGACAACAAAACCCAGTGACCAAGCAACAAATACACCCAGCAGCTCAGATTAGTCTTTAAACCCACTTGCAGGTATACTGGGCACCCAAGGAAAGGTGTCAGCCAGGCTCTCATGACACATAAACTGAGACTTCAAACAAGAGGTACCATCACCAAGAGAAAAAAAATCAACCAACTTCCAATCTGTTGGATCTTTTTTAAAAGTACAGATACTGTAACAGGTGACGTTTTTTCTTCGAAGAGGGTGAGGGTGAAGTGCTGTGCATCATTACACTAAAAAAGGAGGAAAGTCTGCAGTAAGACAGCTTGACCCATCTTCTCTGTGTCAGAACTCTGAATCAGACAGCTGGATTTACAGGAAATTCTTGACCTTTTTAATTAGCATCAGCTACTTCACAGAGAAAGCAGATTGAGAATAACACTGTGTTCTTTAGTCCTGTAACATATATAAGATCCTCATCTCAAATTCTGGCCGCCATATCATGCAGCTCTGTATATCAAACCCCAGCATTTACTGGGCCTCTGAAGCAGGGTCTAATTCTCACACTGCTGATATACATAACCTTTGCTGTCAGCAGATCGCTGCCATATACCCATGTGCAAAGGCCTTAGTCCTTCAGCCCTTTTTGTCCATGAGATTTACTTTTTATAAATTGATTTCAATAGAATCTATCACTGCTAATTGTACCACCAAGAGACAGAGATAGTGGAGAACGATCAGAGACAGTGAATTGGAAAGAACAGATAAAACCAGTACAGGTTAATAACGACCTTGAGTCACTGCTGTGCAGCTTTCTCCAATTCCTCTTTTTTCTAATTCACTATTTCATGATTTTACTTCCTTTTTAAAGGTACTAGTTTTGAAGTGAGAAATACAATCTTGTTAAGGACATTTTATTACATGTTAAGACACGTTTCTGTGTAAGATGCACAGTCATGCATAATGACCTGCTTAGGAAAAACATGTCAGAAGTGTGTAGTGGAGTTGCTGCAGTTTGCAGTCAGAGCTGAGAATGTGCATCCGCATCCATCAGCCTGATGGAAAAAGTCCTGCTCCATTCAGCAGCTGACAGTGATGAAATGGAGCTTGTGCAGTTACATACATGCTGCTCATGGATGTCCAGTGACCTGAACAGATTACTTTCTTGATCTTTTGTAATAACCATGTTCAGGCATTAATGACTTCAACACTAAATAACTTTTTTTTTTTTTTTTTTTAAATTCCTGAAGGGCAGATAGTGACACTTCCTAATTAGCAAAGAAGGATACAGCATATTTTTTGAAATAATTTCTAAAACCTGTGACAACACCATTAAGGGGTTATTTCCTTAACAGATATACTTTGCTTTAAAATTTTTCAAACTCAGAACAAAGATAAAAAACAAAAAGAAAGCACAGAGCAGGTTATTTGTAACTATCATTAGAATTAAGCAAGGGTGTGGGTTTTGGAATGATGAACAACTGTTTCATCGGCTCAGCTCTCCAGAGCTTCCAAATTCTTAAGGAGAGTTTCAGTTGGGAGTGCTCACATATTTTTCCTGAAAATATACACCAACGATTATTTCAGCAGGGGCAAGTTTAAACCCATGTGGGAGAACATCCCATGGCTCAGCTGGCATCCACAGGGCCGACAAGCCACACTGGAAAAAAAAATCCATCATTGGGAAATTCTTCTCCATAGATCCAAGAGTACAGAGAAAAGCCAAGATTATTACCAAGTGGCATTTGCAGGTCTCTGAACCCCAGGTGAGATGAATTATTTAAGTAGACTGTCTCAAGTATCTTTTTAAATACTACGTGCAAAGTGGGTGCTGAATCTCCTAGAAAACCAATGAGTATATTAATTGAGTAACTGTGACATATATTAAATATTTTGTCTTGGTTTTAGATATTCTGGCTCACTAACAAGTATTTATTAGAGCTAGATTTTAATTTGATGGACCTGGAGACAGATAGGGAAAGGATGATTGATTCCCATGCTGATTTGATATAATACACTGTAATTTGGTCTTGTGAGTGAAAAGAAGTTATATATTGATCCTTCAGTTGTTCTAATTACGTTACATCAAGTTGCTGGACTAAACACTTGGATATGTCCATGTACTTACTCATTTCTCTTTAACTGGCAAGACAACATAGCAAGAAACATAATAGTTTCAAGTGGTATTGATTTTGTCAGTGTTTTGCCTAACACCTTTTTTATCTGCAGGTACTCCCATTAATCAAGATTACAAGGTTGTCTGCAATGTCACATCACATGCATCTATTTCCTTCCACTGGTCACAGCACAAAAACTAGTCCTCTACCTAATTTTAATTTAGGATTTCCTCCCTCTGAGCATTAAACGGATGAACATCTGAAATACTGTTTTACTTTAAGGTCTGTATGAGTGAGCAGTCATAAACTGGATTTCTCTTAATTCTTAGAGTGCATTTCCCTGGTGCTTGGTATTTATGTGGTTCCAAGTGCACAAATTATTCAACACTCCTCATTTTTTAATAGGCCTTGCAGTCTATTTTCAGTTGTGTCAGTGGTTAGCCTTTTACTATGTTTCAGGGATTAATTGATGGGTAAACACAAAGAAAATTCTACTCTTAATCTGTTATTATGACAAACACTGTATTTTGGGAATGCAGTGGGAATTTCTATATACTGGCTTCTGACAGCAAGGTACTTTCACAGAACTGGTATTTGAAGAATAAAGTCCCAGATGGCTGCTAGGGGCTCTTTCAGAGCAATTACAGATTTTTACTGAGAGTCTGCTAAGGAATACTTGTCCAAGCTACAGAAAGGCCAGTGGAGAGCATAGAATCCATAAATAGGGTGTACTAGGCCTCTGGAAGCACTGTGGCAAACTGACAGCATTGTTAAGTGAGTACATACCAAGGACATTTATACTGACTAGATCAGTAAATACCCTGTACACTGCAATATTTCAAATATGGCAGGAAAAACAGTTTTTTAATTAATTTAATCTTCCTATGTCCCTCAATTTTTTTCTGACTATCCCAATTATTTATATGGATTGCCCATAATCCACTGCCTGTATGCCTACACAGTGCTACTTATTTTGATTTGTTCCACTGTGTTTCCATGCTCAAGGACCAACAAACTTGTATGACACACAGAGGTATTCAAGAATACACAAATCAACACTCCCAAAAGCAAGAAAAAATCTGGGTAGATGGCTCTTATAAACTTTGAGATATCTGCATGCTGTTCTTAAGCTACTGTTTAAAGAACTGTGCTCTGATACTTTCCCCAGACGGATGACTGTAACTCACCTCCATGCTGTGCTCTAGGTTGTTTAGAGGGATGCACTGGGCATTTAAGTTTAATTGCAAGTAATGTCAGCTTTTCCTTTCATGGCTTCCCATTTCTCTCCATGTCATTTGTAACACCCTCATTCTATTTAGCTTCTCCAAAACCACAGGCTGTGTTCATCCCTCAAAACATAACTTGAGCATTGATGGCACAGGGCACACAGGGAACATATTCTGGGAGCAGTGGGCAATCAATCACTGCTTCATTTGCTGTTACTGTCTCCTAAGATTAGGAAAAACCTTATATATAAACTGTAACTAGAGCATATTTCTAGCATCAAGAGCACGTTTGTACCTAAACCTTTTAAAGAAAAAGGAGATGGAGAGGTGTGTCTGTATTTGCTTGGACAACCCAGCATTTCCTGAGCCTGCCCACAGCCTCTGCTCCTGAACACCTGTCCATCCTGGTGAAAGGCAACTTCATAAAACACAAAGAAATACTCAGTGATCAAATGAGAATATACCTACAGCTACTAGCTTGGTCTAATCCTAAGGGATAGGAACTGAAGGGCAGCAACAGCCTCAGGTGAGAACATCCACAAAGACATTCAGTATGTTAGAAACAGCTCTCGTTTTGCATTCAGTGCTTTCTCCCCTTTTCTGGAAATTAAATACTCAGTAATGCATAAGTGGCTCCAGATTTTAAGAAATTGTTCACGAATGTCTGAATAATTAATGTTATGCTAACATGATCTGTATGTAGTTCCCACTTAGGCATGCACTCAGACTTTCTCACTGTGGCTTCACAATTTTCCATGAAGGCTCTTGCGCCGAACATTGCTTATGCTGTGTTTGGAAAAGGACAACCTGAACTGCTTAGAATGGCTCAACCCTGAAAAGGGGCTGTTACAATTCATCCTGCATCACCTGCTTTTACATTATCATAGAATCATAGAATCATAGAATCATAGAATCTTAGGGGTTGGAAGGGACCTCGAAAGATCATCTAGTCCAACCCCCCCTGCCAGAGCAGGATCACCCAGAGCACATCACACAGGAATGCATCCAGGTGTGTTTTGAATGTCTCCAGTGAAGGAGACTCCACAACCTCCCTGGGCAGCCTGTTCCAGTGCTCTGTCACTCTCACAGTAAAAAAATTTTTTCGTATATTCACCTTGAACCTCCTATGCTCCAATTTCCACCCATTACCCCTTGTCCTATCACTGGTCATCACTGAGAAAAGCCTAACTCCATCTCCCTGACACTCACCCCTTACGTATTTGTAAACATTAATGAGGTCACCCCTCAGTCTCCTTTTCTCCAAGCTAAAGAGACCCAGCTCCCTCAGCCTCTCCTCATAAGGGAGATGTTCTACTCCCTTAATCATCTTCGTAGCTCTGCGCTGGACTCTCTCAAGCAGATCCCTGTCCTTCTTGAACTGAGGGGCCCAGAACTGGACACAATACTCCAGATGCGGCCTCACCAATGCAGAATAAAGAGGTAGGAGAACCTCTCTTGACCTACTAACCACGCCCTTTCTAATGCACCCCAGGATGCCGTTGGCCTTCTTGGCCACAAGGGCACATTGCTGGCTCATGGTCATCCTCCTGTCTACCAGGATTCCCAGGTCCCTTTCTCCTACACTGCTCTCCAGCAGGTCAGCCCCCAACCTGTACTGGTGCATGGTGTTTTTCTTCCCCAAATGCAGAACTCTACACTTGCCCTTGTTGAACTTCATCATGTTTCTCCCCGCCCAACTCTCCAGCCTGTCTAAGTCTCTCTGAATGGCAGCACAGCCTTCTGGTGTGCCAGCCACTCCTCCCAGCTTGGTGTCATCAGCAAACTTGCTGAGGGTACATTCTATACCCTCATCCAGGTCGTTGATGAAGATGTTGAACAACACCGGTCCCAGTACCGACCCCTGAGGGACTCCACTGGTCACACACCTCCAACCAGATTCTGCCCCATTGACTACAACTCTCTGACTCCTTCCTTTCAACCAGTTCTTGATCCATCTCACTACCTGATCACCAAACCCATACCTGATCAACTTATCTACAAGGATGCTGTGGGAGACGGTGTCAAATGCTTTACTGAAATCAAGGTATACCACATCCACCGCTCTACCATCATCTATCCACCTAGTAATTTCCTCATAGAAGGCTATGAGGTTAGTCAAACATGACTTACCCTTGATAAAACCATGCTGACTGCTCCTGATGACCCCCATATCCTTGATATGCCTAGAGATAGTGACAAGAACAAGTTGTTCCATCACCTTTCCAGGGATGGAGGTGAGGCTGACCGGTCTATAGTTACCCGGGTCCTCCTTCTTGCCCTTCTTGTAGACTGGTGTGACATTTGCTATCCTCCAGTCCTCAGGCACCTCTCCTGTTACCCATGACTTACCAAAGATGATGGAGAGTGGCCTAGCAATGACCTCCGCCAGCTCCCTCAGCACCCTTGGGTGCATTCCATCCAGACCCATCGATTTATGGATGTCCAGATTACTCAACTGATCCCTAACCCAATCCTCATCTACCATGGCAAACTCCTCCTCTATGTTGACTTCTTCTGGGGCTATATGAATCTGGGGCTCATGGGGAAATCCTGCAGGAGTAAAGACAGAGGCAAAGAAGGCATTCAGCACCTCTGCCTTCTTTATATCCTCTGTCACCAGGGCTCCCACCTCATTCATCAGAGGGCCAATATTGCCTCTAGTGTTAGATTTGTTAGCTATGTATTTGAAAAAGCCCTTTCTATTATCCTTAACCTGACTTGCAAGGTTAAGTTCCAAGGAGGCCTGAGCTTTCCTAATTGCCTCCCTACATCCTCTGACAACTGTCCTATATTCCTCCCAAGTGACCAGCCCCTCCTTCCATGATCTGTAGATTTTCCTCTTCCACTTGAGTTTGCCCAGTAGTTCCTTTTTTAACCATGCAGGTCTCCTAGCTCCCTTACTAGATTTCCTAACCATTGGGATGCTCTGATCCTGTGCTCGCAAGAAGTGGTCCTTGAATGTTGTTCAGCTATCTTGAGCCCCTTTACCTTCTAGCACCCTGTCCCATGGGATTTCCCTTAACAGTTGATTAAGGAGGCCAAAGTTTGCCTTGTGGAAGTCCAGGGTTCTGATCCTGCTGGGTATTCTGTTCCTTCCACACAGGATCCTGAACTCCACCATCTCGTGATCACTGCAGCCAAGGCTGCCATTGACCACCACTGCTTCAACAAGGTCCTCCTTGTTAGTTAATACAAGATCCAGGAGCGCTCCTCTTCTAGTTGGCTTGTCCACCATTTGCATTAAGAAGTTGTCATCAATGCATTGGAGGAACCTCCTAGACTGTGAAAGGCTGGCTGTGTAAGTCTTCCAGCAGATATCGGGGTAGTTAAAATCTCCCATGAGGACTAGGGCCTGTAGTTGTGAGGCTGCTTTCAACTGCCTGTAGAAAGCCTCATCAACTTCCTCATCTTGATCTGGAGGTCTGTAGTAGACCCCCACAACTGTATCACCCACACCAGCCTGCCCCTTAATTCTTACCCACAGACTTTCAACTTGCCCCTCATCGGCCCCTGCACAAAACTCAATACATTCTAGTTACTCTCTCACATAAAGAGCAACTCCACCACCTCGCTTCCCCGCCCTATCTTTCCTAAAAAGCACATAACCATCCATGACCACATTCCAGTCATGTGAGCTGTCCCACCATGTCTCTGTTATTGCTACCAGGTCATAACCCTTAGCCCGTACACAGACCTCTAACTCTTCCTGCTTATTCCCCATGCTGCGTGCATTAGCATACAGGCATTTCAGGAAGCAAACAGAGCCCACTGGTGGGACCAAATCCTCCTCAGACCACCTGCCTTCGGGCCCTGGTGTGTTCCTCTTGGGCTTGTCCCTAACAGACTCAGTTTTCTCCCCTTCCCCCATCACGCCTAGTTTAAAGCCCTCTCGATGAGCCCTGCTAAGTCCTGCCCCAAAAGCCTCTTCCCCCTCTGGGACAAGTGCATCCCACCTGCCACCATCAGGCCAGGTATCTCATATATCAGCCCATGATCAAAAAAACCAAAACCCTGTCTTTGGCACCAGTCTCTTAGCCATTCGTTGACCTGTAGCCTCTTCCTATTTACCTCCCCACCCATTCTTGCAGGAGGAATGGAGGCAAACACTACTTGCGCTCCAGACCCCCTAACTAGCCGTCCCAGGGCCCTGAAGTCTCTCTTCATTGCCCTTACGTTTCGTGTAATGATTTCATCACTGCCAACCTGAAAAATCAGCAGTGGGTAGTAATCCGAGGACTCTACAAGATTAGGGAGTTTCCTTTTAACATCCCTAATCCGAGCCCCAGGGAGGCAGCAGACCTCCCTGTGGGATGGGTCCGGTCGACAGATGGGCCCTTCTGTTCCCCTCAGAAGGGAGTCGCCCACCACAATTACTCTCCTTTCCTTCTTGATTGAAGAAGTCCTAAGGACTCGGGGTGACTGACGAGTCCTAGGTGCTTCATTAGATAAGTCTACTCCTTCAACTTCATTTTCCTGTCCCTGAATTTCTAAGGCCTCATATCTATTGTTCAAGGGCAATTGGGAGGGCGGAAGAGGTTGGGAGGATTTTTTCTTGCCTCTACGAGGTCGGACCTCCTTCCATTCCTTCATATCTCTTAAGTCCTCTGCTTCTGTCTGGTGACAGGAGGGGAGGGGATCCGTCGCTTTCTCAACCTCCTCAACCTCTTGCATCTGCCCCTGCCTCAGGGTACAACTCCACCAATCTATTTCTCACATTCTCTAATGGTCCGTAGTCTTTCAACCTCCTCTGTCAGTTCAACCACCTGCCTGAGGAGATCGTTTACTTGTTCACACCGCACACACGTGTTCTCACTGTCTCCCTCCGATACCAGTGCCAGGCTCGGGCATTCACTGCAGCCAGAGACCTGCACGGCTGCGTGCCTGCTTGGGAGCTCCGTCTGAGTCCCCACATTCTTCTTCACTATGGTTTTCGGGCGCGTTGCGACCATGATCTATCTAGCTACTAGTTTGCCTGTCTTGCTATGAGAAGGCTCCCACTGCTCCCTGCCTGCCCTCGCGCCTGTCCTCGCGCCTGCCCTCATGTCTCCCCTCTGGAAGCCGCTGCCGCTCTCTGCTCTGCGCTGCCGCGTGCTCTTATTTCCCTTCCATACCAGTTAGGTTTCGCAATTGCAAACTGGGCTTTGGACTGGAAACACAGGCTGGGCTCCCATGGGCTTCTGGCTCTGCTCCCAGACAGCAGGACCTCGACGGCTTGCACTTACACCCCACTCACAGAGCTCCACATCCCCAGCCAGATGGAGAAGGCAACAGATCTGATTCTATAATTAAACATCATCACAATTACCTATCTAGTAAGTGATGTGCAAACCTGAACAAACTTCCATTCACTTTCCCATAAGCACACTGCTTCTGAAGTCATGAGAATAAATCTGCTTCACACCCCTGCCTCCTTGCTACCCCCTGCACCCTCCCGTTCCAGTCCTCTCTGTGCCTGGCCCTTTTCCCTCCTCACCATCTCCAAGAGGTTTAATTTAAACCTTTCCTTCTTTCTCTGCTGCCCCATTTCCATGCTGCTGGAGCAGGGGAGCTGGAGTTCTTACATGATGCACACTTGAACACCTTTAACTGCCAATACACGCTGTCAAATACACACTTGCATTTCAAGCATGTGAGAAAGAAAGAAAACCATAAGCAAAATTAAAACTACCCAGGGTAAAGGTATTACAACATACCAAAACAGCTGAAACACTAACACAGCGCTTATTTACTCAAGCTTTCATGATACTTAAAAAGGGAAACAGTCAGGATTGACTCTGCTTGTGCAATGTGGGATCAAGCCCAGTATTTCTGTTCGCACGATTGCTGATATGCCGTTCCGGATGGTGCAAAACAAGCCTCTCGGCAGATCTATTTCTGGCTGTTAGCTTGGCTCCAGGTTTTGGCTGCCTCCCATTTTGCATGATGAAGCCTATCAACTGCCCCAAGAATTGCTTATGTTTCCAGGTGAAGTGAAGGTTACATCCTGCTATTCCTGGAATCCTGAAATTCCTCTATGCACCAAATGCGCTGTGAGTGGCCTATGTTTTGTTAAACTTATCAGTTAAAGGCACCAAAATAACTCATAGCATGTTAAATTTAGATCACTTCTAAAAAGGAAAAAAAGCTAAGTGTGTTTAATTCAGCTTGCCCAGTGTCCTTTCCTTCATTCTCCATTACTGGAAACTGCCCACTAGTCTCAATTTAAGTGATGGGGGTTTTGTTTTGGTTTGACGTTTTCAGTTGGGGAGGTGGTGGATTTTTTTAAAGTGTCTGCAGATCACATCAGAAAATTAGTTAATAAATACTGTCTTGAAGTTACATTAATCAAGTGGAGACAAAGACTCAGCATGCTGCAGACTAGTTAAAATAAGAAAGCATTTTTTAAAGGAGACAAAAATAAACATAGTAGCATAACATTTGTTATATTCACCAGCATTTGTTACCCACTTTAGTGGGTACAAGTCTGTTGCAAACAGCACAGTAAGATTTGCTGGAATATCTACAAAGATTGAGGCTAATCGATCTAATGATATCCTGAATTTATCTTGTTCTCTTGAATTTGTTTGTTCAAAGTTTCTTGGGGTCTTGATACAAAGTGTGTTGTGTAATATCTCATAACAGAGGTATCAACACCACCATTAAATAACAATCGTGGGGTTGTAATGGCACTACCAA
Organism: Apus apus; assembly: GCF_020740795.1. Classification (NCBI taxonomy): domain Eukaryota; kingdom Metazoa; phylum Chordata; class Aves; order Apodiformes; family Apodidae; genus Apus; species Apus apus. The sequence continues at coordinate 29,672,905 of NC_067287.1, read as the reverse complement.
AACAGTATCCAATTATTTTTATACATTCACAGCAGGGAGTGCTACACTCATAATCCATTTGAATACTTCTTGTCACATCAAGATTTTGACCCCCAGAACTTTTGCCCTTTTTTTTTTTTCCTCCTCCCTTTTCTTTTTTTCCCTCGCCATAATTCATCTATCATCTAGGCAGGAGCACAGAAGAAGGCCTGGCATCAAGACAGTGTTTCTGAACAAGAGGACAGCAGAAAGTAAAATAACTGGGGGCTTAAATTCCAGCTGGAGTAAATCGGTTTAAGTGAACTCCCAAGTGAGAGGCACTGTGCCACGTTACACCATCTGCTTTCAGAAGAGCCCTGAGCACTCTCCCCACTTGGCTGAGAGGTGGCCAGGCAGGCAGCACAAGGTTATGAACCTCAAGAGAAATAAAACATCCCACAGTAGGGCAGAGCAACAGTAGTCCTGGTGACAGGGCTGCTGGGCTGCTCCTCGCTAGAGATATGAGAATAAAGCAGTTAGGGAAAAACATCAACCCTACTGAAATCTTAATTTCCTGCTCACTTGTCCTGCAGCAGTTCAAACATATTTCAAGGACACCAGCAATTTTTAAATTTGTTTGCCAATTTCTTAGGTCTTGTATTCCAGAAGGGGGGGAAAAAGTGATTAAAACAATTCTGTGTGCAAGGGTAATGCTTTAGGGTGCAAACAGGTTCATGCTGGCTGCAGATGTTCACCTAAAGTGACAAATCTCCAGCGTTCAGTGGCCCCACATCCTCTGGAGACCACTGACATCCTGCCCTCACCCAACTGTACCAGCAGCAATGGCAACCAAGAAGAAAAAAAGGAGGGAAAAAAAAAAAGAGAGAGAAACGGAAATGTTGCAAGTTTATCTTCCTTTAGCTTATGAAATCATGAGTTACCGTGCCATCCTTGCAGAAGTAAGCAGGAGCAAGGACCTCTACATGCATCACAACTGGTTTAAGCAACATCTTCATTTTCCTCTTTCAGTGCAGCAGCAGCAAGACCTGCCTTTCCTCTGGCACCTTGAACACTCAATGACAGAGAGCAGCAGTCCTGGGAATCTCTATGTGTGTTGTAATTAAGTGTGGTATCTGATACGCACAGCTTGCATTGATTCTTAACATACAATCTAATAAAAATCCTTTCATTTTTAGAAAATTAATCCTGATTTAGAGAACTATAAAGTGGCATTTGATTTTGTAAGATCTTCCTTGGTAAGATTAGGACTTCCGCTGGCTAACAGTGTCTGTTTTATATTAATGTATACACAAAGCAGGCAGCCATGAAACAGAGAGTGCCTTCATAAATCTGCAGATACTTCTGAACTACAAGCGACTACAAGGACGTTGGAGGGCAGGATCAGAATTTACAGCCACCTGGACAAATCATACAAACAACGGGGCTGGAGGGAGACCAGGACACTGTTCAGAATGGAGGAGAATGCAGTACGCCTGTTAGCAAGAAATCCAGAGTTGCTACATAGCACTTTTGTATAAGAAAGAATTTGGGACTGCAATTTACTAATGGAGCATAAGTAAACAATGCAATGGAAGAAACCTTAAAACAGGAATATGGCTAATAAAACACACAGAAGTCCTCCTAAGCCACACAGTACTGCTTAGGCTGTGACTGGAGTGAGACATTTCATTTGGGGCACCCCTTGACTTGAAGGCAAAAACAGAGCTCTAAAACATGATTTACAGGGAAAATCTAAACAGGTCAGAGTTACTCAGCCTGCGCAGAAGAAAATTTAAAGAGAACAATTTGCAATACATAAAAGATTGTTACTAAAAGAAATCGTGTTTTCCACATTCAAGATACAGATCTTGAATGGCTGCACACAAGGAGGATGCATTTCTGCTCTATAAAGGCAACCCAAAACAGGACACATTAGTTACCAATTTGGCTGAGTTACAGACAGTGAACTTCAGAAGATCATCATTTGAAAACCAGATCTAGTCCAATGATCACTGCAACTCAGAGGGATTATTTGCTGCAGGCTTCAGAAGGCAAGGGACTAAACCTCTGAAAGCAAAAGAGCCCAAACAAGATTTACACCACGCTTACATAAATACAAAGCTTAATGCAAAAAGGAGAAGCTACAGCAGACTGCACTTCCTATACAAAGCAGAGAACAAGCATTTTCTAGCATTTCAGCTGGGTATTACTCCACAGAAGGGGCAACTACTTAAACAGTGTGGCACACAGTGGTAGAGAAATTTCTACAGAAAACAATAAATATATATATATATGCGCTTTGGGTAGAAATGTACTGTTAGGTGCAATGACCCCAGCAGAACCTTCAGCCCCCATTTTGTTCACTTGTCAAAGGCAATTACAGATATGGTTTTCTTCACACGAGTTCACACACTGTTTCTGTTAAGGATGGATACATTTTACAATCATGATCTGGCATGTTCCTCATTCTCATCTTCCTGTTAGCAGTGATCTGCAATACTTCCAAGGTTCTGCTGTCATGGGTGTCTAAGCCAAGCCCCAGAAAACATCAAACCTCTGAGGTTACAAAAGTGTCATAAGGGAGGGACAAGACCTTTTGGGGACTTGAGCAAAATCTGAAACATCTGACTTGGTCAGTATTAACCACTGTATTACAGGTAGATCTTGCTCAGGTTCACACAACTTCCCCTTGCATTGCACACCACACACAAAGCCTCACCACCACCTGTCTCCTAAGCACTGCAATGCAGCTCATTCCTCTGGTGAACAAGTGTCATCCCAACAGCTGTCCTTCTGCCAGCTACAGGAAAACTCAGAAAAACTCCAAACCTACTTTCTCATACACAGCAGGTGTCAAATACACTTTAAAATACATTAAACACTAATGTTTATGTTTCCTGATTTCTCTTAGAGGGTGATGATCCTCACAGTGCTCTTGAAGAGCACTGTGGTCAGTTGTTACTGCTTTCACACAATAGTAAAATCCTTTGCAGATTTTTGTCTCTGGCATTCAGTTTCTGCATAGCCAGTATAAAATTCAGATTTAAAATATTTAACTACTGAGGCTGATGACAGTGCTATTTCCATTAATAGCAGAGTAACTACGTGTGAACATGCAGATCAGTCCATCATCTCTTTCTTTGCATTAGGCATGCTACAGTTGGCATGGGTCTCTGCTCAACAATCAAAGCAGATGTTTTACCTCTATTTTGAATCTGGAACAGATTAGCCAAGTTAACTTGATTCAACACATCCTGATAATATCCTTGTAGTCATCATCAAGCAAACTACTGAAGTTGACAGAGGGGAAAAAAAATAGTAAATTGAAAAAAATCAAGCTTTGCTGATGAATGCAATGTCAAGTAGCCAGGTCAAAGAAATTAAACAGAAATTGTAAAAGGTTTCAAAATTGGCTTCACTTCAGAAACCAGTTTGGGATTTTCCAAGCATCTGACCGTGACAAATCCAGCAGCTTAAAAATTACATCGTACAAACTCAAATTAAACTGAGAGATGAGCCTGAGTGCTGTACTGAGCTACCCTTTCTTCCAACAGGTTACTATCACATGTTATGGACATGGAAAACTACTTCTTAAGGAGCTTCCAGCCACGGTCATAACCTGATGCTGAAACCCATGAGCACTGAGAAGGGAGACAAGAAAGGGGCTCAGCACCCCAGCTGCCATCACAGCTCACATTTTGTACATGCAGCTCTCTCTTCACCATCACTTTCAGTTCCTGCCATACAAGCCCAGTGGTGAGGTTTGCAGTCAGGGAATGCCCAGCTACGTCAGAGACCCTCTCTCAGTCCGTATCACACCCAAACACTTTGAGCCCCTCTGGCCTGGGATAATCATTACCCCAAACGAGCTTTCCTTTCTGGAGGCAAAGTCTCAGGGATATGGGGGTGCTTAGCCATGCAGTGACCATCCCAGCGAGGTCAAGACAAGCCCCACTCATTCCCAGAGTCTCATAAAGGCCTCCTTGCAATAGAGAAGGTGAAGAATCATGAAGCAGACAAAATGGAACACAAGCAAGGAAAAGAGTGCAGTGCACTTCAGATGCCTCTCTGCAACAAGAAGTCCTCAGGCAAGCCAGAAAGGGGGGAGAAAAAAAGAGCCAGTCTTTACAAAACCCTTTTTAAATGCAAACTGCAGGTGCCATTTGTAATTCAAACCCCATTTTTTATTTTGCTAGAGAGGCCATAGCTTATTAAAGCTGAACGGTAATTAGACGTGTAGCTTAACACTTCAGCCTCTCATTTATTTTTTTAAGAACCATTTACTTCTAAAGCAAAAATCTTACTGTTCTGTGTTGCTTTGTCATGACTCATAAGCCTGATGCCAAAAAGAATACTTTAAACCTTGGGGAAAAAAAATACTGTATTTTGTTGTCTGGGTTTTTTTAAACAGAGGTTTTGTATGGAAAAAACAACAAATCTGTGTATCTTGAGTTTCTAAAGACTACGGATCGTGCTCTCCTCTCCAGTTCTTTTGTAAATATTCCCGTATTAGTCTTGTCAAATTCAGCCCAGTAAATACAGGATCTTACTACAAAACCAAAACCAACCCACCCCCCCACTTAATCAGCTAACGCATGTAATTACGTCTTGTCAAGGCAGCCCAGTGTGCTTTACACTCGTTTTTGTCTGTGCTGTTAAGAGGGGCATTATTCTCAACTTCTCTCTAACAACAACAGCAGAAAGAGCTGGTGACAGCTTGATCAACTGCCTAATGAGATTAGGAAAGCTGAATTGCAGTAACCTAGCTAAGTAACAACACCAAAACAAACCAAAGGTTTTCCCAGTCCAGTCTGACTTTGCCCGTCTATACAATTCCTTGGCCACCCACTCTGCCCACACCACCAAGGGTGCCTGTGGTATTTGAATATTTCCTTGTAACACGGAGCTCTTCAAGCCGTTCTGCCCATGAGAGAAGAGGATGTTTGAGGAAGAGCATGGGAAACACGTCTGCATTGCCACTAATGATCCCAGATCCCTCCTTTGAAAAGGAGATGTCTTTCTGGGATCATGCTATGGGAGATGAACCAGTAGAGATCTGAAAGGCTCAAGCTTAACTCTTCATTTCCTCACCTCTTTTTCAAGAAGCTGGTTTGGTAAACCTCTGTCCTATGTTTTTGTTTGGTTTGTCCATTCTCAGGCCATTCTGCCACTCTGATCTGCTAAACAAACCCTACCACTTTGTGTTTCACAGCCTTAGTCCTTTTGAAGCTTTTGCCTGCTTCTTATGATGATAATCATAATTCAGCACCTATGGTATGTAGGAAATCACAGACTTGCTGTGTCATAAACCTTAGATTTTCAGGATAGGACAAACAAAATGCATTTAAGATCCACTTAACACTGTTTGCATTTAAGATGATGGCAGAAACTTTCCAACTACACTAAAAGATTACAAGCAGTCCCACTCTCAACACATGAAGCTGCATGATCTTCTGGAGGGATGAGAAAGGTTTCAGAGGGGTGGGAAAGGTTGTACCATCTCACCATCTTAATTCACCATGATTGCAACGACGTAAAAAAAAAGATAAAAATTTAAAAGGAAAGAAAAAAGAAAGGAAGCAGCCTGTTCCCAAAAGTTTGCCAAACTGCTTTCACTAAAGAGTTTTGCATGGGGAAATAAAGAGCTCTTCTCTTTGCAGCCACTTGATGCACACTCTGGACTCCGTTCTCCTCTGGGGTAAGATGAGTAAGACAGTTTCTCTACACTATCTGCAAAATCTCATTGTCCAACTGAAACTACACTGTAAATGGGACTTGCCCAAGGGAAATTCAGTCCCAACGCTCTGAGCTAAAACGAAGGTTGGCAGACAGCTTTAAGCCACAGGAATACGGTGATGTTAGCAAAAAAGGCAGATGTTCCTTTCCCACCCCAGTGAGATGCCCCATACAGATGATTTCATGCTGTTTAAACAATAGTAGAATATTGAGTCAGTAACTAGTGAGAGGGGAGGGAAATGCAGCAAAGTCTTCCTGGTGAGGACAAGCCACCCATGGCACCCTGCCCTCCTGCTTTGGGCTAGTCAGCTCTGTGGTCCAGACTTCAGATCTGACTGGACCAAAATTGAGACCGCACTGCTTCTGCTGCTCTAGGCCTCAGGAGGAAGGAGCTATCCTGCTACATACTTTGAGTAAGGCAATCTGGATTTTCTGCAGTTTAATTTATAACCTAATTCAGACTTCTAATTTGTAAGCTGGAAATCTTATAAAATTCAGGTAAAATTCATACAACCATAAGGAGCAGAGTGAAACATAGGAAAGTTCTCATCCCCTTCCATGACACAGCAGGATGTAGACCATGGTGGCAGACTGATGGTTTCTGATGTATTCTAACTCCTGTTCCCCTCTTCCCCGAATATGTTTGGGCTATAGAGGCATTTTAGTATTTCTCACTTGAGTTTTATTTCTGCCACTACAGGAGGGAGAAAAAAAAAGACAAATACCCAGTTCTGAGTCATATTAAATATTTTAACAGATTTCTGCAAACCAAGAACAAGATATTTCTTATCTAGGTCATATTATGAAGATATTAGTGTCACTGTGCTGAATACTCTCCGAGACAGAGCTGCCACAAGCTAACTTGCTGCACTGACACAGATTCTGAGAAAAGCCCCAGGAAATACTTCAGGCAGGTTTCTGTGAACACAAATCACATTTCTAAATGGCTGCACCCAACCCCAGCAGCCTGCTCAGTTTCAGATAATGGCAGTACCACACAGCACAGCTTGCTCTTGTAGGAAGTAACAACTGATAACATGCCAGTCTTTTTGCAGTTTTTCACTGGAGGGCTAGCTGACTCCAGCTTTCATTCAGCTTGCTGTATTAAGAGAGCAAACGTTGGCAGCAATGCACTCCAAGTTTGCTAAGCACTGTTTAACAGAGATAAGGGGGGGAAGTAAATCACAGTTGGACGTCACTAGTCAGCCTCTGGCCACACTCGACTTGGGTTGTTTATGCAGTTACATTCAATCCCAAGCCAACTTATCCTTTGCTGAGCAAATCCTACCTCTTTACATCATCTCAGCCTCCTATGTCTGTCTTATTTACCAAGTTCAGCTACTTTCTCTTTCTCTCCGGACAATTAATGTCAAACTGATCCTTCCTGCTAGGCTTCCTGAAGGCTAGGATGGCACAGAAGAGGGAAGAGGCCCAGGGAGCTATGATTCTTCAGGGAAGAATAATGATTTCTAAAGACAAATCTGTCACAAATATGGGAAAGCAAAGAGGAAAAAATACTGTGTTCTCCCTCATTTGCTACAGGCACAAGAGCTTGTAGATACTGCAACACAGAAGCTCTCTGATGACCACCCTCTGCTGCTTCTCTCCTGGCTACATTCAGAGATGTACTGGACCTTTCCAGAGCAACGTCACTTGCAAAAGATTTATCCTTTATATATAATTCAGCAGAAGTAACTGGAGAAATAAAAGGCAGACTACTTGCTCACTGCAGTAAGTTAGAACTTTTTTTTTTACATATGAAGAATTGCTTTTATTTTTTAAAAAGGACAATAGAATAGTCAGCTTTTGGGCTACCATTGAAAACCATGTCCTGAAATGCAGAGTGTAAAGAAAATTCACTATGTGTATAGACTGCACTCAGACCTGTCCTGATACTGAATCCATCCCTGGTAATTATCAGCATTCCATGTGCCAGCAGCACCAGTGCACTGTGACTCAAGGCAGGCAGCCCAACGATCTCTTGCTATTATAATGAAACACAGCTCAGGTTTCATGGTTTCATGAAGAACTGTCACATACACATACACAATTCACAGCACTGTCCCCACAAGACTAAAAATTTAGAAATAGTGTAATGAAAAGGAGATTAAGAAATGTATATATTAAAGTTCACACAGCTTTAAAACAAGAAAAAAAGCTTTAGAGCTAGCCAGGATGGATTTCCAAAAAATATCAATGTCATCCAGCACCCAGCATGATCACCTCAGTTCAAACCGCCATGACTGCACTATTTAAAAATTATGTGCTCCTAAAATACCCACTGCGTACTGAGTATCTTCCTTTTACTAGTTCAACATCTCAGCAGAAGCCACGTGAATTTCCACATTTCCCTTTTCCAATCTGAGGCTCAGACCCACCACGCTTTGCAGTTGGAGACAGCTATGCATCTTTTAATCCCACAGTCTCAAAGCACTTCATAAGAGTAGATCCCAACTTCACAGACTAAGAAACAAGCACAGAGAAGCACATGTAAAAGTGTTAGGTTTTTACTGTGCTCTCAAGTAAGAGAAGGTCTGCATCCCCAAAACCCACACTTCACGGAGACTATTATTCAGGTACCAATTAGCACAGCTGTCAGCTGCCCAGTACTCCCAGGGGACAAAACACGTCCCATATCTAACTGAAGAGCATCACATCAGATAAATAACCAAACTTTTCTCAGGACCACAGCACGCCTAAAGAAGGAAGGAGGGAAAGGAGTAGGTAATTTTACTGTGCTATAGATACAGAAGATGAAAGCACTTGATGGAAAGTATAAAGCAGAAAGCAAGAAATAGACATTGATTTTAATTTCAAAAAATGTTCAACCATAGGTTATTTTTTGCAACTGCAGCTCAGAGAGCTGTCTAAATCCAATGCCAGCCATGACTTCAGCAGTATTTCCAGGCTCATAGCGCAGCACACTGCACAAGCAGTTTGGTCACCAAGACATCTACCCAAGACAAGACTGGCTGCAGCAGTCACTGCACTGCTGCTGCAGATCCCCAGAAGTGATCCCAAGACACAGAAAGCTCTCTACAGCCTCCCTCAGACATGGGATTCACTGATAAAGTCCTTTCATGGGAAGAGAAAGGTTAATTAGTCTCTTTAAAGAACGATAATTAGTCCAACAGGAAAGTCAACTCTGTCTTCCTGATTCAGCTACAGTGAGTGCCAAGAAGTCTGAGCACAAGTGCAGGGAGGGCAGATAGACCCGGCCTCCAAATGCACCCCTGCCTTTGCTGGAACCAAGGACCAAGTCTGACAACCTGCTCTGACACCTGAATGTATATGAGGGACACAGGTTGATTTCTCTCTAGCAGCCTTATTCACAAAGTGTAATACTTCACTGTTTTTTGTTTGCTTTGTGTTTTTAAATCTGACTGGGAAAATGACGGTGTCATTCCCAACTCTCCTGAACCAGTGCTTCCTGAATTTCAAATGTAGATGATTAATTTTGTTTGGTTGCTTGGTTTTGGGGTTGTTTTTTGTTGTTGTTGTTTGTTGTTGTTTTTTGTGGGGTTTATCCAAAGCCCAAGGAACTCCAGTATAACACAATTACAGTAAGTGGACTCTAAATAAGACCTTCAGAAATTATCAGTTCCTCTAGTTAATATATGCAGCTTGCTTTGTAGATTTAGTTGAATAAAACATTAAAATGCAATACTGGATGAGTTTTACACAGTTTTTTTCCACCGTGTAAATTTAATTTCATTTATCAGTTCAGCCTCAAGTCAGAAGTTCAATATTTAGTTCCTATATTTAATTATGTTTTCTTTTCATCACAGCCTTTTCCAGATAAATGTTTAATCAGGGTGCTCACTGTAATATTAAAATTACTAGAGTGAAAAGAATGAAGTAATAATATTCTCATCCTTATACGTAACATCTATGTTAAATTCTAGAAGGTTGATTAAAAGAGGGCAACAATGTCACAGAGTGAAGAACCTGGTAATAGCCTTCAAGGAGAAAATGAGCTAAGTAGTGGTAAAAATTAACAACCAGAATATGAAACTATCGTACCTTTCAGAGAGTGTCAGGGACACGTTCATGTTTCAATAAGGTGCAATAAAAGCAAATTATAAGTTCAGTGCATCCCAATTTCACCCATACGATACCAGTGACAACAATTCCATTACCAAAAAATGCAGTATGGATTTATCTGTCAAATAACATGCCAGGTTTGGAGGCAGAATCAGCAGCACATGTAACAGCATTATCAGAACCTTTACCTGGTCTGTCACTTCGCCTGTCTCTGACCAGGTCATAGACTAGAAGTCTAGTCTTTGTTATTTCAGTAAAAAATCTACGTGTCCTGATAGAAATTCCTTGTGACCCAAATCCCTCCTATTTCCTGAGAGTGCCAGGAAGGCCTAATGCTAAATTTCTGACAATGTGTAAGTGCAATGTGAGTGATAAGCGTTGATACCACTGGCGTCACGCTTACTAACATCTTGCACTTTGTCTTTGCCTGCAATGAATCCCTTTGTTTTCCATGATTATTCAAAATAAAATTTGCTCTGGACCAAACATTTCAGTTACTAGAAAATAGGCAAAATTACCGTAAAACCCACTGCATTAAAAATTATATATTTCCTACATATTTCCAGGTAGCCCTTCCTGCCTACTACTTCATTATATATATAGTCTCTACATTATTTTTGTCTGGTTTGCAGTCCTGTTTTCTGCACCGCTTTTTCTTTCTTGTAGTCACTCATGAAGCCATTTCTTCCTGCAGAAATTACTCATTTTTAATGGGCACCATAAGTCTTTTGTTGTTGTCTTTGCTTATTGTGAGTAGACCAAGCTTCTAACTCATGTAAAGTCATGTTGTTCATCAAACCCTACCTACAGAGGAAGTTTCTTTGTAAAGTAGGCAGGAGGTAGCTGCTTTGCTTCATAAAGCGTGAATTATCACTTGGATTTTTCAGCTTTTTTTTATTTACTGTTAAATAGTTTTTTGACATTTAAACCTGATGAAGCCACATAACTCTTCTGAAAATAGATAACGATTTTCAGACAAGCCTTCTTTTTAGGAAACTGCAAGTTTTTTCTTATCCATCAACATCCTCCATTTAGTAGCCTGAAGAATGCATGGCTTCAATTCTTTCTGCCTGTCTTCTGTGCCTACCAGAAGTTAAAGCAGAGATCATAGTGACCACCAGCCAATCTGGGAGATGTCAAGTGACAGTCACACACTACTGAGGCTGTTCTAAAAGTTCAGTCCACTTACCCTTCATGGACTGGAAAAGATAAACACTGAAACCTCCGATTCCAGTATTGACTCCATTCTGGAGGTCTGAACCACCAGAGTGTTTTGGTATTTTGTTTTCCAGTTCAAAAATCTACACTGTCTTAGGGCTCTGGCAAGCCAGAGACGAGGCTGAGCTGTGACAGCCTAAGGTGCCAATGTCCCCAAGCACATACCCTGCATCCCTCTGGTAGCAGAGCTGCCAGAACCAGGCACGTACCACATCTGCAGCATCTCAGCCACTGGCAGCACTGCACAGCTGGCTGTCCCAGAAGAAGGGACAGTCCTACTCCCCCTCAACCCTGCCCTGGCCACCAGCTCCCCTGGGCTTCCACCCACTCCTCTGGCACTCTTGCAGCCTGGAGCAAACAACTCTGGGGAGCCGAGTTCTTCTCCAAGGGGGAGTGAGTGTTATTCTGCTGGTTTGAGAGTCTCAGAAGCCAAATGCCAAATGAGCAGCCTGACAAATGCCAGCACTAGTACGCAGGATGAGACAGGAGCACATGGAAAGAAGCAAGCAAGGATCCAGGACCATCCCTTCCAGCCAGAGAGTGCACCAGTTCAGCCCTAAACTTGCTGGCCCTTCAGTTAGACTGTGTCAGCCTGACAGGCTTTTGCTATTGCAACAACAGCAGCAGCAAGCATCTAAGCTCTTCTCACCAAGAGCGGGACAAAAACTATCAGAAAAATGTATAAAATGAGAATAACAGACATGAAACCAAAGCAGAGATAAAGGAACTCTTTATGCTGCAATCAAATCTGCCAAAACTTGTTAATCAGAGCCCTTATATGGGGCAAAAAAAATTCCTTTCTTGTAAGGGTTCAACCCAGTTAAAATTAACATTGAGAAAAACTGAAGGACATTGAGTGCTTCAAATGCCCCATGCTGGATTGCTGTTAATGCTCTAAAAATCAACACAAAGATGAAGTGATTCAACTTTGCATTTGAAGCTTAGCTTTGCAAAAGGGGAAACATACTTTGGCCAGGAACCTGAAATATTTTCAAGGACTGAGGTCCTAACAGAAAGCAGGTTGAAGACCTCTGTTTTCATAACAAACACTTCAACAACAACATTTTGTTCCTTTGATTGCTTAAAAAAACCTCAACAAATTGCCATATATGGATGCAAATGATATACAGATTTCTTGCAAAGATTTCCTCAAGTACTTTGAGAAGTAAAATCCTTAAGGATGACTGCAAACATTGGGACAACAGTCCTTTTCTTGTGATGATCCTATTTCCTTGAATGTCAGCAACTGTCTCAGCTTTTCTCAAGATCTCCAAAAAGTTCCACGGGTAGGAGGCTGGCAGACTTCCAATCAAAAGGGGAAAAAAAGCACCCTGAAGGACAAAACAGCAGCAATACCTTCAAGTGACACAGTCCTGTACTTCATCTCACAAGAGTAAAAGTCCCTGTCTGCTAAACTTTAGCTTCAATAGGCTTCACAGTTTAAACCCAAAGGAAAAACACCCAGTGTATATTGCATGAAAGGCAACAACCAACCCTGACTGATGGTTTATGTTTCCTCCTTTATCTAGGCATAGAGTGTGGACAAAATCAATGACATAAAATGCATTTTTGTAAGTGGTGGAAACTGGTTTTCCACACGGTAACTGGGGTGGCACAAAAGAGACATAATAGGACCCTGAGCTCTTGCTTTAAAGACACCAGCTTCCATCCAGCTTGTATCAATGACAGACAAACCTGTCAAGTGAGGGTTTGCCCAGTGACCTGGATGAGCATCTATATCCTGAAAAAGAAGGTGTCTTTGTAGAAAATTCAACCCAAATCAGAGCTTAATTTGTTAGAAAATCAAAATGTGGAGAATTAAAAGCAACTAGGGTGCTGTTTCTGCATGCCTATGACCAAGGCAAATCATGTCTCTATGCAAGCATCTTATGCTTAGGTGACTTTATTGCCCAAGACTGCCTAGCTGGCATTGGTCCCACACACTAATCTTGTTTTCAAGAAATCACAATTACTGTTACGTGCTACTGCAATTCTCTAAGATGGTAACTGAATTTAACCAGATTTTTCCAATACAAAACAACTAAGTGAATGATTCATCAGAGAAGAGATCAGTAGAACATTAAGAAATAAGTTCATATCTACAGGAAAAATGGTTCTTAGTTACTCAGCCCTTACAAACACTCCAAGAATATGTTCTGCTGAGTATTGAAAAGCTGTAAAACACAAAGACAATAGTCTCCTATGTATGAACCCTATAGTTGAGGGAGAAGAAAAATTATATTCCACATTTAATTCTGCTGATGTGACTGCATAACAAAAACCTCCCACTGAAGACTGGACGGATTAGTAGAATTTTCAATGTTTTTATCATGTTTTTAATTTTAATCTATGCAGTTCATTGAACAAACTAAAATACAGCAGCACCAAATCTGGTATGATTTGGTATAACTGGTGTGACTTTGTCTACCCTAGGAGACACACACATACACAAAAAAGAAAAATCAGAAAAACCCCACACAGAAATTTCCAGTGTAAACAGGGTATTACAAAAATATTATAATTCAGATGTGGACATATGCATATATAGTTGCACTGTATATGTTCACCCCCTTCTCCAGAAGTAGCTCTGGCCCAGATTAACTACTAGAAAAATCTTCACTTCTGCCTCTCCAGGAGCAGGGCATTCCTTCTCAAAAACTTGCGGCTTCTCAGCCCAGATTCATGATACACTGTTCAACCAAGAACAACTCTCATACTCCCCAGGTCCTCAGGTCTTTAAATGTTCTGTTTGGATGTTTTTCAGAGCTGGAAGAGAACCCTGAGAGGAAAACTAGGCGGAAAAAACAACCAAGTAATGCCCAATAATGCTAGCAAAATGTGAGGGATACCAGAAGATGTGCAAGAGAAACCAACCACATCAGTACAGATATCTTTGTGGTGTTCAGACACACACGCACACATTTACTGACTCCTTCATACTCTTTGCACACACTGGTTATGTCAGGCATCCATCCCCTTGATTGTCCCTCAGTTAATCCACCACCAGCTCAGACTGCAACAGTTTCTTCCAAACTTGTCAAAGACATACAGAGAAGTTTATCTGAAAATTACGTTTGTGAATACCCAAGCCAAGCAAGATCTCAGGTCTGAACCAGCAGTAAATTCTGCCTCTGAAAGCACAGTGACAAGCCCATCAGCTCCCTGGGCTTCAGGCTGGAAATGTTTGCTGCTAAGAAAGACCAGATAAAAACCAACACCGACAGAGCTGCATTGACTCCTAGCACTCACCTCGGCCAATATAGTCCTGAAAAAAATATCACTGCACTAGAAAAAGCAAGTAATTCTTGGTCATCTTGCACAATAGAAAGCAAGAGACACAGAGATCTTATTTTTTAAAAACCGTGCAAGACTGCCATGTGACAGTGTGATGCTAATTACTCCAAGAACCCTTGAGACTAATGGACAGAAGGGAGAAGAGCGAGTAATGAAGACTTTAATGATTATTATTTTTAAACAAAAGAGCCTCTCCACAGAAGCTAGGGCTCCTGCAGCAGGGGTCACTGGAGCCAGAGCTCAGCCAGCTGCAGCCCCAGGGCAGCACAGGCAGGAGCAGGAGGGCACTGGCAGGCAGTGAGTCTCCAGCCCACAAAGCGGGAACAGGAAACTGGCATGTAGCCCGTGCTGCTTTGGACTACCACTTATTATAATGCATTATTGGCCAAGTTCCTGCAGCCATAGAAAGAGAGGAGGAAAATTAACTCAGGTTTAATAAACACTGTAGGATAAACAATATTGCAGATAGACATCAGATACAAATACTTGGTTTATTCTTAAAGACACAGTCAATTTCTAGGCAACCATATCCAGACCTTAACACAACGAGGTCTCCCACACCTTTTCCTTCTGTCTATCTAAAACAAAGTTCTCTCAAGAGGGGATTCTTTTCCTCCGCCATTTCAAACACAGGATTGTAATGTCTCAGGTGACACTAGAACAAATTGAGAATAGGGGATGGTGTAGTACTGAAGGCAGGTGTCTGTTCCAGCCCAGCCAGCTCAAGTGTCCTTGGCACCAGATAAACTTTTAGTGGAGACAAACAGCATAACTAGGGCAGGTGTGTTTGTAGGGTCAGGACCCGAACACAAGCACATACAGAAAGGTTGGAAAACTTCACCCCTGTGTAAGAGTGCTGCCAAGAGCACCCAGCATTATGTTGGGCCTCAACTGTGCAGATCAAAAGGATAAACACATCTCCTAGTTGCACAGACAACAAACACTTTCTACTGCTTTTGCATGCTTGGAGCCTTGCTATTTTGGCATTGAAAAATACTCACAAAGACTCTCGAGCAGCAAAAAAAAACAAATTAATAAACGTAACCAGAAGAGAAATGCATAAGGGCCTCCAGACACTTAACTGTCATGTAGCCTTTAGAGAGTAAGAGACAGCCTCATCCAAATGGAGAGTAAAATGTTGTTATAAGGCAGCATCTGAAGGTAAACCTCAGCCTACAATTTTTGAACACTTAACCACATTTCATGAATCTGTCATAAGAAAATATATTCTGGTTCTTATATCACACCTCAAAATCAGCAGCAATTCCTTTTTTAGCACAATGCCATCAGGATTCTTCCACTCATACAGGTGCCCCTCTCCCATTAATGCTTTGATTTTGACACATTGTCCATAGAAAATTCCTGCTGTAAATTACACTTGTCACAAACAATTTGTGCTGTGCCACACTGTGCCGGCCCAAGTTTTCTCCCTAGCAAGTTCTTGGCAAGTTAAAGAAAGTGTGTCCACTAGCTCAGATCAGAACTTTCTCCAAAGAAGCGGGATGAGCTTCAGAAGATGACCTCTTAAAAGATTTTGCTAGCAAGCATGATAGAAAGCAGCTGAAAGCACAAGATAAATTAACATACGGTTTCAAAAGACAGCAAGTAGTGACAATCCATCTACTTTGCTCCAAAGTCATATATTGACGGGTAACTACATGATCTAGCAATCTCTGCTCTGGAGGGGAGCTGTAATGTGAAAGGCTGACATCCAAATAAGTCCCATTTAAAGCAAGGCTAAACTCTGAAGGCAAGGAGGGAATAAATCACATGAGTAACTGTGGGTTACAGCTAAATGCCAGCACACTCCATGGGATAAGACAGACAAAATATACACAAATGTTTAAGAAAAGAATTAATTCTTCATAAGAGGGAAAAAGAAATGATAAAGGAGGCCCCAGGAAATTTTGGTCTTGCTTCCAAACATCAAGGACCCAGTTAGGTTGGGGCAGAATGGAACCAATACATGCTCACAGCCTTAGAAGTCCACATTTCAGCAAAGCTGGACAATAATGAAGATGCATTGCAGACAGGAATAATGTAAACAGCAAAGAGGCCGATTATATCATCTCTGCTGAGAAAATCAGATCTACATGACCAATTTACCTAAAGCTAGTGAATGAATTAGTGAGAGGGGGAAAATTAACACCAAAAAAAGGACAAACCATACATTGCCCTGCAACAGCAAAACTAACACAGAAAAATGTGAACACCCTCTGGGGAGTTTCTGGTCTGCACATGTTCCCCAATTACTTTACAAGCAGCCACATTTCAGTGTAGAGTGGGAAAAAGGCAAGAGGGCTCTGTCCCAGCTTACAGTCCAATTAACACATGATGAGTCTAAAGATTTCAAATTCTTTTCAGGTGACTCCAGCCACCGGAACTCCTAAAAATACCTAAGAATGTCCAAGAGCAATAGATGGACATGTGAACACTTCCATAAACACAATGTGAAAAAGAAAGCTTTTGCCTTGTTAGCTTTGGCCAACAAGATATCAATGGAGCTTCCCACTTTTAGACCTGAAGCTGAATCCAGGCCACTGCTGTTATCAGAACAAGCAAATCAGTTTTCCATATAGAGGCACAAATATCTGAACAGGCATAAGGAGGAGACAACATTTATTTTGAAAATAAAGGTGGCAGGAGGCCAAAGATTTACTAGATCAGTGATGGGAACCCATCAACCTATACGGCAACTCCTCTGTTTCTGTTATTCATCACAGTTACCAGCAATGTAACAATTCTGTTTTGCCCTTGAGCAGCAAGGCAGCATTTTCACTAATGGAGAAAGCTGATAATGAGGAGATCTTGCTGGGTGACCAGCAAGCAAACCATGGCTGAGAAGTTATCCAAGGGCAGAAGTGCTCAGTAGAGTAATTTTGTCTTCTTATCTGGAGTACAGCCAGTTGTTTCCCTGCCCTCAGACCTTTTCTGTAACACATACTTCACAAAACCCACATTCATTCTTTTCTTCCCACGTCTTCCTGAAAGAAGAAACTAATCTTGTATTGGTAGAGACACTCTGTTATTATTATCTACAGGAAAAACAAATGATAGCCATCTTATCTAAAGCTAAGCGTAAACAATGGATGGGGAGAAGGGAAGTGGAGACTGCACAGCAGAGCTGCCATTCACTACAAACCTTACAAACACCAAAGGTGCAAGTGCTTTGACCCATTTCACAGGGAGTGAAGCAGAGAGGCGAGGACAGGGCACTGTCTCAGGAGGGGCAAAGGCAGAGACCCCACCATCAGCAGCAGGACCTGCAGGCAGCACTGTCTGTGCAACTCAGGGCTATTTCAAGCAACCCTTCCCAGATGTGGAGGCCAGCACACAAATGAATTGTGGTTTTCTTCACACAAAAAGGGGGAAAAGAAAAATGTTTCCCATTCCATAGGCAAGTGATTTCAGCCACACCACGCTCATGTGATTGCAAAAAGAGGTACTGTGCAGTTGGCTACAGCCCAGCCTGGATCCAATTTAATGGCTTCCTCAGAAGGGGCCATGGAGAAGCAGGGTTGTCTCAGATGTTAACACCATCCTCCTCTGAGGCAACCAGAGGGACCCACAGGAGGACAGAGGCACAACAGAGCGAGGGTTACCACCGCTGCACCCACCCTGCCTGCCCTTCATAGCGGGCTCCTCCCCAGGGAATAAGGAGCATGTCCTCCTGGGAGAAGCTCTTGTACTGTTCTGTACCCGAACATCAGCTGGCAAATAATGACAAACTGTCCATATTTATGTCTCTGTTTTCTTTAAAAAGAAATAAAAACCTATTAGTTTCTCTACCAAATAACATTAAAAAGTGAGCAACAACTGTTTACATAGACTTTGTGCAGGAACAAGCAGCTAGGACATTATTCCAAAAGAAAGACAAATTAATTGATATAGACCCTTTCTAGACAGCTGTTTTACTTATTTCCTTCCAAATAAACTAAATATACAACAAAAGTTCTTGTTGAAATACAGGGTAGCTTGTTGTTGATTTTGAGGCAGTAAGAGAGGGAGGACTTAGAGGACAACAGAAATCTTTTCTGAAAAGGTAGAAAAATACAGGGAAGAGCAATTATGTTAGTGTCAGGTAAGAATTCAAGCAAGAAGTCTCTGGAGGACTATGGGTCTCCAGAAGTTCAGTTGCTCAGTAAGCTTCAGCTGCATGAACATTTAAGATAAACAAAACATGCCAATGTTCAACGTCAGGTTCATGAGCTGCTCCATCACTTCATTATGTTGGAGAACAGCAACAGGAAAGACGCAGTAATTCCTAAATGTTTTGCCACCCTTTCTTGCTTGACAGCACAGAATTACTTTTCAGAGACAGCTGTTTCAGACCTGAAACAGAATTAGAGGTGCTACGGCAAGGATTTGTAGTTTCTTCTGAAGGTCTTAATGTCGCTTCCTGCCAGCACAGCTTGGCTAGCATAAAAGGAAGGATATGCTGCAACAGTGGCATTTACGTGCAATTATCTGTTTGCCTCAAAATATTAGCTTCTTCTAAACATCTTGGGTGGAGGAAGGAGGCAACAAATCATCTAAGGGGTGGCAAGGGGAGGATGAGAATTTCCATTACAGACTACACATTAGTCCCACCCAAAAAAAGTAATGATGCTGTATTAGGAAGTGAGAAAAGAAAGATCATGGTTTGTGCGTGTCAAATTACAAGAGTAACATTTGCATTATTTTACGGCAGTTCACATCCAAAACCTGCATGAACACTATCACATTTGAAGAAACTTGATTCCTAAAATCCTTAGAAGTGACCCTTGTATTTCAGTCCAGCTTGAAAAGAAGTTTGGATGAGAGCTTTTTTCAGACATTGGAAGAGTCTTTAGCAAACATTTTCACAGATCATAAGCACTTACTTTCAATCCCAACTACAGTAATGGACCAGGAAAAGGTACAAAGTAGTTTTGCAAACAAATGTTTACACTGGTTGATGCCCTTTTAAGGAACCTCACAGCTCTAAGGAGTCCTAGAATAAATATATTATTTGACTCAAGGTTTAGCTCTCCATAAAATACTTAGGAATGAGAGACACTGCCCCATTCACCAGATGACTAAAACGATAAAACAAAGTCAGACAATTTATTTTAGAGAGACCATGATTTGCTGTCTGAATGTCTAACCCACTTCAGACAGCTGAAAAAACTATCCTTCATTTTGCTAGATGCAGAAGGTTTTTAAAGATGGTAACAATCACTATTTTGGAAACACTATTTTGAGGATATAGATGGTGTTGGACAAAGTAATCTAATCCTGAAAACTTGCAAAACTATTATTTTAATAAACTACGACCTACCACTGCATCACTTTCTCACGTATCTTTTCTCTGTTTTCCTTCAGAAACTGAAATCATAGGAGAATTTCAGCCTCTGTCTCACTTAGAGATAATACACGTGAAGAGAATAAGAGCTGCTGTCAAATTTTAAAATTTTATTGAGTAATGCCAGGAAAGATTCCAGCTCAGTCGACGGTAACCAGGGAATACAAAAGACATGTTCACAAATTTCCCCAGCAGAGCTGGCATACCAAACAAATGTCTACAGGTCTCCACCAAAACCAAACTAAAACAAAGCAAAAAAGTAGTAAATTAAGTTATGCTTAATTTGAATATATGTAGAAAAAAAGCATGGGTATTTCCTCCACCAAAAACATCAGGCATGCTGATAAACAGCAAGCAATGGCAACTGGCCAAAAAATGCATTGTAAATAGCTAGAATGTTTTTCACTATCAAAAGACAACAGTGAAATGAATTGGACTACAGGAACCCAGCTGGGAAGAGACTTTACAGAAGCACATTCATGAATTTTTAAGTTTATAATTTCAAACATATACATATTAAAAGGTTAATGTTCTTCTGTTTCTTCCCTTTGGATGTCATGAAGGAGGCAAAAATAAAGCACTCTTTGATACTGTCACAGCCTACACGGAGATGCTGTTTAACAGTTTGAAGCTGTCTGGAGAAAGACTGAGTAATTTTCTTTAAAGCAAATCCCTAACTCTTCTATGAACTCTTCACATTACAAACCTCTGTTTCACATTTTTCAAGATAAAATCTGGGGAAAAAAAAAAATTACTTTAAGGTTTGCAAGTCCTTGAATTCCTGTGTTAAATAGTAAGCATTAATCACTGTTTTAAGTTCAACCTAGAAAAACACATTTTACGAAAATGCAGCTTTGTAGCCTTTGCAAATGAATGTGCTCGGGTTTGCACTTTGGTCTTTCCCCTCTTCTAACTCACATATGAGCTTCACAGCAGCAATTTCAAAATAAACCTTTTAAACAGCTTTTTATTGTGTTGCAACATGTTCTAGTAAAAATGGAAAAGTTTCTATCTAGTAACAAATAATGTGTGAATATATAACTATGGTCACTAAAATCCTCCATAAAGTTTAAGCTTTTCCATAGCAAAACCTCACGTTACGGAAAGTTTCCATCAGTTCCTGTTCCAAACACTGTCCACAGACTGTCTCAGTGACATCTAACACACACACACACACACACACTCCTATCCTCACTGCACAGCAAGGAAACCAAGGACCTGAAGGACAACTGCATGTCACCAAGAGGACTGTGGAGAGCTGAACTGAAAGGTTGTTACCCATTATATGGCAGGGCCAAAAATAATTCTGCATTTTACTGAAATGTTGCCACAAGTGACAGCACCCAATTTCCCTGCAAGTAATGTAGTTTTAGATCTAATAGGATGGATAATTAAAATTGGGGATTGCAAAAATACTGCTGGTTTGTTTGTTTGTTTCCACTTCCTCCCAGTTTCACAGTGGCTGACGCTGGCTGAGGAAAGCATGCATGCACATTTGCATTCAGCACTGCCTCCACCCTGGAACAACTCCAGTGTGACAAGCAATGCCAGGACGCATGTGGTGACACACCAGCAGGTCTGCTGAGGACTCACCATGTCATGACCGAATGGCCTGAGGAACATGGCAACCCAAAGGTGGTGGTGGTCTGAGTTTCAGCTCTCCCATATTATGTCAAAAAACACTGGAGAGCAAAACAAGGACCAGAATCCAAGAAGCAAGCAGAAAACAAAACATGGCACGGGTTTTGGGGATTTGCATTTTATCCCTTGCTTATTGAAACAAAACCTCTCCCCACAGCCCTCTTTTCTTTACGTCTGGTCCTTCAACAACTTCATTTAATTGATCACTGGGAACTAGGCTTCATTCGGCACCTCAAAATTTACTTGCTCAGACTTCTCCTTCAGGCACTGGAAAAGTATTGAAATAATACGCACTGGCCTGTTAAGCTAAAGATGGAATTACTTATAAAATTAATTCTGTATCTAATACCTTTCTGGTTGAACAGGTTTTCATTAACATCTGAAAAAAAGGCTTCATAACAGCTTAGCATTTTTGTCTGTTTCCGTGCAGGCTAGGGTCAGCTCCATGCAGAGGGCAGGGGAGGGACAATGACAGCCCTGGGCACCCACAGAGGCCAGCCCTGGCCATCAGTGACCTTCAGAGGACAGGAGGGGAGAAAGGGCATCCACACTGCAGCCTGGGAACAGCCAGTGGCACTTTCACTACAATGGCAAGGATGAGGAGGTTTTTTACCTGATGAAAGGATAGTGCCATTGCAACCTTCCCCTGGGTTTTTAGTCACTAGCACTTTAAACACAAGTAAGAATCAAGGGGAGAAGAGAGGAAAGAAATAGATGGAGAAGTTAGAGCTCAACTTATGTTCACAGAAAAAAAAAGCCCTCTGTTCTGGTGAAAGAAAATATTAGAGGAGTTACTTGAATTTCTGCATGCATTCATCACAACACAGCAGACAAGAACTCCCAACAAGTCACTAGGCAACACAAGGCTACAAATTGGATGTATGCTTTGAAGAAAGCACTGATTTTATGAGGCAGACAGAAAACATCTTCAAAGACTAAAATCAAAGGTCTGCATTTGCCAGAGTTAAAGGAAAGCAAACACACATAAAAGAAGTCAACTTTTATTCTGGAAGTCAGGCCTTTTCCTTTTTTTAACTAAAAAAGGGTCAGTACTTTAAAAAAAATTAATAAATGCCCACATAAGCCCTGTAATACTAGGCTCACAACAACGATTACATTAATGGAGCTAGTTGGCATTTAAACAAGAATGGACAGAACTTGTTTATCATTTTCTTGTATTGAAGCCAAATAGCTCTAAGGCTGACATAGGAGGGCAGCATCTAAACTTAAGATATCTAAAAAACAGTATCAAAGCAGTAATTAACAACAAAGTAGCCTCAAGAATTATAATATCAGGTAAT
The DNA here is from genome assembly GCF_020740795.1 of Apus apus. Classification (NCBI taxonomy): domain Eukaryota; kingdom Metazoa; phylum Chordata; class Aves; order Apodiformes; family Apodidae; genus Apus; species Apus apus. Next base: position 29,650,390 of record NC_067287.1, on the reverse strand, counting down.
CATCACCTAGATGATTTAACTGCAAAATTTGGAGGTGGTTTTTTTTTTGTTTGTTTGTGGCTTTTTTTGTTTCGTTTTGTGTGTGTGTGTTTTTTGGTGTGTGGTTTTTTTTGTTGTTATTTTGTTTTGTGTTTGTTGTTTTTTTTTTCCAGCTTTGGCCAACTATTCTAAAGGCATTTTAAACTACCCAAGGCTACTGAATGTTGCTTAGGGTTCACTGTGAATTGAATTCATATAGGAAAGAAACAATGATGTCTCTGTTTTTCAGCAAGTATCTTAACCTTTAACATCCACAGTAATGACCCTCCTGCTCTTAAGACAATGGGGTGAGGCAGGGAGAAGAAACCCTTCCCAAACCAGACAGGACTTCCAAAGAGCAACAGTTAACACTCCAGAGCACAAAGCACCCATACAAATGCCATATCCTACCTAGTCCCTCCAACACACTTTCCATCTCTGCTGTGCAGCTCTCTGCTCACCACAGACAGATCTTCTGCCCACACAGAGCCAAGTATGAGTTTCTTAGTCACTAAGAAATTATGCCAAACAGAATTTACCCTGTAATTCATCTTCTCTTTCAAGATGGACAGGGGCAGACAGTTTTGAAAATTGCCAGTAATTACTGGGATCCTTTCACTATGCTTCCTTAGGTCAAGAAATTAATTGTATCTAGAAGTCAAATCATTAAAAGTAACATATGCAATGTTTTATACACACACAAGTATTTCCTATATTGCACATATATGTACAATATACACAACAAAAATACTTTGGAAAACATCTAGAAGGTTGGATTTCAGGCCTTACTCCAACTCAAACCATTGCGGCACATGAGAAAAACTTTGTGCATGGGGAGATTATCCTCCATCTGTGTTCTTTCAGCATCCTTTCAACTTCCTCGCAGTTTCAGAAACTGACCACGACTAGGAATGGGATCCAAGTATAATCCGTTGCCCAACTCCATCAGATGCTTCCTATGCCCTTTCACCTGTGAGGGGTTTTGCAGTGAGGAGCAGGGGCAGTTAGCTGCAGGCAGGCTGTTAGAGGTTTCTTCTGCCAAGTCTCTTCTGGGACTTTGCTTCACACAAAAGGGATAAGGATGGGCTGAAAGTCTGAGGTGTAACACCAGGTGTTATAGGCACTGTCATGTCCTAAGTAGTAGACAAAGGCAATTGAACCAGAAAAGAAGCAAACTACTATGCTTACCACACATAGGCCACTGTTAGAAGGCCTCGTAAAACAAGAGCCAGATTTGATCATTGGTATCACACCCTTCTGAGACATGAACTGCATTGGAAAAGACAGCTGCAGTCAACTATTCCTAATAAATACCTTATTGTAAATAAAATCATATACACCCTTTTTCTGTGTAAACATAGTACTGTTTTACAACAAGTACCCAAAATAACAGTTTGCTCTACATCTATTAGTGGATTTATGAATCCCATCATTCTGCATGGCTATTGCACCACAACTGAGCAAGGATAGCATAGCACGGTGTATATAGTATAGTATACAGTATTCAAGAGTAAATTATATATTAGAGTTTCACTATATCACTGGCCCAACATCCCGTGACCATGCCAGAAAAACTAGCTGGGGCTGCTTCAGTGTGTGCCAGTGCTGCTGTTTAAGCAGCAGGGAGGAGCAGCTCTGTGGGTGCTGTGGACACTCAGGCTCCCTCCTGGGTCACGAGCAGCCAGTTCTGCATCAGATATTCCCTGCCCTCGCTGCCTACAGGGCAAGAGACACAGACTGGTCTTTAGGGCTTTCCTCCCCACTAAAAGCAGACTCAGGTTTTAAATGCCTTCTTAAAGACATGAAAGCTCCCTGCCCAGTCTGCAGACAGCTGGTGCCAGACTCTCCCGAGGCTGATGGAGGGATGTCCCAAAGACCAGCAAAATCCACTGCATTTCCATAACCCTCCTAACAAAGGTTTTTATTTCTGAGAACAGCAGTTGAGCCACTGCAGAAGCCATGCAAGGCCACTGAAACTCAATTTCTGTCAGTGTTCATCCCCAGAAATCCAAAAGCACTTCTAATAATTATTACTAAAACAAACATAGCAGCTTAACTAACTCATTTTTGTATCCTGCGCCATTTAAGCCTAAGGCTGCTGGTGAAGACCAAATCACTAGATCAGGAAAATTACAGAAGACACAGTGCTTTTAGCATCTATGCACCTGCTGAACTTCAATGACAAGTCAAGTCTTGCTTATGCATGTATAAAGATCCAAGAGGTTCAGATGACTAACATGAATGAATCTATTTACTGTTATGAAAGAGAGAAAGGGGAACAGTGTATCTTATCTGTGATAACTTTAATAACCATCTCAGCACAGCTCACTCTGAAAAGAAGTGACAGCAATTTAAAGCACCTGGTTTGGCTGGATGCCTGCTTTGCAGGGCACTTGACCCCAGGACTTCCTGAGCTCCCTGCTGTACTGGATCTCCAGCAGCAGCCTGTATGAGTAACAAGCAGGCAGCACTGACATGTGGCAGCAGGGTTACAAACAACTTCCTCCACTGAGACATCCCCTGTTGTAATTACAACAGAGGCAAGCAGTGAGGGCAGGAAGAGCATGCCAGCACCTTGCTCAGCACCAGCTGCCCTGTGTGCATCTGCTAACTAATCCATCCTGCTTCCCTCCCCTCAAGGAAGCCAAAAAATCTTTAGCACAAGGCTGAGCAAAGGAAAAAAAAAATATTAGGAGGTGGAGCAAAACAAGATCATCTCTTTAAGGCTTCTGGTTTACCTACAGGCTTCTTACTCATCCTTCAAAACACAAACTAGCAGAGCTTCCAGTCACAACAGCCAGGCAGCTTAACAAACAGCAAACGCCCAACAAGCAACATAAAGCCAGATAAACAGCTTTGATGGCTGCAGCAGCCCATGTGCTTTTGGTCAGCAGGCCTCCACCTTTCCTGGCCATGACTCAACATCTCCTTTCTGTATCATCACATCTAGCTGCTGACACTGCTCCCAGCTCCCAAACTGAAGACTTCACCTGCTTGTACCAGTTGGGCTTTTGTTTGGCCCAAAACAGGCCAGACAGACAGGGTCGTACAGAAGTGCATGTGTGAAGTATTGTATAAAACTGGAGGCAACAGGTTTTCCTCACGACCTACTGCACAGTCACAAAATAAAAAAGGGACAGCAAGGTACAAGGCCCACCATCACCAAGCCCCTGGCCCCTGTGAAGCCAGGCAGCCATGCAGACTGCCCAGGGACAAAAGGACCAGCCTTTGCAGAAGCCAGCTGGAACCCCCATCCCCTGGTAGGAGCAACCTGTAGACATGCAAACTGCCATAAAATATTAAAATAAATTTGCAGCGACAACTAAGCCTAACTTTCTCTTTTTAAAAAGCTACCAGAAGTTGGTCAGGGTTGGGGTTTTTTTGTTGGGTTTTGTGCTGTTTCTTTTTTTCTTTCTGTTCCTCCTTGAAACAAACCTACAAGCACGCTTGAGTTTAAGCAATAAATGGAGAGTATCGCTGTTATTTAATGAGCCCTAATAAATCTGGATAAGAGCCTTAAAAAGATGGTATCTCCCTTACTTCTGCAGAGTTCACCAGGTAATTCATAGTCACAGTCAAAATTTTTCATTATTCCTCAAGCTAAAGAGAGAACAGCCTTTTGCCAATTATTTTTTTTTTTTAGGAGAAAGAAGGCAGAAGCAGCTTTAATTATATAAATTAAGTTAGACCATAGCATGGAACAGATTGACCTTCTAGACCTTCAATTACATAACTAACCCTTCCAAGTTTAGAACTGGATCTCTTCTAGGTTTTTTTGTGAAACTTGTGATTTTCTCCCATGTTATTACAATCCCTTTTTTTAATATACTGATATAGTCAGAGCTCTACACTTTTGCACAAATATAGTCTATTTTGTTCAAGTAAGATCTTGAAATATAATTGAAGCTCTATGGGTGGGTGCAGACAACTTGTGTTAATAATGTTTCCTGTTTATAACAATACAAAATTTCACTGTGCAGGGGAATGAGATCATCACTAAGGCATGGAAGGAGGGAAGTAGGATGTTTATAGCATCCAATTAATTTTACCTGAGCTTACAGACTTCATCACTTTGCAAACCTTGAATAACCTGATCTGCAGGTGCATACAGAAAATACAGGCTCAAGGAGCAGGGCACCTATGGCTGAACTGTCTCTGCACAGAGAAAAGTCATCACCCATTTTCCAAACACCATATCATAGGCATCCTCTGAATTTGTTACAGAACAAGGGAAAAAGAGAGAGCCAAGAAGTTTAGGAGAAAAAATGCACAGTCTGAACACACCAGAAATTTGTTATCTGCTAATGAAGTAATTTCAATAACTTATCTCAGCAGAAAACAACTGGAGTATTTGAAAGATCTGCTATACAATCAGAATTCCATAATACAGCCTGAAACCTAGACTGACTTCCACCCTTCATCCAGAACACAGTGGTCAGCTTCTATCTGGCATGATGAACCACTGTCAGAGATCACTGAGGTCAAAGGTGGGATCTCACAACACTTAAGAACAGGGAAGAGAGAAGGACACGACAAAACTTGAACCTGGGGCATTCATCAATTTCTCTGAATCAGTAAGCATTTTCCAGATTAGAAGTCTCACCTTGCGCAGCTTATTTTGAGAATATCTGACTGATAAAATACGAGACAGCAGGAGACAGTAAAAGTGGTTTTCAATTCAACTAGAATAACAATGGGGGAAAATAAAGCAGAGAATCTCGCTCACTTTTACCAACTACGTATCAAATCCAGGCCACTGCTTCTACTGCCAGACACGAGCCCACAATGTATTATTCAGTTCTTTCATTATTAACAAGGCACAGCAAAAGAAATCGTGGCAGCACTTCGTCTACATCTGACTAATATGTATTTTAAAAGACCCCCTCAGTGGGAGCTTGCTGGAGCAGTGACCAACATTTTAACACAAACACTGCTAACACTGCCTTATCTTTGAGGCCCTGACTGCTGCCCACAGGGTTTGTTTGCCTTCATATGGAAAATTTCCAAAACCTACCCATGTAAGCTATCTGTGAGAAAGCACAGGAGTCAGCCCCATGCCATGCACACAGCCCCTTTCAGCCTTCCCAACTCTGCAAGTTTACCTTGAACTAATGGAATGTTTGAGAGTCAGCTTTTGAATCTCTTTTATCATGTGTAGTTATTTCAGCATGTCACCAGCAAGGTCTGTTCCACCCCTGACCTTCTTGGACTGCTGGCAGGAATGTCCCACTGGCTAGAAATAATGTGATGTTTCTTCGCAAGAGAGGACAGGAATAATTGGTGGCAGTGGGTAGGAAAGATGGGCCCCAACCCACTCCTGACCAGCAGTTTAGTGATGAACATGTTCCACCAAGTCAGTGTAAGACTTTCCGTTGAGTTTTGCCAGGATGTAAAGAAAGCAGCAAACCCTTCCCACTGCGATAGTTTAGCAAAGAAACAGAGAGGTTATACCATCAGGCACAGGAACAACAAAAACTAGTAAGACAGATCAGAGTTGAATTAAGATGTTGTAATAGAACACAGAAATAAAATACAACCTTTGAAAGAAGACAAGCTTCAGCTTCTGTACATAGTCTGATATGTGACAACTTGCTCACACTATTGTTCTCTATAGAAAATTCCAAGCTGCTGTTTCTGTTCTGTCTTTTGTTGTACTAGTCCTGGCATTACTCCAGCTGTATTTTGACATGCAGTTTAGTGTCATATTAAACACTGCATTTTGAAAACAGCTTCCAAAATTTTCCATTCCCTGGAGAACCACAACACATTTCACTCTTGCATCTTATAAACTGGACCTGTTTGGAAAAAGTTTACTTCTAACTTAATAATGTTTCCTGGAGGTACACATCCTGCTCCCAGTACTCCTCATTCTTAAAGATAACGTTGGCAATTACATCAGGTACTCATGTTTATATGCTATATTCTAATTGTGCACAAACTACTAAAAACCAAATTATTATTGGTCAGTATATACACAAACACATTATGGAGGCAGAAAGCCTCAATTTCTGTGAAAACTACCTTGCTGACCCAGTCTAAACACACACCATTTAATTTATATACTGTAGAAGTAAGTAGACATGAATTTTCATTGTTTCTGCTAAATCCTGGACTTCTGTTTCTTCAGTACAGGGTATCAGCATCACACAGCAAATGTCCCCAATACATGCACACACATTGACATCTGAATATCATGAGATAAGCATGCAGCTAACTGTATTTCAAAGATCTAATTCTTGATTTTCTTTTAAAAATCAATCTGCTTTTATTGTAAAAGGCAATTATGTATTTATCAAGTATGCACAACAGGTAGGTCCTCCAATTGGAAACAAAACCAAATTGTTGCCTTTTTCTAAAGGCTCCAAGAGTTCTTAGCAGAACTGCAGCTCCAAGCAAGTGTAGAGGATGGGCCTAAACTACCACAGATCTGCACAGCAAAATATTTGGGATGTTCCAAAAACTCCCTTAATCCCATCTCTGCCATGCTGGGCCATGAAGGTTCAGCCACTGAGTCTTCCCTTCTATCTGCTGACTCCAGGCCTCCTTTTCATTTGTCAATGCATGGTAATTTCTAGGCTGAACCTCAATTCTCAGCCATACTCCCATATAATAGCTTTACATCTGCTGCAATCACAGAAAGTGAAGCTGTGACTTGCAAAGCAGGATGACATCAGAGAAGGTTTCAAGAATTAGACCATTCTTTTCTTCTATTTCTGATCCCCTGTCTTCATCTGGCATTGCCTTCATAGCTGTTTCTGTATACAAGATTCCAGAAGCCCCGAGTCAGCTACCCAAACCACAGACACTTGCATCCATACTGTAACATTATAAAGCTTGCACAAAAAAGGAAGTTGTCAGGCCCAGAGATAGATTTTGTGATACAAGTTGGCTCACACTGTAATCTCACTCCCTCTTCTCTCGATCTACCCAGGCTGAATTAGTCAGTACCTGTCCATCTAGATAAACAGGCAGCTGTCATTCCATCAAGTGAGTTTATTTGTATATCTAAGCAACTAGACCAGAATGTCATGTAGTATGTGAAGTTAACATATAACTAAGGTCATTCCCAGCTGAACAAAGGCAACCAAAAACCTCCAGTATATTGCATTACCAAAGTTATTCGCAGACAATTAGGTAACCCTAACACACCAGGAATAGTTACACAGATCTGATTTCATGGACCACTGATCCTTGGACACTAGAAATGATGGCAGAAAAACGATGCATATAAAATTATCTGTCACGATGCAGAATACAGCAACCACAAAATGTTGTTGTCATTAACTGCAGCAAACTGATACACAGTTTACAGGCAGTAAGAGGCAGCAGAGATTCATCTAAACTTGCAGCTAATATGAACACAAGACATGCAGAAATGGTATTGTTACTAATTAAAACAATAATCAGTAAAACATTTGTTAGTGTCTAAAGTAATATGGTTAGAAAGTAACTACTTGGTAGCTACATCATGTTCTCACCTTTCTTATAATTTAATATAATTCTTATAATTACTATCATTCTGTGAATTTAAGACATAAATAATTTAATCCTCAAATAACCAGAGCAGATTCTTGAAGGTACAAGCCTCACTGGGAGGAAAAGAGATCCCTCAACTTAGTCATTACCAATAAATTAAACTAAAACTTATTATCATCTAGAAAAAGGAACACTTCCCACTTTTAACCAGATGTACAGAAGGGAAAGGACAGTATGTATCAGTTCAGGTCCTGTTTTCTTTCACCTCAGGAACAACTGTCATTTGTTTACCAGAATATAGTTATTCACAGGGATCTTAATGGGATCTAAATTATTATATACGTAGCCAGGTGCAAAAAGACAACTGTGTAACAGTTGAAAACATTATCAAAGAGGTTAGGACAGAAAGTGAGCAATGGTGTATCAAAAAAATCCAAATTATTTAGAAACTAACAGTACCACCATCTCCATGAAAGATTAGACTGAAAAGAACTGTATTTCACACACACAACATTTACCAAAATAATACCCTTTCCTCATGTCCTCCCAAGTGTCTATCTCCCATGCATGGAGTCCTTGGGAGGAAGCTGGTTGCAGCAAAGATCATCACTTTAAAGCAAGAGATATCAGACAGAATTCCTGAGCCCATGCCAGCCGATACACCTCCATGATTTTCCGTTCCTTCCAGCAACATCCCAAATACTATTCTTGTTGCAGGCTGTTTCAGCAGCCACAAGAAAGACCAACTCAACCACATGTGAAACATCGTGTTCAGACTTTATTCTCTCCTTCTAGCAAGGGAAAAAGCTGGTATAATGGCCCAGCAGGAGACATTTGGCACAGAGACAGAAGACACCTTGATTGTAGCTGTGGCACCACAGTGGAAGTGCCTGGCACACAGGCAGCAAAATGCCTGTGGCTTGGGAAGGAGAGATACTGACTGGTATGTAAGCACGGGGGAACATGCAAAAACATTACCTGTCAGTGTCGTGCCAAACCTGCCTCTGGCACAGGTGACAGACAACTCTGAGAGGAGGGGGGATGTCCCGAGGGTCTCACAACTCTGTGACCATCATAGCAGGGCCACAGCTGAGGCTGGTCACTGGACTGGGCCAGGGCCACAGCCAGGACAGAGGCTGGGGGTACTGACCCACCACCCACTTGGCACTCTGTGCCCACTTCTAGGTGGAGGACAAGAACAACCACCACGACCAAAGCACTTGAGAAGTGCACACCACAAGGAGCCCACTGAGAAGGAGACCAGTGTTTTATGTGCCACTACAATACTGTCTTCTGATCATTTCTGTAGCTGTTTTCAGGATTACCCACCAAGCAAAAGATTTACTGATGCCTACCCCAGAAGGCACCCTGGTCTTTACAGGGGCTAAAATACAAAAGTCCACCCTGTGTCAAACCTTCACTGACCCCTCCAAGGTGTCTCACATGGCCAGCTGCCCATGCTCTGTTAACATAAGCAAACTAGGAGGAGTAAGTTAAAAGCAAGATCTCTCTATGCCATTATCATGCAGGCTCCAGGGCTGAACACTCGGTTTCAATTGTCAATTTGGTAATTCCAACATTAACACCTAAATTCAGGACAAAAGCTAGAAACTGGGGATGAACTTCCAAAATTCTAAATACAATCTGGGAATTCCTATTACCTTAGCCCCAGTTACTCTTCTGGATTAATATTTTAGTACGAGAGCTCCAGCAGGTGCTCCACAAGCACTGCTACCCCAGCCCAAGGAGACGATGCCAAGGGATGTGGAAGAAATGCAAACAAGATTGTCTGCTGAGCACCCTAAGCACCTGGAGCAACATCCAAGGGGGAAATGCCAGTCCTGCTCAAGGTAATGGCAACACACCCATCATTTTTGGTGGAGCCAAGCTTTATGTCTGCACATCTAAAAAGCAGTTCCTGAATGGCAATAATATTTACCATTATTGTTATAGACCTCTAACATAAACCCAGAAAGTTGTGCTGGGGGGAGAAATTTCAGGAAGGTTTCATTAGGGTATTTTAAGAGAGGTGAATTGTAAAAAGTAAGAGACATTTGAAGAAACAGGTTAACAATCAGAGAAAAGAGATTTCTATTTATCCCACAAGCAAACAACTATATTTTATGTTAGTGCTACAGGGCTCCTGTCTCTTCCAGCAAAAGATAAATATATTTCTGCTGCTAGCCCAAACCTGCATGTACTGTATAAACATATTGTAGCGCAACACCACATAGGGAGGGAGTTTATACCAGGCCTGTGAAACAGATGGCCCCACAAGCCACAGATGGCCCTCCAAGTGAGTCCTAATTTGTCCTGCTGTACCGTCTTCATCTGTGATCTTCACCTTGAAAGGTAAAGCAGGAATTAATGCCTTTCAGAAGATCAATGTTCTCCATACTTTGTTGCTCCAGGTAAAAGAGCCTTTGGAGCCTCTGATACTGTGCCAGGCTGGCTGGTCTCGAAAATCCCAAGCCAGCATTCAGTGGAGTAACTTAGACCAAGATGCTTATAAGCAGCACAGGAAGCAGGGCAGCTGCCCAGCCAGGCACATCCTGGGGAGAAGGGCTGGCAGCAAGGGATCCATGCTGCTCTGTGAGTTACACTTGGCATATTTCCTCTCCCGGCTGTTAGGTTCAAGCTTATGTTTTATGTACAAGCACCCAAAGGTTCACGAGATACTGTGCAAACTAAAATACTGTCACCTTTTTCACACGGTCTTCAGGGGGAAATAACTGTGATTTAAAGGAGAGGGAAGACATGCATCATTACTAAATCATATAGGACCAAAAAAGGTGAAATTCCCTTTCTGTTTTTTGTTTTGGTTTGTTTTTTAAGGAAGACTTTGTAAGGCTAGGTTACAGCACACTTTTCTTATTTTGGTATCATAAACTTCACTTCCATGGCTATGTTGGAGCATCACTCCATTTTGGGAGCTCCTTTGGTAGCCAGTGCTTGGGCCAGCAGAGGAAACAGGTGGCCACTGCCCTGGCTCCTGGAGAGCAGGGGCCCTGGCTGGTTTCAGAGAATTCAAATCCTTCTTGTACTGTTCACAGAAAATCCTGCTATGACATAATAAAATCCACAGTCCTAAAACTATTTTAGTCCATTATTTTTCTTATTACAGTATTGAATTTGTATTTTATATCTGTATATTGAACACATTCCTGAACATCAAACACTTCTTACCCTTTAGAGACAGGGTATGGTTTTATTGATGTTCTAAGCATGAAGCTTCAAAGAGCCACACACCAGAAGAAATTTTTATTTAATAAAAAAGTCAACATTTCTAGAAACCCAACTGCCTAAAAATGTAGGTGCCTTCTAATACCATGACAAAGTGTTTCACACACATATTTTAGCCCCAGATAGTTAAAAATCAGTCAGAATACAAAATATGAGGGACAGCATTTTACAGCCCTATGCCAGAGAATGAATTTCAAGGAGGAATTTTTAACTGAAATGGTTTCAAATACAGAACAGGGAACATTATCTGGAAGGTTCAATGTTCACAAGGTACTTTGGTGTAAAATCATTCCTGGCACGTGCCTGTGCAATCACGAAATGCATTCTCCAGCCAACAAGAAATACCTGGGTTTGCTTCACCAGACCTCTCATCTGGATACTAGTTTTAAGGAGACATGTTGAGCTGATCCCCTTAGTCACAACAGCTTGCCCACAGGCCATCTGCAAAGGCCTCTTCTCTCTACAGAAACCCTGCAAGGCAGCAATATTGCCAAGATGGTAAGCCAAGCAAAATCACCACTGGCAGAACACCTAGCATAAAATAATTTCACAAGACAAGAGTAAAGCAAGAGAAAAATTCAAAGAGAGAGAACAGATGAAAATAATTACAAGACAATTTGAGACACAGACTTTGGGTGGCTTAAAAGGAAGCAAGACAAAGTTTAGGATGGGAAAAGCAGAGACAGCCAAAGGGTCTCAGCTATTCTAATAACAAGGAGAGAAATGTTACTGGGGATCAACATATTGAATTTAATAACTGTTGGGAGCCAGGATGAGGTGGGAAAGAAGGCACTAAGTTTTGATGAAAGATACAAGCTTTGGCAACAGAAAGACAATAGCTGCAAGTAGTGTGTAATGATTTTCACAAGCTCTGGCAGAGTACAGCAAAAAAAAGAAAAAACTAGCATCATTATTGTTTGAACACCAGGTTCTCCTAAGCTACCCACTACCAGAACTGCAAACACAGGGGCTGTTGGCTGCAGTGGGGCCATCACCCGTCTGAACAGCAGGGGAGCATGGTTGGTTATGTGCAGACCCACACCTCTACAAAACCAGATGGAACATTTCTTCTACATTTGTGGGGAGGAGGAAGAGGAATGCTGAAGCCTCCATGTTGGGGCAGAACAGTCACTTAAAAGACAATCCTTAACATTTGCAAAAGGGAATGCTATAAGGATGATGCCCACATTGCTCCATCCCAATGGAAACACAGCAGTTCATCATTCCTGTTCTCCACTTTGGTCCCCCAGAGGGCTCCCTCTGTATGGAACAAACACCTGCAGTAGTTTCATTACAAAGTGACTGGAATGGGAAAGAAATCAACAAGCTCAAATGGCTTCAAGAATCCATTAAATATAGCTGTGAGATCCAGCCAACCTGCAATGGTAAAAGCAATGTTTACAATGTGGTTTGAGAGCGCAGACTTCAAAGAAAGAACTGGCATCAGCCACAGAAAGCTCCAGTCTTATCACAAAGGCTTCACAAATCACAAAGCAAGCTGTCCCCAGTATTTAAGGCATGCAGAAATCATGTTCCCTACTGTTACTCACCTCATCTTGTTTGTTTGTTCTCAATATTTGATTTAATTAATTTCACCTTGAAGGCCTCTCAAGCAATTCAGTGTATGTTCTGCAACCGTGAGAAACAGCTAAATATACTCTCAGATTTGCTGTGTAGAGATATCAGCTCTTAACTCTCTTAAATCACTGTTCCTTTCATCTGGAATTTATTACAAATGTAAAAAGAAGACAAATATATCAAACCTTTAAAATCCTTACAGAAGCAGAAATTCTGGTTTGTCCAGTGGCAGCCAGAAGAATAAAATACTCAACATTCTGAATATTTAACAAATATAAGATGTTAAGTTGTGCATCTGCCAAGCCCCTAAACAAAAAAAAAAGCCTTTTTCAAGCAAGAGTTCTAACTCTAAAAGATCCATGTCATTCCCCTAACAAAATTTCCATTCAGTCATCCTTCAGCTGTACCAACAGAACCAAAACACCCTGAATAGACAGCTCTTCTAGACCTATTAAAAAGAAAACTTTTGATAAAAAACATCACCTTATCTCTCTCCCATCCATTCATCTGTCTTGTAACATGCTGGAAACATTTGTATAAGTATGCAAGAAAGCAACTATATTGCACCATTTGAGGATTGAAAATGCTTCTGAATAGAAGAGTCAGTATCTACAAGACATTGCTACCTTATAATGCTGCGTAGATTCAGATGCTCTTAAATTCCTCATATATTTAAAAGGATACTTTAGAGTACATTTATTTTCCCTCAGTTTTACAGCTTTCATTAAACTAGACAATGGCATATTTTTTCCCCTCTTTGCATGCTGAAACTGGAATTGCTTCCCTTGGCAACAAAATCCTGTAATTTCTATTCAAGCCAGAAGCGTCTTTCTCTATGGCAAAAGCTCGATCAGAAAGCTGCATCTCTGTCAGGAAGTGAAGAGCACACTTCTGAAAGTCTGAAAAGAAAACAGTCCAGAGAGTGAGGAAGAGAGGTTTTTTCTTTTAAATCAGGTTCTTAATTTAGAAACAGCTGAAAATTTCCCAGGTGTCAGCCTGTCTCATCACAGTTGTATGAGGAACAAGCCTAGCACTTGCTGTTCCTTATTATTCCCTTGTGTCTAGGGCAGTTAGCAAAAGTTCAGAGCCTTTATGGGGTTGTTTCTGCTGGTGTTGTGAATGCAAGTTTCAAAAAGGTGCACAAAGTTCTATTGCTCTGAACAAAATAGAAAAATTAACAGCAGAGACTTCACTACTCAGCAATCCTGACCTCTGCCATCTGAGAACAAGACATGTTATGATTTTTAAGCATCACAGTCCTTCCTCCTCCTTCTCCTATACTATCTGAAAGGCTGGATGCCACTAAGCACAGGGAAGTTGAAACGCTGCTGAAATTTGGGGGATCAGGATGCAGCCCACCATACTTGCAGCTCTTAAAACATGAAGCAACTATAATAAATTGTGTTGTGGTTTCAAAATCTGAAATACCATTCTTCACATCTCTCTGAATCTTTGCAAGAGAAAAGTAAAGATGTGGGCCCTTCATTAGGAAGAACTTTTGTTTCCATGCTTTTTTGTGGCTTTCTTTTTTTAATTACCTTAACATCCTCTAGATGCCTATAAATCTGCTGCCCAACAGTTTGCTTTGTTTACTTCACAATGTTGGCATTACATTCACTAACTTCCTGGTTCCTTAATTCACCCCATTTAAAAATGGCATAACATTTGCCTGTCTCCAGTCTTGTATTCTCCCCATCCTTCACACACTCAAAAATAATCTATATAAAATTTCACATAGCTATGGGTATTTTACATTTTAATTTTTCAGCCTTTTCTGATTGCACCATTTGCATTCCTTCCACATCGTGTAACAGATGTTTATCATTTATCATTGTTTCGAACTTTGATCTAATTTTATAAAATTATTTCCATTTTGCTTAAAGAGGAAAAAATATGGGCTGTTTATAAGAGCAAAATTAATAGAGGAAAGTCTCTTCAGAAATGTATGAAATTATGAGCCACAAATTACATATGATACCTAAAACTATTTGAGAACTAATGACTCTTGCTTGTACTGCCACCAGCTCCAAGCCTTTTGGTGTTGTCAGGAGAAAACAATCCAAGTTCTTGTGAAGCTAAGAATGACAGGGATAATGAAACTTCAGTGGAGATCCAAGGGAGTTCTACCAGCCTACCCAAGGGAAAGACTGCTGCAAAGGGAGCTCTAACTGCTACCTTTCATCTGAATCCACAGCACTGCAGATACTGTGGCAGTGTCAGGAAAGGAAGAGACTGCTGAAAACATAAAAAGGGGGGGGAACCGACAAGTAAAGTCCTATAGTTGTAAGTTGTGTAACATAAGCTGAAGACAGAAGAAAGCACAGACCATCTTCCGTTAGGCTCTGAAAACACGAGAGGTGTGAGGAAGGACAAACTGTGCTGGCATATGGGCAAGAGAGAAAGGGCTCGTCAAAACAAGGAATAATAAACATGGCTGTAAAGAAAATCACAATTGAGGCAACTCAGAAATCCAAAAAATGTATGTTAAGGGTCTATACATGCACTATGTTGTGCATATGTTTAAATATACGAATGCGGGACCATCAACCATAGTATGAAAACGGAATAGTTGTCATTAATATTAGCTTAATACAGTATTGTCTATTCATTGGATTTAATCCCCTGGGGCTTGTGAAAAACTAGGGATTAGTATGAATTTGAGAAAGTGTTGGGTACCTAATTGAAGCAGCATTTCTGAACGTGCTGTCTGGATGGCAGCTGGAGGACAGGATGAGCCGCCAGAGCTGGCGAGAGTCACGCCAGCTGGTAAAAGAGGTAGTTGGATGGGTAGTGGAAAAGTAGGAATGCCAGGCCATAACCACTAGCTACGCTTTGGGGTTTATAAGAAGAAGTATCAGTTGACTTCTGTTCCCCAGACTGGGGAGGAGAAAAAAAAGAACAGTCATTTTTCCAAGAATTATTGCCTCCCTCTGTATCAAATACAGAAAAATCTCATCTGCAAAAGAGAGATTAGCTGAATCATCACTTTCCTCTGCCTTGAGATCTAAAGTGAAAACCTCTTCCTCTTTCCCTCCCTCCCCCACTCCAAGGCCCCCATCATCAGTTCATCATTTTAAACTGTTAAGAGCATTCCATTGCAGTTTATAAATGAGGGTGAATATGCGAAAACTATTTGTCTTGGTAGATGGAGGAGGAAAGTAAAACACCCCTATCACTACTCAAAACAAGAGATCATTACATTAAAATGTAAAGTACAGTTAAAATCTTTTAAGTCTCCTAATCCTAAAAATGTTATACCAGTAAAAGTAGGCATTAATAGGTAGTACATTTTCAGCCACAGCAAGGCAGAAGGAAGAGCAGGATTTAGACTATACTTTTTTTCCTCATCTATTTCTGGCCCTAGTTGGTCACTGTATCTTTTGACAGTGTACAAAGATACTATTGTATTAGTGATTCACTAAATAGGACTCTGTAATTAATACTAATAGCCCAGAAAGAGTAAATATGGTGAAGGATTACACTTAACTGCACTTATTTTTAAAATATGTATTAAAAAATAAGAAGGAAGAAGAGTGTTTGTATTATACCTCTAAGTTAAATTAACATCAAGAATAAAAAAAGACCATGTGAAGTCTTCTAACTCAGGAGGCTGGACATACCAGCAGTAAGAAAACAAGACCCATTTGCTTTATCTCGTTTCTCTCATACTGGAGCTGCTGAGACTCTCCAAACAGGCTGTTTCTGAGCATAGTTGCAAAGCTTAAAGCACTCCCATGGCTCAGATCTTTGAATTCTTCCATGACACAGTGACGACAGATAGGAAAGTGGTTCAAAGGACATTAAAAAGCAGGTAAACCAGAATATTACAAATTTACAACCCCAGGTTAGAAAACCATCCTTCACATTCATATGTGCATGGAACCAGTGATAAAACAAACCAGCAAAATTATGGTCACATAAAAGGCTGAGGCAATTTCATACTTGTAAACATCAGGAAAATGACAAGATCTATTTGGAGAGTGGAGGGGTGAGTGATACAGAGATGCAATGCTTTTCTCTCTGAAGGTGGGCTGAACCTTGTTCGTCTTCCCCTTTTGGGGCTACCTTTCAAACTATTAAAAAAAAAAATAAAACCCACACACAAAAATCCTATATGAAGTCTAAATGAGAGCAGATGAGTATAACTCCTAATTATCACATCTGTTTCTAAATTCCTGGGCAGTCCTATAGGATTAACCTGACCAGAACTATCATTGCAAGAGCCCATTATATTTCCAGTACTCCAGCACTCTTCCAAGGGCTTGCTTCCACATTCTCTCTGAAGGTGACAGAAAGCCTAAGTGACACAGTGACACAGCTACAGTCTGCCAGAGGGTCAGTGCCACAGAATGAAATGACCTGTGGGACCAGTGTGTGGAGTTTGTTCACCTGGAGGAAACATTGCTCCTTCTTCAGCATCAGTTTTGAGGGAAAACGGTGTGGGAATGAGCCAGGTATCAGACAAATCTAACATTTTCAGCCTGTAGCACTGCAGAGATCCAGACAGTTCTGTGCAGTGCTTCCTCTTCATTAACTGTGTTGATTAATGGTGCTCTCTCAAATCAATAATTTATTAAATCTGTTATTATATACAAGATCATAACTGCCAAACAGCCACAGCTAAATACCATTCCTTGCAGTCTAGTCCTTAAGCATCATAATGTAAAATTAATTGGTTCTTGTTAATTAATATGGAATATTTTAAGTCATGCACCTTAAAACTCACCACTGGTGTGCTCTTTTCGAAACAGCCATGAATGAACTGAACTATTTTAATACCTTTGGAAGAACCTCCTCTTTTGAATTGGAGTGGGACGGAGGGGGTTGGGACAGAGGGGGAAGTGTCTTTGTTCTTTGTCCTGGGGCTTTTCTGTGCTCAGGCATTTACCAAAAGAGCTATTCTCAAATAATTAGTCAGCTGTTATTCTACTTCCATGGTGCATTAAGACAGACTAGCAAAAGACATTCTTATGCAAGAATATGAGCACCCACACCAAAATATCTACTCAGAATAATTATTTTGGAGTCGCTGTTTCAGTAAATTTCCAAGCAGAACTGAGATCAGTCTACAGCAAATGATCTAACTTCACCTCAGGGTAGAAAAAAATTATCAAAAAGACATTTGAACTCCTTTTCCCATCTGAGATCTTTAAATCCAGGGTTAGCCTGTGTTTAGGGAAAGGCACTGCAGCATAACAAAGCAGACCCCCACTGTGGAAGGAAGAAGCCTACAGGTTGGATCCCTAATCCTAAAGATGGGAAAGCAAATGCTGTGCACCAACAGGCCCCCTCCCAAGCAGCAAGGACCTGGGAAGTCACTGCCAGCTTTAACAAACCTGTGGTGGTCCCCCCCATCTGGAGGCAAGTCAGTGCTCACTCCTGCCAAAAAACTGCCCAAGCCTGGCTCTGCCATGCAGGTGGGGAGAGCATCAGCTCCCAGGGGTCTGCCAGGGAACAGACCCTTGCTCCTGCAGCCTCACCTGTGCCCCCAGCCGAGTAAAGCCCCTTCTACTTGTATTTCTGCAGGCAGTTTTAACTACTCTCTGAGGGTAATGCAAACCTTTTCTTCAACCACATTTGTTTCCAAAAAAAGGGACGTGGGCAGCATAAACTAGGTCTGACTGGTTTTTAAACTCATTTAAGGTGGACCTCGGCAGAGAGATGGCTTTTCCATTGATTCTGCTTGTCATGCTGAAAACACCAGGGATAAGCATAACTCCATGGGGAATACAATGTGCACAAATGTATGTGGTAAGGGACAAGTAACCAAGCTCTCCTCTGGCTGAGCGAATTGCTTAACCCTGTGTAGAGAGAATCATCTTATTGGTGAAACACCTACCATGGCTTAAAATTATTACTGCATGTGTTCAAGGTCCCATTAGCATATTAGCCAAACACTTTGTAAAAACAGGTGAAAATCTGAGCTGTTTTCTTTCCAAGCCTGCATTATGAAAGCAAACAAAATACACCAACAGAAGCAGTGTCAGCAATTAAATAATCACACTTTCTCAAATGCAACATTATTCCCGGGATGGCATCCATATAGCTGAAGCAGAGTTATTAAGATAGCACTTATTTTTAATGCTCCAACATCCCAGCAAGCAGCAGTGCAATTCATTCCAGGCTTCTCTGAACAGTTCAGTAATCTCATAGGGCCAGATGATACATTAAGGGATCTTGTTACTTCTGTGGGTCAGAGCCTTCCCTTTTGGTTGGGTACTGGACAGACAGCTGTAAACAAGCACTAGCTGAAAACTTGCTCCATCCTAGAGCTTTCTGGAGGCAGAATATAAAGGAGCAAAGCTTCAGGCACGGAATTATATCTGCTTGTAGTAGGATGCTCCATCTCTCAATATGCCTGCCTCAGCTTTCCTCTATGATTCAACTGCTTTTTGTATCTCAATTTTACAGGCCCAGGCCTGGTGTGGAAAGATTCCCATGGGAAAGGAAAAAACTGAGCAAGCTCTGAGCTGGTAACAACCTTGAAAGTACAGAGGACAAGTTGATGTTCATCACACCAGCTGCTCTCCAGTGTTGAAGAACAGAGAGCCCAGCCTAGCCACAGCTAGACCTGAAATGGAGATAAAGTAAGAATTATCAGATAAATAAAGAGCTTGCTTGGTGAGAAAAGGGCCTTTGTGCTGTGCTCCACTGTTTTCCTTTTATTCTCCAGTGAGAGATTTTGGAGGTATGGCTAAATATTTACATGACAGCAGACAATCCACTTTATTCTCGAAAAGCCTGGTCCCATCTATGATCAGGGGGACTCCCCTACACTTTCCCAGGACACCTGCCAGAGACAAAGGGACACCCAGCGGCGGCCGTGCAAGGGTAAGCGAGTTTAACTTATTGTCTTTATTAGTTAACATTAAGCAATGTATCAAACTGAAGATTGTAGGATCCTTTAAAGCTGATAATTAATGTTCTAGGCCTAGTATAAAACTTGGTAATAAGAAAGTTGCCAACATTTTAATGGCATACCTTTATTGTTTGATCTAACTACTAGTAGTACATTTTATTTTTAAGATACCTTTTGCATTCTAACCTTAACTTCTGTTCTGATCTCCCAGTTTCCCCACAATTTGACTGTGCTTGTGCTTTTAATTTAAAAGACCCTGGTGCTTTTAGCAACAAATCTTGTTCTGTGCATATACATCTCATCTGCTGCCTCACCCCATTTGGAACAGTTGTTCACCTCCTTGAAGAATTCTCCAGACAACCATCTGAAAGTGTGCAGGTCTTTAAAGACCTCTTTTAAAGGATTGGAGACCATGTGTCTGCACAGAGTCATCTCTAAGGAGTCACACAAGGGTTTTCAGACAGTTGTCTGGAGTTGTCTTCAGCCAGCCTTGAGGGAACAAGAAGTGCTGAAGGTCACGTGCCTGCTCTGTGGTTTGCCATTATTTGTGCCTATTTTTCCAGACAGTTCTCTGTAAATCACATACCTGCCTTGGAGGTCATGAAGCAGTCAGACATGAAGCAGTCATAAAAACCCATTAAAGATATACAAACTCTACCCAGGAACAGGAACCAGGAGATCCTACAAGCAATCCTTAATAACTGTGAAAGCTGTGCCTGCAGGAAGAGTCTAACAGCAAGGCTTGCTGTGACCAGCTACCCAGGTAACTGCACCTGCAAAGCTGGCACATGCAGGCACTCCTGGATTGTGCAGTCTCCCCACCAACAGTGGGTGCATCCTCAGAGACAGGTCCAGATAATTCATTCCCTGAGCTACCTGGAGATGGAGGCTACATGGCTGTGTGAGCTAGTTTTACCCTTCTCTGTGGAGGAGGACAAATCTGCTTAGCTCTATTTGCTCCTGTTTGCAGTGAAGAAATAACACTCCTCTGGGTAGGAGGGGTGATACACAAATTCTTCAGTCTTCATGAAAATGCTTATAAAAGGAACACCCTCTTCTAATTAGAAACTAGATTATATGTGTTCACATATTTATATGTTGTGAACAATATTAAGTGAGAAGGCTGCTCAGTTTCAGTCCCACATGAAATGAACTTGACATGAACATACCCAAAGGGCACCATCTGATCCACTGACAGTAAGTTTTCATATTTGAGAGGCTACCTTTATTTCTCTGCACCAATCCAGCTTAGGGTGGGTGCTCTATGGCCAAGAATCACACAGTCCTGGATTATTAGGACATTTAGTCTAAACAATTGGCATTGATACACAACAGGCTGATCTCACTTTAACCATTTGCACTGCCAGAATACAAAGGTAAGCCTGTGACACAGGATTGGTGACCAAAGACAGCCACCCACTGCAATCAGCCAGAAAAAACCTTTATGTACCAAGTGACCTAGAAATCATTACCTAACAGAACACTTTCTCTTAAGCAGTACTAATGTTAATTTTACACTTAATAGAACAAATATCTAAATAAACTGTATGTTCATTGAATTTAACACTGTGCTGTGAAACTGCATGCTACCATTCATTTCACATCTTGCAACATCATAAGATTGGCATCTGCCCACATGGTAAACAGTCTTAAAAAAAACTTGCAGGGAGGAGGGGCACACTGTGAATCAGCCACTGAAAGAGGTGACCAGGATTTGGCTCTTGCTCTGTCACCCACTCTGTTCTCAGCCTGACGTCTGTCACAGAGTTTCTCTACACCCCAGTTCTCCAACTGCAAACTAAGGAATGACCACCTTCTCTTGACAGTGTCCTCAGACAGCAGCACTGCTACACATCACCTGCCTCCTCCTAGCATCCCTCATGCTCTCCATCTCAGCTCCACAGAGCAGTTCTTCCACCTCCTCCCTCTCTCACACTTCTAAAGCCACCTTGGTAGCTTCTTAAAAAAAACCCTCTGATTTGCCTCCAGCCAAAGGTACCCAAACCACAGGTACCACCTGCAGAAAACCCCACCAGAAGCAGGGCCACACCTCCTAACACACAAGCAGGATCACGCATGTACCTAAAGGATCAAGGCCTGTTTACATTAAAAGAAAGACATTTTCTCACACTAGGCTTGATTCACGCCAAGCAGGATGCAGCAGGATCTCTCACCTAAGTGTGCTCCTCTCAAAAAGAGACAATGGTTGCAGGATCTGGCACACCACATTTACTTGACTGGTAAAACACTTTGGAAATGTTCCTGGGGTCAATGACAAAATAAGTCCCTCTCTTGGTTTTAATTTGGAGATAAATGCTGTATGCCACATTGGCAAGCACATTCAGGCAGCTGGAAGCACAAAGAAAATACGGGGTATTTCAGGCCTTTGTTATCTTGGTTTTTGTTGGGTTTTTTTTACCCTTGGCATGTTAAACAACTAAAGGCCACACCGAGCAAATCAGTGTTTTACCACATAATACTGCAGGCTTCTAGCTTCCAAATCCCATGTGCCTGCTGGCACCAGCTCACATGGGAGAGGGCTGGCTCAAGCAGAGACACCAGCCCATCTTGGTGGCCTGTGGACCCAGCTCCTACTGCCTGCATGGCCCAACAGAACAGGCACGGCTTTGCTGTGCTGCTTCATTGCACAGGAGACAAAAGAGATAATCTTTATTGAAAATAACAACAAACCAAAACAAACAAAACCAAAACCAACAACAACAAGCCGAACACCTACGAAGGACAGAATGAAAACTCTAGTCAAAAGGACATGTCATCCACCTTTGTCAAAGTATGGGAAAAATGAACTTCATTTATAGAAATACAGAAAGGCAGGTGCAGCTACCAGCATGTTACTATAAATATAAGATGGCTTTCCCATACTCCTGCAAAACTGGTCTAGATTCAATGCAGCTGAAAGCCAAACTTCATCTGAGGATGAGATTTCAGAGGGCAATTTGCAGCCCTATCACCTTGGAAAGGCAAAGAGCCTATCATGTTAAAGTGATGCTATGATAAAATGGGTTATGTTCTCCATCCGAATGGTACTGCCTACATTATTAATGACAAAATGCATATAAAAGCTTATTAATGTTCACACTAGTTTCCTTTCCCAGAAAGTATTTGATCATAGTGACAATGTGAAAGCTTGTGCATTTAACAGTGCAATTGTTTGCTGTCTTCAGTTTATACACTTATATTGATAGCAATACTTGATTTTTACTTTTTTAGTATAAAATTTCTCTGAGTTTCATGCTCTCTACTTCTGGTAATGCTTCATACAGAGACATCAGATAGAGGTATGTAACTCAGTGGCTACCAAACAACTATTTTGCTAAAGCTTTTGCATGAACAAAAGATATTTGGTCAAGCAACAAGTCTGCAAGACTTGCAAGACTGCGAGATGAGGAAAAAACAGGTCATGTAATGGCATCACAAAATACACCGGAATAGAAATGGTAACGCTTAAACAGCAAATTATTCATCACAAGCAATTATTTGCAGACTTTCTGTGTCATTAAGCATATCAACATGTGGTCCTTGAAGCAATCCTACACATATATAATTGAATAGTACATGGGTTTTTCATAAGAAACCAACGCCTTTAGGCAAAAACACTAAAGCCTTAGCTCGGTGAAGAGATGCCATCAGGTTCATCTGCTAAGAACATGTGCAGAAGTCAATCATTATGGTTTCATTTGCTTCCTCACAAAGATGCAGTAGCATGCAGCTGCAGGAAGGAAGCAGGGACTTTGTGAGGGCGTTCTCCCCAAGTACTTTTCTTCGAGCAAGTCATTACAAATAATTCCAGCACAAAAATGCATGTTCGTACATTGAACCAGCTCATAACACAAAGTACAAACATCAAGCAGACGAGACTGTGCTAAGCTAGGAGGTTCAGCACTACACAGCAGAAATGTATTAAACAGCTTCCATTTTGGGCTGCACATCTGCAGCCAGGAAAGACTTTTCTTCCCCAAAAAGCAAAACACATGCAAATGTCTGTCATCAAAAAGCATATACTTTTTCAGAACGTCACAATTACCTAGCCACAACTAAATGCTGTAATTTGTTGACCAGCTCCTTGCAAACTTCAGTAACGACCTCAAACCCATGGATAAAACTGCAAAATAATTTCCCCCTTCTAAATGTAATTTTGTAATGCTTTGATTCCCAACCACCACCAGGCCGAAGGACTCCAACAACATGCTGCTACATGTATCTAGTGCTGCAATTAAAACAAACCTGAAGCCACAGACAGCAGCTGTGGGAACGTTCCAGCCCAAGCATTTCAGCTAACAAATAAAGTGACAAATGTCAGATAAGTACTTCGGGGGGGGGGGAACAAAAACAGCTGAAAATGCAACATTTTTTCAGCTAATAAGCGTGCAGCCTAAATGGTTAAAATACAGAGGTATTCTGCCAGCAAGTTTAGCTCAGCTGCATATTCGGCAACATACACAGGCACACAGGAAGAAAAAAATAATAAAAAACCAGAAGAAATTATCAGTGTTATCAGAATATACTTTGAAACATTTGCTTAATCGGCTTATACCTACAATGTCTGGTTCCTGCAGGCATCTTATGACACTAAAGCCTCTATTAGTACCACTGAAAGAAAAAAAAAAATCTATAAGATAGATATTTAAAAGAAGCCTCAAATCATAATATGAGGAAGCATTAACTATTTTGTACAAATATTGCCAAAGCCTACAAACAGCATGAAACTCCTAAAGAGTAAGCTGCTCATTCCCAAGCAGTCAGAGATCTGCTGTCAGGGGGACAGCTTTAGGAAGAGTCAAAGGCGCTTGGCCCCAAATCCTCTAGGTGAACACACCCCAGAGTGCTGGGCCAACGTGGGGAAACCCTTTCCATAGCACCATGTCCAGCTCTCTGCCTGTCCAGCAAGAAGCAACCAGGATTCACTACAGTCAGACAGAGGTGTAGCAAAACAACCCTTAAAAGTGCCCAGCAGCAGTGCTGGGTCAGCGACCAGCCGGCTGCAGCTCGGGCACTTCTATTCCCAGACCACAGCAAGGATCCAGATAAAAACACCACCTTGCTCAAACCAAGCCCTTACGCAAGCACCCAAGCTGGAGGAACATTTATTTCTCTACTAAACGTAGTCATGACAACCACATCTTAATTTCGGAGATGAGCAGGAAGAGGTCATAAGACACTTGTCTTGCAGGGATAAAATGCCACACCTCAAATGCACACAGAAGGGTAGGTTTTTCTGGATGCCATCTGCAATTAAAGAAAACTAGCAGCCTGACATGACAGGCACACACCCCCTCAAAACAGCGCAGGCATCTAGGTGCAACCACTGCAAAACCCTTCCACTACTAGCAAACAGCAAACTTCTGGAGGGTTTCTCTGCTAAATAAATATCTATTATATGCTTGAGCATGCTTCACCACTCCAGAAATTCTGATTAACGTGCTTCTTGTTTACCTTGAAACAAGCTACAAAACTATCAGAAAGTGATACTTACGGCAGAAGCCATGACCAAAAATAGCAAGCAGCTTCCTTTTCAAGCCTGTATCCTGCTCTCTTTGGCACCTCAAAGCTTCCCCCCCACCTTCTCTAAACAGGACCATCCCTAGAGGCATTAAGAGATGTGTAGGGACCTGGTTTAATGGTTGACTTGGCAGCTTTAGGTTTACAGTTGGACCTGATGATCTTAAAGATCTTTTCCAACCTAAATTATTGTATGATTCTGTGTCAGAGCTCAGGTGCCATCTATCCCAGATGGCAGCAGTCATCATTCCTACAGGTCTGAACATGGCAGGAATGCTGGTACGTATTTTTTTCAAAGTTTTCACTTTATTTTAAAACACACAGAGTGACATCTCACAGTATGTACAGCATCCCTAGGAACATCTCAGCTCTAGAAAGCCAATGGCTGCCACAGTGGAGCTATTTTGGTGCAACCACATTTTAATTTCACAAGAAATAAGAGAGAAACACTCTGGTGAGTCAATTCCTCCTTCGTCCTTCCCCACAGTAACGTTTGTTTTGCGGCCACCTGAGTATTTTATACTAAAACTGATTATCTCATCCTTGCTGTTAGCCCTTTCAAAATGGCTTGAAAGCCTGCAAATTAGTATACACCTTAGTATTATCCAGCAATAATATGAGGAAGGGAGGAATTGTGGAACCTCATGCCGTGTAAGATTAACCCAGGAGCTGGCTGTGGCCACAGGGCACAGGTTCATTACTCCTATTTTACACAGCAGATTCAGGGGCATCTTCTCAGATGCTTTTTCTTGTCAGACAGAAAGGATGCACAGGAAGACAGCTTTGTCAATTGAATGGTTCTGAAATAAGTTAAAGACACACCATCGTTTTGAAATGTAGTTGGTTTTGTTAGATTATTTGTTATTGCTGCATTCATTCTGGTCTTAAGTCTATTCAGATGCAAGTCCAGCCTCCGTCCAATCAATTTTTATGATCTTTGACATCTGTTTAAAATTATTTAAACATCTGTTTAATGCTGTTTCTCTGTGACCATAATAAAAAGGATCCTGATGATCAGTGAAGAACTGTCAAACACAGGAAAACATTTGGGAAAGGGAGGGTGAGAAATGGTCCTTTCAGTTCTAGTCACACTGCATTATTCTCAGCAATCAAGGACTACAAGGAAAAAAACAGGAGACAGGATGAGGTTTTGCAGTTAATAGCAGCCTAAGTGCACACACTAACCATTTATCTGGGCTACATTACCCACATGCATGCATAGGCATTCTTGTAAGGGTAGCTTAGAAATAATTTTGCTGTTTTAAACATACAGGGCCTGAGCCGGTGACACTGAAGTCCCGGTAAATTTTTAACTGCTGAGGTGCACTGGCTCAAGGCTAGCCAGAGTCTGTAGCTGACTCAGATTTACAGCAAGCTTCCTACAAAATTTGGCAGTGCAGGCACAAAAACACCAAGCATGACCATCTCTTAAAAGCAGCTACACAGGTTTCACCTCTAGGTAAATTCCCAGTTTATGTTTGTTTACAGCAAACATTCTCAACGTCTTTCAAAGACAGAATGATACACATCCCCTGTGAACACGCACAACTATAATCAACAAGTAGGCAGGAGACAGCTTGCATCAGCCTCTGACAGACATCAACAAGCAGGGCATCCCCACACTCAAGCTGCTCCCATGCAGCACGATGGGCACATTTGTGTCCAGGCCTGTGAAGGCAGGGAGGTGGCATCTCAGATCAAACACAGCCACGCACCCAGTGACTTTGTTGGCTTTAAACAGGAAAAAGAGGACACAGTTAGCTGCAGGGACAACCTGCAGGCACTGCTGGCAGTCCTGCAAAGAGGGCCTCAGGTGGCAATGGAGATGGAAATGAGATGGAGACACTACAGAAACTTATATTCTTCAGAAATAATTTTCCAAAAGCTACCTCGGAGAAGTTTACATAGAGAAATATTTTAAGATATTTTACTCTCTCAACAGAGTGCTGACAGGGCTGCCCAGAACCACCAATGGAAACCATGAAGATTGAAAGCACACACAGCAGGACTTTGACTAACACGCCTTCTCTTGAAAAGTTCGCAAGTGGCAAACCAACAGTTCTCAAGAAACCAGGTTACTTGGTGCAAGCATGAAGAATAAGCTGTTTCAATGCACTGCAGGCAGGGAGAGTGGCTGCAGAAAGCACCCTGCATCTGCTGCTTACTCAGAGGAAAGGAGAGATAGGTCCAGGCAACAACTACTTTTTTTTGAGCTCAAAAAGCAGCCACAAAAGTAAAAAACAAAACAAAAAAAAATACTTTTGCCTTTGGAGAGCTTTGGCAAAGGGGAAGGGAGACTTATGAGGAGGGAATGGCAACTCAAAATACAGAAAGGAATGAAGAGCTGCAGCAAGTAGGTTTCCTCAAACAGTACCCAAGGGGCACAGCAAGGGTTTTCAGTCCCTGTCACACGTGCAGAGCCAGGCTCAGGCTGTGTCAGCTTTCAACCCACAGCTGAAGCCTCTGCTCACACACTTGTTGAAGCACTTGTCTTCTGCTCCTTCTCAAATCCAGCTTAAATGTAAAGGTTTTTATCAGATACAATTGCACCCTCACAAAAAATGCTAACACTTATGAAAATGGAAAAGGTACAACTAATAAACTGGATGAGCAGCAATTGTTCTTGGAACTGAAAGGATAAATTTATTTTTGGGTCCTTAAAGCAGTTTGCATGCTTTCTCTAATCAACATTCGCTGCACAGATGGTAAAAAAAAAAGGAAAAGATAAATTTTAAGATTTAGAGTAAGTTTTGCAATATTTGTATATGACAACTGAAATATTTAAAACATCAGAACATTTATAATTGCACAGACATACCACCACTGACAAATATTACAATCCTAGGAATTTAATACGTTTTATGAATTATCTTAGGTTGTTTCAGCCTAACATTTTGTCATTCAAAAGTGGCTAGTGGGGGGTTACTGAAGAAAGAAGGCCTGGAAGAAACGCATGCAGAAGTGAACGATGGTAGAACACACTTCCTGTGGTTAAATGATATAAAAGTTCATAGTGGCCCAACTGATCAGCTAGCAATTACCAGGACTGGAAGCAAATTCATGTAACTTACACTAATGCTGAACTCTTAAACTAAGCTCTCCTACCTAAGGAGTGAAGGCAGCCAAAAGCACCAATAATCTCTTTGAAGGACAAGCATAGCAATATGCTAGCACCTTTCTGTTATACCAAAAAAGAAGCAAAAATGGAAGTCTGACTGTCTTCAAAGTCTCTATGAGAAATAATGTTGATGAATTTCTCATCTGTCTGAACACTCTATGTGCTGTTAGATGTAGTTGTTACGAGAAGCCAAGAATGGAGACAAGGAGGAAACAGGTCACTTAGAGAAAACATATGTTTAAACTCTCAGTGAGGGGGTTCTTTAGTCTTCTCCTACACAAAGTTCTCCTCACTGGTCAACAAAGTCATGGAACCAAAGGAACCATGTGCTACAGAACTTACAATGACTGGCAGAGGAGAGAGGTCTCTGTTTTGGAGCCAGCCTCTCTTGAGCATCACAACTAAGACCTGAACCAGACTTCACACTTGTGCAGAAAAGCAGCCCACACTCCCAGCAGCCCAGGTCCCAACAGCTGCAGGTACACATGGTGTGCCACGTCCTGTGGGCTGTGATTCTCCTTGCAGGAGGCTGCAAGCACAAGGCCTGCTGTGGCCTCTGGTGTCCGGGGAAAAGGAAACGGTTTCCTGAATCGCTGCGAGTTATCGCTGCCACAATTGCCTCGATCCTCAAAAGCAGGAAGAAACCCAGAAGGCTGCTGCCACAGCCTCAGCGAGTCAGAGCACTGGCAGGAGTTGTTACAGGAATGCAAATCTTCCCACGCACATCATTCTTTGTCCCAGCTTCACCCCAGTTTTGCCTGGGTCTATCTATAAAACCTGTGGGGCTGCTGCTACTGTGTCTCTTTTAGTTAGAGGTGGGACAGCGCTCTTCAAACCTGACATAGATGAAAAGTACAGCTTGGCCTGATGCAGACAAAGCTGCTGCTGCAGGGTGCACAGCCCCACTGCCTTGGTAACAGCTGCTCGGGCTGCATGCTGGAGGGAAAAGGCTGCCGGCAATGCCTCTGAATACACAGCAACAGGCACAGACAGCCTTCTGCACCCAGTTTAAGAGGAAGCACCACAGCCAGCTTTGAACATCTCTTTCCCCTTCTCCAGTCTCTCAGAAGTGAAAGAAAAAGATCTGGTGAAGAAACTGAAGAAAATTAAGATAAATCCAGGAGGATGAGTACAGGTAGACCAACATATCCCTTCATAAATGACAGAAGACACATGCCCACAAAGAAAAACTATCAGCCTGTCATATCACGTCCCAGGACACAGCCTGACCAGGAACCACCACAAGCATCCACCAGTATTTTGAGCATCCCCAAAGCAGGCACACTGCAAGGGCATAATGGCAGCTCCAAAGAGCCTTGTCCCTCAGCTTTGAGGGTTCTCAGAAGAGAATAAAAGTAAGAAGGCTAAGACAACAGCCTATAGTTGTTTTTTATAGCAATACAGACTTCCTTGAGACATGATTCACTTAACTTAAACCTGTTTTGACTTCTGCTGCTGCAGCAAAATCCTTTGATTTCAGCAAAGGTTTAAAAACTGAAGGCAGTAAATTCAAAGGCTTCATTAAACATGTGAAAAGCGCTAAAATGGTACCATTTTGGTTCCCAGTAATGCATATATTTTTAATACTGATGCTGCCTGTTTGGAGTTTTTAATACGCAGATCCTACCTGAATCTCCTTATTAATGAGACTCAGTCTGTGCACCACAGGGTAGTGAAGCCTCATGGTGTGAAACTTTTTGTCCGTCACAAGCACCACATCTAAAGATGACAATGTTTGAGGGACATGTCAGGAGACGGTTCATAGACACTGCCTTCTGCTACACACGAAAATGCCTTATGGACTGTGCTTGGTCACACAGTGACATTTTTACTTTAGAAGCAGCTTTTTCCTTTTTGCTTTCAAAACTTCTCAGTGTGCTATGCAGGAGCTCTGTGCACGAGGGAGATTTTCTTAGAAAAGCATAATTAGACTGTAAGGGAGGCTTGTGATCTATAAGTAAGGGGTATTTGGAGAGGGGCTGGCTGCAGACAGTCCTTCTGAACCCAACAGGAAGGGCTGAGGCTTGCAGGACACCCACGCTGCAGATCACAGGCAGACCACGTTAGATTAAAAATAGCAGATTAAAGCACGCAAAATGTGTAACAGTTGGTTGAGTATGCGGATAAATCAGCATGTGGGAGCCATAATATCAATTTACTAAATATTTTTAAATGCTTTTAACTACCAGCGATAAGGAGGACTTTAATACTGATTACAGCTGTCTGCCCATTGCTAAATTTAACACGATCTAAGGGTCTTTTCCTACTAGCCTGCGAACAACGGCGACAGCTACCCCGAACACGATCTTCCTAAGTTAAAAGGCAACAGGAAAATTAATTTATACTTAGGGCACAGCAACGAAAGGAGGGAGAAATCCCCAGGAAGGAAAAGCTGAGCCGAGAGGCCTTTCGAAACGATGTAACATCCACCTCGGTCCCAGCCCGCCGACGGGAGCTGTCAGGATCTCAGCAGAGGCAGCGCGGCTGAGGGCGGGCGGCGAGCCCTGAGGCGGCAACAGCCCCGCACCCCGGCCCCGCACACAGACAGTGTCCGCCGGGAGGGAAGGCGAAGCAGCGGGAGCCGGCACCACAGGGCGAGCGGCGGCGCCGCCGGGGAAGGGGGGATCGCAGCCTCCTCGGCTCCGGGCCCCGCCGAGCCCCCGGCTGCCGCTTCTCCGCCCGGCCTGCCCCGCTGCCCCGGCCGCCCCGCACAAGGCTCAGGCGGGCCGGGGCGGCTGCCGCGCAGCCTGGGGCTGCGGGGGGCAGCGCCGCCCCGCTCCTTCCCGCCCGCCCCGCCGTGCCCACCTGGTCGGCGAGCTTGAGCACTGCCATCCTGCGCAGCTTCTCCCCCGCACATCCAGCTCCTGCGACGGGCGGCGAGGGCGCCCCGCGACCGGCGCTCTGCGGCGGCGGAGGCTCCGCTCCGCTCCGCTCTGCTCAGCTCCGCGCCGGCGGGGCGGGGCGGGGCGGGGAGGGGAGGGGAGGCCGCCTCGCCTCGCCCAGCCCAGCCCGGCCCGGCCCGGCCCAGGAAGCAGGGGAGGCCGGGCTGCCTGGCTCGGGCCGCGCCGTCACCGCCGCCTGCCGCCGCCTTTGTTCCCGCCGGCCGGCGCTGCCTGCGCGGAGCCAGGAGCGGGGCCGCCCCGGGGGCTCCGGGCGCCCCCGCCCCGCAGGGCACCGCGGGGGCCGGGCCGAGCTCCGGCACCGTCCCCGGCCGGGCCTGCCCCGCCGCCCGGACCCGCCCCGGGGGGCGGCCCTGACCGGCGGCCTGGCCCGGTGGGGCCTCGGGGGCACCGGCGGCGGGCGAGAGGCGGGGGGGCTGGGCTGCTGCCCGCCTGGAGCCTGAAGGAGCCGAAAGCCGAGCGCCCGGGTCCCCGCAGGGTGCGGTGGTGCCGGGTCCTGTCAGCGGCCCGAGGGAGGCTGTGGCAGCTGGTGCGGGGAGCAGCCTGAGGGAGCCCCTGTTCCCGCCGCGGAGGGGCTGCCTGCGGAGCAGCCCTGGCCACGGCCCCGGCCGGCTCTGTGCTCCTGGCTCCGCTGCCAACAGGAGCCGGGTCTTCACACCCGCTTTGGTTCCCCCCACACTGAGGGAAAGCGGAGAACATGCTATTCCAAACCCACGTAAGGTGTGTTTGTCAAATCCTGTCAAACAGGCACAACTGTTAGAGGGAAGGCCAGACCTGACATCAAGTCTTTCTGGAATTTGTTACCTCTTTTTGGATGATACGGTTTAACAGCTGCCTTGCAAGAATCTGGTAACTCCTGGCACGTTCAAATCTTTTCATGCTCAATATAATATTTCACTTTTCAAAGACTAGCACCTCAGGTAAACTGTCCTTCTCTGTAAATAAGCTGGCAATCAAGCCATGCAGTCCCTGCCCTGTCCTGCAGAGGAAAATTAGCATAATCCGACATTCTGTTGAACTGACCTGGGTGACACTTCAGGTCCACCTGCATATCTGGCTGTCAGTAGTGCTTGAGCACCAGAGCCAGACTGCACAGCCAAGCATATAATGGGGGGTGAGGGGGAAGAAGGAAAAAAACAAAAGCATGAAGGGGTAAATCCTTTCTTTCCCATCAGAGTTGATGAGATGACTCCCTGGAGCATGTTATTTGATTAAAATCATTGGCACAATGCACAGCAACTGGAGTTACAAACATGATGAAGGTAATGAGGGCAATTACATTTTTCCAAGAACATGCAACCTAAGAGCAAAGGACTAAAGATTGTCTCTTCCCCCCCTCCGTGTTGCACAAAGAGGCCAGGTATTTCCTCACAAGTTAGATTCTGCAGCAACAAGCTCCTCTACCCTGTGACACATCCAATGTAACTGTGATTTATGACTTTTCAGCTCTTGATTACAGAACAGGGTGACTTTAAGTAGTTTTAAAAAAAGGGAAGTGTCTTCTATGGAAGAAAAAGTATCCAAGAAGGAAACAGGTGTTGGTTTCAGGCTTTCTGAGGCATCATTATAAATGGGGAGTAAAAATAACATACAAGTTACAACACATTTTGACTCTACCCATTTTAAAGTGGTCTTGACAGAAAAACAGCATAAATCAGTCTTTGAAAGAAAAAATAAAAAAGCAGCAACAGAGAATCCAGTTCTTGTTCAGAATGTATGAACTCAGGCAGTTTTTCCTTTTATAATCTTCACCCCTTAAGGTCTTTGCTGTGCCAGGACACAGAGAAGCTTTATGGTCACACCAGCAGATTTGCTGCCCGTCCATCCACGCACCAAGAAGGGCAGTTGGCAGCCCTGCACTGCTGGGCACTGTGAACCAGAGCCCTTCTGTGTCCCACTGACTCAAACCAGAAATTCTGCCTTGACAGTCTGCTTCCAGGCTCTGGTGAAACACACGCTCACCACACCAAGGTCAGAAGTAAGCAGAAGTTAGCTTCCAGCTGAGAGCAAGCAAAAAAAAAGAGTGGGAAATGTAGGGAACTTTCAGCATTATAAGGAAAGGTCTGGTTTGTTATTTCCCATTGTAAAGGCCTATTTCCAAGGACTTAGCATTCACCATAGCATTTTGCCTGCAGTTAAACTTGGTGGATAAGGCAAATTATTTTTATATTTGCTCTGTGTTCCACTCACTTCCCGGCCTAAGAATCTGCTACAAACCCCTGTACTTTCTTTGGGAGCCCTGACAAGCTCCTGTCAGGGAGCTGAGCTGACAGTACATAATGTGAATGGAAATCTGCTGACGTAGTAGGGGCCTCGTTCCTTGGCAGTAAATAATTTGTCTAGATAGAAGCTAGTGTTAAAATATTTTTCTGAAGTTTTTTGTACCCAACAAGCACAGTCTCATACCAGCTCTCTTTCCCAGGCCCAGGAGGATGGTATCTGGAAGTGCCAACCATCTAGGATGCTGCTCCTTGGGAAGGTCCCCCTGGGGTGTACAGGATAACAGAAAGTGTTCACATCCTGTATTAACAGGGTAGTACTCAGTTTGGAGAGATTTTAGCAATTATATTTACAATGTCCATTTAAAGTGTCATTTTGCACCAGCTGGCAAGACGAGTCAGAGTGCTACAATAATTAGCATCACAGTAAAGGAGACTAAGATTTCTCTGGAAGTACAATGTCTTCCTCTCCTGTTCACAAAATAGTGCAAATAACTATGCTGCAGGCTTCTGACTTACCACGCAGAATCAACTTTCTTTTCTAAGCTGTTTTACTCAACAACTTCTTAGCCTTGACTGGCACACAGCAGTAATTTCATAGCACATTTTCATGTGAAACAATGCAGTAGGCTCAAGTGTCTGGTTTTGGTAAGAACAGGCACAAAGACATTTGTATCCAGAGCTATTTTTTCCAGTAAAGATCACACCTGCAACTCTCAAACCTACAGCGTTGACTTTCCATACTGAGACATGAACAAGTCCCACCAAAGCAGGTGTATAACAGCCTCAATGAGAATACACTTGAACTTGACAGATATTGTCACCTTGGATTAAAGCTGTATTTGGAAAGGGAAAAGCTCTTAGGCTACATTGGGCCTCTGACAGGGAAGCAGAAAGAAACCCTCTAAAGATGGCTAGTGCATTTGTTCCTTACTCACCCATGCCTGATCCTGAGAGGATTCAGCATATCCAGCTCAACTTTTCTATGAAACACAAACACTTTCCCATAACATATTTTAAAATGCAAAATAAGAACATGAACCCACATACTCAAGACTTCTTTGTCTTCTAGCTGCAACACAATAGGGCTCTGTAGCATACTGGGCCACTACAGCAGGCCTCTGCCTTTTTTTTTTTGGCCCCAGCAAAACCAAAGTTTCTTCAGTTCCATCTGAAACTGGATGAATGCCATTTGCTGTTAGCAGTCGTACATGCATGAACCACTTCCTCATTCAGATTTTGTGTCAGGAAAGCACTTAGCATTCTTGTACCCACTTGGGCTAGTAAAACTCCCAGGCACGCAAGGATTTAAGCAGGTTACTTCAACAGAACTCAAGCACCATCACACACAACCTGCCCTTTGTTTCGATCTCACATGCTGCTTTCACATGCTGTAATATTGCAAGTCTTAGTTTGTGTGCTGACTTAGGACTTGAGGGACTCACAATCGATTCTCACTCACACCACAGCATTCCTGGGTGAGCGACCCAGCCTGGCTTCCTGCTTGTACAAGGAAATTCTCCCACCTTGTGACATGCAGCAGTCTGACACAGCTGGGGAAGGATCTCGGGTAAAGACCACTGACTACTGCTCTGAGCATTGCTCTGCCACCACGACTCAGTGTTAGCCTTCCCATGCAGCATCAGGAAAACAGTAGCTAGCACCTGCACCAGAGGAAATGAAGGCAACCATATTGAAATAAATCCATGTGCACTGTACTTAAATGCTACAGAGACCCGGGTTGAGGGCGGGAAGTGGGTGAACAGACTGAGCAGAGGAGATCAGTTCTCCCTCCGCCGCTGTTCCTCCTGCAGCAGTACAAACACCTCTGCAAACTATCTGCTGGATCCCCACAAGTGCTCTTACATCTCAGACAGACAGATCTCTACATCAGTCTGACGTTTCCGCAGCCTAGCAGGATGTGGTCGCTTTAAGGCAGCCAAAAGCCTGCACCTCCACCCTCCTCCCTGCTCCTGCTCCGCCTGCAGCAGCGGCAGAGGAAGGGCTCGGCTCTCTTTTGCTCTGCAAAGTCAGGTCTGCTGCTGTATTTAAACAGGATGATCACTCACAGATGGGGGCTGCAATTGTTCCTAGAAGTGTGTTTGGCTCCTGCCTCGTGAAGAAAGCTGAAGTAAATACAGTCAGCATATTCCTTAGCAGTGTTTATTCTCCACTCTAGAGCATGGATGTAAGACAGGACTGATGGCAGAAGACACACTGCTTATCTAACAATTTCTGACGACTTCATGTATCCAGCACACCTCTGCTCTCTACCTATTGCCTGTCCTCTAACAGCAGCACATAAACACCGTGCTGGGCTTTCTTCCCCCTTACAGACTAGGTAAGAGTCAGATTAGAGTGATGTATAAGCATCATTATGATACTGAAGTGGTTGAAACAAGCAAAACCACACAGAGCTGTGTGAATTTGAAATAGAAGGGCAAACATAGGCCACAGTAGGAGACTGGGCAAACGAAACACCAGAGATGGTAACTAATTATTGTTGTCACCATCTCCCCCTCCTGCACTGCTTCAGCACACAGGGTGACAGGGGGGCAGTCACCTCAGATGTTTTAAGCTGCCTGTCATTGCCTTCTCAAAGTCTTCTCCCTTCTGTTTTAGTATCATTTATTTTCTCAAGGTGGAATTTATTTGATTATTTTTTCCCCCCAGGAGAGATAATTTTTATCTCATTGAGTTCTTTTTCCTCCTAGATCTAGCTGTTTAATATTTACACAGGGCGGGAGGGAATCAAACAAAATGAATCAATCCACTGACAAGGGCAGAGAGGGGAGAAGAGGAGATCTTGGCAGTACCTCCTCCTATCCAGGCACAGACCTCCTCTAATTTCAAACACTTACTGATGACACTCTCACAGCCATGCAGTTAATGCACAGAGAGGCTTAGACATACAACTGGAAACTCTGAATTTGAAGCTGAGATCATAACTATTGCAGCCTTCTGCTGTGTTAACCAAAAAGGAATAAACACTCCCCCATATTTTAAGGTGTTCTTACAGTTGGTCTTAACTAGCACGTCTCTTGTAGGTGTCCACCTATCAGGGGAGGAGTTCTAAGAGGGAAGAAGAAAAACTCTTACTTCTTGCTGCCTTGTATCACATAAGGAGGGCCAGAAAGATCTGGGTTGCTTTACTGTTTTTTGGGAGTTTTTACTTTTATCTCCTGTTCTTCTTTCCTGGAAAATACCAAGTTATGTGATTCTTATTTAAGTTTTCAACAGAAACAACAACAAGAACAAAAAACCCAAAACACACAAGAAGAAAAAAAGCTCCTATGGAGCTGCTGGCTTGCCTATTAAGTCTGGACTCTGTACCACAACACTTCATACCAACTGCTGCTAAGGTACTAGACTTAGAAAAGAAGAAAAGGAAATAAGGGGAAAAATAGGATGAGTAAAACCAAGTTAGTGAGAGGAAAGTTCAGTATTTAAATTTTCTGTTCTCAGCCCTATTCCATTTATGGGTATATACAATATCTTAAATCTCCTACCTCATTAGTCTTAAATCTCCTGCACTGTTAATCTTCTAGGGGAAACATGAGAGAAAACAGAAGACATGAGAAAAGTATGTTTAAGTCTTTCTTGTGTATAGTCTAAGCATATGATTTTAAAGTGTTCCAATCCTACCTGTCCCCCCAACTCAGCACAAATCTTTGGACTTCAAAAGCAGTACCTTCCAGTACCCACAGTCTGAAGTGACTCAGCAGCTTTAAAGTATTCTTTTTTAATCTAAATCTTCCTTTTCCCCTGATTCACATTTTTAAGTATGCCTGACCTTTAAAGAATTCAGCAAACCATCTCCGGGGGTAGGATTCCTGTTACATTGAAACATCCTGTGTACACCTGAGTGCAGTATCAGGTAATTGTACAAAATTGGATTTATCTAATGAGCCATTTGACAGTTCAAATGGACACTACAACAACCTCTCTTTATACACTCACTTCACCTAAATAACCTACAGCAATTAGTTATTCGTAATACCTAGCTTTGAAGTATCTTTTTTATTTTCATCCTCAAGATCAACTTTATTGAACTATTGCTCTAACACAAAATACCAAATTTTAATCAGTTGCATCAGGATATCATAACTATTTTAATACAAGAAGATTTCATGTCTTTGGTCTCTTTACCTCCCAGTACCTGCAAAATCTTTGCTTCTGTCTGGTACTAGGTAAAGCTGATGGATGCATGCCAGCAATGTTGAAATCTATCAGCTGACACAGAGTAATTTTGGAAAAAAACAACCAGGTCCGTTGTCCAAGGTCGCAGTCTAAGAACTGAGAAGCATTGCATGAGCTAAATTTGCTAGGAATCCATATCAATCCATTCTGGGTGCACAGAGGGGAAGAAAGGGCCTATGTTTGAGCCTCTGCTAGGACCTAAGTCCAACACCAACTCTAAAAGCCAGGTAAGACTTGGGACTGTTCTGCAAACTCTCCAAACTCAACTATATTTTTCACAGCCTTCAAAGTTCATTCTCCAAATCACACAATGAAGAAAAACAATCCCACCCTCAAAGCTGCATTTAATTAGAAGGGGTGTGGAAGTACACGGCCACTAATGTGCAGTTGCCACCAAAGAGGGAGCAGCACTTGGATAGTTTTCTCTCTGATGTTGGAGTCTAGCTCATAATCCAAAGGGAGGGTTTTTTCCCTTCCATCAGAGAAGCTATGTGGCCAAAAGCTCTGTGGGGAGAATGATGTGACAGGAGGTGTCAGTAACATTATTTTTGGAGGAATGCTGGAAGTCTGGATTAATTTCAGATCTGCTGGATGAAAACTAATGGAAACAAATCAGCCTAACAGACTGTATGGTTAAATATACAACATTGCTATATGGTTAAATATACAACATCCTGTTCTCTTATTCCCTTAGAGATTCCCTTACAAAAAGGGGACACTACACTAGAACTTTGCAAAATTAAGGTCTGTGAAGCAAACCATAAAAATATCAGAGTACACTAAAAGCTAGATGAGAATTTATGACTTTTCAGAAGAACAAAGCTGGGGGAACAAAGGATACATGTATTATGGTACCAGCTTACCTCAGTCTAGTTGGAGCATCACAGACCATGCTGAAACTGAGACATCCAAATTCTTCAAAGAAGATAAATCAGAAACCACCATTATACACCTTTTTGCTGTGGCAATACCTGGAATCAGCAGAGAGCCAACAGTCACAGGCCAGAGCCTAGAAGCTTATCTGCAACCTGGAGGGGTTGGTGGGTCTCAGCTCCATGTGCCTACAAATGGCAGAAGGCCAGAGGAACAGCCAGCACAGCTCTGAAAATAAGCAGAAACACCAGGCTCTTTGGGGCACAGAATCAATGGGAGGGGGGCAGGCTTAGAAAGAGTTGGTTCTGCACTCAGAAAAAAACCTATCCACACTCTGCTGCAGAATTTAAGCAAGATCACATCTCACCACTGACTCACAGGAGTTTCTTACTCTTCTATCAGAAAATAATTCTGACAACCCTAAATTTCATCCTGCCATTCATGCAATAAAAGCAGTGTTTTGCTTCTAATGTTTCTGCTGCTTAGTCTAACTGCAGTTTGCATTCCAATACTTGGCCAACTGTACTAGCAGCTACAGAGGCTACAGAGGACAAAGTTCCTTCCTTGATGATCACAAACCTTTGGAACACGAGGAACAAAAGAAATCCAGCAGCACAGTCATCTTAGTTTAGTTTTACTAAGTTTTACCTTACATGCTCCATAATTGCTATAGAGATTTGCATTTACTGACAGCAATCACTCTGAAGTGGGTGGTGGTGGTTCTTCAGATTATATATTTTGAGATGTTTTATTCCTTGTGCTCACTAGTTCCTTGCTAAAAACTGGGATTTGACTTTTTACAATGGTTTATACCATAAGCCTGAGGGAGGAAAAATCCATTTTTTTTTCTCTGCTTCAGTTAAAGAAGGAAATAAGTAACATGAGCCATGAAAGGACTTTGATCCAGAACTAGGGAATGTAAATGCTTTACAGATGCCAAATAAGGATGTTTCTAAAGAGAAAACAAAGCATCTTCTACCCCAACCTCTTTATTTCCAAACAAGGTAATAGAAGGAGAATTTTGTAAGGTTTTCATGCAAGTTCCATTTCTCTCCAAGAGGTTGTTCTAAGTAATTACATACATCCAGCAGAATAAACAATAGATTGTTTTGACAGGGGCTTATTGTATTCCTGGGAGGGAAAAACCCCATAATTTCTTTAGATCAGGAGCATTTTGAAGCCCTATAGTGACTGGGGAGAAACAGAATAGAGAGGCAGGAATTCCTCCTTACCTGCAGTGATGTTGGTGAAATTATAATGACCTGCCTGATTGCCATAGTGCCTGCACAGTGAAACCTAGGAAAGTCCACAGCATGTACTGACACTGGGACAGCCCACGCAGAAAGTCTCACAAACAGAAAGATCCTGTTTTTGACCAGTTTTATTTGCATTGGATTTTTGGACAGCACATGCCCTTGCTCTGACTTACAAACATCAGTCCTTTTTGCACATTCTTTACCAAAACCCAGCCTCTGTGGGTAAGAACTGCTGAGAGTCTTCAATAAACAAAAAAAGGTCCAGCAGACTAAAATATGAAGCATTTCCAGTGAAACACTACTTTCCCTCTAAGAAATGAGAAGCCTGCCCTCTATTTATGTGAGTTTAAACAAGGTATCTAAGAGAAAAGTCATGAATCCAGGATTGAGTAACTCTGTTGCAGTCTATTCAAATCCCTGCTAAATGGATTTGTCTTTCACTGTAGAATCCTTTTAGAGCTCATACAATGTGAGTATCTGCTATATGTTTTTAAAAAATAATGTGAAGTATCCTTTCTGCACACAGAATGCAATAGTTAAGGTTCTGCTGGCCTTGTACATTCTTAAACGTGTTTTCCACAACATTTTGACTTAGTAATGGGTGGAATAAATAATTATCAGCACATGTTCCTGGTCTCAAGGTAAGAATCTATGGATTCAGCCCATACAGACGGGCCCTGTACTTGCATGATGCCTCAAGGACATTTTTTATATTCTGCATGAGTGCAGATGTCTTCCCTGATGCTCTTGCAAGATCAGAAGATTGGGTCAATGGCTGTGCTCCAAATAATGTCACTACTAACGTCTCCAGACATAATCACAGCATAGCTACAAGAATAAAGCAGGTCAGAAATGAGCTTCTAAGCTTATGGTACAGCTGCCTTACTTCCCTCTAATTCCCTAAATCCCAGAGCACAATGAGAATGAGCAAACACCTTGCTTGCAGAAAAATAACATCATGAAGCAGCTAGTGTTCAGAAATATGAGACGAATGTTGGAGTTCAGAAATGTCATCTTTGGGGACTGGCAAGGTGAGAGCTCATTCTGTTTTCTCTCAAAACAAAACTGCTGAACAAAATATTTTGATTGTTTAGTTCACATTAAAAACAAATTTGTGCCTGTATACCAGTACCAATTATTTAATTAAGCATTAACATCCTAACTTTGCTGTCCAGCCATGGCAGAACTAATTAGTACTTAAAATAAGTAACATGTTCCAAATCACACTTCTATCATACAGCACTTCCTGGCAGGTTTTGCAGTTCCTTTAGCACAGGAAACAACATGTTTCGATACAGTATTCCAGGGATTGCATGACTTTTTGTGTTGACTACACAGGAAACTAATTTTCCAAACAGCATGTTATGGATTCAAACCCACTTACGTGGAAGCGGAGAGAACACAGTCAGAGTTGCAGGAAAAGCTACGCCTGTATTAGTAGAATGCTCCTCACCAAACAGCAACAGCTTGAATCAGTATGCCAAGTAGGGCAGACTGGTTTTAATCACAACTGTCTGCAATTCAGCATGAGACTCCTTACTAAGTCCTCCATGTCACACTGCTGATTTGCTAGCAGCTTAAGATAGCTGACAGCAGGCTGTACTTTTCCTTTCCAGCAGCAGGACAGATGGTCCAAGTTCACTCCAGCAACTCAGTTTAGCTGACATGAAAAAAGAAACACTAAGAAGCATTCTTATCACAGCACTGAGACACAGCCAAGCCCTGGAAAGGAAAGGGATCCTGCCTCCTGAAGGATGGAAAGCATTGCTCTGCCATAGCAAAGAGCACCAGCTGGGCACTCAGGGATACCTTCCTGTGGGCAGACTGCTGGGGAGATCCACACTCTAAACATGCCTTGCAATAATTCACCCCAGATGCAAGTAAACGTTTAAATTTTCAACAGCTACTACATTGTAATATTTCTGCAAGCATCCCTGGCACAGCACTCCCTGGCTGCACACAGCCCAGGTGCTCAAGCCCAGGGAACTGGCTGGCCTCAAGTGACTCTCACAGGATTTAGAGCGGATTTACCAGCTCAGTCGTGGTGTGCACAACTACTGTTCTCCTCAGAGGTCCGACCCTGGCACTCATTCTTGCAGGCCCTAGAACTAGCACTGGGCCCCCTGTTTCCCCAGTATAAATGCTTTCTTCCTAGAGATGTATCCTTCTAGAAACTGGGGTTGAAAGTGTTAACTTTCAAGGATACATGGTAGTTAAAAAGAAACAGGGAACTTTACAAAGTAACTACATATAATCTGTACACAGATACAGTGAAAGAGAACAGCAGATAAAATTAATAATTTGCATGCCAAATAAGCTTTCCTCCTCTTCTCTTTCTGGGACCAATGCTGTAGCCAGTGCTTCTTCTATCAGCACCTCTTAGAATAAGGTAACAACTGTCCTCTAATTTATTATAAGATCCCTTTGTCTGCCCTCAGAATGGTTTCCAAAAACTAAGTGTCACAAGTCTTATTTCCAGAGTAGTTTAGCAATGGAGTCACTGAGCAAATCCTCTGACAAAGAAAGTCTCAGTGTCCACCCACTACTATGCCTTAATCACCACACACTGCTCCTTCTTTACACCCTCAACTGCCCCGTTTCAAGCATGTAAATCAAACTTTTGACAACAAACAAGGTGGACTAAAGAGTTCCACGTTTTAACCCTAAATCAAAACAGCAAAGCTGTTTGCTTGCTAAGAACTGTATTCTACATAATGCTGGACCAAGCACACAGACTGTAGCTCTCCATCCTCAGGAAATATATTCTGGGGTAAACAAGAAAGCACTTGAGCTAAACATAGTGGTAGCAGATACTTCAAGCAAAGTCCAGGACTGCTACCTTAAGATACCTGGAGTTTAGTTTTGGCTTCAAGCCAAATAAAATGGATGTGATATAGCAGGAAAATAATCCCATTGAACAGGAAAACCATATGAGTAAAATAATGTAAAAATGGAAGGGATTAAACATGCATGAAATAAAAAGTTAAAAATAACTGCTCATCAGTTGGGGTGTTAAAAGAGGAACTGAGCAGGATCAAGTGTTAACAACTTTTGTTTATCAACAGAAGAGCATACATTCCTGAAACAGGGCAGAATAAGTAAAAGGACCACGTGTCTTTACAGAGACATTATTTACAAGCAATGATAACAGAAATATTACAATCAGATTCATGTTAATTCATTTTGCAAGAAAAATTACAATACATTGCAGCAAAACTCTAGAGGCAGGTAACAAGGAAGCCCCAAGAAATCCAAAGGAAGCAAGAACAGAGGTAAAACCTTTAACAGATGTGTCAGGAAGTTCTTTGATATCTGAACTGCTCAGGAACTCTTCAAACACCTCCCAAATGGCAATACCTTTATTACATAGGCATCCCTCACAGCACTACCAGCAAACACCCTTTCTGGAGGCCTCTTCTCTAACCCTGGAGAAAGCCTTATATGCCTCACTTGGAAAGTGATTAAAAATAACACAAAACGGATGCAATCCAAGCAACTAGTGATAGAAACTAAAATGCAAATGTGGTGGTGATTTTGTGTGGTTTGTTTAGTTTTTTTTTTTTGTGGATTGTTTATTTTTAAATCAGTACATTCTACACTGCATAAAAAGTAAGATTTTGGAAGAGTGGATGACTGTGCTGCATGGCCTTGCAACAGCACAGAGGATGCAGAGCTGGCAGCTGACAAGCTGTCACAAACAGCAGACTCACATTTCTAACTCCAAGACAATAACCAATGTATGACAATGTAGAACTCCAGAAGTTCTGTACAGCAGGCTTTTTTCCCCAACAATTGAAACACCCATGAGCTACCCCAACACAAAGAGTAAGAAACTGTATCTGGAAATAAGAGAAAAAAACAAGGTGCAACCAGAAGCATGTGTGCAGTTCTTACTTGCACAGGGGCAAGCAAATGCATGTTGATGCTGGAAAGCATACATATTGATAACGGGAAGTTATTATCCCATCTTCAGACAGTGATTCAGAGAAAGAACTGAATAAAAATCCATGTAAAGGCTTATGCAATTACTAATTGTAACTTCCTACAAAGTGAGCGAGTGATATGCATATGGCAGCATTTTGTAATTAAACATCTTTGTTCTTACAAACTCTGCAGGAACGTTCCACTAAAATTCTACACACAAACCAACAAAATCACCACAGGGTGGTGATGCCTAGCAGGGAAGCATTTTGGACAACAATGGAATTGTTCAAACTCAGCAACCCATAAAGCCCATTCACATCTTCAGTAAAATACCAGGTAAGAGTCAGCAAAAAGCTTAGGACAAGTTAGGTTGAGTTTCTCAAATGAATCTTGGTCAGGTGCTGCCCTAGGCCTACCATACTCTGCATGTGGGGGGCTGAAAATTTCAAACAACATCCTGAAGCACAGTCTAAATCCAGACATGAAAAACTCTTATTGGAAACATGCTACCTAATTAACATACCAGGCTTTGAATCACCTACTTGAAAAATGCACACTTTGCCTTTACACCAACAAACTGAGAACATGTTTAGCAATGTGCTAGTTTGCACAGGCAAAAACACCCACACCAACAAGCATTTCTAGTCTTAATATGGGTATTACGCAGGAAGCCCAGTCTCTAGGAGGATGCTGCAAGAGGAGCTTCTCAGGGACCACCTTAAGAGTGCTTCTTGAGTCAATATGTATGAATGAATCTTCTGCCACAGAAAAGCAGTCCCCCCTCAGCTGGATGTAGCTTTACACTTGCAGTCCAACACACTTCTCTGGCCAAGCCCATGATGGTACAGCAGCTGCTGCCTGAGAGTTTTGTGGAGCTCTAATAGCAATTACAAGTGCATTGCTGTGTGAGTAACAAAATAACCCTAGAGCTTGTCACTATGAAGTTGTGTTGACCAGGTTCAAGATAACCAAACCAAGATGACTTATAAAGTGTGTTGGTTTTAGTTTTCTAGAAACCTTTAAGTGAAAGCTGTACCCAGAAAATATTGTAATTGTGTTGAATCATAACTTGTAATTCTTGCCTTACACTACTTAAGTTACTGTGGTTATATCTTTTACAATAAATAAATGAAGAAAGAGGAGGGAATAAGAAACAATTATGCCCTTGATTTTGCCTTTTTTTTTTTTAAGGTGCTGAAGCAAGATTGGCAGTATCATGTAACTGGTAACATTATTACTGCAATAACAGAAATATTTGTATGGGGCTGGATGTCGTGCACATATTGCAGTGAGACAAA
This sequence comes from Apus apus, assembly GCF_020740795.1. Taxonomy (NCBI): domain Eukaryota; kingdom Metazoa; phylum Chordata; class Aves; order Apodiformes; family Apodidae; genus Apus; species Apus apus. The sequence continues at coordinate 29,605,908 of NC_067287.1, read as the reverse complement.
CATTTCAGCCTGCTTTCCTTTACACCATGTACCTTCCAACCTTGTAAGAATTAGCTCAGAACCTAATGTAACAGAAACCTCTAGCTGTATCTCAGCAGGGTTTTTAAGACATTTATTCATCATTGTCTTTGTTCTGAGGAAATACAAGATCCATGTACAAAAACATCTGCAAAACAATGCAGAGAATAATTATTTTGTATACATTTAACTTATTTTTATTAAGTGAGGAAACAGACTTTTTTGAAGGTCATTTTTTTGGTCTTAAAAACTCAACCCCAAGCCACCTGGTTTTAATTTCCTGGCATATTCCTTCTGTCTCAGCTGCATACTGTGCTAAAAACAAAGGCTTCATTCTTTAATTGTGAATATCAGATGCCTTTAACGTTCACTCTGTTGCTAGTGCCTTGGAATGTGAAAAAGCTAATATACAATATCCTCTTTTATTAGCTAAAATAATAAATGGCCAGTTCCATTCCTTTTATCAGCTGGGCTCAAGATGGACAGATCCTTGGAGACTTAAGGCTTCAGAGACAAAAACATATGGCTTTCAAAGAAAAATCATTGTATTTGAACACAGTTCTGTTCTACTGTTCTGGATGACAGACAGGGATTGAAGGTCACTACTTCTAAAGTTACCCAAGAAAAGACTGGAAATCAGTCACCTCAGACCCCTGTCACCCTGAGGTGGTTAACACCCAGCACATCTGGTCTCAATCAAAAGCCAGCAACGAACAACAGCTCGCACATTCTAAGGCTTCTATCATGTATGGGTTTAACATGGAAAACTGGTACAGAGCACCAGGAGAAGTGAAAGATGGTATTCTTCAGTGAGAAATGTAAGCTGACAAAAGAAATGGGGGAGAGTGGGGGATAACGACTTGTACAGCTCATTGAATCAATTTATTAGCCAGCTCAGTGCAGATGATTGTTTCTAATAAAGCAGATAAATATTTCTCTTTCAATGGAAAGGAACACTTAGATATTAAGGTGACCAAGTTGTCTCCTACTTGTGAAAGGAACTGGAAATTCAGAGTGAATAAACAAATGGAAGTAAACCCTAGAGATGTTCTAAGCAAGCAAATGAACAAAGAAAAAAAATTAAATCTCTTTTCATCAAGAAAACAAGCTTTCAGAAAACGTAATTATAATCACTATCACAAGAGAGAACACTGTAATTGACTTGACGCCCATTAGATACACTCTCGGGATAAACAGATCAAGTCCATTAATTTAACCCCCTCATTTATTCAAATTCATAAAACATTTGTTGCTGTTCTGCCTGCAAATGCAACTTATCCGTAACTTGCCCAACAATTTGGTCTGGGGCTTGCGTTAGGAGTGACTGCATCTAATTGGAGAATTAAGAGGCACATAGTGGTGCACTGGATCTCCTAACCAGGCTTCTGGAAGGCCTTCAGCCCCAGAACGGCTTCAGGGGGTACAAATGGGAGGAGAGCACAGGGAAGGATGCAGTATAAACCACATGGTCTTATACTTCGGATCACATTTACCTCTTCCCCTTTTTAATCAACTGGAAAAGAGATTCTGCAGTTGGTTCGCAGATGTACATTAAATAACAGGCAATCACTTTACTCACACATCAATACTTCCACATTTAGTGAAGAACCACAAATTTGAAGGCTGTTTCCCATCCAAACCCAGTCTATTAGTAACAAGGGTATTCATTACAGCAGCCTAAAGAGAGGAAAAACATGCTGCTTAGCTTGGAGAAACATGTGCAGTGTGATGCTACACTTGTTGAAACTTGATTTCTCAACAGCTGTTGCATCAAAAAGGTTTTTTTAAGTGGCTTTAAGAGACAAAACGTGTGAAAAGCAGCTAACAACTTGTATCATGTAATCTCTGGGAGTTACATGGATGTAGAATTGATACAGAGAACTTTGGTTTGGTTTGTCTGTAAAACTAGTGAACATAATCTAGGACACAGTGATAACAAACATTCTTAAGGCTTCCTAGCATACATTGTTATGACCATTCTGTTTCTTACGGTAACAAGCTCCAAACTTTGACATGTTAGAAGCTACTGCAGAGCACTGGAACAGGCTGCCCAGGGAGGTTGTGGAGCGTCCTTCTCTGGAGACATTCAAAACCCACCTGGACACATTCCTGTGTAACCTACTCTAGGGGATCCTGCTCAGGGCGGTTGGACTAGATGATCTTTCGGGGTCCCTTCCAACCCCCAAGATTCTGTGATTGCTACTACTTCATAATGAACCATTTTTCAGATAGCAGAATTCCTTTGTTGACAAGATCAAAATGTTGGAAGTCTGCTGAATTTTAAAAACTGTTACATGCAGTTTTCTTTAAAAATCATCACATCCACACTTTGCTGAATAATGACTTGAAATTCTGTCAAAAAACCTCATGCTGGGCATCAAATTTCTCTTCCTGTGAAAAATCTGTCACTCCTTAAGCAACCTTCAGGTCTTTGAAAAAAGGTAAATAAAATTTACCTTATTCTGTAATGACAATTGCCAAGGAATTTCAGGGTTATCTGCAAGCCTTTATTTACTAATTTTAACTCCTCAACTCTGCCTTGAGCAGGAACTTGGGCTTGAAGTTGTGCCCCAGGGTAAAAAGTTGTGGGGAACAAAGTAAACAAACTAGATATACTGGAGTATGACATCCGTCCATCTGTAGACAAACATGTTGCTTTTCCAGTACAAATTAAAATTAACGAATGGGAAAGTTTTTACTCTGAGGCTGTGGCTGGTGCTCACCTGCAGATTTCTGATTCTGGACAACAAAGGGCAAAATGTTTAAATGAGTGCAAAGAGTAGATCATTGCTATTTAAATATTATTAATAAATAATTGTGCCATTAATGTAGGAAAATAGACAAGGCTAATTGAATAGAAGTCAGTACTCAGATATTTCCCCCTTAATCTGCCTGTACTAAACAATACCTGGTAGGGTTGCTAAACAACATGGACAAAATTCTTCAAGAGCTGCTGTAGGTTCCTAGAAAGCCACATCAAAAAGTGTGTGACCCAGAGATGGCCTTTTTAGGTAAGAGTTCCACAGATCCACACAAGTTTGAGGAAACAAAATAAAATGGCCTATTGATGACACTGCACATAAAGAATTGTGCCTCAATACTGCTGTTTAAAACCCAGTTTTATACCAGATACTCGGAATAACAAAAAACACAAAGATAAACATGAAAGTTTTACGTACAACTATGTTGCATCAAACAGATCTCCTGCCCCTTTCCCTCTTTCTCGGGAAAGAAGTGTCTATCCTTCTTAAGAAGATTTATGAAAATAAACTTGCAAATTAAGGTGATAAGCTGGAAAGACACCAAAATGAGAACAAGCTCAAGTTGCTCCCCTCTAACTCAATAGAAATTTTTTACAATTTGACTTTTAATAAAATAACTATTTTGCTAAGATGCACCTCTAAGTCGTGAACCATCATCCACTCCTACCTGTTTCAGAGCTCTCTGTGGCTAGTCTCTCAAAATTCATGTTTTTTTCAGCCCTCCACCCTCTCTATTGGCACTTGCTTGCTCCTATCTTGCAGAACTACTGAAGATGGCAGGCTATCTGGAATACAAACAGTATTATTAAATGAGAAAAGCACTAGAATTAGGCTAGACTACACATGACTCTCCAATAGAACAGTTCAGCGATAATGACTTCAAGAAGTTCCAGCTGTTTAGACCTAATGAATTTTAAAATAAAGCACAATGTTAAAAAAACTAACTTTTTATATTTCCTAGCAAATTAGTACCTTCTTTAACAAAAGGGTGCCAACCTGCTGTTGTGACAGCGTAAGCCTTGAAAGGCTAAACAGCTAAATAATCTCACATTTATGTAAAACAGCAGAGAGAAGTCAGCTAAAAACATTGAATTGAACTTGGCAAGATGGAACTTAATCACCCAACCTGAATCAAGGACTCTCAGAACAACACACCTGACAGCCAACTACTACCTTATCTTATAAATACACAATCATGTACAACACTATCAGAATGATTCAACCCTCCGTTTTGTGTGGTTTATTATCAGATATCCAGATGTTTCCCTTTTTACTGCACACACAGAAGGAAAAAAGCCAATGAGGAAATAAAATGCTTTCTTATCTCAAGCTGAAGCATTTCCTATGTCACACACAGAAATTACTTCTTCTCAGGTGCTGAGGACATCACTTTCCAAGCCCTTTGTAGGAATTACAGCATGGCTTAAAAATACTCTTTCATAAAGCCACACATGCTGGAAGACATGCTAAATGTGATCAACATGCATAATCTGCACAACTGATTTTATACACAGCATTTACAATAAACTGCTAAACTTCCGAAAATTTACCAAGCTAATCCGTCCCCACAACCAGGATACTGCAGATGAAGCAGTAACAACAAGCAATTAAACACTACTTTTTCCATTAAAACAAACTGCAACTACTACAACCAACCAGACTGCAGCTGCACAGTTGCATGAAAAATACACACGTTAACTACAGTTTGTACATATTTCTTATTTATTCAAAAGATAGGGGATGACAAAAAGTGTTAAAATGTCTTATGCCACCTATTCATTACATAAACAAATACTTAATCCAAAGGGACTCGTTTTACAAGCCACTCTGTCCAAAAACCACACACAAATTAGTTTTTATACACAAATGTTTATTTCTCAAATAAACTTCCCCTTTAAACACAAGGAATGAAATCTAAATCTTCATAAAGATGAATCCAAAATGAAATCCCTCCAGTACATTGTAATCACTGTTTTCTTGGTCACTACTGGCTTTAACTGTTTAACATCAAAAAACAAGGACATATTTTAAAAAATCATGCTACTGGACTCCTAGCTCTGCCTCTGACCAGCTCTATACTGATCTCAAATATTTTAAAATTTTACATCAAATCTGAAGCGTTTAATTGAAGAACAGCTGTGCATTAAACACAAACAACTGAACAAAGAAGATTATAAGATGTAATCAAGTTCATAACGAATATAGGTGTTCTTTTCATCATTATAGATTCGTGGGTAATGTGATATCAGAGCATCCTGTGATCCAATGTAGATCGAATTATAAATCTTCCAATAAACATCTCTGACTTTCCTGGCAGGGTGAAACAAACCCTAGGAAACAGAAAGGAACAAAAATGTTTAAAGGCTTATGGTCTACATGTCTGTTACTGCATTTAATTAAGTTTTGCACAATTAGCACTTAAAAAAGCAACTACTGTAAACAACGCCACCTACAACTAAGACAGTACACTAGATGTATCATTCCCAATTTTTGCAACTATCTAAACTAGCAAGTAGTAACAAAATATTCTTTAGAGACACGTTTTCTCATCTTTTTTTCTGAAAGGAGAAATTCCACTGAACGTATTACTAGTTTTGTATTCTTTTAAAATAAAAATTAAAACCTGCTGCAGTATATTCAGTTGGAACTAAATCTTATCTTTGGCTCTGCTAACTGTGAATCTGTGCAGAGCACGCAAGACAGGAATACAGGAGATTATTGTTAAACCTAAAAAATAAGCAGAACATGAAAGCTCTAGAAATATATCTATATATCTATCTATATCTATCTATATCTATATATATATATCTATATATATGTATATATATAATAATATTCTAGTAATATCTGTAAAAATATACTGTGTGAGAAACTTCTTTCACCTTCTTACTAATGTCAGCATCTTTGTGCTGAAGCCCCCCCACATGAAAACACCCACACACCGACATTCTGTAATTGCAGATAGATAAAAAATGCTGTCACCTCTTCTCTACCTGACATTAATCCTTGCTTCCTGCCTGTTATCTGAGTTTAGATTCTATAGCAAACACAGCAAGAACTGTCACATACAATTACGCAAAAAGAAACCTTCAGATTTTACCACCACAAGCACATTTACTGAAGCTGAACTGACTAGCGCTGATGGTTTAAGTTCTGATCAAAGCACTGGTTTCCGGTGCTTCACTCTTACAGTTTTAAATGTCTCACAGTTTTTCTTGGCTAGCAAGAAATAATGATGATTTAACATTAAGCCTAACTTACTTATTTATCACACTTATTAGTTGTTCTCATAATCCCTTCCACTATCAATTTATTCTCCAGTCATTAACTAGTGTCCTCAAAGTTTGTGAGATGCTCCCATTTTACAAGCCTAAATGCCAGGCCATTTTAGCTAACTCCTGTTCTAAGTTACCTGCTTACTTCTACTTGAGTTCCTCAATGTAATCAGCTACCTCACTACACCAAAATCTGTTGCATATTTTAACTACTGAAGCCCTCAGTACAGAATGCCATGTTTAAAGAATACTTGGAGGCCATACCTGTAAACAATACTGCAACATTCTGCAGGGACCAATAGCAACTCTGAGGCCCTCCAGAGCCCCCATAACTGCCTGGATGACGTGAGGAGAGGTTTCAAACACATTAGGCCATACATAATTTAACAAATGATTAAGAGAATCTTCACAGCCAAACCCATAAACACCAAGAGACATATGTTGCACCACAGCACTGGCTGTTTGTCTGTGTACGAGATCCCTGCAAAGACAATAATGGTCTGTTAATAAATTGCACTTCAAAGCAACATGATTAGACAAGTATAATACTGCTTTTCAGTAACACCTTTCATGAAACCACTAATATGCAATTTTGGACAGTGATTCAGTGATTCTGATTCTGAATTTTAACCCATATTTACTGACAGCAAGAGGCAGAGTAGCAAATATTAGTAAATTTGCATTCTGATTCCACAGAAAAAGTACTAACAATAGAAATTATCAAAAGAGATTTGAATGCAAGAAGTCTTGACTCACTTCAGATGCCTTTATTGTTTCAGTCTTCAAAAGTATTACCAATGTGCGAGTATATAATCTGAATTATTTGCAGACAATGAGTTCCAGATTATGCTGGTCACTTAACAGCAAAAACGACAATATACCTATTTGCTATCACTAAGACCCAGCTAGACACTTAAAATATATGACTATAGCTAACTGTCCATGTTATATGACTATAGCTATCCATGTACCATGGATAGATGTGCACTCACCTGTCCATTAAAGCATCTTCAAGCAACGGCGTAACAGCATAAATATAATCTTTTCCCATCTCTCCAATGTATTCAAACAGGAAAGAAAGAGATTTTAACACACCATTCTGGACATTCAGTTCTGGAACTCTGTATTCATTCATGAGTGCAGGCAGCACTGTGAAAGGTGAGCACGTTTCAGCTACAATAGCAATTGCTACTGTGGTACACACTCTGTTCTGCCGTTCCTGTACTTTCAAGTTATTTAGCAGAGTAGCCAATACATCGTGGGGTCTGGAAGAGAAAACAGGTGTGTCCATGTCAGTAGATTCAGTGAGGATTCAGATAAAATTAGTTTCAAATACCAAGTGGCATAAAAACAAGGCTTTGCGCTTAAAAAAAAAGTTTAAGTAATTGGGGAACAACACAGACCATGAAACTGTGAAACAGCTTAAGTAACTGCCTGATCTTATTTTCATAACCAATACATCTTATTTTCTCTAGACTTCACTTGTTTCCTCCCTTCTGTTCTGCCTCTGGAGGACAGGAGTAGCCTCTCCACTCTGATCCCACAGGTAATTACAAACTTGTATAAAACCATACACATTGACAGAGATACGTAACGTGCTGTAGAGGTAAGCACAGTTACAGCATTCCTTGCTGTATCTGCATTCATTCAGTAATTAGTTATTTATCAATATGCATGAAGATGGGAATTTGGCTTAATTCTACAATTTGCTGACTTGCTATATCATCTAAGTGACAAAAAAACCCCTTTGCAAATCAGTCAGAGTATTGATTTGGGGAAGAAATAGATAGTGATAATTTAAATTAGAGTTTATGAAATAATAGAGAAGTTCTGAATGCATGCCACAATCTAAAAAATTCTTAAGACAACCAGCTTTTACTACCCAATTATACTCTAACCTTCCTCACCTACAAATTTAGTTCAGAAGTGCAGCACCGTATTTTAATGAAGAATAGATTACTGTATTCTCCTCCTACCAAATGGGTAGAATTAAGTCTACACACTTAACCTGTTAAATGTGGAGTATTTCTCACCAGAAAACTCAGTCATCACTGTTAGGTAACTGTGTGTAGAAGTGGATAAGCATTAGACCAACTTACCCAATAGCTTTTGCAATATAACCAAAAGTGTTCACTGTGGCTCTTCGGATGGCTTTCTTGTGAGCTTTTAATAATTCAAGCAGTTCAAAGCAGATCCTCATCCATTCTCTTGCAGAAACATATTCTGCACCTCTGAAAGAGAATAATATGAGTTCCCCCTTCAGTGATGTCAGAAGTTTCTTAAAATAAAAACACGTAAATTGCAGCACCTATTAATTTCCTATCAGAGGGATACTGCTTAAGCAGTTAACACTAGACCTTCACTGGTTAGCAGTTTACTCAAGATTTATCATGTTGTGTGCATTCCAAGTTTCCAGAAATGGATAATATACTTCTTATAAACAATTTGAAAAATAATACTATTACAATATATTCAACAGATCATCTGCTAAATATCTCAAGCTTTACGCTCAAGTTTGAGAAATATCAAGAGATATGACAATAAATACCCAGATGTCAAATCTGATGCTCAGCTTCAGCTTTTGCTACAGTAATTGCCCAGAGAAGGTCAAAAACTCTCATGAGTCAGCTTACCTGTCTGCAATGCGCCCAACAAGATCAATACAATTTTCCTGTACTTTCTCATGTCTATTCTTCAGAATAGGTGTAAGCCGTGGCAGTAGATCTTTGATTGGTGGTGTCATCTTGTGCATACCTATTGAATTCAAAGAGGGATATTTAGTTTCATATTGCCTTTTAAATTTTCTCTTGAACAGGCAAGCAATCAACACACAAACGTTACCTATAACGTTCACAATGGCCTTCAGTGCTCCGAGTATGCTGCCCAGTACTTCAGGATATTCCTCACCCAGGTACTCATACAACACAACACCCAAGTGTCCCATCAGTTTTTCCTATAATCAAGTAAAAAGATTACTCATTATTCTTATTACTACAACACACTACGGAAAATCTGGTAGGAGAAGTCCATCAGTACCTCTTGACAAGTCTTCATGACGACTGCAGTACGAGAGATGAGGTCAGCTGCCTGCTGCCTAACTTTGGCTGATTTGTTGTTCAAACGCCACAAAACTGTACCACAGATCTGTGGCAAGTAGGGCTTAACTCTCTTGCCTAGAGCATTAACCACTGTGCCAAAACCATTCAGCATCACAGAATCCTGAGTGTAAAAAAAAGAAAGGAAAATCAGACCAAAAGCAATATTCCATTTTAATGACATTTGACAGAACGTAAAATTGCTATTAAAATGCTGACATTCCAGAGCTAGTTTCTGCATTTCATTGATTAGAGCACTGACATCTGAAAGAGGATTCTAAAAATCTAACTTAGAAGCATACATAACTAACAGTGACCTAGCTTACAATGCAAGTGAACCAAGCACTAAGTAACCCTTGGCCATACCTCTGTGGTCTGTTCCTGAAAGGCGTACAGGATACCGTCAATAAGCTGTTCTTCCAGTTTATGGTCAATGTCTGCTGCCCCCAGATTTCCCATTATCTTCTCAATTGTCTCCATGACCATTTTTCTGTACTGCTCAGCCTCATCCTTCAGATCATCCACAATTCTAGAAATAATTTCTGCTGCTCCAACTTTATTTGCCAGCTCCACAGTTGTATCAACCAGCTGAAATACACAAATATTAAGTCAGCAAACGTTGTTAAAATCAACTTTCTACATCTTGAAAATACATTTCCTTTGTCTGAATAGGAGAAACAGCATCATGCATATTAAGTGCACTACGAACAACTGTTTTTACATTTAGAAATTATCCAATGTTTTAAACAACACAAATGGGATAGCTACCCCACCTTACAACTGATGTAGACTTGTATTCACAGATGTAAAATGTCTTCATAGCCTCCTAAGAACCTGTAACTATTCTAGCAATGTGACTTCTAAACCACTTACCCAAACACAATTCAGTTTCAGGACATACGAGGAAAAAATAAGCATCCAGCCTAAATGAGCACTCCAGTGTGAATTTTGTCCTACTGCAAATAATTTTCCAGTTAAGAAAAACAAAATACCTGTCTGTAATTTCTTCTGTCCAATGCCATTCTGTGTTGCCAGAAGTGTTTGAAAAAAGGTGGCAAGATTTCTGTCTTAATGTAATTTGCTTCAACACCATCAGTACCACAACACTGCTTCACAACCTGACAAGAAAAAAAAATAAATTATTTTAATTCATGGTAGGGTTTGGAGTGTTAAGGGGTTGTAGGGTGCGGAGCTTTTTTTTTTCAGTTTTTGTCTTGGGGGGGTTGTTTTGTTTGTTATTTTTAAGAAAAAGCATATATATTCAATACTAATGCTAAAAAAATCACTGACATACCTTCAACACAATCTTTTTCATCTCTTCATCAGGAGACTGGAACTCCCTGATAAGGATTAGCATGACTTCTCTGGTATAATAGTTTGCATACTCGGCATCCATGAGGGGAATCAGGTAACCAATAGCCTTCAAAAAGGCAGCCAAACCCTATTGAAATGCAAAAACATGTATCTTGTCAGCTACAGAAGGTATATATTAATTTGATTTCAAACTAAAGAATGTATTTTAGACATACCTTTCCTCTGTGTTGACGTATACCCTTCCATAAAGGTTTCAGAACAGAATCAAATGACTCAATACCATAGGGAGTCGCTGCCTCCGCCAAAGCAGCAATAGCCAAAGCACTGATGGTGCGAACTTTCTGCTGCTCATCCACCAGGCCTGCAAGAGAACAGTGTTTAGTACTACTTCTTGCGACTTCAGTTCACAACTGCAAAAACAGAGTATAAAAGGGACTAACTTACTTTCAGGAAAATTTAAGCTTTACTCCTCTGAAAGAGGCAGCTGAACTGTTTCTTGGCTTAAAAAAAACCCCAAAAACCCCCAGACAAAACCAGGACCCTACTATCACTGAGCCACACTGGAGTATAAAATTTTTTCCAAATATAAAGTGAGTAAAAAAATTTTCACCTGGGAAAATAGGACTTACCATGTTCAATAATTTCAACCAAGCTCCTGAGATGAGGCAAGATAGCACAACCCATCAGAATAGCAATCTGCTGTACAATCTTGATGCCAGTATGTCTAGCCTGCCAGGATTTCTTGCTTTTACAGACAGCTTTCAAGAAGGGTAACAGAGAAGGAATTCCCAAAGCAGAGGCAACGACAGCAAAGGCTCGAGCTGTTGTATTTCGGACGTATTCATCCATATTATCAATATCAGGTCGCATCGTGGAGATCATTGTTGCCAAACCAGCAGCCTGAAGAAAAAAAACAACATGAAACATACCCATTGTATCTATAAACAGCACAGTTAATTCTTCTGCCATGCCTATAAACATACAGCTACACGTAAGCTAACTCTGTGCCTTAATGAAGGATGGAACTTTACCTTAGCCAAGTTTGAAATAATTTCTCTGCCTTCCACTCTAGCATAGTAGTCTTCATCAATCAGCAGTGGTTCAATGACAACGAGGATCTGAAAAAGGTGAACAAACAAGTATTTCCTTTCATTAATACTTTTAGTTGTACTTCTGGCCTTGCTAAAGTCCATGGATCCAAGCTGAAAGCTTTATGATGACCAGAAAAACATTAAATCTATTATGACCTTCTTACAGCTCTTTGTCTCTAAAGGATCTGGCCCAGATATACTACCTAGATCAGGTAAGATACCTCTTCCCACCCCCCATTCTTAAATCATGACATAATGCTATAAAGCCCACACTTTGGTCACACTACAGGAACTTAAAAGTTTGGCTTAATAATAAAAATGAAAGTCAATTATGTTAAAACAACATGGTATCCTTCTCTTCCAATATGCAAATAAAATAGACATTTCTCCCAGCAATGACCAGAAAGAATAAAGATGAAACACTAAACTGCAACAGACCTTATGTACATATGGTCGGACCAAGTCATCCAGTTTGTAAAGAATTCTGTCGATGACTTTGACAAGCAAGTGACGCTCCTGATCTTCAAGTGTTGGTGACATCAGCAGAGGCAGAATCTGATTAAACAACGGCCCTGCTCCAAATTCCCGAGCTTTATCAGTAATTTGTCGCAATGCAGCCTAAACAAAACCAAACAGCCTGTCGTTAGACTAAGGGAACAATACTGAACAATTACAAACCAGATAAATATTAACCAAGTTAAAATTTAATTCATTGTAACCAGAGGCTTCAGAATACCTGCTCTTACCACTACAAAACTCTTCAACAAATTTTATGCTGACCTGTTGAAAAATGAATGAGTGAAGCAGAACACCTTGATGTTAGCTCCCAGACATTCAATTTTCAAAAGCAGCACACTCCTGGTCTCCATTTGAAAACTAGCTTATACTGCACTTACTGCATCAAGGCAGCTTGATGCTACGGTCAATTTAGAGCAAAACTGCTCAGAAAAGACAGTTAATTTATTGCATAATGAAGAAGTCTGAAATTTAGCTAAGAGCTACACTGCTAATTTCAGTGTGTGAAGGATGAAAATTATGAAGCCCTGTAAGCAAAAAGGATTACAAATTCAGTTTATCCTAACTGTAAACAGATATTGATTTGCCATGTACTATTTAGTGACTGACATTACTGCACGAAGAGCAGCAATACTGCATTACACTGATTGACAAACAAAAAGCCATACAGATATAGAGGAGGAAGAAAACAATAAATAGATATCAAAGTTTAGGAGATTATCTTACAGAGAATTCCATAGGCAGCTGAAAACTAAACCTGAAGAACAATGCAGATTTTTGAAAACTGAAATTACAAAAATGCATCTAACAATACAGCTTACCTTTCTCATAGGAGGTGTGCCATTCTTTATTTTCAGAAGTAATTTCATTATTTTTCTCTCCTTCTGTTCTTCAGGACTCAGAGTTGATTCATCAACATCAACCTAAAAATAATTCCAGACAAACAGGCATTACTACATACTCACAACAAATCAGGAAACTTTAATCAGTATGAACGAAATGTCATTTACCAGTAGTTTATCAAAGTACTGGATGTCATCTGGTTTCAGGAATGGGAGATTGCCAGAGGGCTGGTCATTAACACTCTTCATAGTCCGGTCTTCTGTCTGCATGTGGAACCCAGTCATTCCGCTCAAAGGTGTTGGGGTCGCTGTGAGCTTACGAGCTGGAGTGCGAATAGGTACATAACCAGCTGGTGGGGGAAGCACCTACAGGAGAGAGAACAAAATGTATCTTATCACAACAGATAAAAGAAGAGGAAAGCATCAAATGCAAAACATTACTAAAGCCTTTTATTTTATTTGCTTGGGGATTTGTGCGAGTGTTATTGCACACATCAGATCCATCAGCCATACAAACGTTCACCACAACAGTTTGTATTCATGTTTATCCTGTATTGACAATATTTCAGAAGAAAGCTCATTTACACTTCTGAGAGCTTGGATATCTTTATCAACAGCAAGTACACTTGCTGGTTTAGAATTTGTGCCTCTCCTCTTAAGTTTTCTACATCTGGAGTTAGCATTTTTATCAGTCTTTTCTGGCCTTGACAGGCATTCCCAACGTTGAGAAGCAGAAAAACAACTGGACTTGGAAATCACCTTTATTTTTCTGTTTCTAATGGATTTACAGTAATTCAGTAACTGAATCTAACAACATCTAGAATCAATAATCAATACTTAATGTAAAACATTCTACTGTGACAACTTGGTTTAAACTTCAAAAAAAAACCAAAAACACAACAACAAAACAGTACCTCCTAACAGGAAAAAACCCCATCATAGTCTCCTGCATTTTAACACAGATGTATTATTACCTTATATCCTTCTGGAAACATAGCATCCAATTCTTCATCAGAAAGTGGTCTGTTTCTCTCATCAATTTCCCTTTCCCAACGCCAAGCCTGCAGCTGTTCCGGAGTCATGCTCATGATATGACCTATATTTAAAAAAAAAAAAAATTAAAACAAGGTTTTAACTAAAAAGTCTTCCATATGCAAAAGGAGATGACTGATTTACTCAGCCTTAAAGTGCTTGCTTGAGCCAAAGTTTTACACAGCACTTGAAATCTGTAGCCAGTAAGACAAACTTTTAGAGCCTTTTATCAATTTTTTGCCAACGACACTGAACAAGGACATAAAACTTCAGCCTCTATTTCCATCCAGAACTGCCTTGCTGTGGGCATTAAAAATGGTAAACTGAGCATATACTGACTGTTTTCATTCAGGCAGAATATGTTAGGCAGAAGTCTATTTCAAAATACCATATGAAGGTAAATGCCTCATTTGCAGAAGTGAAAGTCAAGCCTTAGAGAATGGACTGGGCTTACCTGGTGTAGGAGTAGCCATGTTCATTGCTGGTGTACCAATTGGTGTTTTGCCAGGTGTCAGAACAGGTGTGCTGCCACCCATCTGGCTAGCAGGTGTTTCATCCCATCGTGACTTTCTTTTACTTGCTCCTGGGGTTGGTGTCTCACCAATGGAGTCACCACCTCTATCTGTACGAGGCGTCTCAGCCCATCCACTGCCATGTCCCGGAGTATCTAAGGGAAAACGAAACAACTGTTTTTGCAGAAAGCTGAACATCATATACTCCAACTACAGAATCAATATCCAAGCCCATTTTCAGTATCTCATCCTCATGCCCACAAAAATCAAGTATCAACTGAAAAAACATTAGACAAAAAGTAAAACTACTTTAGTGAATATTGAAAAGACACAGGAATTACACAAAAAACATCCAGAGAACTTCATTGTATGAACCCACATGTCATCTTCCTGCTGAATCTTAGCACAATAGACAATTTATTAAACAATAAAAAATAATTAATATTCTAGAAATCGGACAAAGTACTCCATGTACTCCCTTGATAAAAGCATTAAGGAACAGTGGTGTTTCACTGTTCTCTGACACTCATATTATGCAGATGAGAAAATGCTTCCAAAATTTTAGTTCTAACCTCTTAAAAAAAATGTATGTTTGAAAAAAAACCACACAAAGGTATCATGAAAAGCCATGAAACATTAATTCCTTTACACATTAAAATCCCAGGTTGCAGCAGTCACTAGATACACCAGAAAACTTTGATTCCATTTTTGAGCTGAAGTGCTTTCACAGATGTGAGTTAAGCTAACAGGCAGAATTCAATGCTACGAACTCCAACAAAAACATCACCCAACATCCACCACTAGATGTCAGAATATAATTACTTGTTGCCTGACTTTCTATATCTGCTCTTTACTTAAGGAAAAAAAATCCTATGCGATTAGGCATTCCAAATTTTCCAGTTCACCATAAATACCTCTTTCTGTTTTAGGTGTTTCATCCCATCGATTTTTACGTGCACTGGAAGTGGCACCTCCATGGCCTGGTGTTGCATGACCTGGTGTGTCCCGTCCAGGTGTTGCAGCTCCTGCTGGTGTATGACTAGGAGTTGGATCCCATATTTTTGAGCCTGGTGTGGCACCAGGAGTTTCACTACCCTTGGCACGCCCTGGAGTTTCATCCCATCGCAGAGAAGGTGTATGTCCAGGAGTCTGTGCATGACAAAAGCAGAAGTATTAATCTATCTCATAACGTACAGGAAAGACTGCTGGTTGCTCTTTTTCAGTAGAGCAAGGAACCTCTGATATTTAAGAGGATTAGCATTAATAATGTCTTCTATAGATAAACTGATGAACACTCAGATTATTACCTCTGCTTGATCCCAGCTGGATAATTTTTTCGGTGTAGCACCAGGAGTCTGATCAGCTGTCTGATCCCAACGCCGCTTGCGTTTTGAAGGTGGCTGAGATGCGGCTCCATTGACGACTTTAAGCTCTCCAGCTTTAGCTTTTTCAGCTAGTTGTTGCCTGATTTCCCTCTATTCAAGGGCAAAAAAGAGACCAACATAAGAAACATTTCTTAAAAAGGCCTCTTCAGACAATACCTTTAAAATACATTTTTCACGTCTATCATAGCTTTTAATGCTAATTTTTTAAAGGTTTTGCTCAAATAACATGCAATTAGCTATTGTTTTCATTTTAAGTGCATTCTCTTTTCAAATTCCTCTGTACTGACAGAGACTGTGTTTGGAGAAGCTGGTTTTAAATTGATTTCTTATAAAAGCCATTAGTAAAACAATGCATGGAGAATTTTGAAAGCCATCAATTTTTGTAACCTATATGTATGTTTCAACATCGTTATGCATTTGTTTACTGAAGTTCCACTTTGGTAAATTAAATGAGTTAGAAAACATGTTCACATGAGTTATATCCCACGACATAAAGTCCTGAAATTCTTAAAATTCTGAAATGACATTGTTAAAACAGCACACTAACCCAGACTGTTTTTCACTTATCAATGGATCCATAAACAGTAAGATAATTAAAATTATTAACTAATTCCTCAAGTAAGGTAAGTCAAGTAGAGTAAATCAATATAAATCTACAGAAGTCACTGGAACTACAAGATCTTGCTCCAATTAACAAGACGGTATTGTAGGTATTACACAAGAAATTTTATTACACTACCAGTATCTTCTTACCTATTAAAATGAATTTTTAACAGCTACAAATAAAGCATGTGCTTTTACTCCTTCCTTAATATTTAAAACCAAATGCCAACCTTACACCAATTTATAGTACTGCAGCATCTGTCACAAAAGCTTTAAGAAACATCTTTTAAAACATTCCTGTATTCCCTTCACATAGAGCTCACAAACACAAACGTCTCTGACACTGAATACTCCTGAGGGACTTAGATTTTCTCTCGTCCTCTGAAGGAAAATAAACAACAAAGAGTCCAAGTAGTGTAACAAAATCCAGATCAAAATATATAGAGGCTACTTCTCCCACCATTGTTTAAGTATTACATAGAACACATGGTTTTCAAAACTTCCATCTTTAAATTCTACTGACTTTCAACATGTGAAGAACAGGATTTCCAAAGAAAAAGACACTGAAGTCAAGACAAGAAGTCAACAGCAAGTCCACTCTCCCTTAACATGCTTTCAAAGGCTGTAAAGTGAAACTAACGTCAAGTGGAAAACCCTCCACACACTCACCTCTTCTTTTGTTAAATGCTGTTCACGCATAACATCCATGTATGTTCTGGCATTCATTTTAGGATCTGGTGTCTTCCCTCCTGCAGAAGAGAACAGCAACAGGAATGGAGCACAATGAGTACAGGATAAGCAGAAACTATTGACTTTTTCTATTGTCCTGCTCTAATATTATATTATTCCATGATCATTTAATTTTACTTTTTGATTGAAATTTTTTAAAATTACATGTATCTTATGTTTAGTCAGTTTGCTGATCAATTTAACCTGTTTGAACACAAACATAGCTACTGCAGTTTCAAACAAATATTTTAAAGCCGATATAAATGATAAAATGACAACACAGTTAAGAGTCTTCAGAAGTGATGGGTTCCTGGGTTGCTAATCCGGAATACGTACACTTTCGTGCCTTTGTCTCCATCAGCAGTTCTGACTTCAAGCAGCAGAATAGAAGCCTAGAAAATTATCTCTTTACCATTAGTAACACTTTGGAAAGATATTTATATTCAAAACATTACCTTGCGTAAGCTGTTAAATCCTAGTTGTTATCTGATTGTAACTAACTATTTCCATACCTTAGTAATGTTTAAAATGTTTTATCATAAAGACCCATTTTTAAGTTTGACAAATCTGGACATGTTTCCCAAATCCTCTAGTGTCATATTGTAAAAGGGCTTCATTAAAAAAACAAACAAAACAAAAAACCCAAAAAAACTGTTTGATGACACTTTCCCCCTCTTGTCAAGGTAGAATTGTGATTGGGAGCTGAATGCAATACAAGTACATAAACCACCACAATGATACTCACAGGTAATGGGTTTTGTATACCATATGTTGTTTTATGCTGTGCATCTTGAGTTAATTAAACTTTTAAACACTTTACAAGAAGCCCAACTTTACAAAAATAAGATTTGTCAAGAAGAACACTTTTTCTTAAAGAAAAATGTGCAGATTTGCTATACAAGTGGTATAGCATTATAATTTAGGGAAAAAAATAAGCTTCTTAAACATTTCTATGCTGAAGATGATTGCCCAATTGGCTGTGTCATTCTGACACTAGCTTTGATAGGACTTTCCTTTGGAATACTTTTTCACCATAATCTACACAGGATGTGTTGAACTGCACCCTTAAGAATGCAGACAGGACTGGCATATAGCAGTACTGCTGTAGGAAAGAAATTAAGGACAGTTAGTATGGGCCTGTGAATTCTGACAAAACATGTTTAAATCAATTACAATTAAGCAAGTAAAATAATTATTATCCCTATTAATTCATGCAGGCTGAAATTCTAAATTTGTAAAACCTGCAAAACAGCTACTAATTTTAAGCCAACAGGCACCTTACTGCCACACGTGAAACTCACTCACCTGAAGAAAGTTTCTGTCAGACCCACTATACCCCTTTTCCTGACTTGCATTCTAAAATTATCAGAACAGACTTGAACTATTAATAGTATCAAAGTCTTATATATGCTTTTGTTGCTTTTAGCTATACCACCTAAGTTTACATAGGACGGTAAGAATTAGGTGCTCTATTTTGAGAGCTAGCATTTCAAAAGCAGTAAACCTGTAAATCTATGACTTGGAATGAAAACTTTCAAGGTACTGAAAGAATCTGAGCACTCAACACACAAGTTCTTCAAAGTATAATGCACAACCCAAAACAAAATGAAAAGAGAAACCTTTAACCCTTTGTGTTTCTATGGCAATGGCTCATTATTTTCTTGTCCTTCTACCTGGAAAGAAAACTTGTATTATAAAGATGAAGAATATGGCATCTAGGTTTTCAACCAAATCTCTATAAAAAGGGGATGTTTAAAACAAAACTAAGTTTATAAGCATGCCAACAAAAATCAAAGGGCTAAAGACAATTGAAGACAACAAATTCCGTAAAGGGTATAGAAAAGTCAAAATAAATTACCATCTGCAAAAGGATCAAGACGCTCAGGGGAAATTATCATCATCCGCCTGTGCTTTTTGTACTCATCTTCCCGATCTGCAATCTTCTGAGGACGGTGTTCTGCAAAAGGATCATACTAAAAACCAAAAACATCTTGTTAGCATACATGTAAGAGGAACAGTCTGAAAAGCGTCTGGTGACCTTAAGTCTGCATTTGTTTTCAGTTTTACTAAGAAGGCCGACTTTATTTTTAATCTCAACCAGCCAAAACACTACGCTAATACAATTTTACTTCCGTAACTGGAATGTTTTTTTAAACACAGAATTTCTTATTACAAAACTTCTGACAAGAACTTGTTATTTTTAGAAGTTTATTCATTTGTTAGCTGAGCATTTAATGCTATTGAGCTCTCCCCTCTTTTTGCAGGGAGACTTAACACTACTTCATATGCTTTTAAGTTTCACAGAAAAATACTCCAAGAATATAAAAAGTAAGTGATTACATTTTCTCTATAAAAACAGAAGAAGAAAGTACATTAAGTTTTCCAGTTAATTTTATTTTTTAAGTATCTGACCTACCAAAAATATTCTGTAACAGTTTAGCATATATGCCCACATCATTTTACATGCAGAAGTGCCAGTTTTTATCACCCTGTGGAATTCTAAACTAAAGCAGTAACAAGCTTTCAGCAAAATTAAAATACCACATCCCTTTACATGCATCTTGTATTTCCAGAAGACAAAACCTGGTCTTGAAAAACATTTCTCTACCTTAATACCTACAACAGCATTGTTTATTGTGCCTTAAATTAAGATGTACCTGTTCAGAAGACTGTGGTATGTCATTAAGCAATGCCACTGGAGCATGGTACCCTGGCTTCTTCTGGCCAAGCAAACTTGTAGAAGGGTAGTCATCATCATCCTGTCAGTAAAAAGACACAGTAAATTTGTCATGCTGAGATTATATTTAGATAAAAATAATGTCACGTTAACATACTGTGATCATAGAAAATACAAGAATGGACTAATGGAATAGTTAATCACAATTTTTAGCAAGCTTTCTCATATAGCTTGCTTTACTACTCTCAAACTGCTGAATCAGATAAACCTAACCACAACATTAAAAAGACAACTCTTCTCTACAAGACTCAAGTATTCTGCAATATACTACATTGTATCAAGTATGCTATCTACACTGGTTACACAAAACATCTGTATTTCATACAAGCACTACTGATACAGTTCTCTAGTTGGCATGTGAGAACTGGTGCACAGAAATTCAAACATTTTTTTCTTAAAATCCAGGTAGATATAGAACAAAACTGCAGTAAATAACCCTATAAAAAGCTTCAGAAACAGTGAAAAATGTAGAAAAATATTACTTTTTATTTAGTTATACCTTCACAATCCCAGTGGCAACAAGTATTTAGAATGTGTAAGACATTTTGCTATCCAATTCCTCATGCTAATAGCCAGTTCTGTGCAATAATTTACAGCAACCCAAAAGAAAAACTGCTCTTAAAACTATGAACTGATTTCAGTGAGATGGAAGCTTCTAATTCTAATCAAATTCTTAGAACTCTAAAAATGACACTAAAAAAATTGACATCACTAAAAAAAAAAGTATGACAAAAAAAATCTATTAACTAGTACTGAGCTGAACATAATCCTCCTTTCTTCTAAAAATATCATTCATTCACTTAGCATGATACATAGTTGCTTATGTAGTCATGATCAGACCTCTAGTGTCCAACTGCTCCTGCAACCGAAAATGAGGTCAAATATTTAACATTAGAAATGAACATGAAGTAATCCTACATGCACGATACAGAAGGAGAACATAATACAGTGAAAAAGTTAATTATTCCAGTCAAGGCTAACACTGATTGAGTACCAGACCACAACTTTTTGCCCTCTGCTTGGGCCTACATGACTTTCAAAACACAATTCATGAAGTAAAAGCTAGACTTAGAACATAGAAGCTTCCCAGATAAGGCGTGCTTGGTCCAGAACAGCTTTAATGACAATAACCACTTTACTTCTGTGACAACTATTAAAAATTACTCAAAATTAATTCCAATGTACTTAGAATGCATATCCTAAGCAAACAAATACCTAAAAATCACTTACATCTTCCAGTTCAGTTGCTGCAATAGAAGTGACGTATCCAGCAAACCTGCTGTCACTGCCACCGTAAATTTCTTGATCATAATATCCTGTGGAATCAAGGCCTACTCCTTGTGCTTCATCAAGAGCAGGTTTTTTTCCTTGAATTTCTCGAATTTGTGCTTCAATATCTAGGGTAAAGAAACAAAAAAATTCAGGTATTTTTAAACATCCCCACAGAATGTAATATTCATGTAACCATGTACAGTAAACTGAGCTTTTACACCCAATTTCAGAGATTATCTCTTAAAGAAATCAATAAATACGATACATAAAACTGTAAAATCATGTTTATAAGCAGATTTTCCTTAGGTCGTAATATTATCCAGAACAGACTGCTTCAATTATATGGCCTAAAACAAATTATGTCATCTTGCAACAGAGATAACAGAGAAGGTACATCACAATACAGTAATTTTTCTCAACACTACAGTAACAGGACCTTTTCAACAAATGTAATCCTCTCATTAAAAAAGCCTTTCAAAATGTAATCACAAATTAACAAACCCATTTTGCTAATTAAAACAAATCTGCTCAAAAGAGTTACTGCATGAGTTGTTAAATCTCAGAACATTTAATAAAACAACACATTATTGTGTTATCTGACATACTGCAAAACTGTTGTAACTTTAAACAAATTAAAACTAAAACTCTAACATCACTGGATATAAAATCAGCAAAAATAAGTTCGGACCCGTTTCTTTTCACTTTGGCAGCTCAAACATTTACTCATGACTATTGCTGCCTGCATCAACATCTTTGAAGAGCCTACTATTCCTCTGGATAACAAAATGCTTATCCTTAAATATGACAAATGGGAGCTTTGTCATCTCTTAATTCTCAGGGTCTGACTCTAATCACCTCTGGTGGCCATCTTTTGACCTTACAAATTTGGTACTTTCAAAAAGAACATTAACTTGTTAACCCGGAAAAGAAGGAACCAAATTAAATCCCCCTACCTGCTGTAATGTAACAAGAAAATAAGTTATAATAGTTCAACTGTTTTCAACAAATGCAATTGTAATACAGGTATATTAAGATATAGCTAACTTGCTAAATATTATTGCTGTTTCCATCTGAATTTTATTTGATTCAATAGATAATTATCCATACAATGTGATTTTCAGTAGTTAACTTTCAATTGTTTTCATGGCCAAAAGAATACTCATGAGTTGCATTTCATGGCTGAAGGAACACCAAGTATCACAATTAAATGGAAGGGTTGGACTATTTAGTTTCACAAGTCCCTGCCAACCTCAATAATTCTGTAATTTGCCCTTTCCCATCTAAATATTTCCTGCTACATTAACTTGAGAGAAATTTGCCACTTCACAAAAACTACAGGAAATTTTCTTCACAAATAAAATTAAATGTTGACTACTCGCCAGTTTTTTACTACTGTTGCTCATTTATTTTTTTCAGAATAAATGTCACAAGATTCTCCCACTGGGATACCTTGCAAAAGACATTAACTTACAATATCTGCTAACAAACCTGGCAAAAATTCAGATTACAATTATTAAAAGCTAAGATTATTGCTAATCCAAATTATTGTACCTGAGACACAAATTAGCAGAAGGGTGTTTGATTTTAGTGACTTTTTTTTTTCCATGATTGAAAGACTGCAGATCAAAATTGCTTTGTTTGAAAGTTAACTGTCAGCCTTGTAAACCTACAGTCAAGGCTATCATAAACTCACTAATTAAAAAAAAAAAAGCCAACAGAAACCAAGCCAAATTATGCCTCCTGTACAAAGGAATAGTTTCTATAGAGGTAACTGAACATGTAGTTTTAACTATAAAGCAAAGATTTGTCAGGTATGAGTGAGAACAGAATTAAGCGTTCCTGTACAGCCTAAGAAAATGGCAGTTAGAAATACTGCTTTAAGCACAGGACACCTGACAGAAAAAATGCAATTCCTGCAGTGGTCTAGTAGGTAAAGGAAGAAGCAGCAAAAGTATGCTTCTAAAAATCATCAGAGTCCCATGCATAGAAGATCCCTCATAGCAGCTAATAAGGAGAATCTTGCTCCAGCCTGTTAAGAGTTTCTATCACACATATCTAGAACAGGGCAACCTGAACAGTCACTGCTGGAACATGAGAAAAGCCTTACACTGCTGGCCACGGTAACATGCTGAGCCCTGCCCCCAGGTACATCCAGCTCCCCCTCCCCAAAATCCAGCACAGCAGTCATTCCATAGGGAATTCCAGTGAGTCCAGAACTTCAGACGCTTGTTCCCCAGTATGCTACTTTCTGGAGAAGCAGCAGAAAGAAACTACTGTGGAATTAGGGATCCCTGCTTTGCCCAAGGAGGTCTCTGCTCATCCTCAGAGGCAAATCACATGGATCCTGTTTACCAGTGTCCTCTTAAGGTATTCAATTTTTGTGCAGTCTCCCTGTGGCATGGGTGTGGAAGTGATACAAATACTTTGCTCACAGATTTATTTTTTTTAGTGATTTATATTTCTTCCAAAGAGCAAAGCAAGTTCCTGATTCCTTTGGCAGCCTGCTGCAATGCAGCACTGGGGTGAAAAGGAATACCTGGTGCTTCCATTGCTACAAGGACACCGCTACTAGCACCCACTGCTTTTAATACAACAACATTGTTTCCTATTTCGAAGAAGCAGTTATTAAAAGAACACACTGGCTCTTTACTAGGCTATTAAGTCCTGCTTGTGCATCCATTGCCATAAACAACTTAAAAAAATAACCAAAAACCAAACTTACACATCTTCTGTACTGAACGACCCTGGGCATACAGCTCAGCCAAAAGAAGCAGCTTTAAGTGCTCTGCCATGCAGGATTGGTCACAGAGAGGTCTGTCCAGGTGTGTTACCGTCAAAAGAATCTAACCAAGCACTTGTGAAACTTCTGCAGCAGATGTGTTCACACAAAAATAATTTCCTACTAATGGTTCTTACCAAAGCTTTACAGACTAAGGCCCTGTTTTCATCTTTTACTTTGAAAATAGCTACTTTTACTGAAGAAGGTAAAGATCTCATTTATTATTGGCCTTCTCTTTTAAATTACAATTACTACAACTGCTTGCAGATTAAGGACCACTCTGGTTTTCTTACAGCAAGTCCTGCTGGGTTATCTATAACATAAAATAAAAGCTGCATAGGGTCTACAGGGTTAACAAACCCCCACTTACGGCTACCATAATTTTCCACCAAGGTCCATGCAGTCTCTAAGTACTAGTTTAAACTAAGCACTCTGAGGAGAACATGCACTTGCCACAAAACCCCTTTAACCAGAGGATCTAAAAGGCCTGCAGCCAGAGGTAGCCTGACTGCCAATTTATATTTAGCTGGAAGAGACTAATTTTGACATTAGGGCAGTTTACCTTCTTTGCTCTAACTGGCACTTTCTTGAAAAAATTCACACCCTATTCAACAAAGCACTTAAATACAAATCAAATTAAGAAAGAGTAATCACAAAGCTTAAAAACGCACTGCATAAAGCAAAGTACAGTCAATTGGGACAAACAAACTTCAAAGACAGAGAAACAGTAAAGGGAGAGAGAAATTAAAAAAAAAAAAAGGAGGGGGGAGGTAATATCCTGCTGATCATTCCTTTTAATTTATTTTGCTCCATTTAATATATTTTGGTATTTTAAAAGATGTGACTTGAACATCTACAGCTGATTTGAAACAGATTATATATGTTGAATAATCAAGTCAACATATCTGAATTTCAAGTGACTGAAAATCTAGCTTGCAACCAGATCATTACAGATTTCTCAAAACATATACTGCATTACCATACACATAGTTCTACTTGCAATATTTGGAGTGCAAGACATTATTCAGCATGAAAAAGAGAAAGAAGAGTCAGACCCTGTACTGAAGTAGTATTTTACAGTGTGAATATTTTCTACGTTTTCATGCCTTATTTTTACACATTTAGCTTGCCCTGTACAACTATATTTCTAACTACTTTGGTACTCTCACCCATGTTAGGGCTTTCTATTATGTTCAGAGAGCTCTTCATTCTTTTCTGAGCAAGAAAAAAATTATGCAATTTAAAAACAACCTTTGACAGCATTAAAAACTCAAGCATTTATTCAGGTTTCATAACCTGTTATTTAAAGCTTTACTTTTCAGTATAACAGAACAAAGATTTCTCCCTTAAGCCATGTAACTGAAATAATCTGGTTTTGAGACCTCTTTCAAGTTGTGTCTTGAACACATCAACCAACAAGTATTTAACAAACAGTACAAAGATGTGAAAAATCTTTTAAGATGATTTAGTAACAAACTCAATTTGGAAAATCAGTCAAGAATTGAAAAAAGCAGGACAGGACAGAACTCAGATGAAGAATCATCAAGCTGTTCAGCTAATACCTCCACTTTGGGAAAGATGACATTAGACAATCATACAGTTATACTTAATTTTGTATTTAACTACCTACATCCTCCCCCTTAACCAACCAAAATACATGAAACCGGAAGCATGTAAATATTTTTATTACAATCAATGGACGACCACTTGCTTCAATAAATAAGCAGTTTAAGTTAAAAACCCAGTAACAAAATGTATTTTATTATTAAAATTTCTTTAGGCACTAGGAGAGGCAGAGCACTGCAATGGGTAATGCTCACTTGGGTAGTGAGTATCTGTCACAGGATACAAACAAAAAATTTCTGTAATG
Source organism: Apus apus (assembly GCF_020740795.1). Lineage (NCBI taxonomy): Eukaryota > Metazoa > Chordata > Aves > Apodiformes > Apodidae > Apus > Apus apus. The sequence goes on along the minus strand of NC_067287.1, from coordinate 29,580,076 downwards.
TTACAAAATCGTTCTAGAATGTTAAAAAATAAAATTTAATTTAAAAAAAAATGAAAACATCAATTTAAGCTTTTCTTCATCAGGTCTGGAGCATTAAAGTGATGATGCCTCTCCATGTAAAAAGTTTTTTCAGTGCAAAACTTGCTGCCCCCAAAGGCCATGAACACACCCTGCCTGCCTCACAGGAGACAACCACGGCCCAGAGGTAGATTTTAATTAGTGAGTTACGGGTGCAAATTAACATAAAACAGCTGACCTACCCTACAGAGAAAAGTGAGTGAAAACCCAAACGCAAAAACGCAAAAGCAGTACAATTCTAAAAATTATTCTCCCTCGTCTGGGCATGTTTAAGTGCAAAGCAAGCCGCAGCCATTGTCCAAGAAGCGAGCTCTGCTTCCTGCAATAAAGAGCTGGCAGCGGCAGCAGCCGCCACGGCCACCTCCGAGCACCACAAAGCGCCGCCTCGGAAAGCCCTCGCTCAGAAACCAGCTTTCCTATGTAAACACCCAGGCGGCAGGAAGCCCCCGCGCTAAAATGGCAGTTGAAATCCTTGCGACCTTCTCACACGGCTTCTTCCCCTCCTGCGGGGCACTTTTCCCGGGAAGCACCGTCCACACCAGGGCACGGGCAGCAGCGCAGGCCCTGCCGGCGCCCAGCGGCCAACACCCCTGCCCGCTCCCTTCCCGGCCTCCCGCTCGCCGCGCAGCCAGGCCCGAGGGCTCGGGAAGCGGATAAACGAGCGTTACCGACACCAGGCTGCGAAGCAGAGGCGAGGCCCGGCGCGGGTTTTCCCGAGCGCCGGGAGGGGCTGGGGCAGCGCAGGCGAGGGAGCCCACGGGTGGCCCTGCGTGGGAGCGCTGCCCCGGCCTCGCTGGCCACCAGCAGCCGGGCGCCCGGCCGGGCCCGCAGCGGAGCCGGAGCGAACGGGCCCCGCGCCCCTCGCCCCCCGCAGCGAGAGCCCCGCTGCCCCGGCCGGCCCCCCGCCTCCCCGCGGGCGGGGCGGGCCGCCATGGCGGTGCCGACACCGGCGCAGACGCCATTACACGCAGGCCCGCCCGCCGCGGGGCCCCCCGGCCTGCGCCCCGGGAGCCGGGCCTGGCGCTGCCCCGAGCCGAGCAGAAACGCGACCGAAGCACCACGGCCGAGCGCACAGGCGCAGGGGGCGCCCGGCGGGTCTTCCCCGGGGTTTGTTACCTTCGTGGGTCTTCGCGATCTTCGCCATTTTGTCCACAGCGAACAACGCCGAGAGGCGGAACTGGCGCGGCCCGGCGCTTCCGCGGGGGCAGGGCGGGCGCGGCGCGCAGGCGCAGGGCGGGAGGCGGGAACGAGCGCGAGCGGGGCTGGGCCCCGCCCATCCCGTTGATGGACAGCGCGGCCAGCCAATGGCGGCGCGGGGCGGGGCGGGGGGAGCCGGGTGGTCCTGGGGCGGGACCCGCAGCCCCGCAGCCCCGCAGCCCCCAGCCCCGCAGCCCCCAGCCCCGCAGCCCGGCGGGTTCTCTCCCTCTGTGCTGTTCAGGTGGTTCCTAAGGGACCGCGTCTGCCAGTGGCCTTCACACAGGGTGAGAGGTTCGTTCTGTGCGTACCAAGGTGCCACCCCAGCGCTCCTGGTTCCTTCAGGAGAACTATCGGCCCTCCTCCCTTGTCTGGCTACAAGCTGTCTTCCTCCCATTTTAGACACCAGAAGAGGACGATGCTTCCAGCCTGCTGTGTGGACAGTCAAGCAGCAATCATCTAACATCCTACTGTTCCCTGAAAAGCTGCTGCGCAGGTACAAGTGTCTCCCTGGGGGCTGATCCCACTGGAAGGTGGATGCTCTGCTCTGTTTGCCAAGTGGCTTGACCTTTCCTTCATCTCACAGGGCAACCGTCCCAGCACCAACAGGTTAATTTCTAGATACCAGAGTAAAGCACACTACTTGCCACAAGATGGGGACATAATTGAATTCCAGCACTTCAGGCAGATCAAGGCTAATCAATATTTTAGTAATGGCTTAAAAGAGGGAACGGAAGATGTGTTTCTAGAATTGGCAAGTGACACCAAACTGGCAAATGCCACTAGCAGGTAGAAGAAGAAATTCAGAATCATCTTTTATTGATCTATACAAGAAATAAACAAAGATCAAAGAGGTGAACTTTAATAACAAAAAAACCACTACATATTGGAAGTTGAAATCAGGTATATGAAATCAAAATAGCCAAAATAATCATAAAGTGATCACATGTAGATGGCTAAGCAAAGCTAAATGCCTGTCAGCAGCACCATGTTGCTGCAGAGGAAGTGAAATCTAATTCTGGCCACTAGAAGTGACATTGCATAGGAAACCTGGAAAGCAATAATTTCACTTTATTACTTGGCACAGTCGAAGCCATCGATGGAGAACATGACGGTGGAGTTCATTTTGGTACGCTGCAGCTCAACAAAGACATGGCAAACTTGTCATGGTCTAGAAAGGAGAAGGAGGTGATCAGATATGATCTGCAGTTTATGAAACATGTCCTAGGTGGGAAAAGTCAAAAGAAATGTTTAGCTGTTCTGCAATAACTGTTCTTATGCAACTTCTGTGTTTCATTTGGAAACTATGAACTTTATTTTTCTGTCAATATATATGCATATTTCAACATCAGCGTCTCCAGTACACATCATAACTGAATGAGACTGATTCTGTCCACATGCAAAGCCCTGGAAAATCTCCCTCATAGCCAAGTGTGAGCAAGCTAATTTTTTATTCTCTTAACTTCTAGCAGTAGTAAGCACAAACCTAAGTAAAACATCAAGGCTGGCCACACAGCCTCAGTTCAAAGTTCATGATTGCTTAATCATAGAACACGTTAATTATATCTCCATAGCATAGTAATCTAATATGTAATCTTGTATAGCTTATGTATTTCCATGCAGTCTTATTGTACAGCTGCCAAGTTTCTAATCTCCTCAGAAGCTTTTGCAACCAACAAAATTGAGTCAACGTGAGAAGTGCCAATAAGGAAAAACATAAATTATTTGCAAAAAGGGCAATAAATACATGATGTCAAAACCCACATTCACTACTCACTAATAATTCCCCTTATGAAAGCTGGTAGTTCACATTACAGCTTTTTGAGGTTTGTCTTAAAAGTAAATAAAGCCAAGGCTGTGTGTTTATGTGAATATGTATGTTGCATTGATAAACTGATCTGTACATCTGTCTTTGCTTTGTATTGCTTAGCATGGAGAAGTTCACTGGACAGTTCTGCTTGTAGCATTTTAGATAACTACATGTATTTATTCAAGTGTTCCTAAGAGAGACTGCCATTTGAAGGTGCACAGCACCTTCTTTTTCTTTGTGTTATTAAACTCAAGTTCTGCTTTTCTAGAAAGATGCACTTGCACATACCCATAGGCCAAAAAAGGAGATATTTACTGAGCTGCTCAGGGACATGTGAGAATAACGTCAAGGCAGACACTAATTCCCTGCTGCAATAATTTAATGCATGTAACTATTTTAAGTAAATGTCACATGCTTGGGTTCACCATGAAGATCACTTTGCAGTAACTTTCTCTTGTTTCTTCAGCCTGAGTTCCAACTTAGGTTAGGCAGAACAGTTGCAGTATTGCATTTCTTCTGTTATTAAACAGAACTGAGCTCAGGAGTTGTGATCCCAAGGAATTTTAAAATAGTAGTTTTGGAATTTTCCACTTCCCACAGAAATGGCAGGTTCAGTGGTGAGAGCCAACAGGAACTGTGCTGTGATGAAGCAGTGCAAAAACTGCATTCTGCTTGTGTTTCTTCCCCCCCAGTTCTGCATGCTGCTCTCAGATCTCTGTCTGCCGGTCAAAGCCCTGAATATGTACTTCTGCCTTTGCCAATATCTCTGTTGCATAGCTTCCACAGGATAAGGACAGAGTAGTAATTTAGTGGGTTACCAGTCCTATTTTGCCTGCCCAAGGTCCCATCCCTTTCCCCCTGCATACACATGTGCATACACTTCGTGGAGATACCTATATGGATGGGAAACAAATTGGATTTAAGAGCCCATAAGCCTTGTATACCTGGAATTGCACCTATGTTACAGACGTGTGAAGTCCTGCTTTATGTAACAGATTGGGGTCCAATTGCACACAGCCAGCTTGGAACTGCTGCTGAAAGGAGTATCCAGCCACTTGGCCTGCCCAGCTACGCTTCTGACTACCTCCTCCCACTGATTCTTCCAAACCTTTTATTTGTATTCACTTTTCCCCCACACCCAACACTATAAAGAATTACACAATGAACTGACACACTGTGCAAAAAGCCACAAACCTGGTCTGAACTCCCAGCCCTTCAATTTACCTTAGGATCACGTGGCAGGGACAGTTTACTGACATGTGTCTATTAAAGATAAGGGCAAAAAGTCTTAAGGAGAGGAAATACGTAACAGCAGCAGCTATTTTTCAACTTCACAGAAACTTAAAAGTTTCTCACACAACATGAAAAAGAAAAAACTAGCATTAAATAAAATCTCTTCAAGTCCCATTTTTGCTTCTGCTGTCAAGATGTGGTAAGGTAGAAAGGATCCTTTTTCCACACCGAAAATCCAGTGAGAAAATAAACCACAAATAAACAAAAAACACATACACTTTGGATGATAAACTTTTTGGAGGGTCTTGAACAAGGGCTGCTTTGTCTTTTGTAGCACAGTAGAAATGTGTGTAACCTGAACACAAGCCACCCCTACTTTGTCTGTCAATGCTGGCAAGTTTAATCAATATGGCCTGTATTGTTTTGGAAAGGGGACACGGTATGAACAGAGCAGCTGGATTTCAAAACTGGCTATAAGTGAGTATGAGGTGGACAGGCCCATCAAAATCTTATGAAGGCGTAACAAGTTTAAGCCTCTGCACAACAGGTTTACAGCCAAGTACTTTATTATTGCCAGAAACACCCAGTTCACTGGTGCCATATGAAATGCAAGAAAATTCTCTTGATTTTTATGTTGTAGCTCCTAGTGAATCTACCCAAGTGGATCTGTCCTTAATTCCTAACTACATCCTGTGAATCATGTAACTTGCAACTTAGCAATCTCCCATGCTTGGAGATCATCCTTCCCAGCCTAAGTGTGTGATTGCAAGAGATTCTGAGGTATTTCAGTGGCAAGTATCATTCAAAACTCCTTCATAAACAGAAATACAATGGGTTTATTTTTGCTTTGCACTGCAGATCTTTGGCTGCCAAAGGAACATACTAAAGTAGCTTCCCTGTTCAGTCATCTACAAGAAAACAACTGAATGTATTGTGTAAAAAATACCCTGCTTTTAAAACAGGCTGACACTATCTCTCTGGTCCTTAAAATCCTTAGATGTTTTTAAGATGGTACAAACCTCATAAACAGATGTAAGATAAACCTTTTCTCATCATGGTGGGGTTACAAAAATAGCATTTAGGAAATAAAGTTCTTTTTGGTCATACAGCATGGCTCTTTCTGGTATATCAGAAAGGTCTTGCATCTCTCTGGTATTAAATATTTGGTCCATTCTTCCTGTCAAAGTTAGGAAATACAAACCTCTTTTCCAACAAGCAGGTATCAAGCAAGGTGTAAGAACTGTTATTTCTGAGTCTACCAAGGGAAGAAAAAAAAAAAAAAATTAAACAAAAATAATCTCCGAGTTCCCTCATACATTCATCATCTTGTGCTTCTCAGCACTTGATCCTTCAAGAGATTAAATCCACCAAGAAATGCTAAAGACTGTAACAGGTAACTCCAGACCCACAGAAGCAAGCTAGAACAGACACAGAACACGTTCCCAAACAAACACAGAAGCCAGCAAATACGAGCAGCTCTGATGAAAAGTGGCAAAACACGCAGATGAGATTAGTGTTAATAAGCATTTCTGGCTTTGCTGTTTTTCTCCCACATTGGAGAACACAGAGATTTTTAAAACTTTCTGGTTTTTATCAAGTTCAATATGAGGAACATGGTACAAGACAGCCTATCTAAAAATCACCACAGCCTAATGGGACAGAGCGACGAGCTGCTCCCGTTAGTTTCAACTATCCAGACTGGTGGTGTTCTTCCTTAATGAGCGGCTTTGCTAATGGCCAGGACACCCACATCATCATACGGAGGACTTCTTGTAAAAGGATGTGTCTGTGGCCTTACAGAGTTGAACTGTTACTTTGCTCAGAAATACCAATTTCCATGTATTTAACATTCAACTGCTTTAACTAAAGGAGCTTAATTTGCATCACATGTAAAATTCTACTTGCCTTTAATTGAGCGGGAAAGGGCTCATCACGCAGTTGAAGAGACACGGTTGCCAACGTGTCCCATTCTTTACCTGCCAGAGCAGTACAGGCAAAAGTTCAAACTCAGGATGCGTAGATACCACCAAGTTGCAAGAGTTACGTCAGGGGGCGAACAGCACAGCAGCGAAGTCGGGAAAAGCGCTGAAAAGCGCGGGTTTACGGACATAGGTTCCGTGCCAGCCCTGATGTCACCCCCGGCACGATCTGGCCGCACCCGGCAGCGCTGCCCGCGCGGCTGCCACGCGCGGCGCGCGGCGCGAGGCGGCAGCACGTGGCGGGTGAGGCGCGGCTCCTCCCCCCGCGCGCGCCGCGGGCTGTCTCGTGACTGCCCCCCCGCCGCGGCGCGTGACGCGGGCCGGCGCGCGGCTATAGGTCCGGGCGCGGGGGCGCGCCGGGCGGGGCGGGCGGCGCGGTCCCTCAGGATGGCGCGGAGCGGGCGGGCACTCGGTAGGGCCCTGGCGGGAGGGCTCGCCGCCCCGCCGCCCGGCGCGGCCGCTGTCAGGTACGCGGGGCGAGGCGGAGCGAGCGCGGGGGCGGCAGCCGGGACCCCGCCGCCCCGGCTGTCCCGCGCTCACCGGGTGGCCGGCCCCGCTGGAGCCCCGAGGCGCGGCGGGCAGGGCCGGTCCCGGGGGCGGGAGCAGCCGCCGGGGGCGCGCAGACCCTCGTTACGCTCCGGAGCGAAGGCGCGGTCTCCAGCCCGCGGGGCCGCGCTGGGCGAGCCCCGGGGAGCGAGGGCGCTGCCCCGGGACAAGCTGGTGGCTTTGGGGAAGCCTGGGGTGGTTTAGTGGAGTCTTGGATTGAGGGGAAAATCAATCACTGGGAAAGGCGTTTGGTGTAAGTGAGTGGTTGCAACCGAAGTTTGAAAATGTTAGTAGTGAGAGCTGCAAGAGACTCGGCAGCTGGCGTGAAGCGGGGGCAGGCTGAATCCAAAATGGTGCAGCACGTTGTAGCCTTGGTTGAAGCGGGGTGTGCTTTGATGCCTTGCAGTCCTCATTTGTGTAGATCCTGGAGGGGCTGCCAGGGCGGCAGACCCCTCGCTGTGCCCAGGAGCAGACTTCAAGGACTCGGGCGGTAAATTAGTCTCCTGTGCTTATTCAGACTGAGATGCTAATGAGGAGACTTGTTAGCAGTCATTTTTGGGCATGTGAAGAGCTGTCGACAAAGGATTTGAATGAGATCAGCTCATGTCTCGCAGACCATAAAACAGCCCTAAGATATCACTCAACTTATGGAAGTAACAGTTGAGATAACAGTAAACGAAATTCCTCTGGCAGTCTGTGTAGTCAGGAGTTCCAGATCCCTTGTTTTTGTTTTTCAAAAATATGTTAGTCTTTAGGCTTAGAAAATATTGTGGCTATTAAAAATAATCCCTGACTATAGATCACTTAGGTGTGTACACCTTACAGCAGAAAATGCTTCCCTTTCAGGTCAGGGAAGTCAAGTGATACTGTGATCAGTGCCTAAATGTTTAGAGAGAAAGCAGCAAGTGGCAGGAACTGAACAATGCCAGTAAGAGCTGTGTGAGTGGGAACAGTTGTAGTACTGTCTGGGGATAAACACAGAGGTCATAGGTCTGTCTGAACTCTAGTATGGACTTGGCTTTTCTTCTGTGGCCTTGATCGGGTTCACAAAAACATGTGTGATGTTCCACTGAAATCCATGTTTTTGTGATTTCCTGAAGAGGTAGGCTTTCCTGAACTGGGACTAAGCCCAGCACATTCTCACTGTGTCTGTTTTTCTTCAGATAAAATCTGGAGAGAGATGAAGTTTCACCATCTTTGTTAGCATTACAACCTCTCTTAACCTTGCCTTCCTAGGATGGCAGGATCATTGTGAAATGGATATTGTCTTACAGCAGATAAAAGATTATTTGTAGAGATTGTTTTTCAGCCTTGTAGCTGAAACAAGTCTAGATAAAACTGTATGAAACAACAAACTGGCATAGCATTACAGTAAAAAAAAAAAAAAAAAAAAAAACAACAAACAAACAAACCAAACAAAACAAAGAGAAGAAGCCTGGGAGCTCGTTTGGACTGTGTACTATTCCTAGCTTCTGATGAAGAAGGTAATTTAAATTAGCTCTCCAGAGTGAGGTCTGATCGAAACATTTGAACACTTTCTATGAATCTGGTTGAGGCAGCTACAACATACTGGCACCCTTCCAGCATTTCGCTCACAGCAGTGCTTTTCCTTAACAGTCTTGTCCAGTCTGTGTGGAAAAAAACAGACTTGAGATACAGTTGCAAACATTTGCAGAGTTTGTTGTCTAAAGAGTTTTAAGGTCGACCTACTGTCCTGCTTGTTTAATTAGAGAAAGGACAGTGAAAGACCCAGGTTGCATTTTAGCTTGTGTTTGTACAATCACTGATCGCACATAGTGGCATTTTTTACCTCCTGGTCTCAAAAATCAGAACTTTTGAGGTAGCATTTTGTGTCTTAACTGACTTAATCTAGGCAAAAATCAATAACATAGCAGAACAATCCTAATAATGACAGTGAATATTTGTTAATTTTAGTATAGATATTCATAGAGAACACTGAGGTGCAATCATATTACTAGCATTTTTAAAGGTAATTTGTTAAGGCTTATTTATGAAAACATTGTGTCCAAGGTTTTGCATTATGTTTTCTGGAGGAAATTTTGGAAGCTGGGTAAGTAATGCACTTTCTGAAAGGACCTTCAAAATGAAACTCTCCTTAGGAGGATGGCAGCAGAGGGCTTACAGCACAGCTCAACTTTGTATCTGCAAGTGGAGCCTTCTCTTCTTTGCATTCCAAAAGTGTAAAGTATTGCAGACTATGCCTTGATTTTGCTATTAAGCCTGTTCTGCAAATGAAGTGCATATGAGGCTTGTACATGAACTCAGGCTGCCATGGAGCCAATGTTTAAAAAGGGCCTTTATATTTTACTCTGCCAATTACCTTTCTTGAGACTAGGGGCTATTTTTAGTCTCTCCTAAGGGAGGAAAGAAAAAAAAAAAAAGTCTCCCTTATGGTTTTAATAGTTTCTACAAGCCTTTGTTTTTCCATCTGAGCCTGGCATTTTCTGGAATGCTTTACAACAGATTATCTCACCTGAATGTGTTGTTTGTTGATATGAAATGCATCTAAAAGCATTTTCACTGTTTCAGGCACTTGGCTTCCTGTGGTATTCTAATGACCAGAATTTCTCCTTTGCAAGTACCTGTAATGAGCCATACCTTTTCAAGAACTTTCTTTGACATTGCTGCACCACTAGTGAATAAAAGAAAAGAATATTCTGAAAGAAGAATTATAGGGTTTGTATTGAAGTGTGGAAAGAGACTTTATGTGCTTATCAGTTTTGTGTTTGCTGTAATTAATGCAAAATACCGTAAGTTCAAAAACAGCATCCCTGAAGACACATGCCCCTATGACTCTGCCCAACTGGAGACTAGAAAGGAGTTTTGACTTTCAAAATTTGTAGAGAATGGGCTTTTTCAGTCTGGAATTGAATACAAAAAATGTACGAACCCAAAACTCTTGCTCAGTAGAAAGAAACAGCAGAAATAATCCTATTCCATGACAAAACAAAACCAACCCTGAAAGGGGAGAATACACTATTAATTTCTTCTGGTGAAATGGGAATAAACCAAGAGCTGTGAAAGCTCAATTTGTTCCCTTCTGTCCCAAATATGTGCTTACCTTACGTCGTCCTTTTAACTTCTCAAGATTTTCTTCTTTCTCTAAAAGAAGGAAAATAATTAGTTGTGTGATGGAGAAACATAAGCACTTTGAAAACATTTTGAAATCCTGTTTGCCTTATTAAAGCTAGTGGGAAAATTCCAGTTGACTTGGCAAGACTGGGATCTGTCCCCAGTCCCTGGTCCACAATCGTATGAACTACTTCTGTATTAGCATTATTTTTTTTACTATGTTTAATGCTCAGTTAAATGATAGTTCTTGAATTATGCAACAGATTTTGCACAGTCATTTAAAAAGAGCTGTTGTCCAATAGCACTCACTGTGGAACGTATGCCTCATTTTAGACACATGGAATTAGGCATGTGCTTGAACCCTTCTGAGTCAAAACTAAAAATTAAAAATCATGGCTCTGTAATTTGCCATGTTAGCACAGAATACACTAAAATGTTGCCATCATTCTTTAATGTGATTTCAATATCCTGCTTGAGCAGGGGGTTGGACAGGATGACCTCTAGAGGGCCTTTCCAACCTCAGCCATTCTGTGATGCTGTGAGTTTTTGCCATTTTTTAAATTAAGCTTTTTTATTTGGGCTGAAATAAGGAAAGTAGTGTTTCTCTATTTAAATAAACCTAATGAAATATAGTACTTTAGTTTTGATACACCTTTTCTTGGTAGCCATAAAGTACGGATTTTTCATGTAGAACATCCAAGATCTACCCAAAAGAAAATACAGATATACTGGAAAGAACTATTTTTCCATGTGAAATGTAGGCATATTTGCCTGATACTGCAGCATGTAGCAGACACCAGGTTCACTGTTCACTGACTTCACTGCTGCGTGTTGTGTGGTACTTTGCTTCTTTATGCAAAGACTTCTACCAGTGTATTACTTTCTTCTCTTTAATTACCAAAGCTGCATTTTTCATTTCCGAAAGCAGTGGTAGTGCTTTCAGGTGACTGTGTTCACCTTCCAAACTGCCTATGCCATTCATACTGTCTTTGAAACTTTGAAATACTGAATTTGAAGTTAAAATACCTTGTAACTGTAGTGTTCATATTTTTGTTTCCAGGTATTCTATGCAGGAAATGTATGAAGTTGTTGCTCTTGTGGAGAACTACAAACTATTTGTACCTTGGTGTAAAAAGTCAGATATCTTATCAAAGCGCTCTGGATACTGCAAAGCACAGCTAGAAATAGGATTCCCTCCTGTAGTGGAGAGGTACACATCAGTTGTTACCCTAGTGAGACCACATCTAGTTAAGGTAACCTTTTTTTTCTTTTTTCTTAGCTGTAACTTCCTGTAACCTTTGCTTGTTGAAATATGAATATTCCAGGAAGGTCTTGCTTCAGAACAAAACTGATGATGCAAGTGCTTTGTGTGGCTCAAAACTGGTGTTACTTTTCTTTAAAGACTTAGGTTAACTGCAGAGAATTTGAATGGGCTATTAAAACTTAAGCTGCCAAATGAGGGGGGGAAGTGGCAGGAATTGCTTTTTAATTTTCTTTTGCTGGAGAAACTAGCAGCCATTAATGAAGATTTTGTTGTTGTTAGAATCCTGTCCAAGCCTCTCTAAATGCAAAACTAATACTGACTTAAAAGTTACCTTTGACAACGTAGCTTCTGATGCTTTAGCAAAATTAGTATTTGTCATTGCTTTTCTTCTGACAATTTTACCTAGCTAATGCAATAAGTCTTAAGTGTATGGTCTGCTGAACAACTTGCTACTCAGGGTATTGAAGAGAAGATATAAGAGTAGATTGGATTTGAAGTTCATTTTTTAGAATTAATTTGTTCAGAAGAAAAGCTGTTGTATTTCGCCTTTCACCCTTTTAAGAGCAGTAATTAAAAATGTCAAGGAAGAAAATTTAAATTGTCTGGATCTTCTGACTAGTCTGCCTTATATATTCAACTCTGTTTTGGTTAGGAACAGCTCAGAACAGATTCCTTGCAGCAAAACTGCCTCTCCCCTTCATGTGTCAAATCTTAACTCTTTTTTTGAGTGATTAGTGGAATTATAACACTTGATTGTTGCTCCAGATAATTGTTTGGATAGCCTGTTGCACTGTTATTTTCTAGGCTTCCTCTTAAGAGACATTGCTCAAAACAGACATTGGGTTTCTTAAGTAGAGGGGAGACATGAATTGGAAAGGGAATGTGCAATGTGCTTTTATTCAAGGTACTTATTATTCTGGAAAGAAAAATCTTTCTCCCTTTCTAAGAACATTGAAGAGCTACAATGGAAAATCTGCATTTTACATGCTGATTGCTTTTCCTTTCTGCTCTTCCTTGGCAAGACTGGCTTTTTGCTTTCATAGCTGTAAGATTGGCTTATCAACTCTTTCCCCCTCTAATTCACTCAAAAGAGAATTTATTGTCTCAGAAAAGACCGTGAAAGTAGCGAGAATAACTTTCTTCGTTTTTTCTCCTACTGAGACTTACTAGCCTTTTTTCTGCTGGGATTATTTTTCCATGGCAACTGTGTGCTTGGACTACCTCACTGTCCTCAGAAGTAACTCCAGGCACAGGCAGTGTGCAGGTGGTCTGGCATAGCAGGCTACTGCTGGTCACAAAATGAGCACCATTTGTTGCTTATTGTAGCAAGACTTGAGCAATGGGAAAAACAGAGGGTAGCAGCAGCTCCTGCCACACAGGAAGGCATGGAGAGAGTTCACTACTCATAAGGCTGGGAGTAAGGGGGACACATTGGCACTTTTCCCAATCTTCCTGCCCTTTTGGCAGCAACAGGAAAAGCAAGCCCAGCTCTTTGTGTCTCATCTTTCCTGTACTCCTCCCCTTTCTGCCTCAGAAGTAGCAAGGCACAGCACCTAATTCCTGGGCAGGAAAACATAGATATTTTTGTGCTGCTGCTGAGTCTTTGAGATGGCTTACCTTAGCACAGCTTTCAAACCACAAGCAACACCTATTCACCAAGGGTAGTCCTGTTGGAGCAGAGCTGCTAGTGGCAACAGTAAGACCTGTGAAAAACAGTTATAGAAATATAAATTAAAAAAATAGTGCTATTATGTATGTGGATGTTTTTGAAATATGTATTTTTCAATCTTTTTCTATTATACATTTTGTGTTCAGGATTTCTTTGATGTGAAGCATTCCTGTAGCCCAAGACTTAACAGTCCATGTACCAGTATATGAAATACTCTATATGTCATGAAAAAAAACCCACAAACAAACCAAACTAGTAAATATCCATATCCTTTCCTTAAAACAGTGTTGTTCCAAATTCTGGTAGCACTAGCATTATTTTGATGTTCTATGCATTATGCTAGAAACCCATTTTATGACTCCCAACACAGGATTTTTTCCTCTCCTTTAAAAGGCATTACATTATTTTGCTTTAAAGGACATTGCAAATAATATCTTATGCTGGCTGCACTATAAGAATAACCATGCTGTGACCTGCACTGTCTAATAAAATGCAAATGCAAACTGCAGTAATATCAAGTTGTCTCATCTGTAAAAGCCTAATTGTAGCTTAACTTTTTAAACTTTGTTCTAGGCATCCTGCACAGATGGAAAACTATTTCATCACTTGGAAACAGTGTGGCGTTTAAGCCCAGGTATCCCTGGTTACCCAAGGACATGTACATTGGATTTTTCAGTAAGTATTGTAATTAAGACTACCAGATGCTAGGAACAGGGCATAGGAACATTATCTTCAAACTGTGCTTTTTGTTGGTGTGGAGGTTTTCTTGTTTATTTGTTTTTAATGGTTGGTACTAGTTTTTTTAAACATGCATGCACGGAAAACCAGTTATCATTAGCTTTAGGCACTACTATATTTTTTTCTTGTTTTAACAAGCTTTACCACATGGAAACCACTACATTGTCCTTTAGAGATAGGAGTCTTCTGAGGTGTACAACTGTCATGAAACAGTCTAGGAATGGTATCTCTCACCATACAATTCTAACCATGCTGAAGTTTTTAGACAGTCAAATACAAAAGGAGAAACACTAAACATACGTTATTTCCTTTAATTACTCTACAACCTAAGTGCTCTTGGTAGCAGAAAGTAGGTGTTCTCCCATTTGTCCTCGTTGGCCTGCAGCTTGGTCAGTTTATTTTCCTGGCTTCCAGTTTTACTCTTTCATGTAGTTTAAGTCTTCCTCCTTTCTTCTATAATAGGCATATGAGATTTTTGGTCTTTTACTCTATGAGGGGCTATCACTGCAGCTCAAGAGTATTACTCTTTAATACCAGTATCTGATTTAGCCTGTTACTCCCAGACAAGATTGTTTTCCACGCAAGCTATTGCTTTTCCATCTCTTCAGTCTATCATCACATTTCTATCTTACATTTTCCAGCATTAAGAGTAGGTGGTGCATGGAGCAGGTAACTAAGTGGGGGTTTGGAACAGGCCACAAAAGTACACAGAAATGGGTTGATTCCTGCTGCATCTACTGGGATAACCTGCTTTTAAAATTATGTAAATAGAAAAAAGAGCTTTTGCAGCATTTGTAAAATGGCGTGTTACTCTCACTGGGTTAATAACTTTCAGCTTATTCTTGTATCACACTTTATGTATTTCCACAGTAAAAATGAATCTATGGGCACTCAAAAAAATACATTTCTCATAGGATTTGCCAATGGTGTTCACATGTTATTTGGTCAAGGTATTTGAATTTCTCTGGGCAAGTGCCAGTTCCTGCTGCTTACCAGTACATAAGTTAGCTTTTAACCCAAGCTGTGCATCAGTTGAGAAAACCTGAATTAGCAAGTGTTTAAACCCTGTAATCTAAGTACTGAGTTTGTAGGGAAAACTTTGTCCCATTCCTCCTCTCCCCCAAAGCTCTCTTGACATTTAGGTCAAGAACTTCAGTTTAAGAGAGTCCAAACTGGACTTGAAACAGACATTTTCACTTTATTGGGGAAATACTGTCAATGCTTCTGACTGCTAACCTCATCCTGAGGTAGCAGAAGCATGTAGACAGCTGAGCTGGGGGCTGCCTCACAAAGGCAAGACCTGAAGGCCTCTTGTCCTTGCTATTTACTGACCTGCTGTGTTACTTGTCTTGGCCTGTGCAGATAGGGATGATAAATATTTCACAACAAAATTCTCAGACCATGCTGTGCAATTATTAATATTCAAGAGAACCCTTTGATTTCAAGAATGCTTGTTTGCTTTAGAAAATGTAATTTGCGTTTTGGGTTATGCTGGTTCCCTCAAGCTACTGTATCACTGTGCTGCCAGCCTGATAGAGATGGAAGCACACCACCATTTTTATCATCTGCAAACTTTGGGGATTACTGTACCTCAGGTGTTTAAGTAGTTACTGATAATGATGCCAAACTCATTATCCTGGCTCTGCAGAACACTTTAAGTGCTTTAAGTGACAGCTCTCAGACTTTCAAAAGGCACAGTCTTTTTACTGATGCCTGAGGTCATGCAAATGTAAATGAAGCTACCGTTAAGGTCCAAGTAGTTTAATTACTTGTGCTACTGTTTCCAGTTAATATGCATTACTCATAAGCAACTTGAGAGAAGCTGTATTTGCTCCATTTGTCATTTAATTGGCCAATTTCTCAGGAATGACAAAAGTACTTAAATCTCAATCCAAAACACATGCTATAGCAGGAATGATGATAAAAATCACAGAAGAGCAACCTATTTATTTTCCTGGAAAGATCGTAATCATTGCAGGAAGCTGCATATTCCAAAACAATGTGATTCCATAGCCATAGGGGAGTGTTATTTAACTACAGCAAGGCCAGCACAGCACAAAAGCTATCTAAGGCTATTTGACACAGAAGTGGACTTTTCTTTTGAGGGTGGAGAGAGAAAGCAAACTCCCTGCTAACCAACTGCTGCAGAAGTTTCAGTTTAACTGCAAGACTCAGTAGCTAAAAATAAAACGTAGAAGCTTGGTACAGAGGACTTCACCAGTGTGTGTACACTGACACTGCTGGTGTTCAGGCAGGAGATACAGCGCACAGGAGCAAACTTGTAGCTTTTGTCAGTAAATTGCTACAGTTACCAAGATGGAAAGACATTTAAAATGTTGTTATTCCAAGCTGCTTGTAAATGTCTCTTGGGTTTGCTGCAGCTTACCTGTAAGTCAGCTGTCTTGCCATGCAGAATCTTCTTATGCCAACTTCTGTTGCACAGCTGAGCTCTGTGTGCACATAAGTAAGTTAGTGTTTGCCAGGTTTTTTTAATTATCTCAGATATTTTGTGTGTGTTTTCTGATGCATCTTTTGTTAAGTAAAAAAGATAGTTCATCTAAGTGGAAATTATTACTTCAGAGAACTGAACAAAATTCTTCTTCTGGTTGGAGAACTCAGGGAGACAGTTCTCTGGCCAAGGAAGAAAGCTTTTTGTTACAGACATGCTCACCCCTTTTAATGCCTTACTTGCAGATCAATTGGAGATCTTTAATGAAGTTGTGTGCAACAGCATTTTACCACAATAGATAAAGGAAAAATAATTATTCTTTATTTTCTTAAACAGGTTTCTTTTGAATTTCGTTCACTTCTACACTCAAAACTTGCTACGCTATTTTTTGATGAAGTGGTAAAGCAGATGGTAGCTGCCTTTGAAAGAAGAGCATCCAAACTCCATGGCCCAGAAACAAGTATACCTCGGGAGCTAATGCTTCATGAAGTTCATCAAACATAAGAGAAAATTCTAACAACTTCTGTTACGAACTTGTTTATAGCTTTGTTTGTACAAGGGGTGCCATGCTGCTCCTTTGGGGCATTTATTTATTATCTGAGCTTTGTGATTTCATTCTGTACAAAACACACCCATTCAGCCAGATCTATACAGAATGTTCAAGCTACAATCAACTGCAACTTAAACTGTTATGAGTGACAGACACTTGGCAGCTACTCTAACACAAGGTATAAACGTTTAGAAACTTGCTAAATGGCTTGTGTAGTCACAGTGTTAAGTTTTGCCTTCTCCAAGCTATTGTTTTTTCATCATTGTAACATATTAACTCAAGTTTATTAGTAATGTGAATGTAACTGAACAGCCAATTCTGGCCAAGGCGAAGGAAACTGACGTTCTGGCTTTGGGGAGGATGAAGTTTGTCAGGTATTGAGCAGCAGCTGTTTTTAATCCAAGTGGATGACAGGAGTCTCCAGCTGCTATTAAACTCTGACTAGGAACTGCAATAGAAAAAACAGCCTGAACACTTCTGAGTTTTTAGAAAGTGGAAGGGGTACATGTGAGGTGAGGAGTACTGTAAGCTGAGTGCAGCAGTTCTAGCTGCAGCCCATGGGCATAAGCTGCCTGGGCTCTGGCCACTGGCAAGTTCCTAGTAACGTTTAGCAGCCTGAGCTTGCTGACCTGCCACTTTTGCACATTGTTAATACATCATCAGCTTCCTGTTCCAACACAACTTGAAACCAAGTAATTGTTACCCCTTTGAGAGCTAGGACAGGGATGCACAACACTGTACCACAGCACTGCCCTCCCTGACAGGAGGGAACACTATGTCCTCCACTTACTGCAGACAAGCACACCCAAAGCCAGTCATCATTAGCATACAACAAAGGTAAACCTTAGTTCTCAGGTTTTCAGTACCATACTCCATTTAATTAGTATGATGGTACTAGCCGTCTTGACTCAATTTTCAGTAGTTCTTATGCCTAACATGAATATTCCCTCTCCAGTCTGAAAGAATGTGCCTTGCATTAGCAGATTTCCTTACTGAAATTAGGTGAAGCTTCAGGTCAGGTGTTGAAGCTGGTCCTTTCTCCAAAGCATCTGTCATCAACATGGCTACTACAGAAGATTGTGTTAAATAGCACAGGAAGGTGAAGAACATGACAAAGACAGACTTGAAGCAGTTTCAGACTATTTACATAGTTTTCCAGAAAAAACAATTCAAATTTCACAGATGCTACATGTGAAGGATAGTTATTATTAAAGGCAGGAAGCTGGGGAAAGTGACAGCTGGATTAAGAGGTCAGTTTTACAGCATTGAGGTTGTAAGGAGCTTTGTTAAGACAATCAGAAAAACATACACGTTTGGTAACACCACTGTCTTGAAGCTTGGAAAACAGCTCAAAACCAGGCAGAGAAGACTTTACACATCAATGTCATCAGCTGTGTCAGAACAGTAGGTGGCAAATGAAGCTGTAATTTTTAAGAGTAAAACAGTATCTAGTGCAAAAGAATAAAAACAAAATCCTGGAGCCCATTACTAGAATGCTGGAAGACAAGACTGGAAGCCTCAAGGCAAGGAGGTAACCATGTACTACAGCTGAACAGAAGTATTTTAAAACCCCACAACCTTTATCTCAGCAAAGCCTGACTTACCTGGTTCTTACCCTCAGGGTACTTTCCCTCCTGCAGTAGAGGGATGCTCTAGGCCTGTTCCAGCTCACAAAACAAGCCGTATAAATGTGGCAAAACAAAGTCAGTGCCCATGCCTTACTTGCATAGCATTGTTTATAGTGTTTCAAAGAACTGTAGCATCAGTTCAGCTTAGGTGTTTCTTACAAAAATTCAAGTAACTTGTATTTCTGAGAAACATTCTCAACAAAGGAACATTTCCTAGCGGGAGCAGTCTCAGATTTCTAGTAAAACTTTGAAGCAGGAGGCTGTAAAGGCTCTCCTGTGACTATGGCTTGGTGTGCAGATGAATAAGGTGATACATTTTGTAACTTTTGAGCAGTTTATTACATAAAGGTCACATAACTGCATATTTGCCTACTTTGTACATAATTGTCTAGACTCACGCACAGTGGCTTCCAAGTTCTTCCTAGTACTGGCAAGCACCAATAAATTCTGAAACAGAATATCAAGTGCCTTAATTAAGTTTAAATCAGGACCTTGGTGTATGGATCTTGCACCCAGTTATCAGGAATGTACAAATGTCTTTATTCAAAAAATACAAAATAAATTATCTGTAGGCATGGACAATGACTGTAAACAATTACACGTGTGTTAAATGAAATCCAGTAACTGATGGTTACAGTGATTCTTTTAAACACCACCCTCACTTCAGTCACTATCCACCCTCCTGCACTGATACCTGTGTTTGTTGGAAGTCAGAACTGTCAGTCTCCAACAGCACAGCTCATGATGCATCCCCATCCCAGGAATTAGAACATGCCACCTCCCATCCCTCCTCCCATCCCACCCATTCCTCCCATTGCCGGCTCCTTTTCTTCTTTGGGAATTTCAGTCACCACTGCTTCTGCTGTTGATAAGAGAGATGCAACGCCTGCAGCATCCATCAGCGCAGTTCTCACAACCTAAAAACAGGGAAGAAGTAACTTAATACCTGCTGACTGTCATGTGAGCTGGGAGGAAGGAAAGCTGAAAATGGAAGACTATTTTAGGTTACCTTTGTTGGGTCTATGATTCCTTTTTCTACCATATTTACAAAGTCCCCAAGCATTGCATCATAGCCAATTTCTGATGGACTCTGCAGGATTTTTTCAACTATCAATGATCCTTCAACACCTGCATTCTTTGCAATAGTCATGGCTGGGATTTTCAGTGTTCTCTTTATTATTTCAATGCCTGAAAAGAAAAGGATGTTTAGAATCACATCTTCCATACACTACTCCTACTGCCAATATGTGCCTTCATCTGCTGCAGATCATCAATAAGAAAAGGAAGAACCCTGAGCAGGAACAGAAACCATTTTTATCAGTTCCAGAGAAAACATTTCTCTGCTACTTGACGTTTGTCAACAAATGAAATCTAAAGGATATTCACTCACATTTTGGTTTTACTTCTGCAAAAGGTAGTAAAGAGTACTGTCACATGGCACAAATCCTTTATCCATTTGCTTTGCCACACAATCTCTTAAGCTTTCTTAGATTTTTATGTCTGTTTGCAATGGCTGTCAACAGTCAGCTTCTCCTTTAAAGGCCTGCAATTCTTTGCAGGGGGTACTAATGCTTTTACTGCTACTGATTCTTTCACATCCAGGTCAGGGTGGCAGTGACAGCTCCATCCCTCTGCAAAGCAGAGACTGCCATACCAAGGGGATATGAGATTCTCAAGATAAAGTAACTAAACGCTCACTAAAAGCCTCAGGACAGAAAGAAGTCTCTTCTCAACACCTGCACACAAACGTTCAAGTACTTTACTTACCAATTTTCTGATCTTCATTGGCTGGAGCTAAGGCATCTAATGCTGGAATGCAGCGAAGCAACGCACAGCCGCCGCCCGGAACAATGCCCTCCTCCACGGCCGCACGCGTGGCGTTCAGTGCGTCAGTAACTCTGTCTTTCTTCTCGTTCACTTCCACGTCACTCGTGCCACCAACCTGCAGTAAGTGAGCCACATGTCAAGGCCTGCACAGGGAGCCTGGGTGGGAGAGCAGTGATGGCAACAGAACTGCTGCTGCAAAGTTGAAGAGCCACCTTAAGCCATTAACTGGCAAAGCACCAAAACACAAACCCGTGCCCTCCCACACCTGCAGCGTTCTCTTCTACCTCAGCACTCAAGAATCCTAAAAATGCCATTGTAGTTATTACTTCATCAAGTCCTTTATACCAAAGCACAGCACTGTTAGGAAGCCAAGCTCCCTACCCAAATCAACTGCTAAGACTACAAGACACACAGTTGTAATGTAGATCAGCAATGAAGGACTGATACTGCCCCTTTCCCAGGAAGTTTAACTTCTCACCTTCAATACTGCTACCCCATCCGAGAGTTTGGCCAATCGCTCATTCAGTTTCTCTTTCTCATATTCACTTGTGGTAACTTCTAGCTGTTCAATAATTTCTTGAATGCGTTTTTCAATTTGAGCCTTTTCACCCTTCCCCTTTAGAAGCATGGTGTCATCTTTTGTCACAATGACCTCTCCAACTTTACCAAAGTCATGAGGCTGAACATCTTCCACATTTAGGCTCAAACCCTCTTCTCCAAACACCTGAAACAAGTTACATGAAAGGTTGGAATTCACAGCTTCTCCAGACACTAACTTTTTATGTATAGACAGTAAGAACTCACAGAGCAAGCTACCAGTGCAAAACAATCACACTACTGCAGCCAAGTTGAATAAAACTCTTCCCTTCTCCTAACAGAGCCCAAGCACACAGGTACCTCACACAGGCCCTGGCAGAACAGGCAGCTCCCAACTGCTCATTTCTGACAGATTCATGTAACTCACTGATCCAAAGTGCCTGGAAATTAGAGCTGTGTTACAGAGTCCTTCCTGTATTTTGAGAAGTTATGAATATTGACAATAAAGTGACTTCAGAATAGAGTTTGCTGAGTTTTTTACTTTGTACTCCATTTGGCTTAAAGATTAAGTTTTATTTCATTAACTACCTCTGGATCTCAGTATCACAATATAATTTTGAAGTGTGTACAAAAGTCACATAAAGGGACACTAATGTGCACATCAACTATTGGAGAAGTTGAGTACAAAATAAGATTTCCCAGTCTATTCCAACCAATTATATTTGCTATACTCAAGTCTGGGCAACTGAGACACAACTGTTTTCATAAGGCAGCAAGAAAGCTTGGCTATTTCTCAGAAATGTACTTGAAATTCCTCCTTCCCTTTAATGACCTAAATGCTGTAAGAAAACTATGTGTAACTTCAGTCAGTCAGAAGAACCTACGGCTCATGGTTAGTGCTCTTCTACACAGCAATATCAGTATCTGCATTGTAAAAAACCAAAAAAACCAAACCAAACCAAAGATTCAAATACTAGTCACTGTGACACTTCAGCAAAAAAAAGGATAAAGCCCGCAACACAGGAAATACCCATCATGGACCTAAAATTAGACATTCCTTTCCTCCTTCAAAACCATTAGCATTTCTTAGCGCAAAAAATGCATGAAAACATTGTCACTTACAGCACCACCAGTAGCAATTGCCATATCCTTAAGTTGGTTTTTCCTGTTGTCACCAAAACCTGGCGCTTTTACAGCAACAACCTGAAGACCAACCTTCAGTCTGAAGAGAAGAATTCAAAGATAGCAACATTAATGGCATGTGTTCAGAGAATGAGTCTAGTTACTAAAACCAGTTATTTCAGTGCAGCTCTTACAACCAAGCAATCAAAGAGACCTCTACCAACAGAGTTGATTTTGCTCAAAATCTAGTTAGGAAACAACTGAAACTGTCCAAACTGATGCAAAGTACAGCTACATACAGAAGCTGCTGTTTCTTTCGTACTGGGAAGAGAACATACAACAGTGCTACACTGTATGAAATACAATTACCTACTGTTGTATACATTCCTTTAAATGGTTGAAAACGCAAAAAAACCCAATTTGTTTAAACATTTGGATTTTAAGCCTCACCTGTTCAAGACTAGAGTGCTGAGTGCTTCTCCATCAACATCTTCAGCAATAATGACCAAAGGTTTGCGCTGAGCATTGGCAATTTCAAGAGCAGGAACTATGGACTGTACACTAGAAATTTTCTTTTCAGTGATTAAAACATAAGCATCCTGGAACTCACATTTCTGCCCTGGAGAAACAACATGCATTACCTGAACAATTCAATTATAAAAACATATCAAGCATAGTCCTAAAGAGCTACTTCGGAGAAACTGTTTCACTTTTCAACACCATTGGGAAAAAAAAAAAAAAAAAAAAAGACACATTGTTTTCTCCAAACTCCACTTGCAATTCTACACGGTTCTGGAGTGTTGCAGGGCCAGCCTGATGTTAGCATGGGCACTGTCCCCACCTAGTAGAGAAGAGAAAAACCCCCCAGACTCCCAAGCTTTTACCAAGAGTTAAAAGTTTTTGATGCAGAAGAACCCCCCCTCCTATTCATTGTGGTACACGGTGTAACAGACTGTAAAGTCTTTATAACAGGTGCTGTTATTTCTAAGCTACAAGAGCCACTGTAAGGTATTTGATATAAATTATTGTTAACTCACCTTTGGTTGTATTAATAAAATACGGAGAGATGTATCCCCTGTCAAATTTCATACCCTCAATGATTTCCAATTCATCGTTTAGAGTTTTTCCATCCTGTTTAAAATGCCAGAAAGTCCACATTAAAAAACCCAATTTACTACCAAAAGCACTAGTTTCAGCATACTATGCACAACAGAATGAAATGCTTTGCACGTAAGTTTTACGTGCCTCCCTTCAAAAATAAAGGGATTGCAAGAGGGAACAGCAATCAAATCCTGATCTAAAGGAGCTGGGGAGGGAGGAATTATGGTAGGATACCTTATGTGTGCAGCAGCAGCAGCTACATCACGTGGCACAAAAAAACAACCCTAACTGGAGAAGAGAACGGAGTGCTTTGCACCTTGTCCAAATGTTGGCCAGTTCTCACCTTGACAGTGATCACACCCTTTCGTCCAACTTTCTTCATTGCATCAGAGATTATATTGCCAATTTCCTGATCGCCATTTGCCGATATCGTGGCAACCTGAAACAGTAAACCATTTCCCCTCATTTCACCATACATACAATTTGTTGCCTCACTATAAAGAAAATCAGAACAACCATTTTCAATTCCCACACTTCCAGACAAGACAGGGCAGCTGGCTGTAGCACACCCACACCAGGACCCACAAGCTCCATCAGAAGTTCTTTAGCAGCTCAAGTACTGTGTCAGATCCCGTGCTCCTGCAGCACGGACAGACCACCTGCATCTGCAGCCATGGGCAGAAATACACTGTGAGGCCAACACACCTAGTGCCTGAAACACAGCTGGGCACCCACCTGAACCTGAACCCCCCTCAGCAGGTCTGCCACACCCTGAGAAGTCTGCCAACACCTCCTATCCACAGACACATCTCTCATCTCATCAGTTCTTCCCAAGTACACTAATTTATGTTTTAGGACCACATTTTGGAATGAAACCTGAAGATGAGGAAAAGTACCTACTTGTGAACTCACTTCTAGCAAGTGTAGTTCAAGGCAGAATACTGGTAGTATTAAATAACTCCAGAATATGTTTCATTGGAAACAATTTCATTTTCTTAATCTTGATATATAAAGAAAAACACTCAGCTGTCACACATGCACAACCTAACTTCGTACACCTGATTTCACAAAACTTTTTCTGAAAAACAGACATGTAAACTTAGTTTAATTTTTTTGTGTTACCTGTGCAATTTCTTCTGGAGTTGTAACAGGTTTAGACAGCTTCTTCAGCTCAGCTATGATGGCATCGACTGCAAGCATCACGCCTGAAGATGAATGGAATACTTGTGAGTGAATGAGGTGTACAGCACAGAAAAATACCCCAAGCCACTAATAGGACAAGTTCCAAACCAAAGTCCATGTCTCAAATACTCATCAAGTTTGCACATTTATAACCAAGAGACTGGCAGTTCCAGTTCCACAGTGTCATTTGCGTACCTAGTGATAATTTTTTGCAACTGCATTACATAGTCATGATCAAAATTTGACACATTAATTTACATGGCACCACTGAATTCATATACTAATCAGAAATTAATTAAATGCAGCGATGGCTTTAATTGGAGTTTACCTAGGACAAATTAAACAAGGTAACTGCATATAAACCAGTAAAATCATTTAAAAAAGAATTTTTCAGAGTAAGTAACATAATTGAAACAAGTTTTCTACACGTGCTTCATAGAAATTTTTTTGTGGCTCTTCAAAGGAGACTACCTACTCCAGAAGCCAGTCAAATTTTGAATGTGGAAAGACAGTGATTAAATATTGAATAGAAGGGCAAAAAACATTACCCCTCCTGATTTCTACTGGATTAGCTCCTTTGCTGATCTTCTCAAAGCCCTCCTTGGCAATAGCACGTGCAAGTACTGTTGCAGTGGTGGTACCATCTCCTGCTTCTTCATTTGTATTGTTGGCAACATCTTGAACTAACTTGGCTCCAATATTTTTGTATTTGTCTTTTAAGTCAATTGCTTTTGCTACCGTCACACCATCTTTTGTCACTTTGGGACTTCCCCAGCTTTGTTCAATAATAACTGTTCTTCCCTAGAATGACAAAGAAGAAATATGACATCAATGCCACATAATCCACAGCAAGTTACTTGAACAGTTCAACTGAAGATTAAAATAATTTTGATCAGCCATAGCCGAAGAGAAACATCCCCTTCCACAGAGCTTTCAGCTGGAACTTTTTTCAAGCACAGGCTTTACTCAAGTTCTGCAAAACTGAAAAAAATACTCAAAGTTTCATAGTTTCATAGAATGACACTTTGTTCCCAAGCCATAACGCTTAATACCACAGGCTCAGAAGTTTGTAACTGAAATCATACTGCCCTTAGAGATACAGTTGAAGAGATTCCCTCCAACACTGATCTCTTCCCCTAAAATTCAAATATAGCAACAAACTGCACTGACTTTGCACAATTTCCAACAAATCACAATAAAAAGTTTGTGATCAAAAACCAGTAATACAAAGCTCAATGAGTTGCATGTTCTGAAAAAAATTAACAAAAGCAGAAAATTATAAACTTCATAAGTGACTACAAAAAGAGAACAGAAAATACTTATTAAATCTGTGTTAATGTGTTGCAATAATTACTCAAAGGTTGCAAATTTACAAGCTGCTCTTCTCTTAGCCTATATTTGCACTGAACTAAAAGGCTGGAATATCCTATGCACCATATACAGACAGTTAAATTGGGCAACTATGGACTGCATGGGGAACACAGGGCAGATGATGCATCTGCACAACAGAATTGCTTGTTCCCCGATGAATTCAATAACTGGAATAGCTGCTGCAATCAATCATGTCCAGTTCAAGCTGGAGGCAGCAGAAATGCAAGGAGCCACCTTGGTCAGCTGCTGCCCTGAAACTCTTCAGCTACCCCGACAGCTGGAGCTGCTGGGAGAGGGGAAAGGAGAGGAACTGCCTCACCTCACCACTGTCACTCCTGGCTGACCCTGCACAAGTCCCTTCACCTGGTCTGTCTGCTCCAGGTTTCTCCTGGGTGACACTGCCATAGCTGATGGTGTTCCCGTGTGGCTTCAGCTCCAGCCAGAGGCTGGATGAGTGCCTAGCATCTGGCTAAGGACTCCCACAAAGCAGCTACCACTGCAGTGCACTGTGGTCCTTGCTCCCAGACCTCAATGATGCACCTAACAAGGGATTCCTGCCGTGCGGGAGGCTACACTGCTTCCCACGTACAACTAACCCTACAAACTGCAAAGGAAAGGTTAAAGCTTCAGCTACTAACATGGAACTTGTGAAAGAGCTGACCAATTGTACCAAAATAATGCATAATCTGACTTCTTACAGCTACTTCATTTGACCTGCACGTCTCCTAAATCTAAACGTGGCTCCAGAGTAAGAAAAGTCTCTCTAGAGGATCCTACTACTGCTAGGTTCCTCATGTAGCCTCTCCTTGTTTTGCCTAATTTAATTTTCTATTTCAACATGGTCAGATTTAAAACATTTGTTTGGTAGCTATGAGGAGAGCAGCACAACAAAATCCACTCATATCTTATCACATTAAAGAAGAATTTGTACTCAACAAACACTTTTTATCTGTTTCTAAAAAAAAAAAAAAAGGAACACCACCAGCAAACACATGCATTTTGAACGGCCCTGCACATCAAGAATCAAAACACTCACATCAACTAGTTCTGACAAAGTAATCATCATGTTGGCAACAGTATCAAAAGATTGCATGAGACTGCAAGCCACATTTCTCTAAACACAGAACAATGCCAAAGGGAACTTTCCTCACCAGAGTGGCATTTCTCAAAAATGCTGAAAGCAGAATCAGTCATCACAGTACAATCCCTGAAGTTATACAATATAGGGAGAACAGCAGATAAGGTGAGAACACTGGAACAAAAATCCTATGAAGTTACAGTGAATTGCATCAGGAACTGCCCTTTAACCAGTGCATTAGAACTATGCTTGGGCATTTGCAAAGTAGCCTCATTAAAAAAAACAACAAACTGAGTTAAATTAACTGACTACACTTAAACTTTGTTCCTTTATGGGAAACAGCCACGGTTTGCTGACACTGTTCCTGAGCTTTTATCTGCTCAGCATATGGAATTTTTGCCTTTGAATAAAGCTAATAGCACCAAAAAAGTGCAAGAATGAATGAGCTCTACAGATGCCAAGCAGCCTCAGAACTACCATGCATATGCTGTTACTTTATGGAACAGATATTCCTACGAGCCCACAGAAAATCAGTGCCTCTTCCTTAAAGAGGAATCTCATTTCAAGCCTTACTGCATGTCGCATGACTATGCAGAATACAGTAGCTAGATTTCCAGAAGACCTAGAATTTACAGAGAACCACGCACTGTACTTTGTCCTGTAACCAACATGAATGAATGCAACTGCCACGGAACTTCAGTTAAGACGATATCATGTACCAATCATCTGAAAACACTGCACTTTCCATGTTGCTTTAACTTTGTTAACACCAAAAGAAAGTGATAAAAAACTGTAAAACAATTTAGACAAAAATCACATGAACCCAGCTCAGGATACACATATAGTTAATGTAACTAGTTCACTGTTACAGGCCATCATCTGAGCCATGGAAATCAATTATGCACATTCCCATAACCTCCAACCTGCTTAAACAAATATGCTGCATCTTTCAGTGGCCCAATGAATTACAATCTGTTAGCGTGAAAAGCACGTGCGTTATTATCACGGCTGAGGTGACAAAACCGAGAAGACGCCTGCTGGCAGCAGCCTGTCTGCACACCTTTGCGTGGCAGGTCTGCAGACAGCTACCACACAGCTCTACCGAGGGAAAATCCTTTTCTGCTGCGGTGTTTTCAACCAAGTAGAGAAGGCACATCCAACAAATGTAAAACCTTCCATTACCTTCGGCCCCATGGTGACAGCTACAGCATCTGCTAGAAGATCTACTCCTTGCAGCATGAGAGCTCTAGCGTCTGCCCCAAACTTCACATCTTTTGCGTATGCTCGTGTCAGGTGCGGGGCGAGTGCTCGGGACACGGGCCTGATCTGACGGAGCACTGTCGACAAACGGAGCATGTCTAGGAGATGAAACCCGGAGGAAAACAAAACCGTTACGATTTTACACAGCCGCTTCCGGAATGAACGACGGGAGAGGGATTCGGGAAGCAAAGCAAGTGACTTTTGTATTTCTGACTGACAGAAACGGAGCCGCTGCGGGTGCCGGGGCCGGGCAGCCCGAACCCTCACGGCGAGGCCCGGGCTGCGGCCGCTCCCCCGCAACTCCCGCCCGCGCTCCGGGGCAGGAGGGGAGGCGGCGCGGGCCCCGGGGCTCCCAGGGCCGGGCGGGCCGAGCCCCGCACCGCGCGTCCCTCCCCAGGACAGGCACGGCAAGGTCACGCGCCGCCCGCCCCCTGCCGCCGCCCGCGCGCGCTGCACCGCGGGGCCGCGTGCCCGCACGGGCCCCCGCACGGCCCCCCCGCAGCCGGGGCCTCGCGACCACCCGCCCCCCCTCGCCGCGCGCGGGCGGCTGCGGGCGCCGCGCGCCCCAACGGGCCTGGGCGGTGGCCGCGCGGGCGCCCCTGCCTCGCGCCGCGACCCCCGCAAGCGCCGCCACCCCCGCAAGCGCCGCCACCCCCGCAAGCGCGGCAAACCCCGCAAACCCGCCGGGGCAGCGCCTCTCGCCGGGCCAGGCCGGGCTCACCTGCGGTGGCGTGGGGGTGAAGCAGCGGGCGCTTCCGCCGTCCGGACCGAGAGCTGAGCGAGCGGGTCTGCGCGCAGCAGCGGGAAGGCGCTGGGCACTCACTGCCTCCGCCCCGCCCCCGCAGGCGCCGGCCCATGTGCAGCCCCGCACCGCCGGCCCGGGAACCAGCATAGCCGCCGCGGGCCCGCCCCTGCGGGAGGAGGCCCCGCCGCCCGCTGCAGCTGCCGCCGCGCCGCGCGCATGCGCGGCCCCCGCCGCCATCACCCACCCAGGTTCCGGGGCCGCCAATTCCAGAACCTTCTCGAACGCTCATGCTCGCTGAAGGTCAAAGGTGAGCTGACCTCACTTCCGGGTGGGGGTCCGAGCGCGGTGGCCGGGGGGCTCTGCGCAGCGGGGCTGGCGGTACCGCCGGGCTGCCGCCCGCCCGCGGGCCCGGGGCGCGGCCCCGGGGACAAAAAATCCGCGCGGGTGTAAAGCTGCCCCGGGCCGGGGCGGGAAAGCAGGTTCCGCCCCGGGGCGGGGCGCCGGGCGGGCATGCGCAGGCGGTGACCTTCCTCACGTGCGCTGGCGGCCCGGTCACTGCGGCGGGGAGCGCAGCGGCGACATGGTGAGTGCCCGGCACCGCCACCCGGCACCGCCACCCGGCACCGCCACCCGGCACCGCCCGCGGGCCCCGGGCGCAGGGACAGGCCCCCGGCCGCGCCCGAGGCGGGACAGCCTGTCCGCCGCTGGCGGGGCCTCTGGGCATCCCGCGGCCGCGGCGGGGTCCCCTTCGCTGGCTGCGGGATGGCGGCGGCCGCCCTGTCGTGCGGGGGGCCGTGCCGAGCCGCGGGAAGAAGGGAGGGAGGGAGGGAGGAAGGGAGGGAGGGAAGCGAGAAGCCCGCGGCCGCGGTGTCCGCCGCCCCCCCGGGGGATGCCCGTGGCGGTCCCGTAGCGCCCCAAGGTCACGCAGTCACTGGGGTGCGAAGGGCTGCACCGGCAGGCGCGGAGGCGGCGGGGAAGTTGGGCTCTGCCTTCCAGGCCCTCCAGCTGGCTGTTCTTCCCTGCCCGCGGCAAGGGGGGAGTGTCCCGCAACGGGGAATGCGCCGGGCAGGGCAGCGCCCGCCGGTGCAGGCCCGCGAGTGACACCTCAGGCTTCTGTGCCGCACTCATCTCGTCTGTGCTCTACAGACCTTTCTGGGCCATCGTACACATAACATCTCTCTTTAAACAGCGGATCAGAGCCGTTATCTGTACACAATGAACGTGCTCACAGCAGCCTTTTCTCTCTGGTTTTTCATAGCTGTGCTAGTAGCACTAGGTGGGGACACACACATCTTTCATGTACTGTCTTTTGTTCATGCTCTGCCTGTAACTTTATTTTCTCCTAATTTTAAAGTAAGTGTGTGTGTGCGTGGATGAGCCCCAGGAAGAAGGCACGTGGGTGCCAGTCCCTGGTTTCTAGTTTCTGAGTGTGGGCTCTGGGTACCTGTCCAGTGCAGCACCATCTCCATGTGACTTGGCAAGCTGCCATCTCTTTCCTTCTCAACCAAAGCAAGTTCCATCTTCCTGACCACCCCCTCTTGGGATTCGGTGCTTGCATTGATATAGCAGTTTCTTTTGAAGTTGCTGTCACTTTGTAAAAGCCAATACAAGTAACAGCACTCTTGCATCAAGCTTCAGACTTGGGAGGCCATGTACCATGAAGTGAAATGCTGAGGTTTGAAAGCTTCTGAAAAATACTTGGGGGTACCTGGCTAGACTTTTGCTTCTTTACTGTAAAACACTCCACTACATTAATAAAAATTCAGTTGCCCCAAGAGGTCCTTAATCATCATTAAGGACCTCTTGTGAACTGAAGAAATACTTTGCATGTAATCAGTAATTATGCTCACCAAACTATAGTAACCAAAAGGTTTGGGGTTAAAATCCTATGGAGTTTTGGAGCTAAAGGGTTTACTCCCCCAGCTGGAATGCATCATCTGCAACTGAGCTGTTGGGATTGCCCAGCATTTGCTTGTGTCTTTGGCAATTTCTGATGCAATCAAAGGTGACATGTTTTGTACTATTAAGAATAAATGCTCAGCACTTTGCTTAAACTATTAATTTCTCTCAAAAGAGAAACAGCTTATTTTTTTTTTTAAACTTTTTTTAATTGCAATTTTGTCGTAATGTTCCTTTTGTTACAATGTACAATTACTTCCACAGGCAGGAAAAGCATTTAGGAAGTTTCTTCCCCTCTTTGATCGTGTTCTGGTTGAACGATGTGCAGCTGAGACAGTAACCAAAGGAGGCATCATGATTCCAGAAAAAGCCCAAGGGAAAGTGCTACAAGCAACGGTAGTAGCAGTTGGCTCTGGAGCCAAAGGAAAGGTAAATACCCCGAAGCGTTACATTGGGGTAGAAGGAGTAATGGTGTGGTGGTAGCTGGAATATTGTAAACAGAAAGGGATGGCTAGAGTGTAAATGTAGCAATAGATCACAAGAATGGATGATGGCAGTGAGTGAAATTGAAAGGATCATAAAAAGTCTTCACCAAAATGCCAATGGCTATGGGCTTCAGCATTGGAAGGGTTTCTTCCCCACCAAAGGAGTGTTCAGTTAGTAGCAACTGGAAAACAGGTTAAATATTAACTGGGGCATGTTGACTTGGACTTTTTCTTTACCATGAGTCCCTCTATACATACTATGCTGCTTTGTCTTGGTATCTGATTTTCAAAGCATTATATTGTGAAACTGTGGTAATATTTGACTAGCATGCCAATAGTTAATTTATAATACAAATAAATAATTAAACATTATCCAGTGTTTCTATACAATGATTTGCAAGCAACAATGACCATTTGATCAAAGTAACAAAAATGAGAAGGTACTTTTAACTGGCACTTGGGAGTAATTACCCTTGGCTGTAGAATATGGAAGTGTACTTTCTCCATTTTAGAAAGGGGCTTCATGGTCTGTCACTTAATTTCTTGGTTTTCTTGGGTATTTTTTTATTTAAGTGAAATCCTTTTCAGTATGTCAGTCAAAGAGCTCACAGTTCTATTTACACTCAAAATTAAAAATTAATGACATTCAGTCATATATAAACCTAGTTTCACTGTAGAATGAAAATACAGAATTGTTGTGGTTTCTTGATTGTTATAGTTGGATGGTTCATTGTAGTTTGGACTAAATTCTGTTACATGTGTCTACATTGTGGAAAACTAATGATTATATTTTTTTCTCTTTCAGAATGGTGAGATTCAGCCAGTGAGTGTGAAAGTTGGTGAAAAGGTTTTGCTACCAGAATATGGTGGGACGAAGATTGTACTAGAAGATAAGGTACGTTTCCCAACTTTCTGATTGCAAATTAAGCTGGTTCCCAAAATGTCACTGTCAGTGATAAATTCTGTAGTTACTTCATAGTTTTAGCAGCATTCAAGAAGTGCAGTTGTTCGCATTTGAATAGGAGCAGCTGAATCCAGCCACCTTCTGGTATGTGAAGTACTTGTTACCCTTGGCAGGGTGGAAAAAGTGGCTCCCTATGCCAAGCATGTAGTAGAGGGAGCCCTAAAAGGCTTTGAAATTCCTGGGAGTATCCTTGCTTTTATCAAGGAAAGCTTGCGGAATTGTATTATAACGGTTCTTGCACTTCTTACTACTGAAAAAAGTAATTTGGTAGCTTTGCCAAAGAGTATCTTATAAACCAAAAATATTATCAGGAAGTCAACATGTAAGGCTAGTCTTGGTTAGCTCACTTTGGATTTTGTACTCCATGAGTGTGGTACCCCTAACTTCAGAACAGGCAGTATTTGCCAAACAACTGAGAGACAACTGATGTGACATGTATTAACACTGCTTTTATTTGCAGGACTACTACTTGTTTAGAGATGGCGACATTCTTGGGAAATACGTGGACTAAACTTGTTGCAGTATCAGTCATCCATTCCACTAAAATGCTGAAATTTTCTTTCATCATGTAAATAATGTCCTTTGTTTTATAATAAACAGGCACCGAGTCTCTGAAATAACTTGTGATCTCACTGTAATGATGGAACACAAATAAAAACATGTACAGTCAGAAATCAGTTGCTCTTGCTTGAGTTCCATTGAACAGTGAAATTCAGATGACCACTAACCAGCCTTAATTATTCCAAACGACACCATTTTATATCCGTATCCCTGTACTGAGAATGTAAAGGTCTTTACAATAAACTTCTAAAACTATTCTACTTCTGTCTCAGTTTCTGCTATTGCTCAGTGAAACTGAGTCCCAACTGTGTAATGAACTAATCTCTGAAACAAAA
This sequence comes from Apus apus, assembly GCF_020740795.1. Taxonomy (NCBI): domain Eukaryota; kingdom Metazoa; phylum Chordata; class Aves; order Apodiformes; family Apodidae; genus Apus; species Apus apus. The sequence continues at coordinate 29,547,378 of NC_067287.1, read as the reverse complement.
ACTCAATTCTAGTAATAATGTTTTTTCCCTGAACTTACATGAAGTTGGGAGATGAGTGTAAAATGGTTATCACACAGATGCAGTGACGTAGGGGAGTTTTGGCTAGCTCCCTTGTACATTGAACTTTATCTTAAGATAACAGGGTTTTTGGTGTGGTTTTTTTTTTTAACTCCTTGAGTAAGACACTGGTACACTGCAAGATTATTGCATACAAACCACCCTGCCATAAGCAGCCTGTCCCACAGAATCTAACCTGTGCTAGAACAAAACAATACAGTTCACAGATGAAGCAGGTAAGAATTACCATGTGGGTTTTTTTTTCTCTCTCACTGATTTTTGCCACTTGGTCAGAATTGGGGCTGATACTGATCCTAAAACCAACTTCTTAACTGATTTCTACACTATCTCAGGTCAGATCTACAGTTTTCTCTAGTAGAAAGACAACTTGACAAATTTTATTTCCTTTATCCTTAATGCAGTGTTGTTAAATAGCAAGACAATTTACTAAAGTAATGCTGAAGCAACCAAAATTTTGTATTTGTAACAGCCCTATCTTGCCTTGGAAAAGGATTCAAGGTTGTTCATGTGGGAGTACACAAATCTGCACTTGATACAGTGTGTTCCTAACGATGCCTTCAGGGCTGGTATGTGTATACTCATCTAGTGCAGTCTAAGAACATGCACGGCCTTGAAATGTGTTGATATAGTCTTAGCTGAAATAAATCAGTACATGATTTATTGCTTCTGAAACGTTAATAGCAGTAGTTAAATGGAACTTCCTCATCACATCAAAGCTGTTAAAAATCAGCATTGCTATATGTACTATAAGCCTGTTCTGGAGATAACTGGAAAGGACTAGTGAAAAGTATTTTTCAGAACTTCACTAGCTGCAGGGGAGGACTTCAGCTTGGACATATTGGGAAATGCCATGTATTTTCTGCCAGGGCAGTTTTGGCTCCCTCCCTTCAACAGCTAAACTTCAGCTCAGAAGTGAGCTGAAGCCACTTTTTCACCTAGTTCCCAATTATCCTCCAGCTATTCCATTAGGACCTACTTTTGACAATCTTGGCTGTAGTGCCCTTTGCTCCAGATAGCTGTGGGGTTGCTGCTTGCTGGCTGGTTGCCACCTACCTACTTTGGAGCTGTAGGCAAACCAAGCAAAAGTTACACCATTCAGGGGGTTAAACTCCAGTGAACTGAAATGTTAACAGGGAAGAAGCTAAATAAAAAATAAATGCTTTAATATAAAAGGCCTAATTAGTGAAATCTGCCCTCTGGTAGTTTTACTTTGGTAGTTACAGCAGTACACTTTGTAGCTGAAATTTAAGATTATCACACTAATAAGTCTCTTGAAAGACAAATGATTGTGTAATGAAACAAACTCACTGCAAAGCATTATTTTCTATTGGAGCAAACATGCCTTTATCTTCCATGATAAGGCAGTTACTGTGGTGTAGTCACATTCCAAAGAAGTGAAGGTATTTAATATATTTGCAAACTACTTAAGGAAACCAGACAGTATCTCAGTGAGAAAAAGATGCAGTAGGAATCAGCTTCCAACAGGGTAACGTGTAGGCCTGACATTTAAGTATTTCTTTAAATACTATCTATTAGAAACACACTTTACATCAGACCTCCCCACTCACAGCAAATAATTTCACGATGTTTACAGTTCTTGTTTTTGAGGAGACACCACAACCCCTGGGGCTGTGATCTGAGGACAGGTCACCTAGAGGTAGCATGTACCCCCATACTAGCACAGCTTTCCCCCTCCCCCGGGGGTGTGCTCCTCAGCCCAGCCAGCTCCCTGCCCAGCAGGGTTACGCTGAACTCACAGCATACCACGGGGCTCTCTCTCCTCACAACTCTATCTCCAGCCCAGGCTTTCAGTCCCAGCAGATTTGCAGCAGCTTGTTATGTTTATTTAATAAAATATTTAGCATGGCTGTATCTACTAGTGTTTACATAACTGATTCAAAAGAAAAGTGGCATTTTCCTGAAAGCTGTCATGGAAATAAGTAATTACTGAATGTGGAGGGGGAGGGGAAGAAAAAAAAAAGCAAAAAAAAAACCAACAAAAAAACACTCCTAGGCCAATTCAAAGGGAGGCCATGCTTGAGCATCTGGTGGATCAACAGACAGAGAACATGTTATTCTTGCACCATGAGGCTGTCACTGCAAGCAAGGACAAGGTGACCATTCCACAGCCAAGGTGATGCTTCTGCTGGTACTGTTTTTTTAGTCCATGACTGCATACCAAATTCTATAGCCTTCAGGTGCTATGGGGGAGGACAAAAGCCAAAAGCCAATCACAAATGCTAGGTCCTTCCTGTGTTGCTCCTGTAGGAACTGAGCCCTCTTTATTCCACTCTAGACTATTTCAAAGCTCAATTTTTAACAAAAATGTTACTTATTGCCATTCCTTCTTTCTTGGGTGATGCAGGTCTTTCCAGCCTTTCCTCAGGCTGCCTGAATCATAAGGAAACAAGAGAGGCTCCATCTGTTTTTCCTACTTCTTAACATTAAAGAACAGCTTCCACTAGCAGCAGCTATTCTGTTTTCAGAAAACCTTTATTGTCTTGCTTAAGTTATCCTGCCATATTAAGAAAAGGTTGAAACTTTAACACGCTAGTAGAGAAGAAAGGAAGGCCAGGTCCCTAAGAGCATGGGAATAGTCAGTAAGATTTTTGCTAAATAGTCCACTTTTCACTGTTGAAGGTCATGAGACAATGAACACCACGTGAAAACCAAAAAGTGAGATTCCTGTTGATCAGATATTGTTTAAAAATAACATGAAATCCAACCCCAAAAAAATATAGAATGAGCAGCTTCCAGGAATAAAGACTTAATTGTCAAGGGACAATATAAGTGACCTACAGACTTTAACATCTTTATTAGGAAACACTGCAGATTTATTTAATTTTTCTGCAAACCCATGAGTGAGCTGCAGATTGAACTAACAGATACTTATTTATCTCTGAGAGGTATTTCCTCACAGCCAGATTTCTTTCCATTTTAGAAGGAAGATGTCCATGAAATAAATGTCAGGGACAAATGCAAACGTCAAATCCCCAGCTCTTCTGTCCTTTAGGTATCAGTTAAACCTTGAATATGATGATAGAAAGAGAAAAAATAAAACCAACAAAAAAACCCCACAAAGGACTTAAATGGCTATAATTTCTTTAATTTGGGACTCATAGAATATTAATGTTGGACTACAGCTGCTCTAATGAGGTAAAAGAACATTTATACCCATCATTCTAATACACCAATTTATCCCAATGTTATTAACCTTTTCACAGTTTCTTTAACAAACTTCTAGGAAGGGCTGAATTTTGCCGTAAATCTCTAACAGCTAAGGTATCTGGGGCAGGAATGCTGACCAGGAGTAAAAAAGTTACTAATGTAAACTGAACTGGGTGCCTAAGGTTAGGAATGCCACCTTCGTGTTACAGTGTAACATGAACGGAGCTGCGCTTGCTCTCAATAGAAATGGCTGGTTAGCTGAGAGCGGGCTCGGGGCAGGAGATGACACTTCCATTTCTCATGACACACACATTGTCCAGCTTTCAGCTCCAACCTGGCCTCAAGAACAAAGCATGATCCTGGTCATAGCATTGCCCAAGCAATATAAGTTTTCAAAAGACACCTTGCTTTCTGATAGGAAAACCTAAAGATTTTCAGTTTTCAATCCAGGTATGTTTCACCTACTCTTACTCTTGGTGGGAAGAAGGAAGAGGCTTTTACATGAGGAAGCACTTGTTATTTAGAGCAAATGAACTGAGTGGGGGAAACCACACCTAGCATTCACTAGGTAACGCAGTGGAAGTAGGGGCAGCATAATCTATCGGAGAGCAGTCTTGAGGAGAAGGATTTGGGGGTGGTAGTTGATGAGAAGCTGGACATGAGCCACCAGCGTGCGCTGGAGCCCAGAGAGCCAGTTGTGCCCTGGGCTGCATCAAGAGAAGTGTGGCCAGTAGGGCCAGGGAGGTGATTCTGCCCCTCTACGCTGCTCTGGTGAGACCCCACCTGGAATACTGTGTACAGCTCTGGAGCCCTCAGCACAAGAAAGATACGGATCTGTTGGAGAGGGTCCAGAGAAGGGCCACCAAGATGATCAAAGGCCTGGAGCACCTCTGCTATGAAGACGGGCTGAGAGAATTCGGGCAATTCAGCCCGGAGAAGAGAAGGCTCCAGGGAGACCTTATAGTGGCCTTCTGGTACCTGAAGGGGCTACAGGAAAGCTGGGGAGGGGCTTTTCATCAGAGAAGATAGTGATAGGACAAGGGGTAATGGTTTTAAACTGAGAGGGGAGATTTGTTAGATATTAGGAAAAAAGTATTCCCTATAAGGGTGGTGAGGAACTGGAATGGGTTGCCCAGGGAGGTTACTGATGCCCCATCCCTGGAGGATTTTAAGGCCAGGCTGGATGAGGTTTTGTGCAACCTGATCTAGTGGCAGAGTTTCCTGCTTATGGCAAGGGGGGTTGGAGCTTGATGATCTTTAAGGTCCCTTCCAGCCTTAATGATTCTATGATCAGGTACCAGTGTTCTCCAGTTCACAGGAAACAACACACAACTACAACCAATTATTTATGATTGTATGAGGGTAGTTATCTCTGCCTTGTTACTCCATCATTCTTACTCACAGAGAGAAGCAATTCACACTTACTTACCCATCCTGTACTCCTACCATCTACTCCCTAGAAACAGTGCACCTTAAAAAAAAATTTATTTTCACTTATCCTACAGAAATAACATGAGCCACTCTAGTCTTCCAAAACATCTAGTTACTTGTAACAGGGACCTATCTATCAGCAAGCTATAAGCCAACAGTGCCTTTTATGTTTTCCTCTCAAATACAGTCAATGCTTGTAACAACTGACTTAGTAAACCTTGAAACTCAAGCTAGCTCTGTTTTCCATCAGCAAAGCAGTCCGTGACCTCTGCACACCAAACTCACAAGTCTGTCTACCCTGCCTTTGAAGACCTAGAAAGGCTTTATGCCTACTGTGTTTGAAGCATTTTGCCTACGATCACTGTTGTTGTTGGGGTTTTAATTAATTATTGTTAGCATTAACAACTATATATCTTTAATATAGAACTTGAGGAATTTTTAGGAATTCACATCCTCGTGGTTTATATTGTACAAAATTGCATGGACGCAGTTGTGTTGTACAGAGACTTGTACAGAGCAAAGGAGGACTGACCTTGTGGGCGAGCATGCACAGTCAGGTGCTGACAGAGGGACAACTGATGAAATGGGATGAAATCTGAAGAACGCATTTTCTCAACAGCCAGTCAGCTCGTTCATCTCTGGAGACTTCATCTCACAAAGCGAACAACTCTGCTCACGGCTGCAGCCCTGCCGCCGAGAAACTGCCCTCACGCTGCTGCTCGAGCTGCCTGGGCAGGCACCGAGTGACCTGCGGAGAAAGCGCCAGGGACAGCCATGAAAACTGTCCCCCCGCGCCCGCCTGAGGGCGGTGGTGCTGCCCCTCAGGAACGCAAGGCCCGCAGCAAAGCCCTGCGCTCGAACGAGCCCCCAGCCCGCCCCGGCCGCGCACGCGGCACCGCCCACACAGAGGCCCGAGCGCGGCGGGAGCGGCCGCGGCCTGCCCGGCCCCCGGCTCCGCCAGGGGAACGGCTCTCCCGCGCATCCCCGCGGCCAGGAGAAGGACCGCACGGAGTGCGGCCACACCAGGAGGAGAGGCGGGCCGGGCCGGGCCGGGCAGGCAGGGCAGGGCAGGGCCGGGCAGAGGCTCCGCCACTTCCCGCCGCCACCCGCCTCCTCTCGCGAGACGCGCCCCGCGGCTGTTCCCGCTCGCGCCGCGCGGCGGCCGTTGCCCGCCGCGGCTGTTCCGCCCTGACGCCTCCCCCCCCCGCCCCGCCCGGCGCTGCATCCGGGTCCCGGCGCGGGCGCTATGGTGATGGCGGAGGGCACGGCAGTGCTGCGGCGGAACCGGCCGGGCACCAAGGCCCAGGTGAGGCCCCCGCGCCGCGCGGGCCGCCCGCCGCTCTCGCTCGGGGACGGGCATCGCCGCCGCCGGGGCGCCGGGCCCGCCCGGCCGCTGGGGCGTCGCCCCCGGGCTCGCCGGGCCTGTCGGGGCCCAGCTCGGGCCGGCGAGGCGGGCGGGCTGCGGCGGGCTTGGCTGGGCTCGGCTCGGCTCGGCTCGGCTCGGCGGTTTCGCTCTGCTCCCCGCGGCCTGGGCCAGACCCGGCGGCGGGCGGCGGGCGCAGGCCGGCGGGCCGTGGCGGCGGCTGACCCGAGGGGCCTTGCCCGCCGGGCCCGGGCACCGGCTGCCGCTCGGGTTGCCGGCGGGCCGAGCGCCGTGGGCCCCTGGGGCCTCCGGCTCCGGCTGGAGGGGCGGGTGGTGCCGCGGCGGCCGGCTGCCGGGTCGGGCTGTCACCGGCGGTGCGCGGCCGGGACATCCCCTTGTGAGGCCATCGGTGTGAACAGCGGGAAGGTGCCTCTTCCCAGGTCTTTGCCTTTCTTCAGGGACAGGGCTCTTCTAATCCGTGTCAGTGTATTAACGTGCTAAACACAAAATCAGCCGAGTGAGATCACCCAGAGATCATACGAGCAGGCTTGGGCTGGGAGTTGTGCGCCGTCAGAGGCGATACCTGCCCTGTTCGTGTGGAGGGATCAGTCATCCTTCCCTTACATAAGGCGCCTCCTCTCCGGGTGAGGCCGGGCGGCTCGGGCGGCTGCTCGAGATCAGCGTGCAGTTCCTTCTGGGCTTCCAAGGTCGTCTTGGAAGAGCTCCCTCTCAAGCACATCAGCTGCGTTTTTTAGATTGCTTCAGAGATCAAATAATCTTCGCTGAGGCCTTTGTGCAAGACTTTCTCACTCTGCTTCTGTGAGAAGGGCTCACGGTCAAAAATTGAGCAGTGCATGACATAATGTTGTAGGAAGATGTATTTGTTTTCTCCTGTGCTTTGTCACAAGGTACAATCATTACACAACCCTGTCAGTCAGTTCATTCTGTATCTGTTTAATCTATGAACGAAATGGAATGCCTGGCGTTTGATAACTCTGGGGTATTCTGAAAAACAGAAGCCTAGATTTGGTAAAATATTATAAAGTTCATGTAGGCTGAAGAATTTTGTATGTAGTGATGCAATCACGTTATTGTTTTCCAGCTGAATTTGGTTTAATTTTGGATGACACTGGTATATCTATTAATTATGTAAGTACAATTACTTAGTGGTGTTTCAGCTCTGGATATTCAGCCCTTTCTCTAGTGATGACTGTTCTCTTAACAGACTGCTAAGCTTTACAGTTGGAACGTTTTCACTGAGTCACTGTGTGTGCCAGGATGGCTGTGGGACACTGATGTGCAGTATCTCTGAATGATGAGAAGGAGTAGCACTGCATTTAAGATGTGAAAAATGCAAAAAAAAGGAAATGCCTGTGTCTGGGACTGTCAAAAGAGTTTCTCCAGATGTGAATTGCAGCAGAACACAGCTGGATCTGAGGTGGAACTTAGGAGAGTTTTATCAGTAACAACAGACCATCGTGGGTAGCAGAGCTGGTAACCATCCAGTTCTGCAGCACACTGACCATGTCAAGGGAATGTGGTACCAAGTTAGGCCAACGTTGCCTTGTATTATCTCAGTTTAGAGACCTGTGTACTGTGTTAATACTAGAATATACTGGGATTTTTAGTTTTATAACCATTGTTTAATGCTACTCCCTACAGACCTTGCTGCCCCGTTCTTACATGGTCTAAGGCTTGAAGTGGGGGCTATATGCAAATATCTCATTTAAAAAATGTGGACTATATAGGTGCTAAAGCACAATGTGGGGAGAGATGATGTGTGTAGTATGCCAAATCACACAGAACTTTCATTTCAAGATGTCCTGCTATTGTGAAATTAGGAGCACAAGTCCCATTTCACTCTGTTCTTGCCAAGATTATGTGCTGTTTCTGGTAAGATCTAGCTTCCTGGAATTGTATAAACTACCTCTACATCTATTTTCCTGCATGTTCAAGCCTAGTGTAGGTTGTGTGCTTTTCTTCTTCCCCTTCTGTTTTTGTTAAATTGGTTTAAACTTTTTTTTTTTTTTTAACAGGATTTCTACAATTGGCCTGATGAGTCCTTTGAAGAAATGGATAGCACATTAGCTGTTCAGCAGGTATACTTTCTGTGAAATGTTGTTAGTAAGTTCAGTTTCCCAAGTTTTGTATTTTGGTAAAAAAATAGGGAACAAGGCATGCTATTTATCTGTTTAGAATGTTGCTGCACAAAAGTGAGTTTTGTAAGCACCCTATGTATATTAAAAAAATTGTGATTATTAATTGTATGCAGAAATTGCTACAATTCCCACGTCTGGTTTAAACAAATCAGATTTAAGAAAATGGTGGTGTTTTCTGTGGGCTTCTTTTGTTTTGAGACAGATGTGGTAAAAAAAGCTGTAAAATTTACCCATTATTTTACTTTTGCTAGTTGAGGAAAGGCATTTTTCAGCTCTGGCAATTTTTGTATCAGTTTTCTTATCCTGCCCACCTTTAGTCTGTCAATCACCTCTTAAGTAAAGAGAAAAATCCAGTCCTTCAAAGATAGAACATCTTAAATACACCATCCTATTACAATCACAAAAAGATCTAGATGTATTTTTTCCCCCCTCTCCTAGTATATTCAGCAAAACATAAGGGCAGACTGTTCCAACATTGACAAGATCCTTGAACCTCCTGAAGGCCAGGATGAAGGTGTCTGGAAGTATGAACATTTAAGGTAAGAATCCATCCTTTGTCAACACCATGTCTGGATTCTACTTTTTTTTCACTGATGGTGGCAGTGCATCTTTTTGAATGTGACAGATTGCAAGTAACCCAGATGAAACTTCATATTTCTCCTACAAAATACTTTCACACTTTGGTATTAATTATTTTCTGAATTTCTTGTTCTTTCTGAAAATTTATAATGGGCTCTCATCAGGCGTTTTTGATGTTTTTTAAGAAAATGATTGTACCTCACTTCAAACATTGTATTAACGTGTTTTGAATATGAAAATACCGTCATGAATTTCCACAGCATATTCTTCTAGTATCATCAGTCCTTCATCTCCACTCATTAGCTATGTGATTTCTGGATGCTCCCAGGTTTTTGTCTGAAACTTACAGGAAAAGAGCTGGGAAAGCAAGAGTACCTGTGTTTTACAGTTCTTTTTCTAGCTGTAGAGAAACTCAAAACATTTTGTCCTTCTCTCAGTTTGTTTTCTGCAGTATAGTAACTATGCTCAGTCTAGGTGGTTTGTGCCTGAAAGTGTTTTCCAGATGTAGTGTAGGTTTGCACCCTGTTAATCCTTTTTTTCCCCAGCATTATTTTACTGTCTTTGTGTCCTGATTTTTGTTTTCTACATTTGTCTTCTAAGTCATCCAATATACTTTCAGGAAGAGGAACTACTAAGCTACTCCCTAGATCTATATATCCTGATCTTTTGCCTCCCATTTTGTTTTTCTCTCCTCTGGTCTGGAATAGTTTTAACAGATGCAGCGAATCCTCAAAAGAGGTAAAAGCATATACATAAAATTGCAAAAGACACATTTTAAGAATTTCCCCTGTTCTTTTCACATACACCAAAAATCACTGTAGATTCATAGAAGTGACTTGTCACTAAATACTTACCACTTTTGGAATATTTATTCAGATTTTTCCTATCAGATGGAGGGGTGAGTTCTCTTAAAGAATTAATGCAGTCTCAGGTGTGCTCTAGAGAAAGCAGCATTTCTGGAAGTCCCACTCTGTTATTGATCTGTGGTGGGACTTGAGCCACTTCATTGATCTGGAGGAAGTATATCTTAGGATATCTTAGAAAGATCCAGCTACTTAAACTCAATTTTCTTGACACATTCTTCGTTACATATTTTAATTTGTATTTGTGAAATAGCACTGTCTTCCATAGCAAAGTTGGTATCTTAAACGTTTCCAATGAAGAATTTGTTAAGCCTCTGCTGTCAGGTAAAAATAAAAATTGTTTTGCTGAGTAAAAAAACCTATGCTGGTGGGCATTCTGTTTCTTTGAACTTGTAGCCCTTTTATAGTGTGTTAATTCCTAGCCGGTTGCCTTTCCAGGTGTGACATCAGCTGAAATGATCATGTTCTGATGTATTTTTTCTACTGTACAAAAACAATTTAAAAAATATTAAGAGTTCTGTGAAGGAGATCAGAATGTATAACCTTGTTTTTTATTGGATTATGCCAGTGGGAAACAAATTGTGGATACTGATGCTTCTGTGTTCAAATTTTTTTTAGACAATTCTGCCTTGAGCTCAATGGACTAGCTGTCAAGCTTCAGGTAATTCTTTTCTTGATATTTTTGTATTGTATCAGGGAAGACACTTTCTTGTATTGTAAGATGCAGAGTTTGCAGAGCTGCTTCTAAATTTATACACATAGAATTAAGCAGTGGATTGAGGCAGAGTTTTGTAGGGTTTGAAAGACTTCTGGCAAATAACCCTTTTTGGTGGGGGACAGGGCAAGAAAGTGATTTTAAAAGATCAACTCATTTTTGCTGTTGTGTGGTTTTCATAACCAAACAATTGTTTTAACAGAGTGAATGTCACCCAGACACGTGTACTCAGATGACAGCAACTGAACAGTGGATTTTTCTTTGTGCAGCTCATAAAACTCCCAAAGAGGTATGGATGTATTTTGGAAAACTACCCCTATTAACGTAGGATTTTCTTTAAAAGTCATATGTTCATAGCGACACTGTGGTAACTGGCTTCTCAGTCAAACTGAAAGTTTCTGTGGGTTAAGAACATTACTTGAGGTTTCCTTACAAAAGAGCAGGTGAAGCAGGAAGGAGCTTTTTATTGCAGTATTGGAGATTTTGCACATTTCCTTATTTTCTCTCTTAGTTTGTGTTGAGACAGCCTAAAACTCAATGGAAAAAGGTACTTGTTTAACTGAAAGAAGAGTACATGCTGAGAGCAGGCTGTCCTCTTCATACTTTGGCTTTGGTCCATAGCACTAGGCATATAAGCCTGGCACTAAGTGCACGTGCATGTTCTTAGGGAAGTTACTCCTAAAAGGTGATGGAGTCATAAAAATATTTATGCTGAGTGTGTTACCACCATGGCAGTAGATTGTCTGCCAAGTGCCCAACTACTTCAGCCTTTGTTCAGATCTCCTATTGAACCACTAGGTAGTTTTTCCCCTTCAGAAGACATGTCTCTGTTGCTGTTGGTTACAGCGATAGCGCATCTGCCTTCTTTCCCACTCCTTCCTGTAACTCTCCTCCCCACTCAGCATATTGGCCTGCAGTAAGTCTGTGGTGCATGGCTAGGCTGGAGGACTTCAGGCTGTTTTTTATCTCTGAACACACATAACTCATCTCCTGTTTTCCAAATCAGCAGTAGCTGTCAACTAATGGTGAGGTAGTGAGTGATGCAACCTTGAACTGGTGACAGAAACAGGCAACTGAGAAGTCTTCCTGAAACTGGGGAATGGCAAGATGGGCAGATGTTCCTGCTCTCACTTGTCTCAGTTCATCTCTTCTTCCTTCTTCTCTACATGTACTTGATTGCAGAGCCAGGTCTTCACACATTACATACATGGCTACACTAGTGATTTTGTTTTTCTTTGCCAAGATAAAAAGCATTGATGTACTTAGATGCAGGATGCTTTATGGTGGTTTTTGTTTGTTTTTTTTTTGTTTGTTTGTTTTTGGTAAGGTGTTAATTTAGGCTGCAAAAGAAAAGTCTGGCAACTTGACTGTGGGGGAAACAAACGACCTGTGAGATAACGATGGTCTTTCCTTTCAGTGTATTTCCAGTATGTGTTCCTATTGTACAGCTTTACTTCAGGAGATGCATAAAGTTCATTACTCATGTAATCACATTTCCATGGTAACTTATTTCTTGAACCAATTTAGATGGGTTGTGAACCAGAAGAAATGGCTCAAGGGAAGCTATGCAAAACTCCTGGGAATAAAACTGTACTATGATGTTAGAAGCATCAGGAAACAAGATTTTTTTTTTTCCAAAAAAGTTAGAGGTGATGTCATGCACACACCCATACACATGCTTGTCTCTTTTTGCAGTGTCCTGCTATAGACTACACCAGACACACACTTGATGGAGCTGCATGCCTTCTGAATAGCAATAAGTATTTCCCCAGCAGGTAAAAATGATTTTGTTTTGGGAGCAGGGAGAGAGGGAGGGAGAGAGTAGGTGGCACCTAAACACTTACGAAGCAGGTGGAAACATGTAACTTTTTTTTCATGGACTATCACTGAAAACATCAGAAATCCTGCAGCATGTGTCTCTTGTTGGTAGAGCTGTTGCCACTTGTAAGGCCAGGAAGAACTTCTGCCTACTTAAATAGTTTGCCATTTACTGGAGCTGATGGCTGCTTTTTAGGTAGAAACTGTTTTCCTAGTATCTCTTGCTGTTATGGGGCTTTCACTGGAGTAGTGTCAACCTAAATAACAGGGTGGCCTTTAGAGAGATGCAGTGACACAAAGGACTTCAACACTATGCCACTGAAAGTCTTCAGAAGACACCACCAATCTACTGTGGGACATCAGTGAACTGATTATGTTTAATGACAGACAAAACTGGTTTTGTAGTCAGAGTACAATTTTTAAATATGGGATATGCACCAACATTATCTTCCTTGCTAAAATAAGCAATTCCAGACATGTATCTGCAACACTCAAGTCTAAATTTCAGATGTAATTACTTAGGGTAGTTTAACAATCAGAATTAATGTAAACAGTAGTAATTTCAAGAGACCTGTTTTAACCTTTCTCCTGGTGCTTACAGGGTTAGCATAAAGGAATCCTCTGTAGCCAAATTAGGATCAGTGTGCCGAAGGATTTACAGAATATTTTCACATGCTTATTTTCATCACCGGCAGATATTTGATGAATATGAAGTAAGTATTCAAATTATATCTTGAAAGAAGGGCATGTACCCAAGTTACAGCTGTGTTGCAATTGTATTACATTTTCTTTTAATTACACAAGATGATCTGTGTTTGAGTGAATTACTGATTATCAATTGTAGGAAATTTTATAAATTAATTTTCATTTTTATAAAACTTAAGTTTATCCAGTTTCTGTTTCTCTTTGGAATAAAAGGTCAAGATTTGAGTTTCTGTACAAACAACTCAAATCCATCTTGTTTTAAAGATTCCTGAACGTACTAAAGCGCTTAGTAGAGTTAGTGCCACTTATGTATATGCTTCCTGTTTGCATGTTACACAACAGTTAAGGAATTATTTTAAAAACTGCAAAGAAGAAGAGTTACTGGAGCTTGTACACCTCCAGTATCTTCCAACTTATTTTTGTTTTTGACAGAAAAGAACATACAGGAATCTTTGCCAAATCCCACATAAGGTTGCTGAACTGCTATGGAGCAGTTGTGCCCTGTTTGGTTGGGGATAACATACAGGAGGAGTTGCACAATACCTTAAAATTCTCTTTTAGACAACAGATCTGGACTACATTAGTACTTGAATATATTCTTGTCCAAGTGCTGTTGAATTGATCTGTAACTTAAGCCTGAACTTCAGTAGGGATTTTGGTTAATTGCAGTAACTATAAGCAAGCAGTAAAGATGTAAAAGTAGTAATGTAACTTTATAATTTAAGCATCACATCTCTTTTCTAAGATATGTAAATCTAATGAAGCAATTACACACAAGCAGCATTTTTGTAGTATGTTCTCTTCACATGTTTTAAATATTCCTTCTGTATATATTGTCTTTTCCCTTTTTTCATCTCCAGAATGAAACTTTCTTGTGTCACCGGTTCACTAAATTTGTGATGAAGTATAATCTGATGTCAAAGGATAACCTGATTGTACCTATTTTGGAAGAAGAAGTGCAAAATTCAGTGTCAGGGGAGAGTGAGGCATGATGGGAATGGCAATAGAGAAGCCTGTATTGATATAAACAAAACATTAATTACTGTATATATCAGTATAGACACTTTGATCACCTATCTGCATAGCTTTGTTAGTATACTTTTTGTATGCTGTGTGCATTGCCTTTTAATATGGGAAATACTTTAAGTTATTCATGGGCTGTATATTCATCAATGTGGCACTCATGGTTTTCAAATAAAAGTAGTAGTATCTGTTTATAATGCCTGTTAATAAAACAATTTACAGTTCTCTAAAATTGCTGCTAAACAATCATTGAATCACAATCCTGAACATGAGTCTGATTTGGTGGGAAAAAAGTGAGATTAAGATTTCACAGCAAGCCATTTTTTTAATGCAGTAACTGTATTAAGTCTTAGTTCAATGATTATCACCTTAAATATGTAGTTTTGCAGGTAGTTTCTTGCAATGTAGCTGATTCCTAATTTAGCTTGTATTTTTTTTACGATGGCTTTGAAGATTTACTTTTGGATGTGCATATTCCTGTATGTGTATATCCAAATACTAATAGCATCTATAGTATTAATACCAAAAGGACAATTCCACTATGCTATTGAATATATATATATTCTTCAGATACAGCTAATGCACCTTCTGAACTTGTTTTTTTGTTACCAGTGGAGGTTAGTGTACAGCAGGGGAACAGGTTCTGTCCTGTGAAGGCAGACTTCTGCTGTTCTGTAGTCCAGTCCACAACTTCTCCAAAGAATAACTGGCAGAGAAGTCAGTGGCTTATACCTGTGCATATTTATGGCAACTGCTTACAGAGTATACCTCATAAATATTCATGTTACACTACATAACACACTAGCAGAGTCTTTGCTTATATTCCTAGTAAAACACTAAGTACCTGAAATACTGAACCTGATTCTTTGCAACAGCTAATAATGTTTTCAACGTATGTTGTTTTTCTTTATTCACCTGAATGACATCCTTTGACAGAAAGATTTGGATTCATGCTTCTGTTCCCTATGTTTATTTCAAGTTGTGTTTGCAGATTTGCAGTAACTGACAGTTTCCATGAGTGCTGCATAATTGTGTCATGTCTAGAACTACAGAATTAAATGTTTTAGAGATGAATATAGCAGACAGTGCTAAGCATACAGGAATGCAGGGTCTAAAAACACTAGCAGTGTTTTTACATTAAATGAATTCTGCTTAGCTGTTTAAGAAGTTAGCTGGTTGTTTCTCTATGTGGTTGCCAGGGGCACTTTATCTCTTTAAGCAGGTCAGAATGGGCTAACTCAGATAGTTTCTGTAATTTACACTGTTTTTTACATTATACCTACCTGGAAAGAAGGGAGTCCACCTATTTTTAATAAGTCTTTTTTCATAATATACTAAACATGCCTTAAGTTCTATTTTTCCTTATATGAATCAAGCACACCTCAAGCAACAGTACCACTGGGATATAAAGGGGATTTGAACAATGAGAAAATAGAGAGACTAAGCTTAATTACTTAAACAGCTGTATCCTTCAACCAGCTCTTTTTGTCTCATGTTTATAATTGTATTTAATTGTCAGCAGGGGAATTGCATGAGATGTTGTCTGAGTGAAAGTAGCTTTAGTTACTGTCTATACACTTAAATGTAACTTGCCTTGTAGAGACCAGGTTCTTGATTTTGACAGATATCTTGAAGTTTGTGCTGCAGGTAGGAGGGCTGTATTCTGGAGGTAGCAAAAGGTATGTAGTTTAGTTACAGTCAGCTGTAGGACCGTCCATGATGTGTTTTTTGGTACAGTCAGTCACTCTATGTGCTTCTGTTGGCCACAGTGACTGAGACAGGCAAAACATGTAACTGCTGTTGCTAATTACATTTCCTCTACATAATCGAAGACAACAACACAGTGCTTGGGTCTGCAATGAAATTTTAAACTTTTCTTCCTCTTAATCCTTCAAGAGTTTCACTGCAGAACAAAATGTGTGAAGTTTTAATCCTGTTTATTCTCAGATTTGCACTGTAAAGTTGACTTGCTGTACTAAAACTGATTTTATATAAGGCCTAAGTGAAACACTGCTTGTATTTTCCCTTGCTGTTGTTTACATGAGTACTGTGTACACAGATGTGCCTGAATGGTACCATACAACTTCAGTTAACCTAAACGAACCATAGATTTGTCTAATAAATATTAACAGGTTTATTTAGACTCTACATAATAGGGAAAACAAGACTGTCTTTCCATTATATTATGTAAAAAAAGATAAAATTAAACTTTATCCATACCACTATATTTTGGTAAGTGATTCTCATTTTTCATGTTGTCAGAGAATCCAGGCAACTGAATGCATCCCAGAGAAAGTTCAGTGCTCTTCCATCTCTGCTGAAGTTGTATTTCTTCTTTCCAAAGTAAAGAAAGACATTACTTGTTAGCATCTTGAAGTCAGACCTCAAATCTATACATCTCTCAAATCAGAAAATGGTGGTTCTACAATTAAAAAGGGAGATAGAGAAGAGGACCTTCCAGATAGCAAAATAAGCACATTGGAACAGCATGTCACAGATACAAGGGCATATTGTAAGCAGGAGAGAACTTTCATCTGACTTCTTAGTCACTGAGGTTTTTCCTGATCTTTTCCCTTAGTCACTGAGCTTTCTTGTCCAATGTTGTCAAAGTTTATCTGCTTAAACAGATCAGAACACATCACCAGACAAGTTCCCCTAAACCACTTTGTCTCTTTCAGGTTATACTCACCTTGAGGTCAGGAATGTTCACTTCTTCAATTCATACCAGTTGTCTAAATTCTGAAACAGGAATTTGGCTTTGAAAAATGTAAATCCTAGCCAACTATTCTCTAAACTTAGCCATAGGGAATTGTCAAGACAGCAACCTGCACTTCTTACTTTCAAAAGATTACTGTACTAAGAAGAAGGAAAATCTAATCAGCTTTTAATGGATGACTGCAAGTCTAACAAGCTTTCCCTTGTGACCTGTACAGACAAGACTGCAAAAAAGTCTAAGGGAAGGTATATACATTGACCTAGCCCACTTAATGTCAGTGTGAGACAAACAGAAGAAACTAGTAGCTGATTTGTTAAGTGCTTTTAATGGTGAGAATCTTCTTATCAAATATAGAAAAGATCTTAGCTTAACAAAAATAGTGTTTTACAGAGCAGAAACAGAAGTTAAGCAGCAGTGTATTGCAGTTGACCAGGTATGTACATAAACTGTTGTGGCAGTTACGAGCAGGGCACAAAGTTTGTTTTACAGTGGATTGTTCCTCCCTGCTTATGAACACTAGGAAAGTATTTCCTCTCCAAACAATTTAAGAATCAGAAAGTATAAACAGTCTTTTGCAGACGTTCACAAACAGCATTTGTTGCCTTCTATCTCTTCTTAATAGTTGCAGGGCATTTCTGCTGTCATTTACAGGTAAGTAAATTACAATTCAGACCCACAGGCTCCTAATAGAAGCCTTGTTATTGAATAATTTACCTAATTTTGTGCCAGAAAATGCATCCATGCTTTTAAGTTTGATTTGCAATTCTTTCAATAAAAACATGACTATGACATACATTGCAGTAAAATGAAAACTGAACAGTGTGTATGTGCATTATATATATAAATAATACATATATATAAAGGAGCATTAAAAAAACAACAGGGTTACTCTGACAGCTCTTCTGATTTACCAACTTAGTTATTGGATGTTGCTGGTCACAACACTAATAAAGGCATACTGTAATTTTCTAGTTTGTGTAAGACCAGGTGATGAAAAAAGCAGCTTAAACTAGAATCACCTAAGCCCAAAATGCACCCTTCCCTTTTTACTTTTCCAGTTAAGATATAGTTGGCTTTCAGAATTTTTAACTACAAAGAAATAAACAGATTTTCTGTTATTTGCTTTAGAAGCATTTTTAATTATTTCTGTTTCAGCATCCATGCCCTAGGGAGATGGGTGGTTTATTCTGTCTTCTTCAACTAATGTGTGAAGTCAGGTAACTTTTGCAGTCTTCACACAGGCTGAGGAAACAATTTACTCTGATTTCTGAAAGAAAGCCCTGCAGCAGGAATACTCAGCTACATGCCCACCAGGCACAAAGCACAGGTGCTTCCAGTAATCTGTAGAGTAGGATAAGCATGCAGTCACTCAGACCAGCTTTCGTATCTCCAGCAGTTTCTTCTAGGTTAGTGGCTTTTAGAGAGAATTGAGCAATTTTTACATTTTTTTTTTTCCCTTTCAGGAATTTTTCAATGACCTCTTAAATCCCTGTTAGCTTTACACACACCATCCAGCACCCAGGAGTTCTACACTTAGCTGAACTGGTATCTTTGTTTCAGACTTGCTATTTACCACTTCCAGGATTCCCTTGAGTTCCTGTATCAAAAAAGAAAGCTCAAGAATTTACTCCTTCGGTACCCTCTCCATGCCACTCACTTTAGATACCTGTCTTGGCCCCTGTTCAGGTTTGCTTTTCCTGCCCCGTCAAGAACTGCATTTTATTTTTTCCAATGCAGAGCCTAAATGTAACTTAAGACACCTGGGGTGAAAGACACCAGAGTGCCAGAAAAAAAAACACATCTCAATTCATGTTCCTACAGCATGGGCAACTTCTCATACTGTGAGACAAATGGCATTAAACAGCTGTCCTTAACTATAGAGGAACTGCTGAGTGGGATCAGAGGAAACAATTTCACATATTTACATTAATTAAAAAGACTAGAAAGACATTTAGAGGTTTGCAGCACAGTCAACCACTGTGACACTCAAAAGCAAGGACTAAAGCACATTATAACTGTGGGCTACTGAACCAGAATATGGCTTAATTTTAAGAGCAGCCCTTTTTGCTAAGCAAGTGTGGATATGACCATCTAAACAACCTGAAGGTGCATAAATCTATGGGGCCTGATAGGATTCACTCACAGGTCCAGAGGGAGCTGGTGGATGCAGTTGCTAAGCCTCTGTCCATCATATTTGATATTTCATGGCAGTCTGGTGAGGTTCCTGCTGATTGCAAAAAAGGGAACAAAGCCCCTGTTTTTAAACAGGGGAAAAAGGAAGACCCAGAAAACTACAGACAGGCCAGTCAGTCTCACCTCTGTGCCTGGCAGGGTCATAGAGTAGATCCTCCTGGAAGGTCTGCTAAGGCACATGGAAAATAAAGAGATGACTGATGGCAGCCAACATGGCTTCATTAAGGGCAAGTCATGCCTGACCAGTCTGGTGGCCTTCTACAACAAGGCTACAGAGATGGTGGCAGAGTGACATCATCTACCCAGCTCAAGCCAGGAACTTGATCTTTAAGGTCCCTTCCAACCTTAATGATTCTATAGTATTGTGGAATCCATCCAGAGCATACTCAGTATCTACCCTTGTTCCAAATCAATCTCCCTTGTGCACATCCCATTAATCATAAAGGGAAAAGTTATGTTAGAAACATGCTAACATACTGAATTTTCTGCATTTTCAACAGCTGATACTGAAAGATCTCAGTAAAATTACTCCTTTTATCTACTAGAAAGGTTAACTGCATTTAATTTAGTACTTTATACATTGTATCTTGTTGTATAAATATTTGTAGTGCAGTTTAGGATTCACTACTGTCAGCCATCTTAATCAGGGATACTGCTTTATAAAAGGTCAACAGCTTCTTTGATGTACTTAAAAATGCTTTGACTTGAAATATTCAGAATTCCTAGGTTTTCCATTAGCTTGTGTGACGAGCAGGTATAATTTTGGCTTCTAAAATGAACTGAAAAAAGCAGATTTTATGTATAGTCACATTTATCTTCTGAGATGCATTTTTTTTTCCAGCTTTTTCTCTGTAAAATGTAATTTTACAGCAGCAAAAAACCAAGCCCTGTTCATGCCTCTCCCCACAGAGCCGTACCAGTGTTAACCTCCCTGAATACAAGCAGCTACTCCCAAGGGTGAGGGTGGAAGCACAGCAGCTTCATCCTTTTCTCTGAACATTCTTTCTGGTATTTGATGCAGTTGAATAAACTTTACCCAGTGAGACACATTTAGCCAAGACATTTTTATATATACGTTAGCATATTTGTGTATAGTCTAATATTTCCTATTAAGTGCGGTCTACTTCCTCCCATATATTACAGCATCATTGTGCACCTCTGCTGTCAATGGTTCTTAGTGAGTTTCTCCAACTAGTCAAGAGTGCAAGTTATCTTCAGGGTGGTGAGTGGTTCTTAATTTCCCCTTGTAAGTATGAATATCATTATACAGGCTATATGCTTGGATAGCTTTTGGCTTAGAAGTACAAGGAACCCTGCTAAAACCTGCATAGATTAAATTAGATTACAGGAACAAGTGTCTGCCTACAGCCTCTAGAGGTTTTCTGTACATACCAAGTCTGAATGTAGCTTAAATTCTTAACACTCTAATGTAAGACACATTTCTCTTGCCTTGAGTAAACTCAAAAGCCTAGTAAGGTTAAAACTTAACAGCCACATAAGTTCATTCTTCTTTTTTCACCCCACCAATATATACAACACCCTTTAAAAAAAAACAAACAACAAACAACATTCCTCCAGCTTGTGGAAAATAAACATCCTCATTCCTTTCTCTCTTACACAATTCAAACTATCACTGTTTTGCAGCATTTGCTTCCTTGCTTGTCAAAAGCATTAACAAGTTAAGAGAGCACCCAGTCATGTAGTTATTCTCTTAGAGGCAGGAAAACAAGTTATTTTGCAGTAGTATTATTACTACAGTAGGATTAACACAACAAATAAACTAACAAAAATACAAAACAAGTCTAGGAAAACTCATAGGATTATACCAATGCACTTAAAGTAGTATGATTTAAAAAAACGCAAATCAAATGTTTGTGTCAATTCTGTACATGTCCATCTGATGCACTTACTTTATTACATACATGTGACCTGAGTTACTCCATCTTCCTGGTCAAATTGTCCATCATCCAGTTCCCTTAATACTCCATCACTGCTGCTGAATCCTGGAAAGCCTCCATATTGGGAGGATGCCTCCTTGATCCAACATTGTTTAGAAGCAGATAGGTGAAACTCATCTGGTGCTTGTCCAATTTCTGCAGGGCGAGAAGTAGCCGTGTCTAATCCAACACTTCTGCTGGAGACTCTGCCTTTTTCCTCCCCAATATCTTGTCTTAGGGATTTCTTCTGAAATACAATAGAAAGTTGATGGAAATGTTAGCTTATTTAAGGAAAAAAAGCCAAACCCTTTGCAGTGAGTCATGCATGGATTTAACTTGAGCTGCATTTTAACATAAGGCAGCATCTAACAGTCCAGTTTAAACTATGAAGTACACTGCAGAAAAACCTCCAACAGAAATTTTTGTTCTCTATAAGCTTCAGAAGAGACAAAGAAGATAGAAGATGTAGTCAAGATTCAAGAAAGTACAAACAAATGCCAAGAAAAAATACTTCAATAATGCTTGGTTCTTCTGAACTACTTGGCAAAATGACTTACAAGTCTCAGGCTACACTAGAATCAGCTGTTTGAAGAAAGCACGATTTCTGTGCCTTCTGTACATGTCTAATGTACCCTGCCTGATGCTTTCTGCCACATGGCACATGCATGGGCTGCCCTTTCTTGTGCTCTGCAGGGATGAATGCTTGAGGGTGGCACAGATGCTGCTATCAGCCTCCTCTCAGCTGCAGTGCCCCCTCTGCCCAGAGGGGTGGTTCCCCCATCTCCAGCTACCACAGTAGCCATACACAGGCTCACTCTCCTTTAACTCCCATATTCATGTGCCACCACGTACAATGTCTTGCACTCATCTGCAAGCTGCTCTGAACGTGAGTGCATGTCAGTCACAGTTCTGTCTAGGAGCTTCAACAAGAGTGTAATATTTTATAAAGATGTGATTAGGAGCCATTGACATAGATCGCTTTAAGAGTGTCATCTGACCACTTCACAGGACTGAAGATTTCCCATGGATCCATCTCATGGCAGGACTAGAAAGCTTTCCTATCTTTCCAGCTCTGCCCATAAAGGCCTTCAGAGGCTTCCTCAGAAAATGGCAAGTAGAAGTTAGCAACTGTCGTGTAGAGCAATCGGAGAGGAAGAACTCAGTATAAATACAACCTGACATTAATACTGGGATCTCCTGACGTGCTTCTTGCTGAAGTGATGGCTGCCAGTGCAAAACAAAAAAGCAAGCAGACTGATTTACACAAACAACAGACCTATCAGACTATGGTAAGGACTATGCTGAGGCATCACAAATACAGAAAAGATTTACCTTCTTTTAGCATCAGGAGCTACCTGTGGTACCCGAGTACCTGTGGTGCTCAGAGCTGTGATGATGCAGCACCTTCAGAGGCAGCACTGGTGCACTGAGTCCCAACAGCAGGACATGGTCAGAAAGGCACAAGTGCCCTGGCTGCCTGCCTGGGACCCTGCTGTCACAGCATGAACACTGCTAGAGCAGGAGATGCTCTGCCAGGGGACACAGCACTGTCCACAGAAGGAGAACATCTAGCTAAAAAGGAATCCAGCCTCAACACAGAGCTGCATTTCAGTGAACAAAGGACACAACCACTCTTGCAGGGTGATTTGCACAAATGCCAACACCTTAAAAACTAAACCACCCTACAACTGTTTTTGCCATGCCCAGGCAAGTTCTGTGCCCTCCTTTTATACATTGCTAAGTTTTTCTCAAACCCTTTTGAAACAGCACTCAAACCCTTGTGGCTAAAGGAAATTTATTTAGGGAAACTGTCACAGGAGACACTGGAAAATTAGACTATGGGGTGGTGCCTCAGGAGAAACAGAAGGAAATTAGCTTCACCTGAATGCCATAATAAAAGGATGGAGAAGTCTGCTCAGGGGAAATAAAGAGGAAAAAACCAAAACAGAAAGCCCTCAAGCACTGTGTGGTTCAATCTTGGATCTCCATCTCTGAACTATTTCTTAGGAAAGCAAAAAGTATGTGATAAACAAAGAGGCCACTGTGACAGTATAGCCCTTCTAATCCAAGAGGCCTTTGAACCATTTTACATAAATGATAATCCAGGTCATAATGCACAAATTATGACCCACGAATATCCAAGAAGGCAGAGAGATGAGCTGTGAGGACATAACACAAACACTCCTCAGAAAAGACAGCCTGTGGAAATAAGAGACAAGGTAATAAAGGTTTTTCCTTCAATTCTCACTGAAGCAAAACTTTTTTAAAATAGCAATGCTAACTTCAACAACAACAACAACAAAATTAACATGCTAAGTAGACAAACAATCAGTACCCAGTGCTGCCATTCTCCAGAGCACAAGCCTCAGAGGTCTAACAGCTGGACCTGCCTGTGGGACAGAGTTCCTGCCACAGCCAGACCCCACTGTGCTGTGGAAAGCCAGAAAGGGATGTGATCAGAGCCCTAGGGGACTGGTACTGAAGTGTTAGAGGATGGGGCTGCTTTCTTACTAAGATCCAGTCAACTTGTTGGTTTCATATTTTCACTTTCATAGGTAGCTTTCTCCTCAAGGGATTAGAGTTGCAAACATGCCAAGGATATGTATGCTTAACTAAACTAAGGTGCAATTTTTTAACTTAAAACCTTTTAGGTATTTTTGTGCTTAAAAAATGTTTTAATTTGCAGACGTAACACTTGTTAACACCTTTAATGTAATTTGAACATCAATGAAAATATATACAGTACAAATGCAAATGCAGATGACATGTCCAACAACAGAGCAGCAGAGGAATTAAATGTTTTTAATATGTTTCTAAGGGCTTAATAAACTTGTACAGGTGAGTGGTCAATGTCCAGGGGGCATTTTTAATAAATGTATTGAAGTTCCTAGAGCAAAAGTTAATGCTTTCAGATTTTAGTAGCTTGTTTTACGCCTAAAATCTAGCTCCTCAACGCAAAGGTAGTGTGACATTCTATACCAGTCAGGTATTACTAACAAATTTAAGAATCTAAGTTGTAATGAAGCTGTCATATGCTGTTTGCCAATTCAGACTTCTTGGTAAAAAAGCCCACAACAACAAAGTAGTAAAAAGATGAACATTTAGGGGAAAAACAACATTACTGGAAAAACAAGGAAAATATTACTCCGCTAAAGGTTTCAGCTTCAGCCTGAACTACCTATTTATCCCATGCTAAAATGACCTCAGCATACTGAAATTTCCCAGTGGAAAAGTATAACACTCACTGGTACTAAGACAAGACATTCAGATATTAAGTTTGTTCAGATTTTAAACACAGTAATCCTGATGTAAATAGCTACAAATAAGCCATTTGTTTACTTCTCATATGTTAATGCTTAAATCAAAGGTTTCCCACCACCACCAAGTCAAATAACTACAAAACACACAATTTTATCTTTATAAACTAAAGCTGATCACCTTACAACTGAGTGAGAGAATACAACCTGTGAGCTTAATGCTTCCTATTTTTAATTTAAACTGTGTCTCAAAGATCCTTCAGTTCCTCAGACTGAATGTTTTTACAGAACGGGTCTGTATTACAACTCTTGGCAGAATCCAGTCTTAACCACTAACTTTTGTCATGCAGTTATGCTGCCTTTTAAGAGATACCTATAGTTAGAAATAACACACCTTGCCAAGGACAGAGTATTCGTATCAGGAGTCCATGTCCTTATTATACAGAGTATTAAAACAAGTAGTGAAGCATCAGGAAAAGTATTACCTTATTTGATGACTGATATAACACGGTTTACATATTTACAACATTGATATGAAAAATTATGTTCCAAAACAGGCATTCAGAAATATATTAGGAACAACTGTAAAGACTACCAAGTCAGGCATGAGATCAGGGTCAGAAGCTTTCAAACGCTGAAGATGCTCAGTACATAGGGAAACTGAAGGGAAAATTGTAGGTGGAGTTGGCAGGCTCTAGAAGAGGGTATGAATGGAAGAGGAGATTAAGACATTGGCAAGGGAGACTACACAGAACACCGAATAGAAAAAAAAATCAGGAGCTCAAATGTTTGCAAATGAGGAAATAAACTATAGTGTACAAAAACTAGATGGGACTTGAGATTGTAGTAGAGACAAAAAATAAAACAGGACATTAATTGTGCACATTGAATGCAGTTTTTCCAGGCATGGAAGTAGTAATTATCAGGGGACAGTGAGAAGGAAGCTAGGCTGAAGATAAGCAAAAGCCTGGAGAAAAACAAAAGAAGACAGTGTATTTTAGAAAAACTAAGCAGAGGAAAATACAGATGACTGTTAACAGTGTGGAGAGAAAGCAAAACAGACAGAGAAACATCAAATATGAACCCAAGACATCTAGAAGCTCATGGAACTATTTATATAGACAAAGAAAGAAAAGACTAGTTCTTACTGCCTTCTAGTAGTCTGTAATACCATGAAAGACAGTTTATAAAGTTACTACTTTGGGGCTGGACATGAGTGAAAACATCCATAGTTTTCACAGCTGCTCAAGACTATCACAGTAAAGCCAGGTTGATTAGAAAAAGGTGAAATGACCATTGAAAAACACAAAAAATCCACCATGGGATAAGACCTGGCAAAGGAGAGCTCACCAGCTCATCCTTCTCTGGCCACACCAGGATTTACTATAGCACTACACAGGTGCAGTGACAGTTGTGACCTTGACTCTGAGCAGAATGTGGCGAAACTACCAGCTACTTAACCCTCAAAGCACTTTCATACACCCACTACTACAGGAGCCTCACTCACAAGCAAGAAGGAGCTGAGGTCCACCTGCAGGAATTACAAATCCTCTTTCTGTCACACATTTTCATGCAGCAACAGCCAACATCCCTTGACTCCATTAACCTCCATAGTATAAAATCCCTTGCACAGATTGACACTGGTATTTTTCTAAAAGGGTAAAAGTAGATGTTTTTGAAATCAAAATAAAATGTTTTCTTTTTCATGTGCAACAGATCCAGGATTTGTATCAGAACATTAAGACTTCTAAACAAATACTCACAGCATAGCCAATCTCATTCACCTGATACTTCTACTACTTAAGAGCTACATGGCTGATAAAAAAATAACATACCAGTTCAGCAACAAAAGCCCTCCACAAACTTGAACTGGCTTTGAGTGAAACTCTCTTCTGCTACTTTTTCCCAGTAATTTTGAAGTGTAGTTTGTTTCTGTGAAATACCAATTTCTTTATATTAATACCATAAACATGCTGCTCACCTCTGGTGTCTGGACAGCAGAATTCCACACAATAGGTCTCTGAAGAAAAACAACTTGCTTTGTGGCCAGATTTCCTTCACTAAAATGTAAAGAAAATTGTTTTAATATTTTTAAGGCAGTAATAGTCACTGTAACATGTTCATACCTTTCAGAGCCAACTCTTAAGCTGTATGCGTGCAAGTCCATGAGTGAGGATAGACTACCAAGTATTAACTGGTTTATTAATTCCTAACCAGTTCTGTAATCACATGTTTTAAAAAGCATAGAACTGGGTTAAGGTGTTGCACAGAAAACAGGTATAGAACAAAAATTTGTATTACTATGATAGAGTTATTTAACATATCTGCTTTTGGAAATTAATCAAAATCTGCACCTTTATGTCTGAAGTAAAATTCTTTCATCTAATCTTCATTATCAAATATACAGCAATACTAAAAAAAATAGGCCAAATATCATGAATGAATAGGCCCAATCATGATATGTTGAACATCAATATTCAACAAATATCTCAATACTTGGTGGCAGGAAACTTGGGAGGTAAAATTCTTTACTGCTAACTAAGAGGTGTTTTCTAGTTGTAACCCAAAACGTACTTGACTCAGCAGGATAAGCTTGCTGTCTCACCAACTACGGATAAAACCACTCAGCTCAGTTTTTAAGCTTTACATCCACAACGAGATAAACAACACTGGCCATTTTGTACATGGGAAATATATGCATAGGAAGGACATAAAATATATTACTAAGATAAAGGAACAAGAGGAACTTCAGTTTTTAGTCCTGGAACTTTTACAAATGTTGATACTGTTGTGGTAGATATAACTTAAAGAAGCACTGTTATATTTTTTTCCTAAGTAAATACTTTCAGGAAAATAAATATGAAGAGGTGAAGTTGTTCCTCAGGAACCAAACTAGATGCTACCGATATGACATTTCAGAAATGTTATGTTCTTTTAGTATTGGTGACATCCTCTTGAAGGCATCATGTTTATTCTCATCACCTTTCCCTCAGACATACAGGTCAGCACATAAATTGTACTACAAAGTCCGACCCTGTGGTACTGAAAGTGTGAGAATTTCAAAACCAGAGCCCTAAGATAGGAGAGGAAAAAAAAAATCCTGTGCTTTTCTAAATATCAGCTACTACATTTTGATAAATTCTTCCCACCAAATCCTACTTCTGGGCAGCCTGCAACAAGATCTTAATGCATTCTAAGGAAATACACTGAAATACTTTGGAAGAAGGGTGACTACAGATCCATGAGTAGGCTAAAAGACAGTAGCAAAACAGAAACACAAAGAAGACCTGTAGTGAGTTCATTTAAGTATCCATGATTCTACCTATTCTATCATGACACATTATTAATACACATAACATGACAGAAAACTAATAAAGTGATGTAAGCTTGTACTTTCATATGGGTACATCACAATCTTAATAACACAAATGAAGCTGAGAGAACAGATTCTTGTTTCATGCTAGGGCTAAGACTGATAGAATTAATTTATACTTCACATAAGTGACTTGCTTCAAGAAAAAACAGGGATTAAAATTGTTCCTATGAGATCAGGAAGAGCTTTTTAACAGCCTGCCCCAGCAGAGCTTCTAGAAGTAAGTTCTGAGAAAGTACACAAGACAGACTATTCCCAGCACACTCAGCTACATCTGATCAATAGCCAGTGACGATGGTTTTGTGATGGTGTTTGGCCCCTCACAATCTTCCTTTCAGTCCAGCTGAACTCAAGTCATGACATATTTGCATGTCTTCCCTGGATGAGAACAGGCAACTACTTTAAGCTCCAATTTGTGGAGAAAACAAGGAAGCAAGGAGAATGACCTCACTTTGTTTTCTGCAGTAACAAGGTTTTCTGTTCTGAGAGTTCCAACCTCACTATCTGCATCCACTAAAAGAAAATGTGTTAGAATTTTATGTTACGACAAGGAAATCAGCAGTCCTGCAACCTTATTCCACTTGGCTAGTTACCTCTCCCTGCCTCAGCTCTGTTTGGATGATACCAACTGGGAAACCTGTCTCAAGTGAGAAGGCTGAGCACAGTCTCTGGCACGGGGAAGAGCCTATAGCTTACTTTGTAACAGTTTCTGCATTCCCTCCAAGCAAAGACAAAAACCCTATAGCTTGTACAAATTCTACTAGGGCAGAGAAAGGACACGATGGTGACCAGACAATAAGTCTGACCTGATTAAAATGCCACACACGACAAAGCAGCTATGAGCTTAATTCACAAAGAACTCAATGACAGTGGGATTTCCACAGAATTTAAATGAGAAAAAGTGCTTACAGCAAACCACTCCATAGCTTCCCTCACATTTCAACGACCCCTCTTTGCCTCAAAAGTCAGGGCATTTTGAAAACTTAGATTAAGTAGTTTGTCAGGATGAGTTAATAAGCACCAAGTGCATGTTTTTGCACTGTTTGGCTGCTGGCTTTCCAGCGCCTGCCTTGCCCACTTCCAGGGACTACAGCAATCAGTGAAGGGAAACACAGGTCACTGCAGAGTAAGGCTGCTGGAGCCTTTTTCCTGTCTCTTCTTCTAAAAGGGATGAAGAGCAACAGAGACTCTTTTGTTTAAAACATCAGCCATTTGCTTGTCTGCTTATGCTCTATGGGCAATAATTTTTTTTCTTATTACATGCATGTAGTTAACAAGTCCCCCAAAACACTGGCCAAGCCAGAAGCTAACCAGGACTGCCAATAGCTCCTATTTTTACTCATCTATTTTTTAATGCATGGACATTTTATACACAAAGCCCTTGGATTTAAGGGTAGACAAGGTTTTCTGGAAAATGAACAAAAGGACCAAGATAAATTCTTTTCACTCATTTCAGGTTTTTCCACTTCCCAAAATACAATGTTTAAGTCTTCTGGAACTTCACAGCATCAAGACTTTCAGTTATGACACAGATACCAGCTCAGGACAGTGAGTCTCCTGGTTTAAAGGATCTGTTCAGTCAAAGATTAAAACAACTTTAGAAGTTACTTGAATTTTAGACCACCGGCATATATTAAATTCTACAAACTCATGATAAGATCATATTAGTAACTGCAGTAGCACTAAGTTATCAGCAAAGTATCTTCTAAAATATTTTTTGCACTCACTAGATTTAAATCCTAAGAGGACTTGTAATTTTATCCTTGCTATATAGATTCTGAACTTCGCATAATTCCTGTCAAATTCTTGTCTTGAAGACATTTACCTAGTTAATAAGAGTTGTACGTAATGAAGGAGGCTCTTTAGGTCACAAATATTAGTGTAGATCTGTTTTGTATTCTTTTTTGGTCTATTTTTTCAGAAATTTGTTAACATTGACTATTAACAAAATTTACATGTCCAAGATACGGATGGATACAACAAACACTGCAACATATGCACTTTTTTTCACTGTGTTTTCTCATAACCCTAGAAAAAGAGAATCACTGACAGAAGAGGGGAACTTCTGAGGGTTATATAGTATGCTGACCAAAAAAAAACATCCCCAAACGACACAGTGCTCATTTTTCAAACACTGCACAAAAAAGCAACTCTGTGTTTCAAGAATAGGAAACATCTACTATTGCTCTATTTGTAACAGCAAAGATAACATGCCTCAAGGAACTGTTTCCTGCATCCAATACCATTGAGCCCTTGTAGCAGACCTACAGACTGTTGTCCCTGCCTGCCACAGGACAGTGATCCATTGACCCTCCAAACAGCAGGACATTTTACGGAGAGAAGCAGATTTAAAAAAGGAAAAGCTTCAAACAACAACAAAACCATACAGGAACAGACATTACAGCCTGATGTTTTAAAAAATGTTTCAAATCCTAACCAGATGAAAACCAGAAAAGGAACACCAGTACATGACAGCCCTGTCCCACCCCAGAACCTGCTAGCCTGTTGGTCACTCTCTTGGTCTGCAGACAAGTCGTGGGTCTAACAGCTAGGAACAGATCACTGAGTATCTGAGATGAGTGAAAGTTTTGCAAATAAATTAGGGTAAAAAGGAAAACAGATTAGAGCAAAATAAAGGTGAATGAAAATGGAGAGCTGGCTGCCCTGCCAACATTTGATTCTTAGAATTTTCTATATAGACTTTATTAAATTTATGTTTTTAAAAATAAATAAGACGCTTATTTGCCAGATTGTCCAAAACGTTGCTTATTATTCAGTGTGTCTGAAGCCTGTTAATATTCAGGCTGGGTTTGAGGCCAGAGCTCCAAGTCTGGAAAAAGAACAGCTGTTCAGCAACATAAAATGTCCTTTACTGAGACATCTAACTTGCATTCCTTGGATAATCCACCACCACAGTAATGGTATCTTTCATATCAGACACACAGTAACCATCCAGGAATTTCTTCTCCTCTTTAAATACCACCATCAATGCCTAAAAATAGCATTTATCAATCACCACTTAGCCAGTCAGGATAGAAACACATTTCTTCTTGGGGGTTGGACTAGATGATCTTTTGAGGTCCCTTTCAACCCCTAGGATTCTATGATTCTTTTTTGGACTAGAAATTCTTAATTCCTAATTAGGAATTCTTGTTCATGGGCTTTTTCTCTTTTACAAGAAAATTAAGTTGCTGTATATTAAATACATGACATGTACATAAAACATGAATAATCTTATCCCTTCCAGAAGTATCTCATAAGCCACACTAGGATAACAAATATTACTCAATTCATGCAGACACCTCCCATACCCTTCAGGCCAGAAAACAAGGATGGGTACAATTACACTCCTTGTGGGATAGAGGAGGTTTGAGGCTAAAACATCTCTCTCATTCTATGACTCACAGTGCACCATGACTACTAAAATCTCTCTCCCCCATTGCCTACTCTTGTCCTTCAAGAGGTAGATCCAGATCTTGAAACCTTACTCTCAATCTCTAGATTTGGCCAAAGATTCCACCTGTTTATGAAAACCAGGCTTGGTGGTTCACAGACCCTTAACAAGTCACTAGCTAATCCACTTAAACTACAAAGTTTTGTTTCAAGAAATTAAAGGATAACCATTTTGCTTCATACTGTGAAAATTGCTTTTCTTGGGATCAGGAACTTTAGAAATTAAGAATTTCATAGACTTCAGAAGAAAACAAAACAGAGACCCTTAAAAAAAACAATACCAGAACACACCATATTGTTTTATCACAGTTTCTTCTGGTTTTGCATTTTACCAGTTGGTTAAAATAAACTATTAAAAAAAACCAAAACCACCATAAAAATCAACCATCAACACGTATTTCTTGACCAGAAAAACCTCCTTTTCACATGGGTGAGTTGATTTAATTAAGTCAAATCACTTGAACAAAATTCCACTTTCTTGGAGCAACTCTCATTGAACCTTTCTATTCATATCCTTTTTCATGCTCTCTTTATTTAATATAGCAAGGTCTGGATCCAAAGATTACAGAAATCACCCACTCTTTCCTTGATCCTTAACAAGCCCTAAACCATGCCTCAGTATATTTGTTTTCAAACCCTGGCAATCTTACTCTAACAGGAGAATAATTTATAAAAGTGTATGCTTAATCTCATGTCCAACTTGCCATTTTTGATACTGTAAAAAAAAAAAAAAGACAGTATTTTTTTGTTAAAAACAGAAAACCTGGAGCCTTGTAGGTGATCCATATCTGCCATTTAACCCTTCGTATATAGAGCCCCCTCAGTAATTTAAATTAATATTACAGTAAAAGAACTGAAATCCAGTAGCTCAATACTATATTTCAACTACAACATAACATCTACATTACAGAAGGAAACAGTCCAATAACTTGCCAGATTAGCACATTCTCCTCCCTAATTTGCAATCAATACTGCATGATTGTCTTGTGGCAACATGACTTCTTACATAGTTTAACTGAGTCATTCACCAAGTCCCTAAATCAGGGAAACATTTCAACGCTTGCTTAAACTTGAGGCATAGGAGTAACCCCATTGCTGAGAACTGGGTATGTGACAAAAAAGCACCCTAAATAAAATCATTAATATTTAGATATAAGCAATGTATTTTAAATTTAGGATTACTGGTCTAGTTATAAACTTGCTGAAGTCAGCAGTCCTAAAACAATGTGGTAAATTAGATTCCATCATAACGCTACTTACCTCTCAAATTCTATATGCAAGTAACACAGTTAGCAGTTTTTTCCTTTTACATTTAAGCACACAACTAATCACATGCTAATACCAAAATGCATACACCAAAAATGCTGTAATCCAGTATTTGGGTACCTGTCATGTCGTACGACGGGTGTAGGCAGGACACAGGTCAGGAGCCATCCAAACTCAGCCAGCGTGTGCAATAAAGGCCCATAATCTGTTTTAATTTCACACCCCTACATTAATAATTATAAAAAGTAGTAAAGAGACTCCGCACAGGTTTTATTTGCATTTGTACACAAATTAAAGCAACTCTCACTTATAATGAGATAATCCTTTGAGGTGACATTGAACTGTGTTGTCTGGTGGAGATTCACTATTTCAAAATGAAAACAATTTGAGAAGTTCAAGAGTACATAAGATGAGGAAAATCAACATGAACTTTTATGAGCCCTGATTCAGCAGGGCAGTCAAAGCACATCATACTTGTTCAACTGGTCATGTTGCTAAATTAATGCCTAAAACTTCTAAACACCCTAAAGAGGTGTCTCAGTTGACATGTTTAGGTATTTACTTCCCATCTGAATAACAAGCATTTCACCTATCTACAGAAGTTTTGGTGGTTGTTTTTTTATTTGCTTGGGTTTTGGTTGTTCTTCTGGGTTTGGGTTGGTTGGGTTTTTTTTATATACAAGGTCTTAGTTTTATGCTGTTTCTTTTCATTTTGATAAATGTATTTCTCGTTGAGTATTTCAACAGTAAGCCTTAAATATCCTCCAACAATGATTATTTCAGATGTCATTAATTAATGCCAACAATCTTATAACATTAAAATATTTTTAAACCTTAATTTTATTGCTGTACCATGCTCCAGTACTGCATGTAAATTTATTTGGAAAAATCAGGTTTTTCATATTTAGCAGTACAGTGTTACTAAGAATATACATTAGAAAACGGAACGGAATGAGTTCACTATAAAATTGTCTGTTCTGTTTCTAGTTTTTGCTATTTTCTTCCCCTTTTTGTTTAAAAATACTTCAGCACTTTGTCAGTAGAGCTGCACTTACTGTCTAAGTTGATTTGGAACACATACATAAAACAAATTACTTGGTGGTTGTATTTGTTGGTGTGAACATCTGTAAATGTTAGCCCTGCAGCCTGTTTTTTATGCACATTAACAGGCCACAGGCCTGACTTTTTTTATGACTCAGTTTTAGATTAGTTTATGCAGGTGGCTTAATTAAATTACGCATAATATTTATCAAACACTGGTACTTGTAAGGAAAACCAAAGAAAACTAGAAATTGGAAACCATATTGCTAAATAATCAACAGTTTACCTCAATGACTGTCCATTGTTCAACAACTATTGCATCATTTCCTTTCCTGTTAGAGCCTGGAACCCCAGCACCTTCTTCTTCATAGATAAATAATCCTTCTAAAGATTTGGGCAAATAGTCCCCTGTGAACAAAACGACAAAAACTGAAACCAAGTTTAGGCTGATACCTTAGTGAGATGTACACATGGGCTTGTTGGGCTTGTTTTTTGTCATTGAACAGTCCTCTAAAACTGAGACAGCAAATAACTCAAATTTGTAGTTATTTCTGCATCTAGTTGCTGTCTGATGAAGTATGCAAGTCACATTATTCAAAACTCTCTATACAATCTGAACTAGGAAGCATTTCATGTTCTCAAGAGCATGAGCCACTTCTAATTTCCTTTATTTGACATTTCAGCTGCAGCAGACAGGCACAAACTCTTTATTCAACTCCAACACTATATGCCTGACAATCTGTGCCTGTGGGTTTGATGCAAGAGAGCAATAGGGTAAGTGAAGCACCAAGTGCAAAGCCTAGCTGCTCTTGCTTAAATACATACACGGCCACAGGAAGAGCCTGAAACAGAAGTGATTTTAGGAAGATTCCTGATGGGAAGGAAGTTTCAGAGCACAACTCTGACTCACTTGTCAAACCCTGGCAGTATCCGTTTGGCTCAAACCAAAGATGTGCATCAAATATTGGTTCCTCTTCTGATCTTGCTTCTCTTAAGAGCCATTAGAAAGCCTTCTGTGCATATGTACCTTGACAGCTGACTATCTTAAACTAAATCTGAACAGTAAAATTATGTAATCCTCATAATATCAGATGTAAATCCTCTCCAATATTGCACAGAAAGATAAAGAGATTATTATTTTGTCACAGCTTCAGGGAAGGCAGATGAACTTAACTCCTACCAAACAAAGAAAACTTGCAATATACAACTGGTCTGGTTTTAAAATTGACCAGATTGACACCAAAGTTGTGTCACATAAGCCAGGAGTGCCTGTTTTTTGAGCATGCTTGCTAACGTACCATAAAACAACCACTATTTATTCAAACTATTTTTTAGTATATTGCAGGCACAGATCTATGAAGTTCAAGTTATGATTATTTACATGCTAGCACATGTATCTCTTCCACACTTCTGCAGAGACACTGGACATAGCTTAATTTTAGCTTACACCTAAATATAATGTGATTGTATGTGGAATTAAATATATGGCTTCCGACTCAAACGTGCATATCTGCACAACTCCTATAATTAATAAATATTCAGTCTTATAAATTAACAGACTTCGACATTTTTTTAGTACTCAGACACCTAAAATGGGCAGTCCACTTATAACATGTTAGAATATTTCTTTCTCTATCACTGTTCAAACAATGACAAAATACATTAAGACTTGACACAAGACACCTTCACTCAGCAGCAATTTGAGACAAAATTAATTCATAAAGCACATCACACCAAAATCACCTCTACTGAAAAAAAACTGCATGGGCAGCTAACTGGTTCATCTGCTCCTTCTATCAATTACAATAGTGTATCCTTGCTTAAAAGTGCTGCATGACAGATAAACCAGAAAAAGCAAAAATACTGCCACAGCACTTATAATCTTAGATACTTCTATTATAATGAGAGCCTCCAAGGCAGCTACAAATGGAGGAAAGATTACAGTTATCCAAATGGTTGCTAAAAGAGAGCTTACCTGGATTATTTTTATGACTGCAACCTCTTTTGGCAGCAGAACATTCAAGTTGGTAGTTAAGAATTAACTTCATTATTTTTGTTAAAACTTCCTCCTACCTTAAACTGGGTATTGAATTTTGATCCTGGTAGAAAGAAGGTTCTGCTGAGTCTGCAGAACATCTGTAGGGTGCAAACCAGAGGAGGAGTTCTGCAGCTGCCTGACTTGTATTGAATATTTTCATTAAAACAACAGCTAGAAATTGCTCATTTCACTGAAACTGTGTAAAAGGGCAAGTACTGCTAGAGACAACTCACACTCTAAGAGCAACAAACAAAGCTGAGGTCAAGATGACAATTAGATGTAGACACAGACATACAAGAAGTAATTCTAGTAAGGAGTGCAAGGGCTTATATATTTTCTCTCCCCCAATAAGCATTTTAGGTTTCCCTCTGTTGGATGCCAAACTTCTACCTGGTTATAAAACTCTCCGATGTTCACCTCAAGAACAAACATTTTAGCTCAAGAATTCAGTAGCTGAAACAATTTCTTACTGTGGCTAGAGACACTTGATCAGCTGCAAAATTCCAACCACATAGTGAGCTGTGCCTTTCCATATATCTAGTTTAATTCAGCAGTATCCCACCAACGAGTAACTAAAACACATACCACTCAAGTCAGGCTGAAGCAGAAGCACCAACTGCTGCAAAGACACAGCATGAAATCCCTAAATAAGTCATAACCTGGGTATTAGAGATGAAATAGTCATTCACAGAGGAGAACAGACATATACTAGGGAATGAGAAGACTGCAAAACTGTTGTTGGACAACAGCTGCTAAGATTAATTTCAACAGCTGCCAAAAACACCCCATAGTCAATTGTAACGTATCATAAGGGAGCTGTTTTCCAGCTCTAAAAAATCTGTACTGAGAACTAGAAGTCTGATTTCTCACCTCTTCTCCCTCCAAAGGAAACTGTCCTTCAACTGACTTCAATAGATAGGAATTACAGTTTCAGAGCAAAAAAGATGGTCAACACAAACTGTGCCATTAGGCTGTTTTTGTGCACAGATGTGCAGTAATTCTACCCTCCTTGTAAAATTAATGCAAGAAGCAGATGTCAAGTGACTTATGAAAACCACTTCAATACATTCTTAAGTTAACTACTGCACTTGATCATCAGCCTGAGTACTGTAACAGTTGCCTAGGTCTCTGAGACCTTTTCAACAAACTTTTTACAAGACTTTTCTCTGCCACAGCCCTGAGTTTTGCTTGCTTACACTGAGCTGCCATAAATAAGCAACTCTAAAGGAACACCAACAACTTAGTACAAGATATAAACAAATCTAACTGAAGTATCACATTAGTGAAGTAAAAATTCTGAGTCTGCTATCAAACACCATTAATAATAAATATGTCAGGCTCTCTTTGTCTGTTCCCCTTACACTACAGTTCAATTGTTTTCTTTGCATTATTTTCAATTTATTGCAGAACAGTGATTACATACTATATTTTTTTTTTTTACAACAACTCTAATTTCTGGTCAGTATACTTCAGGCAATAAAGTTTCTCCTGCTGCCAGCAGTGGCACAGCACTGTCTCACAGCTCTGCCAAAGGGCAAGAATTTGGGCTCAACAGGATATGAGCCAACGGCCTGGGCCAGAGATGGCCCTGCTGATGTTGGGCTTGTGTCTGTTCATCAGGAGGATGAAGGACAGGCACTCTGAAAGAGGTAACAGGATCTCTCCAGGATACAAAAAGATTGCACTGAAACTGGCAGGATAGACATGAATGTCAAAATCCTGTGGCCTGAAGCTCTATCATTGTAACAATCTGAGTGTTAACTGAGTCGACAGATTCCTGCAGAAGTGCAGGAAGAACCAGGGAAGATGCCCCTCCCAGCTACATGAATCGGTCCTGGAGGATCAGCCTAAAGTCGAGGCAAGGACAAAACCAGATTTCTCTACTCTCTGCATATGTTCACATCTGATCAGAGCAACCTGCAGAAACCTATTGAAACTTCAGGATCAACAGTTGCATTGTAATGCAGTTTGGTGTTTTGGAAGAAATTCTTAAACCCAGCAAAGAGTTGGAGAAAGGAGTCACCGAAAGTCTGCCTAAAGTTTAATAGTACAGCAAGCACAGTGGAAACTCAAGGTGCTCTTTTGTCTCATTAGAAATATTCAATACAGTGCAACACAGTATCTAAATTAAGCAGCAGAATATGTACATCAGGAAAACAAGTATCTAATGATAAACAACCACAAAAACTAGCACAAAAGGTCTGTTTTGTTATATTGGTACACTACTGTCCTGCTTTGGAAATTCTTAATTGGATAA
This sequence comes from Apus apus, assembly GCF_020740795.1. Taxonomy (NCBI): domain Eukaryota; kingdom Metazoa; phylum Chordata; class Aves; order Apodiformes; family Apodidae; genus Apus; species Apus apus. The sequence continues at coordinate 29,509,945 of NC_067287.1, read as the reverse complement.
AACAAAGCAGAATTTTCAAATTTTCAGAGCCGTAACTGCTCAAAAATAAGTAACTCTTTTTAGTTATCAGATTCTTAACATTTAAAATGAGTACCTGAACATGATTACATATTGCTCTACATCCCAAAAAGCAAAACATTATCTACTTTTCAAAAATTATGTAGTGAAACATTAGCAAGTAAAACCTTCATGATATTCTGGGACAGTACTCACCTTTAGAAGTCTCCCAGTGTACAAAAGAATCAATTAAGGACAATCCTTGTTTGTAATAAAATGTGGTTAGTTCTAGCCAGTCTGCTTCCAGTGTACTAATAATGGGCCCCTTTCTTGTTACCTTCATAGACAAAACACCTTCATGATAGGTCCAGCAGGCAGAATCATCATCAAAAACATTGAAGACTGTATACAGCTTGTCTGAAAAAAAAAAAAAGAAAGAAGAATGAACCTCTGGAAGACAGTGCCCCCCCCCCAAGAAGTTAAAATTATCCTCCTCCCATTTCAACATGGCTTTCTAGTTCTAAGCAACAGTTTAAAGAATTGTTTCCTGATGTGACTACACTCAGCTTAAGCTTGGGTTGTCACTAAACCCTTTAGGTAGCTGGGTTTTGTGTAGAGAATATATATTACAGCTAAGAGAAAAGGTCAGTGGAAACTGGCTTAATTTTTGCTACTCATGGAAGTTCTGCCTACCAATATTTGGAATTACTATAACTGAAGATTCAGGACAATCTTCTAATTTTTTAGATATTAGGAATGCCTTGTACAGTATTGATGTTTACCTATTATTTTCTGACTATTACTTAAGTACCGGTATAATTAATTGCCCATTGGGGTTTCCCACACAATAACTGATGGTGTCTGTCTCACTTTAAGCACACAAAACCTTTGTCCTCAAATGCTTTTTTTACCTAGGCATTAAGACAGCACTGTTTCAAAATCAGTCATAAACAAGCATTCATAAAAACAGTAAAATTCTTAAGTCCACACCATTCTAGGAAAATACTGGTGAGAAGTCTAACTTCTAGCTATATAAATGCATCCTACAAATGTACTCACACATCTCACTGCTGTGGTGAAATACAAAGCAGCTGCCAAATATGCTTGCAGATTCTTTAATACTTCAACATTTGAGCAGCCTAAATAAACACAAACCTCTAGAAAGCAGTATTCACATTGCAAAAACAAAGGACCTTGGTTTAGATGACCCCACTTAATATATTAGTCCCTCTAGGCTCCTGAAATATAGGGAGATTTCCGAAGTAGGATTTGGACTGCCAGTAGTCTGACTCAATCTCTGGGAGAACCCCTCACTGTCTTGAGAAGTGTTACCCTACCCCACTGCAAGTAACATCAGCTGTCTGGAAGAAGGTAATTTAAGGACAACATTTTTAACTTCATCAGTAAAGAGATGACTCCTTTCTACACAGATTTATTTCATCACCTCCATGACTGGCTGTATTAGCATAAATGAGTTTATCCTGACAAAAGTTAACTTCCTTGCCTATATTCTAAAGCGAGATCTCTTGCATTTGTTCTTCAGAAAAAAATAATCCAGTTTCTCAATACACATGAACAATAAAACAGTTCTATTAAGTTTGCCTCTGCATGCCATGTATTTATGAATAATCAAAATCTCTACCTTATGACCCCCAAATCTAAGACAACTTGGCATCTTTTGAGCCAACCTAAACAGAAATGGCATACTTCAGTAGCAATACACACCTACATGCACATAAAATTTCCTTGGAAAATTCACATAAATGTTTTTTTAAAAGGATCGCTACATACAACATTTACAAAGAAAGGTGGTTAAGTTTCCATAAGTTTTGTCCTAGGAACTCAAATTTACTGAGTATTTGACTAGTAGCAGAGAAGCCTGGCATATTACTGCCAAAGTTTTTTGGAAGAATTTCCCAAGAATAATGCATGTAAGAGATGCAGTGGTTGCTGATGTACCTGGTCACATCAGTCTGCATGAACAAAGAACTAAGAGTTTTGTTTTCTACTTCCAGGGTTTCTATTCTGCTACTATAACAAACTCCTTATTTCCAGCTGTAAGGGAAGAGTTAAGCTTTACAGACCATCCTATAACAGCTCAGCATGTTGTACAAGCACTGCTTTAATTTAAGTGTTGAAAACAGGGAGTGCCTTGATTATCTCAGTGCTTACAGTCGTTATCCCGAGTCTACAAACTGTGTGCTTAACTCTTTAACAGGAAAGTGAAAAAGTTGCTTTTCAGGACATATAAACAAGATCTGGAATAACCTATTATGTCAAAATGAAGCTTGATATTAAAGTTTCATGCTGCCTACACAACACTATCTGGCATTAGTTCTCACGCTTTAGATTACTTCTTCTTTTTCACCTTTTCTTCCAAACAAACCAGGATGTCTTAATGCTTCAGCACCAGAAGTCAGTGTTTCAGGACATCACATAGACTACATAATCTCAGATTCTACTACAGCTACATTTTCTACCATCCCACCCACATTTTTCAATGACATTTTTCCTTCCTATGCAACTCTTTAATGGTTACTTTTCTCTAGTGTAAATTCATTTTGTAACAATTACCCTCTTTGATTTCATAGTCAATGCATTAATTTAAGTGAACTCTTTCAGGATGCTTCTTGAAGGCATGTTAACCAGAAAGAATCCATTATGACCAGATTTGTTTGCTGTACATTATATGAGTTGCCTAGAACCACATAAAATTACAGCTCTAGCTGAAAAGGGCTCTCTGTTGTCTGTTTTGGAACAGACAGGAGAACTGAAATCATAATGTATCCTTGGATCTCCATTACATGTTTGTGATTTAATATTAAGAATGAGAACCAAAGGCATCTAGGAAAAGAGGTTTTAAAACAACTGCATCTTTCTAAAAAGCATTTTTACTGCTACACGTTATACACATCAAACAAAAAAGCTGTTTCCACCATTCTAAAAATCAGAATTACAACAAGGGTAATTTTTCTTGGTTTGTTTAGGTTTTTTCCTTTTTCTTTAAATTAAAAACTAAAATTTTAACAGTATATTTTGTAATGTTCTATAGGGAAACTCAAGTATCATTTTAATGTATTACCACAGTTCACACTTACATACAGCAGACAGTATATATTTCTTCTGTTTTCTCAACTGAGAGCTTTTTTAGAAATATTATGCTTTTAAGATGCATCTTCCAAAACCAGTATGTGATACAATATAACATGCTGATTTTTTTTCCCCATTATCTTTTTAAAACAGTTCAATAGAATCCTGCAATAAACAAGCAGCATTTATTACCATCTCCTTTTCTTGGTTTAACAGGGCTGACTTCTTTTCCAAACTGGAAATCTGCATCCTGTAACAGACTGCTTTCTCCTTGCATTTCCTCTTCTATCCCACTTTCAGATGAGTGACCACTAAATGTCCCTTCATTCCAGTTTTTATAGTTTTCATCAGAATTTTTTCTTCCGTGTTCCCTACTTCTGCTCAGCATTGATTCCAGCTCAGCACTTCCATCTGTGGTCGTCCCATTGCAGCCTTTAGGTTGAGGAAAATGTTGTGTTACAAATCCCACAAACTTCTTTCCTCTTTTAGCAGCTTCATTAACCTATATTTACAACAGAAATTTATCTGAAAAGTGATTTTAGAAATGCATGCATTTTTTTTTTAAAAAAAAACCCTTAACATATACACATTCTGTTTAACCAACCTGCTCCTTTCCAAGGACCTAAAGACACAACACTGTAGTACAGAAGGGTGGCTTGTCTTTGTACACTGCCCATGTTTCTAAGTCAAGGGATGTCTTCCAGCACATCTTTGAACTCAGGCCAAGAAAGGCGGCCAACATTAGTACTGATTTCCTTTACAGTGTACAAAATCCTTCTTTTAGAACAATTCTTGAGTATTCTACTTGCTGTGTCATAGTCCCAAAAAGTATATTGGTGTAATACACAACCTTGTTTCTCTAAATGTGGGATATTAGTCATAGTAGAACTACTGGCCACTAGTACTGCAGAAGCAACTACACAGTCAGCATTACTAACACGGTGCTCAGGACCATGATTTAGTGGTGCATCTGACCGTGTTCTAGATTAATGGTTGGACTTAATAATTTTCAAGGTGTTTTCCAACCAAAACAACTATGATTCTATTTGTCATGACTTGTTACTCCCTGGATCCCTTAGAGGCTGCACAGCTTTGCTATTACTGACAATAATAAGGGAGCAGAGAAAGGAAGGAGCTAGAAGCAAATTAAGCCCCTCTTAACTCTGCTTTCAGCCAGTGGTGGGTCTTCTCTGCACTGAAGGCTCAAAATAAAGTGCAGAATGTGACACCTGTGGGACTTGACTGTTCTTGAAGAAAGGGTTTTTCTTGCTGCGATAAGGAGTGCTGCCATTTAGGAAGGTGATTCCACTGCCATCTTGTGCTATGAGCTCCCTTGTGCAATCAAGTCTTCCCAAGAAAACAGAGAATCCCCAGCCCAGAAAAAAGAAATCACTCAGTAAGTACTGGGTTAGTGATGGCAAAGAGAGAGGGATCTTTACCCAATTAACTCACATGAACTGTTAATCACCAGAGTCAATAACACTCCATAAGCTGACAACTACAATCCCATGACAGACTGAAGTGTTATTATCTACCACCCTTACGTACGTGCAGCAGTGATACAATCTGCCAATCACTCTGATTATACAGAGCTGCTGCTAAGACAACCAAAATAATTTTCCATGTGACATACAAAAAGAGAGGCAATATGGCAATATTTTTCCTGAAATGCCACAAAGTCTTATGGGTGCAGATTTTTTCTTTTAAAGGTGACTTGTAGAGTCAGAGTTGTCAGGGTTGGAAGGAACCTCTGAAGATCATCTAGCCCAACTCCCTGCTAGAGCAGGATCACCCAGAGCACATCACACAGGAACACGTCCAGACAGGTTTTAAGTATCTCCAGAGAAGGAGCCTCCACAACCTCTCTGGGCAGCCTGTTCCAGTGCTCTCACAGCCAATAAGTTTTTTCTTATGTTTAACTTGAACCTCCTATGCTCCAGCTTGTGCCCATTGCCTCCTTGTCCTATAACTGGACACTGAAAAAGAGACTGGACTACTGGCCCAGTCTAAAACACTGGGAGCACTGTAAAAATTTTCATGTACTACTTCTACTTTGGTTTTGCTTGCAAGACAATCACTGCTAATTTCAAGTATATCTTTCCTTTAAATGTTTGTCTAGTAGGCTGTACAACCAACCTGGCAATACATGTATAATATAAATGTGTAGTGGAATCCCATTTTATATTTGAAACACTTGAAAATTTCAAAACAAGTCGTGGAAGTCTTAAACAACTCTGTGATAATTTCAAAGACCATTAAAGAGGCCCCAATATGTTTTTTTTGTCTACTTTTCTTGGCAACTAATGTAAAAGATATCGCTCTAACTCTTGTAATAACAGCAGCTTCCTGTTTCAGTAAGTCTTCAATTTTGCAGAGGAAGTTGAACACAAAAAGAACAAGAACTAGAGCTTACATTCCAGTATAAGTTTAGCTTTCTATAACTACGTAACATTTTCAAAAACTGTGCCAAGTATTTAATTCAGTTACTGTGTATTTTATAGTTCTCTTAAAGAATGAAAAATATTCCTTAGAAATTTAACATGTTCATTAGGAATACCTTACTTAACCCAGAACATTAAACTTCACATTTAAAAAAAAAATGTATTCAATTAAAAGCTATCATACAAGCATTTTATAAAGACCAACTGACTGGACCTGATTATGCTTTCAGTAGCTTAAGTGGCCAGTCTCCCAAAGCTTTACAGGGCTTAGTACTAAGTCCCAAACTAGGAAAGGCTACTACTGAAGAACAGTAACTCCTTTTGCATCAAGAAGAGATTCTGTAGTACCTACAAAATAAGCCCAGGTTAAAACTCAAAACTAAAAATAAAATAAACAACCACTACATATAATATAGATCTGTAGGAGAAATAAAAATTTGAAGGTAAGTTTGAAAGACCCCTCCATTACCTTTTCTAACAGTTCTTTCACTACCTCATTTGTCAGTGTTTCAGACATTAAAGGACATTCCTCAATCACCAGCCGGGGGTGCCTTCGTCCTCTGGGTGCTGCATGCTTCTGGCTAGAACACAGAAAGAAAGCAGTCTTTGTCAATAGCTTGCTGCTATCTTGGGCAAATGCTTGCATATAGAACTCTTTTTGGTATAGTTATGAATTAAATCCTGGCAATGTCTCTTCATGCTTTTATTTAGAGCTCTTTTTTTGGCACTTTACTCTGTTTCTTCCAGAAAGGGGCAAGTACTTGGTACTACAATGGCAGGGTAATAATATTAATATTTAAGAGCAACTTCATCTGAAGACAGACATCTTTTGGAAACTGAGCTTTCTGTACAAACAGCCACGCTTTTGTAATAAACCCCAAAATCTGATAATACAAAAAAATACACATTTCAGCTAGGAATATAGCAAAATGAAAACAGATTCAGTTTTGTAGGAAACACACTATGAATATATCTTAAGCCAGTCAAGTTACTATTGAGATAACAATATTTGGAGTATATCAAAAACAGAATGGTATTTTATTTGACCCTTCCTTCACACCAGCTTTTGCTCTGGAATGAAACATCAGTGAGGCACACCCAAATATAAAAGGTTACTTTCTAGACAGTAGTCGGAAAAGGTGTATTTGCCTGTAGGTATGTAGATCACCTGGATAGGAAATTGAGAACCCACACCAAACAGTTTAACACAAGGTCTTGTCCTTCACCTATTCAGGGGCCTAAAGGTTCAAATCACAACTCCATAGGATTCCACATCTACGAGGATAAGCTAAGTTGTGGGAGATGTGCACTGTCCGCATCAGCTTTTAAAAACCTCAGCTCCAGAGAGCAAGCAGTCTGCTTTTCTTACTCAGCCACTGACCCATGTGGACACCACTCACCTTGTTTGCAGATGAACTTATCAGAATAAATTCTATGAGCAGCACACATCACTGACAACATTTGTTTAAGCAAAGCATTTGAGAAGGTCCCTCAGATGAACCACATTTTACAGACATGTTACTAGAATGGCAGGAGGTACCTTCCAACTTAAGCCCTTCCAGGCTTCCAAAAGAAAATTAAAGGATCTTTGCGCATCGCATTAGGACTCAGGAGAGAAGGGTAAGAATGACAGTTCTTAATACAACAAGAAATCCACTTTTCTGATTATTCAAAATAAGAACAAAATGTTTTAGTTTCTGCATTCAAAGGAACTAATAGTAAAATTTCTTTGTACATTTCCTTTATGATCACAAGATCATTACAATGCAGTGGAAATAGGAGTAATAAACAACATTATGGAGCTAAAACAAAACCTTGACTCCCTCAGTGTCAAAGCCAAGCTTTTGTATTCCCTGCTAACCACAGAACGATTATTTCCTTCTTATTATGAAGGAAAAATAAACTCCCTCTGACAAAGTAATTCACACTTGAAGGTCATTTTCCCTGAATAATGTTCTTATGGGCAAAGTGAAAACACAGGTTTTGAAAATGAAGAAAAAACAGACATGAGATAATTTAAAGCAGCTTGCTACTCTCCTAGTAGTTTAATTTTGTATTTGCTGCCAGTTTTAAGACTTATAAATACGTATTCAAAATAAAAGGTTAAACTAACAGTTTATCTTCCCACATACTACAATAAGCAACTTTGGATTTTTGTTTGGATATTTACTGAGGCAAAGTAAATGTTAGCCTATTGTATGCATAGCGTTAATTAGAAAACATGACTAACTTGCTCACCTTTCTAGACAGTGTACAGTTATTTGATTCTCTGTGGTGCTCATCTCAATTTGATAATAAATTATACACGTTAAGTAATACCCTTACAAATAAATTAATAATGCATGAATATATTAAAGCTGTTACCTTAATTTTAATCGTGAAAGTACAACTCGATACATGTGGCTTGCAGGAAAATTCCTTCTACGTCCAATTGGCAGTATAATAGGATGAACAGCTCCTACAACAAATCCTTTGCTATAATATTCTTCCACCTTAGATGCTATATCCAACACAGAACTGATCTTGATAACTTCTGGATTAGAGGAAGCTAAAGCATTGAAAGCAAAAGAGAGGCATATTACCTTGTGTTTATTTAAACCACACAATCATTCACAAGGTATTTACCAAAAAGCTAAACTTCTATTTATACAAGAAAAAGCAGAGTCACAGCTGATTCAACAGTATTCAACTAGTTGAAGTATGTATTTTTACAAGTTAATATGATCTATTTTAATCTATCTGGCAACACTGTTGGATCTAGCTTTGCCAAGCTAATTTAAGAGCTGCATCAACATCTAACCATGCAACAGGATTGAACTTAACAAAGCAACTATTTTGTGTAGCCGAAGTGTTCAATGTAGTGAAGCAGTATCCTTCAACTCTAACGGTGAAATAAATGCCTGTACCATTAATTTAAACCTAGAATAATTTGGTTTCCTTGATTATTCTTTTTTATCCCTTAGTGATCTGCAAATTGTAGGTTAAAATTCTAACATAGACCAAGTTCCTTTTTCCAGTAAACCTAAGTAAGCTATGTCGTGTCTCTTACTTCTAAGAGGGATCCATCCGAGCGTGCACAAGTATTTCCAACTAATAGGCAACAGCTCAGTACTACACAGCTATTGAGGGAAACTACAGATAAAGGGAAAACTTTTTGGAAAACCTTTTTCGAACAGTCTGATAGACAACTTCTGCACAGAGAATAAGACTCCTCCTCACTGGTAACAGATGATATATTCTGCTACATTAAGGTTGATGGTCAGCATTTTCAGATTTCCTCAACTCCAACTGGAATTGTAGATGCTCTCAGAGCCTCCACAAAGCAGGAAATCAATACTCATACACAGACAGTAACTATGTGCCAGCACACATTTGCCAGCAAAATTTTCATCCTTTGCAGATGTGAACTCTTATGACATGACAGCTTGGCTTAGAATTCGATGGTCATCTGATAGGTTTCTTTCTTTGCAAGACTCTCAGTGCAATTAAGACCAGTGTTCAACTTTACTAAAGGATGCCTCAACTGGAATTAAGTGACCTCTCAACACTGAGATACAAACATTTGAACCTGCTGCCTTAACTTTTCCTGTTCTAAGCATACAATTAACTGAAAACAATTAAATTAACTATTTCTCTTTTGATTCTGTAATTAAAATACATAAAAGAAAAAACAACAGATAAATGCAATGACCTAAGTCTCACCTGCCATTTTGTAAATACATTCCTTAAGAGTTAATTTCATGCTCTTACATTCTCTTATCTACCTGACCTATATCACAGGTGAGCAATAAGAAGGAATTTCAGGACTACCGAGACACAGCAATTCACAAAGCCTACCTATACTACTGGAGCCTTCAGTTTGCTTAAGTGTTGAATAAACCGAACTATAATTCTGGTTGATCATGAGTGATGTGTTCTGTAAAACATAAATGTCTATACCTCGAAATGGGTATAATATTGATACATAGATATGGAGGGCTTTAGAAACAAACCAAAAAAAACCAAAAAAAACCCAAAACCACACCACAAAAAAGCCCAGAAACTGATGTTTTACAACACTTTTAAATACCAACTTTTAGCAAAGGGAAAAAGGAATAGAGGCCTACTTTGCTTGTACTTTAAGAGCCTTAACAGCTCAGAAAACCTTTGAAGAAAAACCAGAATGTGTACTGTACTGCGGGAAGCACACATTACCAAAGACTCTCAGTAACAAATATACTGACAGTTTGTTGCTGGTAACCAGCAAACTCAACTTACTGTAAACTCTGCCATTCTCATTCAGAGACAAGGTTGTTTCACTCTCTTGTCCTACCCTATGTTTATTTATTTTTTTTTCCATGCAGACAGCACATTACAGCCTTCCCCTTCAAAGACATATTTTGTCCTTAGTAATAATGCCTCCATCCCTTGATCCCACTCTAAATCCAGGAGACATTAAGTATATATTGATTAAATTACTGCTCTACAGCCCACAAGCCAAAAAAGCAGGAATGTATGCAAGGTGATAATCACTTGACTCATTTTGCAAATGTCTTGGCTATTTTTCATTAAGCAAATTTCCGTCTTGATGTGCTGTCAACAGGTAGCCAGAATACTTTTACAAATAACAGAACCACGGCTAACTTAACTGTATCACACATTTGAAGTTCACTGTATTGAAGATTATGACAAAATAGATACTTCATACATAATTCATACTGTTATCTGCAGTGACAGGAACTTGCCAGCATTTTATCTCAATGGGCTGCATCAATACTCTTTATTTTCCTTAATAGTAAAGTTGGAGAAAATGCATAAGCATTCTGCTTGAGCAAGAGTATTTAAACAATCCCAATTTTATGGTTAAACTGACTTCATAAAATAACAGCTGTTTTTATAACTGAGATATGCCACATTACTGAGGCTGTAGAATCAGCTCCTGATGCAGAACAACCTTGATGGAACTCAAAATTTATTTTTACAGTAGGGATGAGAGTATTTCGGGGATCAGGAAGGGAGAAGCCAAAGTACAATACACTGCTGATAACTAGTTAAGCTACACAGGGACTCCAGTCAGCTAATTTAAGACTACAGTATGGTTGACCTAATTTGCGTCATGGCTTAGGAGAAGATGAAGAAACTCCTAAGGTCTCTCCAGCAGGCTCTTTTGGACTTCAAAGCATAAATCTGATGAAGCAGATAAGAAGGCATACTAAATTGAAATAATACATTTATGCTTGCTATACTTTTCTCTCAATGCAGGACACAGCTTACTATAAGATATTGCAAGGTATATTAAAAACAAATTTTCTGTTCTACTTGGTACCAGATCCAGTGGTAACAAGTTACTCAGACAAACAGAACTCTCAGATGTTTGGGAAGATCTTGCTCTGGAAATCAGCAGGCAGTGTCATGAAGACGTAACACAACTTGACAGCAGAGCGAAAACTAACTTTGGTCTAAAGTGACAGAAGGCTCTCAGTTTCATTTAGTCAAAGGATATTCAAGTAGCCACAAGTATGTGAGCAAGTTGATTGGGGTAGAAGAAAAAAGGCCCAGCATGTTCCCCCACAGTACTTGAGCCATTTCCCATGTTTCATAATGGAACAGAATTCAGAAATGCCTCCAAGGCAGTATACACACCACTTTATTCTGTATTATCTTAGCTCTAAAAATACACGTAGTTAAACCATTCTACAGAAAGACAGCTGCAGTTACAAAGCCAATTGCTTGCAGTAAGAAACCTAAAACAGTTGGGCAATTACCTGATCTCACTTATTTAGTATTCATAATGCCACAGTGAGTCCCTGAAGCTAAGCACTTCTGAATAGCAGACTAAAAAGGAGAAAGTGAATCTTTACTACTGTACTGATAGCTTATTAAAATAAGCGATGAATCTTTATTTGCACTTGTTTGATGTGCTTTTTTCCTGGAAGTCACAACCATCTTTACAATACATTATTTACACAACACTTGTAGAAACTAATTACTTGGAAACACACCAGAACTATCCAGGACACAGACTATTTAAGAACATTACATGTTCTCCAGTCTCAAAAAAAAAAAGAAAAAGAAGTTTTATTATCCTTTCTCTTAACAGTAGATTAGTAGGTAACTCATGTATTCATGTAATTCATGTATTCATCATGCAGCCTACCACTACTCCCTACTGAACAGTTTTGCTTTTTTCAAAAAGAAAAAGCCAGTGAGGAACTCTGTCTAAATAAGCAGAACAAAAAATAATTTTATATCAAATGCTCTAACTAGTAGAATGTGGCTACTATTGGTATCTTGCAGTTATTCAATAAATGGACTGATACACTTAAAATTATTACTGCAGTCCTTTAATTTAAAGTTAAAACTAACCAGAGGGCAAGTTCTGTTTATGAGAAAGTAACTGAAAATGTAACCAGGCATGCACTTACACTTCCTGCCTTTATCAAACCCTTCTAGCAAGTTAATTTACTTCAAAACCTTGCTATTAAGGATTTCCAGTGGATTGGGTTGTTATAAAATGCAAGTTACTGCAAAGTGACTGCAAAACTGAGCTGTCTCTTCTCAAAGGGCAGCCATCTGGGCTTGTTTACGTTTTCAACTTTGTGAAACAGGGAGTTGCTCTGTTAGAGACGGGACACCCTCGGGAAGGAAGTATCCCACAGAGCACTGTCTGCCTCTAGCGATGCATACAAATTTCGTTTCATTTTGCTCACGATTTCAAAAGACTATTCAACAACTACAAGTAAAGCATTTGAAAAAAACAGCTACATGAATCTCTAAGACTCTTACTAAAATATCTATCAAGAGACTGGGGTGTGCATCCCTGTTATACAACTAAGAGAGACTTACTTCTGCATAAAGTAACAATGACAATGACAGCCTTTTTTCAGAAGCTGAGTGCATCTTAAAAAATTGTTATTCAATCAGTGCTCAGGCACAGTGTATTCTCCTGAACCGGCACACTGAATTCAAACAACCATTATTCAAAGTGAGCATGGATGGCAGTATCTGACTCACAGGAAGCTAGGAAAATCTCTTAACAGTTTTTAGCCTGCTTCCTTAACAAGGACAGTTGTGTAATTTGGAGGTTTTGGCTGTTATAAATACTTCAGTAGTTTCCATTGTAATTTTTTTCTATGCAAGGACCTTCGTCATGATTTGAATTTCAAAATAAAAGTCTTGTGTTTTGGCTAGCTTTGAGAAGAGGACCAAAGATTTACTGTAAGTCAAACAAGACAGAACCAAGTTAAATCTTGCTCCTTGTTTTCTCAAAATAGTCAAGATATAAGATAAAAAGATACCTTCTAAAGTAAAATCCAGCAATACATATTCATAAGCAGAATCAGTCTTTGTTTCAACTTGTGGTCTCTTCAACGTGGAGAAGATTTTTCCAGGGCTGCTATCATCGGGGTCTTCCAGCTTTCTCAGTCCGCACCCCATGGCAAGATCTGCAAACAATTAAATCGCAGGAAAAGGTGGGGGGAGCAGCGAGATCTGTTGCTCTCACTAGAGGGAAAAAAGTAACCAAATAATTCCCTTTGACTTTGTTTTCTATTAGCCGTAAATCCAAACACAGAAAAAGTCCAGTTCCCAAGTCAACACGCGATGGTGCTTTTCATTCATTTTTATGTAGAAAGAGTAAGCCCGTGATAATTTCAAACTGCAAACTTCATGAGAGTGGGCTCGATTTCACAGCTAAGTTAGAGCTGCAACAAACTAGCAGAGATTTTCCATGCCACGTCGATTTACAGCCAGCCCCCTATCAGTGCTCTCTTGCAGAGGACACCAATAGTGCTTTGTTTGTCCTTCTAGACTGACTGGGTGAGGGGGGGCAATAGGGGGGAGAAGAACTGAAAAAGAAGTTAAGAGAGAAACTTGTCTGCAATTACTTACCTCCAGAAGTTCCACTCAACTGCAGTAGCAAGTCAGAGGGGAAAAAAGCAAGTTAGTCAGAATGAAAGAATGAGTAAAGAGCCTCAACATGGTTGGAGACGAAAATCATTTCCAGAAAGGAAGTCAGCTTCAAGAGGAAATTGCTTCTGGCATCTCAAAGGGTAGAAAAGCAAATGAAAAGCAGTTTAGTCCTTATTTTAGATTTCAATGTTTGGTTGCTATTTCCTTCCCAAAGGAACTTTCTTCCATAGGAAAAACAGCCATGAATATACTGTAATATACTGTAATAATGTAAAAATACATAGCAAAGAAAATTCTTGTCAAGAAAATACATACATGATTATAATAAGCATTACCATTGCTAAAATCAAGTTACATAATTGATTTTAACAACACCAAAAAAAGACACTGAAATATTCCTAATTTAAAGTTATAAAGACTTTCAGTATTATATATGAATATAATTTAAATATTTTGTTCCTCATTTTTCATGGGTGTTGAACAACTGAGATCCTCTTCTTTATCAGGCTGACCTCAGTTACTGCAGCCAGATTTTCAGCATATCTTTAAGTCCTGAAAACTTAGTACAACTTTAAGGGCTCTCTTTGCTCTTACATAACTACTCCAAGTCACTTGTAACTGTATTACACTTGATGCAGATCATGATAAGGCATGGGAAAAAAAAGGAACAGTCATTTTCTACAGCCCTGTTACTGCTGCTGGGGTGGGTGGTTACAAAATTCACCTTTTTATTCTCAGACTGCATCTAAAGAAACTAAGAGTCTCAGAGAAAAACAGATTTGTAATACTACTCTGGCTGAAAGGAACTGCACATTTTAGTTTAAATAGCTTTTTACTGAAAAATATTAATCTTATTAAAAAAGCCCACATTTCCTATAATCAACCACTGCAAGTTAAGTATTAACCGTTTGTGGTTTTCTTCTTGTTTCACTGCAAGCAACTTCTATGTAGGTTGCCAGGAATGGTAAAGCTGAAAACCATTCCCCCTTTGAAATTCACATAGTTTGAAGTTGCTTAACACTGGAAGAACTTAAAAAGAAAAAATCACTGAGTGGCAAGCCTAGAAATGAAGTAATTATTGCATCACTTCTTATAAGCTCCTAGGTTCTGAAACAAAGATGAAATCCCTCAGTGTTGTCTTCTTGATTAAAACCTAAGAAAACATACCAAATAAGCACAATTATTCAGTTACCTGCATGTCTGCTTACACAGAAATTGCTCCCAAACACTATTTTATTTTTCAGTAAAGGTTAGCACTGAATTGTTGCTGTACCAGACACTCATGTAAACTGTCCACCCAACCTTGAGAATCCTGATGCTTCATTCCCCACAGTCCCTAAGATCCACTGTAACTGCTTGTATAAAGGCAAGGCACAACTAAGATAGCTGCAAGTAAAACAACTTTTTGCAGCACCAGTCCAGTTGCCAGCTGGCAGCCCTCCTTTTGTTTTTATTTAACTAAAGCTTGCTACATTTTTCATGAGCCAGAAAACCGTATTTTGAACTTTCTGTGACAAGTCTTAAATCGTATTTCAACCCTCTCACCAAGACAGGAATTTTCATAGTATCAACAAAGTCTTATGGCACCAACAGAGAAACTCTGTTACAGATAAAAACAATGGTCCTTATTTTGGGTAACCCTCAATTAGTTAGGTAGTTAAAAGCTTCCAAGTTGGAAGTTACTCAACAGCTGCAACTGCAGACTTGACTGCAGTCACCAGACTGAACCAATGAAACCAGAGATCCCACATGTCAGAATAAACAAAACCAAACAAGACCTACTGTAGCATCCTCACAGTAGTTCAAAACTGCATCAAAGCACCTGAAGGACTCAGGAGAGGAGCAGGATTTTAAGATTCTTGCATTCAAGAGCTGCTTAAGGAACTGCCTGACTAGCTATAGTATAGTACTGCAAAGTGATATAAACTACAAAACTGTGCACTTCTGAAAAAGAAAAGGCTCTGGGAATTGGTATTGGAGACGAATGGATTCCTAAAACTACCGTGATTCACAGAGGCATGGTAGTCACAGTAAACCCCATTGAAAGAGCATGTGACTCATTCACTGAAGCTTGATATAATTTTTAGAATTTTAAAAAGGCAAACAAAGATAGCCAAACAATAGACTAATTAATCCAAAGCAACTATGCTTCTGTAAAAAGCTTCGGCAATCTCCTATGATTTTCATTCTGATGAAATGGAAAAATAATAAGATGTCAAAGAGCAGCACACCAACAGCAGGATGAGGCAGCAGCAGCTCTGCACAGTAGTTTTGACCAGGAAGCAAGACAAGTCTTGCTGTCTACTCACACCTCAGGTCTGTTCCTGGCCCTCTGTCACACCACACTCTACTCCCTGTTGGCAGTGTCATGGGAAGTCTGAAAACATTTGTGTGGGAGTCATTTTTTTCTTTCTTTTTGTATTACTAAACTTACTGAATGCCAGGACATCAACTGATGCTTGAAACTGATGTTTTGAAATAGATCTTGTTCTGCTCACTAGTAACATCACTGACATCAAAGACAGGCTCTCTATGGCAGTGATGCCAAACTAAAGTGGTGTTGGCAGTCTTTTGCTAGAATTAGAAAGACACTTTGTTTTTGCAACACCTGTCATAAACCAACTTGAATACAAAGCCTATTTAGAAGAATACTTACTCTTCTCCCAAACACAGTATGATCCACATTTAATAAAATAATTATTTAATCCCCCAGTATCTTAAAAGAGCAAGAATGGGAGATAGTACTTCACAGAAATATGTTCTTTTTTCAACTCATTTCAGCTTCCTGTTGATTAAAATAAACCAAAGAAAATTACAACAATAGTGCAGGTACACATGTTCTCCTTGGCTGTGAATGCATCATGTTAAAAAACCTAAGAATAAAAACCTCAGGGAAATTGACATAAACATTGAATCTTCAATGGATCCCAAAACTCTAATAAGCTTCTAAGCTACTGAACTTGCAATTCAGAGTCAGCTATACCAGTATTCATAACAAACGTTTCTTTCAAGATCTCTTTCTGATTAGGATACAGGCTAGTATGTTAAAAGCTGAAGGAATCATACTGCTTTAATTCTATGTTAACTTCATAAAACTTCAAAAGAAGCAGTATTTTATTTTAAAATATGTATCAAGGATTTAGTAAGGAGGACTACATAACTTTAAAGCAGTATCACAGTCAAGACAAATGACTCCTGCTCAATCATGAATTAGAAATGTCTGAAGATTCAAGGAGAACATGTCTCACTTTCCAGCCTGTTAAACCATCATTGGAACTAAAACATGGACTGGTGGTACATTTGTGACAAGGTTTTTCACTCAAAATATTTTAACTCAGGAGCTTACCTGAAATAAATTCACTATTGCAAGCTGCACAGCCTTTAAAGATCTATTCCTACCCTCAAGGTTAAAAAACAGTACTGAGAAATACAAATACCTTAAAACTCTACCAAGTACCTAAATAATTATTGCTATTTATGAAGATTCAACAGAAACAAAACTGACTCAACTAACAAGAAATAAGAGCTCTTTTAGTTCCTCTGACAAAGTAAAAAAATAAAATATTTGTACCAAACATGTTTCCCACTTGCGGCAATAACCCATGTTTGCAGCTTACAAAGGCGTGTAAGAATTAAAAAATAAAATCAGCATTATCTGCTATAGATCAGTCATCACTGACAATATTTTTAACGAAGGATAGGCACATTAATAAGATACAAGGGGGCAAATTAGAAACACAAGCTAAATTAGTCAGATTTAATACTTAAATATCAATCTTCTCAAATCGCAACACTTCTGAACTTCACAGTTCCTCTCTAGACTTCTTCATAGACTTACTTCCTTTAATTTACAACTCAAGGCAAATGTAAAGGATTTGCTTGGACAGGATAATGACAGAAACAGTAAAAAAATTCCATCAGAAAAATTCTGAAATTCAATTGCCAAGCATTTCCCACATCCCCATGAAGCATTACTTGAAAACAATGACAGCTTATTCTTTTTCTGTAGAACTATTTGATTAAAACTGTTTCAATCATACTTTATCTAAAGATATTAAGAAAGTAGCAGTGTTTCATTCTGAGGGCTCCTTGGTTTGGCAACTTTTTTCTTCATCCCATTTTTTTAACTTTGCAAGAAAAAAATTTTGAATATAACAGGGAACACAGCCTCATTAAACATGTTAACTTGAGCAGAAAAATTTAATGTTCTAAAAATAGAGATAGTTTGTTTTAATGACTGCAAACGCATAGTTTAAAGATAGAAGTTAATATGTCAATATTTTGTATTTTTCTAAACCCATAAACTACTCATTGATGCTACAATTAAACACAAGTTACAATCCAAACAGTAGATAGGGATGAATATGAATTCAACTTAGTTACCAACCCAGAACTTAGTACAAGTTGCAAACTACAGAAACTTATCATTGCTGCATTACAAGTAGTTTCAAAAGAAAGATCTTTTGATTTATAAAATCATTAACAGCTCTCTAAAATGAGATCTACAAATTTGTTAAGCTTCTATCTAAGAATATCCACAGTATCTCACTGATGAAGGCTAAAGTACATAATCTGTATCTGCAATACAGAATCATGTAACACATCCATGTGATTAACTAAAATCACATTCTAGAATGAAACTGGATGTTCATCTGACTAAAAACTGGAAATATTATGAACAGTATTCCATTTAATGTACACACTTCAATAGACTGCAGTTCCAGTGACAGACAGTACAAAACCACCATGCAAGGCCCACAGAATGAGTTTCAATACTACCTTAAATTACCTGTGACTCAAAAAGTCTGAGATGGCCTTAGCAGACCTGCATTTTCCCATTACATCTTAGCTACATTATTACGGTGTTAAAATGAGAGCTACATATTATTGCTCTGCTTTCTATGGTTCCATTTGGATTTTCTGCATAACAGCAATACGGATCTGCATGTATCAAGACACTGATTGTAGATGCTTAAAATACTGATTTAAACTGTGTATTATTTAGTTAAATAGGAAATATAATTGTATACCAGCTGAATTGAAACTACTGTAGTACTTGAACATTGCAAACCCACAAACCTATTTACTGTCATTTTTAGTGTAAAATAAACTTTTACACCCATACAACTTAGCACATTTTAGAACTATGTTACAGAAAGGCATTTCAAGAGAGTCATGTGCTCCTCTAGCTTTTGCTCACTTACCATTGGAATTGGTTTATTCACTGACTTTATTCCATTAATTTCAGAACACAAAGAATTGCCATTTCATTAATATGACAATTGTAAACAGTTTTTCAGGGATGATGAATGGACTGCTGGCACTTAGTTTAGCAAGAACCAAAGAAGTTAGTGAACTAGAGAATTCTACTTAATGCAAGAAAACGGTCCTTGATCAGACTTAAAATACATTTAAAAATACAGAATAGAACTTTGGTAACTTTTCTGCCTGCCTATAGGTTTTTATCCAGTATTATCTAATAAGAGTGTTAGAACTAACACTTTGCCATCTAGATATTAACATTAAGAATACAACAGTTACTATAAATACTGTAACAGCTCAGTAGAAAACAAAAGATACCATCAGGGTCTCTCCTATTAATTACAGAGGCTGTATTTTAACCTTTGAGGAATCTGACTTATAAAATGTAGAAGGAATCCTAAGGGGTAAGAGGAGGAGTAAGAGCGGGGAGGAAACTTCCTGCAGTTCAGGAAGATGTAGTATTCCATCTCAACTTGAGATACTGCCAAGGAGTTCCTAAGTTTTGCACAGAAAACAGAGCGAAAGAAGCAAAAGGAAGCTGTCGATGGTCTTGTACAGTTAAAGAGATTAATTCTTGCCTTTTTCTATGACTAAAAACATACCATAAATCTGAATTTATTACTTACCATATACAAGAAATATGTCAGCCCAATGAGGACAAATAATTATTAAACTTGTGGTTCAAATTTTATTTTAAAAAGTTCTTATTCCCAAGGACTAAAATGACACATAAGTAAAACACTTCACAACAAGTAGGGAATACCAATCACAAAAAAAAAAAGTAGACAAACTATATTGGAATTGAAACAAAAGGCATATAGATTTAAATAACCAGTTTTTAAACTCACAGAACATAAATGCAGCCAGTATGTGGGAAAATGGCTTTTACTCTAATGGATCTTTTAAGTTTATGTATTACAGAAATAAAATGTTAAACTTTCCCTTTAAGGAAAGTATCCAGGTTTTCAATCCACATTATCCATCCAAAGTATACACTGTAGGATGTGTATTAGAAATCACCATTTTGTCCTGTAACAGTATTTTTATTAAGAAAGGAAATACAGGATAAAATCATGGCTTCATGTGTTTTTACCTGTCCAAACTACAAAATTTCATGTTATTTCTTTACAAAAAAGAAGTAGTATTTTAACTTAGGCATGTTCAGGCAAATGTTAGAATTTAGGAAGAACATAACCTCCATATGACAGGTATATATTAACCAAGAAGATAGCTAAATATCTCTTTTACTGGATCTGTAGAAGAAGGTGGTTTAAGAATGTTATCTTCCATTCTGTAATCTTTTCCAGGATGAAAATGGTGACTTCAGACTGGTGGTTTCAGACAGAATGCAACCTCGATACCTGAAGAGAGGGAAAAATCCTGTGTTGTTTCCTCAATTTAAAAGTGCATCCCATTTACAACATTAATAATGCCTCAATGAAAAGTTAGTCTCCCTTTGTACCTCAGGTGCTCTACATCTCATTTATCAAATTCCCATTTCTCTTTACTTAACCAACCCAAGCCCATTCCAGAATCCCAGAATGTTAGGGGTTGGAAGGGACCTATGAAGATCATCTAGTCCAACCCCCCTGCTAGAGCAGGATCACCCAGAGCACATCACACAGGAATGCATCCAGGTGGCTTTTGAATGTCTCCAGTGAAGGAGACTCCACAGCCTCTCTGGGCAGCATGTCCCAGTGCTCTGTCACTCTCACAGTAAAGAAGTTTTTTCTGATGTTTACGTGGAACCTCCTGTGTTCCAGTTTGCATCCACTGCCCCTTGTCCTATCACTGGACACCACTGAAAAAAAGCCTGGCTCTGTCCTCCTGACACTCACCCTTTACGTATTTGTAAACATTGATGAGGTCACCCCTCAGTCTCCTCCAAGCTAAAGAGACCCAGCTCCCTCAGCCTTTCCTCATCAGGGAGATGTTCCACTCCCTCAATCATCTTTGTGGCTCTGCACTGGACTCTTTCCAGCAGTTCCCTGTCCTTCCTGAACTGAGGGGCCCTGAACTGGACACAATACTCCTGATGCAGCCTCACCAACTCCGAACAGGGGGGGGAGGAGAACCTCTCTTGACCTACTAACCACACCCTTTCTAATACACCCCAGGTTGCCATTGGCCTTCTTGGCCACAAGGGCACACTGCTGGCTCATGGTCATCCTCCTGTCCACCAGGACCCCCAGGTCCCTTTCTCCTACACTGCTCTCCAGCAGGTCAGTCCCCAGCCTGTACTGGTACATGGGGTTGTTATTCCCCAGATGCAAAACTCTACACTCGCCCTTGTTGAATTTCAACAAGTTTCTCCCTGCCCAATCTCCAGCCTGTCCAGGTCTCCCTGAATGGCAGCACAGTCTTCTGGTGTGTCAGCCACTCCTCCCAGTTTAGTGTCATCAGGAAACTTGCTGAGGGCACACTGTTCCCTCATCCAGGTCTGAGAACCAGAATACATTTCTATCATTGACAGGTTTTTGTTTTTAGAGAACTCACTCAACACAGTTTTCAGAGAAAAATAATCAAAATACTTACTATCTTTGTACTCTTCTGTGCCTTTCCAGAACGCTTCAGAAAAAAAGGGTAAGCTTAAAAGAAGTACTGCCCTGCACACCAATCCAGTGTATGGCACTTTAAGGTTCCAAGAATTGGACTAAGGAAGACTGTCAAACTTTGTCACTTAAAACTAGTTTATTATGGGGACAGGCATGAAGAGTTTAGCTAATTTAAGACTAATTTATCCCTTGACCCTAAAGCTAAGTATCCGTGCTCAAATAAAAGAGAACACCACCTCCTCTCCCCTAAGGACCTGAAGTCTCCTATAGTAAAAGATACTGTATGACCCTATACTGTCACTCAAAAAACTCGGTTGGATGCAGACCATGGGAGTAGAAGAACCCTGAGACTAGAAACCATGCCTGCCCTGACAAGTATACTGCAGCTGGAAGAGATGACTGAGAATAATAAACAAACCAAAAGCATGAAGAAAATCAAAACACTCCATCCAGCTACTCACCTCCACATGCCCGAACCTTTTACACCTTTGCCCAGTTTATACAGACTGCAATTGTGCTCTCAGCATCCCAAGCCTCATAGGTCTCCCTCATACACACACAGTTTCCAATAAACATTTACCAGGCCAGTGCCTCAACACTCAAGATAACCATCCAGCAAAACAGAAGTTTTAACTCTCAGGTATTTCTCCCAGGTCTGAAACCAGAGAACATGAATTTCAGTCTTCAAGTTTCTGCTCTTCCTGAATACTACACAAATCTTACTACCAAACACAATCTCATACCTTTCCTCTAGCAGCAAACATTAATCTCCATATTACAGAACATCTCAAGATGTGAAACACTGTGTAAGATCCAAAGATAAAAATCATGCTTCCTAAATAAGTGATACCTAGCAGCCTTTGAGAATCCATGTTAACAATACCCAACTGTATACATGTGAAGATGAAATCACTTCCACACACTCGTGAACAAAACATGCTATAATCCCCCAAACAACTTCAAATAAATACAAAGGAACATCAGCAAACACATGATCAAGGGTTAGTGGATCAGTATTTACTCATTCAAACCTAATCTTAAAAATCAAATGTGGATCTAAAAAATATAGTTGGAAATAGGTGAATGTTTTCTTCTGTCATTTAAGAACACTGAATTTTGCAGCAGAAGTTACATTAAAAAACTATTTTAGCAGTGGAATAGACACAAGGAAAAATACATTAGAGAATTGTCAGAACTGAAGCTTCCTTTGCTAACTGCTGAATAGCCTACATGATTAATGAACTGAGTTCTCTTTATACATCCACAACAGCAATGAAAATACTGGCTTAGTAATCTGTGATCTTCTTCTCAAATATTTAATTCATTTTGTTTGCTCACCCTTGTGACTTCATTAAAATGACTGCAATGCATGCTCTGTTTTGAGCTGCATATGACAACTGCATGAAACCTTCAACTGCCAGAAATATCTGGATATTGGCTGTACCCATCCTACTCTCACTGTATGACTTTCAGCTCCCAGTAAAAAGCTTGTTTATTCTGAATGCCATTCCTAAAGCAGTGAAAGCAATTAGCAAATCACCTTCGAGGCCAAGTCCTTACTTCAAGCAACTGCTCTCTCTTACAAGGCTACTACTTTGGCAATTTGCAAGCAGCAGATACATTTGTTGTGATATTTTAAATGACTACAGTCAGCAAGGCAGTATTTTTAGGCAGCTGTGAAGCAGGTGGTAGTGACACAAGAACTTGCTTAATACACAGCAGTCTGCTGACAACATTTGCTTTGCTTTGTTTTTTTTTCCTATCATTGTTAAGTGCTCAGCCCCACTGAAAGACACAATACAAAAGTACCATATTAATTACAAATGTAATATACTAAAAACTTCATGTGAAAAGGTAAGATGAAGCCCAAAATAAAATAATTACATTCCAGAAATACTAAATACTACCAAATGAAGCCAACTAAATACAAATTAAAACATGTCCAAAACTATCTGGCATAATCTTGTAATAAATAAAATTACCAGAATTCAGAATGTAAGGTTTTAACTCCATCTATGAATCTACTTGGGACCTGCACAGAATTGTTTCAATTCTGGGTAACAGAAAGCTTCTGAGAAAACAGGTAAGAATGAGCAAGAAATACAGTGAAGGAATAGGCAGGATTAGCAATGCTCAGCTTCATTCAGTTTAAACCTGAACTGCTAACACAAGTCTTAGTTCCTATATCCTATCCCAAACTTCTTGCATAGAGTTACTTGACAAACTAGTCTGATGAACTGATCCAAGTTTAAGTTAGCTCTTTTTTTGGTGGTGGGAGTTGGGCTTTAACTAACCACATCAGTTCCCTGACCTGGTTTTACCATATTGCCTCACAAAAACTTCTACCAGCACAGGAAACGGGTGGTGTGGAAAACAGAATGAATTGCTGAGTTCTGCCAACTTTCTCTGTATGTGAAATCACTTCTAAAGCTATGAATAGCTGTAGGGGTTTTTTAGCTCCTATATTAGGAGTTAAGTAAGACTGTGAATTTGCATGGTAACCAAACATGGTTTTATAATGCATGCACATATTCTACTCTAAACTAACACTACCACTTATCACAAACTACTGTGAGAGGAAGACCTATCATGATCTAGATCTGCTTTGTAATTTACTTCATACTATTTTGCTTATATAGCTTATATAGCCTTTTTCCTAGGAAAGAGAGCAAGTCATGTTTCAAGGTGAAAAAGCTTGTTCCTCCATTTGCCACAGTAGGCATACACTTCTTGATTCTGAAAATACGATTGCCACTTTTAAAGTGTTCTCATACACTGTTAGAAAAAGAAACGTAAGCTGGACATTATGATCACTGTTACAACACCACCTTTTAACATATTTCTTAAAAATATCAATCACTCAGGATTTGTATTCGCAATTTCATATTCAGGGTTTTTTTACTGAAGCACTTCTTTTTATTCTAAGACAACCCTTAATGTTACATCCCCCTCTACTGGAAATATTTAGTAGACATTGTTACACAATAGTCTGGAAAAAAGATTCTTCTCTTAAAAAATGTAAACTAAATGGAAAAAAATATATTAGAGACAGTTCATAACATCCCTGTGATTCATTCATATTTGTCTGTCACATGTACTTGAGGAAGCATCTTTTGAAGAAGAGCAAGTGCTGCAATATCAAGTGAAACTACTGATACCATTAGTCTTTTTTTATCAGGCAAATCCAGGCTAAGGCTCATTTAGACATTATTTCACATGTTGTGATAACAACCTTAGTAACTGGGGCAACGGGACCTTCAAGTGGGACGCAAAAAACCCCAACAACTTCTGTCAGGTGACACAGAAGAACCCCATTTTGGAATGGCCATTCAAATATCAGAGCAGCATAGAAAGACACCCACCCACAGGTGGCCAACTGGGACAGGTTTTCATGCTCCGTGTTCTAAAACCTCACTTTGCCACAGTGCAAGGTGCTTGTCTAAGGCTGCAATTAATAAATTCAACTTCTCAAGAGACAAAGATTTATAACCATAACTTCAAATAATTGAATGAGGTTCATATTTTTTCATTTGCAATTTCTTTTTGTACCAAGTTTTAAAAATGACTAATCATATTTACTTTTTTCATTTCCCCTCACAGCTCCAAAACAATACCTATATCCTCTATAACAAATCCTCAAGTGAAGAAAAAACTCTGTTTCTCTGCAATGCTTCCATTTTCCTTATCCATTAATAAAAGACTTGAATTCCTGCCCCTCTTCTTACTTCAATAAAGGGGACAGTGTGACTACTGTTCTTACTTCAACTATCTTAATTTGATACTCACAGGTGTAGGCATGACTATGGCACTCTGGGCAAAAGGCTGGTGATGTGGTGCTTGAATTCCAGGATCAGAATACAACTGGTATTAAAAAAAGACAAAAAGTGAGAAACAAAGTTTGTTCCACAATCCTATGTTTCTGCAAACCTTTCACATGAATTTAGATTCCTTAAGACTTCAAATTGTATGCTATGCTTATCTGAACTACTGATTTTTGAAAAAACAAAGTTTTAGTATTTAAATCTAATGTTTTCCCCACTCTGCCAAAGTTTGGTAAACTTAGTTTCTCTTGATCAGTGTCAAAAAGCACTTTTCTTGACTGAGGTAGCACAGTTTTTGACTACAAAGCCATTTCACTCAACTGTAATTGGAACAGTCCTCAAATGTGTAGATTAGGATATTGAAATGTGATTCCCAACATTATCACACTTAGAAGATATTTACATACAAGTAATACATAGGCTTCCCTTAGAACTTTACACCATCTTCTGAATTTCCACATATTGCTTCCTTTAATACCAACGAATTATGTACCTGTGAACTGGAAGCACATTACATCCTAATATTCCTTAACTAACTTTTCTTTGTGCTCAGAGATTTCAAATTTCCCTGTGCAAGTTTAAGTGATTTATGAAATACAAATGGTAAAATATTAACATTGATAAGACTTATGATTATTCAATTCAGAAATTTATGCCCGTTCAAAAAAAAAAAAGAAAAATCCCAAAATCTTGTATTATTCAAGACCTCTGTAGGAAAATTGATTTACTAGGATATGACAGGATTTCCCCACTTAAGATGTCTGAAATATCAGTTTTCTAACTTCTCTTATAGCATAAGAATACTCTTCAATTTTTGCAAAAATACTTGGTTACTGTTCAAATTTACCGTTCATTTTGGCACCCGTTAGAGGCATGAATTATCAAAGAGGAAGAGTACCAATCATAATACATGTTTAATTTTATCCTTCTTTTTCTGTAGCCAGTTATTAACTAATTTTTAATATTCAGTATAAAGAAACAGCCTCATTGTACATTAAGAATCTCTTAAGAAGCATTAGAAATGCTATTGATATAGAAGCAAAAAAAAAATCATACGGAAAAAAAATTAGTCATTGAAATAATTTATTCTGATCTTCAGAACATTCAGAAACAAGCTTCTGCTCACACAGAACAATAATTATTTCAGCAAACTTATGGCTTAGGTAGACTAATCCAGCATTCTAAAGAGTCTACTCCCATTTTATTTCAATATTATTTTCAAACAAAATTGACTAGTCTTTATACTACTGTCTCTATACACTTAAAACTGTATACACTTAATGACTCTTTCAGAATCAAAGTAAACTCCTAGAAAACTGGAATTAAATACTCTATCTTGAGGACAACTGAAATAATTTAACAGCAGCAGCATGGGTGTGGGGGTGTGAACAGTTGACTTAAAAGCTCTGTGCTTAAACTAAAAGATTATGATTTTCAATTGCAGATAAACACTTCAGTTCTAAGTAAAATGTTCTATAAAAATACCTCTGGAACTGCAGCTTCCAGTAGGAGAGAAGTTGGTGGTACACATCCACTTTCCTGGGTAATCCCTATTGGCTGATATATTACTTCAGATGGCTGCACATACAAAACTGAAGGTGAAGAGGCAGGAGACTGAAATACAACACACCATTTTCTCAGGTTACATGATTTATGCACTATAAATACTAAAGCTTATTTTACAGTATTCTTTGCTGCATATGAACAAAGATAACACTTCAAAGGACAGTATCAAATTAATATTTGATAACCTAAAGAAACTAAGGGGGAAGAGGGCAGGAAGATAAGGTAGTAGGATAAAACAAATATGCCCTCTAATCACTTCCATATTTTTCAGGTTTTTTTACATTTTGGAAAGTATTGTTGAAGAAACTCTAAACTGGCAGTTGCTCTCAAGGTCAGAAAAAACAATAGTTTCACTTTCTCTAGTAAAAATATTACACTAAAAAAACAGGTGTTTTTGTTTTCAAGTAAAACCCACAGTACTTCACCGCCCAAATTTCAAAGCAGCAGACTGACACTTTTATTAATAAAGTGAAACTGGCCATAACTGGACAAGGCTGTCTGCTACTGAAGTAACAGGGATGCATTGTAACCATTTGAGCTTATGAGACTTAATCCTTCTCTCAGCTTGCAAACTCCAGGTTCCCACATTAAGCTCCTCTCCTACAAAGATCACAAAACAGATAAAGTCTACCCCCAAAATACCAAGTTGCAATTTCAAGTTCTTACTCTTGTTTCAAGGGCCTGGGACTCATTTCACCCATACTTGTTTGTCTACATGCCTCTCCTAGCAATACTACAATGAAAACCAGTGTCAGCTCAGGAGCTAGTAAATACTAATTTCTCTATCTGGCAAAATATGGCAGTTCTTACCTGCTTCTATTAGATAATTTAGTACAAACTTTTGGCCAGAGCAAAAGGGGAGAGGAAAGTGCTTTCCTTACACAAGATTTGTATTTGATGTTTCAATAAAAGCTATTTTATGCCTTCTGCTGTATGAGCAAGCACTGAAAACACATTGCCAAAATACAGCAATTAATGTGTATTTCAATGGTGCTGCAAATAGTGAGAAAATTCACTGTTAGAGAAGCATATAATACCTTTAAAAAAGAAGCAAACTAATGGTAAAATGCTTTAACTATCAACTGTTACTTACCTGTGGAACAGACCACTGCCACTGACTTTGAAGATACTGTGTTGGTGCCTAAATTCAAACAAAAAAGATACTACTTACGTGATTAAGAACATATGCATACACATACTAGAATTCCAAACATACTAGAATAATCTCAATTAAAAAAAATTTTATTAAGTCCACAAATGATTCAGGAACACAGTTTTGTCTGTTTTCACTCAGCCTCTGATTTAGACATTTCATAAGCTTCTAAAATACTGAAGCATCTAAGAAGTGTACCTAATTAGGAAATTAGAAGATATAAGATCCAATTAGCTTTCCAATACACATGAAAAACATGGACATACTGCATAAGATGGCAGCAAGATGGTTAGGGGAGTAGAAAGTCAATGCATCAGGATGGTGAGAGCATCTGGTTTGTTCAGCCTTGAGAAGGATACAGGTGGGAGGGAATAATTATTGCTGACTACAGCCACCTAATGGCAGGGTAGGGGCATAAATGACTGAGCCAGATTCTCAGATGTTCAAAGAACTCGAGTCAACAGACAAAGGCTGGAACATTGAAAATTCTAATTAGTTATAAGAAAACAATTATTTTACCATCAGAAGGGTCAAATGTTGGAAGAGGCTGTCTACAAGTGTTGTGGAATCTCTGTCACTGGAGATACTTAAAATTCAACTAGACAGGCTCCTGTGAAACCTGATCTGACCAGCCCTACTTTATGCAGGGGTTTGGATTAGATGGTAACAGCTTAGTACTAAACCAGTTGTCTAGCAACATCAGAGAAAATTCTTATTATGTTTCCATATAGTTACATGGGCAGAATAAATTGTATTCTAGTGAAAAGAAAGCCTTTGATGAAATTAAAAACTCGAGCATAAGAAGTTCCACCTCGACATGAGGAAGAACTTCTTTACTGTGAGAGTGACAGAACACTGGAACAGGCTGCCCAGAAAGGTTGTGGAGTCTCCTTCTCTGGAGACTTTCAAGATCTGTCTGGATGCCTTTCTGAGTGATCTGCCCTAGTTGGTTTTTCATTTTGGTCCTGCTCTGGCAGGGGGGTTGGACTTGATGATCTTCAGAGGTCCCTTCCAGCCCTAGTATTCTGCGATTAGTATGACTACTTTGAACAGTCTCTTTATTTCTTAAGGATAAACAGAGCTGAGACAGTGATGGAAATAAAACTGCATTGCTGGAAGGAATACTGATGGCCTGAATCCCCTTTTCAAACACATACCTGATAATGGTATGTAGGAGACTGACAAACCGGTTGAGCTACCATCACAGGTGAACTGGAAACAGAGCACAACTTGAAAAGAAAAAAGTTACAACTATTAATGCAGCAATTCCATAAATTGTCGTTCCTATTAAGAAAAGTTCTGAAGCACTATAAAGATGAACCACCTCCCCTCCCTTTTAAAAAAAGGATTCACCAAGTTTTAACTTAGACTTAGATTCTCCAAACCCACTGTTTCTAAGGGACTATGTTAGAGACAGAACAAAAATCTGACATATTTACTTGGTCCTTTCCAGAATGCAGTAGGCCATTACTATCTAGATGTTAAGGCCAGCCACCATCCTGACCATAGGCACATTTTTGTAAACACTCAGGGCAGGCAATCTAAGTTGTCACTTACGTATTCCTACCCTCTCCACGGCCCCTGGCTCATCTTCCATTTTCTATCACTTTACTCACACCAGCCTCAGTATTCATCTGAACTGGCACTGAGCCAGTTAAGGGAGCTAAACCAGTCAGAACACAGACTGGGTTTTGTGAAGCCCCAGTTTAGGGTGAACCTCTAGTTCTGATAATTTAAAGCTTGTGTGTGCAACACTCATGTCATTGAAATCCCCTCATTCCTGCAAATAACTTGGAAGAAACAATCCAAAACTAATGCATTCCACTCTATATTAAAATGAAGAATGCAAAATTAAAACAAACAACCCAACCTGCACTGTTAAACAGGCACAATAAACACCAAAAACTTAATCTTTATTTTGACTGATGTTTTCTTTAACATCAAATGTTCCAGTTTTCCTTAATTTCTTGATATAGGAACTTTCCTAACAATAAAAATTAAGAATATATAAATAATTGAAATCAAAAGAGGCAGCACTATTTGTAATTGGAAAGGTGGAGTGCTGTATGTTCAAAACAATGTACCTGAGCCAGGGCACTAGAACCAAAGCTCAGCAGTAGAACACAAAAAGTACTGTTTTTTCCAAGAGGCAGAATTTGAGCAAGTTCTCTAGAACTAGAGAGCATGAACTGCAAAAAGGTTTTCTAAGTTACAGGAAGATGTTTATGCTTATCCTCCAAAGCTGAGAAAGGACTATGAGACACTTGTATCACAACTCTGTTAGAAAAACAAACATTTTAGAAGTTGCGAGACGTGAGTAAAGCTGAAGTAAAAATACCAATAAAAAGATTCTACAGTGCCAAAATAAACACCATACAAGAATATATTACTGCTCTCATCTGTTTTGGGGAAGTTACTTTTTACTTATTATTGATAGTTCTACTGAGTTTTTCTCCTATATGTGAAAGGATTTTCCACTCATTTATAGGTAAGGTATGTACAGCCACTGTGAATGCTTTTACAGGAATTCCTAAGGATGCATCCCCTACGTAGGTCCCACACCTTATGCAGATCCTATCCATCTTGCTATTCTTCCTTCTAAAAAACCTGAAGTGACTGACAACTCCTTCCTGTGCTTCCCACAAAATTCTGTCCAAGCTCCCCCAGCCTACTAAAGCCAAGCAATTAATAATCTATTATCTTCCTCCTAAAACAAGCAGTATTCTTGAAAACAAAGATTATGTGAATGACTATAAAATTACCCAATTTCACTACTGCTCATTCATGGAGGAATAAATGGAGCCAAACTTCTGGGGCAAGACCCACACTGATACTGTGGCATATCCAAAGCAGGAGGGATTTGGAAACTGTACTCATCCTAGTCCATGTAAAAGCATATACACAAAAATAAATCTTACTGGCCATGGTTGTGGAACAGAAGGAACTTCAGGCATAGGAAAATAAGCCACTCCGTTATGATAAATATAAGGACATCCACTTGAAGTAGTTAAGTATGTTGTACCAGCTTCTGGTATTACAGTAGAACCTGGAATTAATATTTTCAAGTTTACGTTTTTTTTATATGTGTAAGTTATAAAAAATAAAAGACCACTTCTGATCTTCAGAGAAGCAAAACACTTAAAGAACATGGGGCAATGTGTCTAGTGTCATGTCAATTCCCTCTTAAACACAGAATCATGAAAGCAGATGGTCACAGGATGTCTTCAGAAGTAGATGGGAAGGGATACAGATGATGGCATGCACATAAATTACTAAACACAGTTAACTCCAGTTACCAGCAAATACCTATATATTTTAATCTTCAAATGCCAAAGCCAACCTCACATTGTAGGAAATTTTCATTGGTAACCTCCACATATTCATTTAGCTGAAACAGAATCCAAGCACTAAGAACAACAGAATTATTTCATTACAAGGCACAGTCTGGTTTCTCAAAACACAAAGATTACATTTCTGCAATGGGATATTGCCTGACTCACTCCTGGAGCAAGCCCAGAGGAGGGCCACAAAGACAATCAGAGGGCTGGAACACTTCGCCTGGAAAACAGTCAGAGAGAAGTGGGGTTATTCAGCCTGGAGAAGAGAAAGCTCTAAGGAGACCTTATAGCAGCCTTCCAGTACCTGAAGGGGGCCTACAGGAAAGATGGGAAAGGGCTTTTCACCAGGGTGCAGAGGAATATGACAAGGGGTAGTAGTTTTAAGCTATAAGAGGGTAGATTTAGGTTAGACATAAGGAAGAAATTTAGTGTAAGGGTGCTGAGACATTGGAACAGACTGCCCAGGGAGGCTGTCGATGCCCCATCCCTGGAAGCATTCAAGGCTGGGTTGGATGGGGTTTTGAGCAACCTGGTGTAGTGGAAGGTGTCCCTGCCCATGCAGGGGGGTTGGAACCTGATGATCTTGTAGGTTCCTTCCAATCCTAGCAATTCAAAAAAGAAAAACAAACACAAACAAAAGGAGAAACTGGTTATCTAGATGTCAGCAACTGGGACACTTCTCAGCAATGCTTCTGCTATGGTGAAGGCTATACACAAGCATGGTCTGACCCCAGAGTTCCACCTACACAGCCCTCTAACAGGTTCTGACAGCAGCATTACTCAAATAGAGGGTTATCTTTTCAAACACTGTTTTTAAGACCACTTCAGCTCTACTTCTGTTTGCATTTTGGGGGAGGTGGGACAGGACTTAGTGTTCCCTTAGACCCTTTTCTCCAACATTAAGACAAGTTCCCATTCCAAATATAAAAATACTTCCATGAAAAAATAAAAAAGGAAAACTAATTCTGCCACTAAAATCTTGAACTCACATCAAGTATTAACTTAGCATGGAAAAAACACAGAAAGAACAAAATATAAACAAGATCAGTGAAGAAGTTTCAGTTTTTCATCTCTCTTGCAAAGGGAAGGGCCACAAAGAAGTGCCATCTTATAGACAGGTACAGCACTGAAGAGGTTACTAGAATGCTAAACGGAGGATGAAGAAGGATCCCACAATGATTCAGAGCTTTTATTTATGGTAAGAATTTGATTAACTTCTAGAAAAGCCTGAAGACACATGGACACAAAAAATCTAAAATACTGTTCATAGACCGGTCAGGTTTAGACAGTTGTGAAGATAGTGTTTAAGAGACTTTAGAAAAAGCAAAGGCTACTTTAGCTCCAGCAAGCAATCTCGAGTAACAATTTCTGCTATCTCATATGAGATGAACAGGATTCCACAGACAACAATCCTGTCCACTTCCCTAACTACCAAGTACATTGCACACAACTTTCTGCTATCATTGAATATGTCTCTTGCAAAGGAAAAGGAAATATTCTCCATCAAACTCAGCAATTTTACTGTGTGAGAAAAGAAAAACAACCTGGGGGAGGTATAACTATCCGATATTCTTCCAGTCCACAACAATTCATAATTCTTCCAGTTTTTAGGATTGGTTTCTACTTTTCAGCTTTTAGAATGCCTGTTTTCACAATACTTGGTGCTGGTGAAAAGTAAACTGAGCTGTTTGAACACCATAAGAGTATACTTGCTCAAGATCAAGCAGTCACCTCACAAAAGAAACCTTATCAATACTCCTCTTATGTAAGTGTGCACTCTAAAGTTCTTTGCCAGAGAAGGAACATAAAGCATTCATTCAAATATCTTACAGCAAAGAACTCCTAAAAACCAAATGGTGACTGCAACCACCCATTCCTCATGGTTTCTACCAAAGAAAGCAAGATATAAGTCCTGACAGATTGTGCCAATATAAATAAATTTTTAACAACCCAATGAACCAGCACAGTCTGCTTTATCCTGTAGAATGCTAGAGGACAGCCTAAGTGTTTATACTTATAAGTTCTACCTGGCAACTGAGAGAAATTTCCATTCAGTTTGTTCCTAGATAATCTTTTCCAGGAAAGCAAGTAAACAATGTATTAACAGATAAAAGAACCAAAGATCATCAATCCTTTTATTTGGACATTTCCACTGACATACATTTATACTGCAAATCATTCTGAGCATATTTCATGCACAGCATTAATGCAATGCACAACCAGGCACATCATGCTTAAAAAAAGCTTACATTCATAATGACACCTGCATAATATACAAAGGTAAATAAAAATACATACGAGGACTCCGTATTTGTTTTCTTATTGCTGGACCAATATTCAATTTCTTATCCTTGTAATCAAGTTTTTCGGTCTAGGATTAAAAAAGAAACATTCAGCATGTGTAATTTCTACAATCAGAAGATGACAAAGGACTTAATAGGTTTCACCCTCCCCTGCTTTTATTTACACTGCATCTCAAAAAAACCCAAACACCACCCAAAAGCAATATTAAATTCCTTTTCTATCCCTTGACCTTAAAATCCACACACAAAATGAATAATTAATATTTTCAAGTATTGCTTACTCCTCATGGACCCTCTTGAGTAATAACTGAAATGTATGATTGTCAGCAGATTTTTTTAGTTTTACCTTTCTTGTGTATTTACTGCTTTTAGAAAAGCAAATGTGTACATGGACAATTTCAAATACAAAGATTAAATTTTTTTTCCCATCATGACATTTTACAAAATACGAAAGGAACAATCAAGTCTATGAAAATGACCAGAGTATAAGGACTGAATGTAAAACATCCCTACACTCACTCAAATCTGTCTTAGAATTTCCTTGTATCCAGGTTAAGAAAAAAAAAGCACACTAAAACAGATAGCCTAGTAAAGCTAAACTATCACAGAACATTTTTTTAATTAGAAAGTGCTAGGTACAGACAAGTAAAGCTACATTCTCTTCCAACTGCTCTACAGAAAGTGAGCATCAGGTCCATCAGGTAAATGAAAACCTCACTCCTGTTTTTAAACTGACACTGAACTTTGTTAACGTAATGGAAAGGAATAGGGTAAATCACTGTTTTTTTTCCAGTTGCCAGCATCTCTTTAATGCTCTTTCACAAAACATAAAAGGATTCTGCAGGCCTACTTCCCAAACAGTAACATAAGAGAAAACATGCCCCAAACAGTGCCACATTACACCACAGTTTTTAATTTTCAGAACTGTTAACTTCTCCAGTGAGGAGATACTAACTTTTTAAAGATAAACATAGAAAGAAATACAGTTCTAAATCACATTCAGCTGAAGAACAAGTTAAGTAATCAATACATTTTCTTTATTTGAGCCCAATTCACCAACATACTTGAACATGCATATGTAATGCAAAGTCTCACCTACCAAATTTAAAGTTAGGAAGAGTAAAATATTTTGTTGCATCCAGGACTTCATAAAAAAGGATGTATTCTGGCAAACATACCTACCTAGACTATTATACACAGAGCAACTCTTAGAAAACAGTCACACTTCAGTCAAACTGCATTCCAACATAGACATCAGGAAGATGATTCTTCCCAATGCACTGTATTTCACTGATGAAATTCCATCAGAATTCAGACTTTTTTATACACAACTTTCACAGGTAAGAGAAATATATAATCTGTACATACTTCTTAAAAGCACTGTATGAAAAATTACACATGATGCTATAGTAAGACTAATAGGAAAAACTGGTGTACAAAACATTATTTCAGAAAGATGGAAAGAGCATCAGTACTGATCACATGTGACTGAAGATTCTGGTGAAATGCCTCAAACCCTGTCCTTGATAATAACACAATTTAATACTTTCAAAGACTGCAACATACAAACAAGTCATTCCTGGAGACATTACTCATGATAGAAGAGATGAAAAAAAAAATCAGTGCAAAGGATTATTAGAGTATCATATAAATTAGAAGAAATTCGAGTGTACAAAATGAAAAACCATTTCTTAAAGGAATTGTTGAAGCCTAGGAATGCTCAGCTGAAGATGTCTCAAAGACCCAGACGTTACTTGATCTTAGGATAAGTATGAGACTGCAGTATGATGCAAAGATGAAAAAGATGATAGAATTGTAGGACATCTAAATTAAAGCACTTGTAATAGACAAAAAAGTATTAGTATCATTGAACAACACCAGTAAGACTTCACACAGAGCAGTCTTTCAGTTACAACTGAAGCAAAATTCCACTGTCATTTTCACAGTGGTACTCAGTGCCACTGGTATTCTTCTAGTTCACAGAAATAAAATGGGAAGAAACATAGCTGACTCACGAAGTTCCTGTCAGTATACTCTTTTGGCTCCACATAACCATATTTTTTGAAAACTTTTTTAGAAACGTCCCAGCTCTTCAATTTTGATGCAGGAATTTCCAGCAAAGGTTCAGTATTTCAACATTTGTATTTGGGAGAAGTCTATTTGCAAGCCTTGGATTTTTTGTTGTTGTTGTTTTTGTTTTTTTTCCTCCTGAAGTAAAATACCTTCACATTCAAGAAAAGCTCCTGAACAACAGATCTCTCCAATACATTCCAATCAGAACATGGAGGGCACATTTAAAAAACCAACAAATAAACTGAAGAGCTAACCATGTCTCAAGGGGGGTTCTACAAGGAACATCAAGACAGTAACGTAGGCAAGAGAAGAAGTCAATTACATGACATAAAACAAGCTTCACTGTTTAAGACTTAAGTTAATCTAATTACTCCTAAGAACACATCAGCTTTGACAGCCAAACATGTCAGAGTAAAAGACAACAGTAATTTTTCCCAACTCACCACTAAGATCTCAATATAAATCATCTTAGATCTCTCTAAGTCGTCTCCTTTTCCTTGCAAACCAAACTTAACAGACCTCCAAAAGCAAGCTGGCAAACAGAAGAGGCCTAGATAACCACAGCTACTTAGTCCCTAAGTGCCTAATATGAAGCATTTTACTTAAATACATAATTATGGGGACTACCACTTACCTCTTGTAAAATCTTCTGTGCATCTTCTACTGTTTCAAAAGTAATGAAGCCATACCTAAGTAAAAATTACAGAAGATCAACTTCTGAAATTTGTATTTACATACACTGCGTATTATGAGTTCATATATAATACATGTGACATGAAAAGGTAAATTAAGTGAAAAAAATGAATTGTAGATAAAAAGATCAAAGTAACAACTGCAATCCTAATTTAACCTTCTTTTCATTTTCTACTTACCAATATATTTCAGTATGTGGTCATATAATACTGTTTCTATGCAGTAATGAGTAGGCCACACAGGAAGTTAGGTAAAATGCTATAATCTTTCTTACTCAGAATACATCTTTAATTCCTGCACATCTATTGAACAATGAGATTTTGACCTGAAGCTTTCACTCACAGATGCCCAAGACAAAACATTTAGCATGTTTTTTGTTGTTGTTTTTTGTTTGGTTGGTTTTTTGTTGTATTTCATAGCACAGCTCCCACTTACTTCAACAGTTATAAATACTCCACACTTCCACAGGCATTATGCAGTATATTAGAGCTCTCAGAAAAAGAAGCAATGCAGAGATAGTGTTTATCTGGGTATTATTCTTGACATGACTAGCAATCAACAAGAGTTCTGAGGTGATCGGGGATGAAGTTGTCATACTTCCTGACACAGTATGTCTCTTTCACTATTCCTCTTTTAACTGCTGCAACAAACCAAACAAGCTTTCTACGGAACTCCTGCTGTACCAAAAATCCTCAATTAGTTCATAGAGAAATCTAGGGCACTAAACATGGTACTGCCTGTGCAAAACTGAGTATCTGATTCTAGAAGTTTGTATTACAACACATACATATGAAGAAATTGATTTTTAAATCAACTTCCAAATTCCCAAATTTTGACATTTCTTTTAAAAAATATTTTTGTAGTTTTGTATTCATTATTTCTTAGGTTCATGGCTCATTTCTCATGGTTGGATTTCAAATGATAACAAGGAGGGCTCTGTCATTCCAGCCAGATCAAATTCTGCAATACAACATATCCTCTGAGGGCATTTCTATGCTTATTTGAGTACAGTGGTCCAGCAAGTCTCTAACCAGCTCTACTTTTAAATTCGTGTGCTTTTCCTACATTGCCTCTCTAAACAAATTTAGAAATACTTTCAAGAACACGAACTGTTTTCCTAGCTTGGGATCTTACC
Source organism: Apus apus (assembly GCF_020740795.1). Lineage (NCBI taxonomy): Eukaryota > Metazoa > Chordata > Aves > Apodiformes > Apodidae > Apus > Apus apus. The sequence continues at coordinate 29,472,628 of NC_067287.1, read as the reverse complement.
TACACAGATTTTCCATTCTATTAGCTATCTGGACAATAAACTAATAGTCATACTCAACTAGACAAACTTGTAAGTTTCTTATAGCACTTGTCAATGCATAATAATTGAATATTTTTCAGTTATTGTATTATATGGACACATGGACTACAAGTCTCAGATACTTCTTGGAATTTAGTAAAAGGTTAAGAGGTTTGGTGACAGACCTGGGACTACATCAAACATGCCATGCAGGTGTACTCTATACTAAAGACCTGCAATTCAGCATGTAATTGCTGATATATGTTAAGTGCTGACAGCATAAAATTATTCAGATATTCAGACACCATTGGCTTACTGCTCTGAAGAGAACTTCTGGCCAAAGTGAACTTTACAGGTACAAATTATCATGTGCATCCCTTTTTGCTTCAGCTCTCCTTTGACACTTCCGTGGCAGTGCAGCTCTCCACCTTAGGTCCTTCGCCATCCTTGAGGTTCTAGCAGTAACTTTACTATTCAGTCTTAATCTTTCTCCAGATTGGCTCTTCGGCATTTCTGTTACTGTTGATTGCCAGTCTTCACTGGCTTTTCTGCACTCATGGTCAGATTTGCTCTCCATGTTCTTGTTCCAAAAAAACCTCACTCAAAATTTCAGTTACTGCCACCCACTCCAGCACAATTAGATGTCTCTCATTTCTTCCATTCTTAGACTCTTTTGTAAACTGGCTTTCAGTAGTAGAAATATACGTTTATTACTTAAATTATCTTTTTAGGATCATTATTGTAATAAAATTATTTAAATTATTGTAATTTTAAAACTGCGAGAACTATTGATTTTCCCTAGTTGCATACAGCTTCATGTTACAACAACATGACCAATAAAGTTTTACATTTATGCAAATTACAGACATTTATATGCAGATGTTAACAGATAAGAGGAGATATTTAAATACATGGAAAACGTGGGAACATCAATAACAAAACAAATACTCCAAACTATGAAAATCATAATTAACTGGACTGCAGACAGTCAGCTTTCTGTTGTATTTTCAATCCCCACAATATGCTTATTCTAATATACAAACCTCTTTGATATTCCAGCTCTGTCATTTACTATCTTCACTTCTTTCACTCTGCCATACCGAGCAAAAAACTTCCTCAGATCATTTTCATTAGTCTGGTACAGTAAATCAAGAGATGAGGAAAATAAAAAAATAAATAAAAGTTGGTTTGCACAGTTATTCAATGAGTATTCACCATAAGACTTTTAATGGATATACTTAGGATAAAATTTGCTACAAACTAATTATAACCCCAGAGAAGAAGAATGAGCATGTATAAGCCTCATTGCAATAGAATAGCATTGCTGATTAGTTACTGTATTTTCACATTCAGCAATAATGCTAGAAAGCCAGTTCAAATATTAAAATTCCTCTTTAGAGGATTTACGTAACAACTGCCCCTTTATCAGGCAAGGGAGCTGATGCAGATTTACTAGATCTGAATTTTAGTTTCTGTAAATTATGTATTAGAGCACTGTTCAAATACAAAACATCACTGCAATGTTTTCAAACTTCAGAACAGCAGAGTTTGTAGGCTTCTATAAAGGGTTTGCATAGATCACATACAAAAAGAACTCGTACTGAAGCAGTGACTTAGTGGTCAAATGCATCTAATATACCATGATCCCTCTTTTTAATGTATATCTAATATGAGAGTCTGCAAATAGGTATACCATAGGAACTCCCCATTACAAATTAAATAAGAAAAGGTCCTTTTAATGGAAAATGTTCTAAATCCATTTGGAGGAAACTGTTCCCTACTGAGTATGCATGAAGGAAGGCAAGTTCCTAACATCAAGATACACTTGAGCAACGTGAACACTTTTCTACCTTCTATGAATGTTTTCTTCTACAATGTAAGTATATATATATATATATATATCAAATACAGTGCCCTAAACACCACAAATCTACACAGTCCTTAGTTACTAACACTAGATCTAATGATGGTAAAAGTATGCTTATTATATGGGGGCCTCAAACAATTTCTATTATCATCTGTACTTTGTTATTTCAGGGAAGTGTCTCAGAAGTAATATTCTACCTCTAAGTGAGTAAGTCTTTTTTTTAACTATGTATGCAATTCAGTAAATCCTGTACATCAAAGGCTGATCTGCACCACCTAAGTGTGAAAATAAATAAGAACAAAAAACAGTTTAAACACTTTCAGAACTGGAAAGAATATTAAGTTAAAGCCCTATTTGAATGAATCTACACACAAGACTCAATTTCCAAAAAAGAAATCATGCAGCTTGCTTGCTACAACCTCCCAGTCCAGCAGAGAGCAGTAATGGTAGATTACTGCTTCATCTCCCTCACTAATGCAAGTATTGAGGCATCAACACATCAGAAAATACCCAGTCATTCTGCAAGTGCACTGAACAGGCATTAAATACTTCAGTGTTTTATGAAAGCTCAGTAACTGTGTCTTCTCCTTGGAAACTCCATGTACCAGTTCTTGAGAAACTACCCACCATGAACAGGTTAAAAAAATTCTGGCTGGAATCCAGAACTACTCTTGATGATCACACTTTGAACCTAAAATAAGTGTGAAAGCCTGTGTACATCGGAAAACAGATTAAACCCAACAACTGATAGCTTATATAAAACAAATTTACAGCATATGCTGACATGTTCTCACATTCTTAACAAAAAGCATGTATGAAGTACAAAAGACATGTACTGGAGATGTTCCTTTCCCTTCAAATTTCCTCCAACACACACCAAAATGTAGCTGCTTAGAAATGACAGGCCTAAAGATAAAATGCCCCGTTTCTGGGAGCTCCATGTTACATGTAGCTCATCTGCTTCACAAATAAGAGAAAAAGAAACTGTCACAAAATATTTGAAGGCTAAAGTATGTGAAGGAACAACTGAAAATCCCTTAAGATTCACCAGTCCGAAAGTGCCATTCAGTACCTCAAGGATGTGAAGTCATGGCTACAAAAGGCTATAAACTTGGAAAGCCAAAATTTTATCTGCAGACCAGTGTATTAAAGGAGAGGAAGAAGAAAACACTGTTCAAGACTGGTAGTGAAATCTGCAAGTATCTGGACAAATATGGTATCTAGAAGCTTGCCAGAAACATGTGCAGGACTTGACTTTTCCTGCTCTTAACATGACAAAGGCACTTCTCAGATTCTCAAACAAGGCTAATGTTAAGCTTTCACCTATGTCAAAGGTACATGGCATCCACCACTGAAAAAAGAGCTCTTCAGACCAATGAAAATGTACCCAACTGTAACTTCTCTTCATTAATTATTTCCCTACAATTTAGTGGCCAGTGGCCTATTTCTCCTTACGAATAGGAATCACTGCTATGGTGACAGACCAAATGGAAGTGCCTGGCACAATGGTAAAACAGCTTGCTTAAAAGCAAGTTTTTTATTGGTTAAGTGCCTCCCTTTTTAAACAAAAACAAATAGCTTTTTTACCACCATCGCCCCCCCTCCTTGTTGACTTAAGTAAGACCTTTGTGGGGAAAAAACCCCAAGAATGCTTTTTGCTGCAAGATTCCCAACAAAAAACAATCCCAGACTGACATATATAGCCTGCTTTGAACAGAAATTAAGACTCAACTTGATAACAAGAGCCATAGTAAATGGAAGAGTAGCTAAAAGATCTAGATGTTTCAGCCGTTCTAGTTCCCTCCTCAACAGATTCCACCTTCTTTACGCATATAGATACAAACACACTTAATTCCTCTGTTGAAATTAAGATTCCTAATAGATTTTGATTTACCAAGTGACTGAACCCTTCAGTCACATAAAATCCTTCAAAATAATAAATATGAGAATTGACAAGAAGATAAACATGTTAAGCACAAAAGTATTTTAACATTTGAGATTGCAGTGAAGAACCAACTGAGACAGGTTTTACAGCTCTAGTAATTTGCTTACTGTTAATGCAAAAAAGCTACTGTGCCTCTTTGCTAAAGCAAAACTGAACTGAAGAGCTTGTACAGTGTCTCTTGAATTACAAACATATTCCTTTAATTTTTCTCAGTCAAATGAGCCATAAGACCTTGGAATTTCTTTTATTTATCATGCAAAATACTCTGAGTGAACTGTCATTCTTTCTCCTGTTCATCTTAGTCAGTCCTAAAAACACCCTCAGCCTAGGAGGATTAAGGTAGAGAGAATTCTGTTGCTGGGAACAAAGAAATGGCTAAGCAGACCAAGAATGCTTTGCAAAAGTCCATGACTTAACTCCTTGTTTAAGGTGGAAGGAAGGAAAAAAAAGTAGCTGGTATAAAGGTCCGGTGTTTATCTCACTACTAGTGTTCAAAGCAACTGACCGAGATAAGAATGGTTCAATATTCACTATTATCTGACATTTTTAGGGCACGTGCAAATGCACAAGCATTATAAGAAACAAGATCAATTCTGCATTCCACAAACCAACTTTAATATTAGTTTTAAAACAAACACTTGCTTTTAAGAAAATTACTATGGTAAGCAAGGAACACATATATTGTAGCTTTCTTTGTATGAGCTAGAAGAAAAGTGCTAGAGAACCTGACACTCCTGAGGCTTGTCCTTTTTGCAATGTATAACACTGTTTCTGGTTCATTAAATTACACCATGTGTTACACATAATAAAAAAGCTTCTACTACTTTTTTACCATAAACTCTGCTGATTAGAAGAGCTATCTCCTCTAAAAAGAGAAAATTCTCAAGAACCAGTATGTGAAAAGTCTCCAGCAGCTAGGTGTACAGTGAGTCAACTTTATAGTACAGTTATGTAAATAAAGGCTTAAAATTTTATTCACTTACTGTTGATTTGAACATCATAGCTAAGGGTACTTACCACCTACACAAACACACATGATTATATCTCACATTTTTTTCCTGTTGATTTTTATGAGGTTATAAATTATCATCTAGTAGTAAAATTAGGAATACCTCAACGTCAATTCCTCCTACAAAGATCCGATTTGGAATAACTGTTCCAGACCTTGGAGCACTGCTCAGATTATTTAATGGCACCGGTGACACAGTGTTGGGAGATGAAGATAAAGGTTCCGTTTGCATCTGATTTGTGGTCTGCTGATTAAAAGAAAATATTTCCAAATATTTTAATATTTTATAAAACGTAACCTATTAAAAAATTCTCAACAGAAAATGCACAGAGGCACAGCAAATGCTGAACAAGTGAACATTAACCACATATTTTTATTCAGAATGTATCTCAGCAGAGTATTTACACATAATCTTAATTTTCAGCCATTAAATAACTTGGTGAATACACTATGGTCTGAAGTCCAACTGCTTTTTAACAACCTTCTAAATTAAACGTTTAGGGCCTCATCCCCAGTCTTAGTTTTTTTGCTTTGCACAGCACCCTGCTGTATTAATCTTTATTCTCTGTAACTTTAAGTTATGAATTCTATTTCAGAGATTAATTTTAACTAGTCCTTAGTTAAGCCTACATGGAAGGGACCTTTTCAACTCAACCTACACACATCTACAGTGCTCTACTCTCTGCAACAGCTTCAGCTTGATTTTCCAAGTGCCAAGCACCCTTAATTCCACCACAAAATCAACAAGCTCATCGCAACTGATGAGAACAGCACTTCAAGGCTAATCTTTCAATTCAACACTCTCTTGGCCTACAAACTAGTGCACTGTGATCCAAACAGTAATTCTCTCTACAAAAGAAAAACCAGATTGCTCTTGCTCCAGTAAAGAAAAGGAATGCAGTACAGGGGGAATTTCATGGAAACCAATACTTAGTGAAGTCTGTCTGTTGTTTTAACTTCCACCATGCTTGCATACCACCTTACATCCTGTCCTGGTTTCACCAAGATACAATTATAAAATCAAATTTCTGTTCAGGGGAGATGCAATGTTTGAGGACACCACAGCACCCGCATCTGTGAGAACAACATTGGTAAGACACTGCTTGAGTTGGTGGGCAGCCACGGCAAGTGCTGTCTGTAGGGAGGAAGGTCTTAAACAGTTCTGAGCTAGGCAGGGGCTGGGCGCAGGAGGAGCAAAGCCCACAGCAGCTGACCCAAGCTGGCCAACACAACTATTCCATACCACAAACTACAAACTGGGATGGGGCTCAATGGCTGCCATCCCTGGGGGGTTCACCCATCGTTCTGCCCCCCAGGCCTGCGCCCCCGTTCGCTGTGCCCGTCGCGCTGCGGCTGGAGCTGCTCGCAGAGTTGGACACCTGGCACCCAGTGCTGGGAGCGCACGGCTCGGGACCCCTGCATGGGCTGAGCATAACTTGGTTTTTCTTATCAGTATGGGGGTTAATCCTAGTTGTTACTGCTCTGCTAAGTGTTCTTATTTCAGCTCATGGGTGTCTTCTTTTCCTGATTCTCCTTCTTGGGTGGGCAGGCATTATCAGGTGATACAACACCTGCCTAAACATAAGACACCTAGTCCCAACCTAATCTATTTAAGAGAAAATATGCATTCTTCCTACTAGGAATTCTATTGTAGAGAAGTATCTAACCTGAAAAAAATTCAAAACAAATCCACAAACCTAACACTTGCAGGCCAAGAAAAATCATAACCCCTACAGTTCCAAAGGCTTTAGAAGGAGTAAAGTTTTCTGCTGATAACAACTTCTGAAGGACAATGGAACAGGTTACTTTCTTCAACTCTCACATCAAATACAATATCCTACTTGTACGATCACCTGAGAATTGTGCACAGCACTAAACCATCAGAATTTAACTATAAATTAACAATCGACAGGTGACACCACAGCCAAAATACATTCCTTACCTCAAAGAACTCAAATTTCATTTTATCCACGGAATTTTTAGGGCTTATTAAGAAAAACAAAATCTAAACAGCAAAACTCTAAATGAGGAATGAAACACATTTGTGAGGTCCCAGTACAATAAACACCAAGAAGCTATAAAACATTAAGATCTGTACTGATAGCCATCTCAACATCTTCCTCCCTCCCAGTGTAGCAGCAAGAAAACGGTGAAAAATAATGTGCTAACAGAATGTCAGTCGCATAACCTGTTTCTGCAGGTTTTCAAATTCACTTTTTTCCCCCCAAACAGTATGGGTATGCATGGGTTATTTAGTGTTTGAGAACTGCTCTTTACCAGAATTGACAATTTTTCATTTTTATGTTGAATACAGTTAAACAGCAAAACACTACAAAGGCCTGGCGGTTAACCCCACCTTAATCCCTAAGCAACCCCTTCCTCACAGGCCATAACCTACAGCACCAGACACCCATCCCGCCCAGCTACCCTGCGCACCCAGGCACGGGGAGGGCTCTCCCACGGCTTGAGGCCACCAGAGAAAATGGCGGCAAGGCGGGGCGGGGGACGCGGCAGGGCCGCAACCGCCGCCAGCGAGCGCCGCTCTGGCGGGAAAGCCGCGCCGCCGGCCCGGCCCTGCCCTGCCCTCCCTGCGGAGCGGCCCCCGGGCCCGGCCCCGCCGCAGCCCTCACCGCGCCCTCGGGCTCCATCCGTCCCTCGCCGCCGCCTCGGGCCCAGCACACCGCCGGCACGCGCGGCACTGCCCGGCTCCGCCTCCCGCCCGGCCGGCGGGGCCCCGGGACAGGCCGGTCCGAGCAGGGTCGGTGACGGGCAGCAGGCCGGGGAGGGCCGGAGCAGGCCCCCGCCCGGGAGGTGGGCTGCCCCCGCAGGGTCCCGCTGCTCCGCCCGCAGCCAGCCCCCCTCGCCTGGACACCCCTCAGCCCTTCTTTCGCCTCCTTCGCTAGTTCGCCTTCTCTCCTTGGCACGCCGGGCGCTCGTCTCCCCTTGTAGGATCCCTGGGGCAAGAGGGCGGCCGGTGCCTCTTCCCCCCGACCTGCTGGCGCCGACCCTCACCGCCCCCTGGCCCCAGGAGCGGGCCGCGGGGCCGGTGCGGCCTCCGAGCCTCGGCTGCCCGCGGGTCACCGGGGGCCCATCGCTGTCCTGCTCCCCTCCGAGCGGGTGCCGTGGCACAGGCGAGCCCCGCAGGGCTGGCGGCAGGCAGCGCCCACGAGCAGGAGGACGTCGCTGTGACCCCCAGAAAGGGCCCCGTCAGACAGAGAGAGAGAAGGAACCTGCCCAGGCCTGGCCCTACCCCCTGAGGAGGCAGATGGCCCCCTCCCGGCAGCTTTTTATCCCATCAACCAGGGTGTGAAACGGTGAGGAAAACAGGGAATGCACTTCACCTGCCCCCGGCCTCAACGGGAGAGATGCAGAAATGCCGAGGGAGGCTGCTCCCCGGGTCTGATTCACTCGAGGCCATACTTGATGGAGGCAAAACCATAGTTTAGACTTCACAATAGAAAGTGTGAAGAAGTGAAAGACCTTCCTTAAACCAGAAAAGACTTCCTAAGGTTCCCAAAGAGACTCTCAAGTAGACAGGCTGCCTGGAAAATGGCTGTGCAGCAAGCAGTAGGCCTGGGGTGACCTTAGAGATGTAATATGAGGTCCACTAGCAGAGAAAATAACACTGCTTTTAAGACTACTCCTTGAAATATTCCAGCTGTTTTTTTTCAGCCCTTCCTGATCTGGAGGGGAAGCACCAATAGTAACACTTGTGTCAGGTATACTCTGGTCATTTAATGAACAGGCACCACAGTCTGTTGCCCTGTTCCATAATTTCATCCTGTTTGAAAGTGCAGATTGCCCTGAAGATAGCTCTGCTGCTACACTGGTGTGGGGGAAAAAACAAGTTGTTAGAATGTCAAGCCTATAATCAATGTACTAACAAGGTACAGCTTGACAAAAATGTTTGACTTGATGACAGCAAGACTTGGAATGCAGACAAATGTGTGCCAGCAGAATCAGCCCAGTGGGAAAGCTGCTTTTCAAAGGGATCAGTCATTCACAGGCTAAGTCACAGCAGCTCAACCCTGAGACACAATGTCAGGATCACTAGAGGGTCAATTTATCATTAGCTACTCTCCTATTTTACGTTGTTTTTTTTTTTTTTTAGATGCTTTAAAATAAAAACTTCAAAGGTGATTACCTTGATACTGTCTACAGTAAAATATATTTTAGTTGAATTCAGATCTTTCTGTCTTGCTTAAGTGTGATTTATGCAAATTATACCAATCCTTTCTGAAACCAACAGCACTTCCCATATAAATTACATCATTTAAGTCTAAGTTTAGGCAGGGTACAGTTCTGGAATCCTTACAGAACCTTACATTGCTCCTTACCATTCTGGTGTTGCTTTATCACCTACTAGCTTCTGCAACATTATTGTTACCATAGGGAATAAAAAAAACTAAATTAGACTTTCTAATAATTCTGTGCCTGTAATATATTATAATATAATGCTTAACATTTAGTAGTGACTTTTTTTTTAAGCTGAGAAAACTGTATAAAAGTAAAGGTAATTTTAGCAGAGCTGATGAGATTTTTAGAACTAGTTATTTTGCAAGATTACAGATCTCTCCTGAATTGCATTCTTTGACTTTTATGAATATTTATCAGACAGCAACAAAGCTTATCCTAAGAACTGCACTACAGCTTAATGATGTGAAAGGCAGAATAGGCCAGGCCTTTCATGTTCTTCAGATCTTGATTTGGGGAACTTGAAGTCAAAACACCTGAAAGAATACAGAAGCATTCAGAGACATGAAAGTGTATTTTGCATAGTTTTAATTATTGGATCTTCTACGTTACATCTCCTCTTCAAGTTAAAAAAAAAATAAATCTGAGACATTTACATTTAAAATAAAGCAGTTGTGACAAAACCAGGACATTTTCAAATAAATGAGAAATTGAGCTGGTTTTTTTATTCCGATAATTGAAAAACTGGAAAGCTGAAAACCCATCACATCTATAAATTCAACACGATTTATCAGCAGAGCTGCCATAAAATGTTGCTATGCATATAGGATTGAAATATTACAACAACAGTTGCTGGGCTGCCCTAGCACTGTGTGTCTGCTTCATTAAGGGAACAGTATCCTGTCTGTGGGAGTCACTCTCAAGGGAAGTCAGGAGTGTGTCTGTTTTTTCTGACTCCACATGTCAGCAATATATACGGCATGAAATGACCTTCTCTGCTCTTCTCTCCCACAAATTAAAAGGCAGTGCTGGAAAAGGACAAGAGCCTGACTGTGCTGATTGCTGAAGACTCTTGCGTTTTGTCCTTTTTTATAACATCAGAGAAAGTCAGAGGTTAAGTGAGGAATGATAAACTGAAAAAGGCAAGAGAGGAAAATAAGTGTGGGGGGAGAGGGGGAATTGGTTTGGGAGGATAAGGGAGGAAAAGAATTCTCCAGGCACAAGAAGACAAGCATGATTTTATGAATAATACAGGGCCTGGCAGAAGACTATTATTTCACTGATTGATTCCCTGACCTTCGAAAAAATATGCTACCTTTTTTGCTTTACTACTTATCTGTAGATAATGATGCTAGCTTCCTACCAGCATCTTAAGATCCTTTCATGGAAATATAAGCATTAATGTTTTGTTGTCAGACAGGGAGATCCAGACTGTACCTGATGAAAGGTTACTTGCTTGTTGCTCTCAATTTCATAAAAATGTCTCCAAGGATATTACTAAAAGTTTGACTTTTGTCTCTGACTACAACTTTATAAAAAAAAAAAAAGTAAATTATGAAGATGTACACAGTGATGTGTCTTATGAGCTTGTGAATGGATTCTCTACATGTTAAGCCTTCAGCAGAACAATCAAAAATCCAAGAGCTCCTATGTATCCAAGGATTTTGAGGAGGCATTGTGAGAGTTAACAGTGCTGAGAATCAAGTGATGGTGGTCATCTAAGGAGTGGCACTGAATACAAAAGTTCCCGTCAGTTTCATGGGAAAAATGCAGAAGGAAATTACTTTTTTCTGGGAAGTTTTCCCTTTATTCAAATAGGTGTTTCTTTCTCTGATATGACATTTCCATCTCACAGACCCTTTTCCCACACCATTGCCTATCTTGGGTTAGTTGGGCATACCTTCCTTCTAGAGGAGCCATGACTCCTCACCCCACCCCAATTGTCCATCATTTTCACCGCCCTTTGCCTCTACCTCCTGCTTTGCTTCTGCTTGCCCCAGCTCTACTCTTGCTCACTTCCTTTTGTCTCTGTCATCCCTTTCCCCATAATGGCTGCCCCCTTCTACCCCTGCAGTCATCACAGGGTGGGTACTGGGCACGCCAGATACTGCAGCACTCAAGTAGCATTGGGAGGGTTCTGAGAGGAACTGGGGGCACTGGGAGAGTATATAGGGGCTGTAGGGGGTACTGGGTTCACTGGAGGGGCATTGGGTAGCTGGGGCTTCTGTTAGGAGCACTGCAGGGTACTTGGGGGCTCTGTTGGCCTCGCATTGAGGTGGGGGAGTGGAGTTCTCACACTGTTTCCTATGGCTCCATCAAGCTGCGATGCTCTACCTGAGTTGCTCATTTGCATCCTCGGCCATGGATGATCTAGAGGAACAGGAAACTTGGATGGTCGGTAGACAGGACTACTCTCTCAATACTCTTTTCCCAGGGTGGTAGATTGTTATTACCTAACAAAAGCAATCTCATGCAGCCCACCCTTGCAGAATATTAACATTATTATGGATGATTTCTAGCTCAAAAAGTATCAGGGCAATGAGTGATTACTTTGCAATGTGAAGACACGCTTAGATTTTAGAGCTTAGTTTAAAAATATCTTCTTTTCCAGAAGTAACAGTCAACATGACATAGGTTATCAGAACTGATTTGCTACATAAGACTCCATTGTTTTCAGTCTCACTTCAGAGTATATGTGCTTTATTTATAAAGACGTTTGTGTGTGTTTTATTTTACATGTCCTCAAGGTGAAAAAAATTACTGAAACTGCTGCATAGAAGTTCCATTCCTGGTGGAACTTGTCACAATTAAAACATAGAAAATACTATTACAAGTGCTAAATCTGGAAGAGTTCTTAAAAATCTATATTTGTACTTGAGTAAAACTGTAAAGGTTACTGGTACTTCAATGAATGTCCCTAATAAATGGAACAATTACATTACATTTTTTTGTTAAATCTGATCATGTGGTTATTAATAGGAAATACTAAATAGGTCTACTGAGAAATCAGATTCCTTTACATATTATAAAAGCATACTCCTTCAACAAAACACCATAGATATGTGTCACAAGGAAATATTAATAGATCATCAGTTAGGTGGGTGAAGAGAAAATTATCAGATTCTCATTTATTGTATCTTAGTGTGACAGCCTTGATTGGCTTTCCCTCTCTTTTTTTCTCTACTGTTTCTTTTAGTTAAACAAAAATGTAATGTCTATCTTGGCTTTGATAACTTTTAGTTTTTTCATGTTCTTGTCATAATTTTATATTTACATGTTTTACTGAACTGAATATAAAATTCTGTAGACAGAAATAAATACATAGAGAATATTATAAACAATGGACAAAACACAAGTGAGGAAATAGTGTTTGCAAGAAAGTATCAGGCTTTACTTGCTCTGGAAGCATAAAGCTATGTGGATATAAGTGCAATTTAATAACACCTACCCGCTACCATGATGTTAAAGGGGTCTTCTTACAAGGCAGAGGTTCTTCCTTTCCCAATTCAGTTGACTGCCATCAGGCAAAATGGCTCTGGGTTCTAATCCTACCTTCTATATAACTTGATTCCTGACATGTCATTCTATGTCTAGGTATAGATTACAAAAAAACAACAACCAAATCCAAAACAACAACAACAAAACCCCAAACAAACAAAAAAACCAAACAAACCAAAACAAACAAACACAAAAAAACACCACAAACCAAAACAAACAAAAAAAGCAGAGTCTCACTGTAGATAGGATGTTGCTAATCTATTCCAGATACTTGGGGAATTTTTTGAGAGTCATATTGTAATTTTCCTTTTAAATATTCTATTATTTTTTTCTTTATTGTATTTTAGATCCAGTACTCTAAAAGGCCAGGAGCTTTTCTCTCTATTGACTTCTGTGATTTGAAGTAGCATGTCATGCAAATACAGTGAAAGAGCCAAGACATTTTATTGTTGCTCATTACAATTTATTTCTTTCCTCTCTTTTCCTCCTTACTTGCAGTTTGTAGATTCAGGTAAGACAGCTACTTCTGTTTCTCAGCTACCTCATTTAAAGGAGGATATTTGCATATATCCCCATACATTTCTGTTGTTTATATTCTCCTATCTGCTATTCAAACGTTATGAATGTAAAAGTAAAGGAAAAGTGTAATATAATTGCTAGTGCTTAGAAACACTATTCTGAGTAGTTGAACATAGCAGTAAAATAATTAACCTTTACTTAATTTTGTCTTGTCTTTCCTACGCTATACTGGATACAACTGTATGGAATGGAATATATACCAACCTACCATGAACCTTTCTCCTGTGAATGAAGAGCTTCATACTTGCAGCCCCAACTGCCATCAGTTGAGGATGAAGATTTCAAACATATCAAGAAGTGTTGTCTTTTCCAGTGTTTTTTTTCCTCTTTTGCCTAAGTTCACTACCTAGCATAAGTCAGAAGAGAACTGAAATTGGATGAAAGCAGCTGAATACAGGAAGAAAAGTTTATGCTGGGTCTCTTCTATGCTTTATGGTTTCATTTACTTTCCATGTCTGTTGATTGAAATAAACATGGAATTTAACAGTGAGAATGAGAACTGCAACTGTAAAATATCAGTTGCAGAGATCAAAGTAGTACATTTTACAACCTCAGATTTTAAAATTATTTTCAAATACTTGGTTTCTGATATTAATAATTTCAAGAGAAATTTAGAGAATAACTCTATGATTCTATGAAATAAGCCTGGCAAATTTTAATGGGCAACACTTCATAATAATCTACTTGTATAATGTATTTTATCTGGAGCTCTCAAATAACTACAAAGAAGTCCCCTTTCTCTGAAAATTTATATTATTTTAAAACATTATAAGAACATACAGAAGAACTCAAAGCATTGATTTTCTAAGAAGGATTGCCAATCTTTTCCTAACTAGTGCTAAATTTGAGTTGGTTTTAAGTAACATGATGAGATTTTTCCATATTTATGTTTCAGCTAGAATAAAGCTTGAATAGAATTCACTCTTGCCTGTGTGAATGATTAAGGGATTTTTTCCTTTGTTTCTTTTTTCTTTGGCTAAATTTGCAATTTGCTTTTTTCTGCATTTTGTAGAATACAGTGTTTTCTTCTGGCATTTGTGAGCTCTGTATTAGTTTTACCTTTGCCTTCCACTCAAATCAAGGCTTTCAAAGTATTTGGACTGACCTGTAATTTAAATCCAAGTTGATTTACTGGCAGTGGCTCCTAGGAAATAATTCAGTGTAAGTGTTGGTGCATACAATAGGCCCATGGATTTACAAAACAACAAACATCCTTCTCCCTTTTCTTTTTTCTATTCTCCCAAAAATTAAAAGCCTCAGTAGTACTCAGTACAAGTACAGTTCACTGAGCTTCACTGTGTGTACTACCTGCTCATAAAAACACTTCTTGGCATCTTTGGACATCACTCTTGCAGAGAATATATGGGAAGAGTCCTGCTGTGTTTTGACAGCAGCCTAGCCTAGAGAGTTCATGTACTTTAGTTTTTAATATCACCAAATCTTGCTATTGAGTCTGACCATACATCTGATTATAGATGAAGAAGAGGTAACTGGTTAGAATAAGAGGATTCTTCCAAACCACAGGGTAAACAGGCATCTTTCAGTGCCAAGCACAGGTATATTTTTCCACTTTTGTTGTGGATTTGTCTGTAAATCTGCTTCTGGGAGTAAAATTGTCCTGGCCTTTTGCATGCAAAATGCTTCATTTTTGCTAATCCTGCTGTAAGCTGTAGTGGGAGTAAGTATATACTACAGTTATTAACTACCAGCTTATTTAACCCCTCTCAGAAAAGGTACATAAAAAGAGTGGTTAACAATGCTTTTGATTTATGCACATTAGTACTCCCACAGTAGTAAATTTCAGGAAAATAAGCTTACATAGATTAGTAATTGGCCTTTTTTTCCTATGTCTTTAGGATATCTTCTAACCTGACATTAAGGAACAAGAGATTTTGCAATAAGAGATTAAATATACCTCATCCCTGTAGGAAAGTATTTAGAAACTTGTCAAAAAACTGTTAAATTAATGCCAGAGGAATTTAAGTTATTTTGAGGATTGCATTTTGATCACAATTATATAGCACTTTTTTTTTTTTTTTCTTTCAGATGACTTGTTCTAATGAATTAAGAGAGATGGGCGAAATTAGCATGCATGAGAAACAACCAGACATGAATGGTTTTAGCAAGTGTCCAGATCCATCTGTCTAGCCACATGTAAACTTATATTTGGAAGCAATATCAAGGACTAGGCCAAAGTCTGCCTGTAACTTTAGTTCAGTATAAAAAAGGATGGACTTTACAGGGCACCTCTTCTGTGCTCACATCTACTACTACTTTAAACCAGTGTAGAAGCCATCAGAAATACTGCTGGGAAACACTGCCTTGACTTTTTTCATAGGAAGCCAGCTTTCTTTGGAATGAAGCAAATGAGGGTGTAACTCTTCACAGTTCTTCCCTGGGTATCCAGTCAAGCACAGGAGATCTAAAGGTAACAGTGTACTTCTAACATTGACATACTTTGGGTGCACCTGGTTTAGCGTTTCTGTTTGGACCAAGAGTGCAATTTTGAAGCAGATCTCCTGATCATTCTAACTTACCTGCTTGGTTCATATCATAGAGCAGTTTCTGAGTGTGCAAACTGACTTATTCTCAGTTGAAATGAAAAGAAACCTTATGCCCCAGGAGTGCCACTACTGTACTGTGCAGCTGTTCTATCCATGGGACTGGACTGAGGATCTTCTGAAGTAAATGTCTATGGTATGGATGCCAGGCTCTTGGCACCAATGCTCTCCCTATACAGATCCACTCCTGTTAGATTATTTTATGCTTTTCCTTACATGATTTTCAGGAGTCTCCAGAAGGAATTCCAAATGAGTAGTCTCTTCTGATGGTTGGGCTAGTGCATATACCCTGCACATTATTAACTCGTTTAGTTCAGCAATGAAAAATCTTTCAGAAAGTTAAGAGGAAGATTATTTCTGATAAATAGGCAGAAGAATAGCCTAAATTCCATGCTTGGTACACTGACCAAATTGCCTCCAAAGTCTTTAAGTGCAAAGTAAATATGAATATGGCTACTGACATTGCTAGTGTTTTTCCTCTGATATGGCAAGATTAGAGACCATAACAGTAGCTTTTAAATTGGGATATTACCAGAATGCTTTTAATCCTCAATAAGAAGAATTCTTCACTAACAGGTATCTTTAAACACCATTGCTGCTTCCCCAGCAGCTGCACAGTTCACAATAAGCCAAATGTTCCCAAAAAATTCCTTGGAAGTGCATGAGTACCATGATGCCATGTATATTTCTAACTCAGAATATATCCATTTAGCTAGCAACAATGGGAAAGGCATAGTAACATAGTAAGTTGCCATTAAATTGCACCTGTTACTAGGTGATTATCAAAGAAAGGGGGCTATTGCAGACACCTATTGAAACATACTGTTCATAGCAGCTAACAAGTAAGTTCACATAGTCTGAAGGGTGGCAACAGCTACAATTAGGTTTCTATGCATGTATCACAGGCAAAGAAATACTAAAGCAATGATCACTGGAGTTGAAAGAAGCTCTGTGAAAAAGACAGTAATTGGTAAATGTTCTCATTAAGTGGAATTACCACCTACCTTAAACAAGAGCCATTACTATTAAGTATCATTAGACTTGAAGAAGAATTGATCTTTAAGACTCCTCCAAATCCTCAAGACAATTTATGTTATAATGTATACAACATGCCTTCTCTTCCCTCTCCTAAACTTAAGCAACTAGCAACTAAACATGGGCAACTTGAGAAAGCTTCACTAGTTACACAAATTAAAAAAAACCTCTTTAAATGTTTTGCCTAGGCTGTAGCATCACTTCTGGGATTATCTGATGCTGTCCATCCAAAAACTTACTTTGTGAGTCTTTGATTCTGTAAGGAAAATGGATTCTTGCCAAACATCTACCCTAGAAAAATCAGAATAAGAAAAAAAAAAGGGCTTTAATTATTTACAAAACCAAACCTACACGTGACATTTTACCATCCTCCCTTAGAAAAATTCTAGTGTCACCTTCTTTTACAATTGATGCTATATTTGGTTGAAGAATCACTTCCTTATCAGGGACAGACTCTTTGCTGTCTACAAAATTTCATTCAAATGTTGCTACCTGCTACTGAAAAAACTGTTTACAGAATCTCTACATCTCAAATTCCACTCCCCTGTTCATGCCAGGCATTACCTAACCCAGGCTCCGTTGTGTCTTCTCTGCAGCTGTGGAGCAGTTGTGCTGTACTATGGCAAAAGTCAACCAGCAGAGCCACGAGCAGTGATGTCCCTCCTGCTGGCAGTGACCCATCACTGTGCCCAGGTTGGGGCTGAAGGAAGCCATGTTGGTCGAATGCACAGTGGTAAGAAGTGAGTCTGCAGGAGAGGGAGCAGATGAGTAAGCGAAGTCCGTAGCAGGAGCAATTAAAGAAGTACTCCTAACCACAGCAAAAAAATGCTGTAACCATTCTGGCAAGGGCATCCAGTAGTCCTCTCAGGTCTCCTGTGCTGAGTGGTCCACAGCAGCTGGTGAGCCAAACACAGTAGAAGTAACTAGGAGGATCCAGGTAGGGGAAGGAGAGATACTATGGGCTGGAATACCATGCTACAGCTTGGAGAACAAGGAGATAGGTGACAGTAAAATGTCATGTCTGGAGGAAGGTGAGAAGAACTGGGATAGGACTCAAGGGGAAGAAAGCAGTTTTCATTCATTCACAGGGATTATATCATATAATAGAATGGTTTGAGTTGGAAGGGACCTTAAAGATCAGCAGGTTCTAACACTCCTGCATGGGCAGGGACACCCCCCACTAGATCAGGTTGCTCAGGGCCCCATCCAACCTGGCCTTGGACACTTCCAGGGATGGGGCTTCCACAACTTCCCTGCGCAATCTGTGCCACTGTCTCACTACCCTCACACTAAAAAACTTCCTCCTAATGTCTAACCTAAATCTTCTCTCTTCCAGTTTTGATCCATTACCTCTTGTCCTCTCACTACAAGCCCTTGTAAAAAGTCCCTCCCCAGCTTTCCTGTAGGCCCCCTTCAGATCCTGTGCAGTGAGAGGAGCTGCAGTCCTGCAGCATTTTATATGCTTGCAACATTCACACCAAAGGATAGGAAACTTCACTGGGACTACTAAACTTAATCCTGGTGTCTGCTGACTTTTGGGTGGCTCTTTGCAGTGCTAATGATCTTTTAATATGCACTGAACCTCATATAGTAATCACTATGTATCACTCCAAGGGCTTGGGCTTGTGTCTATATAGTAAAGCAGTGGCTGTAAAATAGGATTGAACATGAGCTAGTTGAGGTAATGATTTTACCCTCATACTTAATTGGCATATATGTTTGGGCAAACAATGCTGCTAAAGTAAAGCATTATTCCTCAGAGCTAAGAATTGGCAGGAATCTTCCATAACTGCAGTATCCTAATTATTAAAAACACTGATATAGCCTGAAAGTACTATCAGACAGTGAAAATAACTCTTCAGTACTTAAGCTGGAAAAAGAACATAATTAAAATAGAGGCATTTCACAACAGTACTTCTTGCTAACTTAAAGACACAACATTTATGCTACATAGAAAATAAGATGTTTAAGTATAGTGAGGCTTTTTCAGCAAAGATAACGCAAGACAAAGCAAGAATTAACAAAAAAATGAGGAAGCATTGAACCAAGTAGCATAATTAAAAACTATGACCTTTTTACTTCATTTGTTTTTTTTTTTCCCAGGCTAAAAATTCAATAGTTTTATAAGCAAAATAAGGCTTGAGGTTGTCTTGCCACAACCTGAGTGAAGCTTAGCAACAAGTACATATTTGTATAAGTAAATTACATCATTAATATGCATTTTTGCTTTATAATATAATATTCAGAATCTAACAGCACCAACAGACAAAATAACCATTGCTCCTTAAAAATATCACTACTTAGAGAATTACCTAACAATACATTTTCTCATCAATAGCTTTAAAAAGTATCCTAAATTCTGAAATGGATTATAATTTGCTATCATTGTGAATGCATACTTGAAGAAATTACAACTTCTTCCCTATCACTCTTTCCCAGTCTTGCAAACTAGGTGTTTTCCTGACACAGGAAATTAAGTCAGTTTTCACACTGCCTTATCCATGGTCAATTGGGACAGGAGCACCACTTTTCACTTCTTAGCAGAACACTTAAAATTAAGAGCTTCCCCAAATATGCCATTTAGGAGGAAACTACTGGCTTATGTCAGCAATATTCCAGCACAGCTCCAAGATGACTGTATTTTTAGCTGTTTTCTGATACAAAGTACACCCACTAAAGAACAATTGTGTGCTTCGAGGATGAAGTAAGTTGAGTGTACAAAAACCACATTAAAATAGACTCTGTGAACACTTGCTGACTCATATGTTCAGGCAAACACAAATAGATTTTTTAATCTATCATCTTGCCTGTCTTAGCTGGATTGAATTCCTGCACTGTTCTTGAAAATCTGTCCCTATCTCTTCTTAAGTCATTGTAGACAACACTGCTGTGTCTCTGTACATCAGATCATCTTAAAACTGAATAAGAAAACTTGTTAAACACACTTATCACTAAGAATTTATTTTTTTTTAACTTTCTCTGGAAGCACTTTTAGTGTAAAACTTCCTTTTGTTAACTTTTTAAATTAAATATGAAAAAGTGTCAAAACCAATTCCTCTTTTCCCTTTCAATTCACTGTTCTTCACATTTACAAACAGAAGCAGACAGATACAGATGCCTCAGAAGCATCCAGAGATGCACAGTGATAAAAAATAGTCAACCTTTTGTTCTCTTCTGGAGAGATTAACTCAACTCTCAACTGTATCATATGTAATTCGGAAAGCTCTGCATCTTGTGGACAAATCATGTGTGTTCCCTGTAGTTTATGAAACTTAAAATCTGTAGGTTCCCTGTAGACCCTTTTCAGTTAAATACTTCAGACGTCAAAGGTTGTAATTTAAGGTGAGTATAAATTTAACATCCTTTCAGTGGCAGTTCTGTCCTGTAGCTAGGCACTTGTTAGTAGCCAATGACCAGCTGCTCTTTCCTGCTTAATCATGGACTGCCAACAGGTGCCAAACACATTCCTTAGGAAATTAGAAACTAGAGAAGTGAAAATTTCCAGCCTTTGAGGCTAACAGATCTATTTTTAAATAATCTTTCATTTCCAGCCATAATCAGCTATCCCAGCCCTACACCTATTTTTCATTTTTCTATACCACCTCCTCATTAGCCTTGCCTGCTTTCCTCTGCCCTTCGCTTTTACCCTCGCTGCCCTCCTCCTTGCACCGAGCTCCCCGGTAGACAATCTCATTACCACGAAACATCACCAGAAGGATGGCGAAGGGCAGCGCTGCCCTGGCAGGGACCTCCAGCCCGGCTGCCGGGGAGGGGATGCCCCCCGGGCCGCAGCTCCAGCCCGGCTGCCCCCCGGGCCGCCCCCTCCCCTCAGGCTGCAGCGCCAGGGGCCGCCGCTGGGGGCGCCGCGCCGCCAGGGGGCGCTGTTGGCTCTGCGACGGCGCGCGGGGCTGCGCGGGGCGCGGCGGGCGCGGGCCCAGGCCCGAGGCGGGGGCGCTGAGGGGAGGCGGCGGCGAAGTGGCAGCTCCGCACAACTTGACGAGACTTGGGCTCGTCTTCAAGCGATGGAGGCTCCCCAAGGTGAGTCTCGTCTTTGCCTTCTTCTGCGAGACCGCCCTCAGGCCGCGGACCCGCCGTGCCGGCCCGCTCTCAGCCCCGCACCGGGGCCTGAGCGCCGCGCTCCTCTCCGCACCGGCCCCGCCACCAGCGCTGCCACCGCTCCCCGGCTCATCTGCCCGGCGTCCCGGCCTCGCACCGGCCGCGGTACGAACGGGAGCGCTGCCGCGGGAGCGCCGCGGGTCTGACGGGCAGCGAACCCACATCCCGTTCCCGCTCACGCTGCGCGGGCCCCGCCGCGGGCGCGGCCCAAGCGTCTCCAGCCCCGCGCGGGGAGGACGGCGCGCGGCTGTCCCGCCACGCGCCTCCCCACGGACAAAGGGAACGGAGCCGTCCCTCCCGCGCTTTTTCGCTCGCCGCCGCGGTTGGGGCCACCGGCTGCTACTCCCGCTCTTGCAGCGCTACCTGCCCCTGGCCCGCGCCGCCCAGAAAGCCCATCCAGGCGTCCCGCGAACACGCCCCTCACCGAGGCTATTGGGCGCCGCCGCCCCCCGGGGGCCGCCGCGGCGCTGAGTGGTCCGGCGGCCCGTCAGTCACCGCCGCCTGTCACAACACGCCCGGCTCCTGTCACAACAGCGCGGGTGCCGCGGCGGCACTTCCTGCGCGCTCCCCCGGCTCGGGGCCGCCACCCTCCCCGCGCCCACGGCACCGCGGGGGCTGCCGCGTCCCGCGCGGGCACGCTCCGCTGCGGGAGACGGGGATGTCCCCTCCGGGGAAAGTTGTCGCCGCCGTGCCGTGAGCGGAGCCCCACGGGGCTACGTCCGTCCGTGCCCCCCTCGCTCTCTCAGCGGCCCCGGAGAAGTTGACAGCGCTCGGCGGGGTGATGGCAGAGGCTGCCAGCAGCAGGGAGCAGCCGGCCGCGGGCCGTGCCCCGCCCGACGCCGCTCACCGTGCCGAGGAGGAGCCCGAGTCAGCGCCGCTGGACGCTCCGGCGGCGGCCCCGGGCCGGAGGCGGGAGCGCCGCAGCGGCGTCTTGGCCGTCGGTGCCGCCGAACGCTTCCCCGGCGGCAGCCTGGCACCGGTGGCAGCGCCCGACCCCGACGCCTGCTTGCTGGAGGCTGCCAAGGCCACCCCGCGGAGGAGCAGCATCATCAAGGTACGGGTGGGGAGTGCCGGCGGGCCCCGCCGCCGGCGGGTTGCCCGGGCTGGAGCCGCCCTCCGGTGCGGGGGTTCAGGAGGGTGCGGGGTGGGGGCGTGCGGGGCAGCCCGCGGGAGAGGGCACCCTCCGTGCCGGTGAAGTCGCCGCCCTGCCCGCACCGAGCCGGGGCGCCGGGGCTGCGGCGTTGTCTCCCTGGAGCCTTCCCCGGAGCCCTCCCCGGCCCCACAGGCTGCTCAGGGGGTATCCTCGGGGTCCCGGCCAGTCCCGGTGGAGCGGGCTGCGGACCTGGCCCGTGGCGGGGTGCGGCACAACACCGGGGTCCCGCCGCACTCGCTGTGCGTGCCCCGTGGATGTCGGTGGCGGGGCAGCTTCCCATGGAGTTGTAAAGTTTTTGTGTAGCAGCCCGTATCTCTTCTTGTATAATATTTATGAAGTACCTGGAGGCAGAATTAATAGAAGTGATGGTTTGCTCTTCAGTGGCAAAATATGCAGTGTCACAAATTAACAGAAGGCGTGTTTGGAGAATGAATGTAGTACAGATTGCTACGAAGCAGCACCGTGTGTTTAACACCCTTTATGTGAAATTAGCAGGTCAGGCGTGCTCCTGAAAGCCTCCGCCTATGTTATAATGTGGTAAGGAACACGACCTTATAATTATATTTATCTGGGTTTTTTACCCACAGTTTAATTCTTAGGAATAAACTATGCTGTTTCTAATTAAATGGTATCTCCGTGCAAGTACGTGGGCTAATCGCTATTTTCTGGGTAGATGATGAAGTCTCCTGAGCAAAATTAACTTAGCATATGGTCACACGTGATCTTCTTGTAGTGATTTGCACTTGGAAGGCATCCGGAGAACAGTGGAAAACGAGACTTCCCTTCTGTCAGTGTGTGAAGGCACCGGGCAGAGCTCTAGCTCAAGGCAAGAAGTGAAGAACACATACGTAGTTCTTATTATATCCATTCAAAGGAGGAATGGATAAACAAAATATTTACTTTTTGCGTTTTAAAGCTTTAACATTCACAGGAGGTAGTTGAGTGCAAAAGAGTCTCAGGATCCTTAGAAAGTTCCACCTTGAAATATTAACCCATTATGTCCATCGAAGTGTGGCTTTAGTGTTCTGAAGTGTGGCTTTAGTCTTCTAAAGGCATCCAGGGAGTGTGATGGTAATGCTTCCAACCGGTGGTTAGAGAAATGTTTCACTAAATCGGAACCAGAATTCTGCAAGTGTTCAGATATGGGAATGGTATTGTCTCTTGGAATTGTTTGAAGGTTTCAAAAATTGAAAATACGCAGTCTCGGATTTAAATTAAAGAACACGTAATTGTTTTCACAGACTATCCTGGTTCTGCGTGGTAGCTATGTTTTAATGTCATGAATGGTAGACAAGTTTGAATAACCAGTAGCATTTTCAGTAAGGTTGATATTTAGCAATACTACTTAGAGTGAGAACAATGCGTCTTCCAAGTGGAGGAACTTTCTTGAGATATATCCTGGAATGGTGTTTGTCAGCAGAGAGATTTCTGATAGAGGTAAGAAAGTATTAATGTTATATCAGGAACTGGTGAGACCTAACCTGGAATACTGGCTAAGCTCAGTTTCCTGTACTTAGGAATGGTGCATTCAAACTGGAGCAGGTGCAAAGATGGATAACTAGGATGAACTGATAAGGTCAATGGTATGAATACTGCATGAGGGCAAATTTAATTTCTAGGACAGCATTGCCTTTATAACAAAGGATGCCTATGCATAGATCCAGTCAGGAAACTAGAAGATTATTTCAGTTACTGTAAGGGTCTGGAATACTCTGATGATATAATGACAAATACCATAAGAAATTATAAATGTAGTTGTTAAGCTCATTAATTAAATTAGATAACATGATTGTGTCTGATAGGAGATATCTTAACTGGAGAATTTGCAGGTTATGCTTCTCGAAGGCTTGCTGTTGGGACTCATAGAGTGTATCATGCTTATTTTCCCACAAGGTTGTCTCAGTGGTGTATAGGAGTGTTTTGAATCATGATTTTTCTTTGGCATTGTACCAGTGAATGGGAAATACTTTTAACTTGGGATAGGAATTAAATAATTTACTTGTCTACATATTTCAGGAATGTCTGATGCCCTAAGAAATGTTCCTCAGGTGTTGAATGCAAATTGTAGGTGGCACTAAGTTTAAAACTCTCAGCTTTTTTTACCTATTCTGTTTTTTTCAGGACTTTAACATGCAGCAGTTCTGTGTAAGCTTTGTACATTTTGCTGGGGAATTCATTTAACAATGTTTGATTATAATTATTTTACTCTAAAAAATCCTGTGTGTTCATATAAATCCATAGTCAGAATAGTATTCCATCACTTTATTTAAGCTGATCTTGCCAGCTGAAAAAGGGGCTTTAAGAAGGCAAAAGAAGTTGAAAAGTCAGGGCAAGTTCTTGTTCTGCAGGAACTGAACACAGTTGCCCTGTTTTCCGGTTTTTCTCTCAGTATTTAAAGGTGTACTTTTAGTGTAAGTGGTTTCACTGAATTAACCAAAAAGTTAAAATTCTGTTGCTTTAGATGATCAAAGTATACTTTTTACAGCATTTTTTCCCAGCTGCAAGTTTCAAGGTTAGCAGCTGAGAGTACAATTCCAGTGGAAGACCAACTTGCTTTCATTGGAGTGTTTTGACATCCACAGTATCGATGTGAAGTATAAAGGACTGAACAGGGACTTGCTTAAAAAACCTTTCCTGCAGCACATTACATTTGGCATATACTGCAAGTAAACTATGAACCCTTCTAGATAATCTTCAGTGCATTCATTTGCTCTACATTTGGCCTCAGAAATAAGATAATTTATTTATATAAAAAGAATAAAATGTAGCTGGAATATTTTTATTCTCATTTTGCTTTGCTGATGTTCACAGCTTTGTAGACTGAGGTAAATTTGAAATAGCACTAATGAGAAATAGTTGCAACCACTGTTCTTAAGAAAATTTCACTAGTACGTGTGCCTTAGTTGGGTTTTGTTTTGTTTTTTTTGGAGGGTTGGTGTTTTGTTTTATTTTGGGGTTTGGGGTTTTTTTGTTTTGATGCCAGGAAGAGGGAAATAGTTGTACTACAGAACCAGAGCTTTTGCCATGAGTTTGGAATCGGCAGAGTATAATGGTTGGAAGACAAAATTAGAGAAATGGCAAGATAACATAGAATGTGACCCATTTTTGAAGAAGCCTAAAGGTGGACCATACACTGGCTAAATTATTTGCCATGTATTTCCATTTTATTTTTCTTGAATAATGCAGGGCAAATTGTTTGCAAATAAAGTGTTAATTGCAACAACTTTTAGGTCAAGAGAAGAGAAAATATTGTAAAGAACTGTATTTCTTCTATCTTTGCATGTAATGCTTTGCAAGCCTTCCTGTGGAGGGTTCTAAACAGAGTTGACCCATGTTTTCCTCCTGGCATGTTCCTTTTGACCTTGCCACATACAAGCATTTTAATAAACGGGTAGGAAGGCCATGTAATTTGTTATGTAATGCCTACTGATATATTTTGCAACTTTTAACCAAGATATTTCCCTGTCAGTTCTTATCAGACTTCTCTCTCTGCTTTGTTTGCATGCAATACAAACTTTTGGGACTATGTGGGTTTTTTTCTTCCTGGATCTTTGTGTCAAGATACTATAGCACATAACCCAGCTCTGTATTGTGTTTGTAACTGCAGACTATGTCCATGAAGTGAACTTGAAGTAGAAACTGCAGAATCAGACCTTAACTTCAGTCACAGTAGAGCAATGAGATCTTTCTCTGAAGTTCTTCCAAAGAATATTTGCTTCTGTTTCATCTGGATTATTTTTTTCTTTAAAAGCCAGTTGAGCTATCCTTGCCTGTCATATACTACTAGTCTTAGAAGTGCAATGATTAGGGTTTTGCGATTGAATTATCAGTGGAAATGTACCAAGATAGCCAGCTGTCTTGCTTCAAGAAGTTTTATTTATCCTAGTGACATTTTTAGCTTTAAAAAACCCAAGCTGACAATAATAAAAAAAATATTTGTTTCTTTCAGTTTGTGTTCTGAAGTGCGTTGAAAAATGTGTTTTAAATACATGATATGTCTGTCTATGCAACATGATTACTTAAGAATTTTTGTTCTGAAGACAGTGGAATTTTTCAGGACTGTAATGATTCTCCAGGAGCTCTTACTTTTTGCTATGTAAGCTTACATTCGCATACTTGCTACTTAATAATCTAAACCTATGACTATGTAAGATTTGTTAAAACTAATTAATTAGTTGATAGCCTAATGGTGTTTTTACCACAACTGCATTATTTGGCATATTCACAGCTATCCTAGAAAAAGAAGAACATATTTAGGTAGACAACATATTAAAGAACACAGTAGAGCCTAAAAAGGTATAGAGAAGGCTAAGAATTACTTCTCTAGCCATGTAAATACTGTGACAAGATGAGAAATCAGTGAGATTGGCTTGGAAAAAGGAAACTGGTGGGTGTTCATTTAGATGTGTGTACATTCACAAAAAGTGTTGGTGAGAGAAATAGGGAATCAATGCTCTCTGTCTTTAACAGAACATGAAGGAGAGGAAACCTGGTGATATCAGGTTCAAAATAAATGGAAGTATTTTCTGAGGCAGCATGTGATTAAAACATGCACGTAACAGCCACGGAAAGCTGTGACAGTCCTAAATGTAAATAGGTTCGAGCAGGTTCAAAGTGACAAATTGGTGAAGGAGAGCTTTGCAGTGCACCAAAAGCATCTGGCTTAAACAGTCCCAAAACTACACAGTTGAGTGCTGGGAAGCCACAGGGGAGGATTGATCACTTTGTACTTTTCTTATGTGTCTCCCTCCACATCCATGTACCCCGGTAGCTGGGATACCAGACTAGATTGACCTTTGTCTAACCCGGTATCTATTTGTTGAGAAGAACTTAAATACACTGTTAAGAGACACAGAAGACTGTTTTCCGTTATTGCCAGTGTAAAAATTTCTTCAAAAATAAAATAACGTTCTCTGTTAATTAGTTACTTAGAATTAATTAAATTTTGTTGCCAGCGTTACAGAGGAGAACAATTTTGGAGATATTTTTTGGATTGCTGTGGCATAGCTGTTTGCAGTTGTCTTCCTATTTTCATAACACTGCACCTGTATCCCATACACTACTATTTTTTTCTAAGCATATACTTATGACAGGTTTGAACAAAACCTGTACTGGTTGTAGACACTGACGTTTTGTCAAATGAATTGTATCTACTTAATCTTACTAAGATGGACAGTTTTTCTGTGGAACTGTTACCGTTTATCGCATTATGGAATTATTGCATTACAGGATTCAGGTGCAGGATTTAGGCATATGGGTCCCATGAAGCTGTCCTGAAGGCTCACATAGCTTCTTATGCTCTTCAGGAATCTAAGGTTTGCCAGAAAATTTTCTTACAGAGGTTGTTCTCTTGTGCAGGCCCAAAGTCACTTACACTTGCTGCTCAGCATTTTAGTATGTACCTCGTGCCCAAGTTAGTCTATGATTATTAACAGGTGAAGGTTTCTTTCCATCCAGTTTCTCGAAATTTTTCATACTTAATTTGGACTTTGTTTCTGATGGCTGGGTTTGCCACAAAATACAATCATTCCAATTTCCAGCTTTCTCTGCACTCAAATGAAAAAGTTAAGTTTTGCTCAGGGAGAGCTTTAGGGCCTGGCTATTAGTGTCTCTGAAAAGTCAATGGGAGCCTTTACACTACCTTGTGTAAACTTTAGTTCGTACTTCCAAGAAAACCCAACAACTTGCATCCAGGGCAAACTGCATCTATGAAAGTTTATGGCATGTTTGTCTGTTATGCTGATTGCTAACTCTAGAGGAGTTTTATTGTCAGTAAGTTCCATATAGCACATAATACAGCACATGACTAGTGGCCTCCCTAAACATGCGTAGAGATAGATAATAGCATTGTGATTGTGGTATCTTTCCATACAGAATAATAAAAATCAAGATTATTTTAATATCTGAAATTACCTAAAGGTGACCTTTTTCAAACTGGTAGGATAATATCAGCAAGTCCTGGCAGGTCTTTTCAGGAAGTAGATAGGTTTTCTAGGTAAGAGGCAGGAGCTGTTATGGTCAGGAATAAGAGATGAAGTTGGTGATATTGGTTGATTTGTTTTTCAAGTATGTCATGTGCACAAAGACTATTGTGCAGAAGTACATCTATAATGATTTAAAATAATGTTTTGTTGTAATAATGGTGCTGGTGGGTAGAGCAGCAGTGGAAGAATGCTTTCTACTGTTTTCCAAATAAGTTAAGCAGCTGTAAATAAAGTTAATTTTTCATATCTGTACAGATATGCAAATCCTGTTTTTATAATATTATTTTATTAATTTTGTTATTCCACAGAGATCTACTTCATCTGTAACAAAAATGTTTTATTTGAGTTAATGGTTTATAGTTTTTTTCTGTCCTTCCCCACAATAGATGTGAAAATGCAGGTAGTTACTGTATATAGAGCAAATAATGCGTCCTCTGTGGTGAAACATTAGCTGATTGTAAACCTAATCAGCATATTTTTTTTCTTTGCAAGATGCACCCGGTAGGTGTAATTTTTAGTAATACCTTGGTGATTTTTCTAAGAAATGGGGAATTATGATTAATGTAACTTTTTATTACACGTGTATTCTATCTTATTTCTTTCTTTTAGACAATATGATTTGGAGATTTTGACATGCATGACAATTTAGGAGCTACACAGATTTGATAAAATGTTAAGTTCTTCAAAAGCCTAAATGCCTTTGCCAAATTCTAACAAGTTCTGAAGACTGGTGTCTTTATATGTATTGGTATACAAGTTTATTTACTGTCAAAGCCCTGTCATTGAATATTTTTGTATCCTAAACATTTAAAGCCTACTTACTTACATTATCTTCTGGGGGAATCTTTTTATGTCAGAAATTTGCAAGTTTAGTAATTATTGAGCTCCTTCCTGAAACTTGTTTATCTTACTGAGATGGTTGTAATTACTTCATTTAGTGTTGAATCATTGTTAACACATGTATTTATTAAGTTGAAAGTCTCTGACCAGATGTGCACAAGCCCTAATTTAAATAATTAACTGGAATCAAACTGACATAAAATATTCTTGTTCCAGAGCCACTTAGATTAACAACAGTAGTCTTGGATTATTTTGGGCAGCATGAGTCAGGTAATGTTATTGTGACTTGCTGTCCTATTCTCCCCGGGACAGGATCACAGGCTACTGATATCCCTGAGTCAGCTGGGAGCTCCAATCAGGGCAGCTGCCACAGCTGGAGATGGGGCTGTCCCACCCCTCTCATCTTGTGCTCATTATAAAGGGGAGGGGGGCAGAAGAGGAAGTTTCCTTTTATTGGGGCTCCTCCATCTTGGCCTGCTGCCTCTTTTGTTGCTGCTGGGGACCAGGCTGAGTATAAGTTTATGTACTTCATGTTGCTGTTTGTATTAGTTCTGTTATTTCATTGAATCTGTTTATTTTTTAACCTATGTGAGTTTTCTGTTTCCCTTCTTGGCTGGGGAGGGGTCATCAGGTGAGAGAGCAAAGTGATTCAGTTTAGCCCTGGGTATGCGCTAAACAAAGACATGTGCCTATTGAAACGTGCATCAAAGTCCAAAAGTGGACTGACACCGAAGTATTACTACTTTGCTGCTGTACTGAGAGCATTTAAAAAAATACTTCAACTGCAATGTATACTGTGAAGGTTTGGTTCTCCTGTTGAGTTGCATGCTCAGAGGAGAACTAACACACCATGTCTTGGATAATTCTAGCAAAAACAGCTACAGAAAATGTTAATTATATTCATACTGATTATCCCCTGGAGGTTCTCTGTGCTGCTAGATCTTATCCCTCCTGGTTGACCTATGTCATGCTGCTTTTGTACTTATTTGAGAGGCAAAAGGAGCATGTTTTTGCTGCCCAGTACCTGGCCCAGGGATTCATGCAAAGTGGAAATTATTTTGGATACTACAAAGTTGTCTTGTATTGATTTGCATGGGTGTAAATGACTACAGAAGAAGCAGGGTGGTGGATAATTAGAACTCAAAAGTCATAGTTCTTCACTGGAAGTTTCTTTTGGTAGTTTGGATACAACTTCTGAATGGGCAGTAACA
Organism: Apus apus; assembly: GCF_020740795.1. Lineage (NCBI taxonomy): Eukaryota > Metazoa > Chordata > Aves > Apodiformes > Apodidae > Apus > Apus apus. The sequence continues at coordinate 29,442,618 of NC_067287.1, read as the reverse complement.
GTCTCTGATATCTATTCAGTCTGAAGCCGGCTACTTAATTACAGATGCCGCAAATAAGTCTAGAATCAGAAGAAGTGTAGTGCTCGTGGTTTATTATTTTATGGACCCAAGTCTTTCAAGCTATGTTGAGTGATCCAGCATAATTTCAGTCTAATTACCTCTATTGTACTATAGGTAGGCACAGCATGTATTTAGTCCTTAGACAGTTTTGGTGGATTGCTAATCTGTTTTGATAGTAAACTAGAAGAAGTTTTATCTTATTTAGCTTTATCAGGTAGTTTATAAGGGGAAATACATAAAAAAATGAGTGGTTTAAATAAAATGCGGGGTGCATTTGTGGTTTGAGAGGCTGCAGCTTATGCAAACATGGCTCTATCAACCTTGCTTTTGTCTATGCTGGTGTACCTTTGTCTGTGTTTGGTGTTGGCACATCTCCTAGTAAATGTATCTGCTTAAAAAAAGCCAAACAAACAAATTTAACCCAACCATAAGAAAAGAACAATCAATCAAACAAAAATTTTTACCAGGACTGTCAATGAAAAAGACCCCAAGAAATTCTGTAACATTGGATCCTACTACAAAGTCAATATGTTTTTGGGAGTAAGTGTAGCTAACATTCCCATGCAGTCACTGCAGCTCACAGTGTTTGCAAGAAAAGGGTAGGAAGCAAGTAGCAGTAGTAAGTAAAATTCCTCAATCGAGAATTAGATGCTAGTGCACAAATAACTGGGGAAGCCATGGGGCAGAGCAGAGTTAAGATAGCGTTTAGAAGCTCAAGTAGATTACAAATAATCAATTTTTCTGAATTTCAAATGCTACTGAAAGGAATGGCTGTCATGGAGAGTGGGCGAAGTTGAAATAAAACTGGGGAGCCTATCTGGGAGCTTGGGCAGTGGAGTCTGCAGTCAGCCAAGAGTGCACAAGCAGGGCAGGAACAAGGTGAAGGGCAGTGACCAGGAATGGGGTCCCATTTGCACACCCAGCACTGAGCTTCCCCACAGGGAAAGTCGTGTAGAGCAGAAAAATAACAGTTTGTTGCCTGAGTTGAATTGCTCTAGTATAGTAGTGTTTTGGGTGTTGACAGAGCTACAGGTATGTGATATTTAAGGGAGGTGGCAGCTGACTATCTATTTAGTATTTGAGGTAGAGTGGGATGACCTGCAAGAGGGTGCAGGATAGCTGCCACAGGAGGCCAGAGAGTCTTTTTTTGCCAAAAACACTTATGGCAGCTCTGGTGGAGGCAAGAATAAGAGCATGAGTGAGGCCTGTCCTGATCCAGTTCTTTCCAACTCCATGGCTGACTCTAATTTCTTGCATCTCTCTCTCCAATTGACACTCGCCACCCATTCTGGAGCAGCTCCAAAGCTATTTGTGTGTCTCCTATTAAGCTTTCCACACCCCTGTAGTACTTAGGCAATTTTTACCATTGTAAGTTAATATCACAGTGATGTTTTAAATTAATTTTTGTTGGCAGGGTAATTTTTTGAGAGAAGAGATTCTTGGTTTTTTCAGTTTTAGCCTAATACTGCTATTCATATTGAAGAATAAAAGCCATTGTGTTTTACTTAACATTAGATTTTCTCTTAAGACGCCTGCAAACTATATTATAGGCAACTCTGGTTCTAAATGTGAATGAGTTCTGGGTTCTGGCGTTATTTTTTTTTAATAAGCTGTACTTCTGTTTGGAAGAGCATGCAATTTAATTTCCTTTGTTATTTTAATTTTATAACAGTTTTAATAAATACCAGAGTGTAAGTTGCGATTTGGTCAACTAAAGTGACTGCTGATCTCTTCAAGTCAGAACTATCAGGAGAGAGCACTATGAATGAATTACTGTAAGATCTCTTTTCTAAAGGAGATCATGTAGGAGTTTATTGAATTAATTTCACAAATGTAATAGTTTAATAAAATAATTCTATTCCACTGAAGTATGACACACCTTCAGGCTACCTGGTATAAATACTGTAATAAAAAATTCTGTGAGCATGTCTATAAAATAGATGTTAGAATTCATTAAACATATGAAAAAGGGCTTTCTGCAAATGTTTCGAGTTCTGTGGTAGTTGGAGCCCAGTCCCAGTGACTGCCTGGAAGCTACATTCAGTGGGAAGGCTGTGTGAGAGGTCTGCTGGGGCTGAACTCACTCTCAGGATAACACCTGTGTCTTGGCACTGGGGTAGATGCAGTTTTGTTGTGGGAAACATGTGAAGGCACCCTGAATGAAGTCCTGTCTTCTAGTGTTACATAAAATAGGTTGTATTTGTGTATGATTTGAGAATGCAAGTCATAGTATATATAGCTTGTGAATGTCATTCTCAGAATGTTATGATTCACAGTGGCAGTTACTCCCTAAAGCAATGCAAGTTTTGGGTATAAACATAGTTCCTGCAATCTCTGAAATCAGTGGAAATTTTCCCATTGCCAACAATGGAGGAAGAGTTAGGCTGAACACAAATACCCAATCACTAAAACCAGTTATTATACTTAGAAATTTTCTTTTTGGCTCTTAAATATTTAAAATGTTATTTTGTTATGCTGATCCTGTTTTGAGCTAGATGAGGCTTGTTTGGCAAAACTGTGTTGCTTTAACCCTGACAAGATATTGCTGCTGAAGTGGATTGTAGGGGATTGTTTCCAGATAACAGTTGCTCTTATAAAAAACACAAAAGATAGTAAGTTGCTGTTAGACCTGAGGAAAAAAAAAAGACAGAGATGACTTAGTAAACAAATGCACTTGCTGCAAGTTATTTGCTTGGCAGTGCTGCTGCAGGGTCTGTGTGCTGAATGCATATTAACAATTCTGTTCATATTCAATACGTTTTTGCTACATCTTTATGGATGAAGAGAGAGGCACCTTCATATGTTGTGGTCAGATGCACAACTCTAATGGACAGGAATAGTGCTTAGAAGTAATTAATTTCAAGGGACTAATCCAGATCTCATGGATGTGAAATTGGAGCCCATGCATTGACTTCAAAGCATTCTCCTGGTGCCTTTGGTCACTGAGGAGGAGCATTCCCTGCAGCAATACCTCCAAGCTTCTCAGATTTATGGTTGTTTTTTTGTTTGTTGTTTTTTTTTACCACAATGTATTACCTAAATTATGTTATATTCTTGTCCTGAGCATTGCTTGCATAGACCAATCCAAGTACTGGGTTGTTTTTCAGCAGAAGGTGGGTTGCAGCAGTAGAGGGGGAGGATAAATACATTTTTTGGCCTTGGAGAGTGAAATGTGACTGTGTTAAGCAGCATGCTTTGCCAAGGCTCAGTACCCTTGCTGGGAGGGCATGGATGAGGGGAGCAGGTAAAGCTTCAGTGGTAGGAAAAAAGGTTAATTCAGTGAAATGGGTTTAATATTTTCATTTGCTTTGATCAATGTAAAGATTGTATGCATCTTTCACTGTAACAGCATCCCCTGTGCTGTGAGATGTTGACAGACAAGCACTTGTGGTGAAATCTTGCAAATGTTAAAGAGTCATTAAGGCATCTAGCCCTTAGCCTGAAGAGCTCGCTGTTCCAAGGGCTAATGCTCAGACATGTGTTTAGGTGTGAGCTGATGCTGGATGGATGATCCCATTTACCAGGAAATGAGACTGAATGTGGAGCAGTGTACGAAACAGGGTGACAGCAGAGCGATGCAAACGAGGTGAGGTGCTGCCCCGTGTTTGTGCCCTCTTGTGGCAGTGCCTATTGATAGCTCGAGAAGAGAGTAATTTTGTTGCTTTTCCAAGAATCAGGACTTGCATTCTGTGAAGTAAACCCCACAAAGCTTAAGAGTAAACCTTGTCCTGTAGCAGAACCTTGTCTTCCAAATAGGAGAGGATCATACATTTTCTTAGCTTTCTTAAGAAAATTGGCATAAAACTGCTATCTGGCTTCCACATATTCCCTCTCAGCAAAGAGGGAACTGCATATTTCCTTCAGGCCAGCTTTTAACTTCTCCAAAGATACTTAGCTCTCAGCTTGAATAAACTGAACTATATCCTACTGCAAGTGCATTTGGCATCGTTTTTAGAAATTTGAGGATCTGAAAGGAAAAGTGTGGGCATAGTGTTCCATTCACTGGGAGGAGAGAGAAGAGGAAAGATCAGCTTTCTAATGTAAAAAGGTTTCAGCATTTTCAGTCTTGTTTGAACAATTGAGGCAAAATACATGACCCTGTCGAGATGCACCATTTACCAGCTTTAGATGTGGTATAATCCAGAACTTTTGATTTCATTTGAAATGCCATTTACTTTGTTTACCTATCTGTACACCTACTCAGGGCTTGCAGAATGTCTGTAGCTTGTGTGGTTGGATGTTGCAGCCAGGAGCACATATTGCACAGTTCTCCAACTGCCATCTGAGGAAAACATTGAAGTACTTACATGTCTGGATATCTTTATGTTCAAAAGAACATAGTTCCAACATATTTCCACTTGTTCAGTTTATTATTTTCCCATCCCTCTACCTATGTATGTATTGCATATCCTTTGCATGCTAATAAAAATTCACAGAACATATTACATTGATTTTTTATGCTAAATTTTGCATTTATACACATTTTTAGTAGTGGGAAATAGTAATGTTTCCTTTAGGCAACCCAAGAGCTGAAGTTGGTAATTATTGCAAAATACAGCAAAAGGAAATAAGACTATTTTAACTCAGTGTTGCAGCAGAGATATATGTATAAGAAGGCAAAGTGTGGATTTCACTGCCAAATAACTTGCCCATGTTGCAAGTTGTGCTTTTTTGTTGTCTTCTACTACTATTTTTTGACTTACTGGAAATACAAGATACAATGGTTTATTTAAAAGCATTTTTAAAAAAGAAATTATGCATAGGCAAGTCTCAATTTAAACTGGTTTAGTCATCAGGAGTTGGCTAAAACTAAGCTTGTCAATAGAGGGATTTGCTTTAGTTCTTTATTAAAATAAAATTCTGTGTGGACAAAGGCCAAGGGCTCTTTTCTTGGAGGATGGAGATTAAAACATGTGTCAGAAGGACCAGAGAATGCAAAGGACTGTTCACATTCATAGGGTGGTGGGCTTGCTGGAAACTCAGTGCTCACCTTCAGCAGGAGCTGGTATTGCCAGCTACTTCTCAGTTAGGGGTCTTGAGTTCTCATTAATCTGTACACCAGATTTTGCTTTGTTGCAATTTTTTTTTTTTTTTAAGTATTTTGCTACTGCCTGTTTTGGGTGTTGTAGAGTTTTTGCTACACTAAGGAACTATTTGGGATACCGGTCACTCTCAGCTCTATTGTTAGTGGTCATTTCACTGCAATTATAAAGCCCTTCCAGAAAAGGCTGCAGAAGCTAACTTCACAAGCATTTAAGACAAGACATTGCAGAGGTTTTAAGCATCCTTCTCGAAGGACCTGAGATGGCTAGAGACAGGACTGCTAAATGAGCTTCTGATGATGTCAGATGAACCACTAACAACCAAAGAATGCCAAGCTTTTCTCTCTTTCTGTGATGATTTAGTGATCAAAAGCAGTAAAATAATCCAGGCAGTGCACTAGAGATAATTGCTGCTTTTCTCAAGTGGTTGTTTAACTTTTAAGATAAGTTTCATGGTGTTTCCAGTGATAAAAATGATTAATACTTCCTTTGCTGTTGACTGCTTTAGGGTTTTTTTTCTTCATAGAGTTTGTATACTACTGGAGAAGTTTACCGCTGTCTCTTCCCAGCAGGTCACTTCCAGCAATGCCTAGCTGCTTAATTAATTGACTTGTTATGATGATGAATTCGTATTTAGTTTTACAGGTCTGTTTTAAGTGCCTTCTTCCTTGAGAATATCACTGTACCTGGTTCTGGGAGGTGTGAAAAGCAGGAAGAAAAGCTGAACTGCCAAATAACTGCACCCTGAAGCATTCAAAAGAGTTGGAGAACAGTGGTAGGAAGTAATTTCCATTCCCCTGCTCCCTTCAAAGTATGTTGTGTGTAGTGCAGTGGTGTGCTTGCAGGGGAAGGGCTTTTTGGCCAGAAGAGAAAAAGCTCGTAGAGAGTTAACTGTGGACACGTTTCCCACATGATCCTGTATAAGTATTCTGTTGGAGAAGGTGCTGCCTGTATGAATTACTTTTGTGTGTGCTTGGAGCCAAAATACAAGGAGAAAGAGGATGGTGTTGAAGTATCTATTAATACAGACTACAAAGGCTGTGATGGACCTACAAAATCCTTCCCTTGGACTGGAGCATGGAAGGGGGAAATGTGTCATGAATCCAGTGTAAATTTTTGTGTAATATTTCTCCAGTAATTTTTTTCTGTAAGCAATGGGAATTTGTGTGTGAAAGCTTCATCCTGGTGAGCCATACTTTGTTTGTTCTATGAAGCCAGTGTCTGGTGGTGTTAGTTGTGAATGGAGGAGACTGGCATCATTGAATGAGTCTGCAGCTTGGGGAATAGGCTGGATGTGTACAGCAGGGGAGCACTGGAGAAAGCTTTCAGTGAGCTTTAATGAGACCTTGACTTAAGTATTTCTAACCTTTGCCAGAGCCTGCCAGCCACTTTTAAATAGCTGCTTTAACTCATTTTTATGGCCAAATATTTCTGCTCTTTCTTTTTTTTACCATCTTGTTTTGCCACTTAAAATTATATTTTATTATATTTTATTGCAAAGCAAATGGTCATCAGTTAATGATGAAGATGGTTAATTAGATTGTCAAGTTAAAAATCGTACATCTGCAGCCTTTTGTCCACATAGTAATGATTTTTGCCCTGTATGTTGGAATCAAATCTATGCCACTTTGAAACTATTGGGAATGTGCTTACTGTTTTCCAAGTGGCTGGTCAAGCCACAGCAGTGTTGCTGAAGCTGTGAATGTTGACTCAAACATACTGATTTTTGGTTATTTTTTCTTCCAGTCACTCCCCACCGTGTCCTTGGTAGTGTCAGCTTAGAATCTGCTCCTTGATTTTTATCTTTGATCTTGCCTACACTGGGGGATTCTCAGGAAATGGAAAACAAATTGACTAATGATGTAAAATCAACATGTAAAAGTCCAGATTAAATCCCATTTGATGTCTGTCAGAAAACATAGTGGTCTAGATTCCAGTCACTGAGTTTCCCTGCTAGTGCAGGTTCAACTCTCAGTAACATGCATTCTGACTTCATGCACCTGGCTGGTGAGTCTCATTTCTGTGCTGTCCCTGAGTCATTCAAAGCCAAGTATCAAACCTGTTCTTGCACTGCTCTTAGGGTTCTGTCTGAGATCGCCTTGCAACACTGTTACAGCATTGTAGGCAGGGATCCTCCTGGCAGGGATTTATTGTGGTGCTAATGCTGGACTTCTAAGAACAACAATGCAGTGCTGTCAACAGACTTGTTGAGTATTTGTGTGCTGGTGTATTTTTTTATGCATGCTTTTAAAAACTTGTGTTGTGTTTGATGAAAGCATGAAGCTGTGATTACTCTTTGTGTAGTAGGCTCTACCAGTGTCCCAAGAAATCAGAATATGGAATGACAGTTTCTGCATGAAAATGAACTTTGTATCATGTAAGAGTTAATCTATTTCCTTTAGCCCCATAGAACTGTTTAAAGCTATATTGTTTTTGTTGCCATAGTAATATAGTGGTGAGTCTTTAGTTCAAGTGTGTAACAATTTCAGAGTTTAAACCCCCATTCTTGGTCTTTTTGTGAATACCAGGTGTTGGACAAAGAAGATTAAAAAATGCTTTGTGTTGAAGATTGATGGCAAGAGAAAGGCAGAGACTGTCTAATTTTAACATTTACAAGGACACTATGCAGTACAATAAAAGTTAAGGATTTAAAAAAAATTTTTATAAGCTTCTTCCCAAAAAGCAGGATGATTGCAACACTGTTTAGAAAAAGGAGGTTGGAGAAAAAAATTAGGAGAGACAGAAAAGACACCAAATAGGTTCTTCTACTAAATGAGAAAGGAGTCTTTGCAATGAAGGGGCATCATTCTGCAGTAGGGTGAGAGTTTAAAACACTGTTAGAACAGAAATTAATTTATTTTCTTCTCCATTCTGCTTTGGGGATGTCAGATTTTTCTCTCTTGTATTTGCTAACAGTGAGGTTAACAAGGATGTAATGTCTCTTTTGCTTGGCTGCAGCCCCAGTCTGGATTCCCAGTCTCCCTGCTGGCCACAGCTGCCCAGTCTGCATGACTGGGGGGAAAAGCATTGCCCCTTTCTGAATGGTGTGTACTGAAATTGATGTTAACACCTTTGTCATAAATATGACAAATATTGCTTGTGTGACATATTGTTAGTGTTATAGCAACAGTTTTAAATCTTACTATCTTTCTGCAAATGATTCTTCCTTTTTGCATATTAGGATGGAGATTATATATACATTACTCTCCCAACTAACATGAAAAGCTGGCAAGTCTTGGACACTGATGCTAGTTAGTGTTCAGTATTCACTTTTTGCTGGACTGTGTCCTAAAGCTATTTAGGTTTCCTGCTTTTCCAGACTGGTGGAATCCCTTTTGCTCCCGAATTTTCCTTTTTCTGTGAAATAATGACATTTTCTCAGCTTCGTTGTAATTCACTGTTTTACTTAAGTCAGTTACTGGAAATACCTTTTATTTTTTCTTTTTGGCAAGGCTGAAGCAATTTTACCTTGGGATTTGGTTAGATCTGCTGGAATCTGGATGTTCTCGCCAGATTGGATACCTTCCCTTTGGACTTCCCCTCCCCTCTTGGAGCTGCTATATACAATGTGGCAGTGTGACCATCCAGGCAGGTCATAAATAACTCTTGACAGAGGCCTTGCTAGAAACTTTATTTCTTAGCATTTTGGGAATGCCTCACTCAGAGAACCATGGTTTTAATTCCTGTCCTGAGGTCTTAACTACTCGGTTGCTTTGAAACCCCCTTCTTCCTCTTTTAAGGATTATGACACCAATGTAAAATCCCTGTCTGTGAGGAATAGGGCTTCTTTGGATGTACTGAAAACCACCAAAGGAAAGGATGGAGCTGAGAGGAAAAGACATTTCACAGACACACTTCTTGATTTCCAATTCCTGACCTGCTGCTGCAGAGCAGGGAATCAGAACTGCCCATCATTTTGTTCTTTCCTGCCCTGTAGAGTTGTCAAAGATGAATTTAGTTGTCTTCCTACAGTCCCTTTGGAATTAGCCAGCACCGCTGATACCCCATTATTTTGGAAAGAAGCCTCCCAATTGTGTTAAGTTTTATGGATCCTGTAAATTATATTATTTTTCTATAATGAAAAACACTAGGCTGAAAATATTTTCAGATTTAAATTACTTGCACTTAAATGGATGAGAAAAATAACTGAAGGATACAGGTAGTATTATGCTGATCAGTTTAATAGAAAATAATGGCAGAGCTGCAGTGATTGAACAATGTAATCAATTATTTAAATAATGTGTTTGATAATTGATTAAAAAAAAATAAATCTCAACCTGCAGTTTTTAAGGGGAAAGTAAACTTCCCTAAGAGTTTTACTTTGCATACAAATTGAAAGGGATTTCAGAATGATCACTTCTGCAACCAAGAAAAAATATCATTCCTCAGAGGCTAATGTTCCCCAAATTCAGCAAGTTGTAATTCTACTTAAAATCCATGTAATTCTATTTTTCTACTATATCTTGTTTTATAAGTTTACAACTATGGTGAAACCTCCTTCTCCCACAAGAGACCCCTGAGAGAAATAAGTTTGTTGTTGGGCACCAAGCAGCTGTTATCCTGGATATTACATATTATGTATTGGATATAAATTTGTGTATTGCCAGAATATAAAGACTCTGAATTGGTAACCTGTTTTATTCTTCAAAAATTTTATCCATGAGAGGGTTTGGTCTACTGAAAAACCTTTATTTTACTGTGTGGTCACATCTAAATAAGATTTCATTGAAAAATAATATAATTAAAGGATGTAATTACAGGATATGTGAAACACACTGGGAGGACTCTGAATTAGTGTAGTCCAAGGTTTCAATGGTGTTTGAGTGTTGAAGTGACACTTGCATAGCATGAATTGCTTGATGACAGGAATAACTATAAATCGTATTCTTTCTTGGTAATAAGTTTTTTTCAGTCCCGTTAATGCTCTGATCCTACAAGCCTGCTTTCCTGCCATGCATCCACAAGACAATAATGGTAAGTTAAGTGTATGTGTAACTAATTGCAGGATTGCAATTGGATATGGCTGAGAAGCAGATCCTGCCTGGGATGCCTGGAGAGGGGAAGGATTTGGTGCCGTGTTCTCCCTTGTACAGCTGCTCCCCTTGGTGTATGTGGGAGAAAATGGGCAGTCTGCCTGCTCTGCATGGAGCCACGGGGATGTACCAAAGGGGGAGCAAAATGTCACACACCAAGTATTGCTCTTATGTTATTTTCTTGTCTCTGGACTTGTTTGGAGCAGAGCTTCACAGAAATCTCAACCAGGGCCTCTGGAACCAAGCATTGAAGCATTTTTGCCAGAGCAGCCTCATTCTCTGTATTCATCAACTTGCTTTGCAGGTTTACTTCAGTTATAAATGGCCCTGAGTAGCAAGCCATCCCCTGTATGTACACAGTAGGAGAGCATGCAGAGATGTGCAAGCCCATGTGTATTTGCAACATGTGTTATTTTTTTGCTACATAAATGAAAGCTTAGTTCTGCAGGTTATGGTTGAGTGTGAGTAGAAGGAAGAACTGAAAATTGCAATTGATATAGTTGGTTGGTTGATTTAATTTCTTCCTGACACTCATTCTCCTGAGACCTTTTGCATGTAAAAGCGCTTATTTCTATTTTTAAAAGGTGAAAAAATATCAGCTAAAATACCCTCCCAAACATTCCCCAAGTCTACTCCAGTAATAACACAACTAGTAAAAATAAAAGTAGGTTTCTCAGTTCTTTCTTCTTTGAAGAAGCAAATGGTGTAGGTATGAGCTTAGAGCATGTAAAAGTTTTAACTGTTACTTTGTGTGACAGAGCTGTAACTGTGGCACTTGTTAAGAAGATGAGTTATTCTTAACTAACTTCCTATTACTAATTTTTGCCACCAGCACATTATGTAAGGCCAAGAAATTCTTAAGCCCTATCTGCAATTTCTAGTTCCCAGTTGATTATTTTTTTTAAGTGGCCATTAGATTAATTCAGGTAATTAAGGGGACATGTTTTCTGGAGGCTTTAATTTTGAAAACTGTTTTCTCATTTCTAATTGCCACCCTTGAATCATGTTAGGAAAAGCTGTGCAAGATGCACATTGCATAACATTTTGAGCAGGATTTTCTTGCCAAGGTCCAGTTGCTGACCCAGACTGTCCCTTTGAACTCGCTGCCAATGCTGACAGAGAGGCGGATGCTGTGGAGTTGGTAACTTCTGGTGGAGTCCCTGTGGCTCTGCACTGGGGTGGAGAGGCTGTTGAGGGAGTGTCTGTCCTCCCTACTGCGGTGGGATGGTCAGCCCTGCTGAGCATGAGGGAACAAGGCAGGGAGTTGAGGGTATTTGAGGAGCAGCTTCAGGCTCTCAGGGGTGGGGACTTGCAGTTGTAAGCAAAGAAGGACACAGAGGCTGAGGATGTTAGAGTGAAGCTGTGGGGATTTGTGACAGGACACTTGGTTGTGTTCATTCCTCAAAGCTCTTTGTTTTGTGCAATGACTTAAGTGGCTTCCGCCTCCAGTTTTCAGAGGATGTTTATCCAAAAGTGTAATTTCTTAACTTTCTCATGCTAGTTTGTTTAGCAGTGGCTTATAGTAACCATCCCAATTGCCTTTATTTTCTTCTCACTACAGAGTTGCTATGTTTGGCCTCACCACAGAGTTTGTGCTGAAGTGTCCTCTTGCTCCCTGTCCCTCCAGATTATTTGTTTTATGATAGCTATTTTCTGATGATCCAAGTCTTGTAATAGCTGAACCCACAAGTACTTTTATTGCACCTTTATTAAGCAACATATTACTGCAGAACATTTAATGACAGTCTTCCCATTCCAAATAAAGGAAGCTAACATGCTTTCCATTTTTTCCTGGGAGCTACAAAATTTCAGATGTAAAATGTACTTTCTCTTACCTTCTCCTGTACTGTAAAGCAATGCACTGCTTTCCTGACTAGTCTGACTGTTGGTTTAACAGAGTGAGATGGTTTAGAACCAACACCTTCCCTTGGGTTAGTTTACTGGTAATTCCTTTTCTGTCCGATAGAAACCATTGGGTCAAATTCAGTTTAGATGCAATTAATAATTCTCTTACATGGTTACAATTTGGGTAAGCTGTATTTTAGCTTATTATTTTATAGTAAGGTATTTTAGAAATCCAATTAACTTTTCAGTTTAGAAGAAAATGTTTATCAGTTTGTCTTGTAAGTATCGGTGGAAACCGATTGCTTCCTTTTCTTTAGCTCTTATTTTGGCGGAGTTGGAGAAGCTGGCTTTTCTTGTGCTGCGTGGAACCCTGCTTTAAATAACATCCCAGTGATTATTCCAAGGTCTAGAGGGGTTTAAAAGCTGATGGATTAATTATTTCCTCTTTCTGTCTTAATTTTTTAAATTTTATAGTGAAAGTAGGAAACAGAGGTAACTGCAGGTTTGGTTACGAATGAAATTCTTCAGACTTTTCATGGATCTTTTTTGTATTAAAAGACTTATTTAGCAAAACCTTGTGTTTGGGCTGTTAATCTAAGATATTTAAATGATGAGTTGGACCTTATGAGAGTGCTTTAACAAAATGTTTATTAATTTTCATCAAGATGAATTACAGATTGGGTTTAAAGGATGAGCTATTCTGGCATCAGCGAAGGATAACTGCTAGTGCTGAAGGAACCTCAGGATAGCTAGTTGCAGAGGAAACTGCTGGATCCACTCATTGTAATATGTTTCTGCTTGACTTTTATTCCCCTCATTGCTCAATAACAATTCTAGTGGTTTTAAAAATGTGTGGAACAGAGTAGTATAAGGTAAAGACCTCACTGCATTGGCAGATGATTGCAGGCCCTACTACAGAAGCAGTGTCTAGCCTTGGAAAGAAGGCTAAGCCTGGGGTATTAAATAGTATTGGTATTATGTAAGCTTCTATGAAAGTAAATTTAAAGGTTAAATTTGGACTCAAGTAACCTTTCTGAGGAGGCAACTGTGTTATGCAATGGAGGTGATGCACTTCTCCCAAATTACACTTCTCTGCTGAAAAATGTTGGTACCACATAGCTCCAGAATTTGGCACAGCTGGACATTAGGGATCTGCAAAGAAGAAAACATTGTCATTAAGAGACAGAGGTGTTATTCTGTACATACAGAAATAGCTCAAATATTTTTATTCCTACCCAAGCAATTCATGTAATGTAAACAGAAGCTTAGTGTGTTCTGCTGTGGGGTGGTACAATATAGGCTAGAGTACTTTGAGAAATGAGAGGTTTATCTCTTGGATTATTCATTCTAATCATTGCAATGGACTTTTAAGGCACCAATTTCTATATGCAGGTCCCTTCTTTGCCCTCAGTGTCAAACAGAGAACCTCCCACTGCATTTATGATGTAAAACGCTATGAAAGTAGACTGAGCTAGATACTGGCTTCCTTTATCCACTGCAAACTTGTGGATGGGGCTTCACAATATTAGTGGAGGGAATTTTAAAAATAAGAGTGAGACAGGGTATTGAAATAGTTTGACCACATGGATGCTTAATGGCACCTTTAGGCTGCTTACATCTAAACTGTCTTTGTGCAGCTTTACTAATAATTTCTAATGTTGGATTAGAAATGCTTGGTAAATGTGTGGCTCTGGTGTCGTGATGGCTCATCTTCTCTGTGCATGTTTGAAAAAGAAGTATGTCTTTGCAGAGTCTGCACACTCCGTGTTTTTTGAATACAGATCTTATCCTTGTGTGCTGTGTCTTCTGTTAGCATGTGCAAAGATCCTGTTTTAGATATGTCACCTTTCTAAAATGTTGTGTCACTTACTGTTGCTAGAAGTCAGCTCTGATGTATGTCATCAGCAACGAACACACTGTGGGGTCAGTAATGCTGGTTGCTCCCTGTGATCTAAAGCCTCTTAATGCATAAGCAGGAAGTAAAAGGACTCCTCCCCCCCCATTTTGTGAGGTTTCTTTCAGAAAGGGGGATTAGCAGAGATGGGTAACTTATTTTCTGATTTTCATAGTGGGAATGCTATTTTATAAAACAAGCATTAACATTTATGTTGTAATCCAAATATATTACTACAGTTGGACTCGATCTTAAAGGTCTTTTTTAACCTAAATGATTCTCTGATTCTATTTATATCTATCTTTGTGAAACTCATTTTATGAGTTGGCAATTTTTCTGATTAGTCAAGAAAGTGACATTCAGCAGTGAAACTGTTCTGTATGTGTGATGACTATTTCAAATTTGCAATAAGTGAAGAAAGGCTGCCAGGCTAATGCTTTACACAAACATTTATTTAAAAATTAATGTATTTATTTCTAGAGACAAACAGCCGCATTTGTTTAGCCCTTTTCTGGTATTTAACAGAAAATAGAAATGTGAAATGTTGTACAATCAAAAAATGTCTTTGGCATCACTTGGGTCAGGACTTCACTTAGGAACCCTCTGCGTTGTGAGCCCATATGTAGGAGATAATCTGGTTGTTATTCTTCACACATCCAAAGTCCAATGTCTTGGGATGAGACTAAATGAATGAGTGTGAATTGCACAGGCTTGATCAACACTACAGAAATTCTTGGGAATTTGGACACATGGGCTGTAAACGTACCACTGGCCAAGCTTCCAAAGTATAGTTGACCCTCTCACTCTTCCACTGAGCAAAAAGACAAGCAAAAGACCATCAGTCTCGTTTGGGGTGGGGCCTCTGTGGGAGGGCGTGTTATCCTTAACTTTTAATGAGGCTCGGCAACAAACGAGACATAAGAGAAGTAACTTTTTCTTTACAAATAAAAAGATATTGAATGATTACTTCAGGCTTAGGTGCTTTTTTACTGAGTATTAGTGTTCTTAAATATGTGCTATAGGCTTGGAAAAACAATACAGGCTTAAGAAAAGCCACTTTGCGCTTTTTTTTTTTTAAAAAAAAACAAACCCAAACAACCCTTCTTAGTCTGCTCCACTGCACGCTCCGGGGCCTGCCAACAGTTTTAGAGCTCAAAACTTAGTATTGCATTTGAAAAATTCAGCATTAGCAACGGTGAAGGAGAGTAATTTTTGTGGCTCTGTGGGCAGTAACTTGATTTTATGAAGTGACATAGCTTTTAAGAACAAACAGCAGGTTAGAATTTGAATTATAGCAAAATATATTTGAGGGCTGAATTATTTGGCTCATCTACATACCAGTTGCCATTATGTCCTTGTTCAATTTTCGTACAAACTGTATAAAAAGGGTGAAGTACTGCAAGAGAGCAGTTCAGCAGCTCATCTGAAAATGGAGTACTAGGCAGCTGGCAATGTTTTCACAAAGGAGAAATTTTTTTTCAGTCTCAAATCAGGGGGTTCATCAGGGGGTGCATGCTTCAGCTAATACAAACCCTGCAACGTTGCTGAGATCATGGACGAGCATCGATGTTGAAAACTGAAGGGCAACCACCACAGAAGATGCATGGCTGATAAGGATGTTGCAAATACTTGGAGAAAAAATATTTTTAGCAATATGAGTAGTTAAAGTATAGTAATGGGATAGTTGATTACTAGAATTTAGCAGCAGCTGCCAGCAAAACAAAATTTGTAGATTTCTTTCTGTGGGCTTTGTGAAAATAAACTGGCTTGTCTGTGAAACTTGAGTTAGAAATCTTAGTGTAGTGCTAGCAGGGTAGACCTGCTAGAAGCTGCCAGTAGATCTCAGGAGAGCTAAAGATTCTACATATGTTGCAAAGTTGGGGAGGGGTGCCCATAGAATTCTTAATAATGGAACACCCACTTAAACCTAGTAATTCTGTTCCTCAGGTGTGCTTCAGCCTTATCAATGGGAAGCAAATAATCCTTGTCTCTTGATGGCCAGGTAGGTGGTATAAAACAGTGGCTTCACTTTCTGTTACCATCCAGCTCAATCTGTGATGCTCCAAGAGAGAAAAGTCAGTGCAGCTGAAGACTGCTCAAAAAGTCTGAATTTGAGAAAAATCCCAGGCTTTGCTTGTGCAGTTTTCACATCACCTCTTCCCCCCCACCACCTTTTTGCTGGACTTTCTGGCTCAGGAGGTGAGCCTGCAGCTCTCCTGATGCAGCAGGTGTCCTGCATGCACAATTTCTGCCACAGTATGTACTTGATCTGGAATAAGAACTGAAGGAGTGATCATAGTATTGATAATAAATAAGTAGTAATTCCTGCTCCCTGCCCATTTTCAAATAATTTACTTCTGCAGAAGTATTTGGATAGGCACAGAGTGACTGTATGTTTTTAGTGACATAAATATGAGTTTAACGGTTTTTGCAGTTCTAAGTCTGAAATCCATTACTTAATTTTCATAGTTATTTGCCATTTTTATCACATTCCCAGAGCCAAGTGAAAATAAAAATCAGAGTTGACACAGTAAATACTGCTCTATGACAAACTTGCAAAATTCCATTCTCCCACTCAGAGTGACTAATGGGTTTTGATGGGCTTATAAGATATCATTAGGGATTTCCTCAACCCCCTTTACTGTCACTGTAGGGGGGGGTGTTCTGAGCTTGGATCATTAAGTTTTCCTACCTTTCTTTAAGTGTTGCTTTACCATTAGTTATGATTCTTATGAGAACCTGCTTTTTTATGGCATTAATTACAGGAGTCATAGCCCCTTTATCTAGTGTCATTAATTTCCTATTGGAAAGGCTTAATTTCCATTGTCTGATTATAGAGATGCTTTTTGCTATCATGGTATAGTAACCAGTTTAAAGTTGTAGCCGGCAGTGGGGCGAGTGAGACCCTGCCATGGCAATGGGCAAAGAGAGGAGACTTTTTACAGATGCTCTCAATCCTTTTGTTTCCGTGGAGGGTGATTTTCATGTGGCTTTTACAACAAGACTGTCTCCAGAAAAGCATTTTCATTTATTCTCTTGCATTTACAGGAGATACCAAAGATTAAATAAAAGGAGTGGTGGGATGTGCTTATTCCAGCATAATGCTGGGCTTTAAGGAGGAGTCAGAAGGATATTATTATAATAGAGGCTGCAACAGTGATTAAAAGCCCACAGAAGCCTCTTTGATAATGCTGTCAGCAGTCTGCTGCTGTTGCTGGATGAAAGCTTGGTGCAGACTGCATGGTGAAGGAGAAATGGCAGGGCGGGATTGCTTCTCATTTGTCATTAGATCCAGCCAGCCAAAAGCAAACAAAACAACAAAAAATCCAAACTAAAAAAAGTTACCGTTTTATTTCAGATCTGAAAGTAAATGGAGATGCAACAGATTTCATACAAGGACCCTTGCTGTCATTAGGGTTTTGTGCCATATTTCCTTTTTCGTGTGTGTGCATACTGTTTTGTTGAACAGCATGGCAAGAGTTTTGGAATAAAAATTTATAGTACCAGTTAAATACGTTTTGGGAAGCTGACACTTGAAATGGAAATAGTGGAGGAAAATGAACATACTGAACCACCCACTTATTGCTTACTCATTCTGTTTCTCAAAGCACTCAACTTCTGTTGGGTTTGCTACAGTATGAAGATTAGGAGAGTCAATTCTTCACTTCCTTGTCCGTTGTGTTGCTGTTCCTGCTCGGCGAGAATATCACTTTGTGTTGATGAACATGGAAGACTGCAGGGAAGGGCAGACATCAGAGATGGACCCTATGTGCTTCCTGGTTGTGGGTAGGTGTTAGCTGTGTAACATGAGTAACTAGGGAGTTTTTTAGCTCTTGGCCATATGTGTAAGACATTTTTTTAAACAGAAACAGATTTCAGAAAGAAAAGACATGCTCCAGGGCCTGATTCTTGCAAGATGTCTACATGATTGTATGGGAAAAGACAATTTGCAGGAACAGCAGTATGTACTTTTCACAGTTAAACTACAATTTGAGGTGAGCTTTATTGATACATGACTCTCCATCTAGTAGTATATTATACACAAAAAGCTCTTTCAAATTGAACTTGGGTAAGGTTGCAAAGTCAGGCACTCTAAGCATGGGTCCTTGTGTGCAATTATGCCTTTTAAACATTCTCGTGACCTCTCTTCCAATGTTGGCTAGGCAATGTATTTTTTTTTCCTAGCTTTGCTCTTGGAACTGCTGAATTATTTTGATACTCTTAAATTTTTTTGTTCTTTAAAAGCAGGCAGCTGATACGGAAAGCTTCAGCTCAAAGAGTTGAAAGCTGGCAAGTGTTTAAGCACCTGAAAAAGCCAAGCTCTTGCTAATGAGTAAAATCAGCAGTAGATAGTTTCATCAGCTTAGCCTTCAACATGACTTCTGAACATGGACTTCCAAGAAAGCTAGAAGATGTCCTCAACACTATATAGTCAGCATTTACCTAACAGCAGTCTAATCTGCTGAAAAAATCTTGGTTATAGTATCAAGAAAGCCTGCATCTGTTTATTTTCTCTTTCAGTTCTTAACACTAAAACCTCTTTACAAATTCAAGCAATTGAATTAAAAAGTAAGGGAGAATTCTTCCCCTTCTGAAAGCTTTGTTAGTTTGGCTTAAAAAAACCCAAACACAACTGGTAAATATTTCCTCACTTAGACAAACATGCCTAGCTTGTGATACTTTCAGGGAAGCTATTACAGCTTCCTCAGGGTGTGTCTATCCTGGCCTTTGGGCTCAGGGCAAGTGCACCTTTGAATCGAGCCCCCTGATTGCTCCCTGGCGCCAGGGTAGAGCCAGTCCCAGGAGAGCCCTTGGTGTGGATGTGGGGTGGGGGACCAAATGCCACCTGTTTTGCACTGTAGACTTGTTCCAGTTGGGCCATGCTGCTTTGCTGACTTACAGCTTGTGTTTGTGTGTCAGAAGGGTTTTAGGGTGGGCAGAACAAAGAGACCCTAGTGGAGTGTGGTATGTAAAGCACAATCCATAGAGGTTGTTTGTGCTAGAGTTTTGATCTTGTGTGCATCGTTTGCAAGAAGATACATACTTTGTAATCCCTGATACTTAAAAAGAAATAAATTGTACTTTTCACTAGTAATAAAAATTGGAGGTAATCTTACTAGAGTGTTGCTGTACAGCTCATTTTTTAGACTGAGTCGTTTGAGTGTCATGTAGCTTCTTTAATTATGTAGAAGTTTTATTAAGAAGCCTGAGTTATGCAAAGTTCTGTTTTAAAATGGTATTTATTAATAGACTTGCTCTCTGTGGCTTAATGCAACTAATTAGTCTGTTATTAGGCTGCTAACATAGAAGACAAAGCTACCCTTGAGAGCAGAATTGCTTGAGGAGATCATAGACAAGCCATGCATACAAAGTTAAAGGTGCCTTAGGGACTTTGCAGGATGTGACTGCTCTGTGGTAGTCTTGAAAATAACACCAGAAAAGCCACACTACTGTGAGCTTTAGAATCATAGAATCATTAAGGTTGGAAGGGACCTTAAAGATCATCAAGTTCCACCCCCCCTGCCATGAGCAGGGAACCTTACCACTAGATCAGGTTGCACAAAACCTCATCCAGCCTGGCCTTAAAAACCTCCAGGGATGGGGCATCATCAGCCTCCCTGGGTAACCTGTTCCAGTTCTTTGCCACCCATATAGTGAAGAATTTCTTCATAATATCTGACCTAAATCTCTCCTCAGTTTAAAACCATTACCCCTTGTCCTTTCACTATCTTCTCTGATGAAAAGTCCCTCCCCAGCTTTCCTGTAGGCCCCTTTCCAGTACTTTACTCCATGCTTAAGGTCATTAGGGAAGGGAGAATTGGATGTTGAACTTGCCTGGTTTGGGACTTGGTCTGTAGGTCCTGGGTGCTCACTAAGGTCTGAACTGAGCAGCTGGGTGAACTTTGTTTGAGTATGAGCACTTACACATCAAAAGCATAATTTTGTTTACTGTCCTCACTGCAGGAACTCTGGGGAAGTAGGTGCTACCACCTCCTCTGTTGGGATATAGTTGTCCTGTCTGGAAAGGAAAAAAAAGCCTTAGAGAGACCTAATTTTATTATTCTTGGCCTGTCTTAATACCTTCTTATCTTCTAAAATTGCTCTCTGATTTTTGTGGGCTTTCTTGCAATCGTTTTATCTCATTTGAAAATATTTTTCTGCCTACAAGCTGTTTGAAAAATCCATATACAGCAAAGTAAATTGATTAATGCTCCTCAGGGGAGTAGTTCTGGCTATGAACAAACTGTTGTCAAATGTAGAATGTAAACAAACTGAAAACTTAAGATTTCCACCTGCCTAATTGTTCTTTAATGGTAATGCTGGAAGAAAACCTGTGGTATTAACGATGAGAGCTTTCCCAAAAGAGACTGGAGTTGAAAGCTGATACAGTGTTGTCTCCTATCAGTGCTGCACTAGCATCCTGTCTCTTATTTTCTTCCTTGTCCAGTGCCCACCTTGCATGTTATAAGGTTGGTAGGATGCAGTGTGACCTGTGAGAATTTACTTGGGAAGTAGGGCTGCTTCCCCCTGTGAACAAAGGGGTTCAACTCTTCCTACCTGACTTACAGTTTTCTCATAAGAGTGTTACCATATCTCCATAAGGATCTGGTTATAGTTACCAAGCTGGGCATAGACCAGGGCTCTAAAAAAAATGTCGTGTAGTCAGACTTAAGAGAATTATGTCCTTTTTTTTTTTTTTGAGACCCTTCATCCTGCTGAAGGGAGGGAGAGATTTTTGCTCCATCCTCACAGCAATGTGGAGTTGTGGATGGGCCAGTAGAGCTCTGTTCAAATGTGTTCCTCTGCTCTGTGCCAGCTCTGCCATATTTCTGGACCTGGTGAGAGCCTCTTGGCAGAGGAGCACACCTGCAGGTGTTTGACTTTTGAATTCTTCTCAGCTGCTGAGACTGAAGTATTAGTATTTTGTTTGTTTGCAGCCTGGCAGAGGAAGCATGTATATTTAAGCATGGTGATTTAGGACTGGCTCCAAATGTGAACACAGTAACTCTCTCCAGTATTTTTTGTCGCTCAGCGTGTCTGAAGCTAGATCAGAGATCCACAGAAAGCATTTCCAGCACTATGTTGAATCCATTCTGTTTCCTTTCAGTTTTCCTTCCTTGAGTGCAACAAGCTTGGCAAATGTGAGTGATGAACAGTCCTTCTCCGAGACTGCTGTTTTCTTCCTTGGGTCATTTAGCAGTGAAGATGCATTGGCTAAATGGTTGGTATTTGTGGTTGTACTTTGGAGTCCCCAGGGCTTGGGAAGCTGGGCAGCTGTGAGATCCTGGCAGCTTCTGTGCTTCAGCCTGCCTCCAGGCTCTGTATTGGCTCTTGCACAAAGGATACCTTTAGAATGGAAATGGTCTCCAGGCTGATGGTGTAGGCATCACAGCATTTGGGTGAAGCACTGCCAACTGAAGATCTACAGCATGGTACTGATGTGCCCACTGTACCAAATCTGCATGGTCATAGTCAAGTTGTTCATTGAAAATACCTCTTAAAGAAGCTCTTGAGATAAAAATATCTTCTAAAGAAGAAGCATCTGCAGCTGTTAGGCATATAGTCCTAAGGAACAAAGTAATAATTGTACACCGTATCAGGTGCTGTTTCTTTCTCCAATTTAACTTGAACTGTGAAGGACAAAGAAAACTTTTTTCTTTTTCCTTTTTCAGCTTGGATGTAAAGGAAATAGGGTTTGTAAACATTTTTTTGTTTCATTAAAAGCTATGGATAAGAAAGAAATAGCATGGCTCCCTTACAGTCTTTGTGTTTTCATCCCACATATACAAAGCACAATATTCAAACCTGTATTGCTCTATAAATTATTGTGGAGGCAGTCAGCATGAACTGACCTGGCTTGTTCTTGGTGTTGAGGGAGATGAATGGGAAACTGAGAATCCTTTTATGGTTTCTTTGTTTTTCTCTTGAAATGGGAAGTACTGTTTGAATACTGCATGATTCCTAACAACTTGGGGTTTTTCAGTTGGTTCTTGGCCCATGCCCCCTCCCTGGATTTTAAATATTTAACTTGTTGAAAGACTTTGGCTTGAAATCTTTTTGAAGTGGGAAAGCACTGATGGTTGGCATGTTCAAGTGTAAAATTGGAAGTACTTGTGGGAGATCAGTGCCATGGAGCTGAATGGTACAGTGGAAATGAGCATATTCTAAATCAAAACACATTTGTTATTTGATGTTCACTGCTGGTTTCCGAGAGCACAGTGAATAAAAACTAGATCCAAATTCCTTTTAAATCAATCAGAAGAGTTTTACTGTAATTAATTTGGGATGGATTTTGAATTAAATTTTCCTTCTGAGGTACTTTACCTTAAATTACTATTTTAAGGTGTGGATCACTTTTCCTTGGATGAACATGATTTTATAGTGATTTTTTTTATGGCTGAGGTGAATCAGACTCTTAACAACTAATTAATGTAGGCTATAGGAATCTATAATTTATTTTATTTCTCAGTAAGGAAGAGGTAAGTGTGGATTTTCTTTCCATTTACACATATTTTAAGTAACTTTCTTTGAAGCATTTTGAAAGAGGAATTAAAATCAATATTTTGGGAAAGCTAAAAGTAAAGTTAATATTGCTGCTTAGGGCTTGCTTTTACCTAGTGAGGATTACTAGATGCTCAAATTAATTTCATTTATTGCCTAAGCTTTGTTTAGCCCTTCTTTAGAGGTGAGGGTTAATCCACTGAAAAAATTACTTTGTATTAAGTTAAGTCTTGCAGAATGGGTTTGGGTTGTTGATTATAGTCCATCATTCCTGTTACATTAATTTAATAAAAGGAGTATTTCAGGTATGTGATGGAGCTGTCTGATGCTGTGCCCCAACACCATACCATATAGTATCAAGGCATTTTTGTGTTTAGCTAGAGCTGTGCTGGGAGCATTGTTTTGGTGTGCTGGAAGCTTGTGCTGGAACTGTTTTGCATCTTCCTTTTTAGCTCTCCACAAAGTGCACCCTCTCTGGCTCCTCTCCCTCCCATGTGAGTTAGGAGGAACATACTGGATGCTTCTCCCCTTATTGTTCCCATTTAGCTTCTGTTTGCTTCAGGAGAGCCAGGAAAGAAGTGCTGCTGCTTCATCCACCCCTTGACCTGGCTGGGTGGATGCCATGCTGGGCAGGGTCCTCCAGGGCTAGTCTGCAGCATTGGAGCAAGCATGATCATGGTTCCTGCTTGCTCAGGAAGGCAGTTCTCAGCCTAGTAGAGGGCATTTTGCCAAGTGTAGCTTTTTCTTGGGTTTTTTTTGTTGGTTTTTTTTTCTTTAAAACTCTCTTAAAGAATTGAAGAAGGATGTATTTTTCTTTACTTCCTATAAACATACGGCTTTCCCTACATTGAAAGACCATCAGTGGGGCAGTGAAGTCATCTCTCCACAGGGAAAAAGTGCCAGATTAAAGATTGACCAGGTAGCCATACTATGGCTTACTGTGTGCATACACATCAGTGCTCTCCTTTATGGCCCTATTGGCTACATGCAGTGTTTTCTCTGAGACTCATATCCAGAACAAAGGAGGGACTCTTTACCTAGTGATCAACTCTTCAGTATTTTGTTGTGTGTGTGTACCCCGGGCTGTATTTACTGCATGCTGTTGAAGTGATGCTTCTTGAAGTGATCAGGATAGTGATTATTAGCTAACTCATGAGCTTTCCTTTGTTTCTCATTAGTATACTAGCTTAGTATTACTCAGGCAATAATTACTTGGACTTCCTCACCTGTAAACTGAGGGCATATCTTTAATTTTAAAAACAGACATGGAGAAAAAGAAGTGTTATTTGCAGTGCCTGAATTAAAAAGCCTTTGTTTTGAAAAGTCCAAAGTTTTACCTATCTTCAGGAATGGATCAAAGAAAGGGTCATCACATTTTTCTGATACATGAAGACAAAGAAGAAGGGCTGGAGTTTTTTCCCCTCTCTAATGTGTTTCTTGTAAATTGCAGACCTGTCTGATTTGAAATTAAGCTGGTGAAAGATGACATTTAATTTAAACAAGGTCACAAAGTGGACAGTGTTAAGTAACACCAACATGTAAGTCTTTGTTTAATCAGGAAGATGTCTGCTCTTTCTCTGTTGTTTATCTGCTCTGAATTAGTCATGTTCTGCACGCTCACTTGTGGCTGTGTAGGGAGGTGGTTGCTACCTCCTCCATACCAACCCAGGCCAGAATTACAATTCTTGCACCAATGAAGTGGAAGAGGTGGCATCAGGATGCCTCCCACCTTTCCCTCCTCCGCACATTGTTTGCTGGAGCTCCTGGGACTTTTTGGATGCATACACTAAGCAAGGCTGGCTAGCCCATGGTGTGGGGGTGGGTGCCCATGGCATCTCTCAGGCAGCCTGGGCATGCAGGTGTGTGTCACAGGGTGGCACCATGGCCTGGTGTTCCTCTGAACTGCACTGGGGCAGAAATGGTATTACTGGCTTGTTCCATATGATCTCAGACTAACTTTTCAGTTCACTCAACCAGCCTTAGCATTTTTGCATTGTTTTCCTGGGGCCTAAAGTAAAATGGTAATAATTGGATTATACGGTGTGTTTTTCTCCTTACAGAGTTGTTTGGTTTTTTTAAGTAAAGTATCTCAGTCCAGCCTTCTGACTCTGACAGTGTGAAAACAGATGTTTGCATATGGATATAAAGCAGTTAAATGGGTACAGATTAGATTTACAGTTGCTTTAATTTTTCTTTTTGCAGCTAGAAGAATGTAAAGGACTTTTATTTAGCATAAGGAGAGTCATGGCCAGAGTGCTCTAGCTCATGCAGTTATGAATGCTTTCTGACTCCAGTACAATAGCCACCCAGGGCAGAAACATAAATCATAGTTCTCCCAAGTGAACCGTGTTGTGAAGGCCACTGGATATGGTAGGACTGTACTAGTATGTGCCCTTGTGGATCAAGTGAGAGATGTATAATGTAGTGACACAAAAAATGATTCTTGTATCCATGAATACATTAATCTTTCATGTAAATTGGGCAGGTAAGGAAAGCTGTTCACGGGGCAAAACAAATTAAGCATATCTGTTTTGTTCCATCAATGTCCTTGCTTATATCCTTGATTTGTATTGTGTCAAGATTTCATAGTACCCATACTTATGCAATTGTATTGGTTGTGAACATAGTATCTGTTTATTTGGTGCCAGCTTTTGTAACTCCCTGACATTCACTGGTTTTATTCCTTTTTAAGCAATAAATACAAAAAGCAAGTAAACTGAAAAGATCACAAATGTAAAGAACAAGTACAAAACTTAAAGAAAATATAATCTCAAGTAAAAGTGTCCATCTGAGATGAAGCAATGGGGATGAAATTAATCTGATATTTATTATTATTAATTGTGAGGAAAATGGAAGAATCACTGGGTTTGAGTTGTCTCTGTCCTGGGTATTTCACTTTTGGTATGTGGTGACCTGGGAGCTGGAAGGCTGCTGCTTTGTCACCAAGGGTTTTTTTTCCCTGACCTTTCTAAGGATGCTTGTGGGAGGTTAAATCACTTTTTCTGCCTGAGGAGCTGTCTGAGAAGCTGAGACACTCCTGCCTTTACACTTGAGAGACTTCTAACTGAATCACATGACACTGAGCCTCTGGCAAGAGTGGTACTTCTGTAGTCACAGGCACCTTGTTGTGGAGAATTTGAGAGGTCTGGTTTGGTGCCTTTCTTTATGGCGCTACTTGCTGTAGCTCTCTGCATGGTTTAACTCCTCTTAGCAGGCAGGATTAAAACTCTTCACTGAGAGAAGTTACTCACTTGCATGAGTAAATCTCTTGCTGATCGCAAAAGACACTTAAATTACAATATAAGTACCAAAATGAAACAAAATATACTAGTACACTCCTGCAGCCACTGATCCTAATAGTAATTTACACTGATTTTTTTCCTAAGTCCCTACTCATTCTGCCCAATCCTTGGAATTACGGTTCTCTCATGGCCCCTGTTCAAGAAAGCAGCTAAATAGTGATCTTAAGGGTATTGTTATTCAAGCTTTTAAATATTTTTCTAGTGTTAAACCCCATGAAGATACGGCTTGTTTGAACTTCAGCGTATCTTTCTGTTCTCAATATGGATGCTTTTTGAATTGAAGCCTGATTGGGTAACTGTGTGTGGGGGAAAAAAATACTACTTTAGACCTCATCTGGTATTTTGTTGTATAAAAAGGTTTTCTAATTTAAGTATGAGCTCTCTGTGAATTAAGTGGAGATCCTTGGCTTCCACTGCAGCTTAACCTAAGTTTGTTTCTTTGTGGGTTTTTTTTGTTGTGTTTTTTTTTTTTTTTTTAATAGCCTCTATTGGTAAATGGGAAGGATAGGAACAGGCTCCCCAGGGATGTGGTGGAAGCACTGTCCCTGGAGGTGTTAAAAAAACAGGTAGACATGGTTTTTCAAGAGATGGCTTAGTGGTCACAGGGGCGTAGGGCTGACGGTTGGACTTGATGATCTTGAAGGTCTTTTCCAACTTTAATGATTCTGTGATTCTGAGTACTAAGGTAAAAAAGCAGATATCCTGAATAATAACTTCAGCTGCTGCTGTCCAAAGAAAGGAGAGACTCTGGCAAGGAAGGAGTGTGCAGAAAGATAGGTGACAAAAAGGATAGTCTGGAGAGATGGAGCTGACAGGGGAGACAGTGCTACAGGAGTGAGTGCGCTTGGAGATTTGACAGGTAGAGGGAGAAGGAAGGCACTACAAAAAAAAAGTTGGATTTACCGATTCACAATTTTTACCTCATGTCCCTTTATGTTCTACACACCTTGCAAAATGGAAATCCTGAAGCAAATTTACTTTCTGTAAGGAAGAGCATGTATGAACACACATGAAATGCCCTACTTTTTAATTTTTTTTTTTAAGGGGGAAAAATGCAAGATGCATTTGGTTTATAATCTTCAGAGAAACCAGTTGTCAGTGACCACCTTGATAATGTTCTCACTAGTGTAATAGGAAAACTATGTGTTCATCATCCAGGGAATCGGTGCCTGGAGTCTACAATAAGTGAAGCTTTTGCTCACTTAAGAGACTACTCAGGCTGTGGCAAACTGGCAATTAATGTCATTAATGATTAATGTTTCATGGTGTTAGAAGATGTGTTTAATGATTAATAGTAACATCAATGTATATTTATAAAAGAAGTTAATGGCTGTAGAACAATCTACTGGCTCAGGAGAAAATTGGCTGCATCCTGTTAAATATCAAGTTAATGCTGCTTTAGTCAGAGATGTATTTGTAAGTAGGCAGCATTGTTTACTTGTAAAATCAACATGACTTGGAGAAATTGCCATAAACACATTTTTTAAAATTAGATATGTTTTGTGGTAAATAGAGCTGAAAGAGAACCTGAAGTTTCTGTATTGTCTCTCTCAGTATCTGTAAGTGAACTTAGTTTTGCATTAATGTTTTTTTCATCATTATCGTGGGTCAATGAAAATGAGCATTAAAAGTTCAGCATGAGGGAAAACTGCTTTTAAGTCAAACACTCCCAGCGGTTTTGCTTTTCTGTAGCAAAGACGAACACTCTGATTTGTGCTTTCTTGGCCCACACAATTGCATGTTAGTTTATTTAAATTGTAGCTTTACTACTCTTAGATTCTTTATTCACATATAGATTATTCATATAAGGTTTATTCTTTGATTGTGCAACACAAAATGAATGAAAGTATACATGTTTTGAGCTTATTTTTCTGAAGTTGGCATTTCAGTAATCAAATAAAGTCCCTTGATGTCCAAGGGACCCTGACTTCTGTTTAGATGAAAATACCCTCGAAGCACAACTCTATGGAAGAGGACAAGGTGTCATGTTGAAGGCAATACTGTGTTTGCATACTTTTTTAGGCTTTCGGTACATGCTCTTATCCCCAACAAAAGAAGTGCCTCCAGACATGTCTGTCTAGTTTAGCTTTGAAGGACATATAGGCACTCTGAAAACTAGACAGACAGATCACCTCACCTTTTTCTTATTTAGATTTAAGAGCTTAAGCAAGCTTTAACTATTTTGTGACTTGAGTGTTATGATGGGTTTGAGACTGTGTAGGGAGCTGTTGTGGGTACACAGACTGCCCTTACTTGGTAGTAATTATTCTTGAGGTTTGTAAGGCAGCCAGGCAGTCCTTTTCTGCCTTGTTCCCCTGATGGAAGCTGGATGTTGCAGTGTAGCAGTGCCAGTGGAAGGGATTGTTTCCTTTTTCTATAAGTTTCTCATAGGCAGTTTTTGCATCTGGCGTATTTTGTCAGGAACTGCTTTCTGGGGACTGCATTTAGGCTTAGCATGGGCTAGTGCAGGGGAAGCACAACACACAGGTTTTATCTTGGGCTTTTCCAGTAAGTTCAGGTGACTTTGGTTAATTGCTTAATATCTTTATGCTTTTGTTTCTTCTCCCTCTCTTTGCCCTGGTTATTTATACGGTTGGGATCGCATCTTTTACTGAGCACAACGCAAATCTCAGATTGGTCATGAAAGTAGCATCTTAATACAAATGAAAATGGTTATTTTTTTTCCTGTGTGTTTGTGTAATATAAGCCATGAAACACATTATCGTTATTTTGTTTTCCTTGTCACTTTTTTAACTAGTCTACTTGCTGGACTTTTCTCTTTATTTTGAGTCAGAAAGCATCTACTTTATGCAAATGCCTGATACTTCAAGTTGCTGATCATACTGGGATATGTGGGAGGAAAAGGCAAAAGTCCAGCTGGGCTTGGCTGATTAATACTCAAAGATGTTTTCTTACTGAAATGAAGGGAAACTGAGTTTTTCATTTGAGGTCAAATGCCCTGCTCCTGATGTGTCAGAAGAGTTCTGATGTATGTGTGTTGATATTTGCAACAATGTATTGGTTTTCCTTTCCAAAGGAAAGTGAAGTTCTCAAGAGAGGGCCAGGAGCTCCGTTCCCCTTTGTGCAAGGGCTGAATTATAGTGAAAGGAGGGCACCCTGCAGGGTTTTCATTCTGGTAGGAGGGTTGTGAAGCCAGTTGCCAGTGCTCAAATGCTAAACTAATGACCAGCCACTTATCCTTTGGTTCAGAGCAGGAATTTAAACTGGGGTCTCCCAAGATTTCTTATGTTGGGGAAGGAGCAGTGTGAACCGGATGATGCGAGTCCTCCACAGCCAAGGAGGGGCAGGGTTGTTGATATAAGGGCAGAGTGATTTGCTAATCTAACATTAATTTGGGGGTGGGCAGGTGTTTATTACAGGAACTGGAAAATTTAACCTTGTGGAAGTGTCAGTATAGTTAATTCTGGAACTGCTGGAATAAACTGGAGATGTTCTTTTTTGTTTGTAATGTTTTGCAGAATCTGAACCAAATAAGCCCAACAGTTTGAAAATAATTTTTCTTTTGTTACAGCTGAAGTGTTTGGCAAAACTCCCCTGTATATACCTGTTGTTTTGGTTACCCTGAAGTAGCATTCCTGATGAAAATTGTCTAAAACAAAAGCTTGAAAATATTGTCTGTTTCTCATCTCATAGACAAATACCAACTGTCTTTTCTACTGCCTATGCGTTTTCTAAATTGATTCAGTGGCTATGTTAATTGAAAATAAGACTGACTGTTAGCGTAGAGCTTTGTGATAATATTAAAAAACTTTATCTCTGTTGCATGTTTTTTTATTGTAGTACACCCAGCACAGTAGTCTCTGAACAGCAGGAGTAGTGAACTGATTATCATTCACCAAGTAGCTAAGACTGAAGAAATATGGAGTGGGGATGACATTTATAGTGTTGTCTGTGAAATACTTCTGGAAATCCACTTCTTTCATAAATATTAATTTGACATTGGCTTAGCATTTAATAAGTGGAATTACTCAAGATGATGCAGATGCTTTATTACATCTTCTGGATAGCCTTAGGAAATATTTCTATCTGCCATTAAAAAAAAAAATGTATGAAAAAGATATGAAAAGGTTTTCAGTTACAAAAAGTAAAAGAGGGTTGAACGTGAAGTTATTTGCGGTTTAGAGTATATAAGGTAGGGCCAGATTCTTCTCTATATTTGCATAAATGGAGACAAAGCCCACTCTGAGTGAAAAGGGAATGCAACTTGATTTCTTTCTAAATTTGCCAAACCTCTTGAAGACATTGTTTCTCTGAGTTTTAAAATGCCCACATTCAAAGTACAGGCTGTGTTTTTCTGTAGCATGTGTAAAAATGTCTTAACTGGGGAGCAAAATGACTCAGAGGTGACCTTCTTATTCCTTGACTGTTTTAAAGGCAAGTTATTTTCTAGCCTTTTGCTTTTGGACTATGTCAGATGCCACAGTATGCAGTCAAAACTGCTGGTTATTTGTGTTGTTTCTAACAGTTTTCATTATAAGGTAAGCTACATAATAAGTGATCACAGAATCATAGAATTTAAGCAACCTGTGACACCCCCCTAAACAGCAGATTAAAGAACACAAGAAAATAAAAATGTCTTTCACTCATAGTCAGTGGGTGTTCCCTGCATTATGAATCTGATGCTTTGACCAATCTAAATAAAACTTGGCTGGTATGACTTCTAACACTTAGCTCTGATAAGGTTTGGATTTCATAGAATCATATCATAGAATGGTTTGGTTTGGAAGGAACCTTAAAAATCATCAAGTTTCACCCCCCCTTCATGGACAGGGACACCTCCCACTGGATCAGATTGCTTGGATCCCCATCCAACCTGCCCTCCAGGGATGGAGCAGCCACAACTTCCTTGGGCAACCTGTTCCAGAGTCTCAGCACCCTCATAGTTAAGAATTTCCTCCTAATGTCTAATCTAAATCTCCCCTATTCCAGTTTTAATCCATTACCCCTTCTCTCGCTACAAGCCTTTGTAAAAAGTCCCTCCCCAGTTATCCTGTAGCCCCTTCAGATACTGGAAGGCTGCTATGAGGTCTCCCTGGTGATACTCTTTTGTTGTATGCTGAAGAGTGAATCAGATGGTTGCTACCTCTAATGGGCTGCTGATAGAGGACCTAAGAGTATTTAAGAAGTGTTAAGCTGAGTTGCTCCTGTATCTTTAATCACTCTTGTGTGGAAAATAATCCCAGTATGAGTTGTGGAAGCATAAATGTCTTAGGCCACAATAAAATGTAAGAACAAGAAAGAACATTAAGCACAAAACAATAGTATTTGACATTCTTGCTGTATTTTCAATACCCCAAGCATTCCAGAAATGTAAATCTGTGTAAGCTCCAGGGAGATAGCTTGAAGTAATGGCTTCCCTGTTTTAGTGGAAGGGGACATTTTGACTACCATTCTATCTTACCTGATGGGTCCCTTGTTCTAATCATCAAAACAAATTAGCTTCAGTGTGAGCTCCCTTTGGTGGCTTATCTGCATATGTGGCTTCCCACCCTGTTCCAGCAGAATTAAAAGTGCCTTTTCAGAGGTTTTGCTTGCACTGTTGAGAAGAGCAAGCCTGGTCTGGGGTGAAATCTTGGTCTGCACTTGGAGTTTCTCTGTAAACTTTGTTGAAGTCACTTCATCTTTTTTTCTTGTTAAGTGGACCTACAGATTTTCTGAACTGAGTTTTTGGGAAAAGGACTATTTCCAGAGAGAGGAATGCTTCTGGAATTGTTCTCCATTCTTTTTTTCCTTTTGTTGCTTCTTCTTGCCACATTATTTTATGGTATTCTCTAGGTCATAGGTTTGTTGTCATAGTGATGATCCTAATCTTTGTAAAATAGTAAAATTATTTTATTTTCTAACAGCAGGAAGAGAAAGTAGATGAAGTTGTTGATATGCAATACCATAAACATTCTTCTTGGCAGGAAACTTGTACAGATGAGAGGTCTACTAACAAAAAACAGACATCATCATGGGGAGATTTTAATCATGTTTTAGATTAATAAATGTTAAGACTGTCTAAAACTGCTGTTTACTTGTCTATTCTAAAGCCATGCCTCCTTTTTTTTTAAGGCTCATGGTACTGCATTTCCTTTAAGAAAAACCTCAACCAAACATAAAGCTACCTGAAAGACAGAAGTTAAATAAATGTTCCTTGGTAACTCTTTTGGTTTGACATTTTAATTATAGCCCAAAGGTCTCAACATCCCTCTAAACCTGATGCCTATATATAGCAGAGCATTGTCTTTACTCCCAAGAGCTTTCAGTCAGAGAGAACAGACAAAGCAGGTGTTTGAAGCAAGCAATGTGGACTAGGGTCACTGTTGCTGAACCCAGCCAGATGCTTGAAGCTGTCAGTACAGTTGGTCCTGTTATTATAGATACAGTGGTTTAAACTTGTTTTTATATGAGCAGTCTGTTCACTGTGCTAGACAGGCAAAGGTGGCTCAACCAGGAGGTAAGTTTGTCTGAAAATTCACGGCTTTTTGTGCATTAGTTGTATCGATGATTTTTTTTTTTTTTTTCTTCTTTCCTCTGGACTTTAACATCTTGGTTTCAGTTTCTTCCTGATGGGCTCATACTTCCAGCCAAAGAAGCTTAAGATAATATTTTATTGAAAGTCCCAACTAAAATAATTAAATGTTCTGAGAATGCACAAGAGACATAACAGCTGCAGGTCACTCCATGAGAAAGAACCTTACAGGTATCCCAGGACATTGCTAGTACGATGGGAGTGCCTGAAGGGTATTCTACAGAGAGAGTCCTTTTCACCTTATGAGATTATAACCCCTTTTGACTTCAGATGTAGAACAGCTAGAGAAAGTTAATTTTCTTTAAAACCTTAGGGGAGGTTCCTCTGACTAGATAAGACATGCAATGATAGGAACCTCACTGTCAAACTGCAATTAAAGGCAGACCATTTATATCACCATTTATGTGGGGAAGAACAGTTTCCCACACCACTGAAAGAAGCTACTTAGTCCTGAACACTCTCCAGACTTAGTTTACCTTGAAATAAAACTAAAGTGACTCCTCTCCACAAGAGTCACCTTGCAGGAAAGCATACTTTCCTTGTCAGGGAAGGGAAGGGGTCAGCTCCTCTGCCACTACAGAGCCCAGGGTGCTCTGTACTGCAACACCCAGGTCAGTGCAGCAGCTGCTCCCTGAAAGCATCTAACTGCTGAGTTCCGGTTGCCATGTTGTCCCTTTGCCCCTGATGATGGTATTTATTGTTACTAACATGGAAGAAGAGATTAGATGGCTTCCACTTTATTGTGAAGTATAATATTTTTTTCATTTGTGGGGGGAGAGGGAGTTTACAATTAGCTCAGGTATATTTTGAGGAAAAAAATGAGCCTCTTGCATGATCTCTTACCTGTGAAACGTAGTTGCCTGGTACCTTATGCATATCCTGGCTGTTAGTGCTAATGATCTCTGAAAATGCTTAAGAGCAACAGTTACCTCAGGATCAGAAGTCCCAGTGATACATAGTTTGGTCCTCGACTGATTGTTGTTGTTCTGGTTTAAGCATCTTTGGAGGAGTGTGAGCAGGCTGTACTCCGGAATAGCCGTTTGTTGTATTTCCTAATCACATGCTTTGGATGGATGCTGGCCTTGCTAAATTTTTGGTTACCATATTGGGGTTTTGTTTCTGGTTTTGCTTCCCCTTCTGCCTCTACTGAAAACTGGATTCAGATATATTTGAATTTAGCTATTTAGATAACTTGTTTCTTTCAGAATGTCATCTTAGCATGAAAATGGAAGTAGAACCTATTTAGAAATAAATGTAGTTAAGCTATAGTGCTAAGTTTGATAATTTGCCCTTGAAGATACAAGAATTGTCAACTACTCATTCTTTTCTTAGCACTGCTCCTCAAATGTTAGTGTGCTACCATGAATTTGAGAGTAAGAGAAAATATTCATATCCCTCTCAGATTTTGGAAGTGCTAAATGTTACTGATTTTTTTGTTTTTTCGTTGGGATGTAGACAGGAGGTGGCAACAGGTGTGTAATTTCTTGTTTGGGCAAGGTATAAAAATAACCACAACTGCTTGTTCTTCTGGTTTAAATACACCATTAAATGACATTCATGTTTATAGTCCTTTTAATGATCCACTCAAGATATGCGTGACTGAATAATTTACAAGAGGAAAACCCTAGGGACAGTGTGGCTCAGAAGCAGGCCTTTTTATCTCTAGGTTGAAAGTTCAAAATCAACCCTATTTAGAAGGCTGCTTTACCATATGGTAAACTGGATAGTTAATGCTGTCATGTGGCTAAAGCTTAGACTTCCAGCAGAGTTCCCAGGCATCCAAGAGAGAGCCAAGGATGGCTGGGGCCCTGAACACTTTGCTTCTCTTTTACTTCGGATATATTGCCTTGGAAATGAGACTGGGGAAGTATTTGGAACAATTTCCCCTGCTGTAGCAGTGTGTCTTATTTATTCATCCAGTCAGAGCCGAACAGCTGGAAGAGAAAGAGAAGCTCTAACTGTGATCACGTTAACCCAAGCCTTGTTTTGATAAAGTAGCAAAATGGTATTTTAACTATAACTGCAGGTAGGTTTTGCCTTCCTGGTTGTACTGCTCTACTTTCCAGGCTGCCGATTAAAACTATTTCTCAAGTGAAGTCCAAATTTGAAACCTGCTTTTAAGAGCCTCCCTTTTCAGGTAAATTGGCTAAGTACTGATTTCATGCATGATGTTTTTAGTTTTTTTCCCAGATAAGCCTTTTTTTGGTGTGTGTGCAGCAGTCACAATCATAGTTTTTTTACTAGTTTTTTTTAATGAATCTTTGTGGAGGCAAAGAGTGTATTGAGAAGTGGCAGAAAGTGACTATTTTGTATTAATCTTCTGGTTAATTAAAATAACAGGGAGAGCCAGTTGAAATCAACGCTTAGTTTTCTTCCAATTATGAGTAGATAGAGCAGCATCAAGCAGTAGAGAAGAATACAGCATTCAGACCTTAACCACTCATTAACAAAAGGCTTTGTTATTACTCAGACTGGTTGGCCATCTGCTAGATTTTAATCTCTAGATATTCATGTAAGAGAGCCATCAAAAAATTGGCAATGCACTTGTGATAGAGTTAGGTTTCTTTTTTCCCTTTTTGCTGCAAATCAGCTCCTTCAAAAGAAAACCTAGTTAACGTAGTGCTGGGGTGCTAGTCCAATAATATCTTATGCCACTTCACTATCATTCTGAAATGTAGTAATGTGTTAATTACATTATTTGAATTATATAGTCAATTCAGCATGTATCGGTTTCTATTAATGCACATTAATGAATATGTATTAATGGGTTCACAATGTTTCACGTCTTGTTAGACTCGGGTATGGTAGGATTTGCTATGTTAGAAAGACAACTGCCTTAAAGGTAAGACCCAAAAAAATCAATAATTGCATTTCAAAAAAAGCAGATGAGTTATAATTGTATTAAAAGTAAACTTAAAAAAATGTCAAGTGCCGGATTATGATAAACTGTTTTCTTCATTCTTCTCATTCTACTTTGATACTAAGTAGGCAAGAAAGTGTGCTAAAACATTCATTCAGCTTTTCAAACAAAATCCAACCAACCAAATCCCTCAAAGCAAATAAAGCCCAAACCTTTTGAAGACTTGCTGTACACTGCTGCTGCTTATGAGCAGAGACAAGAGAAGAGGAAAGCAATTGGCAACACATCTAAGATGACCCATATCTTGAACATGCAGTGGAAATGTTAGTCTTGACATCTTGTGCATTTTGAAAACCAGAATAGTGGAAAAAAGAAGTGACTTGAGCCATGCATGCAGTTTGTAGGCCTTTTTGATTTGAAAGTGCCATGTACCTGTTAAAATAACTGAGAACCAAGAAAGCAAGGATTTACATGGATCAAATGGCCTGCTAAGTAGAAAAGCTCTGTGGATTTCCTTATTATAGAGCTCAACAATGGTAGTGTTGAGATAAAAGGAGTTCTCCTACTGCTGATATTGCAAAGGAAGTTTTATTGACTTTTCATAGACATCAAATAAGTTTTCACTTGCTTTTTAATAGCCATGCTGATGAGCAGAAGGGGTTGTCTCTCTCAGTGCAGAGCCCACTTGAGTTGTCTGAGCACCTAACAGCAGCCTCACTCAGGCTGATTCAAAGCCTAATGATACAAAATAGATCCATGGGCCTGGGCTGCAGATGTGTGGACTGCTCCAGGAAGGACAATTAACTCTGGGATAGGACTTAGGTTGTTAGTGAAACTCCAGACTCAGCAAAGGCATTGGCATTTGTCCTCGCCGTGCATATGAACTTTGAGAGCAGGCTTGGGATGGCAGATTTGCTGAGCTGCACGCATGTTCTGAAGAAGACCAAGGAACTGTATTGGCCTTGGTGGAGATTTGAGCCCTGATGATAGAAGCAAATGCTGTGGAGAAAGAAACTTTTTTTTTTTGAAGATCAGTAAGCCTTTGGATGCTTTTGCTGTTTACATTTTTTTTTTTCATTTCTCAGTACTGGTAGATTACTAACACTTTTGTTTTGTTTAGGAGGATTAACTTATCAGCATCCCTTAGATAAGCCTGTCTTAGCAAAAAGTCATATTAGGGAGATACTGTTTCTAAGAATACTTTATTCATTTGAAAGGAAGTGGAGACCAAGGCAGTCAAGTCTCCTTTGCAGGATGACAGCTTTGCTTTTGCAGCTACATCTGTCTGCTTCTGTGAGCTACCTCTTTTGGTACTGACGCTGGCCCAGCACTTTAAAACTAGTATAAACCACGTCTAGAGGGTCTTAGAACAGAAATATTGCAAGTAAGCCTACTGCTGCACTTTATCTGCAAACCTTTCTTGTGTAGGACTGGCCCTGCTGGTTCTGGGAGAAGATAAAACTGAGAAATTTCTCAGAAATGCATGTGCACTCACTTGTGTGTATAGAGACTTGCATCAAATGGTTTTTCCATGTTTGGTGATGGAGTTTTTGCCAGACTATTTGGCACACATTTAATCAGGGATTAGAAGAGAAAGGAAATGTCCTTGAAAAAACTTAAGCAGTTAAAAAAAAACACTTTGAAGTTACATTGCTGTTGCTTTCTTCTTTGATCTCCAGATGTACCAGTCATTTTTATTCCCATGCATGCGATTATTAATTGCTTTTATATTTAATGTTTTAAGGGGGAATGCTAATTAGTAGTAAAAATGCTGTGATCCCATCAGTTCACTCTGGAGCAGTTGAACTTGCTCAGGTAAGATTGAGCCTCAGGTAAAAAGAATGAGCTTTAGTTTTTACCTAGAGAATTGTGCTTCTGGAGCTGTCTCTTTTAACAGTGATTCCTCAGTTTACATCCTGTTGCTTCTCCAAGGTTTTAACCTTAGGATTGTACATTACAGTACCTCCTTGTAGAATATTACCATTTGTATTTATTTTGTCTATGGTGGGGACTTTCCCATAGTAAAAAGAAGAGGGGGAGGAAGTTGTTACTCATGCCCTCTTCTACAGTGATTTGTTTCCTGCATCCGCCAAAACCTATGCTTGCAGTGTAATTCTGAAATATTTATAATATGAAAGGATTTCACAATTTAGCACAAATACCCAATTTTATAAACAGTTCTAGAAACCAGACCACCAAATCTATGGAATGCAGTTACTGTTTCAATCTGAACACCAAGTGTGTTCTGTAGAAATCAGCCTGTCTGGAGAAGGAGACAGAGCTGCTATCCAACCCATTAAAATTCTCAAGAGCCTAATGTTTTGTGAGAGTGCCTCACTGTCACCCAGTCACTGACTCAGAGAAACACTGACAGGTACAAATATACATTGCCCTTAACTCTACTTGGATCTGCTTTGAACTGTCTGTGGACTTGGGCAAATATTGCTATAGGGATTACACATAAATTGCACTTTCAGATTGGCCAGTATGAGGGCTACAACATCAGTTTTATAACTAAGAACTGAGATTGTTTTTTGTTTTAATGGGCTGTGCTTAGTTTTGGTCCCCCTATTCCCAATTTATAGTTCTTTGAAGTGATTTCTTTTTTATTTGGAGTAAAAGGGAAGTGCTCTAAGAATATTTTTGGTAACATTTTCATAGAAGCCATGCAGTTCACTTTGAATGTGGTGCTTAAAAGCCAGCAAGTAGTACAGCAAGGCTTTTCCTTGCGACAGTGACGTGCAGCAGTCAGGGCTGTTTGCCCTGAATTCTGACACAGACTGTGGGACTTGATAAGAAGGCACTGTGTGGGAGCAAGATAAAATGGTATCCTTGGGATTATGCTAAAAATACATTTGTGAAAACAGTGTTTTCATGGCACAGTTTGATTTAACCTGTCCTTGAAGAAGTTGCACCTCTTTTTGCCTGGTACTGCTTTATCTTGCTTCCCAGATGGCACACGGGGATAATAAAGCACAGGGATAATGGTCAGTGTCCTGTGTATCTGAAGCTTTGCAAGCAGCAGTTGCACGCTGTGCTTATAACCTCAGGCATGGTACGATTTTTATACTTATCCTTGCTTGTCAGACCAGGATTCCTACTGGGTATGAGGGCTTGTTTGGGCTTTGCTCTTAGCAGCAATAGAGGAAATTATGCCTGTTTTTCAGAGCTCCTTGCTGGACCATTGCCTCTATACCTGTATTCTAGAAATTACAGTTGGGTCAGTTAAGATAATGTTATGAAAACAAACAGGCACAAGAGCATTCAAAAATAAACATAACTTTTGTTTTGCATTTTAAAAAGTTAATTAAAATATTTGCTGCTTGGAGCTTGTATAAAAAACTATGAATTAAGGAAGATTCAACTCCTTTTCTTCATAAATTGAGGTGCAAAGTCTGTTTACTTTCTTGTAATCACCATTACACTTAGGCTGTGTAGTCCTGCCTATCTTAAGTCTCTCCCAGGGTCTTGGGGGGTGTGTGAATTTGCTTACAAACATTGACCCATAACCTGCTATCTATCTAGTCTGGGAGAGAGAGGAGAAAACTACATGTCTTGTTCTGGCTTTACAGCTCTGGAACATCTTGTATATCCAGATTACATTGTTTTTCTTGGTTAGAAATGAATAGTCTCATTCTTTTCTTAAATGTGCATGCCCAAATTCAGCTTAGTGCCTGGAACTGAACTACTCTTAGCAGAGAGAAGGACTCGGTCCCCGAAATGTTTTCTTAGGATAAAATTCAGTAGATATGGTTATGTGATGCTGCACAGACTTCAGATGGTCATGTCAGATGGATCTTGTGCATTTGAACTAGTAACCCTGAACACATCATGGCCTATGTTTTGATTATGTGATCTTCTAAATAGAACTAACAGGAAATATTTCACAGACAGAAAAATTATCTTATTAAAAAAATTAGTCTGCAACAGGAAATAAGTGTTAATACTAAGCCACACTTTGTGCTTAGACATATTGAATAGAAATGGACCCGGGGTCTAGCAGGAGTTCAGAGGAGGTGCTATATAGTAGTTGTGACAGCAACCAGCCAGTTTGACTTGTAAGAGATACTGCTGATGGCAAGACAGACCAACAAGTAGCCCTATGTAAACATTGTACTTCTGTGGAGCTCCTTAGTCACCCACCTGTGTGTGATAAAGACTAGGTCTTACACTAAATGAGTATATAGTCTGAGTATCTCTTGATTTGTGAGAAGGGAACAGTGTTTGGTCTGATCTGTGTTGGAGGAAGGCTTCCCATGGCTTCATCTGGCTTTAGCTCAAAGCAAGGAGGTCAGAGGAAGACACGACTGTTCCCTTGCTTAATGGGTTTCTTAACTTAACAATCTTACTATATCTTTCACTTTATTTTCTTGTCAGCTAATAACATTATTTGCCCTTTCTGTAAGACAAGCTCTGTTGCTGTTTAAATACTTCTGCAATGCTAACAGGGAAGAGTAGGGTTTGGTGGTTCATTCCTTTGCCAGTTTGATTTTGAGTTACTCCCTCTTCCTATTCGTCCTCCTTCCACCTCTGCTAGTAACCATTTAACAGTCAGTCTTCTGTGAAATTAAAATTAAAGATTAGAGAGATTAGTAGGCAATAATTATCCAATGCCTTTCTATGAGAGGCATAATAAAATTGAGTCTTTTCTGTAATGCTGTTCATCCACAGACGCCATTTCTTTAAATAAGGAAATGAGGTATTGGTGTCAGTGCTCGTGCATGGAGAGATGCTGGTGTGGTAATCCCAGGGCTGTGTAACTCATGAGAACTACATAGAATAGGTTTCTAAATGTTGTCACAGAGTGAGTAGAGCACAATCATTATGTGGAGATAGAAACAGACTTTTCAGACTTTTCTTTTTATCACTGAGCTGTGTTACTTGATTTTGGCCAAAGCAGTGGTTGTCCTGCCTGCTGTGGGAACAAGGGCTACAACAGGGGCTGGTGGAAATCAGGAGCAAATTGCCTGAAACTGCTGTGGGCAGTGCGTGCTTGTTAAGCATGACAGTTTAAAAACATTGTGAATGTACTTCAGTAAAGAAACAGTCAAAGGATAAACTAAGAAGCAAGTCTTCCTGGCTTCATCACACCCAGAGTTGCCTGGGCTACAAGTTGTGATGGTGAAGGAGAGCAGGGCAGGGAGTTGGAAAGAGAGTGGCAGGCCAGTCAGGAGTTACCTTCAGCTTTCCCAGAATGAAAGAAAAATGTGGGATGGACCACCTTCTTGTAGCGTGTGAGTCAGACACCAAATCCATGGACTACTTGTAAGGGATCTGTTGAAAGGAAAAGCCAGTTTCCTAGTCAGACTTAAATATGTTTCAGAGCACTTCACACTGCCACTAGTACAGGAGTCTAGACATCAAGAAAAAGTTTGAAAACCGTGATTTATACACAGCTGTTTTTCTTGGTGCTTACCTACCAGCATCCAAAACGTTCCCTTTTCTGCTTCAATGAGATACGTGTCTATGGGAGAGAAGTGGATATAGCATTTCTGCGGGCTCCCTCCTATTTGTCATCTGAGTAAATCTGTTTCTCTTGCCGAGGGCTGAGTGGGGCACATGCCAAGATGCAATCAGGTTTTGCTTCACTGGGAATAAAAGATCAATCTGACTCAGCATTTTTGTTTCTAATTATGCATTTGCTCTCTTCATACCCTCCGGCATTTGGTTTATGCTCTAAGCAATGTGAGAGCTTGTATGTAGACTTGATTTCTATGCTGCTTAATTTACCATTTAAGATGTTTTTGAACACCTGTGTCAAACACTAACTTGTTCCACAGGCGAAGAATGGCTGGAATTTAGATGTGGATATTGCTACTGACACTGCCTTTGCTTCCCTGCAGAACATGATAGGTCATTCAATTGCTACAGTAAATGTTGAGAAGAGGCCTGGACTTCATTTCCTGATAGACCTCCCTCTCCCAAATCCCTTTTGAAATTCTAGTTTTGCTAGGAGTCATAATTATTTATAAACTACTTTATTCATACCAGGAAGTAGCAAGCCAACTGAAGTTAGGACATGGTTTTGTTCAGAGCTCTGCCCTGATCCTCCCAAGACAGATCCTGGCCCAGCTCCTCATGTTGGAGGCTCCTCATGCTGGCAGGTTAACATCACCCAGGATCTCTTATATATACATGGTTCCTGAGAAACAGGTTGTTTGTCTGGGATCCTGTCTTAAGTTTCTGAAATATTCTCTCTTCATCCTAAATAATCTTACTGTATCTCAAGATGGTGTTGAATTTCTTTCAGCACCTTCTCTGCACTGTAACAGAAGAATCAAAGTTGTCTATAGGTGATCAGCAGTTTTCTCTTTTTTTTTTTAGGTTGGGAGGAAGAGGAGAGGGGAGAAGCAAAGGCTTTTCAGAAGATGCTCAAAATTGGTTTAGGTGATTAGTCTGTAATACAGCTTTGCAGCTTTTACTTTCTACTTATTGGAGGACTTACAAAGACATAGGCTTGATTTTGCAGTTTGAAAATTCAGTAAACTAGAATGATCCCATTCAGTGTGTTCTTGCTTATAACAACAGTTTGTCTTTCATTCTAAATCCCCATTGAACCATAATATGCAATGGATTGTCTGCAGAAGAGTTAATCATGACAAAAAGGAGGCAAAACCAAAAGCACTGGGGTGCACAATAGGCCTAATCAATCCATGGTTGGGATTTTTTTAGCTTTTTCTAGGTTTATTCCCTTTTTTATTTTCTCCCTGTGGTTTGACAGAAGACACTAGGATGGAAAGGATCCAATTTTGACAGAAGTCTATTTAATAGCTTCCTCTGAGTTGTTGCCAAGGAAGTTGTAAATATAGAATCTTCAGCACTTATGGTATACTTCACACAAACTCAGTACCAAGCATCTCTTTGTTAGAATACTAGCCTTTGGTTTTTGGAGGTCTGTCTCCTCCCCTGGCACTGCTGATTTCACTTCACAGGCTGTGTTAAAACCCCTTTTTGAAAGAAGTTATCTTAAGGGCTTAAATTATTCCTGTATTATAAGTCTGTTGTACATCTTCTGAAAAATTGATCTCTCACAGAGGCTTGTCCAAATTTGTCTATGGAAGGATTAAAAAACCCCACATTTGTTCTTAAGAACTGGCATAGTCTAGTTTAAATAGAGTACATAGCAATTGGGCATTTCCCTGAGTTATATACAATCATGTAGGTGAAGCAGTTTCTCTTGTGTGTATTTTCCACAACCTTCTGGATTATTTTTTTTATTTGTAAATCTGCCTCATTGTTCATTTGCAATGGCAAATAGCTCCACTGCAATAGCACCCAGAAGTGCTTTAATAAAACCAATAGCAACTTATTAAAAGATGACCATAAATCAGTAGGTCTCCAGTGTAGATTTTGTGGTTTGGATATATTCCAACTGAAATTAAAATCACAGCATTGCCATTAAGTTTATTAAGAAAGTATGTTGTGGAAATGAGAAGCAAAATAAAAGACTACATAAAATGGAGCCAAGATATGAAAAATTGCTACTATTAAAACAGAAATGCTTTGCATCCTACTTTGCTAATTATTCCCCAAACAAGAAGTGCCAGAGGCTTCCACTGATGCATCAGGGACTTAGAATCGACTTTTACAAGAAGCTGCTCAGCTCCTGTAGTGAGGAGTGACTGTAGAGAAGAGGGTGTAAAGGTAATACAGGTTTTATTGTGTGACACAGGAGTGCTAAGCATTTATGGATATCATACAGGAGGCATGGCTGACAGCACTTGGCTTCAACCCAAGTCTCAGGTGCATATGCTGCTGGACTGGACCAATACATTTCCTGACTAGTCTGTGATCATTTTGAGGGGCAGATCCTCAGCAGTTCACTGGAGTTGTAATTATTGAGAGCATGCAAGAGTCTGGCTGGGATTTCTGTCCACGTGAAAAGAAGTGAGGAGTAGTGATGATGGCAGACACAAGATCATGTTCAGCAGGAGATGCTGAAGGCAGGCTGTGGAGACCTCTGAGTCCGGTAAAGGCAGGGAGCAGATATGGCTGCTCTCCTTGAATGTCTGAGCAAGCATAGCTCTGTGTGCTGAGCAGCAGTGAAGCCTGGGTGCTTGTTTGAGCTGGCAGAGCTACATGGAGTGATGGGTGCTGCTGATTTGGGCTGAGATTCGCAGTGCTGGGAAGTAAATGAGGAGGTCTGGAAAAGCACAGTAAAATGGCAGGGGGGGATTTAATGTTTTCTGGATAAT
The DNA here is from genome assembly GCF_020740795.1 of Apus apus. NCBI lineage: Eukaryota > Metazoa > Chordata > Aves > Apodiformes > Apodidae > Apus > Apus apus. The sequence goes on along the minus strand of NC_067287.1, from coordinate 29,399,350 downwards.
AGTGTTCTGAAGAATTCCTCTGCTTCCACTTAGGCTGAGCTCACGGTAGTAATACAAGCACCTCATGGGGAGGGTGAGGGAATCAAAATTGTTTGAAAGCTACTGTCCCTTGGGTTGTATCGTACAGATATAATTGAGGTGTTACCCCTGTACAGGACTTCTTCAAAAGTCACTCAGTCTGGAGTGGGTGCAACCTGCTGGTGGGGATAGCAAGAGAAATGCTTTAAGTTGGAAATGATTCCTAGTGTCCACATGTGATGCTTGATGCCTCTGAAGGTAATCCAGACTTTTAGAGTGGGAGGAAACTGTTGTGTTCCTTCTCCACGTCCTCAGTCTGACTGAGTTTTCTCACAAAGCAATCATGGAGACCCATCTTCCAGGCTGGAGCATCAGAAACAAGACAACTTACAGACTATACCATACTGACAGGAATTGCCAATGCATTTAAAGTTGGAGAAAATGGCAAAATATGGTAGCCTGAGGCATGAGGAGTGTGAGTACGGTGAAATTCAGCCTCATACATAACTACGTGTTTTGGGTAAAAGTAAACCAAAGCAGACATTTAACTGGGGCAAGACATTTGGCAAGCAGTAATGACGGAGACTTAGATGAAAGTTAAACAAGAGTCTGCCTGTAGGTTATGGACCTGCTTTGTGAAGCTGTGGTGCCTGCATTTAAAATGCCCTTGTATTTCTGTGCTTTTTCAGTGTCAGAATGATATAGATTATCATTCAGCAGTTTAGAAGCAGTTTAGATAAGAGAGCAATAAATAATTAAAATGTTGGAGGGGAGTCTGAAGAAAGGGGCAAGTACAGATTAAGTTTGGTGAAGTGTAGACTATGGAAAACAATAAATCTACACCCCCCTGAGAGTAATAGCAAGGAAGGGAGTACAGCATTGGAGCTGGATATGTGTGAGCAGATTCTTCTAACCATTGGGTATGATGAAGCTCTGTAGGCTTGGGTCAGTGGGGGTCTGCAGGGCTCTGCTTAAACATGTCAGACTGCAAGAGCAGGGCATCTGTGAAGCAAGAAAAAAGTCTGAACATGATGGAAAGCATGGGCTACCAGCTGCTAGGGAGTGAAATGAGAATAATTCCACTGTTTAAAAATGTTTTAGCTTACAATTAGGCTAGAGGAAGCATGATAAAGTACCAAATACTGAGAAGAATCATTTGGAGGGGATGGGGATTTAAAAAACAAGAAAAAGTAGAAGCTAAGTAATGTGGGAGGTGGACTGGAGCCTTTTTTTTTTTTTTTTTTCTTCACTATTCTGCATGGAGACATTTGCAGATATGGCCTGTGGTACTACAGGAAATGTTACTTGGGTATGATGTAGGGTTTTGGTCGTTTGGGGTTTTGGGGATTGTTTTTTTTAGTTTTTTTCTTTGTGTTTTATTTTGTTTTGTTTTGTTCTTTGTTTTTATAAGCTGGAAAATGGACTGAGTTAGATTGAATGTACAGCACTGCAATTTCATCACTGAAATGAGCTGTGCTCCCACAGATTGAATGGGCTTTTCTTTAGGCAAGTAATTAAGGAAAGAAGCAGCCTTGATAAAACAGCACAGTGATTTAAATCTGCTTTTTGAAACTATTATGTTGCAGTAAATCTTGATTGAAACTAGCAATGTAAGTAATCTTGATGTTAAAAACTCCTTCTGCTCTAAGTCTTGAGGCAGTCCAAGAGGTTTTCTGTTTTGCATAAAGTTTGCTACTAGTAAGGTTTTTACTTGTTTCCTAAGAAAACAAAGACATTAAAAATCCAACTCTAGAGCAAACAAGTTTTCTTGCCAACTCAAAAGACTTGTTGTCTGCCTAGGGTACAGCCAGGGGCTCCCTGTGAGATTCCCCAGGCACAGCACAGGGTTTTGTCTGTGCCCACCCAGCTGGCAGCCAGCTGTCTTCAGGGACTGCCTGCAGATGCCTGCCTTTCATCGAGCTGGCTGACAGCCACATCATACTTCCTGCAAAGCACAGGGCTGACATAGTCCCTAACGTTGCACCCATGTGGCAAAGACATCCACAGCTTCCGTAGGACCAAGAGGAAGCAAGATCTCCGCCATGATCATCAAATAACCTGTGGTATTTTATTGTATCCATGGTTGGTGTTCTCCTGCTCTTATTTATTACCTTGTTGTAAAGATAAATGGAACCAGTGCAATAATCTTTGGTCTGATAAAGCTCTACAGGCTTGAGTGATGCTGCCTCACCTGTAGACTCTTGCAGTCCCTGCTCTGCTCCCCAGAAGGATGTGCAAACCTCAGAGAACATGCCTCTTACCTGCAACTGAGGTCAAAACAATGAGCTACTTGTGTGACTGAAAACCAGCTGTTGTCCTAGGCTGGAATAGAGCTGGTGAGAGCAGAGCTTGAGGTGTACTTTCCAGCCAAAGGCACTGATTCTGGCTGAGCTACCATACAAGATAAGATTGAGTCAAAGCCTGTCCATTTTTGGAGCGAATTGCAACACTTAGGTCTGTCTGTCTGCCAAAGCCTCTGCACTGTTGGCATCAATAAAGAATAAAGGGAAACAGAAGAAAAACCAGAAGCATTTTGGAAAAACAGAAGCACTGTGTGAATCTGATCAACACTCTCATTGAGTACTTAGCTGCACAGCCTGAGATTCTGTACATACCTGAGAGACTTAATACTGTGTATTTGCCAGTTCACCTAAAGGTAATGCAATCCACATCTACCTGGCCTCCTCTGGGTACTTGATTGGGTGTAAGTAGGAGTAGAGTTACTGACTTTGATCAGTCATCTGTCCCTTTGCTGACATTGTGAAGGAGATGCTGGTTATTAGTCTTGTGGGAACCTGACCTATACAAACTTAAGTAGTATTATCACTGAAAATATGTCCTAGGGTCACAGTGCTTTTGAGATTAATCTGGGGACAGTGTGAATAGGACCTTTAAAACTGGTGGTGCTTCAGCATTCATCCTCCTAGAAAGGTGTCTCAGTGAATGTCACAACTTTAGATACTCCCTCATCAGATAGTAACAATGAAGCTGTGCTGAGAATGCTCAGAATGTTCTGAATGCCCTTAGCCACTGGGCACGGTTGTATGTGTTTTGGATCTGGAGGCTGTTTGGTGGGAAACCACTTATAGGTAACCCATAGATGTCTTCTGCATCTGTGATGGGTACAGTGAGTGACAGAGTAAGAGGAAGGGAAGGGCACCTTGAGAACACTGGGACACAGCTGCTGTAAGTCTCATGCACCTCCGCATATTTGTGGAACGATTGGCAAAATCTGGGGTGTGTCATATTTGCTGCCAACATCTAGCAATTCATATGAGAGCCAGCACTTCTGATTTAGGTTAGATCAGGTCCTCATGGCTTATACAACTTGACTCTTGACTGTAGCACAACATGCAGATCCTGTAGTCCTCAATGTTCTTTGGAGTATTACTTGTCCTTTATACCTAGAGTAGATAGAACTCAGTTGGCCTTTCTTAAAAGTTGCTAACACTTCTTCATTTTTCTGGTTTATTTTGAAATAACAGTTGCAGTAATGATTATATACATGGAGATTCAACAACAGGGAGCTTGCAAAACTGTGTATCATTTATGCTGATAAATTATACATAATTTATGGTTTGAGTTGAAAGAGTTTATGTTGCTAGTTACCATAGTTTTGGCTTGATTTTTTTTTCCCTTCCACGTCTTCATTTTCAAGAGTAGTAGCATATGCATAGACAGGAGATACTACTGCTGTTTGCTTGTATGTATTCTTCTCAATCCTCAAAAATGGAGCAGCTACATGACCTCAAGATGTTGTTTCATCCTGAAAGACTCTGCTAAGATTTCCAAATGTGTATTGCTACTTGGCAAACTCTAACTTGTTTGGTGGGTGTAAAGAGTTCAAACTGATGAAACTGTTGAGAAGAAACTAAAGATTTGGAACATTTTCCTGTACTTTAACTTCCCCTATTAAGATGAGCTTTGTGCAGTTTAGTTTGCTGAGGAGAAATCTAGGGATGTTGGAGTGTGTGAAATGTGTGCTTGGAGGGTGTGTGTTCCGGGAAAGTTAGGTATTTATAACAGCTATGTTTATTTCTGAGCATAAGAAGACTTTCATTTAAGTACTTTTCTGTGGAAGCAAAATAGCAAAGGAAGAGAATATTGGCAGAGACAAGAAGTAAACAGGACTGTACCGCAGCAAAACTATACCAAATCTGGATTGGCTTCCTAAACAAGTATTTGCAATGAGAAAACCAACTTCTGCCTGTTGGAACAGACTGTGTTCAGGACTTTTTTGGATTCACAAGGTGATTGAAGGGAAGGAGGAATAAATGGTTTATGTACTCTCTGGCTTTTAGTGTTATTGGACAGTGCAGGGAAAAAGCTTCAGTGCAAAAGCTTAAGAATTTTGCCCGAGGCAAGTCCCACAGAAATATTCCATCTATGTAGAGGTATAGGCATAGATACTCATGACTTGATCCAATAGCTAAGCATATGTATAGTTTAAAAACAGTTGTAGAGCATTTTAAAATTGTGTATGCTGAAGGAATCTGCTGGATTGGGGATTTCTACAAATGTGGGATATTGAAGGAGGCCACATGGAGTATAGCCCACCCACTGCTCTGCATTTGTATAGAGGGAACAACAGTCCAAATCCATTCATCTGAGGGTACAAACCCCCCCAAAAGGCGGAAGAAAACACTTTCTGCTAAGAGCAAGTTTGCCATGGCACTTACATGATCCAAGTACATTGCATACTGTCAGGGCTGTTCATTGTGGCTGAATGCCACTAAGTGCTCTGGAGTAGTTGAAGGCAGCCAGAACAACTCCAGGGCTTGCTCAAGGATTAGCCTTTCCCATCCTTCACCTAAGGCTGCTGGCATTAAAAATCACAAGGAATCTCTTGCTTGTAGTGCCAGGTTGGAAAGGATAATTTTTCAGCACTTACTATTATTCTTAAAAGGAATTTGTTACTTCACATTATTTTTTAATTCAAATAACTCAAATTATGGATGTTCTTGAGATGTTTTTTATGATGTAGGTTTCTTTTAATTAGTGTTGTCAAGTCAGACCTCAGTAGCTTGAAGGCAGGAGTGGTTACCTCATTTATTTGTTGTTTTGACAGTGTTAAGCAGAAAAAATGGCTGTTTAATTTGATGAGTGTTTTTTTTTTTTTGCTTTTCTTGAAGCAATAAATTTTTCTAGTTGTCAGAGTTCTTAGGAGTGTATATGATTTGAGTTCTTTTAAAAGCGAGAAGTTGCCAGAAGTTTTTATACAGGCAGTTCTTATGATGCTTAGAACTTTTTTTTCTAAAACAACAAAACCAAACCAAAACAAAAAACCAACACAATGTAATATTCAAGTTATTGTTACTAGGCTACTGGAAAATTAATAGTGATGCATTAGTAAAATAAACTTAAGTGATACTTTCTAGGTGAACATGTAATTAGTTAAGTGCAAGTGATTGCTTCAGTTACTTAGTTCTTGAAAATGTAGTAAAGATGCTCATTACCACTGATCTTTAGAAAGATTTGAGTGACTGAAATTTATGTCCCAGGGGTGGTTTACAGATATGCTCTTCTTTGGCTGACCTTGAGAAAGGCTATGCAGGGGCTAGTGAAGTCGTGCCAAGCATTAGATAATAGAATGTGGTCACAGAAATGTGAGTGACTTCAATCACATAAAACTTCGGTACTGAGTAAATAGTTACTGTGGTTGAAAACTGCACAGGAGTCTTTACTCCCTTGGCTAGCTATAACTCAGCAAGCAAAAGTCCCTTTTCATCCAAAGCAATGCTAAATGGAATCCTCTGTCTTGGAGAAATTTCAGCTGTGTAGCAAGAAACTTAATTTTTCTAGGCTGGCCTGCAACTCCAAGCTGCCATGGCTATTGCACAGTGATGGGGTAGATGCTTCAAAGTGGAAAAAGGGGCTGCTGAACCCACTTGAGAGCTGTGGTTTTGTTGCTGGGGAGCTGCAGTGCTGCACCCCAGGAGTACTGGGTGGCTGATACCACTGCTTGGCCCCTGGGCCTTCCCAGCTGTCATAGGCAGAGAAAATCCAGTGGAGGTGAAGCTGACAGAGGGTCTGAGTTGGTTTCAGACAGGATGATGATGTGTTAGCCAGTTTTTCACCTCCCCAAATTAGCATGAGAGTAATCCATGGCAATGAAACAGCTTTTTCCTAACTGCGTAAGTTTGAGAAAGCATTTGACAGTTTCTGTTGCAATTTGCTCTGGCACATTTCAGAGTGTTAGGGTACACCAACAAAAAAAATTATTAACAACACTGAGGCTGTAAATCAGGTTGCAACTGCCACATTTAAACAACTCATTCAAATCTGGTTTAACACAAACACTGGTGTGGCAACAAAAAAGCCTCCTTTTACCCTTCTATTCAATGCTGCTCTTGACTGTATCATACAAAATCCTAGACAGACACAGCACATTTGTCACATAGCTTAAAAATGGTGCTAGAAGCTTTCTGTTTTGCTCATGGCAAAATCCTCTTATTTGGCAAATCAACCAGTGAGAAAACAGATGTACACTACCCAGGAGACAGTGGGAATGGGGAAAAGCAGCAACTCCTACAGGTTAAAAAAACATAAGATAGGACATGTTGCTGTTGTCTTGCAGCTTTGTGATGCTCCAAGCTAAACACTGCATCTTTCCCATAATCTTTTGATGTCTCCTTCTTCCATGAACTTGTCTGATCACTTTTGAACCCCTTCTATGTTTAGGGATCTAAAGCACCCAGACAGTATTACTGAAGAGCAATGATAGAGAGGAGCTGATGCTTATACTTTCCAAGTGACTTGTGAACAGTAGGAGGTAGTTGTAGAAATAATGCTGCTGACTGGCAACAATCAATCTCTGATTCTTTTTTCATTCTAAGGTATGAATTAGTGAAAAATGGAAGTCTGCCTGAAAAAAAGGAGTTAATGCTTAGATCCATCTAAATGTGGTTTTCAGAAAGTTAAAGAATATTTTAAACCAACGTGTACTGAATTAATTTTATGCTGAAGTTCAGAGGTACTTCGATGCTGCCTAGAGTGCAAACAGCTCATTCAATTTAAGAAGCTTTAGATATGTTTACAACTGTCTTGTTCATAGATTTTTTCCCCATAAACTCACAGCTCTGCAGTCCTGGTTATTGACAAGTCTTTTTTTCTGCATGTTTTCAAATACTTTTAAACAACTAAGTAATCATGTCTGAGTACTTAAGTCTGGGGAAGTTTATAAAAACAAAGCTGTTGCTGCTGTTATGCAGTGAATCCTGTACAGGGCTTAAATTAAAAATGGATTCAAGTCCTCCTGTTGTCACTGTCACTTTATCCCCCAGCAGTGCTTCTCTGTGACTGCAGGGGAGCTGCAAGGTGTTGAGTGGAGGTGTCTCCTCCTCCCTGTGCCAGAACTGGGTTCTGTGCAGGCACTAAACACCCAAGCACTTTGCTAATCCAGCCTGGGTCTCCGGTAGCACCGCATGTCCCACTGGCTGGGCTCTGTTCCCTGGATTTGGTAGGGTTAGCAAGCTTTCTTCTCTGTAATGCCCCATGATTTTCAGTGGGCTCTCTGGGGGTTGAGGACTAAGAAGAATAATTAGACTTCATTACTGACTAAGAGACCTGCTCTCAGTGCTATTGCGTGCTGGATTAAAAAGCAAATTAATAAATACAATAGCAAGGCTGATGTAATCACCAAACGTGTTCTACCCACTATGTCTGACAAATATGAAGTGTTTGTCTAGTTATTCTTCCTAAGCAGTTATTTATGGCATACTGCATAGTGCTGTAATAAAGGCAACCTCACTCTTTGTTTCTCTCTTTTATTGAAGCTACCAGACTGTGAGAGCTTATCAAAGCTGCAGGTTCAGAGAAGTGTCTGTTGGCTCCATTTAGATGAATCCTAGAACAGAAAGCCCTGAGGAACAAGGTCTCTGAGAAGTATTTTGGGGTCTTCTCCTTCCCCTCTTTCTGCTTTACACCCATATAACCCCCCTACTCCCATTTCTGACAGTTGCCTCCTCTTCCTTCAAGGAGAGGGCTTTGCCAGCACCCCAGCTGTTCATGGCCTTTCTTGGTGGGCTATCACTGAGACCTGGTTATCATGATAACTGGCTCAAAGTGGTAGCAGGAATTTAGCACTGCACCATGTAGACTATCTGGCTTGAATCTCTTAGTTTGGCCATCCCCTGTAGACTTGTTCTGTGAGTGCCTCTAAACTAGTGACACATGGATTAATGCAGTAGTGATGACTGAAATCCTTCCTAGTCACAGTTCTTGCTGAGGTTCTCCAAGCACTTATCAAGTCCTTGGTTATTCCTGCTTAAGAGCTTACTTTGCTCTGCTTTGAGCATTTATTATATAAAACACAGGAAAAAGATGCTTACCTGTGTTTTTGAGAACGGTGTTTGAATTGAAATGCCCTGAAGGCAAAATTAGGAAGTTGGAAAGATAAAATCCAGGTCAGAATGTGTGCTGAATGCATTGCTGTAGCAGTGTTGGTAGTGACTTGTGTGGTACAATAAACCCTGTAAACACAAACTATTCATCTAGTGCTGTTCTGGATTTAAAAATAAATATTTTTTTTTAAAAAAGCGGTTTTAATGCCATAAATAACTTCTACATACTTTCTTGGCTTTGCATACAGTCTACTTAAAAAACATAATAATAAATTAATATTGACAGTATTTAAAGGTGCATCTGAATCTGAACCTAACTATTTAGCTTTTTTACTCTCTAATTTCTAGTCCATGCAGGTACTTAAGGATTTCTTCACTGTGGTTCCAGTGATTGTAATTTATGCATGAAACTGCGATTAAATACTAATGCTGGCGCTTGCAGAGCTTGACTTAGAGGAAGAGTATAAGTAAGGCTTTCAGAATCCTTTCTTCAAGTCTAACAAGTGTTAAAAATGGAACGCAGCTATTGAAAAAAGAAGAATAATTTCATCTAGCTACAAAAATGACACATTGATTTTGGTTACTTTGCTTTTACCCCATGAATTTTACTTGTGGACTCCTTGAATAGTTATTTATCCACTTGATGTATGGTATTTAATTTCAGTGACCTTGTTTAAAAATGTGATTTCTTGTTTATGGCATATTTCATTCTGACAGGAGTTTAGAGTCTTCTGTGGATATTTGCCAGAAAATATTGACATATATAGATGACAGAGCTTTTGTCAGCAGTTCTTTGCTCCCCTGGGTATTATGTGTTGTTCTGTTTCTAATTGCTCCTTGCTTATAAATTTGCATGCTCTGCTGTATCAGGAAGCATGATGTATTTCTGGGATCTGTTGGTTTCTGCTTTTTCCCTTGACAACCGGATTTTTCCTCATCCTCTTTTTGCCACCTTCTGTGAGGCTGTGTTGAAAAGGCTGAACTGAGGTTGAGAGGTTCTCCCCCACCCACGTGTGGCCCTGTCTTTTTTCCCTTATCTCCTGTAAAGATTTCCCTATCCCCTCTGGTGTGCTAACAGCTATCAACAAGCCCTGCTGCTGACAGGAGCGATGTGATCCCCAGACTGCAGTGCCAGCTGCTTTGGAGTTGGGAGAAGATCGAATTGCTCAGAGCAGCCTGTTTTGCAACAACAGTAATAGTATTGGATTGTTTTGGGGTCTGTATGCAACGGAGGCTCCACTCTGTTAATGCTTTCGTCTTAGATGTCTAGAAGTGAGAGGGCCAACACGTCAATTCTCATTATCTCTCTTGCTTGTCAGCAGTTGCTTGAATGTGGTAGGTGGTTACAAGATAACTGGAAATGGGGAGCATTTAGTTTTCCACATTTCAGTTTATAATTTGGATCACCCTAGAACTGCAGGTTGTTTATTCAATTTGCAGCCTTCTGCAGAGTCAGACTGGCTCTCCCCTTCCTCCCAGATACACGGAGGCATGAAACAGCGTCCAAAGTGGGAGCACGACAGGCCAGCGTGCAGTGCTCATATGTTAGTGACAACTGTGGTGAGAGGTCAATAAGCTGATGGAAAGCTACCTGAGAATTAGCTGCGGATCAGGGGACCGTGTTCACTGAGATCGTTCGCATGATCTGAAATTTTCCCACAGTGGCAGATAGGTTGGGCTCCTGGATTGTGTAGTACCTATCACATGGTAACATGCAAGTGACCTTTGTGGGGAAAGGGGATATTACACACACCCAGTGTCCACTCTAATGGCTTATTGGTAGAAATGGGTTTGATTTTTGTATTGTGTATATTGACTGGTTAGTTATCATTTGGTTGTGTCGTCCTCCAGTCTACATCCTGCTACTGTTATTAAGAAATACTAACTTTAACTTTCTTTAAAGCATTTTACATTTGTGGACATTGCTCCCTTTTACAGAGAGGGGAGGTTGGAGCAGAATGGAGATAACTGACTTTTTTGAGGCCATACTGAATCTAGAAGCAGAGATAAGTTTCCTCACAAGCTGCAGGTCAGTGCACTGGCTGTTTTGGTTATGTGATGTCTCAGAAAGGAGGCTTGCCAAGATGATAGAGGCAGTCTGGTAAATTAGAAGTGCAAACGTCAAAATTACAAAGGTTTGCCACTTTTCCCCAGCCCCTGAAGAAAGGATCCCATCTGGCACGCAGCATGGTGGGAGAACAGGGCAGAAGGAGACCTCCTGCTTAAGAAACAGCTCTTCCTGTCAGCAAAATTTCAGTGCTAGTTTTTCTTTGCACTGGAAATGTTTGGCATTCCAGAAACTACTAAGTAACTTCAGGAAAAAACCATGATGTGTTACCTCTGTGAATGACTCCCTGTATTCAGGCACTTGGATGATCTAATTAGGTCTTTATTTCTGGAGTGAAAACCATTCAGTAGGGTTGTCAAGTGGCAAGGTGATGACAAATTATGCTTGTTACCTTGTGGTGACTTATGTCGTGTGTATCATGTCATACTGCAATAGTGAAGAGCATGAAGGGGGATGGTGTATGTCGTTGCTTTGCCTTGTGTGCTGAAATGCATGCGAGTTCATCTTTGGTAGTTCAAAAGATTCTCTAAAAATTGGTCCAGATGTTTTTTTTTTTTTTGGGGGGGGTGGTGGTACAAGCAGTTCTGTAGCTCTCTACATTTTTTATAACTGCGATATGATGATGTGGCTGGTTGGTGAAAAACAGAGTTAACAGATACACAAATGGGGATTTCTAATTTCTAGGTGGTTGTGATTTTAGGGTTTGTGTACCCCTGAAACTGTCACCTCCTCTGACTTCCATATTTTTCCAAGAGATTACATCATTTTATAATGTATCTTACTGCCAAGTGAAACAGTTGAGACTAATTAAATGATTGCATAATGCCATTGAGAATATTCTGCAAAATACTCTGACAATGTGCCAAAAAAATGAGCAGTCCATTGTGACTACCTCTTGGAGCAAAAGCATTGGTTATTAAAAAAAACCAACACAAACCAAAACACCAACCCCACAGAACCTTCCTTTGAATTATTGAATAACAAACACACAAGAATATGGAATCGAAACAATTAAAAGACTGGGGGGACTTTTGGTAGCTGAACATCATAGGCAGCCTGCAGGAGTACAGAGTAATAGGAAAAGCGGCGGTTGTAACTCTGCTGGGAAGAGTATATACAAGACTGGGCTTAAATCTATTATTTCTTGAACACGAATATAATTGCCATGGAATTGCTCCTGAGGTGGAGAAGAAATTGTATCTTCCTCATCTTTAACCAATTCAACTGCAGACAATACACGTGTTCAAGAGTGTTCCTTTTCCTACCATAACGTGGTTAATTCTATGAAGATGAATTTAGATCCTATGTCAGCTTGTGTTTGAAAGACTAGCAGCATCGAGAGCTTCTGGAGCAAGACAGAAGGGCAGACTCTGGAAACAAATGATCGCTGAAGAAGTGGGTTTTTCTTTGCCACCTTTCTGAGCTGTGTGTTTCAGCTTGCTTTGTAAACAGACAGAAATACTGCCTCAGGCTTGCATTTGTCAGTGGGTTGTGTCCTGTAGCAGAGCTGTGGGAAAGTTTAAAGGAGTTCACAAAGTGTTTAAATAGATCAGGAAAGAGCAGATTGTTGTTAATTGGCTTCATCCGCCCTGTCTGGTAGGAGCTGGGAAGTAGCTGCACTTGCAGCTTTTAGTTGCAGGTGACTTCTGCTTCCCTCTCTGGAGGTACTGAGCTGTCACCAGCTCTTCTGAGCCAAGGACAAAGAAGTTGGACTGGACAAGAAGTGGCTCAGAGGCAGCAGAGTGAGGAAGATGTCAAGTATGAAAAAAACCCACAACAAACAAAGACAAAAAAACAAACAAGAAACAAACAAAAAAAACCCCACTGACTTGAGCTACTTTGCGTGTGGACCTTGCATGTGGTTGCATGCTTACTTGGAGTGATGTTTGATGTTGGTACAGGCATTGACAACAGCCATTGAATTCAAAGATTATTTTTTTTTGGCTTGCTTCAATAGTTGCTCTTATCCCTCAGGACAAAGGTGATGTGCTTGGTTTGGTTCCTTCCTTTTAAAAGCCCATCTTGCTCCCTGTCAGTAAGCTTGCCTGACAAGATAAACAGATAGTAGGTGGAATTAATCTATGGATGGCTTCCTGAGCTTCTGAAGAGAGTAACTAGTCATAAGATAATTAGTAATTACACTGGCTTTGCTGAAATAATGCCTTTCCAAGTAACTGCTGTCAGCAGGCATACATTTTTAGATTGATTCTTGTGTTTCAGGTAAGTGTGGATTAGAAAAAATTAATATTCCGGGGAAAACATGGAAAACTGTATTTATATGGAAATGCAACATTTAATGTGATTCACTTCACTGTAGAGCTTAAGCAAACAAATGTAGTTTTCATACATTTTTAGAAGAAAATGACCATAACAGGTGTTAACTCTGAGAAAGCTGTATGATCAATAGAGCTATGTGAGAGAGCTGAGGAAATGTTTAGGATGTGATTCTTTTCAACAGTGATAACACAGTTATTCATCCTCTTTTGGTGTGATTAATTAAAAGCAGTACACTCTAAGCAATACAGTATATAACGCAGCTAATGTGGGAATTTTAGCTGGAGTAAAGCTGTATAGCTCCATTGGTTTTTACTGGGGATGTGCCAACTTTATGCAGTCAAGTATGTAGTCAATAATCTCAAAAACAAAACAGAGCTCCCTAAAGATGACTATTTTGTGAAGAAGAAATGCATTCTCTACTAATTTTCATCTTGAAAGATGCTGCAAGATAACCATGGAAAGTAGTCCAGCTATTTGTTGAAATATTCCAGCTGCTAGTTCAAAAAACTTTTGTTTGAAATTACATTATCATTTACTTAAACAGATAAATGAGTCTTGGCAAGAGGAGGCATTTCAGGGCTGAGCTCGGACACATGCAAATGGTTCTTGCTTTCAGTAGAGCCACGGCCAGCAAGGAATGAACAGAGTGGTGCTCCCTGTGGTTGACACAAAGCGTTCGTGGTGTTCAGCAGTCTTTCACAACCTTGTTAATCAGGAAAAATAAAAACGTGACATAGGTATCATACTAACCTGACATTCAGAATGAGACACACTTAATTAGCACTAAAGTCATGTCAGTATTTTTTCACATTACTCAAAAATTGTCCTTTGCAGTGTTTATAATTCCTCTAGTGGAACTTTTTTTTCTTAAGAACACTTTTAACCCTCTAAGCAAGGTCTCTTTTCCTTGAAATATGTGAACAATAGCACTCCTTGTCATGAAGAGAATTTATGTGCACAGTGAGAACAGAGTTTGTAGAGTGTAGAAGTTCACGTTTTAGAGAGTTTCCCACACACAAAGTAAGTTTTAACCAAGTTAAAAAAAAATAATAAAGTCCTTAAAAAATCCCTAGTCCAGTGGAAAGTAGTAAAAGTTATCACTGTCTCCAAATGTAGTTACACCATCAACTGATGTAATATAAAAGCTCTAGGAGAAACACTATCTGTACCAGAAAATTCTGTATCCTGGGCCATCTTGTCTAGACTATGCTTTTGCCAAGAAAGGTCGGACCAGAGGATCCTTGAGGTCTCTTCCAACCTGGCATTCTATGATTCTGTGAAAATCCCCTTTTGTCAACAGTGTATGAGCCAGTTTTTAAACAATGTGTACTATTTGGAAAGAAAGCTCTGGCCTGTTTCACCAGCCAGGCTATCAGAATTTAGCTGACCTCTAGAAAAATACCCAGAAAAATGGTTAGTTCTTGTGTGAACTGGCAGCAGCTCCAGTGGTGCCCAGCTTAGGAGTACAGGGATGTGGTGGGAGCAGCAGGGCCTCGGGGGCACTGCCTGCTCCTGGGGGGCCTGCGGGGGAAGCCACCATCCTGCACCCTGCAGGGAATGAGGGGCCAGCAGGCATCTTTCATGCCCCCCCTGTTCCTTACTTCTGGGCTGGGTCTGGTGGGCAGCCCTGGGAGCAGCACATGGCCCAGCAATGGCTTAGCAGAGTTGGCTCCAACGAGCTGGGAGTGAACCCAGTATTTCCTCACTTCTTCACACAGTCCAAGGGACAATTTTGTCCCTTAAATGCAGGAGCTTCAAATCAGTTGTTAACAGGCCCTTGTGCAATTCCTAATCCAACAATGTTAACAGACTGAAGAACCCTCCTTTTAAAAAATGTGAAAAAAGAGACTGCCTTATGCAGCAACATCTCAGAAATAGGTGTTAAACCACACTTAATGCAGACCCAGCTGAGAACTGGGTGAAATGAAGGATGAGGTGCTCAGAAAGGAGGATCCTGGGAGGTGTGTGGGGATAAAATCAACAAGCCTTAGAGTCATGAAATATGTATAGCCCTGTAGCAGTGAGGCAGTTTCTCAGTTCTAAGCTGGGAGTGAAGTCTGGAGAAGATCAAGGAGCAATAAACAGCATCAGTTTATAAAGGACAAATTCTGCCAGGCAGACTTGATCAAACTTTAGATTGAATTATGCAAGTAGGCAATGAAGTGCTTGCTCTATCCAGGAAAGGATGAAAATGCATCATAATGCAGGGATGATCTTGCAGAAGCTTCTTGCTGTAGCCTTCAGGTTGGTTTGTATGAGCTGTGGGATGAGCAAGGCTGAGTGGCAGCTCAGGGGAAGAAATGAGGTACTGAGAGGAATACTCAGGAATCAGGTTTTGCGTAAGGTTTTAGTTGAAGAAAACGAAAGCTGATTCTTACTCAGGCTGTCAGACTCGGGATCCTCCTTCCCAGACCAACTAGCCTGTGTTGTGTGCAAAGTCTTGACCTGGCCTGATGGTGATTTCATGAGGCGCCGTGTGTGGTTTTGACACTGTTACTGTGTGAAAACAGAGGTGAGCTGCACAGGTGGTTAAACTAAGCAGTGGAATTAATTTTCTCACACTGCTTGGCAAGTGAGAGAAGTAATGTGGATAGAAGAAAGTTTTTAGAGAGCTTAAAAACACACTCGAGAACTTCAGATAAGATTTGAAGTGGAAAAATACGAGCCATCACATGTGGAGAAGGAAATAATACTAAATGTGGATATTACATGAAAGGAGGAGACCCTTGGAAAGGTGTAGTACTGGAAAGGAGCTGGAGTTAATAAGAAAGGCAGATCAATAGGAGTTTAGTACACATCAGGACAGACAAGCCAGCATCTCTGTCAGATTGCCTACAGGACTCTGGATGACCCAGCTGTAAGCTAGACGCTTTTCCCAAGCTTAGTAAGGAAGTATGATTTTTAAATTCTGGTTTTGCATATTTAAAAATATTTATTTTATGAATGGGTTTAATAACAGCTTCTAGGCTGTAGAATCAGAATGGCAGGAATGGAAGGAGTCAGCTTTTGCCCTAAAACTAGGCTAACTGAGGCAACTGAAAATACAGAGGTCTTAAGGCAACTCTTGGGTACTGTGGTTGCTGCATGCCAGTCAAACCTAAATAAGCAAATGCTTAACTAAGTTGGTATGTCTGAAGAGCTTTGTGGGTAAGGTCTTTAAAGTTCAGGAACCCGATCCATTTGGAAACTAAGAACACTTTCTAAGTTTTTATTTTAATAATGAATCTTCTTTCTTTTGGAGAAATGTCTGGTCTACAGTGTGTAACTGTCTTTGAGGAAAGGGAAAAACAGGGGAAAAAGTGGATACTAGTGTATTTGCATCCAAATTGCCTACTTTGTGTTTAGTATGAAACAGGCATTAAAATAAAAGCATGAAGTAGTTTAAAAACATCAGAAGCTTCGAACGACTTTTGTTAATTTAGAGCTGTAGCAATTCTAATTAGCCGACTTGTCCTTCACAGAGAATAATATATCCAGAGGGCATGGCTGCAATCCAGCTGTAATTGTGAATGTTTCTTATATACAGCAATCACAACTGTTGCTATTGGGAAACAGACAATGCATTCAGCATTGAGGAAAGGATTATTTTAGTGAACCCAGCCCTCTAATGAGCATCTTGCTATGTAAGTGATTTTACTACCCAGTGTTAAGCAACCCTTGCACGTGCATTTCCAAGGATCAGGCACTTAACAGCAAGAGGCAAGGGTGGTGCTGACCTTCCCCCAGCTCCTCTCTGCAGAATAGTGTTCTGCCTCAGTGGACTCCTAGATTCTGGTTAAGTTTATGAAGCAGGCCACATCATAGTAGAACAGCAAATAACTGCACTTTGTAATTTTGATCATATTGGGGGGATTTCCAATGCAGTGGATTTCCTTCTCAATATACTGCTGATTGTTTCAAGTTTGAAGTTGGAAGGGATGAGGGCTTCTCTTCAGCAGCCCAAAGGCAGATATTTGCACCAGTAGCTGCCTGCTTCTCTTTCTGCAGGGAGAGTGCAGTGTCTTCCATATGCAAACCGGGGAATGGCACTGCTGGATATAACCTCACAGAGACAGCTCTTGCTAAGTGCACTTATTTGGAAATATGAAGGGATAAATGATCTGCACTTTTTTTTTTACCTGTTGCTTTCTCACAGAAGATAATCGCTCTGCTGCTCATGATCTGCTTTTCAAAATAAAGTAGTTCAGGCCAAGCAGGATAATCTCTGCAATTTTTTGGGTTGTCACTTAGAACAGTTTCATCATGTTCTGACAGCTTTTATTAGTGTGCATGCAGTTTGGGAGCATTTTTAGAGGAACATTATGCAAACATTCAAATAAAGATAAAAAAATCTTCCATTTAGGTTTTCAGACATGGAAATAAACAAAAGCCTTTTGTACTCATGGTAGTGAAGTTGTGGATACATGAACCATTTGTGGTACTGGACCGTACCCACATAGCAGATACTGCTGCACTGTTTGCTAATTATCTTGAACTGTATTAAAGAGTTTGTGAAAATCATGGTACAGGGCATCCAAAGCTGTCCTTTGATATTTGTGCATTTGGCAGGTGCAGGTTTTGAAGCCACACTTCTGTTCTTAGAGCCCCGTAACT
The DNA here is from genome assembly GCF_020740795.1 of Apus apus. Classification (NCBI taxonomy): domain Eukaryota; kingdom Metazoa; phylum Chordata; class Aves; order Apodiformes; family Apodidae; genus Apus; species Apus apus. The sequence goes on along the minus strand of NC_067287.1, from coordinate 29,382,052 downwards.
CCTTCTCTTTTATAACCACAGAGTTTAGATCTCTGGTGTCTGCCTGGATGCTAAAAGGGCTTCACCTTGGCAGAGCTGGTGGACCCTAATGCCACTAGATTTATATGATTGGGAGAAGGGGATGAATACAAGCAAAATGTTTTGCATTGGTACTTGTGGTCAAGCTTACTTCTGCAAGGCTTTTGGGCAAAGATATTAATTATTATGAACTTGGAAAATGTTTATAATATTGAGATGGAGATTGATCATTCCCATAAGCGTGGGAATAATCCTACCCAAGGGAAACAAAGTACTCGAATTAAATTCCTGCTAAGGCAAGGCCTGTAGCAGCTTTTCTAGGTATTGAGGAAATAACTCCCTTTACTCAGGTTTCTACTTCTAACAAAATAAAACAGCAAATCCTATAGTTCTCTCTTATCCTAAAACCTTAGTCTGTGTTTTCTTACGAGCATGTATTACTAGTGATTGTCTTTTTAGGCAAATGGTTTACATCTGTCATCTAAGGTTTTGATATGAAATGGAAAAAGAATAATTCCATCTATTGACTCTGTGCAGCATTTTATCAAACTCTTTGGAACTGAATTCACCATGTGTGCCTTTTTGTCAGGGTCAGTAATAGCTTCTTCTAAGCGTTCGTTTGTTAAAGAGCTCGGTTTTCCCTGCAAGGTAAGTAACCTTAACACATGTGCCAATGCACCTTTTGAGCAAAACTACTACGTGGTAGTCACTACACTTTTTAAAAGGCAGGTTTACATTTTTTTTTTTCTAGTTCTGTCTTTGCAAAGAAGTTAAAAACCTGAGTTTTTTTTGAATGAGTGACTCTAACCATCTCTTCTTTGCTTCTGTGCAGTTTGAGACAGATTATTCCCAGACCACCTTGTGCATTTTGAGGCTTTCTTATATAAACTTTATTCAAGCTGGTAAAGCAGAAATGTCACTTGTGAGTTTTATTACAGGCTAGAGACATCTCTAATTGGAGCACCATGTCCCATGTTGACACTGGAAATAGGATACAGCTCCCTTGTGTTGTACTAGAAAAGACAACTTCAGAGTGTGTTGTGCATGAATTTACACCTGCTTGAATTTAGCAGTCTTGAAAAAGGCTACCATACCTTTTTTCAGTCCCTACCACATTAGCTCCCTCCAGCTGAGCAGTGGGGGCTGACATTTAGCTTGGGATGGACCTGTTAGTGTTGTATTTTCTCCTTCGCTGACTCCTTTAATAATTCTGATTACTTTAATCTCTTTGCGCTTTCTCCTCCTCCTTTTTTCCAATCTCGAGGCAGTTCTGGATCTCCTTGAGGTGCAGGTGCTTCTGGTGAACTTCATGAAAAATAATCTTTGTGGTGATATTCCTTTTCCTCAGCTCCAGCCAGATCTGGCTGCTGCTTTTGCCCATTAGAGCAAGGATGCGAACAGCAGCAGATGCCTGTTGGTGGTAATTAGATAAAAGAAATTAGTATTGTGAAGGCTGCAATAAGGAGGATATGTGCTTCCCAGACAGGTTGGAGTGGGATCATTCCCATTTTGCAGGGCTGTTATTAGATTTTCTATAGCCCTGCTTTTCTAACTGCTTTGCTAATTAAGCAAATGCATATCTTATAGTCTATTCTTCTAGTTACTTTGTTTTTCTTTCTGACTTTTACATGTCCCTCATTCTCCTCTCTTCCTATTTTCATTTCACGTGGCTCTATTAGATGTTACTTGGTTATTGTTAATCTGCAGCCCTGTGTGTTGATAGTCACTTGGAAAAGCCTATTTCTTCCTGGCTTTCATTTCCAGAGGAGTAAGTGACCTTTACTGTAGTTTGGGCTGCCACAGCTGTGTTTCAGGATGATTCAGCTGCAACCTCATGGGCTGGTTCTTGCTTTTGAGACAGGTTGTCTGTTCTGGACTAGAGGAAGTGGGAGAGCACCACAGAGAGCAGCATGGGACAGAGAGATGGAGAGGAAAAGCTGTTGCTTGAGAAGCAGCAGATGAGCAGCATTACACTAGTTGCTGTGCTGGGCTCAGGAAAGGCAATGGGCCTGCATGTCTCTTCCTTACATCCTCAGCCACAGAAAAGTCATCCTTGGACATGGAGGGGCTGTAGGCATATAAGCCTGGGAAGGGGAAGGACATGATGGTGACATCTTGCTTCTTAGGCCAGTGCTTTGACTGACCTGGTAGCCTGCAAATAGGCAGAGGTGGTTATAAATGGCAGGAAGACAGTTTATGGCAGGTCTGCAGAAAAGGGGTGCCGCAAACACTGGGGAGCCGCAAAAACATCCTCTTGTCCGTTATCTAGACTGATACCTAACCTATTAGCAGGCTTCAACCCTACTGTATTCCTATCTCAGGATGAGATGTGAATAGTTTGCATTTAAGATTCCTTTTTTTAAAAAAAAACAAAAACAAAAAAATGAGGTGTAAGGAAGTGCTCCATTTTGTGTTAATACTCCCAGGTCTTTGAAGACTGTGAATATGGTATAAGCTCCTTTTATAATTAGTGGGTGTGTGCAAAGTCCACTCCAGCTGGCTGGCTTTCTGGTTTGCTACTACTTAATAAGGTTTTTAGCTGTCAAGTGGATTTTATGAGCAGCTATGTGTGATTGCAGTGTTTTATTCCAGCTCTCCTAGTAAGCATCTTTGCACAGTGTTCAATTTAGACTTTTCCTCTCCTTTTCTTCCTTTCCTCCTTTACAGGTTGGAAATTCCTTATCTACGTGACTAGTTTCTTATTCCTGTTACTGAATGCCCGTCTGCTCGCGATGCAAGCTCTCCCTTTGCTTCTGTCCTGATACCCAGGTGCATGCTCAGCCAACACGGCTCATCTGAGACCTTTTCAGGAGCAGGACCTGGTGTGTCACACACTTGCAAGTGCAGCTTAATTGAAGATGTGGGCAGCATTTTTGAGAACAGCGTGGCACTGAGAGGCTATTTCAGCCCAGGTCTTAATGGCAGCCTTGTGCAGAAATCAGTTGTACTTCAGAGTAGCTAGAAGGAAAAATAGATATTTATGAAGTTTAAAGGGGACAACACTTTTACAAAGGTGGGGATAAACAAATTAAAAAGGCCGCAGAATAATCCTATTATCTGCCTTTCTTTTGGGTTAGCTCCACAAGCTCTTCTCTCCTTGCAGCATGTTTAGGAGGGCTTCCTGGTGCTCTTTATGTTCTTTATTTTCATCAGGTGTTGTGCTTGCAGAAGATGATCTGGATGTGGGGAGTCCTGGCTCCCTTATAGGCTTACAACTCAGCTGTGTTGTTTTTTTCAGATGCAAAACCTTCCCTTGGGAATTTCTTAATCTGTATTTTGATTGGGAATATATTTTGGTGTCTCTCTCAGTAGTTTATTGGCTGCCCTTTTTTGCTTTGGGAAATTATTAAGTCCCTTGGATATGGCTGGATGAGATAAGAAACTGCCCAGACAGTTAAATTGAGTCCATTCAGGGCTTAGCCAAGTAGAAGAGCCCTTCTTAGCAAATGAAGCAGAATGACAATAACTCTTTCCCAGGCTATACAGTGACTGACTCTCAGAGCAGATAGTTTTTGCATTATCAATCTTATGACACCTATAAACACTTAACTTGTTAATGTTATTTTATGCAGTAGTGTACCTGGGTTGAAAGTGGGCAGCTTTTTTCGGCTCTTACCAGAGGAAAAAAAAGTGCTAATCTATATGTTGTGAGCCACAGCTCTCAGAAAACTGATTTCAGCTTTCAAGGTGACTAATTTAGAAACACTTAGGTAACTGATTTTTTTAATGTGTTTGTTCAGTAAACAAAGATGCTAAGTAAGATGGCACATAATTTTACATGGATGTTAATAAATCAGGCCAATGAATTCTTTCTGTGTTTCTGATGCCATTCTTGGTTTGCAATATGTTGCCCTCACATTATTTCTTTACTTTTCACAATAAGCCACAAAGTGCTAGTTATCACAGAAGAATCAGAACTTCCCACAGATTGACTTAGGGGAATGTTTTAATGCATCCATGGCTGTATCTCTGACTGTCTCACCGGATGCTATAATGTGAAAGCAGGATGGCAGCTGCAGATAAAAACATATGACATAGTGTATGGTTCATGTGGGAAAGGAAGAACAACATCTGAGAAATTTACTTCCTTTTCAGAGAGAAACACCAACATGTACTGTTGAGTGTATCATTTAATGAGCTTTCTCAGGTCTGCAGGTCAGACCTGACATTAACTGAAGTGACTTGGAGTAATTTTGATTGGATGGTTTAAAAGGTCATAGGTAAATTGAGTTTTGTGGTCACAGATGACTTTCTAATGGTTAGAAACATGGCTTTACCATGAAAGCATAGGGTACAATCAGTTTATACTTACAAGGGGCTCTGACTGAGACTGATTAGGTGAAATGAAAAAATGCAGAAAGACATGTTGAATTTCTCTTAGGGTTCGTGGGGCTTCATTTCTTCTTAGACACTGAGACTGCTTCAGTTTGGGGCTTATGTCCCACACAAAATATTCACATTCAATCTAGGGGTGTCTGAAACTCAATTGGATCAAGGACTGGAAAAAAAACCTGTTGAGAGCAATCCAGCAGTATTAGTAACATGGACTGAATAACCTCAGACTGTTTGAAAAGGCCATGATACCATGTCAGCAGAGTGCACTGCAAAGTCTGGTGTATCATAATTGTTTTGCTCCTAGTGTACAAAATACTGCAATGTCTCAGGTATCTTGTAAGAAAAGCTGATATGGCTGTGCTTTATTTTTGTCCCTTGGACCTCATATTAATGTAGAGGGAGACTGTTTTTACCCTGTAGCCACCTCAGTGCTGAGATATTATAGCCAGTTGTACAGCTGTTATGGACTCTTTCATGTTTGAAACCCATATTACAGAATCACAGAATCTTAGGGGTTGGAAGGGACCTCGAAAGATCATCTAGTCCAACCGCCCTGCCAGAGCAGGATCACCCAGAGCACATCACACAGGAACTTGTCCAGGTGGGTTTTGAATGTCTGCAGCAAAAGAAACTCCACAACCTCTCTGGGCAGCATGTCCCAGTGCTCTGTCACTCTCACAGTAAAGAAGTTTTTTCTGATGTTTACGTGGAACCTCCTATGTTCCCGTTTGCACCTATTGCCCCTTGTCCTATCACTGGACATCCCTGAAAAAAGCCTGGACCTGTACTCCTGACACTCACCCTTAATGTATTTGTAAACATTGATGAGGTCACCCCTCAATCTCCTCTTCTCCAAGCTAAAGAGAGCCAGCTCCCTCAGCCTTTCCTCATCAGGGAGATGTTCCACTCCTTTAATGATTTCTGTGGCTCTGCGCTGGACTCTTTAATCGGGATACATATGAACATCTTTCTAGCCATTGATAGAATTAAGGAAAAAGAAGTGTTCAGACAGAAGAATGCAGCAGTAGTGTAGTAAAGCATGTGCAATAAAATTCTGTGGAAGGATTGCAGAACCTGGTTAATGGTCACAAACATTTCACATGTGTGTTAATCCCACAGATGCTGCTGCTGACTGGTTGGCTGCTCACATCTTTTGACCTGGGTGTTTGTGGAGGGAGTTACTGTGGTGGATTTTGCAGGCAGTTATGAAAGCTTATTCATGGGAATGTGGCTGCACTTGAGGATCCAGTTGATGTGTTCTCACAGACCAGGGAGTGAATGTAGCACCGACTAAATTGGAGACCCTTTATTCTTGAAAGTCAAACCTGAGACTGGTTCCTTTTGAAGCTGTTTCAAATTAATATTTTCAGATTCTGAGTTTGACAGTCTTTGTTGTATAGCATTTTTTTAGTCTGTATGTCCTCCTGGGTTGGAATGCTAACTAAAAGCACAAATGTTAGCTCAATGTTTAGTCTGCAGTTGCTGAAATAATTGCACAATCTTGGTATTTATTGTATTTGTTCAGACAGGATACTTTGATTTACTACTTACTGTTCCTGCAGCTTTTGGATTGAATTAAATTACTTCATAATTGGTTTGTATTACTAGGTAACGATGAGGTGTGGGAATTGTTTTATTTTAATGTAGAGGATATTTGGGTCATGTTTTAAGAGAAAACAATTGTTTGTCTCACTTCTTGGAACAAAAAAAGTAATTCCTGTTTCTTTGAAAGTGTTTTTCATTTGTTATGGTAGGTCATGCTGAATAGTGTGTGACAGTATGACTCAAGTTTTTGTAAGTTATGTCCATGGAGTGGTAGTGACAAGTGTGAACCAGCCGTGGAAAGCGGCCTGTTTCTGCAGAGGCTGATCCTGGCTGGTGAGCCTGCACTAAGAAACCCATTTGACTTTAGAAAATAATTATAAGGTACTCAGTCAATGTTCCAGTCTTCACATGTGGAGTAGTTATAGGTCTGGCTGGTGGATCTTGACTGAAAGAGGGAAGTAAATGAGACGATTAATTAGGCAGAGGATACAATGGAATTGTAAGTAGTAGATTTCCAGCCATATCTAGGCATGAACGTGGAACAGTTGCACAAACAAACCTGCCAAGTGCTTGCACTGCTGGAGAGAGCTGCTTGGAGAGGAACCTTCTGCAGTGCTGTGAGCAGCAGGCTGAGGATCAGTGATCTCCACATCCCTGCCCTGTGGAGAGCCAGGGAGCAGAGGGCTGGAGCCTTGCCATGCTGGTATGTAGAGTAAGTGTCTTAACAAACTGACTGCTTTGTGCTTTGATTTAGGGTTGAAACATAGAACCATCTAGCATGTTTTTGTTGCAGTATGGCATATAACCATAAAAAGCAGGGTTTAAAATTTGGTGTAAGGTGGTTTTGTTGTTTGTTTGTTTTAAATAGAGTGCAGCACATAGAAAATACAGCGCAGCACCAGGGCTTCCTATAGACAAAAGTGTTTGCCCCTCTGACCTTCATTTACAGGATTCATTTATCACACTAGTGGGAAGGCTGGATTCAGGTCACCTCATGGGATCCTTCAGACCTTCATCTTACTGTAGGTAGTGCAAGTGTATCAAATACTTCTGGAATACAGGTCCCATAATAATTGCTCATTATCTGCATATAGTGTGAAACTCAAGATGCCTTTCTTAGCTGATAAGCAGTGAGGGAGAAAACAAAGCACAGCAGCAAAAAAAGGTTGAAAAAATTCAAGGAGCACAGCCTGCAGATCTGTGCAGGTCTGCTCTGTTTGTTCTTGGGTCACTTTGACCCATTTTAGGGTGGCAGAGCATGTGGAGGACTTGTGGCCATTATTCAGCTGTAGCGCTGTCCATCTCCTGCTGCGGAAAAAAGAGAAAACACAAAAATTAACAGTTATCATAATGAAATAATAAATATGGTCAAGCAGACTTTGTCACGTCATGTTCTCTCTCTTACATTCTCTAGCTTGTCCATCCATTACCTTGTATTAGTAGGGCAACATCCAGAGTCTATTAGACTTGGCTGTGGGAAAATTGAAATCTGTTTTTGTTACACCCAAACCAGTTGAAATAGGTAAAATAAGGTCGAGGTTAACTCCAATACAACTTGCAACTTACTGTGATGACAGCAGTGGAAAACAATTCCACTTTTATTATCAACTAAAGAAACAACCTTATTTCTGTTTGTGAGTGATGTAAAACACTTTACAAGTTTTCTCTGGCTTTAAATACTGAAATGAAGATCTGTTCAGTGGAGGCTTGCAAAAAATGTGACACATTGTGGAAACTTGGAATATTTTATGCATATAATAAGCTTGGTTTGTTTTACATGGAAAAAATATTCAGTGCTTCTGCAGTGGCAATTTGTATTCCTGCAAGACTGTTCTCCAGATTGAGGCAGTTCTGCTTGCAACTGAAAGCAAGGGCTTCAACTGCCAGACCATCTTCTTTGATTGTTCTTGCATTTAATTTATTTGTAATACCACATGTAGTGATTTAGACACAGTGTAGATTGAACAAGCACTTGATTTAAGAGTTTAAAGTCTAATCTTCAAGGTGTTCCATGTAGGGCTGTCACCATGTTTGTTGGAGCGTTGCCGCCATGTTTGTTGGTGGCGTTTCCATATGTAACAAGCGGAGAAACGCGGTCATCTGGCATCCCCCTACGATGGGGCATCGCATCTTTGGGAAGCACTTTGGTCAGCTGAGGCTGGAAGTGTCAGGGGAATGGGTCTCACTCTTCCTCCACCCAATTCTTCCTGCAAACCAGGCAGGCCTTCTGGGAGTTTAGGCTCCTTGTATCCCACTCCCTCTCTCACAGCTGGGCCAGGGAGAGGGTGCTGGAGAGCTGGAAAACTAGTAGGGCAAGGGACAGATTAATGCCATCTTTAGTCCTTGAAAGGAGGGATGTGGATATAGGAGTCAAATTCTGCCTTGCACTGTTACTGAGGTGGTGCAACCAGGCTGTTTTCCTGTATTGCTTTTGCAAAGATTTGAAAGGGTGTTCTTTTCCCTCTAAAATGGAATTATCCTGAACAACTTATTTGAGGAAGAGGGACCCAAACTGCCTTTGTGGAAATGATTTACTAACCATTTTAAAGCCTAATGCTGTGTGCTGTCTCTTGAAACTGGATTTAGTATTAACAGAGAGAGAAAAGAGAGTCTGTAATTTACTGCTTTTTCAGCTGAGACTGAGGAGTAATAGGGAGCTAATTTACAGTGGTGAGTTGTGGGGAGAAATATTGTGCTCTGTAGAAGACAACCCTCTGTGTGCAGAGAGGGTGCTGTGTGACCAGTGCCCCTTTAGGGAGCAGCTGTAAATGGGCATGGCTTGCTGGGGTCATCCCTACTGTGATGCAGTCCTTCAGACAATTTATAAAAACAAATGAAAAATTAACTGTTGTTTCAATTGGAACGTGGGTTAAAAGGGGAGTAAATGGCTGATTAAAACGGTAGTTTTAAAAAGCTAGTTTCAGGCAAAACAAACCCTCTTGAACATTGTTTTAGTAAAAAATCTGATTATAGCGGGGAAAAAAATATTACTTAAACTTTTGTAAATGTCCACTTAAGCTTTCTCAATTCATAATTCTCTAACATTGGTGGACTTACCAAGAAAACTCTTGTTAAACATGCTGGGTTTTGGGTGGTTGATGCATCTTTCAATTAAGATAAATGGGAAATTTAAGGTAGAAGAAAGAGGAATAAATTATCAGTGCAAATCTATTAATGAGTCTCATTACAGATGGCACGAAAGGTATAATTAAATTGACCCTGGTGAGTTAATCCCTACCATTTTAGGCTTTGACTAGTCCCAATGCACCTTTCAAAATCTGGCCATCTTACAACCACTGAGGCTGGATTTCTCTGTAGCTGCTGGTTTTTATGCTTAGGTGTTGCTGCTGTTGGATACCTGAGGACTGCTGGGATACCTGCTGTCACTGCAGGACCTGGCTGTTGTTCAAGATGGTGCTCCCTGTATGCCTAAATTTAGGATGCCAAGACTGCTGTTTGGAAGAGGGATTTATTTTTTTGCCCCCTGTGTTTTTGGATGAGCAGCAAGTGTTCAGGCTTTGCTATTAAGACTGTGAAGCAAAATTAAGGGGCTTAAAAGCAGTCTCTTCTTTCCCCCTGATAATATTGTTATAGCAGGAAAAACTGAGGTGAGACTGGTTCAAAGAATTTACTGACTTCTGTCCTTATGAACAAGGTGTAATCTCTCTATACAAGCTAATGGTCTAAACATCTGTTAGTGTGGATAAGAGCTGAATGTGGTAGAAACATTTTGAAGCTATGGTTGTGTGCTGGAGGTTTCCACAAGGATGAGGATAAAGGTAAACCTCCCTTGAGATAAATGGTACTTTCTCCTTCAATTCAAAAGTTTGCTGAAGATGCAACCCCCAATAAAGTGTTTTTCTCTCAAATAACTGTTTTCCTCTAATGTTAGAGCATCTCCTTTCTTGTTCGTTCTTGTTTTTTTTTGTTGTTGTTGTGTTCCCCCCCCAGCTGTGCAGTGGGTTGCACAGATGGCCTAGCATAAGGAAGATGGAAAATGAGGATGATGCCTTCTGATGGATTTATTTGTATACAAGCCCCAGTGGACCTAAGTATTAAATAGCTTCAGGTTTTTTAAGTTGTCATGAGTATACAGAAGACTGGGCACACGTCACTAAGCTGGATTATTTTTTTCTTAAGTAGATAAAGTGGATTTTAGTCTTAAAGTGGATTTTTAGTAGAAGCCTGTAAATGACTGACCTTAAGTTTCTGGAAAACATTAACCTATTGGCAGAGAAAAGGAAATACTAGCTGAGCAAGAAATAATATTTAAAAAATCATGAAGCTGCTGTTTGAGACTAGTAGATACAAATTGTCTTTACCTATTACTTTTCACACACAAGTGTTTGAGTAGATGATATGAAGTACTACTAGCTATAAAACTTGCTTGTCTGTCTTGGGAGCAAGCGATCAAAGTTGATGTACCAGAACCCTGGTTGTCTATACCCTCAAAAAAGCAGTTCTCTAATCCTCCGTTATAAGCTTTGGCTGTCTGCTAAATGTCAGGAGGAACAGACAGGTCACAAAGAGGTCAAAGAGCTCACCACACATCAACATAGGTTATTACACTTTGATTTTTCACTCCTTTTTTGTTTTCATTGGGGTCAACTGCTCAGCTGTCTCAAGGAGAGGGGGGAAGATACCTCCCTCTCCAGTTTCTTATGGCTCTGTTTAAAATGCTGTCACTGTTTATAAGCTTTCTAATGCAAAGATGTCTTGGCTGAGAACTTAGCTGAAAGCAGTGTGTTTGCAAGCAAAACATTGGAGATGGACTCTGAACCTTTTTGGCATTCTTATGGTCAATTACCTTTGTCAGTGAGTGACAGTGGCTCAGATGCTGTGAAGTAGTAGTTACTGGGAGGAATAGTGTGTTAGGAAAGTGGTTATTGTCTAGTATTTCTACATGTGCATAAGCATGTGTAGGCAACTGTTTCTGTATAGCATCTACAGTATTCTCTCATTCTTCTAGTTCAAGATAGGTATACACAGAGGAAACTGGAAACAATGGTAGAGAGGTTTTGGTTTTCTGGTTTCAGAAAAGCAGTCTGGCTTGAAGCAGGGAGAATAAAAAGACTTGAAAAATCAACAGAGCAGCAGGTAGTGTAGCATGCAACATGTAGAAAGTTAGTGTTAAATGCTTTGAACACAAGAGAAAGTTTTACATGCCTGGTGACTCTCAGATGGAATGGATTGGTCTCATAGGTTTGCAAATGGATCAAGATTTTTGAGTATAAAGTCAAATAAGTTGGTCGGCCATTCCAGAAGCAGGGAATAAATGGTACATTTGCTGGGACCCAAGATGAAGTGTGCAAGGGGCAAAGGAACAGCCCCAGCTCTGAAAAAAGAGTTGTGGGGTTCAGTGCCTCTAAGAAGGAAGGTGGCCTTTGTGGTTGCCTTAATAAGTGAACTATAAAATAGACCCTACAAGCCACTGAAGGATGGAAAACAGTTGTAAAGGATGTGCTAGCTTTTACTTACAAATATATGCAAGAAAGTACATTCTATTCAAGCTTTAATTTTAAGAGATGCTGATAAAAATATATTATATATGGATACTATTACTATCCATCAGTCAATCTTCTTTTTATTATGTGTGAGTTTTCACATGTATGCATCTTACATACTGGTAAGTATGATCTATTTGCATGTACACTTTATGCTGCATAAAATCCCAGCAACATATGATTTAAAAAAAAAGAAATATTGAAGATGTGATTTGCTTAAATAACTCTTTTATCCCAGTAAGTGCTTTTTTCAATTTTAAAGGGGATGTTTGTTGTAACGGAGTATCTCGATTCAGAATGATCGTATTGCAAAGCTAAGGTGTAAGTATGCTCAAACCTTGGCTAGTAATTAGCTTTTATTATCAGATAGGAGACTTTCCTGGGGACTTGAAACACTAAATTGACTTAACTGATATGGAGATGGGTATTTGTTTTCCACAGACCTACCTTTCTTGTAATTGAAACTACTTTCTTTATCTATTTCCAAAGAAAGAATGGCAGAAAGAGCAGAGAAATCAGACAGAAATAGGACTCTGCAACCAGTTAATAAAAGGCTCCGGTCAAAGATTTTGAGCTTTAAATACTCTTGTTTTTTTCATTGAGTGACTGCCAGGATCACAGTGCAAGATGGTGGCAGGGAGAGAGAAAGAAAGAATAAGGTACTGTTCTGGTTTGAGCCAGGATAAAGCAAATTTTCCTTTTACTGATTTTTTTTTTTTTTTTTTTTCCTTCAGTAACCTTTCTTTTAACTAGTTAGTAGCAGAGTGTTCCAACTAAGGTGGAAGTTCCATAATGGTGGAATGTTTTTCTAACTGCTGGGTCTTCAAGGTCACATCTTTCCTCTGCCGGCTGAGACACTACAGGGAGATCCCCCCGTTGGAGGCCGAGTTAGACAGACAGCAAAATTGACCAGAGATGTTCCATTCCATATATCTACGTAAGCTCAGAGGAAGGTCAGAGATCACAGAAGACAACTTCCTTCCTGCTGCTTCTTCCTTTCTCTTCCGTCCATGGCTGGTGTCCAGGGAGGACTCTGTCCATCCATCACCATCAACCCCCAGACTGTGCATCTCCTGACCCTCATCACTCTGCTCTCTTTTTGGCAGCAGTCTGGAACTTTTTGGGACTACAGCTAAGGAGAGTCAAACAGTGACAGGTACTATGTAGAATTACAGTGATGTGTGTTTGTATCTGGTGTGAGCAGTTGAAGTGAACTGGACTGTACAGCTACAGTGCATGTGGCCATTAAATTTTACTGAGAGATGTCAAGTAGAGCTCTGGTGCAGAAGATTGTGAAATTATTAAAATTCTCACATGGCAGTTAATATGCTTATCTTCTGTATCCTTACTTGAGCTTCATGACTGTAATCACAGGAGACTGCATTGTGATTAAGCCCACTGCATTGGTTGTGAATAGCTCTCCTGCTTGAAACGGGGAGATGAAAAGGCATGAGAGGATAGGTGTCTGGAAAACACAGCTGGCAGAGGGATGAGGTGACAATTGAGAAGTGTAACTTGTGGTTAATCTAAGCAGGCACAGAATTAGATTGCAGTCCTGGAAAAAGTAAATTGTTAGTGTGGCTGAGTGCCAGGCTGTTTCTTCTCTCCTTGCTTTGAAAGCCAGGGTTAAGTTGGAAACATGAGTTAAATGTTAAGACCTGTGAATAAAATCTCATTCTGTCAGTCCATATATAGCTGATACTTCCCATCTGGAATCAGAAAGAAGGGGTGAATGTTTATTAATATGTAATGAGATCTTATAGAAAAAATAGCACTGGAAGCAAAGGAAAATAGGGATTTAGAGAAAGGAATCGTTCATGCAAAAGTTAGGTTTCCCATGCTGGCACATTAGTGATGATAGGGCAGGCCTGGTCCTGAAGGCTCATGCCAGTGTTTTAAAGGATAGAAATAGGAGGGTGCTTGGACCATGAAGTCAGGTACCCCCTTACATCATGCTGTATCGATTCTCTTGTTTCACTTCTCTGCCTTTTACCATGTTTTCTCATTCCACTGTAAACTGCCCCCCATGAAGGCTTGAGGAAAACACTCAAGAGTTTTTGCAGCCTCTTTGCACATGTTTCTCAGTCACCAGACAAATGTGGCATTCCATGGTGCTGGCTTGGTGTATGGATGTGTCCAAGTAAAAATGTGTCCTGTGAGGAACATGCAAAGACTAAGCAAATGAAGAAGAGGCAAATTAAATTGTTGGCCATTAAGCTTAGGATATAAAAGGGATAGGGTCACTTAGTTTGCCAGTCTCTCTTCCATGACTTTGCCATACCAGCTTTTATGGTGCTGTTTTGTCAGCAGCATCGCACAGCATCTGGGCTATTTGCAGATGGTGTTCAAGTTTTTTTCCCAAATAGCTTTTGCTGATTCATTGTGGACACAAATAGCCAACAAATATATACCTATGTTAATGGTAATCTTCACTGCCTCTTGGAGTACACTGCTGCATTACTTGTGTGATATCTTTAATTCTTCAGCACCTTTGCAGGTGTCTGCCCCATTTGCCATCTACAAGGTGGCATTTCCCTTGCATGCTTGAACCATGTGTGTGAGAAAGGGGCATTGGAGGCTGAGCAGAACTGCAGGTAGACAGGAGCTCGAAATCAATGCCCAAACAGAAAGGGCAGAAAACAGGTACAAATGCTCATTAAAAAGTATTAAAAATTCTTTTGATACAGCTCTTGGATTGCAGCTTCTCTGCCCTCCATCCCTCCATGTGTTACCTTTCAAGTTTGCATGAGCTTCCAGGCTAATTTCTACTTCTGAAATCAAAAGGCTTCTCACATTGCAGAGGTGAAGCTATGATGGATTTCAGGAATTATAGAAAAGCTTTATGGAAAGGAGTTTCAAGAGGTGGATCATAAATATAACTGAGCAAAATAGATACAAAGGTAGTAGTCTGGCTCTTCATGTGTTCATGTGTGTCTCACACCCAAACCAGCAAGAGAAACAGATTCAAGGTTTATAATACACAGTGTATACTCAGGAGCAGAGGAAATACAGATGTGTAACAGTGTAATGAGGGCTGCTTCTTGTAAACAGTGTGGCATGAGGGCAAAGATGCTAATTAAGCATGCAAATTGAATTTGCAAGGATTGCAGAGCAGGGAAGACATCTGGAAGCAGGCATTGATTTTCTAGAGGATAGCATGAATGGTTTGGCTTTATTAGCTATCAGGGTGCCTCTAGGAATTTAAATTTAGTAGAATTCAGAGCTTTTTAGGATCAGGAGGGGATGTGCTGGGGACAAAGTGACAGGTTCTTAGCCCCTTCTGAAAGGGCAGATGTGTCCTACACACTCCAAGTTAAAAAAAACAACAAAACAACAAAATATTAAAAAACAAATGGTTTGTATTTTTTATTTAAATGAAACATAGTGGAGAATGTTTTCAAACTGAAGGAGGGTAGATTTAGATTAGATATTAAAAATAAGTTCTTTAGTGTGGAGGTGGTGAGACACTGGCACAGGTTGCCTGGGGAAGTTGTGGATGCCTCATCCCTGGAAGTGTTCAAGGCCAGGTTGGATGGGGCTTTGAGCAACCTGGTCTAGTGGAAGGTATCCTGCCCATGCAGGGTGTTGAAACTAGATGATCGTTAAGGTCCCTTCCAACTCAAACCATTCTATGATTTATGATTTGGTTACTGACCTTCTAGCTTGCTCACCCTGAGCAGTGCTTTGCCAGACTACTTAAGAATCTTTACTCAGCTGGGAGTTACTTGCATGAAGCTGTAATTGTGGGTTCTAACTAGAACCAGGGGTGCTAACACACCTTACCTGCAGGTTAAAGAAATTGCAGCGTTTATAACTTTCTCAAGGCTGGCAGCAACTAGGAGAGTTTCAGCCACAGTGATCTGTCACTGTCATTACCTTCCCATTCATCCAGAGCTGTGAGAGAGGGTTATTAATCATCCTGCCTAAGGCCTGGGAGTATGTGGAAATGCAGAGAGTATTATCATAGCTTATAAACTGTCGACATGGTAGGCTCTCAAAGTTGCTCCCTTGCTTTAGGTCTGAAGTAATGTCAAATTCTCTGTGTTTTCTTTCTCTGATCCCTTTTCTTCTTCTAGGTTGGTGTCAGAGCTGCCACCTTTTCTCTCCTTGAGAGGAAGACAATTGATTTCTTGCTGAGTCTCCTTCAGGAGGTTAGTGGGGCACGAGAGCTAGTTTTGGCAGGAGGACCTATGGGATGTTGAGGTTTGTTGGAGGTGTAGGCATTGAGGCAGTACTAGTGAGCAAAGGGTGAGGAAAGAGCAGAGGCCCCTTTCTTCCTGTGTCTTTCAGGAACCACAGGGGTGGGATGAGAGCTGGTGTTGGGGGTGAATGTGCCAGCTTGTCTTCAGTGTAGCTGCTGGTGATCTGAGCACCTTCAGGCTGGAGTTAGGGTTTGGTAAGGTTAAGTTTGGTTTCCTTTCAGTG
The DNA here is from genome assembly GCF_020740795.1 of Apus apus. NCBI lineage: Eukaryota > Metazoa > Chordata > Aves > Apodiformes > Apodidae > Apus > Apus apus. Next base: position 29,366,225 of record NC_067287.1, on the reverse strand, counting down.
TCTTGTGTTGTATGGTAGTGTAGGTTAGGATATGGGTGGCAGCCATGAATGTCACATATACATGAATGCAATTTGGTTTCTTATTCCAGATAAAGTTCAGATTTGTGGCTGAGAAGATGAGGGCTTGTGGGGTATAAAAGGGGTAAGCAGTTCCGTATGATTTTGAATGGATCATGTTGGTAATGTGAATGCTGGTGACATCAAACAAAAATGATACAATTTTGCAACAATATTGGTGATTTAGTTGTAGTTAGGAGTAAGTTTTATATTCAAGCAAAAGAAAAGGAATGATAAAAGAAGCGAGACAAAGTTTGTGTTTGGAGAAAATTTCATGGTTTGCAGGGCCAGGTTTGGGAGTGCTGTTGGCAGAGGTGAATTTGCTTGTGCTCTTACCTGACGCTGGGTGCGAGCTGTGTGGTGTATGGAGACAGCAGGGGTTGGGCTTAGGGTCAGGATTAGGAGATGGTTGTATGAAAAGATAAGTTGATTGCAAGGTCCTGAGGAGATGGCGGAGTTGAGATTAAGCCTAGGGCAGGTGTCACTGGGATGGGGATTAAAGTTTAGGCAAAGAAAGATGGAAGAGATAATGTTCTTGTTGAAACCTGTTGGGCTGCAGGATTAGGAAAAACACTTCTGTTGTCAAAAGCACGTAGATTATGATTAATTTTGTTGCAGGTTTTGTTTCACCCATTTAATAGAAAAGCAACAGATTCCATAACAAAGTCCCAATTTTGAAAGCACAGTGTTCATTGCATATTATGAACAGAATTTCACCAATATTGGAAGGGTTGAAAAGGTAAAACACCACTATGAAACAGTAGAAAGTGTATTCTAAATATAAGCTTTATGAAACTGTAGATTAAAGGTCCCAGAAATCCATGGAATTTAATATTAAACTTGAGCTTATTTATTTGTCCGTTCTGAATTGTTGTTCATATGGCTCAATAGCAGTACACTTCATATAAACTTTTGCTGTAGATTACTTTTCCATAAACAGTTTTCATTCCTGGCAACCACGGATACATCAGAAGCTTTCTCATAAAACCAAATTTATTGCTTATCATACTGCTGTATTGGTTTAAAGAGATTAAAAAGTGCATGTGTGACATGATTAACAATTTAATTGAGTGTAATAGGAAGCCTGATGCTTTTTAGTTTCCAGCTTCATTGCTACTTGTTCTTGTGCTTTACAAGGCTTTTTACTTCTTATTGTAAAGATCAAATCATACTTCTTGTTTCAGTAATATCCATTAATTTTGCTTTTATGAAGGCTTAAAAAAATCGTGGAGCCTTAATGAATGTGTTCAAGTGAAATACGGTGGACTGCTTTTAGGCCAGTCCTGAAAGTATTACTCATCCTCTTTATAGCAGATCTTTGCAGCATTATTGCACAATTATTTGTGCTCTGTTTATGTAGTTACAGTATTTGTGTGTATGTGGTGTCTTATTTCCAGTAGGTAGCATATGATCAATGTCTACTTTGAAGGCCCTGACTTTGTTCAATGTCTACAAATTAAAGGACAATATCCTTCTGGTGATGAAGGGTTTCAGAAGAGGAAAAAGTAGACTTTCCCCTATCCTTTTATGTCATTCAGAAAGTCTGTTTCAGTGCCAACTAGTCTTCTTTTCCAGTTTTTCTGAAAAATTCAGGTTGATTTGCTGCTAATGAAGTTACCTTAGAGTACTTAGAAGCATGTGAAGTTTTGGCAAGTGTTTCAGAAGTCCCTTACAAACCTGATGAGCTGGGAGGTCCCCCAGTTTGGGGAAGTCCCTCCTCCAGTGTTAAACTGTGCTGCAATTCCTATGGTTCATACAGGGTGCTCAATAAACTGTTCCTAAACCCACAAATGATGGGAAACTATTTGAGCTAAGCTGTGGTGCAAGCTGCCTATGCATTCTCATGTCATTTTTCTGCAGGGAGGGACAATATATGTCTGTCACAATTTGATTGGATTACTTTGCATCTTTCATTAAAGAAGCAATTAATTTTTTTCTCTTAAATACAGATCTTCTTTCATAGTATTTTTGGTCAATGTGTCTTGATTTTTGTCTTATGGGAGAAGAAGAAACCCAAAGAGTGCCTGCTCTGGTCACAGGCAAGGCAGAAAAACTTTTTTCTAATGAAACTGCATTTTGGTGTGTGGGACTCTGCTGGGCAGACTGAGTTCTGGCAAGACCATTCACGCTCCTCTGCCACCTACTGAAGCACTGATGGCAAACATCTGCTGCTCATTCAGTAGCTTTTGCAGGTTAGTCTGAAATAATGGGGGAAAGATAGTTATGGTTAGGTGCTCTATCAAAGACGCTTCAGCTTTCTCTGTGCACACCACACCCAGGGCTTCTTTAGCACCTTCTGTGAAGCCTACTCATCAATTCCAGAGAAGCACTGATTTTTGCTCGTTGTTAGTCTCCAAAGCAATAATTGGCACACAGAGCTTTTGAAAAGGACACTTTGTGGAAGGTCCTTTAATTCTGTAAAATGTGCAATAGCAATTCTTCTCATATTAAACCAGCCTAGGATTTTGAGTTCACAATGAATTGCAGTGTGGTGAGAGCTGACACTTCTTTCAGTGCTGTAGCTCTCTATTTCAAGTCCTTCTCTGTGGAGTGGCTTTAATGTTATGTTTGTCTTGTAGAGTTTGTCTTGTAAAGCTGGTAGATATCTTCCTGAAGAGATTCTGCTCTCCTGCTGCATGTGTATATTATGTTTTTAATGATGGTTGTGGATTTTGAAATTTATAGTACCAGAGTAATTTCTGCTCAACAGAGGTAAGGCAGGGTATTGGCATATTTGAGTTTCACATCTAGCTGCTTAAAAGACAAGCATGTTGGAGACCACAGAAGGAGAATTGCTTCCATTTAAAAATGAGAATGGTTATAAAATGCCAGAGGTATTAGAATGACTTATACTCAGCTTGGAAAGGTCTTTGCTGTAGTGATTCAAGTTTCCATCCTTCTGTACAAATGGTGCATTTGAACTACTTACTGGAGCTGGTGTAGAAGATCTGAATTTAATTGTCTGTTCGAGTTTGACAACCAACGTTGATTAAAATTTTCCTAATAAATTTAGCAGGCAAACTGTGAGCAAATAAACCACTTGAAAGACTGAAGTTCCCTTACAGTGTTGCACATAGTAGGCTGTGATTGCTTTGTAAAACTTACTCTCCTGATGTCAGTACTGATGGAAATGCTTATTGTAGGTGTTCTTGAATTATATTTTACCTGAATTATGGTCTCTCTTTAAATCAAAAGATGGCTTAAGTGAGTTAAGCAGCTGTATGTACAACTGGAAGCAGCTGGAGCAATTTGGAAAGTGAAAGTATTTGAATTCTGGGATCTGATGTATTGCAGGCAAGTCACATAATTTCACTGGTACTTCCTAGCTTATAAAAGACAACATGAAGTAGAGAAGATAATCAATACTTTGCTGACTAACCAGGTGTAAGAGTGAATGTGTGTGAAGTCAGTGAGACAGCAACTGTATGGAAGTGACTGTGTTATTAGGGTTGTCATTAGTAATAAGGCTGTAGACTAGAACTTCCCTTTTTGATGATCTGATCCTTTATCTAAAGAGAAGGTTTTAACTGGGAAGAGTGAAGAGAACTGGAATTTATACCTGGAGAAGCGTTAATACTAACAACTTCGAAGAAATATTGTCAAATTCTGGGCAGGCAGCACTGACTGTATACACAGCCTGGTTGGGGAACATAGAGGCATTAAATTCTGTAATCACTCCAGAGATTGTTTTGCAGAGGTAATGTTCAGCTGCCACGGAGCATCTATCATGGCTAGAATTAATAGGGAAAGAAAAAGTCTTGTTGTCTCTGAGTTATTATGGAAATTAGGTAAGAGGAGGAGTTGTTCTGCTGACAAGAGAGCGCTAGCTCTTCCTGGACCAAGTCCTGCAGCACTCAGTCAGGCAAAGATAGTTCCCAAAACAGGATGAAACAGTGATCCCATCGGAGACATGGCAGATTTCCCACTGGCATTGGTAGGGACAAGATTTCACCCTGCAGCTGTTGGAGAAGTACTTGGAAATTTCTATAGGGAAATGTAGGAAGGCAGAAAGGAAGGAGCAGTGCTTGTAAACAGGAAATTGTACTGCATGGAAGACAGCAACACATACCTTTTCTCTGTGCAGAAAGTCTATGTTAGCAGTAGATACAGCTGTAATGGAGGTCTGTCTTTTTTTTTTTTTTTTTTACCTTGCTCTTCTCTCTTTTATCCTGCAGGACCTGCTTTTTCCCAGCTGGTGTGAGTGACTCTGTACTTGCAGTGATTGTGCTGCTTCAGCTGTGGGCGACTTCATGCAGACACAGTAAAACATGAAACAGGTTTTCTTCAGTCATTCTTCTGCTGACAGACCTATAATGGCTCTCCAGCATAGAGGCAGACGTGGACAGTGGTAGTGAGCTTCCTGCAGCAGATATAGTTTTCTTAGTAACCTCTTGCAGACTCACAAGAAGTAGTGTGTGAGGTCTGCAGAGCATGCATGGAGAGAGAGGGACACTTAGCTTCCACAGCTACACCCTTGTGTGCCAAGCATGCGCCTGAAATGGATTGTCAGACATGTTATACTCCTTAAGTCTACAAACACCAAAGCTGAATAAGGAAGGGGTGAATTTTGATAGCATTTCCACTTTTGAGACAGAATTATTAATTCCTTCTATGCAATTTCTAAATACAGATTTTCCTTCATTTGTGCAAGCAGGTATTTAATTAATCCCTTAGATTGGACATGGATGTTACTCAATGTATACATGATTTAGCAGTGTTAGCATGTAATTAAGGGACTGAAGTGGAAAACAGTGTTTTTTATACCACTCTGAATATTTGTAATTTGGACAGGAGAACATTATTATGAAAGATTAAGAGCCTTATGTAGCCTGACTACAGAGAGGAAATAGGATGGTGACAAAGTTACATTCACATTGCATGAACAGGTCTTGGTAGTGTGCATTTAAAGCAACAACTAATACAAAAACCCTAGAAGAGTTACATTTTAAATGGTTCCTCTTTGCCATGGATGACATGATTTAATTTTGATTTTCAAATGGCAGTTTTTATTTGTCAGCATCAGTGCCTGGTGGAACATGACTAGGCTGAGGTTTTGATTGTGGATGCTGTTGTAGGAGTGCTGGTGATAGTCCCATGCCTCGCACGTTGCCATGTGAAAGTTTTATGCTGGAAGAAGCAGGAGTAATGAAATGTAGTTCAGATGGATTGGGAAAATGATAAGATCTTATTCAAGGACCCTTGGTGTCTCATGCTTGAATGCACAACTTCTTGTTCTGAACACAGGATCAGCTGCCTTCCACAGGCCCTGTAATAGAGAACTGTGCACTGAGAAGCTTCTGGATAGTTTTCTTGGCCAGCTGAAGTTTTTCTGGCGCAGCACTTTATCATGGCCTTGAATTTATTGCTTTATAATTGTTAGGTCTATTTTATCCAGTGAAAATTCAAAAGCTATGTACTGCAGTTGTTCCATCCCACAAATATCTGTTGTGAAGCAGAGATCATGGATTTGGTTGAGTTTTCTCTACGCTTGCTGGGCCAAATCTTCAGCTGTTGTTTAAAATTTAAAGAAGGTTGTCTAAAATCAGAACCTTCCTTGGTGTGTGGGTGTTGCTAGCTTTAAATTACTGCAAATGTGCTTTAATATACTCCCAAGATTCATTGGTATTAATTGCAGCACATTTATTACCCTGCAGGCGCTATTCTAAAGCTACTGCATGGTACAGGCCAGCAGGCGAGATAGCTTTCCAGCACTCTCATTTTTCCTTTGGTTTAATTTATTTCAAGTGCTGCTCCTCTCTGGAAACTACCTCTGTAGAAATGACATGGTAGCATACCAGGACTGTGTCCTTGCTGCCAGCTAGATTCAAATACACTGTACAGACAGGTCACCTGCAACCCCTGCAGAAGTCTCAGACCAGTTTCATGCTGTCATCCCCTCACTTCATTGGTGGAAGCTGAAACATACATTCAGTTATTCTGGCTATATTCAGCATAATTTTTGCAGTTGGCTTGCTTCCTCTGTTATCAGTCATTGTTCGTACAGAGCTTCTTTCTGTCACATGAGGGGTAAAAAAAGATGTGAATACCAATGTAAGTGAGTATCCTTCCAGTGACTGCAGCCTGCATTGCTGCATCCTGTTTTAGGACTGACATCTTAGGGAGTTATTTACAGAAGACTCTTGGCACCTTGAACTGTTAGCTGCATTGGTTTGCATCCCATAGCTGCTAGGAGGTGAGGAAACATCAGGGGCTGGCCAGGGCCTCTATTTCTTCATCTCTTACACAGTATAAAATGTATATTTTGTCTGTTTACTTGTAGAGATAAGATCCACTTGTTTGGATTCCTTAAGATGATCTGACAGTTTGCCTAGACAGCTAGGACCATGGATGCCAATGGATTGCATTTAAAAGGATGGCAGAGTGCAAACAGACAGATGCTCCTAGAGACCAAGGTCTGGTTTTCTTTGCTGAAACCGAGGGGCATTTTTCTATGTTTTGTGACACTAGGTTGTTACTTGGAGTTGTGTTCCTAATGCTTATTCTCACTTTTGCTTCATGGGGCACAGCCATGACCACATGCATTCCGTTATAGTGGGTTCTCACCTAGAAGCTGGTAAAGACCCAGGTCAGTAATTTTTTCCATAGGTGTCTGGTCCCCCTAGTGTTGTCATGCACATCATGTGGCTCCCAGTAAAACTGACAAAACTCGTGTTGATTTTCATGGCAATACAATTAGGCCCAGATGATTGAGTCCTCATTCAAGACTCATACAACCTAATTCCACCTATCTGGACCATTCTCCTCATCCTGAATATGATTTCTGTAATGAAGAAGGCTATTGTCATGCCTATATTCTCATAAATTGGCTTCTCAGTATCTTTTGGGGTTGTTTTTTTGGTGGTGGGTTTTTTTTTGTTTTGTGGTGCTTTTTTTCACTTGTTTGGGTTTTTTGTTTGTTGTTTGTTTGTTTTTTATCTAGCAAAAAATCCCAGTGAACTCAAGTGAAGGGGAATTAGTGGGTGGTGCTGAAGGAGGCATCACCCTGCAGAGGTGAGAGGGATGAAGGTGCTCAGCTCCACCGGGTCAGGCTACAGCAGGACTGTGAGAACCCATTGCTTGTGTCAATAGGAGCTTCTGTTTTAAATCTAGTGGAAGGGTTTCACTTATGGGAATGAAATAGTGTTCTAAAAACTGCTTTAAAAAATACAGTATTTGAGGGAGAATATTGCTCTTTCAGCTGTCAAGTACAATGTTGTAGAGCTCTGGTGGCTGGCTTAGATTTTCTTTAAACTTTTTTTGGAAGGGTTATCATTCACAGTTAAATTCTACAGGATTTTTCTGTTGCAGGAAGACTGCAGATTTTGATCCAGTCTTCATAAAAAGGAAGTGTTAGTTCATAACTTGGAACTGGTCTTGCATTTCCATAGAAATAAAAGGATCCAAATAGCATGCAATTGAAGTTAAAAGCCATGGAAGGACAAATCTAACCAACTTACTTTCCTGAACATATTTGGAAAATAGAGGGAAGGGATCTGTGGATTTTTAAATTTGAAGTAACACAAAAAGAAACTTGGACTTTCAATCAAACAGGCATGTAATTAAATTTCTCCCTGCTCCATAATTTTCTATTGTACCCTTGTTACCTTTTTTGTCATATCTATTTGCATCTTCACAAATCCAAAATATCTTAATTTGAATAAAACAAAAGCCTATTCATGCTTGTACTATTCATGTGGTTTAATTGGTTTACAAAATACAAATGTTCTTTGAAAGAAGCTGATGTGATGTCAAGAGGCTGGTAGCTGTCTGTCAGTTGTGGTCCTTCTGCTCACAAACAGTGAAGGAACAGAACTAGACATAAATGGGCTTGCTTCAGCTTGCTTTGTTTCTGCTCCTGTTTTGGCTGAGCTCTTGCTGTTGCTCAGTGAATTCAGTAGGAAAATATTCTTAGGGTTGTAGCTAATTGCTCAAACCAAAATAGTTTTCCACGTGTTAAGTTCAAATGGAAACCTGAAAATATTTTTTAAATGGTCAAATTTCCCATTCTAGGTAATATCAATATGCTCTTACTGACTGCAAAATTCATTATGCTTTTGGAACACCTGGGCAGACTGTATTGCAGTGGTATGGGTAATAGTTGTGTGTGACAATGTCAGCCAGGGTAAGAATGAGGTTCCAGTTTATTCTGATATTTATGACGTGAAACAGAGTTAGTAACTGGGAAAATGTAGCGTGTTCTTGCATTCCAAATTAAATCTACCTAAATTTGTGTTTAATTACAAGTAAAAATTAGTTCAAGTTAATTTCTGATATTTCATATGCAGTGATCTATTAAGTAATGATTTGTTAACATGGACCAACATTTTTTCCTCCCAATAGTAGCTGGATAATAGCAATAGGGCAACACAGCACAGCTGCACACCTCAGAGTACAGGATGTCTGGTACAACTGAAATACAAAACAAGGAGTTAATGTAGAAAAGTGTTAGTCAACAAAACTGATCCAGTGGTTTACCTGGAGAATTATATATTCTTCTGCAGGAAGAACAGCATTTTATGGTATGGCTAATTACTAGTCTATTTAGACTTGTTTCGTGTTCTCCCATGCAGGGACCATCGGCTCAATAATATTCATGTTGTCTTTGAGGTGTATCTTAGAGCATGGCAGTAGGTGCAGACTATTTCAAGGAGGTTGCCTGCCACTGTGATATATTTAGTGAAGTCAGCTCCTCATCTGTGTGCCTTCATGAGACTATACACAGCATTTGCAGGCTAAACTCAGAAAGGGAGACACAGTGAGCTGTCAGTCAAGTCTCACTAGCTGTCAGTGTAGTTTGTGTTTAAGTACAGACTGAAGAGCACCAGAAGGGGCATTACAGGCAAGGTAAATCAAATCATGGTTGACAACAGGTTGCACATGCTGGAGAGAACTGAGAAGGGATGGGCAATGGAATTATAAAGCAAAGGGAAGACTTGGAAAGATTCAGAGAGATCATTGACATTGAACATATTGGTTATTTGCAGCAATAATCTGAACTCATACTGTGTTGCCTCAATGGGAAAGTACTTACATGTCAAAAGAAAGTTTTATGCTTAGCCTAATGTGGTGGCAATAGGAAAAATAAAAATATATTGGCACTGTCAGTTGTTGCTCTGTATCTCCATTAATTCTGAGGCTACTTAATGAAAATATTACCTCCCCTGAACTACAGATTAATTAGTCAAGCTAATGAATGATTGAAGTCTTGAATTTACCCCAAGTATCCCTTCTCAGTTTATATACTTTCCTAACAGGAAAAGGGAAGGTCAGCTTCTAGTTGGAATTTTAAGTTTTTCAAAGCAAAAGCCTCAGTTTATGGTTTGCTACAATAAACTAGATCAGGTATTCATGGTAATGGATTTAGCAACCTGCTGAATAGGCAACCATTAACATCCAGTGCTGTTGAACTAATTTAAGGTGTTTATTTCTTGACTTCCACAGAAAAAAAAAAGGATTGTAACAGCAATTATTGTTTACTTTTGTTTTTATTTGCCATGTAAAGCAGCTACCTTTACTGCTTCTCTTTTTATAGAAAGCAGAAATAAGTGTGGAATATTTGATCAGTATAGATTATACAAGTATTTTAGAATGATCAAAGTAGAGTTGCTTATGTGGTATTCACTGATGGTAGGAGGAGCTGATCATATCTTGTCATCTGCATGGGTGTTATAAATGTTGTGTATGCCTATGGGAAAACTCGAAGGAAGCAGGTCTGTAGCCAGTCCAGTGATACTAAGAAGTCTCTGTCATCCTGGAGCTGCTGTCAGCTGCTGATCATCTCTGCATTCCTTTGTGTTCATTTTTATACACTGCTAACTCGCATGAGCAGAAGGGGCAGTGAGTCAGGGGGCGAGCGCTTCAGTCTGCATCTGAGGGCTGATCTGGAGCATGTCCCTCTCCTCTACACCAGTGCACTTGAGTAGGTGGTGAAGAAGGGCTTTAGCAGGGTTTTTTATTGTGATTGTAAATGAGGCTGCTGTGCCTTTTGGGGAGAAAAATAAATGGGCCAGCTAGGTAGAAAGATCAGATTTGGCTCAAGTACTGTGGCTGCTGAAGAGGAAGCAGTGTCGTGTCTGGGACGTGGTTGAGCTGTGGAGGCTTTCATGTCTTGAACCTCTGGTATTTGGAGTAAAAATAACCTTCTGAGAGAAGTAATGAGTGTAATTAGTAACTCATGCAATCAAATTCTGTCTCTGGACCACTTCTGTGCCCTCTCTTCTGCTGAAAAAGAAACTTCAGCCTGCTGTGTGGCTGGAGCCAGCTGCTGCCCAAGTGCATCCTGCAGATGATGCACTTGGCTGGCACTGACGGGATGACTTAAGTTTTAAGTATTGATCTGGAAGGGTAAATTCTCCCTCCGAAAAGCTGGTAACAACCCTGGCTTCATTGGTACCTTGGTGAGTGCTGCTTATTTTGGGGGAGAGGGGACTTCCGTGGTTGGAGTGGGTTGGTGAAAGACTGTCTTCTCCTTCCCTGAATGTGGCATGTGCAGAGAGTAGTGCTCTGCAGAGCCCAGAGGAGAGGGCTTCGCATATCTGAATTTAATTTGAACGCTGCTAGTGAAAAATGATTAATACTGTCATTGCTTGGTCTTTTGTAAGACCATTCAGAGCCAGCCTTCAGACAACTTCCAGAAGTCCTTTTCTGGTGCAGGCAGATTTGCAGGGATTCTTATTCCCTAAAGGTTTTCCTCCACCTGCTTAGATATAGTCCTCTGATGTTATACAGTTACTATGGAAATAAATGACATCACAGTCTGGGGAACATGGCTGTACAAGAGAAATCAATACACTAGAGCAAATGAATTGTCAGACATCTATGTTTCTTTCCCATCTTACTAACATGGAAATGAGGAGGTGGATGGATAATGAGAAAGTGATTATTTCCCCCCCCCCCCCCCAAGTAATGATGTGTTTCCTAAGCCAAATTCCAGCCAGCTTTTTTAGACTTCCGAAGAGCTATCAGTAATCCCCTTAAAGATGTACAGGGAATTAAAGTCAAGGAGTTAGTAATTTCCGACCAGTTACATAATATCTTGTGTTCTAGTTAGTCCCATTTCAGTTTTTGTTTTCAGTACCAGCTGGACAGTATAATACTGCAAAAGGAGCTGGGAAAGATGTGGTCAACTCTCTCTGTGAGATAACTGGGACTCCTGCAAATGCATCAGCACCTCTGTCTCTCAGCCTGCCTCCCGTTCGCTTCCTCATTATCTTCCCCTCATTAGGTGCCTCCATTGCTGCTTCTGCTATCAGGCTGCAGGCAGAGCAGGCATGGCATGCAGTGACTGCCTGCTTGCAAAAAGCCAGGGGCCACCACTGCCCCTCTTATCTAGGGAGAGCGGGGGGCCACTGCTGCCCCCCGTTATCCAGGGAATGCAGAACAGCCCCTGCTGAGCTCAGGTTGCGGGAAGGATGTGATTCTTGGCAGCCCCACCAGAGCCCAGCGCTGTTGTTGTGGTGATTTTACACATAAGATGTGTCTTCCTAGGAATGAAAGGGCCTTCCCTGTTCCTGGGTAATTATGGGTGGATTGCTGGAAATGGATGAGAGTGGATAAGATCTGTGCTCCGTTGTTATATAGGTAGCATGAGCACAATAGTCCTTAGGAAGAACAAAACCAAATCAAAGTCGTCAGGTAGAGCATGTGTTCTAAGTAGCTGTTTCTGACATAGTTCATAAATTAAGGAAATTAAATTGCATGTGCTTTACCTACCAAAAGAAAGTCTCAAGTAAATGTTAAATTCTGTAGTTAAAATAATACTCCAAACTGTTTGAAAGCCTAGATAAATTAGTCTATTTTGTGTGTCATATGTATGAAAACAGCTATTATCAGAAGTAAAGCAACTCATATTTTGCAGATGACAGCATTTTTTGTTGAAGCAGCACTGGTCCTTACTAGCCAACACGTGGTGGACAACCTTAAAAGGATTATCAGCAAATTCACTCCTTCACAGGAAGGCTGAGCAGAGACCCTGCTGCTTAGTGGATTTGCTGTCACTTTCTGAGGAATTAGCCAGCTCTTGTTGTGACTGGAGCACGTTTGAATCCTTGGATAATTTCTGAATGAATCAGCTGCACAAGGACAGTGCTTTAAGAGGTGGAATATGCCCATATTCTATGTACCCATCTGTGCAGCAATGGGCTGTTTTCCAATGTTTGCTTAAACAAAAAAGCAGGTCTGGACTAAAATATACGGAGCAGGAATCCAGGTCCAACAGGATGTGGCATTACAGCTGAGTTGTTGATGTAGTTGCTGCTGTGGTTTATGGATGAATGGAGGTGTTCAGCACTGCCTATTGTATGGTTCATCTCTTTGTAAGCATTAGATTTATCACTTACCAGGTGTACAGATGCAAAGGAAATAGTAAGAATATTATCCGTGTGTCCATTGTGGCAGTCTGAGCTGGCACTAGACAGGAGATGTTTGGTATATGTAGGTTTGAGCTCAGACATCAGAACTGCCAGGTGTTAATTTCACATGAATTCATGCATCTGTGCAAGAAACAATGGCACAAGGGTTGGGTGTAAAACCTCTTTTTTCTAACACCCCTTAAGAGACTGCACATTTGCCAGCTGGTGTAACTGGGCTCAGAGTTTCCCTTTTGTGGTGACTTCCCAGGCCATGTCTCAGCACCACCCAGCGATGGCTGCTGTTCACTAGCCCCAGACTGGAATTTGGAACCCCACACAAGAGGGGCTGAGTTTGTAGCATTCTCCTGTTTTAAGTGTTGGGAAGAAAAACAGTATTGGGAGAAATTTAGCTATGTAAACCAGACACTGGAATGTGATAGAAACATTTAGGTAAGAAAAAGGTTTTATGCTTTGTATTCTGTCTTGACTCTCTTATTTAGAGTTGCATTCAATAGCAGAAACTTGTTTTCTTTAGTGCCTTTCTCTTTAAACTAATAGTACTTTAAAACTTCTGTGTGATATCACAAAAGTATCAAGAGCAACCTATGGAGACATAGCATGTAGCTATTGGCAGAGGTCAAGTCCTGTTTGCTTCACACAAATAGTTCTATTGAGGCAAATAAAACTATTTGTGTGACAAAGGCAAGCAAGATGTGGCTCACGTGGGAGATAGATTTTAACAGCAGATGTTCACTTAAGAAGCAATGATCCTATTGTCTACAAATGTCCTTAGTAATAAAGAAGAGAAACGAAACAGAGGAAAGGTCTGGAGGAGCAGAATAGCTCCCAAAGTGTATGTTTTTCATGAAATATCAATTATTTATGAGGGTTTTTTTCTGTAGCATCCAGCTAGTTCAGATGAAGAGCCCTAATGCAAATATGATCAATGAGTTCAGAGAAACTGCTTAAATAAATAAAATGCTTATTAAATACAGACTATTTTTCAGCTTTTGTTGGGCATGTCAGGGAGGAATCCAAATAAGAGGAAGGAAAATAAGAGATAAGGGTGGAAAGTGAGAAGTATCAGAAGTCACATGTTTAGCTAATGGTAGCAGTTGGTGCAGGCTGCTTGCTGTCTTGGAAATTGTAGTTACAAATATCCCTAAGATATTAGAAAAAGAGAGATTTAGGTTTGAGCCACAACAAATTTAATTATACACCTCTTGCTATTTTGGAGTGTGGAAGAGAGACTGGAAGTTTTCTGGAACAAAAAGGAATATTGCTGTTTACATAATGCAAAAGATGCATCTGAAATATGATACATTTACTATATTTATTCCTATGTCTCTGTAACACACGGGCATCTGTTGCCCCTTCTAGCTGCCTTAAAAATTTTTTTAGACCACAAATGACCATTAATGGCATTAGGCAACAGCATCTCTGAGCATATATAGCAGTAGCTAGTGCAGCTGTACCCAGGGGAGGAGGCACAATCAACTCAAAATAGTTGAGCAGGCACCTCCCACTAAGCTGGGCAAGATCCCTCATCCCCTCGGGGGATCAGTCCGCAACCCCGCGCTGGAGCAGCCCTGCTTGGTGATAGCCCAGCCGAGTGTTGGCTGAGCCAATACAAACAAACCTGGCAAAGATGCAGCAATTACAGTGATGACAGTGCAGTGGCTTCATGTCTTTTTTTAAGTTACCTGTTAATTCACGCAGATTCCTCTGCAGGATGTGTGTGAGTACACATGCACGTGTTTAGAGATTAAAGCTGCCTTGTGCAGAGAAGAGCTTTCTGATGTGATGGCAAGAGGAAATGATGTTAATTAAATGTACCATTTTGCAAAAATTAGATACCGTGTCATTGAGTTAAAATACTGGTGCTGTGTAAATCAGAAAACGCGACTCTTGCAATTATTTCTAGGAACATGTTTATAATTTGTTTATATCTGGTAGTTTCTGGAAGCCCCAGTCAGGATGCAAACTGCATTATGCTAAGTATGTTTATGAAGTACTTCAAAGCAGTCCCTTATTTAACGAGCACTGGGTTAATCTCTCTTCCATTATCCGTATGTAAAAAGCCACCATTGCCTGTTCATCTATGCACAGGACCACATATACACTCACAGATTAATGTGCCTACACGGGAAGATAATGTGCCAGTACAGAAGTAGCTGTATCTGGGAGGCAGTATTTATAAAAATTACATAGTGAAAACTATTTTGTCTGCTGTATATTTAAGTAAACACAAGATGGAGCTGGGATTTCTTATAGGTGACTCAGTCTCAGGAGAGGGACAGGCTAAATGGCACTTTCCAGAGAGCTAATCAACATGTAAGGAGAGATGCTTTGTATAATTATAAACACTGGTACAGAAGCAGCAGAGGTGCTCAGGGATTATTTCTTTCTGGCACTGGAGCTGACTGGTGGGATGTCTCCCCTTGTCCAGAGGTTGTGGGGAAGGGGAAGGTGGTCCTGCCTGTGAGCAGAGATGGTGAGGCCGTGTCTGCTCACGATGTTTTTAAATCCTCCGGTGCTGAAAAATAATGCTCAGGAGAGCTCAGGAAGGTGGCTGCAGTGCTCTCTGAAACAGTAATGTTGATTTTTAACAAATCTTGGGAACTGGGGAAATTGCAAAGGCCTGGGGGGCCTCAGGCTCTCAGGCCCTTCTAGTGTTTAAAAAAGGCCCAAAAGCATTACCCTAGTTAGTAGGTCAGGTTGATTTGATGGGAGCTACAGGCTGACAGTGCAGTTTTTTGGAACTCTGTATTAATTTAATACTCCAAAGTATTAAAGGCTAAAAATATAATTCCTACTTAGTATGGTTTAACCACTGGTAGGTTTGTCAATTTGTTTTTTGTTTTGATAGGGTTATATGCTTTGATGAGAAAAACCCCCCAGAGATATTATATAATATGCTTGGATTTCTCTAAGTAGCTTGAACTAGTAATATGTGTCTCTTTTATTAGAAACAAAATCCAGAAAACTTGCATTGTATTGAATTAACCTGCTACATGGATTTAAAACCTGAGATTTTGAAATGGATTTGTTAACATATACGTATGAGCAATGAGACCCAGTCCTATTTGCCCATACCTATTGTTGATAGTGCAGAGTTTTCCATATGTGCAAAGCAAGTAATGAGGATGTCTTCTGTTTTTATTCAGCCAGAAATAAGGTAATAAGGAACTAAGAACCCTATTTACATAAATAATGTAAGAAGTTATGGAATTGCTACACATTAGTATTCAGCAAGCAGGTTTTAGGTCTAGCTTGAGCTATTATAAAAAAATCGGCTCCAAGCAATCGAGCAAGTGAAGCCAGAAGTGCAAACCAAAATGCAGGGAGAGAGGTCAAAAAGGAATCATATCTGTAACATATGGAAATGTAATACTGTGGAGAACCATGCAAGTCAATCCTAATAAGCAAGTTATTCAATTTTACCCCCTTCTCAGAGCAGCAACTGTATCGCAAAGCACAGCAGCACAGGCAGCAGGGTCTCGCAGTGTGCAGAAGCTACTGCCAGATGCCTGGAAGTAGTGTTTGACAAAGTCAGGATTGCTTCAGCTCCTCACTGTGACTCCAAAGGCATGCTGGCCAACAGGTGAATGTTTTGTGGATAAAATAGTTGTGAGGGGGCACAAAATACATTGTTATTTAGCTCAACAGACTCAGGTTCCATGGCTTCAGATGTTTCTCTGTGCACAAACTCGGGGAGAGATGTTTAGAAAATATTTTTCAGTGATCATTTCTGAGGCCCTGCTAGCAGTACTCACGACCTTAAAAGGGCAGCATCCTTTGCACCAGCTTTAATTAAACACTTCTCTCCTCTTTCTCCATTTTCTCTCACTTTTCATGCAAGGGAATTTCTGTTTGCTGCCCTGGAGCAAAATGCCAAATGTCAGTTTCCCTTTCTGGTTTTGTGTGTTTTGTGGTGGTGATGTGTGTTTGGTTTGGTTTTCTGTAAGTGTGCTGTGCTGGCCTCTTGGGACATGTTGGGCTGACTCTTCCATCCTGCTTTCCTGGTTTGGCAGCTGTATGAGACCAGGGACAGCAATGGGATTTCAGTGGTGAGAGGCAGAGCACAGAGGCTAGCATACTGGTATGGTGCCATGGTTGCAGCTGCAGCTCAGTGAGTGCCTGCCTGGCAAATTAAATCTTCCATTCTTGACTTCAGTGCTGACATCATGACACAGCCTCATTGGACACCAAAGTATTGAAATGTGCAAATGCTCTAACTCTGCACCCTCTTTGCAGGAATGAAGGTTTAGTCAATACCCTTCTAAGAAATCATTAAACCGAACAAGCTGGACTGTGATGCATGTAATTTTATTAATCAAGCTGGAATTTCAGATTGTATGAGAATGTACCCTTCAGGTGCTGGTGGTCGCTCATTGCATCTAACTGTTACTAACAGCCACAAGGTATTTGCTAAATCCTGCTTTGAGGGATGTGAAGTGAGTTGTCAGCTCTCTCTGTGCTTGAAAATCCTCCTAAACAGAGACTTAGTCTGTGATCACAGATGGTTGGACTGGTCTTGATGGTACTGGAAGTGTGGGGTGACAGGAGCAGTCCCAGGTATGGGATGACTTCTGAACAACTACAGACTTCCAAGGTGAAAGTTCTTTGTCCTAGAAAAGAGAGCACGGAAAGGAGATGCAGAATTCTACAACTGTGAGCATCGTGAATGAAACAGATTGGAAAACAACTGTGCATTTTTGCTTGTAAGAAAGCAGAGGTACCTCAAATTGTCAGGTGGTAGTTTTCAGGATCAAAGAATATACATTTTTTTCATTCAAGAAGTCTTGCTGGGCCAAGGAAGTTTCTCAGTCATAGATATCTAGAAGTTGTCCAGGGAGCCTATACTGGGAGAGTGTCACTGGCCACCACCTAATGATGTCCTCTGAGTCTCTCGTGTTAGCAGCTGTCAAACAAAGTATAGCAAGTAGATCGACCTTCAGTATAACTACTTTGGCTTTTGTGTTGTGATCATGCAGAGATGTCTGAGTGCTTGAGAAGCTTGGGTAGGACTTCTTATACTTTAGTATTGCCTTTTCCCTCTTGGATGTGCACTGTCTTTAGAGAAGAATGTACTCTATTTGCTTGTGTGGGCCTACACGGACATGAGAAATGAAATTCATCCCAAGGCATAAGCATCCTGCCTTCAGGAGAAAGAAAGCATCCTTCTCTCCTGTGAGGCCTCCCACTGAGTTCAGTGAGATGGTGGTCATGACAAATTAAAAGCCAACTAGGAGATACAGAGATATTGAAGGTTGAACAGGATGCATCTGAACAAAACATGTTCTGTTTTTTGCCTTCGATTAGTGCAAATATTTTGGTCAGTACAGGTGGCCTGAAAAAAGACTGTGTTTTCAGGAGGTGAGCATGTAGATCATTGAAAGAAGAAAGCAGAAAATCTGACACCAGAGAAATTTGGTATGATGGTTCTTTTTTTAATACAGAGTGGTTTTTGCTTTGTTTTGTTTTATTTTTCTGGCTGCATATTTTATAAGGGAGGAATATTTTCTCTCCTGTTGGGGAGCTGTATTAGTTTTTCAACAAAAGGCACAAGGGGCCTGACAATGCACAGATAAAATCATACTGAGCTGTGCTTCCTGGAATGTGGCACATCAAACGAGGCTTTGTTGGGTGGTTAAAGAGCCTGTTTCGTTAGGATGCTATTTTGACAGAACACATTGTTTTCAAAGACCCTGGGAATTATGCCCATAAAATGCATTCAGTGGTTACGTTTGCAGCTCAGTTCTGCACCGGTACGGGTGTTGTCTGGGGACCTTTAAAGGCCAGACATGAAAGCAGCACCATAATCCTCGTGTTGAATCTCATCTGTTGTATGGGGCTCTCTGGGCTCAGCATGTCCCCTGCTGTGCAAAGAGGGCTGGGGGTGGGCAGGGGTCCAAGATGCCTCCTTTGCCTCATGCTGCCAGAGAGAGGGAGCTTGTGCTCTGGTGGGTTGGCGAGGGGCTTTAGGGGTGGTGGGATGTGCTGGGCACCCATCTGGAGGAGAGGCTGCAGTGGTGGGAAAGAAAAAGGCTGTGTGCCCCTAAATAGGGCAGAGTGATAGGGACAAGATTTGAAGATGAGCATTGGATATACATGGTGTTTGCCAGGGTGCACCCTGTGCTCCTCAGTGTGACCTGTGGTTCTGGCTGGCTGCTTTGAGACACAGTGGGAAGAGATCTGGAGAGAGAGTGAATAGTACTTCATGAAAATCAGGCCCCTCCAGGGTGTGTCAAGGAGAGTATTTTAAAATAAAAAGCCCTACCCTGCCCATCACTTTTGAAGGCACTCAGTCTGTATTAATTTGGCCCCACTTCTTAAAATGTGTAAGCATGTGCATAAATACATTGTTATGAGAAGCCTTAAAGCTAAAACTAGGCACAATGGTTTTGTGGTGCTAATTGCTGAAGGGTAGCATGGAAGGGCTGTCTTGTCACCAGGGCACATCTTAATTCTGGTTTTACAGTAGTCTCCTTCCTTTGCTGCTGCTCACCTTACTTCCTTCAGACAGTGGGGGGAAATACTTCCTTCTCTCAAATGATGCTGCAGCCTGGTTGATTTGAGATCAAGCTCAAGGTATGGCTCCTTGGGGCCATCTTGCAGCTGCTGGAAGCTGGCAGAGTAGCCTGGAGATGCTAAGCACTGTTACAGCACTTGATCTGTTGTGATGTGAACAGAGGCAGACATACTGAAGTTGTTCTAACTGGTTCTTCATGCCACTGCTGTTAGCACCACCTCACTAAATGACTTCTCTTGCATAGAAGTCCTGTATAATGACCAGCTCCAAAACACTTTGAAACTTTGCAGTCTCTTCACTACCAGTGGCCCAACACAGTGCTTACGTTTATCTCTTGTGTGAGCTGGGAAGTAAAAGGTAATATAGTAAGATGGAACCTTTTAAGCTACAGCAAGTAGTTATTAAGGAAAATGAATGATGAAGTTTATAGAAATCCTGAATGAAAACAGTGACAGAGTAAATTTACCACTGAAGCTGGGTCAAACAGATTAAAAGTCAGGTTAGTAACTTACTTTCCAGAGGACCTTATTTGCAGAATTTGTTCTTGTCCAGGGTTTATGTTTCAGTGCCATCCTCAGATTTAGTGTTGCTTCAGTGTAATTTTAGATCTTCTTAGCTGGTTGCTGTTTCCTTTTGGCTAATATAATTGTATCTATTATAGCAGTGCGCTCTCTGTCTTAGCTAATGAGGTTTTCAGTTAGAGAATTCTTGAATTAGTTAGCAGGGTTTACAAACGACAGATCTGGGTTGGATACCTGAGAAGACAGTGAGGAGAAAAGGAAAAAAGCAATGCACTGAAAGGTAGATTAAACAGCTCAGTGTATTTTGCAACACAGGCATAAAATGGTCTGGAAAAGTGTTGGCACTGCACAGCAAAACTTTCTGTGGATGCTGCACTTACACGTTATGGTGCTGCTGTTTATTATATAATGACACTATATATATTTTTTGTTTTGTTTGTAGGAATCACTTCCAGTTTTTCCTACATTTTAGTTTTATGTTACTTTAATACTTTACTGTCTGCTGTGGTAGTAATGATGGTGAAAGCAGTAATCTGATGACTGTGGATAAACAAATTCATTGCTCTCTGGCTCAGTTGATTTATTTTTACAAGGTTAATAGTGTTTCTCAGTGGTGTGATGTAGCTTACTCGGGCTCTCTTGGAGGGATTGCCACAAACTGCCTGTCACCTGTGGACATTTGGAGCAACATGAGATGCCAACCTGTGCATAAAACCTTCCAGGTTTGTTGGGGAGAAGTAAGAAGTGGACCATGGCCTGATTTGCCTTGCTGGAGGAACTGAAATTGCATAAGGAGGTGGTGACGCCTTCTGCCTGCATATAAGTGACTTCTTAAATTAGAAGCAGAATCTATTAGCATAGGGATGCTAGGAGAAAACAAAGTTATTTGAAATGCTTCCTTTCATTCAGAAACTATTTTTGAAATGCTAATGGTGGTATATTTGCCTTGTGCTGCTGTATCATAAGCAAAATTTGCAAATGTTTAAATGCTATCCTATTTTGACACTTGGCAACTTCAGCTCAAATTCTGCTGACATATTTTTACAGCTTGTTACTACATGCATTGAAGCTCCAGCCTGGATAAATACTCAGCATCATGAGTGTGCAGGCATTTTGTATCAGAAGTATCTCTTTAGAACCCAACAGGATGTTACAGTTGACGCTGATGCAAGATGCCCATGGTTTGCAGTTGGGGTTTTAGCATTGCCCGTTGGACTGTGCCCTGTGGTCTTTTTTTCTGAGAGTAATTTAAAGGCCTTATGTTGAATTTTAGCCTGAAAGATGACTTATAAGGACACAGTGATTATTTTAAGAGGTTTTTGTGCTTTGCTGATTCTGGGCTGGGTACGAAAACCACCCCGAACTACAACAACCTATGTCTCTGTGGACTTAGGTATGCTTCATAGTGGACTGTTCTGCCAGGGAGGTGAATTCTGCACCAGAGGATAAGTTCTCAAATCAAAAGTTTTGTTGCTTTTATAGTGTCTTTATCAGAGAATCTTTCCCTGTGGCAAAACCATGACATTTTTTGTGTTGATGGTGCTGGGCAAAAAGAAGATTTGCTCCCCATTCATTCTGGAAGTAAGAGGCTGTTTCTGGGGAAGCACTGAAGTTTTGGATAGCAAGCATTTCACTGAATTGTGAGATGCTGAGTGCACAAGTACTTTATTGAGTAAGGGCTTAAATAGCCCTGGCTTGGAAACCAATGTATATCGACGCTCTTATCTACAGTTGCTGCAGTCTGCTGATTTTGAATTTGCATAGCTGAGACTTCCATTTGAATGGCAAAAAAAATTGCAAGAGCTTTCAGCATCCCATCAACTTCTGAACACTGTCTTTTCTTTTGAACTGCCCTATGCTAAGTCCCTGATCATTTTTATGATGTTACTGCCAGTGTTTAAGCATTTCTCACCAGGAAAACGTGCAGACAGATGTGGCATAAGGCACTTCATGTTCTCCCAGTTCTCATGGCCTTCTCCACCAGAGAGCTGAAGTCCTGGAAAGGGCATAAGCAGAAGTGTAGCTACTAATGATGAAGCCTTTCTGGAAGCTTTTTCTGTTAGGGACCATTTTTTGTCATGTGTATCCATCATGAATGGTGCTGGCACTTCCAGTGAACAGGTACATCTGGGCTGCAATTTCACCTTTATCTAGCAACTCAGGCATCTCCTATATTTTAATATTGTTTGCCTCTGCCAGTTAATTCAGTAACAGTAATACAGAAGAACTTATGTGTGGAGCTGAGGGATGGCCTGGTGATGGGGAATCCAAGTTGCTTTTGAGGAACCATCTCTGCCTGGCCTGGCTGATGCAGCAGTGCTGTAGTTGCACAGTGGCTTTTATTGTATAAACCAGTTCGGTTGTCTTTAAGGAGCAGCTGAAAGCATCCTGCTTCTGCCCCAGGGATCTGGGCTGTGAGGTATTTGTGTCCCATCCATGGGTTTTCCAGCTCCCCTCTCACTGTAGTAGCAGCTTAAAACTCTGAAGTGTTTTCTTGTGCAGTATTTTTGCACATAAAAAATTGCTGAGCATTTTGCAGATGTGAAAAACTGGAGTAGGTGAGGGGAATGGCTGGAGCATTAATGAGTTGAGTCTGAAAAGGGCCCACTGGAAATCTTGTATGTTAAGCTGCAGTCACTTAAGTGACAGCCTGGGAGAGCCAGGCTCTGTAACTGTGGGCCAGTGGATGTGGGAAAGGCAGAGGAGTATCAAGCCAGGTGGTGAGAGGAACAAAGAGAATTTAAGTGCTTGCTGGTGAGTGTTTCCTAATGTGTGTAAGATTTAAGAAGAAAAGGAGGTACAAGCAATGGGGTGGGGAGGCAAGGGAAGATACAAAACCTCTCAAGCCTTTGTTGAGATGATAGTGCTTTGTGGAAAAAACAAGTTTTCTTATCTTCTTACTTAGTCAAAATATGTAACTGTTCAAAATTCACACCACCACTGTAAGGTGAGTCATAAGATAATTGCAGTTGATCCACAGGATAGCTAACATTTTAATTTAAGCAAAAGATCCCGCCATCCTTTAAAAACACTGCTTTCCAGTACTCTGGAATGTACAACTTGTATGGTCTGGCCAGCTTTCCAGATGTAATACAGATTATGTGCTACTTGTATTAACATCTGGGGACCATCAAAAGACAACTGTCCTTTGGCATTGCATCTTCCCAGGTGGGCTCCCTGCTGTGAACAGAGGCAGCAGCACTCCCCTAAGGAGCAAGGGACAGGGAACAGCAGAAAGGAGGAGTAAAAATGTCTCTAGTGTCTGCTTGTTCTGAAAAGCTTTGCCCACATGCATGCTAAGATAAAAATAGTTTCCTCTTCTACTGAGCACGGTAGCAGCTGCCTGAAGCAGGTAGATAGTGCCAGTGTCTGTATTACTGTGAGTGCTTTTTTGTTGGGCTGGAAGAATAATAAAAAATGTTCTTGGTGTACAAAATGCAAATAGGGAGAAACATTTGTGTGTGATCAGGAGAGTGCAAGACTACCAGGAATGACAGTTTGAAAAATACAGCTTTGTATGAGGGTTTACTGAGGTTCTGAAGCAAACTCTGTTTATAATAAACTACAAAGTGAAAAGCTTAGGAAACGATGAATGTGAAGTATTTAGCATCGGGAGGCTTTGTCAGTGATTAATGGAACTTGGCTACTTTTGCTGCTTGGCAGTTTTACCTCTGCATAGTGCCCATTACCCCATGGACCATCTATAATCGCACTGTCTGTACCCGTCTGGACCCACGGCACAAACCAGAACAGAGCAAACTATTCTGGTGTCCTGCTGGTTCGTCAGCTTTTTAATCAAGTACATGTTCACCATGACAAAGCAGCAGACATTTTCAAGGGTTTTTTTATGACTTGCAGAGGTGACTTTTTGGGGGTACTGCATCCTTTTGGACTGCTCTTAATCACTGTCATTATTTTGGATGAAATGAGTTTTGGAGTTCAACTTCATCCCCCTGAAGGACACTATTCTTATCCCGAGGCTTGCCTCCATTTTTAGCCTGGTGTCAGTCCTGGTGTAAATAAGGGGAACTGCAATGGCTTCATTCAAGTTGGGTGAACCTCCAGGGAAGCATTTTGAGGAAGCCTGCAGCAGGACGTGTGAACTGCTGGAGTGCTGCTTCTGGCTGCGGCTGGAGGAGCAAACTGGCTACGTGTGGACGATGTGCCTGGGTGCAGACAGAAACTCCTAGGAAAACTTGTGGGCACCCAAAAGCTGGGCTGTCAGGACCTGCCCATGCTTACTTCTGTGAGGGCAGGAGTGGTGCTGGAGGAGCAGGGAGCCTGACAGGAGCAGCCATCAGCAGGAGCCACAAATTATGTCATCTGCTGGAAATTTATTTCCCTGGGGAGTAGGGATTCCCCGTTAATGATAATGGAGTGGTCCCCACACTTCCATGTCCCCACCCAGTTGCAGGGCCTTTCTTGAGTTTTGTTGTTTTCATGTAGTCTTTGCTAGTTGTCACTGTTAAATACAGATGAAGCCTGCTTTTGCCATCACTTCTTGACAAACTTTTCCAGGTCATAAAAGAATCACTATTTTCCTCAGGATTTCTGGCCTTGATTGCCAGAAGCAGAGGCAAGATATGGAGGACCAGTTGGATTTTGCACTCCTGCCTGAAACAAAGGCAGAATTTTTGTGGGTGTGAATCTGTGGAAACAGCTGTATTCGTGCTAGGAGAGAACATTTTTTCCTCCTTGCCTGCTCCCTCCAGCAAAGCTCTCTGCAGCTCTGCCAGCCTCTATGGGATGAGGAGAGGCAGCTGGCAGGCTGTCAGCCAGGGCTCCCTCTGCCACCACCGGGGAGGTTGTGGAGATTCCCCAGGGGAGCAGGAGGGTGGCAGGGAACCACAGCAGTCACTGCTGGTTCTTTCTGGCCTGTGCCAGAGGAAATACCTCTGCAAGCTTGGGGATGCATGGTTTCCCTGGCTTTCAAAACTTTGCAGTTCCTCTAGACTATGGAAAACGTGCATGATGAGGAAAACCTGAGGAGAAAAAAAAATAACTGTCTGCTCTGCTACCTTGCAAAGTGGTTAATCAGTCATGCTCAAGAGAGGGTCTGGAATTGCAGACAGGCACCCACATCTGCCAGCACATCTCAGCACCAGCCAGGAGACCAAAATGATCAGCATTGCATCGTCATTGCCATACACCAGAGTTTTGTCCAGATGCTGGAGGTGGACAGCTGCTGTTTCAGGCATTGCAGTCCTTTATGGAAAGTTTGTGTCTTTCACACTCACCCTGTGTCTGTCTTATTTGCCTGAGAGCTACATTTTGCATTCTTCTTATTCAACATATATAATGACAGGGTTTAAAGAGCATGTCAGACAATTAGCTCTGAATGCATAATTTAACTGCACTGCTATGAGTATGGGAAAGTGCCTTGCCCTTGCTTAATTTACTAGGTTAAAGACAATGTATTAAATTCAGGTGAAAATAATGTCTTTGTCCCAGTTCAGGTTCATCCAAATGTTGCTCAGAGCTCACTCTGTTGCCACCTGCCAGGTTTGTGCCATACTGGTTATGATTTTGCTACAGAAGTTCCTGTTCAAAAGGAAAAGCAGATCCAAGTCATGGTTAGGACTTGGTGGTTCTAGATACTGCCTGTAGTGATCTGAATGGCAATAGATGTATCAGCATGCATGAATTACAGAGAACCATCATGCATTATTTAATGGTTTGTCCAAGAGTGGGCTCTGGCATTGTGTCCAGTGTATGCGGTGTGTCTGTGCTTGGGGCACTGGTGTGGTAGAGCCCAAACATGAAGCTACAGGCTCTGCTGACAGACGAAGGAGAAGCTTGGTGATACTTCCCTCGCATTTCTCTGGTGATTGAATAGTTTCCTGTAGCATCATTTGTTTTGGGATCTAAGTGTTAACGTTTGTTCAGTGATGTGACATGGTAAGAAATACTCCTGTGTATTGTTTCTAAGCTGATTAAAAACATGGGGGAGAGGCTATTCCCTTCTGGTTTTGGCAGTTCCAGAAATAACCATGGTTGAAATCTGCATTACTTTCATCTTGGCTCTTTGAGGTTTCATTGCAATAAAAATGGTGCCAGGGTATAAGCCTGACTGAGTATGAATAGCTGTGCCTTCCAGCCACAGTGGCACGTCTCCTTTCTTGAAGAGACATGCAGCTATTATACAACAAAGTGTTTAACTCGTGTTTTTCAGTCCAGGTTGCTTTATTTTTGTTCCTAAGCTCTGGTCACAATAGGTCCTTTTAACTGGTGTACCAGCTTAAAGGCAGCAGAATTTAATTCACTTCCATTTGAGTCAAAAGCTGTCCTGACCTCAGTGAGAAGAGGATCCTGTTCTACACAGCTTTGCACTTGCAGACCATACAAATCCTATCTCTTTTCTTTGTGAATGAACATGCTGGCTCTTTGATTCAGGGCCAGAGTAGCTGAAATAGCATTTATTGTATTTACAAATGAGCTTTGCTGCTTTCATCAGCAATAAGTTACCATTTTCTGTCCTAGGCAGCAATTTTCTCATTAGGTGTTTTAATGAACACAGGTTTAAATTTATTCTTATTTTCACAATTCTTGTGGTAAACAGCTCCTCAATATACAGGAACCATGGCTTCTAGAGGAGGTTTCGGTTTTGAATGTAGGCTGCATTTAATGAGTGTAGGACTCAGCTAAAGTACCATGTAGACCAAATGGAAGAGGTCTTTATTTAAAAAGCTTATTTAATGGAAAAAAAAAAAAAATAGGTAGCTAAGGAGATGTGGGGATTTGTGGTTAACAGAGTGATTCCAATATCCGAACAGACTTGGCAGCTGCTCTGCTGCCATGCTCAAAAATGCTGTTGCTTCACTGTGTCTGTGGGAGAGATCTTTTAGGGACGTGCTTTGGGTCATAGGGAAGTTCCCCTCTCCCCTTGTTGTTTTCACAAATGAAGCTTATTTCTGTTAAAATAAAATTTAATAAATGTTTCCCTCTCTCCTGTATTTTTTTTCTTTAAATCTGCCTTCCTTTCTATATTCAGTCTTTCCCTGTCTTCCATATTGGAGTTGGAACTAAGGAAGAAATTTTTGTAGGGCAAATTAATGGAAATCCCATACATTCTGAGACTTTCTGAATAATAAATTGCTGGCTTCCAACCCCTTGGTGTTTTCCATGCCTCTGAGCCAGAGAGAAAGGTCAAGCTTTCTCAGGTGGCACCCTCGGCAGGAGCTATGGGAGGGAGCATTGTCCGTTCACCCAGGGTTTATATTTTGGTAATAGGGTGATTCTTGTGTGTTTTAAGCTACTTAGTGTTTGGTTGTTCTTTCCCCTTGCTCACTCTTCTTTCACTGTAGCCCCTTGGTGGCCACCTTTGTCCTCTAGCATCACTGCAATTCTCCTTCCACTCTTCCAGTTCTGCCTTCTCTCACTGTTGCACTTTTGTCTCCCTCCCATCACTCGAGGACCTGGGTGTTGCTGCGGTGGAGGTGTAGGGTTAGATATCTGTTATACTTATGTGCTGTAGCAGGGAATGGGATTTAAGGACCCAAGCAAGCCTGTGGAGGCCCTGTGTTCCTAACTTCACCCAAAGTGAGACAACAAATGCCCAAGAAAG
Source organism: Apus apus (assembly GCF_020740795.1). Taxonomy (NCBI): domain Eukaryota; kingdom Metazoa; phylum Chordata; class Aves; order Apodiformes; family Apodidae; genus Apus; species Apus apus. The sequence continues at coordinate 29,339,198 of NC_067287.1, read as the reverse complement.
TGCCCTGAGGAGGAATTTCTTAGACCCATATGCAGTACCTGTTAATCTGTTTGGTGGTTTGTTTGGGTTTTTTTAGAAAAAAACTAAACTACATTGGGTTGACCAGAAAGTGACTCTGTGATGTTTGATAGAGGTAACCTGTACATGTTTTGTACAGGCTAATCCCAGTAATCTCCATGATGGTCTGACATTACAGTACTGTAGCTTGTGCTGCACCACACAATGGGACCAATGATGTTTCATTATTTTGAATCTCCCAGCTCAAACGTGTGCTCTTTCTTTGTCTTTGTTTAAACAGCTCAGTGCCTAATGCAACTCGCTCTTAATCAGCCAGCTTCATTCAGTTACTCTTAATCCAACTCAAATGCTTTTGAACACTGCAATTTCACTTAATTTCTGTAGGAGGTTAACAGATTGCTCTTATTGCTTGCCATCTGGATAAACTGAAAAAATGGATCATGTTGACCCTCTGCTCTGCTGAGGGCTTCCCTTGCCTTTTGGTACAGCATCAAACTTGTCCTGCTTTGTGAAGAGGTCTTTTATGTGCAAGATCGTTCTGTCCTACTTCTGCAGTACCATCTACCTGCTGTCTCTGCAGTGTTGTCATCTACTGGAGCAAGAGCCATCTCTGTGTCTCTTCTGCCATCAAGAAGAGGATTTTTGTATCATAGGGAACATGATTGCAAACTATGTTGTCTATGCTTCAGTGCTTAACCGTCATGTGCCAGTTTTGCTGCTGCACCAGGAACAGCAGTGAGAGCAGAGGGGTGCAGCCCCTCTCCTTTTGCATCCCTCTGGCCACTCTGTCCCTGGGTGATGTCTGTCTGGCCACATGGGCTGTGAGTGGCCTGTAGCCATGTGTGCTGTTCTCTGCTGAGACCAAGGTCAGCAGTAGCTTGGCCATAATGAGTTCTTAAACCTGCCTGCTGAACCAGTGCCATTCCTCTGTGTGGGCAAGACTTACTTTCAGGGCACCGCTCCTGATGTCAGGGAGTTGCTGGTCCTGTACTTAAGGTCGATTCTTCACTTTCTGTCACCCTTTTTGCCTTTGGTATGGTTGCAGAAGGTGGCTGGAATAGAACTGACCTCTATAAATTCAGATAATCGCCATGTTTCCAGCTTATTCACCTTGTTGACATAGTAAAAATGCCTTTTTTATTTAGGCCAAAAGAAAGAATTGGGTACCTGTCAACTGCAGTATTGCTTACTGGTAACTATTTAATGACACTTTTTTGTTTACCCAGCAGTGCTATAGAGTGTATCCCTATAAAAAGCAATCACATTTAAAATAATTCCCCTCTGTTGACATGGGCTTTTGTTTTCTTCCAGCAGCAGCCCAAGCAGAGGCTGGATGCTCAGCTTCAGTGGCTGGTTAGGCCTGCAAATTTCAATTATCTTCATGCCATTGAAGTAAGAACTGGCTTTGCAGGTTGCTGCTAGAAGAGCAATACCAAAATAAACCTCTTTAATATGAATAGGCAAGGTGCTATGTTGGTTTGTATGCAGATGCATGGCTTTAGTGGGTTATTAAAAGTAGATAAAAAGGCTTCGACTGAGGGAAGGAGAGGGGAAATGTGAGAGAGCAACATCCTGAGGGTGGAGAGGTTGCTGGGGCATGATAGCTTTCTGGTGATGTGCAGGGGGCAAAGGAAATTAGCATTAACCCTCCTTATATAGGATTCCTTTAGCTAAAGGTATCAAAACTTCTACAGATAAAGCCTCTCTGAGGCTCTAATAAGTGAGGGTTTGAGTGGATGGCTGTACAGAGGAGCAGAGATATTTTTTATATGGGGAGCTTAGACCATGCAGTAAACTAGGAGAACAGTGAGCATGGAGCAAGAGGTATTAGCCTGGTGTGTCCCCATGCACCAAACTGCTTCTGTCTCTGCAGCAAGGTTTATTTCAGGGCATCTTGCTACTGCTGACTGTGAACACAAAGTACAGTAGCCATTCATTTTCAGAGGTTAAGTTCAATTAGGTTAAGTTCAATTTGGGTGTTTCTTGGCTGTTCTCAAAGGTTCTTCTCCCTAGATTTTTGCCCTTATGTTAAGATACCTTTGTTCTGCTTTTCAACCTGATAGAGGGAAAACAGTTTTCAGGGCTTGTGCTGTGTAGCAATCAGTTCTGGTATCAGAGAGGTTGCTGTGCTGTGAGGGATGACTCCCACTGTTTCAAAACAATGACAGGGAAAATTTAGGAATGCTGAAAGAAGCCAATAAACATTGGCAGTCTTTCCTCTGGCAAAAATTGGAAATCAGTCCGCTGGCATTTCAGAAATATCAGCTTCATGTTACAACTAGAATGCTTTTTTTGTTCATTTGCATATGTTGAAAATTAGATACGTAACCTAAAATGAAATTTGGAAGAAATTCTTGAGCATCAATCACCATGTTACCTCAGATAAGGCTTATAAATTAGAAGAAATATTTTATGCCAGAGCATAGTATTTTCATGCTTCTGGACAAGTTTTGATTTTTCTGTAGTCTTAGGTGCGTGAGCAGAGTCTGAAGTAAAATCTGATCCTAGCTGAAACAGTTTTTAAAACAGATTCTGAAGTGTTATACAACTTTTGTAAAACACTTGAAAAAGGGGCTTTTGAACATGGAAATGTGAAAATTTGGCTCTGTGAATAAAAGACCTGATTTCTTAAGGCTCTGAGTATTTGCAGCTTCAGCTCTATACTGTGTTTTTAAGATGCACATATAACTTGGACTAAGTTGCATGGCTGTGGCTTTCCAAATATGAACATTTTTTTTTTATATTTTCGTTCCTCTCCAAAGCTGTAATTTTCTCTGTAACAAACTTCCGAGTTTATTTACATATAAGTTCTCCAGAAACAGAGTTGGACTAGTATTTGTGGTGACACTGTGGTGTTCCTTATTAACTTGAAACATGTTTTTTGTTCCTTTCTATTTCTAAATGGTTGGGGGGGTCAGGTCAAGAGATTAATTTCCTGTCAGATGGTCATATGAATGAGCATGGGAGAACAGGCTTTTTCCTAGTCTTCCTTTTCTTCTGTGTGTGGGTTAATCTGTTTTAGAAGAAGCCAAATACCAGACCATTTTCCTCCTCATCCACTCAGGATACAAGTTGCAGCTGTCCAGGAGGTCCCATCCATCCCAGCCCTGGCAGGGAGCCTGGTGCCACCAGCAGCCAATCTGAGAGTGTGGCTGGATACTGGTGATCCTGAAGACACCCGTAGCACATGCTAAGAGCTGCGCTGACCTTGAGTTTATTCTGTGCGCTGCCGTGTCCACATGTGCCTGTGGGCTAAGCCCTCGTGGCAGCGGGTGCTTAGGACCGTTTGCCTGTCTTTCATAGCAAACGCTTGGCTCATTTTACACAATTTTTTCATATGCATCCATTAACCTCCCAGGAAGTTCCAAACTCGAAAAAAAAGACCATGCAAAATGAGCAGCATTTACCTAATCAACACCTCCATGCAAGATTTTACACCCAGCACATTTAACTGAAAATAATCTATTTGCGAGCAGTGCAATTCTTCAAAGGAAATACTAATGATGTACTAGGGGAAGCTCTGTGTACCTCAGAAAAGTGAGAACAGTCTTTCTGTATCTTCCTTTCCTTGGAAATGAAAAACATTTTAGTGTCTCACAACTTGAGTTGAAGCAGAATTTAAGTAGGTGAATATGTCTCAGAGACTGCAGAGGTGAGAAGGAATAAGAGTAAGAGAGATGCATCTGTGGAGTGTAGTTCTGAGCAAGTGGTGTCACCAGGAATGGATGCCAGCTCCTTTAGCATTTATTTCTCTCTTCTACAGACATGTCCTGGAGGGTGCTTGCTGTGAACAAGAGGAACCTGCAGCACTAATAGCACACAGGGAGACTGTTCTGACACAGAGACTAGGTTTGTTGGGGGTTTTTTTCCTGTAAAAATAAAATTGGAGGGAGAATATGCCATGGGAGTACGGAGGAAAAAGCCCAAACAACATATAACTGAAGTGTTCACAAAAAAGAAAAAAATTTAGTTTTCAATTTCTTCAGTTATGGGTTCACTAATACTTTAATACATCATCTTCTCCTGTTTGAGGCCAGCAGAGCAAGTTCATTTTAGTCACTGAACATCAGAAAAATGATCCCGTGAGCAGATAGTTTAAGGGTAGTGTAATGATATCTTGCAGTGCAGATATTGGAAAGAATTAGTAGTGTAATTCTAAAACCTTATGCTGCTTGGAAAGAGCCCCAATTCACTTGGTATCTTTGTTGTCCACCATATGGGTGTGGAGTAGCAGGGCATGAATGTGGTAGAAGATTCAGACATGGGAGTGACATTTGCCTTCATCCTGCCGTAGCAGTATCTGGAGAGCAAGGGGAGCAGCAGCTCTCTGCCTGGGTGGAAGCTCTTGATGCCAGGATGCAGTGCTTCCCAGGTGAGAGAAGGGGCCTCACTCCAGGCAGCTGGAGGAGCAATGTGCATAAGCTGAACTCTGGAGGGAACCGTGGTTTCTTCTCTTTCTGGCTCCTGAGAAAGTTTCTTTGGTATGAGGGCTGAAGATAATGCATAGGAGAGGAAAATGTCATCCTAAGCAGGAATCCCTTGAATCTTTATTTTCCGTGAGATATTGAGTAAAGGTCAGAGGTTCTGGGAAGAAATGTCCAGTGTTTTGACCAGTGGCTGGAATAAAATTTGTGGGCTTTTGTTTAGTTTCCTGTTTTTGAGATTACTAAAGGATTTGCAGTTAGGAGATGTATATTCCAGCTCACTTTGTGACTTTAGACCCTTGGTGCTGGAGGTAGGCTCTGTTTACAGAACCTCAGTTGACTTTTTTGAATAAACTGAAAGCACTGGGAATATATTTCTGCTTGCAGAGTTCAGGGCAGCCCATCTATTACATGCAGTTACTTGAGTAGCCGAACAATCACAGTAATAGTTGTTATTTTTCAGCTTGCAGTAGGCATACTCTCTTAACAAGTGTTTTTGAGGGAAGCTGGTCCTAAAGAACTTGCTAATGCAACTAAAAAACCTAACCAAAAACCCCAAGTTGCAGAGGTTATGCCTCAGGCCGTGAGGAACTACAGTAAGGTCCTTGACAAAATGTGCTGCCTCCATGGTGCTGGCCCTCCCCTTCGTAGTAAAAACTGAGTGTATGGATAGTGGCAACTGCATCTCAGTGGAGTTTGTGGACGTGCCCTGTGAGTCCTTAAGGAACCTGCTGTCTTTTGAGCTATGAGGACCATGGTGGCAAAGGAGATGCATCCCAGAGCATCTGTGTGGGGACAAACCTTATGGTCGTGCCCAGCAAAGCAGACCCTTTGGCAGGGTGGGGAATGGCCCACAGGAAGCTACGGAGTCAGTAGTGGGGTACTGGTGGCTCCCATCCATGAGGGAGCCCTGTGTTAGCTGTGGGAGAAGCACACTGGGCAGGGCTCCTGGAGCCCCCTTTACAGCCTGCCCTCATGCCTCCCTGCCCCAGCCCTGGGTGCAGCTTGAGCTAGCAGGCTTCTCTTTGGTGTTGAGCACTTGTTTTTCCTCCTCTTTCAGTGAAATCCTTCTAATGAAATTTGTTACTGACATTGCCCTGCTTTGTAGCTTTTTCTTTTTGAACAGCCTCTATCAGAAAGTAGTTTGTGGTAAAGAAAACTTCCTGCTCCACTTGATGTTGTCCCATGTCTTCCGTTTCCTCCCTGCTGGTCAGAGGTGCAAAAAACTGGCCAATTTGAAGAGCATTCAGAGAGTGGACTTAACTGGTAGGAATTATCTCTTTAGCAGATTGTCAAGAAATGGATGTGTAGTTCATTGAGATATTTATTGAGTACCCTTTTCCTTATACGAAAAAATAAATCCATACAAAGCTGTAAAAATATTTGTAAGTCACCTGGCAGGAATTACTTGTTAGAATAATGAGTGGTGGATTTTATTTTGCTAGAAGCAAAACAAATAATTCTGCTGAATTTCTACTGTTGTGAGCTTTCTAAGGCTGCTGCTGCCCTCACATCTTGGGGCTTTCTTTTAGCAAAACTCCTGAGAGTTAGGTGCAGTAAGAGTAATTCTCCCCTAATCTTTGAAATGGAGGACTTGAAGACAGATTTTTAACTGACTTTTTTCCACTTTAGAAGTGCTTTTGTTGTGTGCTGGTTTGTTGAAATCAGTGGAACTATGAAGATTTGCACCAGCCTAGAGACAACATTTTATCAATGCGTTTCAAATTTCAAACTCTTAAAACTATATGTACTTTAATAATGGAAAGGAACCTTTCATTTCTAGGTGTATGCAAAGACTGCATGTGGACAGTTAAATAATCCAAAGTCACCTGGAATTTATTTTCTAGTGATATTTTATTTAATGACTTTCCTCATTTTAGAGAAAAAAATTGTTGCCTGCAGATGAAGGCAACATGTCTTTTCACTCCCATTAAATTCTGTGTGGAGGTGTGAATATATCTATAGTAAGAGACTTGGGGACAGGCTGTGAAACAAAATGAGAGACAAAGACTTCTCCATTTCTGAAACTGTCTTGGTGTTATTTGCTAATTAAAGTGACCTTCTTGTAGACAAGGTATTTGTGGCTGTGGGAGCGCTGCAGCAGCTCCAGATAAGCCTGGGGCAGAGCCTGGTCTCTGCTTTAGGCTCTTATAGGAATGGAGTGCTGAAAGATGCATGATTCAGGAGTTGCTATGGCTGGTTTCATTGAATCTGAAGTATAGCAAGTATATTAATAACATCATAGCTCTTCCCAGAAGGTCCAGCTGAAGGTGACGTGCTTGCCAGAAGATGATGGTTTTAAGCAGCGGTTAGAGTAAGACTGCCCGTGATTATCGTAGGGTGAGGCCACATCTATTGTGTCACACCTGTGCAGTTCAACGGAAGATACTTTTTATAAAAGTGTATTTGTCCACAACCTGTGTTTATTTTAAACCAGTAGCAGTATACTTAGACTAAATGACACATGAATCGACACTTGACAGCTGCACAAAGCCCCTCCTGTCATGTTTTTAATTGTTCACGTTGACTCCTGCTGGGGCCTTATGCTTTCTGCTATACATGGTCTTGAAATAAAATGTAATAATCTGACCTCGGGGCTCAGATGTTGCATTTAACTGTCATGTGGTAGAAGCTTGAATCAGACCGAGAGATGAAAGTTTCATTTCATGGAACAAAGTTCAGAATTATGATCTGTAAAGAACTTACGGTAAACGCAGAACCAGGTGTAAATATGTTGAGGCACCATGAAGGGTTATAATAAGCAGCAGTTACAATAGCTATGCTGTAGATAGGAGGATGTGGATTCTTTATCTTCCTGTTCCCCTGAGGCTCTTGGTGCAGTAACAGTAACCTCAAACTGTGCTAATGGGAGTAGGGATTCTTAGGGATTATACAGCAGATATTTTCAGTGCAGAAGAGGTATTAACTTAGTGGTTATTCAGCTTGGAAAAACAAATTGATGGTTTTGAAGAGAATCCTGTAACACACTACTTTTTGTCATTACACTGCATTTCCCTAGAATTGTCAAGTAACAAAATACTGATTCATTAAGCAGTTTGTTGACTGGGGTCTTGGTGTTTCTGTCCTGTTGTTACCTGGTTTGAAGTGCAACACAGATGTTAGGCACATGGATGCGAGAGGAGGTGTTTATGTTCCTCTGCAGACCTTCCATCCTTAAAAAAATGTTTGTGCAGATCCATACTTGAGGCTTGGTCAGTAGGTTCCCTTTGCCAGGTGGCCAAGTGCTTTTTCTAGATGTAGACTTTAGTTGGGTTGGTACTCTGCAAATTTTAGGGGAAAGCATAGCCCATATGAACTTCATGGGTAGACGATAATTGCATGGCTGATATACAGTGTTGCTCTATCACTTCTTTTTATTATTATTATTTTTTTTTATTTTATCCATTCTGATGAGAGGTTTAAGGGATATTGAGCCTTGGGAAGCTAGCTTTGCTCTTGGAGAGGATAGGAATGCTGACATGATGGATAACCATCCTTGGAGCTTGGATAGGCCATTGCTGTCCTTGGAGGAAAGCAGCATTATTTTGGCAGAATCTCCATCTGTCAGTCTCATATCTCAGTTGGATCTTCTGGCTTCCTTGTTGCATTAATGACAAATTTTAACAAGGTAGGTTGCTAATGCTTGTCTTGTTCTCCTTTGTCAGTCAAAGCCATGTTTGCAAGGAACAGAGAGAACCTCCCCCCCAGTGGACTTCCACAGTCAATCTGAACTCCGTGGAAATTATTTTTAAGTTGTGTGACAGCTAAATGCTTTAAAAATTATTTTTATAATCGCTCATTTACATTTGCGTTGCACCATATGGGTCTGTGTCCCTGCTGCAGCAGGAAGCACACTCATCCCATAGGAATGGTTGGGTTCCAGGAGGGGGGATGCAGGGCCTCCCTGCCTGTGCCCCTCTCTGCTCTGACTGGGGCTTTCCCATGCCCCCACTTGGGCAGGCACCCTGGTGCTGAAATTAATCTGGAGGGGAAACTGTTATGCTTGAGTGCACAAATAGAAGAAACTGCCTCATTGACTGCGTTGCTTTAATCTCTTTTTATGAGCTACCTGGAGTGCAGAGCTCTTTATCTGACCCACCATCAGAGCTGGCAGGGGCTCAGCAGGATCTCTGCTAGCTTGAGCTGAAGGATTTAGTGGCTTCTATCAGCTGTCTTCCCTTTGGCCAATCTCCCTGTGAGCAAAACCAAGAGCAGGGTGTTGTGGTGTGTGCAGCTGGATGCAGACCCCAGGAAGCCCAACAGCAGCTGCTCCCTGAGTGTTGCACCATGGCAGGGCTGAGCTCCTGCTTCTCCCTCTGATCTTTGAAGACCCTGTGCACATGGGTGGGAGTGATGCCCACTTTTCCTGAAGGTGCAATCCTGTGGGCCAAGAGCTGCCTTGCCCTTGCTGCACCCTGACAACACCCGGGGTTAAACTCTGCTTTGCACATGGGCTGCGTTTAATCCCATGTGAAGGGAAATGGTGCATCATTGTCCACCTATCTCCTCCCTCAGTCCTTCTGCAGTTGCTTTCTCCTCACTTTTGGACTGCAGCCCTTGGGCTGGGACTTGCCTTTGGGCTGGCTGGTGTGTTCCTACTGCAGCATGACCAGCTAGTCCTCAGCCTCACTGGGTTGATAGGCTTCCTGCTCCCTCCCTTGTCTCTTCAAGGCATGGGAAGAGGCTTGCATGTCCTTTCTTAAAATATTTGCTTTATCGTCCTTGACTATAACCACCTATTTATAGTGTGTGCCTGAGCTGTGCTGTTTGAACTCTATGTGTGGTGGAATGAAGACTTTCTGTCTGCCTGCCTGAGAGAGACTGACTGTGGGCATCCTCAGCTTACTGAAGAGACTGAGTTCTAGTCTATAATATAAGTGGTGCATGAAAAGATTAAAATTATATAAGAGATAATAAATTACAGGTTAAAGATCATAGCCAAACTCATGGTTTAAACCCTTATTTTTTGTATCTTGCAAAGGAATATAGAAATTTGCATGTAGCAGTCAGTTTAAAAGGGTTTAAAAAATCCAGTACAAATGTTAAATTTAGCACAAGCAGCATGTAGGGAGGCTGCTGTCAAGGGTTGTTACACACACTCCTCAGGTGTGCTGTGAGAGAGTCCCTGGTGCACAGCCCAGGTCAGGTTGCAGGTGAAACAGACCACCTCACCCCCACAGCCCTGGTACTGGGACCAGAGCAGGGTTCATGGGAAAACTGGGGACATGCACCCTGTAGGAAGTCCTGGTGGGTTTGTTACTCGTCTGTCAGAAACCTTGAACCTTATGTTTAGAGTACATCAGTGGGAAGCTTAAAAGCACTTGAAACAGCTTCCCACCCACTTTCCATTTTTATTGCTGGTGAGAATTGCAGATGAATGGAGCCTGGTAAGAGTTAGCTGATTTAATGCACGTCTTGAGTTAATTTTGCAATTAAATATACTTTCATTTTTTACAAGCTCTTTTCCAGTTGAAATTTAAAATTACTCCTGGCTGACATGGAAAAAACCTTCTGCTCCATTCAACAAACAGTGCATGTTATGATACAGATTAAAAAATCCAAACAACCAACACTGCTATTATTAGGCCTTATCTCAAACTATTTAACTTACTGTTACTGCTCTGAGTAATTTGTATTTATTAGTAACAGAGTATTTTTATTTATTATTAATACACTTATTCTGTGTTAACAGCCTAGTTGATGAGACAATGTATATTCTGAGTTCCTTTTGAGTTAGAAGGGTTTGTCAGTGGATCCTCACAATGGTGTGCTGAGTTGTATGCTGTCATAAGGGATCTCTGTGGTTTTGTCAGCTTTTGCACCAAGACACCAGCTGGCAGCTTGGCACCCATGAGATGGGGCTTGTCCCAGACTGGAGTCTGGCATCCACAATTTCTGCCATGCTTCCACTCCCCTTTCTGCACAGAGTAATGATTTTGTACTTTGAAAGCACTGAAGGCCTTAGTTATTTCCAATTTTTGTAGGAGCCAAGAGCTCATTAACCTTCCCCATAGATCACCCCCCCTAAAAAATCCTCACAGAGCTCAGTAAAGATGGGATTTGTGTGTGACTATTCAACATCAGCCTGAGTTTTGTAATACAAAGACGATGTTCATGTGCTGGGACACCTGATTTGGGAGTTGTTTTGGTAGGTGGGTCTTCCTTATTGCCGTATGTAAACAACCAAGACGACGTGTGTGATGGAGGTTGCAGAGCAGTTCTGCGGCTGCCGGGGCCAGCTCAGGTGCGAGTGCAGCCCTTCCCGGTGGCGGTCAGATAACACCTGAGCGCTCCCTGCCGGGAAAGGGGCCTGTGGGACAAGAGCAGCCCAGCTGTGGTCCCCGGAGGGACCCTGGGGTCTAGCGCTAGCAGCCACAGGGCTGCTGTGTTATGGTGGTTTGCCCAGCCCTGTACCTGGAAATCTGGAGTGGATCTTCCTGTGGAAGTTGAATGGTGCAGGGCTGTGCTATCCTGGGCTATCATGTTTCTCTCTTCTATCTCTTTCTTCATATTTTTACAGAAGAGAATGACTTGCTGGAAAGATCTTTGCAAAGAGGACTTGTGAGAAACATTGTGCTTTCAAATAAGGCATAAAATGTACTCACTGATCAATTTTCTGTCCTCATTAAGTCTCTCAGAGGTGAGTTCAAGGGAAAAAATAAAGATAGGAAGACCTTGGAAATGAAGTCTATTTACAATGAAAAAGATAACTCAAGAATACTGAAAAGGTTGAAACTCAGTGGCTTGGGAGGTGGAGGACAGACTCAATTATCATAATGTGGTGCAGCTGCACTACCACATGCATTATTTTCACTTTACTATCAGATATTTAGTGTATGTGGGTAGCCAGTGTTCTCTTTTTGTTCTAAATATTTCATATGTGTAATGCAGTATAAGATGTAGTTCATGGTTGTTATTAGAGAACAGAGATTGATAGAACAAAAAAATACCCATCAGGGTTTGCACACACTACAAATTTAATGACAGATACAGACTAATAATAGAAAGTTTATTCCTGTGATAAAGGAAAGAAGTAGCCAAACTCATACCTTGAATCTGGAATTACAGCATAAGAAAAAATCTTATAATTAGTTATCTGGACTTTTAGATGAAATCTATATAAAATGTATGAAGTGAATAATTATCTCGTGTTCCTGCATACGCACATGAGATTATTTCTGCATTGTGTTCTTGGAAATTATGAGGGTGCTCAGAAAAGTATCTTTCTAGCTTCTGAAATGCAGGAAGGTGTCTGTAGTCAGCAAGCTCCTGGTTTCTGATATGTCCCAAAGTTTCAGTGCCAAAGTTCTGAAATTCAGATTTTCACCATACAGGGACCTATGATGTTGCATAGGTTTTGAGTCTTGAAGGGAGTTTAAGCTCCAGTGCTCCCTGTTTGAGGTGAGGCTTGTTTTTTTTGAGTTGAGCTCTGTCCTGGTGAGACAGGCAGTAACAGAGCTAATGCACAGCCATATGTGCTTGGTATGTGTTTCCCATTTACCTGACAGATGAAGCTATGCTGGTAAAACCTAATGAACAGATGAATGAATAGTGCATTATCTTAAAATATAGTCTTTGTGAGAAAGAGAAATACATAAATCTACTAACTGCAGAAAAGAGGGCAAGCGGGGGGAGAGCAGCCAGATAATTCTGCTGGTTTTCCATATTGATGCACTATTTGCTGTTGTATTCTTTCCTAGTAATGTTAAATGTAAAAAGATGTAGCCTTTGTTAAAGCAGTTATACTTCCATTAGCAGTTTCTCGTGTTTGGTGTTTCAGAAGACATGTAAGATAATGATAATTGAGTGTAGTGAAGAACAGTTTACTTTTCCCTCAGTTTATTGTCTGCCTTTTGACAGAGATAGCATGCATTAATTTCATTCTTCTTTCCTGCTTGGGATTTTCACAGAGCAGGAGTGAAAGTGCTAAGTATGTGGGGAAGAAAATGGCATAAAATATCCTTTATAATGTTTGCTGTTGGGAGAGGATAAAAGCGGGATTCAGTGCAAAAGGCCCTGACTAGACACGCAGTAGTCCACAAATAATTTAGTTCTAGTTGATTGTTTCCACCAGTAGGTACCTTTAGTGTGAAGAGACTTCTCAGGTTTTGCAGGGAGACAGTGGCAGGCATGTGCCAATCCTCGGGGGCTGAGGAGTGTGAGGAGTGTGCTCTGCTTTCCACCCATTTTCCTGATTGTTCACAGATGTTTTGAGATGAGTTTAGGTTGCAGATGTCTCGGAGATTGTCTTAACTATGGCAGGGATGAGAACAAGACCAGGCCACCTCCAGGAAACAGAACACTTAAGAAGATACATGGTCCTTTGCTCACTTGCTCTTTATCAACCTCGGGTGTCCCTACTCTTGACAACAGCACATTTAAATGCAGGTTGCAGGTTGGGCCCACTCAGTGATTGATGCTTTTTCTTTGTTAGTCGTCATCAGGGAAGCAAGGAGTGATCTGGTCGATCCTTAAGCTCTGTGTGTGATGAAAGGTGTGTACATCTGTTCTCTTCCTCTCAGCAGGCCTGTGAAGGGAGGTAGTTGCCTGTATCGTGAAGGAGCTGGGACTTTTTGTGAGAGAAGGGTGGTGGTGTGGCTGCAGTGAGAAGGTGAATGTGACCTTATAACTAGCTCTCTGCTGCTTGTTCTTCATTTGGAGTTAGCAGTTTGGTCTGTGGGACATCTGCATGCAACTTGTAGATTGAAAAGTGCACACCAGAAACCATTTGCCTCGAGAAGACAGTTACATGTTAAACACATTCCATTTTCTCTGTGCTTCTTTATGAATATGCACAGAATAACACTGGTTTTGTATAGACTGTTTTTTGACTAAAATGAGTGTCTCAATGTTTATTGGAGATCAAGAACTCCATCATTTCAATCAGTGGTTAAAATCACAGATAGCTGAGGCAATTAAATGTGTAGATCATCATTATTTGGCTTTTTGTGGTCTTTGTCTCCTCACTCAGTTTTACCCATTGCACTGAGGCTGATGAAGAGCTGGTGTCATGCACTGTGTGCTCTTTGTCTCGGCCCTGAAGATGCTGACTTCCTTCTATTTCAGGAGGTCGTTAGTGCTGATGAGATTAGAGGTTTATATCTTTAGGTCCAAGTCATTATTCCTAATTTAATCAATGTGTTTGAAAATGTTTCCTCTAATAAAATTGTGATGGCTTTGTGTTTTGTCATGCTTATCAAAAACATGGCTCTAACGTTTTCATATTTAGAGGCACTGAGCTTCTGAAGAGGAGTATACATTAGTACATCATTGCTGGGCCAATTTCCTGCCTCTGTCTCTCTCCAGTAAATCAGAGTAACCTAGTCAGTGTAATCAGTGATGTGCAACCTGCATGGCACTGGAGTCAGGCCTTTGCAAACAGCTTAAAATCCTGGGAGAGGTCCCTTACGTGAGCAGGATTGCTTCTCTGCCTTCATCATTCAGTGCTGTGCTTTGCCTCCATATGAAATAGACTATTTGCAGGCTTATGGTAAAGGGGAAAATAACCATATATAATGTAGAGGTTTGACTGGAGAAATGGCTTTTATGCTGTAAGGGGAATGAGGTAAATATCCCCCCACAGCAGAAGCTGAATTACTAAGGCGAGGCGAGAGCAGTGGTGCTACAGAAAAGCTGGGTGTTTGTTCAGAGGCTTTTGAATAAAATTCATCTAAATGCTTCATTTTCAGGAATGTTCCTGGAATTAGTTAAAGCTGCTATTTAATTGAAATTACTAATGTTTTTTAACAGTCTGCTGTATGCATTGGTTCAGGCAGGTGAGGAGGAAGTAGGGGACATGAACTTACTGCATGCCAGGTGGTTAGCTCCCTGTTTGAACTCTCAGCCCCTGTTTGAACACAAAGCCCCTACTATTTCATGTGCTGTTCCCCCAGCTTGGTTTCTGCAGGGTGAGGCAGGGATGTGAATCACATGAGTGATTTTGATCTTGCAGGTGACAAACTGGTGCAAGGAGGCACTGTATCTAAGGTCAGAAAAGGGGCCTGTGGGAGGGCTGATGTTTCCATTAGCTCTTGTGCCTTGCTTAGTGTCCAAAAAGCAGGATGAAGGAGATGCAGGGGTGGATGCAGTCATGATGGAGGGGCTGGTGCTGGGCATTGTCTCTGCTCATTGGGATTCCCTGCTTGGACTTCAGGGGTGTTGGTGCTTCTCTCTACTTCTGGAGAGGAAGAGCCTATCTGTATGGCAGTGCTTTGGATTTAAATGACCATGTCCTCCTGCCCCCTGCCTCTAGCCCTAAACCACTTGCTTCTCCTCAGGAACAGTCCAAAAGTAGCATGTGGGTGAAAACACTGAGAGGTTTTTGTCTGTGCTGTAGTAGAATGGTGGCTGCTGATAGGGCAGCGTGACTGGCAAATTGCAGTAGACAGATGGTGGGTCTCACACTAAAAGAGAGGATGTGAAAACGACCGAAGATAGGTTTTAACAGTCATTTTCAGAGCCAGAAGTTTGTCACTGTATCTCAGTCTAAGCGATACTATCAAATTTGAAGCCTAAAGTCTCCTAGTGGTTTATTAAATAGTTTTTGTGGCTGGAATGGATGTTGTGAATTACTGTGTGTGTGCCTGAGCGTGGGGTGTCTGGGATGTCCTGGGCATTTGCTGTTCAGTGCAGGCCAGCTGGGCTGTGCCCACTGGCTGTCAGGGTCCCCCTAGCTGGCTGAGGCTTTGCATTGGGCCTGCAAAGGATGAGCAGTAGAACCAGCCCCGGGAACAGAGTTGTGCACAAAATGCTTGGGTTTGTTGAGAATTTAGGGCAGAGCTGTCACTGGTGAAATGGTGGCATGTCAGGTGCTGCCTGGCTGTCCTCAGTGGGTCTCTGCTTTTGGGGGTCCACTGGGGCCTTGTGCCTCTGCTGCTGCTAGAGGAGTTGGTTCAGTTTGGCCTTTGGTCTCAAGGATGAGGACTGCTGATCACCTGCTGCATCCCTCATCTTTGCTGCGTACACTGCATGGTGTGTACCGCAGCCCGCCGGCTAGAGGGGCTAGTGGGGACGTGCCTGCAGACAGCTGAAAAGATTGGGCTGTTTTTATTTCCGTTCTGACCTCTGTCCTGTCTTATTTTTTTCTGGCTGTTCTGTTTTAACAGAGAGATTCAGATAAGGAGAAGAATATTTCCTGTACAGTGCAAATTGCCATGTGCAAATATGTAATGTAATTCAGCTCTATGCAGATGGCAGCACTGGAGCTGCCTGTTAGTAATACCCATTTTCTTTTTTCAGTTTTTTTAATACTGCAGAGAAATAATTTTTTCTTCCCAGAACCTGACAGGTACAATGATGTTGAATACCTCAGGAATGAGGAAAAAGGGATAAATACAGAAACAAATTATCAGAAAATTAAGCTCAAACCATTAGCAGCTTGAGCAGCAAATCAGCAGCAACCCAAAACTAGCTCTAGTGAGTAAACCACCTTCCTTTTATCAACATCAATAGTGCAGCTCGGTCACATTTGTTGACAAGTAAATTTGCTCCCTGGAGAACAGAGGTTTCCTTTTTCAGGTCCCCTTTTAATGAGGAGGGAATGTTGAGCTGAGCAAGGTGTCAAAAGCTCTGTAAATTGTCCACTTCAGTGCACCATGCCTGAGAGCCACTTCTACAAGGGCTTCCATTTATGACTTTTCTCTTGTGTTTATAATTTCTTCTTTTTCTTTGACTTTCTGTCTATGACTCATGCTTTCATTTTTGTTTGTGTTCCCACTCTGCTTAAGGGCTCTCCATTCACTGTAAGAGTACATTGCAATATGCAGCATTTTATTGTTTCTCTTATTTAATTTGTAACCAGAAAATGAAGTTAAGCCATGGAAATGGGCTTTACTTGTGGAATCAGAAAAGGTATTTCCACAAAGGGCTGGCATTTTCAGCAGGGCCTGGATGTGTGTGATGATGTGGCCAGCCAAACCATGTGTGAACACAGAAGTTCAGGCTGAAGCTGGTGGCTGGTTTGAATTGGACAGAGAAGTTTGGAACTCTGACTTCTGTGAACCAAACAGAAGACCCCCTGGGAACATCAGAAACTAGAGCTTTGGTGCTGCAGGTCTCGCTACATGCCAGTGATCCTGTGGACCTTAGGTGTAGATTGAACAGTCTGTTGATTAAAATAGTTGTGAGTTAGCTGGTAGTAGAAAGGCTAAAAGGCCCCTTTGGGAATGCCCCTTGGAAGCTGTAGGTAAGTGAGTGCTGGTGTGTCAGACCATGTTAGCTCGTTTGAAGCAATTAGTCATCAGAAGTGGAGTTAGGCTTCATTAGAGCAGTGACTCTGGAAAATGCAAGCTATGCTGTGTGGCTCCTTCGTTATCACTTGTTCTAGTAAAACTCACTGATTAATGTTTTGGGGGTTTTTTTGGGAGGTGAAAGGTAGTTTTCAGCCATTGCATTTGAGTCCCACTGAAGTGTGGGGCTGCAGTGGCTTGGCTGGGGGAACCTGAGGCAGAGGAGCCTCACCTGCGTGTGCCTGCGGGGGGCGAAGCTCCAGTGGTGGAGTTTGAGGCTCCGGTTTTGAAGAGGGTTGACCTTTTGTCTGATGAGTGAAGAAGCTGTTTGGAGTTTCCTGGGTCATGCGTTAGGCACACACTGTACTGATGTTCTGCATTTAGCAGTTATTTACTTTGACATTCCCCTGCTATTTGAATACTAGAGTTTAGCTGGGTAGTCCCTGGTCCTGCAAGCATGTAACTGGCAGCAACAGGTATGTTGAGAAAAAAGATACACCCTGGGACTTAATTCAGTGGTGCTCAGTCCCTGATGCTGGCCAGGCAGAGTATTGTTTGAAACTCTTGGTCATGCATATTTCCTGGTTTGGGGGATTTTAATTAATGTTAGAGGGAAGATAAATTTGTTTAGCAGCATCTGTGCATCACCACTGACACTTCAGTTTTTAGTTAAAAGATTTTCATTAAAATCTGACATAATTCAGTGTGAAAAATAAGCGTGACTTGAAATTATACATGCAGACTTAGGTCAATTTATGTATCTGTTTCAAGAATGGGTCTATCTGATTAATCCAAGCAGTAGCAATGTATGCTGGAAAGGGGACTCTGGTTGCTTATTTTATATCATTCTGCCATTATTCTACCAAAGTCATTCTAAGGGAAGTTCTGTGCTTGTTTGTCCAGTTTCCCTCTGCTACACTTCTTCTCTCATTCTTCCTCTCTTTCTCCTTCTGGCTGATTTATAATCATCCCAGCAAGACACAATTGCTCTCTGGGCTTCAAGGGGATATTTGTGTGGGAAAAAAATGTTTGCTCTTGAAATGGCTCAGAGTGTACCAAGTTTTTTATAACTGTGCAGGTTGTACTTGGAAAGGAGTTGGCAAGATCCCTCCATGGCTCCATCTTGGGTGTGTGTCGGTGTGTGGTATGTGCTGGCACAGCTGCACGCCTGTGCACCTGCCTGTGTGCTCAAACCCACCTGTCCTGGCTTAAGCCACAGGATTTAACACAGCTTTATTCTCAATTCCCTATGTTATTCACAAATGTAGTATAAACATGTCCAGGATGTGTATTTAAAACATATTTATTTGCCAAACATTTCTCTCTGCACAGGATTAAATAGGAAAACAAGAAAAGATTTCCCAGGCCTTTTAGTCCCCTTCTTCCCTGTAGCGTGAACACCTGCATCTCTTAGACTTAAGAGACATTTTCTGTCCCTGAGAAGTCGGGTTAAGCTATGGGCAGCATGTCACTTTCTCAATGAGGCTGTGCATATGGAACTGTGTTTCGCCTTTGCAGTGGACTAGCTCTGCACAAAACTCTGCTGAAATAAACATTTGTGGTGTCATCACTACAAATTGTGTTGAAGTATGTAAAAAGGAAATGGCAGAGGCAATGGGGCCCTTCTGAGTATCATTTCTGGTATTGCATGAACACGAATACTCAAAAGCAAAAAGGAAAAACAATTACACTGAAACTTCAGAGTAAGAAACCAATGTTTTGTATTATCAAAACTGAACTGTTTTTACATCTTGTTTAGTTATCGGGAAACTCGTGGTGAAAGCGATATGTTTTAAATGAAGCAGTTGAAGTCCATTTCTTTTACCTGCACTGAGGTAATGCTTATAGTCAGAAATAAAAGAAAAATATGAGACTATCTCTCATATATGTAGCCTGGTTTTCCTAAGAAATCCCAATCCATCTAGTTGAAAAAATCATGCAGGAATGGCATGCACTGCCTTTTCTGCACGTGCAAAGAAATGCCGTATTTTACTAAGGCAATTGTTTGACTTATTTTACTGCGTGCTGCTATATTCCCACCATGAAGATATGATTCACAAAACATGTAGGACTGATGCAGAGTTAAAGCAATCTCTGAGAAGAGAAGGGTGTTTTTGTGGCTCACGGTAACAGCATTGTCAGTGGTGCTCTTGACTCCTCTGACCTCTACTTCCTGCACGGCTGTGGTTGAGCCTGAGATCAGTAAAGCACTAAAATATCTTTCAAGTTTCACTGAATACAGTAGATCTGTGTTTAAGCATTTCATTGACTCAGCAAGATCTGGGCATGTATTATCAGCTCTGTGCTTCATGCAAAGTAACTGAACTGCTTCAGTGAATGTTACTCTGGATCTGTTGCTTCAGTGGTTGTTAATATAGGTACATTTAGCTCTATATACAATGATAGGTGACATCTGAACTTGAGCTTTTCAGAAATAGGATGCAAGGAAAACGTGCTTCATACCTAGCTTTGTATGTTCTCCTACTTGGGCTTCAGAATTTGATTTTCAGGTAGCAGAGAAAGAGAAAACTCTTCAGTTTAGTCTGAAGGTATCTAGAACGTATGTGCCACCAAAAGTAAGATATAAACCCTGGAAGGTAACAGCCCAACTCAGTTACTATCTAAAAATATTCTACCCTTCAGTTTTTCACAAGTCTAATTATTTTCCTTCTACCACTTCTGACAGTCATACTGACCCTGAAATAAAAATTTAGACCCCTTCCAAATTTATCCTTTGTAATTTCGTATTTTGGCTAATTTCTGGATGATGTGTGGGGTTTTTTTTGTTTGTTTCATACACTTTTCTAATGTTGCATGTGAGTTTATTCTGGGGCATGTTGTTTGGAGAAAATGAGGGTCAGGATTTAAGAGGGAACCAGTGACTGAGGTTGTGTTGTGCCAGCTTTTTAATACAGAAACAGCACAACTGACATCTCTCTGTGCGGGTGTGGTGGGGAACAGTGCTCGCCGAATGACCACGCTTCACTTGGAGCACTCAGACTGGTGTTTGCATTTTCAGATACTGGCAAATGATTGCAGGATGAAGCATTCATTTTTCATGAAGGCAGCAATGCCATTGCAGTTTGCTGAGCTACAGCAGCGTGCTTTGATCAACAGGGAATATTGAGCAATTACAGAGTATCTGACATGCCTCAATTTACCTAGTAGCTGAAGGACTCATGGGCAGATAATTTAATTGGCTTTAGAAAATGAGTTAGAAATGTATTATTTTCCAAAGCAGATAGTTAAGAAATATTTGCCACTTTACTGCATATAGAGTCGATTATTTTTCTTCTCTCTGTTAATAATGATCCCAACTGAAGACACAGTCTGGAAAAAAACGCTTTAATTCATTTTGTTTATCTGTAGAGAGAAGGAAGAAAGTATTTTCCATAAGCTTCAATATTGATTCAAAATTGGAAAACAGCAGAGACAAAACCCACTGAAATTAATGAGCTATGGAGTTTACTGTTTATTGTAGTTTGAATAAATTTATTTTTTCATCTACCTGTAAATCTACAGTGTTTTGTACTCCTGACTCCAAATATGCTTGAAAATATAGCCAGCAAATATGGTCTATTGAAGAATAAGGTTTCCATTAACCTCATCTATTTCTCCTGTGGGCTAGATTCTGCTTGCATTACATCCAGACAAGTAAAGAATGATTGCTTTGTGTGAACTAAGGAAATTTAATCTGATTCAGATTAGCAGTAGCATTAGGGCATTCATATTTTACTCTGCCCCCCCTTGCTGGACTACAAGGCTGAAGTATGTGCATAGCATTCAGTACATACAAAGACATTGTCCGGACTGTTGTCTGTTTTCTATATTTTTGCTTTAAGAAGGATGATGATAGTGTTAGAAACTGCACTGAAAAACAATGTATGCAGTAAGTAGAGCTCCTGTGCAATTATGTAAGGTAGTTCAGATGAAAGAGACACTATGCAGTGTCTGAGAGAGGAGACTTAATTAAGGCAGAGAAATTGTTCTGGGTACAACAAAGCAGTTCTGGATACAGTCCTGATTATACTGAATTTCTTTTAAATGGGTTACCAAAGTCTTAATTATTGTAATTAAACAGATATAAAACATGTCTGCCCTTCATTGCATAAAGCTTTGCTTTGGGGTTAAGACTACACATTTTGTGAAGAGCTTTGAAATTGAAAGCTGACAGCCAAAGCAAATGAATAGTGTAATTTCCTGAAAACTATCAATTTTTAATTGTCCTTTTAAGTCTTCCATTAAAAGACAGTCACATTAAAATAACAGCAAACTGGCATATTTACAGAAATATGATTTTCCTGTGGCCACCAGCTACAAAAAACATACAGTGTCATCTGCAAAAATGGATCTCAAAAGTTGGCTTCACCCAAGTGAGCTGGGTTTGGAGCAGTCTAGCCTGAAGAGTGTGTGCTGCACTAGGCAAGGGATGCTCACTACTGCCTGTCTTTGCTCTTGTTTTCCTAGAGCTATCAAGTCCTCTAGCTAAATGGAGGTGTATTCTTTTACCATTTATTTACCTTAGAACAAGAACATGTTGGAGAGCGTTCATTGCTCGTGAATCCGCCTAATGGAACTGATGAAAAATAGTAAGAAAGAAGAAAAGAGGGAACTAAATCTTTTAGGACAGGAAAAAGGCGCTGCCTTTTTTTTTTTTTTTTTTTTTTTTTATCTTCAGCTTATCTGCTTAGGTAAAAACCACACCAGGGATTAGCTCTAAAAGTCTTGAAAAGCCAGAGTGCTGATGTTTAAAAGGGACTTGAGAAGATGCTGGATGAACAAATGCACAGGCACATCCCTTGTCTGCTGAATAGGGTATTAACAAATGAAGAGTGTGACCATGAGGACTAAATGTGTGTCAAAATGTTTGTAATGTTAAAGCTTAAAATGAGCAACACAGATGTTGCAAATCATAATCTATTTCAAAGGGCCCATGGAATGGACTTTGAGTTCTGAGCTGATTTTGGTACATGGAAAAGTGGTTCCTAGTGGTTAGCAGCAATTTCCTGCAAATACCTTTCCTTCAGGTTTTTTATGCTTCTTGTAAATAGCTTCCATTCCTGTTGTGACTCTGCAGTAACGTAGGGAAAGTATCATGTTTGCTTGGCAGGCATGGCTTTGGCTTAATTCTCTGCAACATAATTAAAGTCACACATCTTGTCCTGGCTTTTGAGCCATAGTTCACTTAGGCCATACTCCTGCCATCATTTGTGCACATTTGCAAAATTAAACATTGCCAGTATTTAACAGATGTCTTTTAGGTCCTTGTTGAATTGCTCTGGGGAGAGTGCCTGTTGGTGTTCATGGCCACTGTGCAAGGTGATAAGGGGAGCTAATGGTTTAGCATTGGGGCCTGTGGCTTTCTGTCCTCCAGAAGGTAGGTATAAAAGTTGGACCTCCCAAAAGAAAAAGCTTCCCAAAAAAAGCAGCTGCCCAACACTTCTGCTTTTGTCATTTCCCCTCTAATACATCCAGCTCCCCCCAGGCACTGCAGGGAGGGATCAGCCATCTGGTATGGATGCAAGTCCTTCCAGCAGCTACAGAGATTCTGCAGTGCTCAGGGATAAAACCTGGCTCCCCATGTGTCTCACCACAACAAGTGACCTCCTGTTTAATAAAATCTATATACCATCTGCAAGTTAAACACTGAAGTGAGTTGTTCCATAATCATGCTGTTTGGCTGAAAGCCTTGAAGCATTTATGAAACCAGAAACAAAAAAGTGGTGCTTGCCAGTGGCAGCTACTGTGGTACTTCAGGACAGAAGGATGGTGATGCATCATGTTGTGATGCTGGGAAGGATGGAGACTCTTGCACAGACACCCTTCTCTCTGAAGATAGCAAGCTTTGGACTTCAGAAACATTTCTGAATCTTACAGAAATCTTGAGTCTAAATGTGGAACAGATAGTGTTTCCTAAGGGGTCTTCCTGGTGTGTCATGACCAGAACTAGAACCCAGAGGAATTCCCACTTTCCTCGTGGAAGACCCAACATGTTTCTTCTAGCTCAACATTTTCTAAACATTGCAAGTGTAGAGGACTGTTGGAGATTTGAGGTGTGATTTTTTCCCCTCATAAAGTACTAATTTATGTTGCAGCTATAGTAAAATTGTACTGTGGTTAGATTTTTTTTTTAATACCCCTACTACCTAATGGGCCTAATTAATGTTAAATGTTAGCTGGATGGAAGCAATTATGTCAGGCTGGTGGTATACTTAAAGTGTAAAAATGCTTGTCTTGTGTGAAACCCGAGGGACCATAATATTCAGGCATGCAGCTAATTTGCTTGTGAGAAAAAGGAATTATATTTATTTAGCAAAATATATGAGCAGAGTAACATAACATTATGATTGCAATCCTGTGTTTATTAAAAAAAGAGAAACAACCGATTTTTCTCTGCTTAAGACCTGAGCTCCTGAAAGTAGGAGAGCTCTACCTTGAAGGTGGGTAGTTTTGAAGTGTGATGAAAATTCTAACTCACCACCATAGCAAATCAGTTATTCTTTAAATAAATTGGATATTTATGATGCTGCAGTTTGCTGTGAAAGGCTTATCAAAGTGCTTGTAACCTGCATCATTTACTCCTGATTTTGATGAGTAATGCAAACATTCAGTGTCTGCATTAGCAAAAATTTGGAATATGCCTACTTATTAGATTCATATGATATGATTTAATGAGGCTACCACAGATGTCCCTTGAGTACTTAATTCCTTTGTATTATTGGGGAAATCTGTGTTTTGCTTTTAAGGGAGATGTTTAATTTGTTATATTGTTGCTACGTAGACCACTGAAAGAATTGTTTGACTTGTATGTCAGTTTTAGCCTGTCAGCTCCTCTTGTCAGTGTAGCAGCATGTTTCATGGTTCCATGCACTCTGCTGTAGTAGCAACAGGTGTAGCAACAGGTGTAATTTATACCTACAACCTAAGGATATTGCAGGTGAATACACAGTATGTATTGTGCACATAGTTGAAAGCTAAAAACTGTAGATGGGAGTAAGATACTTCTGAACTTTTTGAGTGTGTGTGTGCATACAGGCACACCTTGATACCTATATGTGTGTTTTGTAGAGCAGCAATCAAAAAGCTTTCCCTAATCCTGGTTCTGGGATAAAACTTGTTGACAAGGGGATAGTAAACCACTTGTAGGACACCCCGGGTCGACAGCTAGGCCATGTTTGAAGGGAGGTGGACACACCCACCTACACTGGGTGAGCTGGGGAGCACCAGGACTGCTGCAGGGATGTTCCCAGTGGTTTCCTGTGGAGGTGGTATCTGCACACCAGCCATACAAACTCCTACACCTCAAGGACGCTTTCCTCAGTTGATGAACAAATTCCTCAGAATAAATAATGCATTTGTCTAGTGTGCTGAAATCTGTTTTTTTCCTCTCACAGAAAGCTGATACCTTTAGACAGCATGCTTGAGGCAAAGTTTCACCCTGAAGTGCATTATAGACCAACTAAAACAATGCTGTTAACTTGCTCACATCATTCATATTTGTATTATGTATTCTATCTCCACGTATTTAATATTTCAAGGATAAATTACAATAAAAAAATAAAATATTCTCATTAAAAGAGTTTGTTCTATTGATTTTTGTAACTTAATTGCAAAATTTAAGGATTTGGGTTCATGTAAATCAGCATAAATTTGATTAATGAAGAAATAATGTAAGTTGATTAAAAAGGGACTTAAAATAATGTGATTAGACTATGGAGATTTGGGTGGTTTATTGGATTACACATTTTGTGGAGGATTATTGTGAGATTCAGAATGAAATTAAATTGGTCACCCTGTTTTGGCCCCCCGGTGGACCGGACTGTGCATGGAAATCCGCAGTGCCATCATACCAGACCAGAAGGCGTAGTCACATTCAACGTTTTTCTCTGGAAAAATAAGGGATTGAGTTTTTGAACTAATACATAAATAATCAGGCCAGAAGATACCACTGAAATCTAGTCTTCAGTATATAGGGCTTAGAAGAAATCACATTTGGTGTTATGTGACATCATTTTGGAAGGAGTCAGGTGCCAATGAATGCCTTTTTAGTGCTGGAGACTCTCTGGTTACCTTGAGAGATTGTGGCCATCCTCAGCTGCCCTCACTGTGCATCCTTTTCGGTTTGGTTTTGTGGTTTTGTGTGGTCTTTGTGTGCGTGTCTGTGTGTTGTTGGTTTTGTTGTTTCTTTTTTTCAGGTCTTACCTTTACTTTGAATATATTGATTTCCAGATGAGGAAAGGATGTATTGCCTGATGGGACTGATTTTTATACAATGATCTGATCTGTGACAATGTCAGTATACATCTTGGGTTTCTCTACAGGGTCAATAAGGAAACTTAATTCGACAGATGTCTTAAAATACCTTGATTCACTACTTAATTAAACTACTGAGTTGGAACTATTACATTCTTATTATAGTTTACCAGGTAAGCCTTTATTAGGGCGTAAGAATAACTTTAAAGTTATTCCTTCTATTAATTTGGACTTCTGCGATTAATTGTGACCAAACAAAATGTGTAGTGAACTAACAGAATCTGGAATCTCTTACTCAAATATGTTTTCCAAAATCTTCCTGATTCTTCTGGTGCTTGTGAACTCTCTTTGATTCTCAATGTAATTTTTAAGCTGAGGGAATCACAGGATGGACAAATACTAGGATACGGGAATTGTTCAGTCCCTAGCAGGTACTATGTTTATACAGCCACATATACCATTTGTGATCTTTTTGTTACATTCTGTGCTGATCATCTGTGATGATGAATTTAGGTTTTTTTCCCAAAATCACCATTTCCTGGATCAGAGTCCTGTATATAAGGCCTGTCCCTTGTCTTTCTACATTTTGACTTCATATTTTGGTTCTTATTGGAACATGTTTGGGTTTTTTAATACATTGCTTGTGAAACTGTCTTTTCAATTTCGATCTTTAAGCCACATTCTTTGTTATAAATTGCTGGTCAGATTGTGGGTTTGTATCATCTCCAGACTCCATGTATATTGATTTTATGCTTTCTTCTAGGTCACTCTG
Organism: Apus apus; assembly: GCF_020740795.1. Lineage (NCBI taxonomy): Eukaryota > Metazoa > Chordata > Aves > Apodiformes > Apodidae > Apus > Apus apus. The sequence continues at coordinate 29,313,504 of NC_067287.1, read as the reverse complement.
AAAATGCTCAATAGCAGTGGGCTAAGAACCCTGCAGGATCCCATTTGAAGCAAATCTATATGATGAGTGTTTCACATTTACTGTTGTGTTTGAGAGATGTCATTTATCTCATGTTTGATCCATTTAATGTCTTCTCAATTTATTTTTATTGTTACATCTTCTTTATCAAAATGTCATTCAGTACCAAGTCAAATGCATTGCAGAAACTGTAATATATGACGGAGTCTAAGCATATTGCAATTACTGTATTACATGTATCAACCAAACTTTTAATCTCATAAAACTTACCAGGTTAGTATGAAAAACTGTTTTCCATAATGTTGGTGATAGTTAATGCTAATCATCTCTTGATTCTTTCTTAATCAAGTCTTTTTTCATCTCTTCCATTAATTTGACAATGAAAAATATCCACTCACAAATATGCTGCAAATCCACCATTCAGAGCTGTGATGAAGGGGAGTACCAGTGGGACAAGTTTTTCTTCAGCCAGGTCTTTTCAAACTCCTTTGGCTTTTCTTCCTGAGTTACTCCTGGAATTTTCTTGCTGTCATTTAGTGAATGAAATGGTCTTTTGTACTTTTAACAACACCAGTGTTCCCCCTCAGTGATGGACTGCTGGTGGGATCCTGCCTCTTCCTAATATTTTTCAAATGAACTGTCTTGACCTTCTCTGCTATAATTGTCACCTGCCACCAAACCCTTATCCTGCTTGTATCAACTCCTCTGGTTGCTATTTTTTTTTTTCTTACTTTACTAATTTCCTAATTTTCCTTACTTTATAACCCACACTAACAACTTGTCTGATTTGCAGTTTATAGTGTATTCCTTGTAGTTAGTTTTCCTTCCTGTTTAAGAGGCAGTGTTTTTAACCAGCGTAACCTTTCTGGCTTGTCTGGCTCAGATAGGGTTTTCTACTGGTTGAAGAAAGTTTAGATGATCTACCCACAGGTCATCCTCTTCTGTCTGGTTTAAGAAGGGCTTCCCACAGATGCAACTGAGGTATCTTTAAAGTAATTTTTTAAAAAATCATTCAAGTTCAGCTGGGTCAGATTCTTGCAATTCACCCTCGGTGAAAGTCCATGTTTTTAGTTGATTGTTGTTTGGGTTGTTTTTTTTTTTCCTTTAAACAAGGGATGCAAAGGTCTTGCTGTGCTTTAATGTCTGTGTATGAATAACTATTCAAAATATTTAAAGAACATGTTGTTTCCAAGAGTTGCAGAAATAAACAAAATCTGCAGGTAAAAGCCCAGGGTTGCCTGTGTGTTCTGTTCACATTTGGATTTTTTGTCACAGGATGTAGCACAAGATGCTGTTCTCCCAGGTGCCCAGGTGACATGGAAATAAAAAGGATGTCTTCTACAGTTTCCAAGGCTTCAAGCCCTGTAGGTTTTTTCAGGTTTGACTGCTAGCACTCTGCAAGTCCTGTGGTTGCCTGGGGTTACTGCCATGGTTTATTCTGCACAGGGAGCATGGCCTGGTGCAGTCACACTGGGGCTATGAGGAGGGTGGCCATGGCAGCTAGCAGAACCATGGGTGATGACCCTGAATCTGAGTATGCTCCTCAATGTCATTTCAGCTAACGGCAATGGGAAGTTGCTCTGGTCTCTGTGTTGTGGAAGGACATTGTGGCAGTGTCCTCCGTGCTTGCTGTGGAGCTGTCACATATCTGACTAGCAAAAGAGATTAATATTAACGCTGTGCTGAGCTATGCAGATGTTGCAGTGCTCGTTTTCTTATTCCCTGGGGCCATAGCAGCCCTTATGTCAGGATAGTGCTGCAACTCTCAGTGAGCCCGTACAGTGTTTGATAGCAATATTTTAGAGTCCTCCTGGTCATGGTGCTCAGAGCTGTCAAGAAGATGCTGAGACACTGGATCTTTGGTGTTTCTCAGCTCTTGATCTTGGATCTTCTTTATTTTTTTTCTACTGCAGGTTCAGGCTGGTTACACGCCCTGTGTGCTTGTAGTGCCTTTGTTCCATGTCTGCATAAAAAGTGGATGGAGAATGGTTTCCCATCTGTCCCATCTGTGGGGCATCTGGCCATTCTCTGCAGCGTTGCTCCAGGTTTTAGTCAATACAAGGCCCCATTGCTGCAGTTACCTTTGTGAATCTGAAATGAATGGAGAAGTTTTAAGTAGGTATAAATGAGGGAAGTTCATGTTGTCTTAACTCCACCAGTTACTCTTAGTGCTGACTTGTCTCCAGACTGGATTTAAGGCATGCATTTGAACTATTACATCTAAGCAGCTTGGTACCTTCCAACCTGAAAGATTCTTTTTCTGTGTCACCTAGTAAGAGTGGTGATCAGCCTAAACACTCAAAATGGTATTTAATAAGGACCCCTGGTTTGGTTACTCACCTCTTCTCCCTGGTCTGAAACAGCCTGATGTGTTGGACTCTGGTACAGACTGCTTGGTACAGCTCACCTGTCTGCAGTGGGGGTTGATGGGAGCTGGGGCTATGCTGTGTGGAGGGAGGAGCTCTGCAAGACAGGTCTGTGATTGCTGGAGGGTTGTTCTAAGTAGACACTCATTTCAATTTTCGTATCAGATGCCTTCAAAGAAGGACCTGTAAAAGAACAAGGGTTTGTATGATGGAGTTCTTCTGGGAATGCTGCAGCTGAGATCTCATTTTCCCAGGGTTTGTGGTTGCTGCTTCTTCTTGAGGACAGAAAGACACTTCTGTCTTTCTCAGGTTTATATTCCCTTAGAGCACAGGGATAAATTCAGTCCATATCCAAGGTCTGCCTTTGGAGACTCATAAGCGTTACGGCTTGGGAGCAACCCAAATACTGTGAAATAATAGAGAAGTTGGGAGTGACAGAGGTTGGAGACATGTCCACTGGGCTGGGTCAGTCCCTTGCAAACTAAAAGCCTCCCCCCAGTTGGAAGTAGTTATGGGACTTGGGCTGTCATAAGTGAAGGTTTTGTTTCACAGGTAGAATGAAGAGAATCCATAAAGAATCTTCTGCATCAGGTGTGAGGTCTTCCATAGGGTCATATGAAGGTGCTATGTACATGTATTAATATGTGATACAGGAATTTATTTCTCACTGTAGATATTACTTAATACATAAAGGGATAGGTATTAACACTTTTATTTAAGGAATGTCCTTGTGGAAACCAATTGGATGATGAAGTGTAAAGAGAGAACCTCAGTAACAATGACAGTAGAAGGAACTGTAAGATAGTAGCCTCCTTACAGGCATTCATGTTCTTGTGCTCTTGGAAGCTTCTTGACTTTGGATTCATGGCTCTAATTAGAAAAACAAGTAGAAGTAGTAACTTCAGTGTCATACCACGTCAGAAAATAAACCCTTCTTGCATTGTGTGGTTTCCATTTCCAAAAAGTGTTTGCAGCTGGCATCTTTGTGCCCCCTTTTTTTTCTCTTTTATTTTTTTTCTTTCCCCTTCCCCCCCAATTTTTTCATTTATTTGTCATTTAAACAGCAAAAGTACATTTTCTTCAAGATAAAATTGAATAAATTTGGCAATGCCTGTCATTTTATAGAGAGAAGAAAAAAGCAAACGCACTACCAAGTATTCCTTGAGTGGCAATAATTTTGGTTCAGCTGTTTTTCTCAAGGATCTCTTCCAGATGTTCTCTCTTTCTCTCTTCAGCCTTACACTCCAGGGTTTGAAAAGGATTTTTAGCAATGGAGGGAAAGAGGAAAGCAGACAAGCCATTATAATCTTCCCTCCTGTTGAATTCTCCAGCGGGGACTATTCAGCTTCTCAGAATAGTTAAGCTATTGTCTTCACTCTGTTTTTCTGCCTTTGTGGTGCCTATGTCATGAGGTGACGTTTCCTCCCCTTTTGATGAAAAGCTGATTGTAAAATCATTATTATAGGTCTTGATTGACAGTCCACTATTAATAGCCAATGTCTGGGTAATCATGGGGAGCTGAGAAAAGCCCATTGTAAATGATGATGTTACTGTTCCCAATGACACTTTTCTTTCCCCTGTGTCTGAGATACCTTAGTCATTGCTTTCTCATGAATGATAGTGCCTAGGCTTCTGCATGGAGCTTGAGCTGGAGTTAAACTGCTAGTTAGTGACAGCTAGCTGGATTTGCAGACATGCTGCCGTGATTATTTTGGTATTTGGAAAATTGTTGGACACTGCATTCTGAAGCTATTTCTCATGTGTCTGTCCATGTCATATTTTTGGTTTGTTTATTCCATTACGTGTGTATCTCGGCTTTTAAGAGCACACGTGTTAAACTTTGGATAAAGTCTTTATTCTACATATGCTCAAATCCCTGAATTAGCAGGAAATTTGCCTTGAAGAGGCTACCGAAGTTGATCCCACAGCATTAACATCTGCTCTCACAATCTGTTGAGCTGTGTGATCAGCCCAAGTGTGACTGGCAGCGTCTCTGTGGCTACCTGTGGTGAGGTTGGTTGGTTGTTCAGCCCCTATGCAAAGGTTGCTGCTTTGTGCCATGAGTTGTCTGCCTGGGTGAATTTTAATTAAGTAACCTTTCCTTTGTTGTAACCTTTGCTTTGTTGTCTGGTGAGTTTTTACAGTGTATATCTGATACTTACAGCTACAGGCCTTGCCAAGAAAGATTAGAGGGAGTTCAGCTCATTAATTTGTTAATAGCAGTGGCTGTAAGGGGAACCATAGAATCTGCAAAATGGGCAATCCTGGGATGCTCTCTGAGGATTGTCAGAACGCTGCTGGGATACAAAGAAGAATCTTGGTGTCCTAGTAATGAATACCATTTTCCAGTGGTAATTGCTAACTGTAGTAATCACATGCCAGTACTACAGGTTCAAGCTTTGAGTCCCGTATCTGATCAAATCGACTAAGCCTCACACACACATGAGATCTTGTTGCACTCTGGCCCTAACATTGACTTCCTGTGTTCTCTTGGATAGTTCATATAAACCTTCCCTGGTCTGACTTAAGTCATTATAGGAAAATTACACTACCATTTGTCAACCCACTCCATGGTGCTTTGAGTGCCACTAGTAACTCACTGACGTCTTTCTTTAATGTTTAAAGGCACATTTTTCCCACCACAAGCACTGTAAAGGTATAAGAATTTCTCTCTGTATATAACTGGAACATCTAGAAGCATCCTGAAAGATCAAAATTATTACCCTTACTCTGTAGTACTCTTTTACTATTAAAAAACCCCCACCCTGTAGAGCTGATTAGTTTCTCCTGGAAAAAAGTAATAAGGTGATAATTTGGCCAATTAAGTGGATTCTGTGGAGTTTCCAGAGCAGATAGCTTTTAGGATTTACCATTTATCACAATCACTTTGGGAGGACAGACTAAGTTGTCTCTTATGGTTTTATTTTGGGTTTTTTTGGTTCTAGGTTTATGGGAAATGGCAAAGATCAGGATGAAGCTTCTCTTTTAGCAACGGTGATACTCACTGGTGAAAATGTGAATTGGTTTTTGGGGAAATGGCTTTTAACCTCATGTAACAAGTTTTGCTCCCAGCATTATTACTAAATTTCACATCCTTTCACATAAGCCTTGCAGCTCTTTAAGGGCTTTTGGTGTCTTTGGGCAAGTGATTCTTTTTGTCTTTCGTATCATGCTTAGCAGAATCCTGGAAGGTTGTCAGTGATTTAGAGGCCTTTCAGGTAACTTAATTTCAGACAAATAATAATTAATGAGCTGGACTTCCATGTGCAGGGCTGCTATTCATCAGTCATTACTGCTCTATTTCTTGACTTCAGCTCAAAAATATATGTCCTGTAGTTTTGACAAACAGGGTGGGATGAGGTGAAGAACATGTTTATTCATATTTTTTTTAATCCCACATATTTATTTCTGTTAGCTCTTTGATTTAAACAGCAGAAGACTGAGTGGTCAAAGGTCGGGATGGATGGGGTGGAGTTTTCCCACAACTGCTGATGGCTTAGTGATCCTGCTGTTTACATATCCAGGCCTTCTGACGAGGATGATGTGTTCAACAGGAGGGATTCTCCTATTTTGGGAGCGTGCTTAGACTGGAGCTCTGAATTCCTCCTTTATAAACCTTTAGAAACCAGAAAAAAGTGGTTTGCGATGTTAGGATGCAGTTAGGCCAGCAGTCAGCTATGGCTCCGTGGTGTTAACTGATTTCATAGCAGTTCTGTGTATGTGGAAAGCTAAAAACATGTTGAAGTGGTCCCGTGGTTGAGGATCCTGAGGTATTTTTGCATAATGGATATTATGCAGGCTCAGGAGCAAGAGATGGAGTCAGCCAGTTAGGTCACCTTATAAGGAGTATCCAAAGAACTGAGGGAAAACAAAGTTTGAGTCACTTTGAAAGAAGTGTCTTGCCTTGGAAAGCAAAAAGTTTTCCGTATAGGTAGAGTTTTTCTGTTTTGTGTATGCATTGCATACAAAACTGGTTGTGGTTGTTTCAAATAACAGGGTTTCGTATAAAGCTATGTTATCTCTGGTAAAGAAGGTCTCAAGGTAGAATATCTACAAATTAGTTCCTTATTTCACTGTGATGTAGATTTCTTTTTCAGCAAATATCATCCTTTCCTACTTTCATTGCCACAATAAATTCAGTGTCATCCATTCAACTGACTGAGGATACAGAGCAGTCCTAGGCCAGTTACTGTCTGGTAAGATCATTTTTGATGGACTTAGCATCTTGCAGAAAGATGGACTTTTCACCTCCTAGATTCAGGGTTACATGTCATTGTCCTTTGGTTAATGAAGGGAAACAAGTGCTCTTGCATGGGTGAGTACTGGGAGTTTTTGTGATCATTTGCAGTATGAATATTTTTGACAGGTAGCACAAGAGAGCAGGTTTGCTATTTATTCACATAAGATGTTGGCAGCTTTTACTTTGCCAGGTGGCTGCCCTTGTTCCTGCTTGTATTCTCCAGTGAAAGGTAATATAGAGTAGGAATTTAGCCACTAGAAACGCTGCAGCACAGAAATAATCTTAGCTGGATATCTGGTCTTAGAAGAGCAATATGTAGAAAGTAAACTAAGGTAGAGGCTTAAAAGAAAGATAATAGCTAAACTAGAATTAGGAACCTAATCTCTGTAGGCTCAGTGGAATTAAGCTCAGCCTAAATTCAGTGGGGAGGCAAAGTGTATTTAAATTGTATTCTTCAGGCTCAGATAAGAGTGGAACCCAGTGGACGGAGGACAATTCTTAAAGAAAACACTCCTCTGCTACCCAGGGTGATCCCTTGGACCTTGAGATGTGTGGCCTGGCTAAGCCCTGGCATCAGGATCTGGAGGTTCTTGTTCAAGAAATGTGAACGTGACAGAACAAAAGCAAGAGCCTGGCTTGTCAGACTGAGATAACAACATTTGAGCTTATACAAACACATTTTGAGATTTTGCAATGCTAAAATAAATAACTTTTTAATAATTATTAATTAAAACTCTTTCACCAAATCTAAATTAGCTTTTCTCACCTTGAAAGACTGAGTATATTCCTATTTTGTAGAGACCAAGAGGAGAACAGTACTAGGCTTAATTAGCAGTTTTGCAGGATTTGCATGTATGATACAGTAAATTGGGGAGGTGGTTAGTAAAATAATCCTGTCAATGTCAATAATACTCAAATCTTGGTAATTTTAGTTAATTAAACCCATGGATTAGACTTGAATTATATTAAATTTATTAAAATATATGAAGAAGTCCTACTCACAGATCAAGAAGTACTGCTGTACAATTCTCATGTTCCTTACATATCACCAAGTATGAAACTAGAAGGAACCATCAAAAAGAAAAGCAGAGAACGAGGACACAGAGTAGCATCTTAATTCCCTCCAAATCCCTGAATGTTAAAAGGCAACTTGTGTTGATTCTCCATGAGGCCAATTAGGTATTTCCCCCCACTTTAATATTGGAAAAATAGCTCATTATTTCTGTGGCTTATTTTAATCAAAAAACATGGATATCTTGCAACTAAAAATCTGTGTTTGCTTGTATTCATTAGTATCTTGAAAATTTTCATGACTGTAGCTGTGTATTGAAATGCAGAATGTTAATACAGGAACAGAATATTTTTAGTAGAAAACTGTAATTGAAAAAGTAGCTGACCCAAGGCACTGGCTTCATTCAATTTCTTCCTATTTTGTTAAGACTAATTCTCATAGTAAGTACTACAATAAATAGCTAGAGTAATTTGTCGTGTCAGTAGAAGTCACTGTATCAGTTCAATGAGAAATTTTTAACCTAAGAAGTTTAGAGGTTGATTTTGTTCCCAGCAGATCCCATGACTTTAAAACCAGTTGTTGAGGGGTTGTGGGTTTGGAAATATTTTTGGATGTTATTTAATAAAGTGAGTGAATGACAGTAGCAATTTTGTAGAAATGTTTACACTGACTAATTTGCTAAGTACCTATACAAACATGTAGACAATGAGTGGAGATGTTCTTAGAAGGACCAAGACTGATGCTCTGTGACTGGGAGAGCTACATGGGGTCCTGCTTGGGCACAGACAGTGGGGAGCTGCAGGAAGACAGTGCTGGGTGGATGGAGGGCACTGCTAGAGCAGGGGTTGCATTTAGGATTTGCAGGGGAGTATGACTTGAGGAAGGTTGAATGACATGGCAGATAACTGGGAGCTGCAGGAAACTGACTCCTGGATAGAGGAGGGCAGTCCAGGCTGCAAAGGACATATAAGGAGTCAGGAGTTTTGGTAGCTCGGAGCAGGTCCTTTGGGACTGTTGGGAATCTGTTCCCTGGTGCAGCTCTCATGGCTGGGCCTCAGGGCAATGAGGTGGAGAGCTGTGTGCCTACACCCAGCAACACAATGTCCTCACCTTTTGACCCCTCTTATACTAAAAATCCAGGCATCATAAGTCAGTCCCTTCAAGAGAAGGTAGAGAATTGGGAAAGTGTTGCTAGTGGCTAGGGAAATAGGAGGGAAAGCAATTTTAGCAAGTGTTTTGCTATTAATTGCAACCTTGACTGATGTTTTAAAAATATTTTTAGTAGCTGCTGAATAGTTTATATAGTAACAGAGTAGATGGAAATTGTGCAGAGAAAAAAAAGAATGGTTTTCAATTTATAATTACTGTGAAATATTTTGAATTGATAATATGTGGGAAAAGTTTTAAATTTTAGTTGCTGCACTAAAATTACAAACAGCCTTGCAGACAGCTGGGTTTAAATCCAGCAGTAAGTAGGTAGTTGATACAGAAAAGACAGTTACGTGTCTGGCTAAGTATTTTCTCAAGAGGAGTTAGAATATGTGCCCTAAAGAAAAGGGTGTTTGGTTTCTTGCCTGGTTGTCCATTTTCCCACAGCATTTTGTAGTCCTGGTGCCCAGAAGTTATGAGAATAGCTACTTTTCAAAGCAAATGGGGAGGACAAGTGAGTGTGAAGTAGGTCAGGGTTGAGCAGAGGGGTGTGTGGGGCTCCCACAAGAGCAGCTATGAGAGCCATGTGGTTGTGTATGCAGCAGAGATGGGTTTCTCAGTCTAGTGAGAGCGTCCTTTGGCAAAGGACACTAAACATACAAATGAGAAAGCCCAGATTCTCCTGGGTGTGTATCTCAGGGCTCTGACTCATAAGTGTTGTTTGGTTTTGTTTTAGTTTAGCTTGAGGTGTCCAAGGTTGCAGAAAAGAGACAGATTTGAGGCAGGAACACCAAGCTGTCCCATGTGTCCCACATGCACACTGACCCATCCCAGGCTCTCCCCTCAGCACTCTTTGTCCCCTTCTCTTCCCACATAGGCTGAGGCTCTTTTCTCAAGTCTTTTTGTCCCAAAGTTCCTCCTTTTTTCATGACATCTCTTAAATCTGGGTGAGATCCACCCCACTGCTGGTTATGCCAGCCTTAACCCGGTGCTGGAGCTTTCCACGAAACCCCTCTTCCCATATAGATTGGTTTTGAAGATGTATGTGACACAACTTGATACCACCTCCTCACAGCTGTAGTAAGTTGCTGAGATCTGTGAAGCAATTTAATAGCTGCAAATGTCACTTATGAAAACTTGGTATCTCTAATGCTGCAATCAGTCAAGTTGCTGTGTATTTTATAGCTCAGTAGGGAACTGAATTGTGGGAAGGGATTAATATGTTGTGTTTTGAGGTTCAGAAGAACATGAATTATTTTTACATAAACATATCATCTCTACTATTTATGCTCCTGTGGGATGGCCAAAGAAAACTTACTCATTCTTTTAAAAATGTAATTATTCCACAGGATCCTTCAAACCAAAAATGTGGAAGAAAGAAAACAGTGTCCTTCAGCAGCATGCCATCAGAGAAGAAAATAAGCAGTGCCAGCGACTGTATCAGCTTTATGCAGGCTGGGTGTGAATTGAAGAAAGTTCGTCCAAATTCCCGGATTTATAACCGTTTTTTTACTCTGGATCCTGATCTGCAGGCTCTTCGTTGGGAGCCTTCCAAAAAGGACCTTGAGAAAGCCAAGCTTGATATTTCTGCTATAAAAGAAATCAGACTAGGGAAGAACACAGAAACATTCAGGAATAATGGGCTTGCAGACCAGATTTCTGAGGACTGTGCACTGTCTGTAATTCATGGTGAGAACTACGAGTCCCTTGACTTGGTTGCCAATTCAGCTGATGTGGCCAATATTTGGGTATCAGGATTAAGGTACTTGGTGTCTCGTAGCAAACAACCCTTGGATTTGATGGAAAGCAGCCATAATACCCCACGGTTTGCCTGGCTAAAAACTGTATTTGAAGCAGCAGATGTTGATGGTAATGGCATACTGTTAGAAGACACGTCTGTGGAGCTAATAAAGAAACTTAACCCCACCTTAAAGGAATCAAAGATTAGGTTAAAATTTAAGGAAATACAGAAGAGCAAAGAGAAACTGACAACACGAGTGACAAAAGAGGAATTTTGTGAAGCATTCAGTGAACTTTGCACAAGACCTGAAGTTTATTTCTTGCTTGTGCAGATATCTAAAAACAAAGAGTATCTAGATGCCAATGACCTCATGCTGTTCTTAGAGGCTGAGCAAGGAGTGACCCACATAACAGAAGAAATGTGTCTAGATATTATACGCAGGTATGAGCTTTCTGAAGAAGGGCGGTTGAAAGGTTTTCTTGCAATCGATGGATTTACTCAATATTTGTTGTCCCCAGAATGTGATATTTTTGACCCAGAGCATAAAAAAATTATACAAGACATGACACAGCCCTTGTCACATTACTACATCAATGCATCCCACAATACGTATCTAATAGAAGACCAGCTGAGAGGACCAGCTGATATCAATGGTTATGTCAGAGCTTTAAAGATGAGTTGTCGGAGTATTGAACTAGATGTCTGTGACGGCCCAGACAATGAACCTATTATTTGCAACCGTAACAACATGACATCACCACTTGCCTTTCGAAATGTTATTGAGGTGATAAACAAATTGGCCTTCTTTGCTTCAGAATACCCTCTTATTCTCTGCTTGGGGAACCACTGCTCAGTACAACAGCAGAAGGTAGTGGTACAACACATGAAAAGGATCTTCGGAAACAAACTCTACACAGAGGCACCTTTGTCCTCAGAAGTCTACCTCCCATCACCTGAGAAACTGAAAATGAAGATCATTGTGAAGGGGAAGAAGCTGCCCTGTGACCAGGATATAGTAGAAGGAGAAGTCACAGATGAAGATGAAGAGGCTGAAATATCCCGGAGACTGTCAGAGGACTTCTCAAGGGAACCAAAGCTGATCTGGCTCTGCAGGGAATTGTCAGACTTGGTGTCCCTATGCAAATCTGTTCAATACAAAGACTTTGAGACATCCATGAAAGCTCAAAATTATTGGGAAATGTGCTCCTTCAGTGAGGCAGAGGCCAGTCGGATTGCAAATGAATACCCTGAAGATTTTGTCAACTACAACAAGAGATTTCTGTCCAGGGTGTACCCAAGTGCTATGAGGATAGACTCCAGTAACTTAAATCCTCAAGATTTTTGGAATTGTGGTTGTCAGATAGTGGCAATGAACTATCAGACCCCGGGGCCCATGATGGACCTACACACTGGCTGGTTTCTACAGAACGGGGGATGCGGGTATGTTCTCAGGCCTTCAGTGATGCGTGATGAAGTGTCTTACTTCAGTGCAAATACCAAGGGCATTGTTCCGGGAGTCTCTCCCCAAGTCCTACATGTAAAAATAATCAGTGGTCAGAACTTTCCAAAGCCCAAGGGTGCATGTGCAAAAGGGGATGTCATTGACCCCTACGTCTGCATAGAAATACACGGGATTCCCGCAGACTGCACAGAACAAAGAACTAAAACTGTTCAGCAAAACAGTGATAACCCCATTTTTGATGAAAGCTTTGAGTTTCAGATCAATCTCCCAGAGCTGGCCATGATCCGTTTTGTTGTTTTGGATGATGACTACATCGGGGATGAGTTCATAGGGCAGTACACCATTCCACTGGAGTGCTTACAGCCCGGATACAGGCACATACCTCTGCGGTCTTTTGTTGGTGATATCATGGAGCACGTTACCCTCTTTGTTCACATTGCAATAACCAACCGGAGTGGAGGTGGGAAGGCCCAAAAGCGCAGCCTCTCAGTGAGGATAGGAAAGAAGGCAAGGGAGTACACCATGCTGAGGAACACTGGTCTCAAGACTATTGATGACATATTTAAAATGGCAGTGCATCCACTGCGGGATGCTACAGACATGAGAGAAAATATGCAGGTATGTCACTTCTGTCATGTGTGTTAGTGTGTCCTGAATGTGGAAGTGAAGGTCCTGGTGTGAGCTGCTGGTAGGCCCAACTTGCTGAAGCTGGTGAAGCTTCAGAGACACAACTGTTGTCAACCTTTAACTGGACATAAGAATTCTGATAGTTACAGGTGTTAACTAGCAAGCAAACGTGGGATTAGCCAGGAATGCTTTGGAAATCAGTATGCCCTTTCAAAACACATACTTTACTCGTTTTTGTCTGAGAAAGCAGAACCAAGGGTACGTATGTGTCCCCAGGCCTCAAAAACTCAATTTCCTTGCTGATCCTGGAAAACATGAGCAAGCCTTTGTTCTACCAACTGAATGAGGGTAATAGTCCTAATTTTCTTTATCTGGCTGAGTATAAGGAACAGTCAGTGAATGTGTCATTAAGGTCTGTTTTACACCAGAGAAACCCCCTGTGCAAAGAGCAGCAGGTTTCCCTGAGTATGGCCTTGCCACCTTTTGCCCAAGGCCTGCAGATGTTCCCTGTCAGCACTGAATGCCACTTGGATTGCAGCTTCCTCCCTGCTGAATAGCTGTGTTGTCTCTGCTGGCTGCACGCCTGCACAGGCCCCGGTGCCATGCCTTGGCTGGGACAGTCTCCTGGCACCATGTCTGCCTGCCCATGCTGCTCTGAGAGCAGCTGCAGCTGGCTACAGTCAGGGGGGGTCTGGGCCCAAGTGCACAGCACTGACACAACCACCCAGGTTCCCCCTTTGTGGTCAGCGGGAGGTTGGAGGGGCAGTGAGGCCAAACTGAGAACCAGTCAGCCCTGGACTCTCCTCAGCTGTGGGGGAGACTGCGGGTTCAGGAAGGGGCAGCTCAACGCAGGGGTCCAGGCACTGCCTAGAAACAAAACTGAGTGGCATTACACAGTGAGTTTTCTTTAATAGATAGCTGGAATCAGTCATAACTATCTCCTTGGTAAAGATACAGAAACAATTCATTTTTCTTCCTTGAAAACAGGAGAAAAACACGTAGCACTTCATTGACCCCGCTCTTCGAGTCTAAAGCAAATTAAACATTGGCAGCTGGAAAAGTTTACAAAATGACCTAAGTTTTAAATAACTCCCAAAGGAATAGTCTAGGCATATTTTTAAGAATGGGAAACTCTCCCCAGCCTTTCTTGGCCTGCAGGCCTTGAAAGTAACTAGTCACACTGACTCCATTTCTGTCTAGGCAGGCTTAGGTATGTGAACTATATAGAAGAAAATAGTCTGAATCTGACTCAGAAAGAGTATTCATGTACCTTCCAAATGAAGTTTCAGTACAAATTCTGGGGAATGCTTTGCAAGAAACAGTCATTAGATTTAACTGCTGGCTAATGTATTTGATTAATGAAAGAAAGCCTCTATTAGTTAGCTGGACATTTTCTGATTACTTCTTTCAGCAAGATGTTGTAGGGGGATGTTTGCTAGGTACAAGCCGTTATAATACTGTCTTACTTAGATGTTGTGCATCTTGGTCACTTGCTGTATGACTTTAGAAGCTAAATGGTGAGGGCAGGTCAGCTGTGCTTCCACTGACTCGATAAATAAATGAACCTTGGCATGTTAGTTTGGTTTGACCTGTATATCCAGTATTGATTTTCTTACATGTGACCTATGAAGGGGAAAGAGTGTTTGTTTTTCTTTATGATGTGGTAATGCAAGGCTGAAAACAAAATGTTTTTTTCCTGCTTGCCTTTCCCATGGGAAATCCACAGTCTGTCAGACTTGTTCTCCATCCTCCAGCAAGAACAAGACATCAAAAGCGATTGGTGTCTGGACAGTTGAGAAGAGAAATAGCATTTTAAGCTGATGACATAATATGTTGGAGACCAGAGCTTATCCCTGTTGGAGCAGGATTTGCAATGCAAAGTAGCTGCAGAGTTGGCAGCTGGGATACCTGAGTCTGGGGGGAGATGGAGCTGGCAGTTGACTTAGGGAGCCGAGAAGAGGGCTGGCAAGGAATTCCTGCATGCACCAGGACAGTGGGGTCCAGGGGGGTTTGGAGTCAGCGGCAGTGGGTTAGCCCTGCCCTACATCAGGGGAGCAAAGCAGGCAGGCATTGAGGTGCTGGCAGGCAGGAGGGGATGGGTGGCAAGCAGCAATATGTGCTCATTCATTTTTCTTCCCACAGAATGCTATGGTGTCTGTCAAGGAGCTGTGCGGGCTGCCGCCCATTGCGAGCCTGAAGCAGTGCATCCTGACCCTGTCCTCACGGCTGGTGAGCAGCGACAACACGCCCTCCGTTGCCCTCTGCATGAAGGATACCTTTCCTTACCTGGAGCCCCTGGGGACTGTGCCTGATGTGCAGAAGAAGGTCCTGGCAGCGTATGACCTGGTAGGCACCACTGCTACTTCTGCTTTCCCCATAGATTTGAATGTGGCAGGCAATGCTTGCTGGCTAACACAGACCCACATGTTTCAGTTAAAATGAATGAGGCTCTTCAAATGACCTAACCTATGCTAAATTGTCCTTTAATCACCAGGCTCTCCATACTGGGCTTTTTATTGTTTGGGTTTGTTTGGTTTGGTTGGTTGGTTTGGTTTTTTTAACACAGTTGTGGCTAGTACAGGTTGGCACTTGAGAAGGGACTTTGTTTATAAAAATAGCAGCAATTCAGCGAGCACTGGTGGCTGTTCATCATTGTCCTTGAGAAGTGACAAGATTTGTGTGCTGCCCTTCACTTGCCTCCCTGCCGTGGAGGGAGGGCAAGGCCACGAGACATGTAGCTCAGAGTGGGAGCTGCTGGGCAAAGCCAAGCAGCCCTTTCCCAATGCTATTTAGCAGCACAGTAAGGAGTGCCCCTTTCCCTGCCAAACCAAGCCAATGTGCTTCTTGTGGAGGGCATTGCAGAGTTGGAAGGAGAGTTTTAAAATGCCATTTTTCGCATGAGGAAGGAGAGGGTGGTGTGGTACAGGAACACAAAAAAACAGAGCAATGAGCTAAATTCATTCCAGGTGAATGCTACTGCTCAGCTGTCTGTGACATATGTCAATGCTGTGAGTGACTGAGCAACAGCTGTGGGTGACTTCCAGCAGCAACAGTTGCTGTCTCATTGTGCCTCTCAGGCTATGAGGCTGCCCTGTCACTTCCCATCCTTAGTAGATGGTCTTCAGCAACCACTAGCATGCAGCCTAGTCTTGGAAACTCCCAACTCTAATGTTAGGCTGTGGTGACTGGACTAAATCACAATGAATGTTGTGTCCTGTGGTTATTTCTGCTGCTCGTGCTTGTAAGGGGTAAAAAGGTGAATAACTTTGGGGGTATGGAGTTGCTTCCAGAGACCCTGAAGTGTTGCAAAGACTGATGGCAGCTCTGACCAGCTACTCAATGTGCCAAAAGCTCACCTCCGTTCTGTCTCATTTTTTGCTGTTATAACTAATTTTTCAGGAGAAAATCAGCTTGGGGCAGGGGGGGAAGAGGGAGGCACTGATGTTGATTAGAAGAGAAACACTACAAATATTCTGAAATAACCCTTCCAGAGTGGTTTCTATTACTTGAAGGTGATTAAGTTGTGGTAATAAAATCCCAGCTGTAACAATACCAGAATGAGATTTTAAAATCGAGTTGATTGTCATATTTTTAGATTGGACTTCTTTTGGATAGGCTTGTTACAAGGTGTCATGTCTGCATGGAAGAGCAAATACCACATAAATAAGAGATTTTTCTGCCTTTGGAGGCCTGCTTAATGGGGTTTTAACAAAATGAATATGTCACCTCTTATCTTTGTACACATGGGACACCTCAAGGCCTCCTTGTGCTTTGGAAATAGTTTTTTGATTTTGATAGGTGAAAGGCCTGTTTCGCATGTGGACAAAAACACTTGTATAACTGTTTGAAATAATATTTGCTCTCACATTTGTCTGTCATGGAGGAAGACGTACCTCAAATGTCAAGAGACATTGCAAAGAGTTTAAAATTAGAGGGCTGAGAAAGAGGAGGGAATTCTTCTGAGCCTATGTTAGGGTTCATTTGAATTGTAATTCTCGTTCATGAAAACATGATACTTTATTTTTATCCACATTGGCTGGGATTGCCTCTTTGCTAAAACTATTTGTTTCTGAAAAAGCAAAAGCCAGATTTAATGACTGTTTTTTCTACACTTTGGATATTTGCCTTGTGAGGCAATGCCAGCCACAGAATACTGAAATCTCTTTAGCCTTTGCTGTGTTGAAAAAAATTAACTGTCTCTATCAATCTTGATGTTTGAAAATACAATGTGGGGAGGGGTTTGCAGTTTTAGTGTTGAGAAAGAGCCCTTCCTTGCTCTGATGTTTGTAATGACTTTGTATAATCCAAGGTGTATTTCTTTTTAATAATACTGATTTTTTTATTACTTTTTTTTTTTTTTTTGCAAATGGGAGCACAAGGAGGTGTTGCTGGAAACCAATATAAAATATTTTAGCTTTTTATGTATTTTATTCAAAATATACTATAGTTCAATCCTTTAAGTGGCTGATAAACATGATACCAAGGAACTGGATCCAAAAGTGCTTGGGGCATGTCTTTAATTCCCCAGAAACGTCTTCTGACTTGCAAGTAATTTTTGGGTGAATAGTTCTCAGAGCAGTTTGAAAAAAGCTGTTGAAATTGGGCTCTCTCTTGTTTGAATGGGCTGAACTTTGTAATTCATTTTACAGTACAACTGAAAAAATGTGGCCCTGAATTTCAGAGGGAGAAGCTGTGATTGTAGGTCTGCCTCACTCACTGGGCTCCACAGCACAGGTAGTGTGAGTGCTGGGCAATCTCTTCCTCACCACCTCCCAAACCACCATGTATTTTACATTGTTTAAAACGTCTGCTCAGAAAATAATCTCTGATAAAAGCAACACTATGTTGCATTTTTCCCCCCATAGGGGAAATTGCCAATTGAACATACCTTTTTTTTTTTTTTTTTCCAAGGAAAATATAAACTCTGCCTGTGTGTTTAATGGGGCATTGACAGGGCTGACAGTCCAGGCAAATGGAGGCACAAATGTGCACAGACCTGCCACAATTATCTGAAAAACAATTAACTGTCTGTTTCCTCCTGCTTGGCCTTTATCAGCAGGCATGTTAGACAAAGACCAGTTTGTGCAGTTGGTTTGTTTTTTCCTGGGCAATTAATTTTACTATTGTGTTCCACATTAAGTATTTTATTTCAGGAGAGGCTTTATTAGAATAAAATTTCATGTTTAAGAAACCAGAATGATTTTTCAAGGCTTTATTAATTTTTTTTTTAATGGTTGCATTGCAGTGCTTTAGTGCAACTTGACTGTTGCTGTGTCTCATGGAGGATGCTTTGTTGATGATACTGGGTTGTATGGGAGTTTCTGCAGAGGAGAGCAGGGAATGGGATTTTCTGAAACCGTAAACTAAGGTGGAATGTTGGCAATACATATAAACCCTTTTTGAAAGTATGTCAACTACCAGAAATATAGTTTAGAAAGGTTTATTTCAACTTGTAGCTTTGGTTGATACCACACATGGAGTATGATGAATGGCTTCTGGTGATGTTGTCATTGATTCCCATATGTGCACCCTAGGATAGCATAGCACATTGCTTACACAGCTGTTCTTCCAACCTTTCCTTCCCCATGAAGGAGGACGTTTGCTCTCTGCCTGTGCTTTCCCCTCCTTAGCAGCCAGTGTCAGAAGATGCTTGCTCAGGTGGGCAGCACGTGTGGTGTGCCTTATAACCTGTCAAATGGATGCTGGTATTCATGATCACACCTGAAAAAGGAGATACTCAATGTGAAGAGAAGGGATGGGGCCCAGCTGGTAGCAGATGGTGGAATCATTCACTGCAAACAGTTACTCTGTGAAGTTAGGATTTTTTAATTATTATTTTTATTGAGAATTGTTCAGAATCAGATTTTGGTTTCTCTGCATGATCTATTGAGTTGCTAATGCAAGCATGCATGAACTCAGGGACGCTTGTGCACTTTGCTTTTCAGTTATTTGTTCAGCATTATTTTTCCTCCAAGATAAAGCCATTTAATCATTTGCAAATAAAAAAGCAATAAGCAAGTGATAATAAATGTTCTTGTTTTCAACCAATCTCCTGACTTCCGTGTGTACATAGCTTTTTCTAGAAAAATAAAAGAAGCTCCCCAAATACCTCTCCATGTTTTCAAATCATAAACAACAAAAAATGTAAAAAAGGTTGAACAGAGAAGCTATTTGTTGTATAAGCTCATGTTGTCATAAATTTTTTTCTTGTATTCAAGCTTCTTTACTGGAACTGATCATGTTATTTTGGAGCAGACAGGTAAGGAAGGACAGAGTGTATGTAGATGCTGCTGAGAGAAGGCAAGGTAGTTAAGAATGTCTTGGCTAACACAGATATGGATTGAAGATTGTTGAGAAGTACTATCTGTGGTGCTGCTGGATAATAAGTTGGTGCATTTAATGGCAGTGTTTTTTTTGAATCAGGTATTGGTCCATGCACGCGAGCAGAAATTTCCTGAGGTGTGTGTAGACAGGAACTGCTCTTTGTCTGCTGTGCTTTCAGATTCAGTCTTTTTGGATTTCCTTGTTTTGATGCAGATGTGACAGCTCTTTATTCCCAAGGAGAAAGTCCATTTTCCCACTTTATGTCAGTGCAAAATGAGTTAACAGATCTTTGTGAGCTTTTCCACTGAAATTCATATGTCATCTGGGACAGAGTCATTCCCAAGGGAATGTTTTTCTCTGAGCAGCTGAAGGCAAGCGATATTGTAGAGCAGAGCATCCACTGCCAAGGGAATGTCATCATGCACTGACATCAAACCCAGTCCAGCACATGGACGTTTTCTTGAATTTGTATCTGTTTCAAAGAATTTTCTGTCTAAAATTGGATATATACTGGAAAAGCAATTATCCTGTTTCTTTCTCTAGTCTTTTAATTTTCTCTCTTATTTACCCACCACTCTCGCCATTTCTCTTTCTGAAAGCCATGTCCCATAGTCCCTTCTAAAATAAGACCTGAAAACAATCAAATGAGAACTTTGCTTACTGAATGAAGTTCCACTTGGATACTTTAGTTACTTGGTTTTAGCATAAGCCTATTGCAAGCTGACCCCTTCCCCTGTTCCTCTACTGCTCCTTTTTTTATAGAGGACTGCTCTTCGTGCACCAGATCAAATCCTGCAGCACTCTGACACCGTATTTCCCCATAAAATATTTGTAAGCAAAAACATGAGATTTGAATTGAAGGTGAATTTCATCTGCTTCCTTCTGCAGTTTCTGTCAATAAGGTACTTCAGATGTCTCCAGCTGATGTAACCATCCCTGATAACTATTCCTTTTAGTGGGCTGCTGCACAAAACCTGCCTTGGACCATACTGGGACAAAGTGGACTGGTGGCCAGTGTTCCTTCCCATGTCCTGGCACCATGTGTAAATCCTTTCTTTTTTTTTGTTTTGTAAGACTTGCTGGTACGCGATTGATTGCCTGCAATAAATGTTAAATGCTCAGAGGGGAACCCTCTTCAAATTTTTGTGAGCTCAACTTGTGCTTCAGCTGTTCTTCCAAATTAATTGTATTTTTGTAGCCTTTTTATTTTTGTTTGGTGTTGAGTTTTGGGGGATTTTTTCTGGCTATTTTGGTTTTATTTGTTTCTTTAGGGTTCTTCTTAGTAATAGAAGCACACTATGGTACTCCTTATCCAGACAGGCTCTTCATCCTCAATGAAAGGCATAGAAGATTGGGATAATAGCCATGAGGGGACACACCTGAGAGACAGCTTCTTTTAGTTTGATGCTTGATCAGTTTCTGTTCTAAACTTATGAGAAGATTCTTTGAACTGTCCCATTTACCTCCCCAGCAGGAGCAGGGCTTTAATTTTCTACCAGGAGTTTCTCATGCCTTTTTTTGGTGAGACTCTGCTGTGTTAATTTCCTCTCTCTCTTTCAGTTTGTAGAATAGTTTGTAATTAAAAGAAGAAATCGGTCTCTAGCACAGGAGTTGATTAAACTAAAAAGAAATTGCATTTTTTGTTCAGTTTGTACTGATCCTATAATTAAACTGCTACTGTAATTAAACTCTGTACAGGCAAGAAATAAGCCTGTTAATTTCTTGTGAGTAAAAACTCACAGTATTTTCAACCCATGGTCTGTTTGACTTCCTGGGTCTCGTATACTGGACAAGAGAAAGCTCTCAGGTTTGTTCCAGCTCTTGCTTCCCAGCCTTTTGTGAGAAACCCACATGATTGTAACAGGATGCTTTAGGTACACTGAGATAAATCAAGCTTAGCTTTCTTGCTTTCAGCACTGCATGAGAATATTTCAATGAAATTAGTTATTTTGCAGAGAAACCCCTAACCTATGCAGATGAGGCTTTGTAGTCCCGATTCCCATTAGTTTATTAAATGTGACCTGTACTTCTGGGACTTGTGCTGTGTACATCTTTAGTCAGTCTGAACAGCCCCTTATTCACTTCTTGCTCTGAGAGCATTTCTGGCATTGTAGCCTCTCCTGGAGGGTTAGCACCTCCAGGACTCTCAAAAATCTTTGTCCCTGCTCCCATGGAAACGTGGCAGGATCCCTGATGGGAGGAGCAGGGTGTCCTTTGTTCCCACAGAGCTCTGCTCTGCTACAGCTGCCAAGTGAGCACAGCAGGGACCCTGAGCCCTCCTCATGGGTCTGTGCTCTTCGGGGACAGAGCCCAGTACTGAAATTAGCAGGATCCCAAATGACCGTCAAGGTGTGTGGTAGTTTCTTCTGTTCAGCCTTCGTCTCTTTTGCCTACTTTCAAAGGTACGTGCTGTTGGTCAGCAAGGTAGCTTGTTAAGTTAAAAATCAGGTTTTGTGTTGGTTTACTCCTATTTTTGTTCTCTCCTTGTATTTATGTTAAACACATCACTCAGTAAAACTGATAATCGTTCTGACGTGGGAAGTGCAAGTTGTCCTGAGCAATCCTGCCAGCTCCAGCAGCTGCTAAAAGTTTCCTTCCTGACTCCCAAGTGGACGCAGATACCAGCATCCATCCTCTAAAGGTTGCTTTTTAGTGTATGTTGCTTGGAGGTTAATCCCCTGAAGCTCAGTGTTCAGGAGTTAATGCTCTGGTGGAGCATGAGCTTCCTGAGGGAGAAGGATGTTTCTTGTTTTTTGAGAGGCACTCACCGAAGCGAGTTGCTGTGTGGGAGCTGACATTAATGAGCAGTGTGATGGGCTCCAGGCAGATGGCTGGGATTTACACAACTGGCCAAGAGTGCTGCTCAGGGCAGGTCTGAGCAGAGTAAAGGTGCATGGAAATTCACGCTGCAAACATCAGAAAGCTTTCTTTTCATATTCAAGACAGGTTAGTGGATTTTGAAACATTGCTAGCAAAACTAGGTTTGAAAAATCTCAGGTGATGGTGTGATTTATGAGGTTACCTTCCTAGGAAAAAAATCTCATAGCCCTCCATGTTGTGTTTAGGTCTTCTGGTTCTTGTCTTGGCAGCATGAGAAGAAGGTGACATTCCCAAACAGGGTTTCAGAAGTGATGCCAGCTGGAAAAGCTGGGGACCAGTGCCAAAAAAGTAAAAGGATGTCTAGATGCCATGACACAGGACTATAAGTGGGAGCTGTGGATGAGCAGAGCCATGGTTGCAAAGTATTCTAGGGCTGGCAGAGGGGACCAAGTGAAGGTGTCTATACCCAACATGCTGCATCCCTGGCCAGCATCCTCCACTGCAGCCAGGAGCCCTGCCAAAATTGCTGCCTGCTGTCTGGTGTCCAGCGTGAAAGGATGTGTGAGAAGGCACCGGTCTCTAGCTCAGGCTCTCACCTGCTTTTACCTGCATTAGATTGAATACTGACAGACTGTTAATTCCAGTAAACAGTTACTAGTAACTTAGCTTTTTAGGTGACCTTTACAATGTTTATTTAGTAAATATTCTTCAAGGTGCTGTCTTGTGTGTAAGTGAAAACATATGAGAGACAAAATTTTAAATAAAAAAAAGCCAAACCAAACAACCTCACACCCTGTGCTGTAATTTTATTCCTGGGTAGCAATTGTCTGCTGTACTTTTATCTGTATGCGTCAGTCTCTGTTTTTTCCAAGAGAGTTCCCAGGCCTTGTCCTTGCACTAGCCTGTTACAATGTTTAACTGCAGCTTTAGGAAGCAGGATCTTGTGCCAGAACTGCACACGCAGTTCTTATTGGGAGCAAAGTTTGGCTTGTCACATCAGAGATACCAGATACTGCACACTGTGTCATCACCGGTGGCAAAGACCATAGGCTGGCCAAAATCATATATAATGGCCCAGGCTGTGTTATTTCTACCTACTGCATTATTTCCTAGAGGAACCTGGGAAGAGGGGATGCCAGATGGTACACTAAAGGCATCCCCTAATCCCACTCACTGAGCTGAGGAGCTCTGAATCCACTCTCAGGATCTGTCATGGGACAAAAGCTGCTTATTTTTGTCAAGGTTACTGCCAAGCAGGAAGAACAGGAACAGGTTAAATTCTGCTTGTTCTTGCTGAGCTGAGCATGGTGAGACTTTGATGTCAGCATCAAAGGAGCAGAGGGCTGCTCTACCTACTCTGCAGTGAGGGAAAATTGACATCCTATTGCCACTTTTCTCTTAAAAAATGAATGTAATACCTTCATGCCTGAGAATTCTAGAACTGGCCAGAATCTCCTGGAAGTGGGTTGAGTAGTTGGAGGAAGATACGCTCAGACTTAAATTACCAAATTGCATTATTCTGAAGCTTGGGGTTTTTGCGCATGATAGGATGATTTTCTGTGGTTTTATGTATATATGTATTTGTATGTGAGTGTATATATATATTTTAAAACTCTCACAAGTTCTACTTTAGAGACCTGAGCGCAGGTGAGTTGGGCACTTTGGATGTACTGTCCCGGCTTAGATGCATTGAGTTTGCTGGGCAAATCCTTCCTGGTGGGTAGGAAATTCAGGCACAGACCCATGGGGGGCAAGCCCAGGGTGATGGGTGCCTGGGGCATAGTAGCCATGGAGATGCTGGCAGTGCCTGGCTGGACCAGGCACTGGCTCACAGGCCCTGTATCTGCCTGTGCAGGACATGTGTTTGGCCTCTGGCTGCCTCTGTAGTGACTTGCAGGTTTTTGGGGGGATTCCTGTTCTCTTTACTGCTCAGACCAACTGTGGCATTTGTAGTTGGTGGCTGAACAGCTCCTCCAATACAAAATGGTTATACGCTGTGGTACTGAAAAGCCAGAGGGTAGATAGAATTTTTAATTTCTTTCTCAATGACAAGCAGAAGTATAAAAGAGGAAAAAAATCCACATGATGCACAAAAAAGCAAGTGATAAGAGTGAAAGGTGAAGGATACTATTGAAAGTCATTAGAATCTCAGGCATTTCCACTGGGCATGTTCTGTTAAAAAACAGTTTTGCACTCTGCAGTTGTCAGGCCTTTTTCTCTCTGCCCCTGAAGCTGGTAATGAATTTTTTCTCATGCTCTTGTTTATATCAAAGCAAAGGCATAAGTATTTTTACTACTTGAAGCCTGTCTTAATAGGTTTAAATTTGAAATTATGATGGCATGAGGAGCAAAATTTGGATCTGAATTTCTCCAGAATTTCAAAGTTCGGGTCTGACAAGTAGAAGCATCTTTCCTCCCTTCTATCTAATTAAAACAATAAGATATGCTAATTTGCAAGTGTTAATTTGTATACTTTATATAATCTTCCACTGAAATAGTTGAAACCTACCGGTTGTGTTTTCCTATTTAGAATACTTGAAAGGAGGAAGGCTTTTAGCAGTTGTAGCATTTTGGCAAAGCTTTCAAGTGGCTTCAGTAATTTCAGGATGATACATTAGGCAGGACTCAGTTTGCTTCATTCCTAATTGGCACCCCTTTGATGCTGCTTGTGTTTGATGGGGACTTGTGGTCTATATCCCAGGAGAGTGAGATGATTTTCAGGCATGGTTTGTTATGCAGCCTGTTCTTGCCTTCTGTAACAGATTTATGTGCCACCTTCTGTGATTTCAGAGAACGTAGCACTGGAACAATTTGCTTGACTGCCTGGGCTTCTGGAGGGTTGGGAAGGTTTATTAGCACTGAAGGAGAGTAACAGTTGCAAGAAGGGTGGTTCAGGAAACTTGTCACTTAATGGCCAATTCATCTGTTTGCTCTTAATGGGCTCCGCTAGAAAGATATGTAAGTATGGATAGATCTTGAAACTTATAGGCAGGCTTTTTGAAACTGCCTGCCTCTTTTGTTTTTGTTTTCTATTAAAGTTCAACAGAAATGTTGAGGATAGGATAGGATTTGGATCTGAATTTCTTCAAAGAAAAAGTCAAGAAGTTCTGTAGCTGTCCTAACTGCTGTAGTGCATAAAGTTCAGCAGAGGCTTAAGTACCTTTTGAAATCAGAACTATTAATGACTTGGTAGCACTTTTGGTAGCCACTTGTGCCAAGGACTATGCTTCCTTTGTTTGAAAAAAGATACTAATCAGAAAGGGCTTAGTGTCGTGTAGAATGAATTTGGTTTGTGCGCTGATGCTGATTCTTCTGAAATCACTTGTATTTCTTTCACATTTTTTGCAGTGGTGTCTCACTGAAGTAAAACAGCTGTTCTTTAACTTCAGGAGCAAAACATTTTCTGAGCAACTGTCACGTATCTTGATATAGATCTGGGAGCCCTGATATGAAGGAATGATCCAATCTTTATAGTGTTGCTTGCAGAGCAGAGCTATTTTTAAGTGTGAATCTCTATACTTTTCTGTGGTCTGGATGTGGCAGGAAACCCTAGTAATGCTGCTTTTTTTCTGTTTATTTTCTGACAGATGATTCAAGAGAGCAGGGTCCTCATTGAGACAGCAGACATCACTCATGACAAGATTGTTCAGTGCCAGAAAGCAGGTAATCCTTCTTTATTGTGCAGTTTGGATGGAAGATGAGAAATGTGCCATAATTTACTTATAGTTTGTAATATACTTGTATAGTTTGTATATACTTATACTTATAATGCACCATCTTTCACCTGGTATTTAAGTAAGCATCCTGGTCTTCCCTAGGCAGACTCCACCCTCCTGAAGGCTTGTCCTCCAGTAGCAATGTAGGTGTTGGATCAGGGAAAGATTATCAGCTTTCACCTTGAAAGCTGTTTCTGCAGTTGCTCTTCAGTTCTGAAATGTCTGCCAGCACTCAGATCAGTCAAATTAACAGAAAGGCATTCAATTAAAAAGGAGTGAGAAGATCTGCCTTTATTCAGCTCCATTTTCTACCACAATTGTTTCCTTAAACACAAAGGGGGGAAGAGGTTTTTCAAACCCACAGGACCAAGCTCTCTTCCCTACCTTTACTTATTTTTGCGTTTTGGGTTTATTTTAAATTTTGGAAAGTTGTGACAATATAATTCCCTGTATCACAGTGAATCTGGATGTCTATGCATTATGTACATCAGGTATATGGACACAAACCACTCTTCAGTGGGCTTACGGTAGATCATGAGTTGCTGGTGTGTGGTACTGGGCATCTTTATCTGAGCTTGGACTCTGTCTTGTGTGTTTCAGTAGAAAGGGAGGTAGTTTCATAAGTGGCCACCTGCGTGCTGTCTGCTCTGCTGCAGGTCCCCTTTTTCAGAATGATAGAAATCACTGAAGTGTCTGTGATTCACAATTCTTCAGCTCATTCGTGCAAACCCCAATTCCTCACTTGTTCAGGACAGCATCTGGACCCTGAACTGGGACCTGTTTCCTGTAGTTTCCACTGACACATAAGAATAAGCCCTGCTAGAGAGATAGGAGTCCAAATTTGGTGGTGGTAATCCTCTACAACTAAATCCATCACTTTTCACGTATCAAACCCATGCTGAATAAATACATGCAGTGTATTTCTAAGAGGTGTTTACACTGCAGAAATTACATCTGTTTTCAGTTAATTTAGTTGTACAGCCACACCTTTCCTAACCTGTAGCAAGCCTTGGGATCAGTAATGCAAACACTTGCTACTGCATAAAATTTGTCTTCTTGGGCATCATCTTCTTGGACCACAACAATCATAAATACTTTTGTTTCTTATAGGTATTTTTTTATTTGTCAAGTGACACAGGATACAAACATGGACTTTAATTAAATGTAAATAATGAACAAAACTGATGTTCTGTAGCAAACCCTTAAATTCATCTTTTTAATTAAGGGAAATTTGGAAACTGTTTCAACAATAGCATTTAATTTATTTTCATGTGATGCAGAAGCAGAGTGGAACCTAGTCCTTGCTCTTTGAAATTCAGAACTCCAAACCTATGCTGGCTGTGTGGTATCAAAGGGAGGAATGGCAAGCAGCTATGTCTGGCTGGATTTCATGGGTCTCATCTTGTCTCATGCCTTGACTTCTGTGTATCTGCATAAACAGCATAAACATCCTCAAACCAAAGCCTTCATCAGGTGCAGAGGGTTAAGGGATGGGACAGTGACAGGAAGATGCAGCACTGGGGTCTTTCTAGCTGGTATAATTTAAGACCCATATGTTACACTAGGTTGTGTAGACCCTCAGCCAGCTTTCTGCTGAGGGGGCCACTACGTGGATATCCAGAGTTTCATGCAGTTCCCTTCTCATTCCTTCCCCCAGCAAAAAGATTAATTTCTCAAGTTAATTCTCTTTGCTGTATCTTCTTGTATTTTCATTTGGTTTGCTTTGTTAGCCTTAAAATATCACTTCTGACTGAAAAGAAGGCTGGAGAGATATGAAGTACTCTTCTGAAGCCTCGGGATTTCGACAGAGGAAAGGACCAGGAGAGAGAGGATCCATTACTATACTCAATTGCCAGTTAGTTTATGCAAATGTTATCCAGGAAAATTGTTCAAATAGCATTTTCAACATGGCAAGATGAAGCACTCAAAATGAAGAGGTGTCAGAGGTACAATTGCCTGTAACGTTGCACTTCATATCACCTCAGTCCTGCTCCCCTTGGACTTTTGTTCCCACCAGACCTCTGCTTCACAGCACAGCCTGTTTTGGTCCAGGCTTCCTGTGCCATGTGGTCCTGCCCACTGCCCTAGAGAAGCTTCTTGGGTGGCTGGTTTTGTTGGACAGTCTCAGCACAATGCACAGTGGTCAGCAGCAGCCTGGGAGATCAAACTGCTCAGTGTTTTCAGTGATTGTTCCTTCCTGCAGCCTAACAAATGTCTGTGGCTCCCTCTCTCCAGGGCAGCATGTCTCCAAGTTACAGGTGGGGAAGTGAGATCCAGAGGGAAAGATAACAAAAACGATGTTGCATAAAGGCAAGTGGAGCTGAGCACCTTTAGTCTTTTTTTTTTTTTTCAGGACAAAGCAAGTAATTTGAAGGTTTTATTTCACTTACTGTGTAAGTCAGTTGGCATGTGGTGCACCTGCAAGGGAATCTTGCTCAGGGGGCAATTATTCAGACTGTTTCCCAAAGGAAGTGCTGCAGGAGCTGTGTTACCCCAGACAGGCAAAACTTGTGGGCGAAGTTTTGGAAGATAAACAGTAGAGGAATAGTGCATTGTGTGAGGTTGAACTGCCTCAGTGTTATGGAGCTCCTGGAGTCAGTGCATTGTGAAAGGAAACCTATTGTTAGTCTTCCAGGAGCACTTTGGGCCAGCAATGCCAAGTGCAATCCTGCCTCGGGCTGTCGCAGGACTGACTCCCTCAGCAACCCACTGAGCAGCCTCTGGGTCTGCTCCATGCAGGTGTTCTTCCTATGGGCTTCTCTTTCATGTCATGTCAATGGAGCTCGAATTTGAGAGTGACATTTGCCTTAACATGTTAAGGAAAGGAAAGCTATGAAACAGCTAGAGATGGAACTTGGTTTATTCAGCCAGGATAGGCTCCAGGCGTTTTGGAGCGAGTTAGTGCCAATTTGGCTTTGTAAGGTACAAATTAAGGGAACACAAGCAGCTCTCTCTCCATTTTGTCTCTTAATCCGCACCAGACTCAGAGAAATGTTTGCATATGCTGTGCAGATCTTGTGGTATTGATGGGCTAATTTGGACTCGTTGAGGGTTTTAATCTGCTCCTGGATTTTCCTGAATTCTTGTATCCAGCAACAGATTTGCAGACATTTGAGTAGAAACTGGCAATGAAACAACGTAACAATTCCCAGGGCTGTGGTTGGAAGTCTCAGTTCTCCACCCTGCAGAAATAGAAATCCTGTGATTAGCAGTGTGTGTTTCTGACATAATTTATTGTTGTGAAGGGCTTTTTTGTATGGCTGTGTTAAAGATGAATGAGCAGCTCTGCATTTGAGTCTGTATTTGCTGTGCTGAACAGGTATCTTCCATGTCTGTCAGGCTGCCTTCCAAAGTACAACATCATCCACTGAAGGAGAGTGACAGGCGATTGCTATTTGTCACAATATTGCCAGCAAGGCAGACAGCAAGCAGAAGCACTAGAGAAGTGTTTGTGTGGGTGTGCCCCTGTGAGACCCCAGCACTGGAGAAGGAGAGTTACATATGAAGGTGGAAGCACAACCACAAGGCTGCACATGACCTTTATTCTGGAAGGTGCTTTCCAGGATGCAGTCATCACAGGAGAGAAGAAAAAAAAAAAACACAAAAAGAGGTGTAGGAAGTACTAACTGCAAGACTGAAAATGCTCATGAACATTTAATAGGGGAAGTCAGTCGTGCACTGGGTGACATAGCAATCTGTATTTTTAGGAATGGAATTCCATGAAGAGCTTCATAACCTCGGAACAAAGGAAGGTTTGAAAGGAAGAAAATTAAGCAAAGCCATTGAGAGTTTTGCATGGAATATCACAGTGCTGAAGGTAAGCACAGAAGTGAACACCACCTTGTGTCTGCTGTTAACTCTCTAGGCAAACCTTTGGTCTGCACTGATCTGTCTGCACTGTCTTACTGAAGCAACATTTTGTTTTAACGGGATGTTTCAATTACCCCTAATTATTAAGATTTATCTAATATATATAATTATATCTCTGGTTTGGAAGCTGTCAAAGGGAGTTTATCTGAACAAAAGAGGGAAGAGCTTGGGTCTATATGCCCAAGGACCTGGTTTTGGCTGTTTGTTCTGCCCCAAACCTGCTGAATGTGAATGTGACCTGTCAGGGGTCACTGCCTCGCAGACACTTGTTTTGTAAAATGAGGGCTAGAGCATCTCTTTGGGAAGGGATGGTGCTGGGGGAGTGCCATGAAAAAACCACGAAATATTGTATATCCTGCAGAAATATCAGGGTTTTGTTTTAAAATGGGAGCATTTTCCAAACAGCTAAAGGGAGGAGGGGTGACAATACTTCCCTCCTGGCTGTGCAGGGACGTGCTGCACAGTGAGCACGTTACTCACTGGGCTTTAGCTGCTGGTTTGCTACCGACCAGCCACCAATTGCCACAATAGCTGGATGTCTGAGCCTGCTTGAAGTTACCAGGGACAACCAAAGATGAGAAGAGGATCTGGTGCTGCCACAGCAGACGGCAAGGAGAGGACCTGAGCCAAGCCTTCAGGTTGTTAGCATTCAGCTCATGCCTTCTTTCACAGACTCATTTCCCACCTTGCTTGGATAGATCACACTTTGATTTCTCTTTGCTCTCACCCTGCTGCTGCCTCCCTCCAATTCCCATTAATAAGATTTCCCCATCTGACAGCATCTGCTTGTGATCCCCCAGTGCCTTCCCCTTCCCTGGCATCCCAGGGTGGGCTGGCTGGTAAGAGGGAATTTTTTATAAAGTTCCTCATCAAATATATACCTCAATGTAATGTTCAACAGAAGTAGGAGATGAATGCTTAAGCACTATGGAGGTAGAAAGAGCACTAACACATCCTGAGCAGAAGAGGGAAAAAGGGGGGGGAATTGAAGATGCTGAGGGGCAAAAATAGGTGGGTGAGGCCACTGGTAGTAGAGAAGGGTTAGAGAAGACCTGGGGAGCACCTGTGATGCTTTGCATACCTTGATTGACCATGAGAGAGAGGGAAAGTAACAGTCAGTGTGGGCTCCGTTAACCAGGCCTCTGATGAGGAGAGAGGGCAACCAATTTGAGCGTGATGGAAGGGACTGACCTTTTCCACACAGCATAATTGAGACAAGTAGCTAAAGAGCACACACACACAGACAAAAAAAAGCACTAGGTAGTTCTAACATTAATCTGAATACCTGTGGTAGGTAAAACAAATGCTTAATGCTCAGAATGACTCTAAACATGGTCAGGGTTACTCAACTTTTACATTTTTAGATGTTTGTCAAATTAGAAGTTCAGACTTCTGAAGGTGACCTGTGATTAATGAAGGTACAAGCAGGGTATCAGAGAAACATTTCCCATGGAAAATAATTGCTGCCTAGCACAAGATGTGCAGTGTCAACATACTGAAAAGCATTTAAAACAAGGTCAAGGAATAATTGCCATGTTTCATTGCTAACTCACTACTTCTTTTTTACCTTTCTTACAATATTAACAGAGTTTGTGGCAGCTACCCACAGGTATAAATGCACATGAAATACCTTATCATTCTGACTAATATCCAACTCAGCAATGGCACTGCACAACTGGGAATGTGCTTTTACCACAGGTGTCTGATAGGAGACCGTCAGTCATTCTTGTTTTTCAACTATTTGTTATCCTTAAAGAACACTGTATTTCAGTGACCCTGGCCATAACAAACCTAATTGCTGGTTACAGCTGCATCTCACATTTGGCACTAACTCTCCCCTGTGTTCTGGTGAGAGCTCCTCAGGAGGATTTGGTGAGACCAACAACCCTGCCCCACTCAATGCATTTACATCCTCTGCGCATCTAGTCTCAGGATGGTCACTACAAACGGATTTCACTAGAAGTTGGTATAGTGATGTAAGAAAAGAAAAAACAGCCTGGAATATCTCACAAATGCATCAGCTGCTTTATGGTAGGTGAGGTGAGAGACTGGCAGAGCAGTGAAGAGAGAAAGCCTCTTTGTGTGCTTGGGGTTGTTGGAGGCAATTACATCATGCAGCAACAGTCAGTGTGAGGTGCCTGTGAGCAATAGCAGGTATTATGTTGTGTTTGTGCCTGCCATGTGATTAATAGTCTTTTCCTAGGCTAGTGAAACCAAGGCATATTTAATGGATGTATTTCTTTACAAATACTCATTGCAATAGGTAAGCTTTGAATACAAAGAGGGGATGCATAAGAAATTGCTACTGGCAAAATAATTACATAGTTATAGAGTGCAAGATTAAAGTATATTTTATAAAAACCATAGTTGTGGGCATTCTTCATGTTTAAAAATGCCCTGGGGTACTTTTAAGTGGTACCTAATGAGAATGAATCAAAATAATGTGTCATTTTCTTCCTTAGTTTATATAAACTCAATTATACATGAGTCATATCCACTAGAAGGGCAAACTGTTTGCCAGAACATAAAAATGTTAGTAAGAATAGGAATGTTATAGCTTGGTGACAAACTAACATGTCAGCTTTGACATTCAGGCATATTTTTAAAATGTCACATCTTCCTATTTGGTCCCATGTCATATAAAATACTGTCAGGCTTGCAGTCAGTAGTACTGAGAGACACAATGTAAGTACTTTAGACAGAAGAATCATGTTCTCACAGTGACTTTACAGGAATGGTTATGATCCCAAATTTAGTCTTTAGTTTGTATTTCCATGCACCACCATCTCTGTGCCCATTTTCCTTTCTGTATTTAATGAAGTGCCAGTAAAATGCAAAGGTAGCAAATTAAGTCTTGTGTTTACCACCTCACAGGGACAATGGTGTTAGGAACTGTTTTTTTCATCCTAACAGGCATGCAAAACTGCTCAGCTCAACCAACATAACCTTCTGGTCTGACCCTCTCCTTTGCCACAGACATTCACAATTAATTTTCATGAGGTATTTCTTGTTTTAAAATAGGTGATTTTCACAGAGTGAAGAGGTTCATGTGGGGGTGTGGGCTTGTTCTGGCCTTGAGCTAATGAGTCCCCTTGAGTCCCCCTGGACATCCCAGCTTGCCCTTGGCGCTGCTGCAGAGCACCAGAGGGCTTCCAGGTCACAAACCCTCACGTAGTCTGGGGTGGTGTGTGTGCAGAGCCAACCCCGGGGCTGCTCCCAGCTCTCCCTGCTCCTGCCTGTCCTGGGGCCCTTCCGCCCGCTCTGTCCGTGAGATCTTGTCCCAGGTCTTTTCCAGTAACTCAGCATCTGCCACATGTACAAGTCACTGATTTAGTAACTGCTTTATGAGTTGGTGAGAATATTTGGGGAAAAAAAGAGTTGTAGCCTGCAAAACTGCCCTCCTTGCTGAGACAAAAAACAAAGTCCTTGCTGGCACATGTAGTGTCATGGACTACAAGGGTGTGTTTAATTTGACTAAGAACTTGGGATCTGCCTGTGTCCAAAGAGTCTGGCAATTAAGCCAAGCAAAGTTTGAGTGTGTTGGCTGTGGTTCAGATATTTTGCTATCATGTGGACATGTTTTTTTTTTAACTCTGCAGAGGTTTTTTTTGCTGGGCTATCTGTGCTTTGGTGGATCAGCACACAAAAAGTCTAGGAAAAATGCCACCAAATATTTGCCTGTATATTGATGGTAAATACCTAGCTAGTTAATATACCAACAGAGTGGCTTATTTATAGACAAAACATGGGAAGGCAAAGTGGCATTTACTGTTTTGGTCCTCTACTGAGGGGGAAAACATGCAAATATTTTAAACTCTGAAATTGAGTTAATGTTTTTTTTAATCTTTTTTGCTGCTCACGATAAAGATTTTGCTTCTGCTGCCCTAAGTGTGTTCTGTCTTACTAGGACTCCAGCTGTTAGTGTGTGCTGCAATACATCAAGCAGTTAAATTTTCATGGATCACTTCAGCACCCTTCCGTGAGTGTATCTGCTAATTATCCTGCATTTAAATTAATGCTGATTAGATGTTTAAAGAGAGACTGCAGAATGCAGAAGGCATACAATTATTAAATTGCTAACACAGTTTACTCTTTGGGGGAGAAATCCACGATTTTATTATGTAGTCATGATCAGTATTAACTCTGGTGTAAGTGGGTTTATGCAGCAAAACAGTGCACAAATAGCACTTTCAGAGAATCATGTCCACAAGTGATCTGTTTCTTCATCATCATCATTTGTGATAATTAACCTTCACCTGCTTGGGAGACCTGCAGCATCCAGACCTCTCAGTTGGGTAGCTGAGCCCCAAATGTGCATTTTAAGGCTACTTGGAAAGATAAAAAGCCATATTTCTGAAAGATGTACATGTCAAGGCCATATCCTTATTTAGCATCAATACAAGGTATCAGTTTTCTTAAGGAAGAAAAACATATTGCGCTGTGATTGTTATCCTAAACCACCTTGTACACAATGGTACCACACAGAGTTGCTGCTGATCTTTGGAAGAACTGGGTCCATTCTCAGTCTTCATGTAAGGATTACTATAGTGCACTGTCTAAGTGTTTTTAATGGATACTCACTCCACAGAACTCTATACCATTTATTTGGGCTTTTTCACATCAGCCCTTTTTCCTGTAGTTAGGCCAGCACTACAGCTTAGCATGCAGCAGAGTGGGCAAAAGTGGACAGCATGGCAGTATCTTGGGGACATTTAATGTGATTAAGCACAATGGTAACAATATATTCTACCAGATATCATATAATTGCTTCCAAAGGATTTGCACAACAATTTACACTATGTAGATCTTAAGGAGGAGCACAGTGAATTCATGAGCCCCTGTAAAGCTGCTGCATTCCGTATACCATATATTTCTCACCCTCTGTCAGTTAGACTTCCCCTGCCCCTGCCAAATTCCTTAAATCTTAGGTGCCTCTTCCCCCAGCATATCTCTGTGGATATCAGCACATCGGTGCTCAATTTGTGAAACTGCAAAAATAGATGAAATATAAGACATGGTGTCTTAGCAACTAATTCTTGTGATTGGCTGTTGTCTTGTGATGGTGATAGCAAGAGCAGCAGGGCAGCAGTGGTTTATGTGGTATGGAGACTTTGTGCTTGCCTTTAAATACTGGGCTCACATTATTCCATGTATCTTCATCTCCAGATGTCCCTAGATAAGTATGTTTTGAAGGTGGTTATCCCAAAGGCTCTTTTTCTGGTGAGGCTAAGTGTCTCTCCTGCTGTCTTGTCCCCACATTTCCTTTGTTGATGCAGTTGAGAGTGGTGCTTCTAACTTTTTAACCTCTCTAGACTGTGCCCTGGCTACTGGTGAAGGATCTGCTGCCTCACTGTGAGACTAGCTCAGCTGCAGCTGAGATTGGCTGAGCCTATTGGTCTGTGATAGAGTGCCAGATTTTAAAATGTGAGAAACACAGAGCTGCTTTAATAGTTCACATAATTACTAGATCAGGTTGATGTCTTAGATGTTAACTGAAGGAGAAAAAAGAAAAAAATAACATGAGACTGCTAGCTTTCTGAGAGAGTGCTGAAGAGGGGGGAAAGTTCCAGCAAGGTCAACATCATTTATCGTTGCAAATGCCAACCAGCAGTTTATTTAAAAGTGAAGTAAAAGGTGAGGAAGGAGAGGTTGTTCCTTATTGGGGTGTGAGAAGTCCAGAGGAGCAACATGGGAGCGCATCCCAGCTTTGGTGCTAGTTTGGAGAGCAAAGCCTATGCTCCTGGCCCTCAGACCATGCCACAGGGCTTGTCCATTTACTGGGAGGTGTTTCCAGATTTTTCTGGGTTAGGCGGATTTAGAGTCTTTTAAATGATATTGAGTTACAAGATAAGGAGGTAGAAGTGTGTGATTCACATGCAAAGCTGTTTTGGTCAGTGTATTTTGTAAACCAACAGAACAAAAACATGTAATGATGTTAGGCATGTCCTTCGGACACATAGCAAGGTGCTGTTCTCTGCTTATTCAGTTGGTAAATGCCCCTCACTCTCCCCCACACTGGTCACAGTGCTGCCTTTTGCCTTTCTTGCCCAGGCCCAAAGGCAGGAGCCAGAGCTCTTTAAAAGTCACTTAGACTTGGTGGATTTTGTCAGTTGTATCTGGTGATGGAAACTTCTCAAGTTACTTCGACATGTGTATCAGGGTAAAAGGCATGTAATCCCAGTCTCTCAGTTAATCAACTGGAATATCCTGTTCCTTTTGGCTGTCAGCCTCCCTGCCAGGCTTTGCTCTGGGGAGGATGTAGTAAGTGGTCTCGAAGTACAGCATGGCTTCTCTGGGAACCTGGCTGCTCCCTGTGAGATTTTGAAGACCTCATGGTGTTTCTGACAAGGTCTCTGTTTTCCTGGCCAAGGAAAATTTCAATATGGGAATTGGGTTTAGAACAAATTAAATACTCACGTGTGTTTAAAATATATATGAAGGCCACCCAGACAGTCTTCAATCTACAAGAACCAAATGCTGGCTAAAGCAGGGGCTGGTGGGGGAAGTGAGAGCAGTGATGACCAGAGTTCACAGCTCTTGCTCCTTCATGATACTGTGAAGAGATGTGTTAGGGCATTGAGTCTCAGGATGGCTTGGCAAAGAGGAGAGATTTTGTCCTGCATTAGTAAGTTATTTCTGGGTTTTTGTCCAATAATGTCACAGCAGGAGTTTTTCACTGACTGGCAAGAAGCAATTGTCCGGACATTTGGATCAGGCAAAGTCAGTGTTTAACCATGCAGGCAGAGGGATCTGTGTGCACCTGATGCTTTTGAGGAGCAGGACTCACCTCCTTACCTTGCATGGCACCCACTAGACGAAGCCCAGTTAATAGTTTCTATTTATTCAAGGAGCATGCACCATTTTTTTTACTTTTCTACAGCCTTTAACAGCTATTTGGGTACATAAAAAAACAGATTGGAAGGACCTGTGAGAGGCTTCGTAGTTCTTCCTTCTGCCCCAGAGCAGCAGCAAATTGAATATGTAGCCACTGTGGATCTAAGCGCTGCTCAAATCTTTAGCATGGAAGATGCTTGGAATGAGGCTGTGGTGTTCTTCATGGTGACATCTGCTGTCCAGGGGACCCAGGTACCTTGGGGATCCCTATGTGGGATCAAGGGGTAGCTATGTGGGATGTGGCACTGCTGTGCTCCAGCTGGTGGGGCAGAGTCCATCACAGCCCGAGCTGGTCTGCTATTGTCTGTCTTCTCTACCAACCTAGCAGGGATTTCAGCAGCTGGGTGTGAAGGCCAGCTACTCTTGTGGGTGTGGGTCATCCAGTTCAAAGACTGTGTAGCTGGAAGAGCAATTAATAACGTTCAGGTAATGATGTGTGAATACGATGTTTGTTCTCTGAATGCTGCTCTGAGTAGTAACAAGATTATCACATATGAGTGGGTTATTTGAAAAATCAGGTAGGATTACAAATGTTTTGAGGGAACTTGTCTTCTAAGGAAAAGGAGCTACTCCTCCATGTATGTGCACCTGAGCAGAATTCAGCTGGAAAATGGGTAGTACTGAGGTGGCTGGTAAAAAAAGATGGCAATGAAATAAGGTCTGTAGGTGGTTCCCTACAAAAGGAAGATTGTATGTGTGTAAAATCTGGATCAGTGTCATCTCCCATCCTTTGGAGGAGGAGACAGGGAAGGCAGGAACTGCAATTGGCATAGGAGCTTCAGCAAATTCTGCCACCATCCTCTCCCCTGCAATGGTGACTTTCATCTGAGACACAGATATCAAAAACTGCCATACCTGGCAGTGGAGTTAATTAACACAGCCTGGAAGATGTGGAAGTTGGGAATCTTGTTTATGCCAGTCTGACAACATGACCTCATTCAGAGGAATTAAAAGGGCTGTAACAAAAGTATGAGTTTCAGCAGAAATTCACACAATTTCTTGCTTTTATCTGTCAATGGCTGTACCAGCAAAGAAAGAAAGAAAATGAGCAGCTGCCTCTGTGAAGTGTGAAGGATGGTATCATAGCCCAGGCTGAGCTGGCAGCCCTGCCAGCTAGGCATTGTGTTGGAAGGGCTGCAGCCTCTTCTCAGGGTCCTTCTCACCTCTGGGCTTGTGCACTGGGCAGTGCTCCTGTCCCTGCACCAGGCACTAGTTGATGAGGGGCTTAGAGAGACCTTTTCCTTCCCAGGTTGGCAGTGTCCCATGGTACCTTAACTGGATGATTATTCATGACACCGAAGACCTCAATTATCTTTTTCTTTGCTCTCTGACATTCACTGTTTGTGGTATTTCAGGGAGGTCGGCTAAGCAGAGTGGTATTCTTCATGTACTGAGACACATAAAATGGATGGTTTTTCTTGGACTCAAAGACTTAAGTATTGTTTAGAAAACTCTAGTTATTGCTTTATACAACTTGGAGGATTCCTGATGTCACTGAATATATGAGAAGAGAGATACAGTTGCATGTTTATTATTGAAAAGACACGTTATGTTTTTAAATGGTTTCAGTTGTATTTTAACCTCAATTATTTAGCAAATTAACTTTACAACCTATAAATTGCTTCTGCTGTGCTCATCTCATCCCTCCTCAGCTAGCACACATTGCTGCTTCTGGCCCCCATACAGATGATGCTCATTGTCCCTACCAGGTTTTTGTCTTCCTCGTGCTTTAAACTATTGAATGCCATTTTGAACCCACCTCATGTGTCCTGAAAAAGGCATGGTGGAACCATTATTGCTTCAGGGCTAATAAAATGCTGGTAAACTCCCTTTGTTTTTCTCCAGACTTGGATCTTGTGTATCAGTTCAGTGTCCTGCCAAATTTAGGGTAACCCACAGGTTCTGGAAGGTTTTTTACCCAAAGTGTTCCTAAACTGTTAAATTCCCTGTTTATTTTAGATGTGGGTCTTTGTGCCTCTGGGCAGCTTCTCCTCCCAGCAGCCTGTGTGCATTGCTGTTGTACAAAGGAGCATGTGTCTGAGCAAAGGGCTCAGTTTCTAGGTGGTCCATAGGGGGAACAAGAGGGAGCACTGCCTGAAGCCTCCATCTGCAATCGTTACTGAATTTCTGTAGGGCTGTTGAGTATCAGGGAGATCTGGGGTACAGATTTGCACCTGGGGAGAGGACGTTAAGAGAGGAGTGCTTGTACATTGTTTTTTTCTCCAACGTTTGCTTATTGCTAAATCTGAATTGTGCCATTCTCTGGGAGCTGTAAACTGGTGCTAGCCTGAAGCAGTTACGTTTCAGTGTAAGCGTTTGTGTGTGCCAAGAGGTTTAATGTCTTCTAAAAATTACCTTTGTGGTATATTTTGAGCTCTTTACAGCTACTGTCAGCAGATTATGTATCGTTTCCAAGTGCTTATAAATGATGTGAAGTTGACTGCCCTTTTTGTTATGTGAATTACGTGCCAGCATCTACAAAAGCCCACTCCCTGCGGGGAATGGGTATCTCAGTGAAGCTAATTCCCTGGGGGAGTTCAAGAGGTGATGAAAGCTGCCGTTTTCCTCCATCAAACTCCTCTTGCCACGTGTCAGGATGTGCATAATGGGATTGCTTGTGCATAATGACCTTGGATTTCTACACTTGCCTGAGTTACAGGAGTGAGGGGAGCTGAACTATGAATCCAGCAAGCAGCACTTTGCTGGGATGACCTTCCCCATGTCATTGTGCCACTCCAGCTTCCATTACTGCCCCCTGACACAGAAAAGGGAAAATGTTCATCCACACTGCTAACATATTCCGAGGACTGCAGTTAAAGAAACAAAATGCTATTTAACTCGGTGGTAGTATTGATCATTTCTGTAGTGTGGATCCACCAGCAGTAGGGGGCTGCAGAGCAGAGTTCTGTGTTAACATATATGATTATTGTCAATATGGACCCACAGGGAGGGCTTTTACAGTTGGTTGAAAGCCACAAACTGCATTAAATGGAACTTGTAGGTGTTCACCGAGGCCAGGCATTCTTTCTGCAGCAATCCTGGTAGATCCCACAAACCCTAAAAGTGGCATGTGTTCCCAAAAACTTGCAGGGAGCTAAGGAAATTGGAGGCCCTAGTGCTGGTGGGTAGGGAAGTAAGCTTTACTGTATAAACAACAGACTAGTAAACTACAATCTTGTATGTTGTATCCTTGACAGCTACAGTAATCTTTTGCCTGGATCAGATGAAATCGAGTGCAAGGTGACAAACCCTGCAGGAGCTAAAGGTCATTTCCCCAGGTACAGGTGGGAACCATTTGGGGAAAAAAGCTGAGACAAAACCAAGGATTCTGTTGCAGTTGGCAGCTGCTGTTTATTTTTAGATCACAAAAAGAAAAAGATGGCATTGCTTATGTCAGGTAGGCTGTCTATGTGAGAGAGCATAACAGTTTGTTAAAAAGGCCTGTAAAGCCTCCTGTGTTACAGATGAGTCTCGTAATGGCAGGAGGAGCCTTGCTGATATGCTGTGGATGCTCTGAAGTGATAGAGCAGGGAGTGACAATAATTGCCATTAAGTGCTCTGTAGTGCTCTCACTCTGTGTCACCTGGGCTCCTGCTCCAGCGCACCAGTGACCTGCCCATGCTGCTGTACCTGGCAGCAGGGAGGTGGTGAGACACAGGAAGGATCTGAAAAAGCACCTTATTTTTTTTGTTGTTTACATTTTCAAGCAGTGACAGAGGTGGTGGAAGCTGCACAGCTCAGCCTGAGGGGCCTAAAATAGCAGCCTGGTATGAAGGGCTGGGACTGGAGGCTGTCAGCAGCACCAGGAGAAGGATGGTTTCCTTCAGAGAATGGCTCGGTGATCTGAAGCTGGGTAGTCTAAATGAATCCTCTCAAATTCTTAGCAGTAACTGTGGAGGTATCACTACAGCCCTCTGTATCAGGCTTAAAAATTGAGTTCAATTTTGCTGAAAAGTATTATTTTCTGTGGCATGGCATTGTAATGAGTTGGAAATCATGCTTATTCAGTTTCCCTCATTGACATTTTGGGGCAATGAATGTGTAAATGAATAGTATGGTCCCCACCCTGCACCACTTACTTTTGTGCTTGGCTCACTCTGTTTGCATCCATTCACATCCTTACTGCAGAGTTCTCATGTCCAGCCATGCCCATTTCTGACCCTTTCCAATTTTCTTCTCTCCTCCCAGTCACTTTGTTTCAGTAGATCTCTGTCTGCTGAGTCAGTGTGGTGCTTACAGAAATAACCGTACCCACCCCTGTTTGTACTCAATTTCACATCTGCACTAGGAGGGCTTCAGCATAAAGTTGTTTGTGGTCTGTGCTACTTGTGAACCGGTGAGGAACTGAGGGCCCACAGCACCTTGTTGAAGCAAGGAGAGCAGCCAAACCAGAGGGGTGTCATGCTGCCTCTGGGGGAGTAGGAATGGAGAGCACAGGTGGTTTCTGCACATTCCTGTGCCCCAGTCAGCTGGGAATGTTTGCCAGCTGCCACCACAGCACGCATTTGCAAACCATATAGTTGCTAGAGAAATTAGTGTTTGTGCCAAGCAGTTACTCAGAGATGAGAAGAGAAAGGAGTTGTATTCAGGAATAAGCACTGCATGAGTATGATCTGTTACCTGTCGAGAAATGCTGCACTCTCACTAGCATAATTTAATTTCATCTTAATTACTTTATTTCATTTTATTAGATTATCAGCATTAAGGACAGATGCAGGTTGTTTGGGATTTGTTTTTTTTTTTAGCTATTGCCCTAAGCAGTGGTCTAAGGAGACCAGTAAGTATTTGTGCCACGTATGATGTAGCACTTCCCTCTGTCCTGCCCAAAAAACCCACTGGAAAACCAAATTAAAAAACCCCAAAACCACATGGATGCCTGTTGTCTTCAGTCAAAGCAGAATCAGCTCTGGGATGGTCAGTAAAGCCTTTCCAGCTTCTGATGAAGTGAATGGACATTTTGCTGTCAACACTTACGAAGAAGGACATGATTTTGACACTGACTGTATGTGGCTCCAGCCTGTGAGTCAGTATGGAGGGTGGCAGGGGGGTGAGGGGTGCCAGCTAACCCCAGCCAAGTGTTTTGTCAGGGGTTGCTTTGCACAGGTGTTTTTTTAGCTGCAAAATGTATCTCTTCCTGCAGCTGGTCATTTTACTCACAAAAACTCTGCCCTTTCTGCCTCATTTTTCTTCCCCTTGTTTTGTTTTTCTGGGACTCTCTGGACTTCACTGGAGTTACCAGATGGTGCTGGTACATGTGAGGAATTGGGTTTTGTGACCAAAGGAGGACTCAAAGCTGTATGTCCAGGCATTTATTTCTGATTTCCATCTCATGTATCAAACATAATGCCCCAATTTCTTCAATAATGTGGGGTTTACATAGTATTGATTGTGCAGTCCTGGGCTCCCAGCCAACCCTTTGATTGCAAACTTAACACCAGAAAAAAGGCAGGCTCCTAGTGTGGAGGGGTTGACAGCAAGAGTCTGTATGTTTGTGGCTGTGCTTGCAAACTGTCTGCTAGATGTAGTGCCTGAGAGACACACAAGCAGCTGAACTGCTCAGCACATGGCTATAATGGCAATTTTTCTGAAAGCAAATTCCTGCTGCAACACAGTTACAGGCAGTCAGTGTTCACATTCACTGCTTTTGACAGCCTGATAGATGCTAATTTAATTTAAACGCCCAGATGAGAGAGAAGCAAGAGGCATTTAAAAAAAAAAAAAAAAAAAGCCCACCTTTTCTTTTACATAAAATGCCTGCATAAAGGAATAGATTAGTAGCCATACAGTGCAGTCGATTTTCAAGACCCCGTGGATTTCAGTGGAGAGCTCTGTTAAAAGATCAATAGGGAATGCTACAGCATGAGTGCTTTGCCTCTTAGGCTTTCAGGCAAATGCTCAACATTAATTCATTCTCAGGCTTTGGTCCAGGGCCAGTAGGTTTTGGGAGGGCACTTGACTGTGCTTCAGAGAGCCAACTGGCCATGTATGTCCTTTGCCTTTATTTCATTAGGCAAATCCTGTAAGAGGATCACAAATACAGACCGTCTTTCCAAAGTTGCCATGGCCGTACAAGGCAGTGGTGCACTCATGCTGGCAGGGCCAGCAGCAGAATCAGAAAGTTTTCTAAATATTTGTTTATTTGGTAATTGCATTACTGTTTTTGAGGTTCTACTTGTACAACGGAAGTGTTTTGTTAATTTCCACCTCTCAGGCTGCCCTCAAGGTCTGTGTTTGGCTGTGTCACACGACTTCAGAATATACAAGTGGTGGGCTGGCAGTTTTATAATAAACCAGGAGCCTTGCCCAGTGAGGTGTCGAGGGGGCTGTCTCTCAGTATCCAGCACAACCATTTAGATTTTAGTTGTGCCTTTCCAACAGCTGGAAAAAGAGGTGAAAAATGCTGTGGGCATTTTTAAAAGGAGTGCCAATACTGGCAGAGGCAGATGGTGTTCCCTCTTCCCAGCTGCTCACATCACTGCCTTGTGCTCTGGGATTGACCTATTGGCTGCACAATGAACTGTCACTGTCCTCCTAGAAAACTAGCCAGGCTAATGCAGAACATCTGTGTAGATCCCTGTTTTTAATCATCCTCTCCAATGCAGGCCTTTGGGGTGAGACCCAATGGCAAATG
This sequence comes from Apus apus, assembly GCF_020740795.1. Classification (NCBI taxonomy): domain Eukaryota; kingdom Metazoa; phylum Chordata; class Aves; order Apodiformes; family Apodidae; genus Apus; species Apus apus. The sequence continues at coordinate 29,270,634 of NC_067287.1, read as the reverse complement.
AAATCAGTTTTAAAGTTTTGGGGTGTGCACGGGATGGCCCAACAATGAACAACTGCTTGTTTGGTCTAGTTGGGGATTTTAAATATAAGTAGCCAAAATCAGATGGATATGGTTTTCAGATAACCTGGATATTGCTCTTAATACTCCACAGTTACAATTTTAGTCTCAGGCTCTGTCCCTGCATCAGAGTACTCATCTGCAGTCACAAAACCATTGGGTGTGTTAACCAAGTAGTCCAGCCCCTGGCCACCATGAGGAATCACAGTAGAGCCAAAAGTGAAGATTTGATCTGTATTACAAGTTAGGACCATTCCAATTCCTACTATTGTAATGATTTATTCATTTTTATTAACCTCTTCTGTGTTCCTTTGCTATGGTATCTGAACAGCTACTATGGCTGCAGAGATCTGTGCTGGAAGAGGACTGGATTAATGTGCTGGAACCTGCTGAGTGTTCAGGACAAGCCAAATGAGCTCTGTGGAGAGACAGGAATCCAGATTCCTACCTATTTTTTCCTTGAACTACTGAGAGCCCCTTCTGCTTTTGTACAGGTTGCTCCTGACCAGGCTGCTTTGGAGTTGCTGTGTGAATTTTATCAACCACTTGGCGTATTTCAGGTGCTTTTTGAGTGGTATCTGGGGAGATGGTTATCACTTGGCTGTTCACCCAGCAGTTGTCCTTAAGAAAGGTGCTTGCTGGGCAGGAGGCTGCTGGCCAAAATGAATCACCTTAGAGATCTGTACCATGGCAAGTTGGCTGCCCTTGAGGCTGCCACTGCTGCTTGCAGGTGTGGTTTAATTTCTGACTCTTAACAGGAATTTTTTTCCCCTGCATAAGAAATAAAACAGTTGGGACACACAGTGTAACTGAGGCTGGTTCTGCTCTCCTGGTGTTTTTCCTGGGGAAATGAGCTTGAGTTTCTTTCAGGTCTCTGAACCTGCTCAGCCTATTGTGTAACAAGAGACAGGCAGGAAAGCCTGGAGCCAGCATCTGTATGGCTGGGTCATGAAACAAATGAAGAAAGGATGAAGTGAGGGTAATATGGGTTAGATACAGAGATACTAGGAAATTGTTCCTGTTAACTCTTCCTACTCCTCCCCTCTGTCTGCTTCCTCATCCTTGCTGTGCTGGATGTCCCAGCTGCTGGCTGTGATGTGTTGAGCAGGTCAGTCCTAGAGCTTCTGACCTCGTTGCTTGGCACAACCTTTGATTCAAATTTAATGCTCAACTAAAAACTCATGTTCACCCTGTTTTTATCACATAACCCTGTGTCAAAGATACACACAACAATCCGTTGCACAATAATTTCTCTTTCCTGCTCTTACTTGCTTCATATAGTGATGGCTGCCTTTCCTTGGATGGCTATTTTAATTTTCTTACATTTTAGATATGTTCTCTATGTGATATAATTAATTTTCAGCTGTTTCCTTCATGCAAATTTTTGCTAGACTCTGCTTTAGGAAATGGGAGAGAAGGTTGTGAGTAACACACTGATACACCAAAACGAGATGCTCAGTTTGATGCTTGAGCTAATTACTAGCCAATACTGTGAAGCACAGTGACTCAGGCCCCAGCGAGGACTTGGTTGGATCGTTTGACTTACATGGTAGCAAAGCTGTGGCTGCTTTCAGCCAGGTAGGAACAAGCTCTTGTATTTGGTTTAGAATTTGTATGTGGGAAGCTACCTCCAAACCCTACACCTTAAGTGAAACACCAGTGGCACTTCTTGTGCCCTCTTTTGTATTTGTGGCTTTTTAATTTTCCTGGCAGGAAGTTAATTTCTGCTATGCCAGGGCTAAAAATAAATTGGCAAGTAATGTTTGGCCCCTGCTTTTCCTGTAGGGTAACTCATTTTTACAATCCTTTCTTTTTCAGTGTGTGAGAATTGATTGTACACTTTGTATAATCTTAGTGTACAGTAATTTTTCATGCCAACATGTGCACTGTGATCTCTACAATAGAGAATAAAGCAAAGCTCTTGACAAACTATACACAGTAATAATGAAAAGGGTGGGTTTTAGAAATCTGCAATGATTGAGAAATACTTTGTATGGTTTTAGGGTACTCAGTTCTGAAATGTGGATGTAGTGTAATCAAATTCACATAAATTGTTCCCACATTTAACTGTGAAGGAGGCATGGAAAATAATCACTTCTTGTAATAAGTTTAACACAGCAGTCTAATAATTTCATTATTTCCTCCTAAGGATGACATTTTCAAAGCCATGTGCCATCATTTAATCATGTGCCTTCTTATTCATATTAGACACAATTAAAGTCCCATTATGACACTTTGAAAATGCACCCCTTGCAGTAATTGCCACATGCTCACAGAGTATCACAGCATCTCTGCAGCACTTCTGCTTTCAAGGGCCCTTGGCACAGACTGTTGGTGCCTTTACCTTACCTGTGTTACCTCTGAAATGTGGAGCTACACAGTGTTTGAAATTATGTTTGGCCCTATCTGGCTTTTACAGCCAACCACTGGTGGTCACTGGAGATTTTATTTTGTGATTAAATAATACTGTAAGAGCTTGTTTATTTGAAAAAAGTTTTAAAATAACAGTCATACCATGAGTGTGATGTGGCATGGGCAGTAAGACCTCTGTTATTTATTGTTTGTTTACTCAGCCCTTGAGGAGTGGAGAGGAAAGCTCCCATAATGTGCTGTCAGAGAATGTGTCTGCCAGGAGATAAGCAACTGTCTGCTTTAGCAAGCAGCAGATTACAAAATGGCCTTTGCAGCCACTGTTTCAGCCTCCCTGAAAACATGAGCTGTTTTGAACTCCAGGAAGGCCCTATTGCTCAGCATGGGATTTTCCACTTCACTGCGAATAAAGCAAGGCATTTGTGTGGGGCAACCTGTTGGTGCACTTCAATTCTGTACAGGCCTTCAGGGTTCTCCTGCAGCCCCGATGCTGGTGTGGGCAGCTGCCAGCACAGAGGCTTCAGGTCCTGCCTGTGTAGTAGTTGGGGTGCCCAGTACTGGTGGGTACCCAGAACTAGCAGGGTGTCATGGCCTACATGTTGCAGGGTGTTTCCTAGAAAGCATAGGAATAGAAACAGTAATTATTTATTTATGTATATTAATATATCTCTGTATTTATGTAGAAATATACATGCAACATATAAAAAACCTTCCCACAATATTTTGGAATGAACACAAAATTATGCCATTTGCCTAACCCACCTCCTTCTCTCATTTCCTCAACCTCAGAGTCTGGATTATTGTTGAATACAATGAGCTGTCGTCTTGACTCATAAAAATTTAGGAGTTTGATTTGGCAAAAAAACCAAACCAAAAATAAAAACTCAGCATATGGAATTTGTCCCTTCTGTGGCTGTTGCAGTCTACAACTACTTATGCTTCTTAAAGCCTTTCATGGGTTGTTGCTGAAACTGAACAATATTCAAAGCCCTGTCAGATTATCCTTGTTTTCTAAGTAGAATTAACCTGTCAAAGTAAAGGTTTATAATCTTACACTTGGTTGACAGGCAGCATTATTTGTACTGTAATGTTAATAAGTACTGAGGCTCCACAGTTAGTTGGAGTTAGGTACATGAAAGCTGATATTTAACGTTCCTTAACTAAACAAAAATGGGCCCCTGGGTCAGTTTTTCAAGTAGAACGCTCAACTAATCTCTTCTGGCTTAATTTAGTGTTCTGCCAAATGCTAAGCTTAACCTTTCTCACAAATATTTTTTTTCAAGAAGGCTGATAATGTCAATAGCAAAAGGGAGATAGATAGACAGACAGACAGACAGATAGATGCTGAAGTGGACTGTCATGATCTCTCTTTGTCTGGAAGATAGATGCTTTGTTTGTAAGGGCAAAGAGGATTGTTCTGTGCAGGGAGATGATCACAATGACTGATTTATGAAGGCTGACTCAAGCATTAAAGTTTACTCCATCTTCTATCCAGTATTTAGTTTGTTAAGGTGTTGACACAATTTTGCTGACATTTTTTTTTTAGGTGGATTTTGCTCATAGCCAGTTTTTCAGAGCAAACAGATGGCTTTTCAAACAGAGCATGGCCGCAGATTATTTTTTTTATGGTATGTCTAGAATTATGACAGCTCTGTCAGAGGGGGCTGGATTGTCATTAATTTTCTTGTGACAGATGATTCAAAAATCATTTTTGCTCCTTCAGCCTGCTCAAATTAACCAGCTGTTTAAAAATAAAAAATACAAGGAGACTAAGACATAAATTAGTTGGTCTGTACGTGAATGGAATTGCACTATTTTGGTAAGTCCTTCTCTGTTTTTAGATCCCTGTAAAATAAGAAAGTCTTCAAAATATTGCTTGTATGCTCAGGAGGAGCGTTTTTCTTCTTGGAACCCAGGGACATGTCATGCCTTGCCTCGGATGAAACCTGTAATCTCAATTGCCTGGTTACTTAAATGTAAAATCAGAATATACATAAGGGAGAGCTGATATGTCAGCACCCTCACACAGGGTGTGAAGTCCCTTGGCTTCTGGGGACTTCAGATACGAGTCCTGGCAGGGTGGACACCGGCTGTCATCCTCCAAGCAGGGGAGTCTCAAATCCCAAGGAGCTTCTCTTAAATAAGTGTCTTAGAGAGTCTCTAGGCAGACACCCTGAGAAAGATTCCATACTTTGCTCTCACTCTTATAAGGAAGATGACATAAAGAAGGTGACACAGATTCAACTGAAGCTCTTTGTGTCAGCTCATGAATTTGCATCTATCTGGTGTTGCTGCATGACAGGAAATCCTTCTCTGTGCTCAGCATGCATGGTTGTTGCTGCTGCCCAGGGAAACACCAGCCATGCCACAGCAGAGGACAAGCTCCTAGAAGTCTTTCCTCAGACACCTCAAATTATGGGATGCCAGGTTCTTGAGGGTGCTGGGCCTTCATCATTGCTTTTCCTTGTCTGCTCTGGCTTTCCCAAGTTTTGGGCTTAGTTGTTCTTGGTGCTGTAGGGATGGCTGTTTTGAGTTGTTCCTTGTGCGAAGGGGATTTTTCTGTTCTTGTGCATGAATACGTGGTGCCAGGTTTTGACTTAGAGAAGTTAAGGCTGCAAAGCATCATCACACCGACTTTGTCTGCATGTTGGTGCAGCCTTTACTGTCTTCAGTCCCATGTGTGTGGTGAGAAAAAAGAGCAGCCCCACAGCAGCTGGATCTCTTTCACCCTAAAACCAAATTATTTAAAACTGCATTTGTGCAGTGAAGAAGCTTCCACCCTTTTTGCTAACAATATGCCATTAATGATACTGATGTTGGATCTCTGTGCCTCTGCCATGGTGTGTTGTCCCTGTTGATACAGTCCAGCATGATTCCTGTGCTGTGTGCAGACAGGGAGACTGGGGCATGCCAGGTGCTTGAGGCAGACATGGGGCTCCTGGATTCCTGCCTGCTGCCTTTAACCATAAGATCAGTCTCTGTCCTAAAAGCAAGATCACAGTTCTGTGAAATATGTGCTGCGTAAATTATTCTTGTTTTGTTTTTCAAACCATGTCTGCTCACTGGATCTCGAGCTTATTTTTCTGTGTCTTCCCATAAGCCTCATGCTGCCAAGATACGAATCTCTTCAAAGAACTTCACACCAAATAGCACAGAGCTGCTCACGCAGTCCCAAGGCTTTCTGTTATTCACACGCTGAGCTGGATCCCCAGCATCTGGATAGTGATTTGCATTGCTCAGCAGGGACAAATCCATGCCACCAGGAGATGAGGCAATCAGGGGTGCTGGCTGCCATCCCTGGCTGATGTGGTTTCCCACGTGGTGTTTACCAGTGCAGCACGACTTTTGCAAGGCATCATTGTTTCTTCCTTGTCAACATTGTTTATAGGGGCTCAGGCAGCGCAAGTGCAGTGCCAGGCACTGGCAAAAAGAGAACTGTGCTCATTGGTGTGGGATAAATCCTTCCTCTTGGCTCTGGGAAAAGGGAGAGCAGAGAGCTGCTCCCACTGCTGGAAGGTGTCCTGCTGTGACTCCTCCAGCACATCTGGTTTGTTTTGAAAACTGAAGGAGTTGGTGATCAGTTGCCCTTTCTGTGTGCCCCAGGTTCTGCTGTAATATCTGTTGTTTCCTCTGAGATCCTGTGGTTTGCAGAGGACAGGTTAGGTTGCAGGGATGTGAATGTGACATTTCAGTGAGCAGAGGTATTCCTTCTGCATATGCATATAACCAGCTGCAGTGGGTGATGTACTTCAAGCTGTACTTTGGGGGCCATTAGGAGAAGAGCAGCTCAGTTCTTAGTGATGCTGAATTTTAATAACCAGATGCATCTCCTGGCTTTTATTTGTTTGTATCCTCCAGCATCAGAATCTTGTTGCTTTGCAGCACTTGAGATACCAATATTACATAAATATTCATTTTGGCATTTCTGAACACCAACTCCTTAATAGAAATTTCATGTAATACATTTTTCTTGATAGTTACAAATTGGATTGACATCCTGTTAGTCACTTCACCTTTACAGGCTCTGAGAAAACACCGAAGGAGGCTTTTGCTCCTGGAGTCTCTTATTCCTATTCACCTGGTTCAGAAGGGATACAGTGTGGCACTGCAGGGGTGCTGTGCTTCCTAAAAGTGCATGGTTTGGCCCACCTCTGCTAAAGGAGGGCCTGCAAATCCAGGTGCAAGGAAGGGTGGGTAACCATGTTCTCAGAGGTCACAGGCAACCCCCAGCTGGGGACATGCGGCCATTGCCATGGGGGGAGTCTGGCACCTGTCTCACTGACCTTCCCCACTATGCCGGCTGCTGAGCTGGGTACCAGGCTGCAAAAGGGGCTTCAGTCCCTTCCCCTGGGGCTGGTTTTCACAAGGAGGCAGAGGGGATTTGAGACAGGACCTGGGACCTGTTCCACAGCATCAAACAATATGTCAGAGACACGAGAGCAGAATTGCTGCTTTCAGCCTCAAGCCATGTGTGCCATCCCTGACTCTCTCCTGCGTGTCTGTCTGTGCATCCTCAGGGCCAAGGAGATCTCCTGAAGAACGCCAAGAACGAAGCTCTGGAGAACATGAAGCAGATCCAGCTGGCGTGCCTGTCGTGTGGACTGAGCAAAGCTGGAAGTGGGCACACGGATGCCAAGTCAAAACGGTGCCTGGAGGCAATCCAGGAGAAGGACACTGGAGATGAGAACGGGAGGCTGTGAGGGGAGGCAGAGCTGTCGCGCTTGTCACAGATGTCAATAACTCTAAACTATTTTTTTAAAGCATTTAAAAATTCACACAGGAATGCCCTCTACAGGGTGTTGATAGTATTAAAATCCTCACAATGTCAGTATTTTAATGCAGTTAATTTATCTAAGTTAAACTCTGGTAGTGAGATTTCTAATGAAGCCGAGCTGTCTGTGTGCACGTGCCTGTGTGCACATGCAAATCCTGTAGACACCTTTCATGCATTACATTTGCCATTTGCTAATTTATTCCTTTGTCATCTTTGAATAGGCCTGTTCATTCTGAAGATCAAAACAAATAGGGAGTACTTGTATCATTTTTGTGCTTTATTTGACTCTCCAGCTCTTATCATTTAATCTACAGGTTACATTGCTGTTACGCTGCTTAGACAAACAAGATACAACAACAAACGTTACTGACAGCTGTTTTTGTGAGGGCAAAAGCAGTGGTTAACTGAAGATCTTGAACTTGATTTTTAATGAACAATTCAGACCACATAAAGAAGATACTAAATGGTCAGAATTGATGGATAGATTATGATTAGATTTGAAGTGTATGTTTCACTGAATTTTAGCAAACTACTTTTCAGGATAAACCCAGATAGCACATACTAATGCAAGAACTAGCTGATTTATGTCATTCCAGTAAATCATTGCTATCTTGTAGATCTGTAGGACAGATACAGTCTTTGCTGATAGGCATGAACTCGTGCAGTAATGAACATAGCTAGTCAGCCCCTTAGCTACGAGGAGAGCTGTGATTGTCCTTTGGTGATCATGAACTCTGAAGGTGAGTTTTAGGCTGTTCTGAAACACCCAGTGGTGCCAGTACTGGGACGAGGGTTTTACAGATTTTATAAACTGTGAACTTTACTGCAAGAGGTGTGAGTGGTCAGATCATGGTTGCCACCTTTTGCTTTAGATGTTGAAGTCAGCTGAATGAAGCAAGCAGGATCTGGCCTTACATTGTTGTGGTTAAGAATCACACCGTGCTAGAAATTTGAAGCAAGGCTGCAAAACTGTTACAGATAATAATGCAGAGAAATAGCTTGGGGGAAAAAAATATGTGGGGTACCAGCATTTTTGTGCAGCAGTTGCAAATATCCTGACACATGTAATATTTTAGGGTAGTTCAGAGAATTGGATGCCTCCTTGTTCTGCTGTAGGAAGGAGACAGAGAATGTCACGAAGTAATGTGTCCTCATCCCTCCCAGTGTCATGCTCATGTATGCTCTCACAACATTCATTTCAATTGTTTTAAGTACTGTGCTTGAGTGTAGTATTTGTGTTACCTTTAACAGGACTAAATGTTTTATGGTTATAAAAAAGACTATATTTATTTAAAGCATTGCTTTTATTTTGAAAAGCTACTTTTAAAATTAATTTTATTAACGAATATGCTAATTTTCAGAACTTAACAAAAAGTAATTACTGAGAGTTTGACCATTGGATAATCTTATATAGCTATTGTGTTAAGTTATTTTTGACTTCTTAGTAACACTATTATGTTCATGTTGCACCTTACTGAGAGAGTAAAGCTATGAAACAACTTTGATCCATGTTTTTATAGTGACTTAGCACAGAAGGTAACCTGTGAGACTTGGATAAAGATGGGTTAGAGTGGCTAAGCTGCTTGAGAAAAGATCTTGCTCTAATAGGAACTGTATTATTGCAAAGTCTATCACACAGATGCCTTAAATACCAGTTCAGTAAAACCTGCCATACTTATTCAGATCCAGCCCTAAATTCTCTGTTTGTCTCTCCATTAGATGATGATTATATACTCAGCCTTATTTGAGATCTGGAGAGGGGTGTCTTTTGTGTTTTAGGCAAGGCATAAAGCCCAGACCAATGGTCTAAATGTGCAGGTTCACATTTTGCCCTCCTGGGTTACCTTCTTCATTTCAACATGGGTTGCATTTATATGATAAACAGCATTTGGCCTTCAGCATTGTCACGATTTAGGCCCAGGCAGCAACAAAGAACCACGCGGCTGCTCACTCCCTCCTCCCTGTGGGATGGGGAGAAAATATAAAAGCTCAGGGGTCCAGACGAGGACGGGGAGAGCACTCGCCAGTCACGGTCATGGGGAAAACAAACTCGACTTGGGCAGGGAAAGAAAGAAAAGAAAAAAAAAAAGGTCACCAATCAAATCAGAACAGGACAATGAGAAACAAAACCAGATCTTTAAAATACCTTCCCCTACCGCTGCCTTTCTTCCCAGGCCCCAATCCCTCCCGATTTCTCTCCCTCCTCCCGCCCAGCACACAGCGGGATGCGGGCTGTGGTCAGCTTGTCACACGTTGTTTCTGCTGCTCCTTCCTCCTCAGGGGGAAAGATTCTCACACTCCTTCCCTGCTCCAGTGTGGGGTCCCGCCAGGGGAGAGGCCTTCACCACCTCCTCCGCCTTGTCCCCCGCGCACGCAGCGCCCCCGGCCCTGCCCGCGCGGCCCCGCGGCGGCCCCGCTGCCTGCAGGGCCACCCCTCGGCCGACATGTTGTCCCCTCCTTCCTCACTCAGCCGGCCGGCCGCACAGGTACTTCTCTCACATCCCACTTCCACCCCCCCCGCAGGCCCTTCTTTTCGCTCCTCAGCACGTTGCTTGCGGAGGTGCATCCCCCGTCACGGAGGGGCTCGGCCTTGCCCGGGGCGGGTCTGGCCTGAAGCCGGCCGGTGTCTCCCAGCGGCTTCTCACAGGAGCCGGGCCTGTGGGCCCGCCCCGCTGCCACGGCCCCACCGCACCAGCCAACGCAGGTGTTCACAGTGATGGAGGATAGAAAGTGTTATCCTAGCACCACCAGCCTAGCACCTAGCACCAGGGATCAGCCTTTGGAAAGCATCTCCCTCGGAAGGGGAGGTTGCGTCGGGGAGGGTGAGTGGCTTGCCTCCGGGTGCTTCATTTAAACCTAGAGAGAGCTTGATTTTCTCAACTTGAAAGGCTGTCTTCATGCCTGTACAGGAACTGCTGGCAAAATACCTTCGGTCTTTTCTCTGCTGATGTTATAAACGAATGAATATAAAATTACACGCAGAAGGGCTTGCTTTCTCTGCTGATACGGAAAGGTGTGTCACATGTATTTGCAGAACCAGAAGGTAGTGGCTGGACAGCAGTCCTGTAGCATGCACATACACACCTCTCATACCGTGTTTAGCATTCATGTTGTGTCCTGTGCTGAGGTCATGCTGCATGGCTTTCTGTACCAAAATATAGGGAGTGGAAAACCTCGGGCACTCGGGACTGCCCCAAGCAGCTGGGACTGCTCCTGGCACCCTCAGCTGGAGCAGTTTCCCTTCCCTGTCCTTCCTGCACGAGGAGGGGGCTGACGGAAAACGCTCATCTCAGCTTTCTCTGTGGCCCTTTGAAGTCACTGGGAGTGGATGAAAAAGTGGCAGTCTGTGTAACATAAATTCAGCCTTGAAGGAGAACACATGGAAAAATCGTATCCAGCATCAGCAGCAACAATACACAGGAGAACTGACTCGCTGGCCGTGTGGGAAGGGTTTCATGACATGCCTGGCTTCTTGCAGTGGCACAACAGCCTCTGGGCCCTGTGACGGTAGGATTTGCCTCATGATGCCCCTCCTGAATGGGTGGATATTATCTATATTACTTCTGGGGAAGTGATGTCAGGAAGTGGTTAAAGGTATTTGCAGTTGTTTACAGTGTGTTTTAGCAACTAGAAATCAGAGCCACTCTCAGGGACTGGTGCGGGGACGTGTCTGCCAGTGCAGCTACAGTTGTGAATCTCCCTGAGTGCTCTCGTTCCAGCTCTGCCACCGAGTCCTACATCTTTACAGTATTTATTTTCCCTGTGTTATTCTCTTCTGTAAGATAAGATTGGTGATATTTTCTTCTCAGGCACAGATTAAGTTACAGATTTCTGAAACCCCTTTGAGTGTGCTGCTGCCCTCAGGAGAGCACCCAGGCACTGTGTTTGGGCTGTCCTGTAACACCAGTGTCTGCCCACTGAGGTGGGCCAGTGGTGAGCCAGTGCACCTGAGGAGGGCTGAGCTGCGACCTGCCCCCCTCTCCTGAGGGCATCCATTCCTCCAGTGCTCACAGTTATGTTGTCCACATGCCTGTGTGTCTGACCCCTACCAAACTGTGCCTTTGGTCAAGTGGGGCAGAGGGGCAGCCACCTCAAAGGTGTTAAGTTCCTATAGATTTCACAAGGGAAGATGGGGTGGGTGGCTCTGAGAGGTGCCGGCAGCACCTTCCCTGGGGCACGAGGCTGCAGTGTGACCTCTCCCTGTGTGTGAGTCTCCTGGGCCCACGAGAGAAAGTTGGATGCAGAGGTTTCACTTGGATTTACTTATGTAAATGAAGGAATCAAGCCATGAGGCGCAGGAAGAAGCTGAAATAGTCCAGCTGTTGGCAGACCTGAGTAGTCTTAAATCAGCAGGAACAGTTTTGCCAAATTTCACATGCTGGCATGACCAGCAGGACTGGCTCCTTCCCCCTCCTGCTCCTGAGCTCAGCATGAGTTAAAGCACCAGGCTGTTCTGCTGCTTTATGTATAATTTTTTGTGCATTTTATTCCCTGTTTTTGAAGGGATAATAGCACTTCCCAGTGCAACCAAAGTGAGCCTCTTTCCAAGACTGATCTCCCAAAACTGGTTGTTACCAAATAATTGGATGCACAGAGAGCTTTAATCCATCTCTTCCACCTATCTGTTCAGCCTACAACATTAGGTCATAGCCTCCTTGGCCTCCATACTGGTAGACAGCAGCCTCATGCAGGGGACTTGCTCGGAAAGCTTCAGACAACAAAAAGATGAGGGGGCTGCAGGAGCAATCTCTTCTTGCCCCCACCACTTGCCATGGGACTGAGCATGGCATGGTCCCTTTAGGTTGCCTTTGCACAGGCGCAGGTTGAGCAGTCTTGCATTTGCTCTCCACAGCAGATTCCTGACAAAAGTGTTCTCTTTTAAAAATAATGTTGAGGTGTATTTGAGTTGAGTAACTGGGATGAGAGTGACCAGGCCAGAAATGTGATGCAAAGGCTGTTCCACCACCTGTTTCTCTGTAACTGAGAGTCCTGCATGAACATGCCTCTGATCAAACAGGTCGTGTTTTAAATGAGGATTTTCTACTCTCCTTCATTGTTGGAAATAGTTTATGAACAAATTGCTTGTGCAGAAAATATCTGTGGAGTAATTTCAAGAAAATGTGCAGATACCATAATCTCAGCAGACAACGAATGAGCAGGTGGCAGTGTTAAGTCTGACAGCTGTTTGCTGTGCACAGTCCACACCACACTACTCTGGAAACTGGAAGAAAATGAATGATTGCAAAGGCAAGTGTGAGTTATTGGTGGTTTTATGAGTATTTTCCCTGTTAAACTGCATGGGGACTCATTCATTTATTAAGATATTAATTTGGTAGGGTTGGGAAACAAATGTGATACTTGAGGTCAAAAGTAATTGAGCATGGAGAGGAGATGGTGTGCTGGCATGTTGTATGTGGGGAGGGATGATGGGTTGTAGGTGTCTATGTGGGTGAGGCCTGGCTGAGACCCCCCCAGGAGGAGCCATCACCCTCCCTGCAATGACAGTGAAAGTCTGTTTGGGTATGGAGGAAGTTGGTAAGTGGTAGGCTTGGCTTCCACCAACAGAAATTTGCACAGACTTCAGCATGGCCTGGGGGCATGGTGGCCATGGTGTCTGGTCCCATCCCTGACCCAGGGATTAGTGTGGCTGCAGGAGAAACCCTCAGGGGACAGGAGATTCTATAGCCACAGCCCCAGGACCTAGCAGCACTCCCACCATCAGAGCCCTCCTGGAGCTAGGTGGGTTTGTGGTGGCTGGGGCTGTGGCACTGATGACAGTGGGTGTGAGCAACTTGTTGCTGTGGCCCAGTAGGTAGGAGTGCTGTTCAGTGTGGTTTCTGGCTGCAGATGTAAATTGTTCTTAAGTGGCGTTTCATTACATTGTCTTACTTGATTCTGGCATGCAAAATCACAAAGTTGTTGTGCCTCAGTGTGTCACCAAGAGTGTTCTAGATATTTCTGCTTGCTGTAATGTATCAGGTATTATTTTTTGTTTGACAAAACTGATCATCTTTTGTGACCCAAAAGTATTAGTTCTCAAAGTTAACCCGGCTGAACACCTATAGTTTATCCTCGGTCTCTGAAGTGTATTTAATGATGAATTTAAAATATGTGAAGAGATTGAAGCATTTCCTTACAGGATGCAGATGAGGCTAGAAGCAGACAAAGGCCAGTATTGATCTGGCTTGTCTGGAAATACATATGGTGAAAATGGAGGAATGCAGTTGAATGATTTGCATGCTTCTTCAGATAGGGTCTGGTGGACCAGCAACACATACTGCAATTAGAAAGGAGATACAAATTATAATTCAGACAGCAGGAGCTGCTATGATTATTTATGATGTTGATGTACAGAGCAGGCTTCTGGCAGCAAAGAGCAGCAGGAGTTTTGCAGCTTTGCAGTGGCAGCACTAGCGTGCGGCAGGCAGGGAGAGGGCAGAGGCAGGACGTGTATGAGTGACCACCTGCAATCCAGCAGCCTGGAGGAATCAGCAAACCTAGGTCTATGTGTGGGTCAGGAGCTGTGAAAACATCCAGCATTGCCATGCTCTGTCCCTCTCTGGTGTTTTGGAGCTGTGCTGTATCTGCCATTTTGGCAGAGGAAAGCTTTTCCCTGGGCTGTGCTGTCAGCAGATCTCAGCCCTGGAGCAGCATGGCAGGGCTGGCCAGGGAGAGCCTTCATCTCTCCTCTGTGCTGCTCCATGTGCCAGGCAGCCTGCTGGGATGGAGCTGTTACCTTGGCCTATTTATCAGTGAGCTGGGCACTGTCTGTTGGCACAGTTGACGTTTTTTGTGAGATACGGAAAACCACACATAGACCTGCATGTCTAGGCAATGGCAAATGCATGCAATTGCAAATGGCAGTTGTTTGCCATTTGCTACTTGCATGTCTCATTGTGGCCTGCTTAGCCCCTGCCACTGGGTGCTTTAAAAACATTTTTAGTTCAGTGGTGTTCTCCCATTGTGGGGTGTGTTGGAAGAGCCACAATGAATGCAGAGAATTAATGCCATTGAATCACTGTGATGCGTCTGCTCATGCCAGGATGTGTTAGTTCCATAGAAGATATTTTTGTTTTGTTTTGCTTGGTTTCATTATTGATGATAATTTGATATTTCCTAGCAAGGTGTTTGCAATAAATCTGCAGCCGTGGTTCAGTTGGAATTGTCTGTCCCAGGTCTTGAGGAGATGTATTATGTAAAAACTGCCACCGTGGTCTGTCATACTCTGTGCATAGAGGCTGTTGCCAAGGGGATTTTTATTTTTTTGTTGGTGCTTAAAGGTCATAATTAACATCAAATGAACACAAATGCCCACAGGAAAAAATTTCTACCAGGCATCGAATTAAGGACAGAAAGTCTCCAATGTAGAGTCAGAAAACAGCATTAATGAGGACAGAATGGCACCAGTTTTGATTCCTTACACTATTTATATTAATTGGATGTGAAAATAGACTAAATAGTGTTTAGTAACAGTGTGCATAGGAAGGAGCCTTAGTCCTGGTGAGGAATTTTTATTTGGTACCCTTAGATGCTGGGGCCTTTGCTTCCCAGCTATCCAGTGAGAAAAAACAGCTTGTGCAGCACCACCCGAGCTGCAGGTGGTGGTAAGGCCTGCCTTTTCCTAGAAGGCAAGTGGGACACGGTGCTCTGAGACACTCAAGAGAGGCTCAGTGCTTCAAGTGCCTTGGTGCACTGGAACCCTCTGACCATCCAGAGCTCCTCACAAGGGGGTAAAGGGGCTCCCACTCAGAGAAGCTGCACAATTAGCAGTGTCTCAGCCTGATGGAGAGACTGGGGTGGCCTCCTGGGCACAGCAGTCACTGCCTGTAGCAGCTCCTCTGGAAACTGAACTTTCTCTATTGTCAGTGTTGAAATAGGTATTTTTAGGCAGCAATTTGTCCCACCTGTTTTAGCTGTGCACTTTAGGAGAGGATTTAGTTTTATCCTTACAGTGCCTACTTCATGCTGTTTCCTGCAAGTATTTGTAGAAGAAATCCTTGAAGAGAAATTAAGCCTCTATCTGTATAAAAGACAGCTAGTTGTGACAACACAAGGTGTACACTTGTACAAGGCCAAATGTTGTGTCTCTTCAGTGATTTTTTGTGTTCTGTGACCAAGAAAATCCGTGGAAGATTATGGTGGACTTGTGGGGATTCAGATTACCCTGTAAAGACATAGGGGCAGATGCTGCTGCTGCTGTTCACTGAGAAATGTTTTGTGATACTAAATGGTTTGAGCTCTCACATCTGCAAAAACTAGAGAATGAGGACAAGAGGTGATTTTCAGCTCCATAGACCTTTTCCTCACTGCTTCAGACATTGGGATCTAAGGTGGACTGTGGCACCACCATGGGGTGACCAGGCAAGAGACCCCCTATAGTAAATGCCAGACAGTCCCATCCCGAGCAGAGTGACATTCCTGGCAGGAGCAAAGCCACAGGGAGGAAATGGAGACCTACCAGGAAGGTAAAGTGCCACATCTTGTTTGGTATGGTACTAACATTGCAACCTGTCATGATGGGAAAATGAAGATAATGTTCAAGGGACTGTAACAGGCACGGGAACAGTGTAACGAAATTTGGAAGGTCAGCATCAGGGATCCTGGGGTGTCTCTGCTGCTCTCCCAACAACCCCCTCAGTGAGGCACGTTAGCCTTTTCCCTGGGACAGGCTGTGCTTTTGTAGCATATAATGAATCCTCTATTCCCTAGTGTACCAAAACCAGTTGCACCTTCTCCTGGGAAAGGCAAATTGATTGTAGGGAGTTCAAAGAATGAAAGCTGAGCAGGTGGCTTTCTAGATGATACACTTTTCTTGGCAAGAGCTACTTCTCTGAGGAACGTGCCTGCCTGTTAGAGAGAAGCAGATAGCACTGTAATTCCCCAGAATAGGAGTAGTGGTGGTTGGAGAGTGAAGGCTCTGCAGAGTGAAGCTGAAAGGATGAATCTGTTTAACTGCACATCCCGTTAAAAAGGGCAGCTGGACAGAAAATTGCCTCTAATGGCATCCAGAAGGGATGAGACATCAGATGGGGATTTAGTGCCCTTGCCAGTGTGGTTATGTCTGTCAGGGAGACTGTGCGAAGCGCAGCCGTGCCTGTGCCTCTGGCCCTCCCTGCTGCAGGGTCAGCCCCTGTGCCTGGGCAGACAGGCAGTGGGGCCTGGCACGTGCCCTACTCAGTGCCACAGGGTAGTGCATGGGCACAGGAGGGCTGCAGGGACACAGGGTGGCAGGGAGGAAGGTTTGCAGCCTCAGGTCTTAGCCTGTATTTTAGAAAGTCAACGTCTTCTTCTTTGAGAAGGCACCTCATTTCTGCAGGGTCCCTGCTGAGTAGTTGGTTTGTGTGAGATGGCAGGGAAATAGGCTGTGGAATGCCATTGTTTGTGGTGCCCATTCAAGGAGGGAAGAGGTTTGTCCTCTTTTCCTGAAAGTGCTCCCCTGGGACTTGTGGACTCTGGGAGCTGGGATTGTCATTAATGCAGTAGCACTCTGCAGTATTTCTGCTTCCTGTGTCCATCAGATGAGGCAGGGTGCCCTTGCTGGGCACACAAGGGACAAGAAGACAGAAAGCACAGGGGTTGGCTAATGGGGACCTGAGCAGGGAACCAAACTTCTCCCTGGGAATGCAATGCACCCCTTACCTGTGCAGGCCACAAGTCCCCATCTTCTGTGAACCACTAAGTTCAAGGGAGAGTTTTAACTGGGAGCTTAAGCTTTTCTTTAAGAGAGATGAGAGAGATACAATGAGAGATAAAGGTAATAAATTACATCAGTCTGTATTTTGAATGTAGGTGGTTTTGTAACTGATTGTACAGAAATTTTGAAAGCAGAGTTTAAGCAGGCATAAGATTAGTCAAGATTAGTGAGGATTTCTGCCTGGTAGCCTAAATCTAGTGGCTTTCAGTTGGGTAATCGTTCTTTCAGGTCAATGAATCTTTTTGTAAGAAGGAAAAAAAAAACCAACAAACACAAACAAAAAACATTATACAAGAGAGTTTGGGGGTTTCACTTGTCCTGTGAAAGGGATTTAGACCTCTTTCCAGCACCTGAATTGCTTCCAACATTTAAGGGAGCCTATACTGTCCTCTCAGAGGAGGCCACAAAGCATCTGCTGATGCTCACAAGGAGAGCTGCCCAAAATGCTTCAGTTACAGAATTTTACTGGTCCCTTCATATAATGTTATCTGAGCCCATCATTTAGGATGAGATCATGGGGACATTTTTCTCCCCCAGAGGTTGTTCTGTCTGGAGACCCTGCTCTGCATGAGCAGGCTACAATTCAGCAAAATCTATGACAGCTGAGCAAAGGGGGCCAAAGTGCTTCAGTGAAACTACCCAGGTGTCACACTAGCTGAGACAGTTTTATGCTGAAGGGGGGCACTGAAAATCCAAGTTTTTCTACAACCAAAGCACTTTCTCTCTCCCACCATGAGTAGAATATTCTTACGAAGGGCTCTGCGTTGGCAACAGTGAGCTGTGAGCGGGGCTACACCAGCAGCATTCACACCTTGATGCAGGCTGAGAGATCTCTGTGTTGTGCCAAGCTGCAAGTACAGCATGTTCCTTGCTATGAGTCTGCATCTCACCATCCCTGCTGGTTTTATTTATCCAGCTTCTTCCAGTTCATGGTTTGCAATGGTTTTTGAGCAAAAAAAACCTTTGCTGGCCATGTTGGTGCAGGCTCATCCTCAGCTGTTTCTTTTGGCCAGGATGCGCAGAGGCCTCACCAAGGAGCCTCACACTTGCTGTTGCTACTCTATCTTGTCTCTGTCTCTGCTGCGGAAAGGTCCCCACTGAGCTGCATGCTCCTGGCAGCACCCAGGACATCAGCAAATGCTGAGTGATCATGGGAGGGTTTCCACTGAGGTGTCTTCAGAGGACTTTTCCACCCCCACTTGCACTTGGCTTGGCTTGATGAGCCACAGGCAGTTTAAGTCTCTTCTGAATTATCATTAACTTCAGGTACTGCAGTGCACCTGGTCACTGTTAAAAATGCTTTAAAATGCTGTATGAAGGGGCAAAAAAAAAAAGCTTTTTCTCCAACTACTTCAGGTGCAGCAGCAGAAGGACAGCTGAATTATTTAGAAAATAATTGCCACACAGTCACTGCTTTGCAAATCTTTTAATGCAAGTTTGTGCTAAAACTGCTCCCTTAGGTTGCACAGCATGAGCTGAGGATGAGGAGGCTGTTGCCATCCTTACAGGCAGAGCCAGTGTGCCTGAGGAAATTATGCAGGCTTTTCCTCAGGTCATTTAACCATTGTCATGCTGAGGCTTAGAACATCTCTGGATGACAAATGTGTGAGTCTGCAGGGGTACCACAAAGCAGCCTTCATGGTTGTGTCCCCCTTCCCAAGGGGAGGAGGTGAGCCAAAGTCTGATGCCACATGGGCACTTGCTTCATGGAAAAGAGGCTTATTTCAGTGTAGGTAAGCTGATTCCCAGCCAGCTTTGCTTGGCTGAGACAGGGGTGTCCATTCCACAGCATACAAGTAATTTTATCATGGAGGCATTTACTGGGGCCATTTCTCTAGTTATCTTTCAGGCTTGATAAAATTCTGTTTCCAAGAGCTTAGATAATGTTGCAGGTGCTCCCATCCTGCAGCAGCCATGAGGCAAAGCCTTCATTTAAACCTCAAGGAGAGATATTTGTCCGAACTTGTCAGATGTCACATTTCTGAAGGGCTACAGTGTCAACACAAGCAGCTACTGTGACTCAGCTGGTGTGTTGTAACTTGGTTGTCTGTTTGTACCCCAGGAAAAAACCTGATCTTTTTTTCCCTAGTGTCTGAATGGTGTTAAACATATGTGGATAGCTAAAATGGCCTAGATTTGAAAGTTAATTAAGGTCAACCTAATTAAGGCTGAAGTATTTATGAATGTGGTATCCCCAGCAGTGTTTGATGCAGTTTAACAAATTTGTCTTAAATTCAGACCTTTATTTAATGGACACTAAATTTCTTGTTTGACAAGTGTTGAGCTGAAGAACTACCCATGGGTATGGAGCAGCTCCCAGTGTGTTAATGCCTGGCTGCTGCCCAGCAACTGAAACCTGGCAGCAAGGTGAGAGAACAGGGCAGTTAACCAAAAATCTCTGAGATAAAGAAATAGTCTGTGAGACCATGTTTTGCCATTATAAGCCCTTGTGCTTTGGATGAGCCATACAGCAGTAATTCCTTTCACAGCTGATCCCCAGCCGCAGGTGATACTAATCTTCTGCTTGTAAATTAGCTGGTGCATTCCCCGTTGGAGGGGGAGGTGAGCTGCAGCAGATTATTGCAGTTACTCTTCAGCAGTCAACATGGCACCATGCTTTTCTTGCTCCTGTTCTGGTCCTGTTGAAGGATGTGGCTACCTCGGCCCCTCCATCTTCTCTGGCACCAAGGTGAGGGCAGTATTTCCCATGCCTAAGTCAGGTGAACCTTATTGTTTCCCAGCACCTCTGGGGAAAAGCTTATGTTGCTGTTGTCTTGGTGGGAGGTTGGGGGGAAAGGGGGTGTATAGATGCACCTCCACCTGAGAAGCCATGCTCTAGCTTTTGTGAGGAAGCATGTAGTTCAGTTTGGAGTGTCTAGGTTTTGTGTGCCATTCGGCCTGGAATAAGTCTCTGACCTGTTACTGAGCTGGCAGCCTATGCTCTGATTGCATGAGCAACTGAGAGATTTTCTGTGCTAAATGAATGCCATCCCAGCTTGGAAGGGGCTGTGCTGTTAATTCTTTGGTTTGGCAAGGCTTCTGCACTCGTGGTTTCTTCTGAATCACAGAGTTCAATGGTGCAAACCACTCTGTTGTTGTAACTGAAACTCAGGTAAGCTGGAGAGCCCAAACCAAGTATACAGGTAAGGTTTTAAAATGAGCTCTTTCTATTATCTATGTAATGAGAGGTTCCTATGAATTGTTTTCCATGCTTGCTCTCAGACTGTTAGGGCATAACAATTACTGCTGACCAGCAGAGGGGGGATGAGTAGGGACTGGAGTCTCCTAGATATCTGGAGCAAGCACAGTATGTATTCATTTTAGGGGCAATAACTGTTTGTGCCATGACTGTGTGGGAAGCAAGGAGTAAATTTTTAACTATGATTTATAGATTGTATAGAATGAAGCCTTCCTGGATGAAGGAAAGGTGAACTAATGTGTCTACTTTGAACCAAAGCTGCCTTTCTGTTGTGCTCTGATGCAAACATGAAACAAGCAATACAGCTTTGGCATGATCCTTTGCCTGCTGTTTTTCAATATTTATTTTATATTGTTTCAGATGAGTTTCAATGAATATAATTTATTCACCACCCATTTGGCATCTTTATATGAGCTTAATATTAATCTGTAGCTTGAGTAGAATGAATATTTCAGACCTTGAATTATATATGCACTGCAGCACTGTTAGGCATCTGAGGCTTAAAGACCTTTGTGCAGTTAATTGAGGGTCGTCCATTGTTTGGTGTCCCCTAGAAAATGATGGGGAGCTTTTGCTGGCCTGCTGGAGAGCAGTGCCTGGCTGCAGCAGACTGTGTGCTGTGGGTGCAGAGGCTGGCAGAGCTGCTACCATGATGGAATTTTGAGAGCCTCCTCCTTGGATGCCAACCCTGAGCCCTTTGCTTTCTCCCTTCTGCAGCGGAGGGCCGCACTCCTCCTCTCCCACCTCTTTCTCCCTTTGTTGTGGGTTTCTCTCTGCTAAGTGTTTTCCTGGCCCTTCTTTCAGTGTTTTATTCTTCGCTCTCCCTTTCATCCCTTCTCCCCTGGTGAGCATGGTGCAGCTCCCTGGCAGTTGCCATAGAGATAACATAGAGATTACCTCTGCTTGCCTCTTCCTCTGTAAAAGGTGCTCCTAGCCCTCTGTAGCTTGGCTAGTGGAGCCAGCTGCATCCTCCCCCACGTGCCCAGCTGCCACAGGAGCAGACTGTCCTGCAGACTGACAAGCTGTGTACCCTGTCCTGGGACAGACAGCTAAGCCATTGTGTCGCATTTCAGACTACCAGTGAGTCACACTGATCTCTGTGCAGTAGTGAAGGATCCTGAACCTCAAGGTAGCCTCATGGCACAACTGGACCAAATGATCCCACTGGCCCTTCCCGGCTCTGTACCCTTAAATTTCAATTCACCTTCTGCCTTCAAGCTGCTGGGGACCCTGGTCCTCCTAAGGTGTAATGGACAGAGCAGCAAGAGTGCATGTGTACACTGGGGTGCCATGAACCCCTGCTCACCAGGGTGGGATTTGCAGGAGAGGGGCAGATGGAAAAATAAGGGGTAAGGGACTTCACCATGCTTGGTGCTTTCCTTTCCCTCCCTTCGTGCTCTGGCAATGACTTTAGGTTGCTGCAATCCATAGCTGACTCAGTAGTGGTGCTGCAAGATTCAGTGCTGGTGACTGGCTGGGAGACGAGAAGTTAACTGTCTTTTCTTCTGATCTAATCTCACACTCCACGAGGAAGAGATGACGTGGAAACTCGGCAAAGTGCTGAGAGTTAGTGTCCTTTGCTGACCTCATTAATATGGTGATCTGAAAGGATAACTTTTGCTTTGCAGCTTTGTACATGCTATTCTAGAGCTATTATCTTGCACATTGATTCAAAATTATCAATATGCTTTCAAGAAGCTTGTCCTAAATCCTTGTGACAAATTATTAATAGAAGTCATTTGAACAGTTGGACTGCTCAGAAAACCTAGAGTTCTTACTGTTCAAAAGCTTGGCTGCTGGGAATGCAGCATGCAAAATACTAATTTTGCTTTACATTTTTCTAAGAAGAATTTCTGACAGAAGAGAAGCTTTGTTCTTCTGAAAAGCAGTAGAAATAGCAACACAACCACTCCAAACTCAGAGACTTCATTTGATCAGATCCAGACAGAGATACTTGAAGAGCCTGTATTTTCCCCCCATGTTCACAGACATTTAAAGGAAATGTTGCGTCTTTATGCAGCAGAAATGAACAGAACAGCAGAGAACTTTGAAAAGTTCAGAAAAGGAGAGTGTATTTGAACAGAGTTTCTCAGACACTGTGCGATAAAACATGTCCTGCTTCCACCTAAATTTGAATACATGAGGGAGATTATTAACTAAGTGATACCCCTAATGTGCAGAACCAGTTAGTTGCTGGATGTTACAGGAAATACTTTGTCACCTTCAGTAGGGCACAGGGGATTTGAGTAGAGATGGAATCACAAGAAGATGACTCTGCCGTCCCTGCAGTGTCAGATGGAAGAGGTGGTTTAGCAGGATACAGAACAAAGACCTTCTGATCACAGCTGGTTTCAGTGGGCTAATTTTAATGGGAAAACCCCAAGCTGAGGGCAAGCTCTGCTAATGACTCAGAGTTGTGTATTGCAATAAAGGAGTTGTAGAGGTTTTATTTCCAATACTTTTGAGATTTCCTGTTCCCTACTGACTCCACTACTAGAATGTTAAAAGGAACAGCCTGCTGGTAGTGTTTGCTTTCCTGCAGAGCGACCACTAGCAGGGCAACTTTACTAATCAGTCAGAACTGAAAGAGAAGTTTGCTGCAAATTTGTAAAATCTTTGTCATTCAAGAAAGGAAGAACTGCCGGTAGTGAAAGTGCTGACTTGGCCCTCTGAAGCCTAAAGCTGAGTTTGAGATATCTCGAGTTGTTTTGGGAAAGTGCCTAATCCTTGTAGACCCCTTTAAAGTGTGACTGATACTTTCCTATTGAGGCTGGACTGTTTCTGTCACAAGCCGTTCCTGGCAATGACAATAATGTATGTTTGAGGTCCTGCTACCACAGGATCCTGATCTTGTCTGGGGACTTTTTGCTCCAACTGAATCTAAAAATCAAAATGCAGGATGTGGAAAGTGGAAAGTACAAAACTAGTTGATATAAAAACAGCTTCTGTCATCAGATTACTCTCCAGTGCAGTGGATTTCAGGCTGAGATTACCCAGTGGTGTGCTGACACCTCCTCTGGATTTCAGGCTCTTGCTGCTTTTGAAGATTGTTGCCTGTCCTGTGGCTAATGGATGAGCATTTTAGGCCTCAAAACTGTCTCGGCAGCACTTCTGAGCCACTGGGATTGTAGTTAAGAAAAAGTCACTACTTTCTGCCAATGCTGACTCAAGAAAATAGAGCAAACAGCAGCTTTGAGAGAACACAGATGTGAAGATGTTTCCCCCACAAGTAGAGCCTTGCATGTGTTTAGGATCACAACAGCTGTAGGTGTGCACGTCACCCCCAGCAGAGGCAGCCACTGCCCCCAGCAGACCCTGGAGCCTGGCTGGGGAGGGACACATCTCATACTGGTATGGCTCTGCTCAGTGATGTTGCTGGAGCTGGAATAAAAATGCAGTGGCTGAAGCCAGCAGCTCTGCTGGCTGGGTGAAGTATGCTCCAGCTGTACTGATCACTGCATAGTTTCCAGAAATACATCTGCATTTCTTCTTCCAGAGTATTCTGAAAAGTGTTGTAAGGCAGCAGCAAGGAACACAGGTGGCCAGGGGCTCTGAAAAGGCTCAGTCCTAAGGGGAAAACTTGTCTATACACATAGAAGTCTGGCCATGTGCATTTGTGTGTGAATCAGACACTGAATTTGTCACTTCTTTCTCACACCATTGAGCCAGAGGAGCTGCCTTGCTTGCCTGGCTCTTCCTGAGCACTAGGTGAGCCTCCAGCACAGCCTGATCACCAGCTTGTTGAGGGCTCATTTTGGGAAACTCTTGGTGTCCTTGCCTTTGCAGGTTGCCCATTTATTCATGCCTGTGGTGTCTTCATTGCCCCCACCTTGTGCTTATGGCTATAGCCCAGCACAGCTGTGTGCAGTGCTGTGTCCCTGGCTGGATGAGTATGCACAGTGTCTGCTTCATCCAGAAATGGTTCAGAAAGCAAACAAGATGAATATGTTCCTTATTAGCACATCATCAGTAAGCAAATATACAAAGGAAGAAGATGGTGGCCTCCAAGAACTTTATCTAAGTGAAGCCAAAGGTGCTTCTAAATTTCCACTTCTTCTTGCCAAGATGTTCTTTGCAAAATAAAGTTGTGTTTTGAGCATAATCTCTGCCTTGCTTCAGGGTTGGAGAATCCTGGGTTGGGTTTTTTTGGTGGTTTGGGGGTTGTTAGTGTTATTTTTTTTTTTTTCTTCTTGCACTGATTTCCTGGCTATTCCGGCTTGAAAGCTTTACTGGACAATGATGGAATCCTTCTGTCTTATCGGTCAAACAAAGCAGGTCATCACAAGCAAAACATTTATCATGTTTTGCAGACAAACTGGAAAATAACTTGGGTGCTTTGCTTCCTCTGAACTTGTTGCCAGATCTCATGGGCTGTCGTATCCAAGCTATGTGGCAAAATCCAGCTTTGTAATGACTCCATGTGAGCCTCACTGAACTATCTTTGATAAAGACTGGGCCATACTCTGAGCAGTAACCTGCTTGAGTTGTGCTGCTCTTGTACATGAAGGTTGTGGTGGTGCTGGCTCATGAAGAGTTCCACGAAGCTCAGAGGGATTATCTGGTGAGTAGATGTGTTCGTGTGATGGGGTGTGCAAGGCTTAGCACTGATGTTAAATGCATACTACGTACCCAGTGTTTTGTGTCCTAAGACACAGTGTATTCCAGTGCAGATTGTAACAGTAATGGGTCTTCTGCAACAAAAATATTGGACAAGAAGTCAGCTGGTCACCACAATGTTTAAGCCTGCTCTCTTAGACAGGCTTGCTCACTGCCTTCCAAGGGCATAGGAGATCTTGTCCTAGGTCTAGACCTCTCTGGAGGCCTGAGAGTGATCTCAGCCAGTTTTGCTTTTGTCTGTGTTTGGGCAGCCCCATCTGCTAACAAGTATTATCAGCTCAGCTCTTGCTGAGACCACACAGGCCACAGTAGAGCTGGGCTACTAGCCATTGGTGTGGGCAGAAAGCAGGCAGGCTCTAAAGCAGACAGGCTCTAAGGCTTGGTGAGCTCAAATATGCTGTTGAAACTGCTCTTCATCCTAAAGCATTTGCAAAGGGCACAGCACACCCACCTCCCCACTCAGTGCAGAGATGAGGAATTTGAGTTTTGAAGCCCCCATAATTTGAGTATGTGGCTGGTTCTTTAGAAGGTGACATCTTTTCTTAGCTCTATATGAAAGTGTTGTGCAAATTTGCAGTGTGCAAATTCTCCAGGTGAAATTTCCTGAGGGAAGTCTAACCACAAATCAGCAGAGGTGATGCAAGGGAGTGGGTAAGAAAGAAACTTTCTCCCCTCTAAACTGTCTATTTTAATTATATGTTGTGAAATAAGGGGGCTCTAAGTATGCCAGCCAATTATTCTCTGAAGAATAGAACAGTGTGCATTTTTTTATCTTCAATAAGACTGGGTTTTTTCACCTTTCTATATGGAATTAAGCTGTTTCTTCAAGACATGGGTCTGCTGCAATGTGTGCCTGTGTCCCAAATTCTCATTAGTGGGGGAGGAGTTACGTAACTGACGGGGAGAATAGAATACCCCACCATGCTGGGCTCACTCAGTAAAAATGGTGTCAGAGGAATACACACACCAAAGTAGGCTTAAATAAATAGAGCAGAGGGAATGGACCAGAATGACATACGGAAGGCTTATGGGGGAGAAGACAGTAGTTTTAGTTGTGATTTAAGGGTTTAAAGGGATAAATATATTTTTCATCTGCATGTTACAAACAGCTGCCTTTTTTTTTTTTTTGGTTGAAAAGTTTTCTCTTGTAGTTTTGCTTTTCAATCCAGTCATAGCTTGTGTGGAATCTGGCAGTTTGTGTAGGATCAGAGCCTGTTCCCACTGAAACCAGTGTAAAGGCTTCCATAGGCTTGTCAGCAGTCCAGGATCTAGTCAACTTTACATATTTTGTATCAAGTATGTTCAGTTTTACAGCAACTGATTCTAAACCATTGAAGTAATTTCTTGGAAAAGATAAAATTTGTCAAGAAAAGAAAGCCCCTTAAAATCTCCTAATAGATAGCACTCTGACCACTAGCTTCCTAAACACCAAGCATAAAGGGAAGGACAATGTGGCATTTGATTTCCTGAGTGATAAGAAACTAAGAACAACAAATATTGTCCCTGTTTGGTTTGAAATGGAACCATGCACATGCTGGCATCCCTGTATAGTCTTTGCAGCTCTGCAGCATCTCCCCACTGTGCTTGCAGCCTTTTAACAGGCAACGTGTGTGTGTGTGCATGTCTTTGGAGTAGAGCTTTCCATTGGGGTTCACACTGCTTACTTTCCCCCCCACTCCCAATGTGAATATAGTTGGGCTGTAGCTCCTCTCTAAGAAAAAATGTTTGATTTTACTAGGCATTAAAAAAGTTACTCTGTTATGTTTGGAAAACAAGATGAAAACTATAGCCTCATCTTATTGTTTGCATATTATTGCTGATTCATGTGCACTGTGCTATCTTGGTTTCTCAGAACTTGGTGTAACAGAGCTATGTTTTCATTGCTCAGAGCCCTGTCTGTTCCTTAAGCCTGCTAAAAGCTAGCTAGAAAGTAGCCGTGTAGTGCTTTCACAAGGCTAAAGCACACCCAGAAAGGAAGTCTGATGGGCAGAGGAAGCTGGGAGAAAGCCCGAGTAGATTGAAGGAATTCCAAGTTAAATAGAGACCCTTCAATAGATTTCCACTGGGCTCTGAAGAGGCTAGAGCAAGATGTGTGAAGGGTAAAATAATTTCCCAGCACTCAGTTGGAGTGGAAGGTTTATAAACCCTGGAGGATCACTGACATTTCTTACTTGTTGCCTCCCACTTCTGGCCTGAAAATCAGCAAGGTCCCAGTCTCTTCAGAGCCTCATCACTGCAAGAAGCAGTCTTTCCTTACAGCCTCAGCAGGCTTTAGAATGGAAAGATCCACTGGGAATGCCCCTGGTGCACCTCAGTGGTGATAAGCTATTACACTCTGATCCAAATTTCTCAATGTCTGCCTCAAAAATGATAAAATGCCCACCTTCGTTTAGTGTAAATGTTCTCAGAGAGACAGAAGGAGATAGCAAAGGATGGGAAGAGATGGGGAAGAGAATGTTAGTTTTTCCATTTGGGATAGATGTAGTTGAGTCTTACTCTGCTCTTCTAAGTCTTGCCTCTCTGCTTGATAATGAGAAACAGGGCAGGAAACAATAGCTTAGCTAGAGCAACACTGCAGCTGTGAACTGCTCACTACAAACAGCCCATGCCAATATACCATTGTGGAAAAACTCTTCAGTACCTCTACTCTCTGTCAAGCACTCCTTATTTTCTCTCCCCTCCCCCCCCCCCCCGCCCCTTTGCACCATCTTGCAATGTGTGGTAGGAGGCCTTGTGCATCCTGCTTTGTGTTTGGCCTGCTACTCCTGGCTGTTGGATCTTCTGTCAGTTGTTTTCAAACAGCCTTTCGTGCCAATCTAATAAACGCATCTAATTTTAGAGAAGGAATTATCCCAGATGCTTTTTTTTGACTTGTATTGTAATACATTTTTCCTAAACAGAGGTTTTTTCTTAATCTTCCAAAAGTGATGTAGCACTTGGAAAATCAGCCATGTCTGAGCCTCCCTTACCTGCTGTTTCTCATTTATGTGAAGAGAATTATAAGTAAAATTACATGACAAGGTCTTCAATCACAATCTGAAGGTTAATATCAAGGGTTTATGCTCTGTGTTTTCCTCAAAGCTTAGCAGAAACACTTTATTCCTGTGCATGTCCCAGTTGCTCTCCTATGCCAGCAGTTGCCTGGCTATTGTTGGATTCATAATAAAGAATCACCTGGTTGGAGATAAAGCTGAGCTGTCATGTGGCGATGCATCACTGAGGATTTGGGTAGGGGAAGCCTGTTAAATGATGTAAATACTCTCAAAATTTGCTTTAGGAGACATTCTTGGGGTTTTTTAATCTGCCTGAAAGGAGACACCTTAAGAGAAATTTGCACAGGAACTGGTTCTCGGCCCAATAAACCTTTGCATGCTCCCAAGTGAAAGGAAACTGGCATTTGGCTGCAGGATTGCACATGGCAGGGACAGAGCCAAATGGTGTGCTGGACTGCTGGAGCGGGAGGACTCAGCTCAACAAGGTGTTCAGTTCAGCTGGGGCAAGTGTGCCTGTTGGCAAGTGTGCCTGTTGAGAAGTCACCAGGTGGGCTAAGATGATGAAGCCCATTTTGTTATGATAGTTAGACTTGAGTCTGTGACCAGCTGAGCACATTCAACTCCTGGTAGTGAAGGTTAAGTGTGAACACCACACAAACGGCCAGTTGCTCCCTTGTGTGTTTCCTGGAGATTTCTTACCAGAAGAGAAAACTGGAGACTGTTCACTTTGCCTTCCTGCCATGGAACAAAACCACTAATTGGCAGAGATAGAACCACAACTAGCAACAATATATTCTGCAAACAGGTGTCTGTACAGTTTGTGGTTTGGATGCCACAGGAATT
Source organism: Apus apus (assembly GCF_020740795.1). NCBI lineage: Eukaryota > Metazoa > Chordata > Aves > Apodiformes > Apodidae > Apus > Apus apus. The sequence continues at coordinate 29,242,087 of NC_067287.1, read as the reverse complement.
GGCCCATGCTTAGTTACAGGATAGAAAAGAACCAAGTGACGCAACACTACTGCAAGGTTAGAAGCTTTTAGGGTTTATGGAGGGAAGAGGATCCTATTGAATGTTCATTCACCCATTTCAAGTGAGTGTTCTCAGCCTCGAGGAGTTTCTGTGATAGGTGTTCATACCACAGGGAAGACCTTGTGTTGCAGATGTGCTGCTCCAAGGAGGACTCAAAATGGCCTCCGGCATGGTCAGTTCTGCCTGGTTGAGGGCCTGGGCTTCCTCACCCAAGGTGTGCACATGCAGCACATGGCACCACAAAGGTCAGTGATAAGGCATGAGAAGTGAGGACACAGTGGTCCTAGTGCTCCCCTGGTCTTTTGTCATGACAAGTTGTACCTGCCACACTTCTTCAAAGGAATTTGATTGTGTGCATCTTTGATCTGCTCATTTGGAAATGTGATGTTCAAGGAGATGAGTTGTCTCTAGGTGGATCTGTATATGTCACTTCTGTGACTGTTTGTTTTGCACATTTTAGATTAAAGAAGCAGGAACACTAGCTTTTTCTCCTTATACCCACTGCCCAAAACCAGGCAAACACACACTTATAGTCCAGTGCTTTCTCTGTATCTCTAATATCAATAGTGCTAAGTTTTCTGTGAAACAGGACAACAGTTAATAAAATTGTATTCTGTTCTTTAGCTCTTGCCCACCCCATTGTAGACTAAGAGAATCAAAGCCCCTGGCACAGGTCTCTGCTGGGCCTGACCTGTCATTTCGTTATAAGTTTGACTTCCAAACACAGTGTAAGAGCAGGGAAGAGGGTTGTAGATCAAATAGGCCAAACAGCAATGAGACAGCTGGTGTTGCTGACCATTATTATTCATCATACTGGCTAATACTTCTTGGTTATGGCTGCAGGATGTGATGAAGGTCTTTGAACCAGCTCTGAGGAGAGCAGCTCGAGCATTAGAAGCTGTAGCAGGGGGCTAATCATACCAAGTGACTACTCTCCTTTGGACACTTTAGCTAGTTCATTGGGAGCCAGTCTGACCCTTTCTCCATAGCGTTGCCCTGTCTCTGTAGGAACACAACATTTCTTTCTGCTTGCTCATTTGTCTCCAGCCATCTGTTGTCTCTTATCTTACACTGTAATTGCAAGTGCTTTCCAGTGGGAATGGTTTTTGGTTCTGCTTATGCCTCAGTAAACACAAAGAGATCTTAGACCCAGGTATGCTACTGTACTAGGCATAAATGTTCTTACTGTAAGCCACAGTTAAAATAAAGGTTTTAAATATGCTGAGGTGTGTTTGTCTTGCCAAAATCTGCTGTAGTTTTCATGTAGTCCACTGGCTCTGCTTCTAGGGTCCATATGAGGTCCAACCTGCTACTACATTGTTTGATACCAGCCACCAGAGTCTCTCTTATGTGGTCTCCAAGAAGATGCATTGCTTACTGTCTTGAAGTGTGAGGCCATGATAGGAAGGTACAATGCAAGAGTTGTTTTGGTACTCTGCATGCTTCTGGTAATGATTGCTGGGGTTTTGCCACACTTAACAACAGGCTAAAGTGGAGTTCATCCCCATCAGAACTTGGTAAACCTTACTGGTAGTTTTCTCTACTGTTCCCTCTGAAGAGCAACATGCAGCAGTGGCATAATACAATGAAATTTTAACTCCTTTGTACACCAGTTTTTACTCCACAACAGTAAAAAGTTTTTGAGCCACCACCATGCGAAGCATACTACTTTCATGTTCTGTGAAGGGAAAAATTTCAGTGGCTGTGAAAAGAACACCTAGTCAGTTTTTCATATGAAATAGTGGTAACTATTGTGATAGCCAATGTAATAGTGGTAATATGGAGGAATGGGTTACAATCAACAGAAATTTATTAATAAATTGCTTTTTTTGATGGTTACATACACACAAGATCCATTGGATGCCAGTAACTGAACATCTAACTTCTACCTGTGCCCAAGATGATAAGGCTTTCTGTAACAACTAATCCTCATTGGTTCGGAGAATGCAATTTGAAGCTTAGCAGCTCATGGGCTCTTTGTGTTGTTCATTCTTTTCAGACAGAAATGGGAGGCTAAGACCCAACAGGAGTGATGATTTCATCCTTTGGATACCAAAGCTAAATATTCCAATGTTGGATGAAAAAAAAGGACACAGTTTTATAGCTGTGTGGACTGTAATTTCTTCCTTTTTTTAATTTTTTTTTTCTGTCTGCTACCTGGACTCACACACCTAAGGATTATAGTTATGTTGTTGACTCCTCTTTCTCAGATGAATTTACAGCATATGTGCTGAGACCCTGTGCCTTGATCCAAAATTGTCACAAAGGGATAAAATATTTTTAGAACACTTTTTCTTTATTTAATGTCTGTGGTGTCTTTTCAGAGAATTTGCAATTATTTAGTAATATTCTCATAACTAGCATGATCTAGTTAGGTTTGTATAGAGATGTAATGAGAAGAAAAGACAAAATTGCGCAGTCTTGAGAAAAAGAAAATGGTTTCAAGTACACAAAGACTTTCTTCCCCATTATATCAGCTGGTTTAATAAGAGACATGACTTATTTAAAACTTCCGTCTTGGAAATAATCACTGCAACTTACAAAACAAGGCTCATGTTCCAGTAGCATGTCTTGGAACATACCTTCTTGCGTTTCTTTCCAAAACTAGAATTTCCCATTCCTTTGTTATATGCAGTATTCCTGGGAAGGAAGAAGCCTGACCTTCATTTACAAACTAACAATTAATGAAGTGTCTGAGCAATAGTTTAAAAAAAAAACCACGACAAAACCAAAACAAAAAACCAATGAAAGAAAAGAGAAGGCACAGTGCATATTTTGATGGCTAGTCAAACAGCAAATCCAAGAGGGTCTGTCTTGGCAGGTGTGCATTGTTATCAGCTCACTCTGCTGTCACTCCAAAGGATCAGGGTCTCTTACAATATATAGCCCCTCTAACTTCTTTGTTGTTAGTACTTGTCAGCCAGGATCAGCACAGTATAACAAGCTCTTTTACTTTAATTTTTCTTTTCCATTTCAGAATCCTCTTTTTAAGCTTTTTTTTTTAATTTTCTTGTAATGTGAGGCTAGTTCTGTTAGAAGTCAAAATGTTGACAGGCATATGCTTGCTCTGTAGGTTTGGAGTTTGTGGGTGAATAGCATGCCTCTGTGCCACATTTAGCTTTGTGCTTTCCAGGAACAGACTGTTCTAACAGGTCTTTTTTTTTTGTCTTTTTCTTTTTTTTCCTCCTAGACCTCACCTTTCTGCCCATATGAAAGGCAAGCTGCTTGATATTTCTTATCTTCCTCCTGTGTAACGATTTCATTCTTTTCCTACACTGCCTTCTATCTACTGTCCCATCTTTTCTTCCCTGCAGTAATCCTTCCAGCAGGAAATGTTTCTCTTCAAGCAGAGTGCTGTGCTTAATTGCTACTGTGTGTTTAGGGTAACCATGGTGTTCTAGTGGCCTGGGGTCTCTGGAAGAGACTATAGAAGGAGATGGTCATGGTTCTCAGGGAACTGTGAGGCATTGGATCTACATGCTATATTTCAATGCCAAACTATGGAAAGAAATGCTAGAGATTTCCCACTGTCTCTGTTTCTTGTAAGCAAAAGCTGCAGTTGCCATGGATATGTGTTGAGATCTTAAATGGAAGGGGAAGTAGATGGGAAGGCACATGCCATGGTGCAGTCTGTGCATTTAGACAGCAGTCATTTCAGACTATTGTAGCCAGTTAGACCCAAACTCAGCAATGTGAAGACCAGACATGTCTACTACATGGACAGAAAGAACCTGGGCACAGAGAAGGACTGGCTGAACGTGATTTGTGAGTGCCAGTTGGCAGTGAATGCAGCTCATGGATTGGGGGTCAGTGGTCCTGCTGCTCAGCAGCAACATGCAAAGCCACTTCCAGAACATCTCTGTGCTGGGAGCAGACCCTTTTCAAATGCCCTGAATCACACCCAGTGTGTGCTGCTACTCAAACAGAGAGCACAGGCATGTAAAAACCCCAGCAGATCTGAATTTCCTGTTTATAATTCTGTTCAGAGGGACAGAACCTTTTCTTTGGAAGAGGAACATCTTAAAACTGTTGGACGGAATAAGAAAAGTGTGTGTACACTTTCCAAACTGTCTCCAGATTCAACTGCTGACAAGGGAAGTAGATTTGGACTAAAAATACCTGTGAATTTAATTTTTGGCTGGCTTAAGGCATCCAGAAATGGGACAGCATAAGTAGGTAGAACTCTTGAAGGAATGCCTGCAGACTTGATTGAAAGGAGGTTTGTGCAGCTTGTTAGGCCATCAGAGGTGTGTACATTATTACAGTTTTCCCAGTAGCACTAGACTTTTCAGTTCTTAATGTTCTTTTGTAATCACTTTTTAATTCTTAGATTAAAAAATGTTCTCGGAGAGTCAGACCTGCATATCTTTAGATAGGTTTTCAGGCACTGAACAAGTGTTTGAATAAATAGTAATGATTTTTTTCTTAACAGATGTATTGATGTGTTAAGAGTTTAAGAGTTTTCCTGTTTTCTCCACAGAATGCATTCACATTTCTTTTCTAATTTTTTATCCAAGTTCATGCATTGCCTTTTCTCTTTGTGCTCTGCATTTGGAACACATCTCTGCAGAAAACACAGGCTTATACAGAGGAAGTTATTGATACAGGTGTTTTGTGAGATTTTGAGATTAAGGTTGTGGGTTTTTTTATCTTCCCAAGCATTAAAGGAAGCTTTTACTTCTCACATTTTTTTTTAATATTTGTAAAGAGCAAAATTTCCATGGGACTTGGAGCAGTCTTTCTTTTCTTTCACTGGTGTTTGATGCCCTGTGAGAAATTCTAGCTTTACTAAAATCAGTGATTCAGTCTTCAATGACAGTAAGGTTTACATTTTTAGATGTTAGCTTGATAAAAAGGTTGTGTAATTCCAAGTTGCCCAATTACTTGCTGCCACTTAAGGCTTGAGTTTTAAATGGCTTTCTTGGCAGTTTTTTTTTTTTTTTCTAGAGAAACACAACTTCCATGTCACGACAGTTCTGCCTTTTCCACCTCTGGAGTTCTGTGGATGAGCAGTGAGGCCTGACAGGAATGTCCTGTGGCAGCTGGTAGGCTCTTTCTAATAGACTGGCTGCAGCTTCCCAGTACAGACTTCAAAGTTAAAGGGAATTTGGCCTAGAAAACCCACCTTCCAGTGCCTTGCTGACATCTGTGTTTTCAGTGGGTGGGTACCATTTCACCTCTGAGATGCTGCAATGGTAGCTCCTTGCTTTGGACTGTAAGCCTTGGCCACTGGTTTCAGATGAGCCTGGCAGATTTATCTGTTTTAAGTTGGAATTGTGCCTCCTTTGGCACCAAGCATTACAGAAGATAATTTTCCATTACAGAAACAAGCTGTCCTTAGTACACTCTCCTGCATCTATGATCATGCTGATCTTTCTTCTCTTCCATTACCATGGATATTTGGCAGGCCCTTGAAACATCTGGGCCTCATCAAGCTGTCCTGAAACACTACTACTTTTAGGGTTGTGGAGCTTTGGGAAGGACCAAAGCACCCAGACACCACGTGTCTCTATCCCTCCCTATCTTCCCAGTCTCCTCCCGTGACTCCTTCCTGCATCCCACCTACTGCTCCTTCTTGATATGCTCTAGCTACTGCTGCAGCATCACCTGGGTGCACCAAGCCGACCAGGTCCCTGTGCCCCCCTTGAGCATGCAAAGGTGACATTGAGATTGGACTCATCCCACAGCTGTGAGTGCAACCACAGCTGGGTCAGCACCATCACCACCACTTCCTAGAAGCAAGGTCCTTAGTGTCTGGGAAGGCTGAGCACCCTGGCAATTGGGGTAACACTGGCCCACGGAGACTCCCAGTACTGATGCATTTGGGGAATGCCAGGGACCCCACCAATCTACAGGGACCCAGGTGTCTAAGAGACCCACTGACCTGTGGGGACTCCAGGGACTCAGAATCAGGGCCAGTCACCCCACCCCAGGGACTCAATTGTCCAGTGTGTCTTTTTACAGAAAAAATTGGTATTGCAATGAAAAAGGGATGTTTGTAAACACTGAGTTAAATAGTGTTTCTGTGTGCCACATACATTTAAATTGACTCACTACATAAAGTAACAAGTTTTGCCAGCAAATGGGCAAAATCTTCTATGTGAAATAGTTCAGTTCTAATAGTTAAAGATCTGTCAGATTTCCATCAGAGGATTAGTTATTAAATTAAGTAAGGATATATACACTGCACTTAATATATAATAAAACTCTTTTGATGAATATGTGAGCTGAGATTAAGGGTGCTGATTTAATCACAAACAGAGGCTCTGTGTTTGGAAAATAATGCTTCTGCATTGAAACTTGCATTGCTGTGAATGTTTGCATGTGGTTATACATGCAGGGATCCAAAAGAGGCCTTTTTACTGGAGGCAGAAGCAAAACTGCAAATGCTTTAGAGGCAGCTGGGCAGAGAGGGCTGTGGGACTGACTTTGCTAGCAAAAAAAAAATGTTTTTGGAAGGAGCATGTTCTGATTTTTTTACTGGAAAAATCAGCCAGGTGGAAAACTCTGGATCAGTCATGCCCTAGGGTTGCCTGAGCTGGTTCAACTATCTTAATTCTAAACTTCCTGTACTAGTTTCAGATGTTTGGGAGAGAACGATGGTTCTTTGCTGGGAGGTGGATGGCTGGCTGGTCCTTTCCCCCAGCACATTGATGGCTTCTTAAAATTACTGCTGATTTCTCAGGAACAGATTGTATGGTTTTGTATGAGTGGTGCATCTGCTGAATGTTAAATAAATTTTGTATGTACTGGTATCAGGAGACAGAAAGAATAATTAGTCCTTAAGCAGAGAGAAGGCTATTATTTAGGCCCAGTCTGAGTATGCCCTCTGCCTGCCAAATGCAAAAAAACCCCACCAAAATGCCTCTTCCTGCTGCAGAGTTATATATCATTTTTTATTCATTGTGTTTTAAAACTTTCAAATATGGATACATCTTCTGTCAGGCAGCAGTGTGGTCTTTCCTCTGGCAACTCCAAGAGCACACAGGGTCACTTCCACACTGCCAGTGCCACAGGGCACTAGCACGGGCCCTCACTGTCTCTGCTCAGCCTCCACGGGGGTCTACCCTCGCCCCTGCCTGTGGACCCCACTTCAGTCCCTGCCCCAGCAACACCATAGGAAGCTGATCTCCAGCTCTGCCCAGCCGGGCCTGATCCGTGCGCTGACACCCCAGCCTGGCCTCAGCCAGTTCCCACCCCCAAGCTCGTGCCCAGCCATCCTGCCGCTGCCTGACCCAGGTTCCCTGTGCCAGGCCTCAACCTGTCACCCACCCAGAAGGGACACAGCCTGTCCAGTCCCCACCACCAGGGAGGTGTCTGATGGCTGGTGCTACCCCTGGCTTCCCTGCTCCCTGGCTGGGGTGGCAGGACAGGCCCTGGCTGTGAGGTCCTGCCCAGCCAGCCCTAGGGAGCCCCTGCTGCTCCTGGCCCTCGCATGTCCTGACAACAAACACGGCCAAACATCCCCACTCTGAGTGCCTTTTCACTGTTTCAGCTACTGTGAAAGCCTAATCCACAAAAGTCTTAGGCTAAAGGGAACACAAAGGGCTTCTGTGATTCCTGCTTTATGATTTTTCCTCAAGAGCACAAGACTCCCATTTAAAGAGGCGTTGTCTTTGGTACAAAGCTGGGGGGGTGTGCCTGTGTTGCAGTGGGGTCTGGAGGCTCCTGAGCTAGTTTTGAATGAAGTGTGTTGGATATCACAGGAAGCCAGTGGTAGGACTCGGCACAGGCTAAATTTGCCCTGCTTCTCTGCACGGTGGACATCCCCTTATTTAGAGGTTTGACAAATGGTTTGCAGGTCTGAAAGCTTCAGGAACAGCCTGGCATTAATCCCAGGTTCAAATAGGAAGCAAAGAGTGCCAAGAGACGTTGGAAAAAGCTGCTTGTCACCAGCACTTAGAGGCCCTTCAAGAGAGGACTCTGAGCACCTGACAAGCAGACTTTCATAAACTGCTCTCCAGTTTTAAAATTGTATGGCCAGGATGCATAATTTGTTCACAGGATTTCTGAAGTTGCAAAAAAAACCCCAAACAAAACAAAAAAACACAGTTATTAAAAGTCCTTTTTTTCTCCTCTTTTGCCAAGACTGACTCTTGTAAGTAATTCTGAGTCTGTATATACTGCTCCACCAGGAATTAAACTACAGCTTATCATTAAATGGAGAACCACAGCATACACCTTTGTGGAGAAGACAGTTGGAGAGACAGGAAAGCAACTCTCGCTTTTGTCTAAAGCTTTTTTAGAGCAGCCTGTCATCCCTCATTTTCCCTTCTATATACCTCATCCTTCTGTGTGCAGACTATGCATAGATGTGAGTGGAGAACCACCAGCTCCATAAACCTGAAGTTTTTTGGAACATGTAGCATGAGAGTCTGGTTGCTCAGGTCTCAATGCACAACAAAGTAATGCATCATGACCTGCTGCTTTGGGTAAGGATAGTTCTATTTTAAATATTTCAGTACGTGATTATGACTCACTGAGTCATTTATGTTTTGAATGCAGCAGATTCTGTTGTGTGGGTATTTAGGTATATGGCGCATATATCAGTGAGAAAAAATTAGGGCTGATATCTTACTTCCACCTGTCAGTTCTATAAACTAGAGATCTTTATAATTGCTTAACCTGAAGCTCGGAATATAGCAGATGCTGGATGGTGGGATTAGGAGCTTTCTACACATCCCATTGGAGGAGTAACAGAGGTTTTGCACAACTGAATGCTTATTTCTGGTATGCAGCAGAATGCAAGTCTCCTAGCTGAACCACAAATTCAAAACTAAATGAATGACCATGGGAACGGTAACATTTCTTTAGCCAGTCAGGTAAAACACTCAAGTCTTTGATCTTGGTCTGTGGTAAAAATGCTGCTCCCATTCAATTGTCACTTAAATGGGTATAAATCAGGAATAACACATGTAAATCTTATGTCTGTACTTTGCTTTCTGGTAAATCTCATTGGCTTGATAGTGATGTAATACAATTTAAAGTGTCATTAAGGATTTATTCAGAATGAGTTTTAATAAGTACTCTGGAGTACTTTATTTGAAAAGAGAAAGTAGATTAGTAGAAAGATAATTTACAAGGAAAAGTCAAGGCAAGAACACTCAGGATGAGGGCCTGCTTAGACATATGGCAATGTTTAATCCTTACTGTTCCTAACCCTTCAGGCCAGGCTTGTAATGCTGGAAAGCTTTTCTGTTCTTGCTCCTGGGTGTACTGACTGCTTGGAGAACAGAGCAGTCCCAATCTCCTCATTTTGAGTTGGCTTAATAGGGACAAGTGTAAAGGACAAGATGCAGCGTATGTTAAAAGTGTATGCCTGTGGGCTATATACCTCATGCAACTTGAAGGCTGCTGCCTTGTAAGTGTAAGTAACGAGGAAGAATAAAACCAGAGGCTGCTGGTGCCCGATAATACAGCCAAGAGACAACCATTGCAATCAGGCATTTGTGCAGCCAAGTGAATAATGCTACCAGGAGGAATGCCTACAGTGCAGCAGTTGGGAAATACTGATCGAAAAGTCCTAAAGTGGCTGCTTGCCCCTGACAAGTCATTTCTGCTGAAGCAGGCATCTTTCTAGGCTAAGAGATTCTAAATGTGCTTTCAGGCTTGTGCATTGTGAGTGTGTTTAGCTGAAGCTGGTTTGTTCTTCCTATCTATATCTGTAATATGTCCTCTCATACCCATCATTTCAGCTTATCATTGCCCTCCTGGGAATCTTCAGTTCCTCAACAGAACTGGCTGGAAACCTCACCTCATGCATCATTTCCTGAAGAATTCAATCAGCTTAGCAGGAAATGCTGAAAGCCAAAAGCTGCAAATAAGCTAAGCGTTATTTTTGCAATGGGAACACTACATGTATCTGCTGCTTTTCTTCTTTCTTCTTCCTTCTATTATTTTTCTCCTCATCCTCTGTATTTGAAAGGTGAGGATGAAATCTGTCAGACATTGGATGCTATTAAAAATAGACATGCCTCTCTAGTAAGATGTCTTATATGTGTGTGATAAGGGGGTTTTATATCATAATTAAGAATGTATTCATGCCAAATTGATGGCAATCTGGTCAAAGCTATCACTTTGCCATCTTTTGCTGTCCTTTTTTTTTTTCATTACATGAATAGATGGTTGCTTAGAAGTTTTATTCCTTATTTTAAATAAACTCTTGGTACTAGCAACCTAAAAATAAAGCAAGTTGTTCTGCAAGGATCAACAATGAATATATATAATCTGTTTATTTAGTTTAGGCAATATTAGAGCTTTGTCACAGTAATATTTGATAATTGTCAGCAAAGTACTATCAATACTATTTAATATAAGTTGGAAAACAGAACTTAATAGCATTGTAGTTTCTACAAAAACATGTTTGCCTCAAAATAGCCTTAGGATCTTTACTGTACCTCATTCAGCACAGCCATGTTCTAGGTTCATAATGTTGCTGTGGGCTACTGAGAGTTACCTTGCTGCTCTCAAGAGTACTGGTGCTAGTTCTGCTGCAGCCTGCTCAGCCCCTTGCTGCCAGAGGTGTATGTAGGACACGTTTTGTCACATATGTGGTGTTTTGAGGACTCCAGGTAGGAGAAGTGTTAGATCTACATGATATTCCTAGCATTTTCCTAATCATAAAAGACAAGTTCAGAATATGGTTGTTATTGCTGTAGTTTTTCTTTTGTAAACTTCCTTATGGTAATGGAGCCAAGTGTTTGAAGAAGGTGAAGGAGCTGATGATGTTAAATTCCGATATTGTCATCATAAAAGGGCAAAGAGTGACTGCAAATGTTCTTAATGAAAAACAAAGGGAAGGCCTGATTTTCTTTGTCCTGGTTTTGCTTGAGTGAAGCAAATCCTTGTTCATGGGAAGCATGAAGAAGGGCAAGAGCCCCAAGGAAAATGTATACCAACACTTCAAAATTAAATAGTTTAGAGTTGGTTCCTCCTTACAGAGAGTTAAGGCTGCAAGTTAGTGACAATTTGTGGTGAAAGCCACTCTTTCCTCAAGCAGCAACAATGCCATGCTTTACTTTGTCTTTTCTGACATAAACCTATTTGAGTTTGTTAAGTGTCTCCTCTGAATGACACTACAGTGGACAACTGATGGTATCTCCTACTCTGTACAAATGGTCTTCCTCTTCTACTCTCATGGTTTCAGAGTGGAGCTCTTCTTAGCTAAGTGCACAGTTTTAAAGAAATGTTGTATATATGTTAGTACATATATCAATATACACACAAAGATCTATATACATATATTAACACAAACTCATCTTTTATTAAAAATCTGGTGGCTGTGAGTGGTGATGAGATAGGAAGATCCAATATGACCTTATAAAAATCATTTATTAGTCCATGGTGAACTACAGACTCCCATTGCAACTCCGTTGTTACTTGCTAATTTACAAAAGTATCCCAGACACAAATGGGAATTAGTGAGGTTTAACTGATTTTTATTTTTCGAGGTTGTTTAAAGATTTCCTCGACTAATCTCTTCTTTACAAGTGTCAGATGTTCTTCAAGGATAGCTTGTATAACACAACACTGAGAGCAACTGAATCTGCTCACTGGTGCCAACAACTCTAGACCTGCTGCACATCTTCAGAGTGTACCTGCAGCTTTGAAGCAATTGTGTGGCTTTCACTGACAGGCATATAAAAAATGAGATGTGGTTTTTAATGTGATTGGCTCTGTTTCATTTTGGGGGGAATACAGTATTGATCTAAGATCTCAGCAGAGTTTATATAATGTGGTCATACTAAAATGCAATGATGGAGAGAAGTGAGAAGTACACTTACTTGGAGATCCAGCTGCCAGATTCTCTGACAGCTTCTCTGCTGTATGTGGTGCCACTGCTGGGAACACAATGAAGAAGAGATCCTTGTGTTAGGAATTATGCTGTCTTTAGTCAGCATCTCTTTGTAGCTGCATCAAGAGCTAGAACTTGCTCAGTTGCTACGTGAGCATTGCAGTAGAGTCTTTTTTTGACATCAAAACATTACGATGCACTTAGAGTTGCCCCTGGCTAAAGCCATATTAAGCGAGTGAGAGAGTATGAATGAGATTTACAGCAAAGGTCCTTTCTTCTTTTTAGATCAGTGAAGGATGGAGAGCCTCAACCCGCCTGTCTGTGTGAACTTGGCTATTGACCTACATGGCAGCAGGACCTGGGGTTTCTTGCAAGGTAAGGGCTTTGAAGCTCTTTAAGCTGTTGAATGCACATGTGTGTCCAAAGACAAGGGTGTAACTGTATGCCTGACAGAATTATCCTGAAATGTCAGGAATTGTGAAACACGACAGAGATGAAAGATGGGAGACAAGGGAAAATGCAGAGGCCCAGAAAAGAGATGGAGGACAAAGATGGAGCACTGTTTTCTAAAGAAACATGCAAAAATGAGGAAACTCAAACTTTAAGTACATCTGGCACTTACCCCTTGCTTTAGAGGATATCTGAAGCATCTCTCAGCTTCAGAAACCTTAAGAGACCAATTCAGAATTTCTCTAGGATGGCATTTTTCAGTAGGTTTCCATCCACTTCTCACCATTATTTGAGAGAGAAGAATGTTCTCCTTTTGTTGAATATCAATGCAGCTTTAAAATCTCTCCCATTCTTAACAGTAAAAAAATAAGTGGCCACCAAAGAAAAACTACTATTGGCAGCTCTGTGGCCACTGGAGAATATATTTGTGTTCTGCACACGCTGCCAATATTCTAGCTGATAAGGAAGATGGAGTCCCTTTTTTCAGCCCCATCTATCAAGCTGCTGACTGTTGCATAAAGGTGAAGACAACACAATTTAATATCTGGGTTTTTTTTTATTTAGGCTTGTCCTTCTTAAAAGCCACAAGGTATCAATTACAATTATTATTGGAATTCTTGCAGTTTGCAGAAGAAAAGCCACAGGGTTTGAGTTTACACTAAAATCATGCAAGAATTCTGCATCATCTTCTGAAAGATAACACTCTTGACTGTCTTACAATTAAAACCTCTTGTGCTTGATAAAAGCAGAAAGGATAAACTGGTTGCAAAGATCATAGAAAAATAGCTTGTTTTCCCTGTAAACCAGTAAGCATGACAGGATTATCTTTAAAACATAAATGTGTGTGTGGAGATTTTCTCCATTACTTACACATCTTACACTACAACTAATATGCCTTAGTGAGCTATTTAGTATTCTGTGACCCTGTATTCTTGCATTCCAAAGTCACTGGTGTCTAACTGTTAAAGATTAACTTGGCGATTATTTTGAAATACAAAATCTGACTTCATTAACCTCTTGTAAGGACACTTGATGTTAAAATATGCTGTTACCTAATTCTAAGCCTAACCTGGTGATGCACTTCATGCTTTATTGCTCTCAATGCTCTATTAGCAGATACAATTCTTCCTTTCTTATAGTAAATAAAATAATTACATATTTATTTGACTCTTGGGTCTATGGTCTAGGTACTCTGGTGTTCATTATAGAAGCTAACCCAGCGTTTTGGTGGGCTGTTAAAACCTTAATTGCTTTTTGTTTAGGGATGTCCATTAGCCATTACTGCTGAAAATGCTAAAATACCAACAGTACTTCCATGTCTCCAGTTAAAACCGAAGCTGGACAGTTCCTCATATTTCTTGCTTACATTCAGGAGAGGTCTACTCTCCCATATGTTTCCCTGAATAATTGATATCAGCTGCCCAGTTTGGCCTCTTAATGATTTCAAAGTTTTTATGATTTAATAACAGAAATTAATAAAATAAGCTGATACCCGTTTCAGCCTAGGGCTTTCTTTCCCTCACTGTGCACCAGTAAAGAAGATGATTGCTTTTCCAGCAGTAATATTCTTCCTAGGCATCTTTTCTAGGGAGTGCTGCAGAGTCTGTCTCTGTGCTCTGAACTCTTATTTGTCTAGGGACTTTGGGTTTTGTGGGGATTTTTTGTTTAGTTTTGCTTTATCTTTTGTTTTATACAAGACCTTAGCTCTAGGCTAAAGCCAGATAAACAAAAGGGAAATTACAGGGGTCTTATCTCTCAAGGTAATTTTACTTGATTAGTATTTGGTGCTGATGGAATCCCAAACAAACATTATTTGGTGAGTTGGGCAAAGAAGAAGGAGGTAAAGAAGAGGGTCTCTCACCAAATAATGAGTTTGTTTGGGAGAACAAATGGAGAGGAAGAAGCTCTCATTGCCTTGCTGCTCATCTATATGTCTTCATTTTTCCTGTTACCTTTGTGGTCTGGCTGAGCTGGAGTCATCTGTGAAACTTCTGTCCTTGTTTTGGAGACAGGCAATGCCTTCTGTGTTGTGGATTGTATTTACTCTGAAAATTAAATCTGGGCAGTCACCCAAACAATGATCTCCCATAGTAAAGCCCTGGGTGACAGGGATAACTTTAAGGTCGCACAGGTATGTACAGACACCTGAGCTGGGTTTGCGTACTGTAGCTGAGCCATATGGCACTGCAATGTGGTGCACATGTGTTTCTTCATTATAGGAATATCAGAAATAAAAAGCAAACTTAAAAGTAGAGAGCCAGGTTATGTCTGTAGAGCACTGATGAAACTTCAGTCCCAGTATAGGTTGGGGGCTGACCTGCTGGAGAGTAGTGTAGGAGAAAGAGACCTGGGGGTCCTGGTAGACAGGAGGATGACCATGAGCCAGCAATGTGCCCTTGTGGCCAAGAAGGCCAATGGCATCCTGGGGTGCATTAGAAAGGGTGTGGTTAGTTGGTCAAGAGAGGTTCTCCTCCCCCTCTATTCTGCATTGGTGAGGCCGCATCTGGAGTATTGTGTCCAGTTCTGGGCCCCTCAGTTCAAGAAGGACAGGGATCTGCTTGAGAGAGTCCAGCGCAGAGCTACTAAGATGATTAAGGAAGTGGAACATCTCCCTTATGAGGAAAGGTTGAGGGAGCTGGGTCTCTTTAGCTTGGAGAAGAGGAGGCTGAGGGGTGACCTCATCAATGTTTACAAATATGTAAGGGGTGAGTGTCAGGGAGATGGAGTTAGGCTCTTCTCAGTGATGACCAGTGATAGGACAAGGGGTAATGGGTGTAAATTGGAGCATAGGAGGTTCAAGGTGAATATCAGAAAAAATTTTTTTACTGTAAGAGTGACAGAGCACTGGAACAGGCTGCCCAGGGAGGTTGTGGAGTCTCCTTCACTGGAGACATTCAAAACCCACCTGGATGCCTTCCTGTGTGATGTACTCTAGGTGACCCTGCTCTGGCAGGGGGGGTTGGACTAGATGATCTTTCGAGGTCCCTTCCAACCCCTAGGATTCTGTGATTCTATGATTCAGCAGAAATTCTGTGTCTGCTTCTCATAGACTTGCTTTTAGCCTACCAGGAGCACAGATCTTGAAAAATATACAAGCTGTTTTGTCTCTCAGTCCTGAGGAAAAATATTGGTCTAACTGCTTCCTGAGTTCTTTATGAACAGAATTCCCTTACCTTCTATCTTCTTGAAATTAGCCAGTTGAAGCACGACAAGGAAATGTGTCAAGAAGGATCTTGCTTTGAAATAATTAATTAGCATTAGAATAGCTTAATCTGGAAGAATCATACACAGACCTGTTTCTTTGCAGTGTAGCTGTGAGCCATATCTCAGGACTGGAATGCCAGTTCCATTGGCTGTGTAGCACTAGGTAGTAAGTGATGGCAGCACACAAATAATAGATTTTTTATGCAGAGCTTGCTGCCAGTTCTGAGCAGGTTGACAGCTACATCAGTGACAAGCAAAAACTCAGTCACTTCAGGTACAAACCTGTCTTAAAAAACAGTTCTCAGCATACTGGGCTCACAAAACACTCAAGATCGTGACATTAGAAATAAAAGCAGATATTTCTACTCTTGTTGCCAAGAAGGATTCAAGCTTTCTGGGGAGCTCCCCAAACGGATCCAGATAGAGTCTGCAGAGCTGAGCAGGCAGAGAAGGTGAATGCTGTTGGAGTGGGGCAGAGAGCCAGCTCACTGTTCTCTTTCAGCCTTTCACAGCTGCACAGAGCAGAGCGTCTCCCTGTGCCACTTAGTGAGATGGTGACATCACCAGCTGTTACCAGGGAAACACAGAAACTACAAATTTGAATCTTGGCAGCTAGGTGTAAAGAGGAAATATCTTGCTCTTTTGGGTGTGAAAAAGGAAAGCTGAAACAAATTCCAGAACAGCTTTGAATTGGAACCAAGTTGGAGTAGGTTAATAATTAAAAACAAACAATTATATCTGCTAAAGTGCCAGTGTAGAGTCCCTATTATGTCACTTATAGAAAACAAACATAGGAGATCAAGTGCAGGACCTCTAATTTCATGCAGCTTAAACATATCCTTCAGACATAAGACCATTACTTTTGACTTACAACTTCAGTTCTGATTAGTGGATTGAACAAGTTGCTTTTAGAGATGTGATATCCCCTGACCAGTGACTTTTCAGGAAAAGCTGATAATTGCTGTTTCTTGAGAAAGAGTTTGCTTGTTTTTCACAGCAAAAAATTATGAAGTGTTGAGTTTTGATAAAACTGTGTGCTAATAGCATTACTGCTGAGATGAAATATGTGCTTTTTATAGCTTTTAAAAATGTGGGGTTTGTGAACTGATGTCTTTAGGCATGCATTTTATGGCTTTTAAGTGCTTGAGATTTTTAAGTTACAGAAATGACATTTTTTTCTTCTAGTGACACTAGCTGATGTTTAAATTATGTTGCATGTTTAAATGAAAACACTGCTTTTAAAGAGATTGTTATTAAAATATCAAGACATGGCTAATATTAGCTCTTGCACATGCCCAATTTTGTTTCATTCATAATGCACAAGATTATAGGATTGGTGTGTACTTAGGTTACCCACAAATGCATGCACCTTTGATGCAAAGGCAGATGGAGCAGGCTTGAGTGAAGACTCAAGCTGAACTCAGGTCTGGGATTGTAATAGCTAGTTTGTCTCCTTTTATACCTGCAAGGCTGTGGGCTCTATGTGGCTGTGCTTCCACCTGGACATCCCATGTTAGAAGGGTTGTGGTTGTTATTGCCCTGTTGATAATCTGGTGTCAAATGCTGATGTTTGTATGTAGACATTGAAAAGCATTGAATAGCATTTCTAGCACTGCTCTATAGCTCTCTTAAACAGCACAGGAACAGGTTTGATCTGATTTGTGTTCTCCATTTCAAACACCAGACATGACCTGCTTGCTGATCAGTCTGTCTTTTCCCTGTTTTGTTGGTGGCCTTGGATCTTGGAATTTGTATAACACAAGAAATGTTTGCATACAATCTGGATCTTGTTATCTGGAACATGGTTCAGTGCTCCCTGTTGTGCCTTATTTCAGTGGGATAGTGATAAAAGAAGCTACTGTGCCTTGGATGGATTGCAGGGATATGTAATGAGAAAGCTATCCAGAGTCATCTGCCCACATGCTGTGATGCTGGCTTGTGTTTCCAAAGCAGAGTTGCAGACAGAGAAGACCAGGAGTGCTCCAAAGAGCTTAGCCATCCTTGCAAGTTCCTTTTTTATCCTTCAGAGTGAGTCGCTTTGAAAGGCTCCTTTTTTGGTCCTCTTTAGTTAGATGGTTGGTTCCTCTTGATTGCATGCCCAATCACAGTCCTGAGACTTGTGACTAGGGCTGCAACAGCCACAGGAGCTGTTGTCATGGTTTTCTATCTGGAATGGTGGAAATGTCATCCTTCCTCACTTTTCTATGAAGGGTATGAAAGGTGCTTCTGAAGAAATTTACTTATTGGGAAAGCCATGTACTACCAGGTTGAGTCCCCCAGGCAGACTTTCAGGTTGGAGGTATGCTTCTGAATTCCCACAGGGAAGGGAACATTTTGGTTTGTGTGCTAAATTCATGGTGCTTGCAGTCTCTGCCATGGATTTAGAACTAGGTGCACTCCTGTGGCCTCCACAGCCACCCCAAGCACACTTTCCAAATGCTGGTTCCTCTAGAGCTAATCTTAAGTACACACAAGCACTGCAGCCCTGCCTGAGTCCCACACAGGCCTTTAGGAATATAAATGAATGTGACAAGCATGGTTTAATTAGACCAATATTTTCTATTTATTATTTAATACATTCTGGCACTTATAATTGTACATTTCTACAGGGCACCTTCACATTTGCACTGATGCTTTTCCTGTACCTGGTGAAGTGGAACAGGAAGGCCAGTTTAATAGAGCGTACAGGGACACAAAGATGGGGAGCTGCTGTAATGTGCTCTCTTCAGCAAAAACATGTTGACTCCTAAACTCAGAGAACGAGGGATAAAGGGAACTCAATGAAGAGTATCCTCAGACAATAAACTAATTGTCTTTTTCATGTTTCCATCCTCTTTTTTTCTAAGAGGCAAATGAAACTAATTTTCCGCTCCTAAACCAGAGAGTCATTCATACTACACATGTATTTATCAAATTCAGCTGGATGGGAACCCTGTTCCCTGAAGCAGACAGTTGTGAAGAGCCAGAAAACAGATTATTACATCTGGTAACTGCATTGATGTGAGCTGCTAACAGCAATGGACACAGTGCTAGGTTGTACTGTGATGGGAGAGATTATAAAGGTGATTTCTGCTCTGTAGATTGTTATTATGATAGATTAAAGCCCCTCAAAGATAACACTTCTTGTTCTCCCTCTTGACCTTCTGGTGTTAATGATGAATCTTGGTTGCTGACTGAAGTGGCAATGCAGATAATCAAGTTTTTAAAGGCCCTAATTCATTAATCTAGTAACAACACGTAGAGAAGCTGAGGTGTACTCTGTTCTGTGTAGTGAATCATCAGTGGAACTGGTGTCATATTTTCCCTGTAAAAAAGGTAATTCTGGAGTAGGGCTGAAAAAAAGGATCTGGGTTGACTTTCAGGTTCCAGTGGAGTTTCCATTAGGAAGGAAGCCTTCCTGCTGCCTTCATTAGGAAAAAGAGGACACTGTGTGAGACACATTTCAAAGCAGTGCCTCATCTTCAGCCCTGTGTTGAGGGATCTGGCTAGGGATACTTAATGGTGTCATTTATAAAGGGGATGCACTGGCTGTGAACTGACACAGACCATTTTTGTGTTGCTATGCCCTTCACAGGGGACTTTGCCAAAAAAGGAGAAGAATTCATCACCTATTAGGACATATTTGAGCTGTACTATGCAAGCAATTTACTAGAGTCTCTGTATATGAGCACTGGCAGTCTTTGAAATGAAAGAACTGGGGTTGCTTTGTGAACAATTTTTGCAATTGACTTCACTGGAGCCATGATATTTCACCAGATTTATATCCTGAAGGCCTAAAGTGTCCTTAAAAGGGTTACTGCAAATTTATAAATCATAATCACAGTCCCCAGTTGACATGTCAATGAGCACCACTCCTGCTTAGGATCTAGCCCAGCAAGCCTGTAACCCTCTCTCTACCACACTCAGTACTCACTTGTGAGATTCCTTTATCCCTACCTTTTTTTTACTGGAACTTTGTTGACAATGAAGAGCACCTTTTTTAAAACAAGCAAAAAAAAAAATCCAACAAAAAATGGAAAAAGTTTTTGAAGGCAAATGATACTTCTGCGTACTTAATGCTTGAATGTTTGGGCTTCAGACAATCTGGGACATGCTGATTTGTTTCATAGCTACAGTCCTTGCTGGAATGTTTTTAAGTTGTATAAACATTCCTACTAGTTTTATGGATTTCTAAACTGTTTTTTTTATGTGGGTACAAATTTAATTTGACAGTGTACTTTCTAAGCTTCCATTAAATAGGGTCAACTTGCTATTGGTAGAGGAAGATCTCTGCAATAGCTTTATGATATCTGGCAATGGTAGGCTTTTCATTAACTCTGACTAGAAAAACAACTACCATGTCTCTGTAAGCTTTTTTATCCGTTCTTACTGTGCCCTAATGTCTGTGGGACTCCTGCAGCTGTAAAGGGGAAGAGACTGAAAAAGTCCAAGGATAATTTAACAGAGAAAGGAATGTATTTTCACTGTACATTGTGTTTGCCAGTTAGTTACCATGCAGCCATCAAAGATCTCAATGCTTTGAAATTTCTAACTTACAGGTTGCAAGGTCTTGATGCTTTCCTTAAATGTTTTATCTCTCTTCGAGTGTGTCAGTGCTGCTTTAAAAGTTCAGTACAGAAAACTTCTGTATCTATACCATCTGGTTTAAGTCTTCCTTAATATGGTGTCAGCGAAGCTCCTACAATCCAGATGATTAAAAGATACAGAGCTAAACCTGCTGCGTTTTGGGGATTTAAGCCTACCTTTCTCCCCTGTAAGTTTTGACCTTAGCTGCTGGGTTTTTTTCATTGTTGTTGTTGTGGTTGTTTTGGTGTGTTTTTCTTTTCAGAAAGTGAAACATAAAGCAAATGTTTTCTACTTTTATCAGCAGAGCCAAATTCCATGCATTCTGGATGCTTTTCACTGACAGAAAAAATAATTCCAAAATAATTAGAGCTTGTAAATGACACCGTATGTCACTGTAACAATAACAGCTAACTCGGCCTTTTGCAACTTGTGTATTTTCTCAAGGAATTTCAATCATAGGCAAAACACTGATTATGATGACCTAGGGAAAATAGAGCCTAAGAAAAGTATTGGATGTTTGTGACTGGGGTAGTTTCCCATTAAGGAACATTGTGTTTGTATTACACCCTGTGGTGGGATTCTCTCACCTTGTCTTCAGCCTGAAAGCTCTAAAGAGGGAGCAGAGGCAGATTCAGTTCCCTCTGCTGAGGAGCTAGCTTCTGGGGAAGGAAAATTTGCTGTGTGTAAAAAATTGGTTCAACTGTTGTCTGATTATCTGCCTGATTATGCAACTAAACAGAGTTGGGGTGGATACTGATATATGTCATGTATACTTGTTTCCTCTTGCTCCCAGTAGCACAACTGAGCTTTGAAAACAGTTAGTGGGATCCATGGGAGACTTGATGAGCTGCTGAATTCTTCTTTGTCTAGTTTCCCTTGCCTAGGCTGTCTCAAAGTACCACTGAACTTCATTATTTTTACACAGACAAGTTTTTAATCCATATAGATGACAGTTTGTATACTGAAAATGCAGTTACAAACTCCTCTGCCTTTGAAGCTGCTTGAGCACCAACAAAGGAAATTTGTTTGGAACCTGAACTGGGAAAGAGCTTAAAAAAGCAGTTTCCAGTGTTTTATTGTAGATATTCCCATTAGACCATGCAAAGTGCTCTTCCCGAAGTGCTCTTACGGAAGACTTTTTAAAGAAGTCATTTAAAATGAAAACATTTGAGAGGTTAATTAAATGTACTGTGAGAAAAATGTGTGGTTCACTACAGTTAGTGATTTCAGATTTATCCATTATTGCCAGACCCTGAAATGTATAAAGGTGTAATGTTGAAATTAGGAATAATAGTTTTATGCATATTTTATGTTGCAGCACTGAGAAATACATACTTAGAATCCACATATGTACTAAAAAGGAGGTTTTTGGATTGCAGCTAATGAAGATGACTTGCAATAGTCTTAGGAAAAAAAAATCACTCAAGTCCCTTGAAAATTCAGGATTTTTTAAGGATTGCATGGGATGAACATAATGACATTTTGTTAAATCTACATTTTTGTTGAAATCTGGAAACATGGTTAAGTGTGGCCATTTCAGCCTCACTCATGCTGGATGCTGCCTTTCTGTTCAGAATACACGCCTAGCCGTGCTGCAGGGCTCTGCAAGGGGCACGCTGTAGGTGTCTTATCAGAGCTTTGGTTCATCACAACATGCTTCTTTCCTCTCGTTTATAAGGGAAACATACTTGTCCCGGCTTGTCCTCTCATTTTTACCTGTTCCTGCATTCCCCAAAGTGCTCATTCTGAGGAGGAAGCCCCCGTATGCTTCCACTGATCCCTTGCACATTCTTAGTAGCCTGTTTTCCCCGCCTGACTTGAGATATTAATCCCACGAAAGAAGGGGAAGCCGGCCTTCCAGGGCCGCTCCCAGCTCCGCGCGGGGCCGGGGTGCGGGCTCCCCCAGCCCCGCTCCGCGTCTCTCTGCTGCCCCCTGGCGGCCGCGGCGCGCGGCGGCAGAGCCCCGGCAGCTGGGCTGGGGGTGCCTCCCGGTGCCCCCCGGTGTGGGGGGTCGCGGGCGGCGGCTCCATCAGGGAAGCCTTGTCGATGCAGCCAGGGGCAAGTGCTGTATTCCAGCCTGTATATTCCCTGTGTCGCCACGGGAAAATTCTTTCAGCCTTGTGACACAGGGCTAGGGTGTGTTGGGTACGTCCTGCTGAGATAGAATTACAGAATCAGTTTCTGTTCAGGAGAGATGCAATGTTTGAGGACACCGCAGCACCCGCATTTGGGAGAACAACGTTGGTAAGACACTGCTTGAGTTGGTGGGCAGCCACGGCAAGTGGTGTCTGTAGGGAGGAAGGTCTTAAACAGTTCTGAGCCAGGCAGGGGCTGGGCACAGGAGGAGCAAAGCCCACAGCAGCTGACCCAAGCTGGCCAACACAACTATTCCATACCACAAACTACAAACTGGGATGGGGCTCAATGGCTGCCATCCCTGGGGGGTTCACCCATCGTTCTGCCCCCCAGGCCTGCGCCCCCGTTCGCTGTGCCCGTCGCGCTGCGGCTGGAGCTGCTCGCAGAGTTGGACACCTGGCACCCAGTGCTGGGAGCGCACGGCTGGGCATAACTTGTTTTTTCTTATCAGTATAGGGATTAATCCTAGTTGTTACTGCTCTGCTAAGTGTTCTTATTTCAGCTCATGGGTGTCTTCTTTTCCTGATTCTCCTTCTTGGGTGGGCAGGCATCATCAGGTGATAGTTATATTTGTCATTATTTGAGAGTAAAGAATGTGTAGGTGTGTATCTCTTGTTATGTTCCCAGCAGCACTTTCTGTGAGTAACCAAACTGGAAGCAACATATTTCTCCTGAAGAAAAGGTCGTTTCTGTCAGCACGTATACCAATAGTTTCCCCTTCCCAGTTACTTTTCCTGTTGCTGTTTGTCTTGGCTGTCTTAAAAATTTCCAGTGATTTTAAATCTCTAGCAGAGAAATTTGTGCAAAGCTGTCAGGGAAGAACTGACCTCAGAGAGGATGTGACAGCAAGCTGAGCAGACATGGGTGAAGTGAGGGAGGGCTGATCTCCAGGCCATGGAGCTTGCTTTGGTAGGCCTCTTCCCAAATGCTGTCTGCCACGGACAGCTTAAATGCTTTGGACTAATACACCTTGGCATGTGAGAGTAGAAACCTTTGAAGATCTGGACAGTTAGTGGGTGATATTAAGGTCTGGCTGCCTTAGGACCTTCTAAGTCAGTACTGATCTTAATTTTACAAGGAATATAGGAGCATCAAACAGCTTCTGATGCCTTTAGGAATCAAGAATCATCAGTGCCCACAAAATCCATTTTGTGGGTCTCATTTGTTTGCTTCTGTGTATTAGATCTTCAGGTACTTGTCTTGAATTTAACCTATTTTAGCTAACTTGGTTCCATTTTCTGTTTGTTTTTAAGCATTCCAATTCTTTGATTTTGTGATTTACCTAAGAGGACAGATTATCAAACAAACAATCTAATAATGCCTGGATTTCTCTCAGGAGAGAAAAGAGGGGAAGAGCAGGAGGACTGTGCTTGAGCAAGTACATGCTGGGATCATTCAGGCTGTGTTATGCTAATGTGGCTTTCGAACAAGATCCGACAATGTAGGTAGCTTTGGGCAGCCTCTTGGAGTTTTTAAGGTTCCTGAGTGTGACTTCACTCTGCAGGGCACCTTGCAGTGGGAACATCATGTAAGAGTCCTAGGTCCTGAAGGAGAGTTCACCTCTAAACAGAAGAGAAATAGCAGGAACAAGAACGGCATAAAATACAGATGGATTAATCCAATTCAGGCAACTGGACTTTGAAAAAGACTTCATCACTGTAGAAAAAAGTTTCTCTTGTACTGTAGCTCCATTCAGTGGAGAAAGTTTGGCAAGGAGGATTTTGACCAAACTTTGCTGTAATTACGGTAACAGACTGACCTAGCATCAGGGAATAAAATCTGCTCAATTTGTGTCATCTGAATGCCTAAGAAGAGGCATACAGCTCTCATAGGCTCCATCAAAGCTCTGAATGGAGCTTCTGGCCCTTGTGGAAAGTCCCTACTTTCAGGTACTGCAGAGATTATGCCTGAGAGGAGCACCAACTGCTGTGGAAGGTGTGATAGGTAGGCAGGAGGCATCCTAAGAGCCCACCATGGGGGCATAATCCTGTCTGAGCAGACACCCTCACAGGGAATGGCAGCTTGAGCCAATGTGGCTGAGAGGATTGGCATGTAAAAGGAGGACATGATGTAGTCTTATTTTTGCTACTTGGAGTTGAGGCCTAGGGACAGACCTAACAGGGCTGTTAAGCCTAGTACAGTGTGACCCTTTGTGTTGTTACACCTCATAGCAGCCAGTGTGAACCAAGGACTCAGCATTTTGGAGGTGAAGGTTGGGCATACTTGTGGAGATGTCACTTCCTCCCTTAGAGCCTTGTTAAAGAGATGAGATCTGCCAGATCTGTTTTGATCTGTTGAATTCTCTGGAGAACAATTCTTGTAGCCCTCTGCCAGGAAATCCAGACCTGTAGTAGCACAGGTTGCACTCAGTGCTAGGCCAGGCTGGAGCCAAGATAACCTGGCAAGGCTGGCTGGGAGTGAGTGAATGAATGAGATCCTGCCTCCAAACTGCAATCAATGGGGAGGCTGTAACAACTCTCATTCCTCCAGTGACGGCAAGTTGTGCAGATGAAACACTGGCAGTACTTCACAGGTGTAGCAGGGATCCCAGCTCTGAGAGTTTTTGTTGGGGTGTTTGATCTCTGATTTTCAAGGACTTGACTAGGCTGTAGCAATGAAGCTGAGTGGAGTCTTGCATCTGATCTGTTGATGTGCAATATGATCAACTCACAAAGAGTTAAAAGTGACTCAGGCTCCCTGCTCATTGCATAAATAAGTTCATTTGCCAAGCTCTTCCCGGAGAGGAAAGCTTTGTGTCCAGAGTGGTCACCATTGGGACCATTTTGCCAGCCTGCAATTAGTTCACATCTATCATTTCCATGGTGTACAAATGTCTCTAACATCAGATGCCTGATGGGTTTTTGCTTGGTACCCAGAGCAGAAAAGCCAGGGTTGCAGAAGCATGACTATCGGTGGATACTCAGGAGAAGTACCATCATGACAGTTTCTTGCAGCAGAGAATACTAGATTCCTGACCCTGTGTGGCTCATCTTGACTACAGAAATAGAACTACGATCACTGCGTGCCATGTGCAAGTGAGCTGCTCCTGCAGAGCGGCTGTGCGCGCCTAGGTGGAGCCCCAGACCAGTGTAGCCACCTGGCTCTTGGTACCTGGGCTAGTGCATATTGAAACCAAACCCACTGTGATGCAGAAATAAACAGAATGCTCCCAAGCTCTACTCTAACCGAACGAGTGAAATACAGGCAGGACAAAAAAACTGTAAAAAACACAGCCCTGATTTTTTTTCCATGCAACGTTTTCTGCCATAGACCTGGCTCAGTGGCACGTCTCTTGAGCTGTGCAGAAGTGAATGAGATTTAGATGCTAAGGCATAAGGTCCTTAAAGCAATAAAATCACGCAGCTGTGCTTTTTCAGGTGGAGGTGAACACTCACAGGGTAGGAGCAGGCATTAGACCTGTCAGGAACAGTAACAAGTTTTACTGTACTAAAAAAAATATATATATATAAAAACCCTAGAAAGACTTAACGTTTCCAGTGCTGGGCTACAGCTGGGGACAGTCATAGGCAGTAATGCCACAGCTTTACTAAGCCACATTTTGACAATTTCAGTTCTCCCTGTGTCAGTGATCCAAGCCCATTGTTTCCCCATATGGGAATCATAGAATCATAGAATGGTAGAGGTTGGAAGGGACCTCTAGATATCATCTAGTCCAGCCCCCTGCCTCAGCAGGATCACCTAGGGCAGGCCACACAGAAACATGTCCAGATGGGTTTTGAGTCTCCAGAGAAGACTCCACAACCTCTCTGGGCACCCTGTCTCAGTGCTCTGTCACTTTCACAGTAAAGAAGTTTCTCATGTTGAGATGGAACTTCCTGTGTTCCAAGAAAACTGGCAAGGGGAGTGGCAGTGTTGTTTGACTCACTTTCTGGTGGGCTTAGGTGAGGAAAGAATGTGTCCTGTGCAGTCACTGACATTATAGATTTAGATAGTGATGTTTGAAAAACAAGGCTTTCCAGGTTTTTCCAGCAGTTTGAGTAAAAATCATCAAAAGCTTAGTCCTTTATTTTTTTTCTTTCCTTTTTTTTAATTCCCTTTTTTATTATTTTATTATTTTTTTGGCAACCCCATCCCTATTCCAGTTGTAGTTGGCAGAGATGATGCTAAGTTTTTAACTGTACTGCCTTTTTCTACTTCGAGGAATAATAATGAAATTGACTAATTGAAATTGAATAATCGACTCACTGACTAATGAAATTGAATAATGAAATCTTTGCAGTGGCAATGGTGCAAGGTGGTCTTGTACAAGTATGCGCGCCAATGGGAGGGCTGTGCAGACAGCGGAACTTTGAAAGCCTCTCTCACTATCCTGCTGTTCCTTATTCGCATGGAGGTACATCTGGTGAGACGGAGCAGCTTGTGCACGAGGGCCGCCCTGCTGCCTTTCCCCGGATGGGGCAGCTCTCAGCGGCTGGGCGGGGGGCTGCAGGCGCTCGGGCAGTGCGTGTTCTCTTCGGAAAACCGGGCGGGCTCCCGGCCCGGGCCGCAGCGCGCGCGGCCGCCCGGCAGGGGGCGCCCAAGCCCTTCGGGAGCGCGCGGCGCGGGGGGCAGGGCGCTGCTGCACCCTCGGGGCCCCGCGGCCCCCCAGCTCCTGCCGTGCCCCCCGCGCCCTGGCTCTCGGAGACCCCCGTCCCGCAGCCTCAGCCGCCCACATGTGTTAAAGGCAGCAGGAGCCTCTTTTGCCTGAGGGGCTTCTCAGGCAGAAGCCCCGCGCCAGGTATGTCCCCCATCCTCTGGGCACCGCAGGGCAGCCGCGGCCCTCCGTCCCCTGCGGGAAACAGCGTTGCTTTTTTGTTAGCGAGATCCTTCTTTGGCAGAGTGCGGGTGCGTGGCCGCTGCGGGGCTGGGCAAGGGGCGAGGCGGGAGCGGCGCTCGCATTTGGCGGCGGCGGGCCCGGGCGGGGGCCCGGGGCGCTCAGACCTGCTGCGCAATCTCTGCCCCGAGGCGGGAGGTGCTGGTAGCGCTGGGCCACGCTCCGGGCTGGCCGGAGCCGGGGCGGGGCAGCCGGCAGGTGGCAGCCTCGGCAGGCGGCGGCGACGAGCGGCCCCGGCGCGGCGAGGGCCGGGCTGGGCGCGGCAGCCGCGGGGAGCCCCGCCTCGGTGTGTCGGCCCCGCTGGCAGCGGGCAGGGCTTCCACTGTACCCGAAACACATCAGGTTGCCATCCTGAAGACTTCGTGAAGAGCTTAACTCTGACTTTAAGACGACGCAATTGAAAATTGTTGTTACTGCAGGGCGGTTTTGCACTGCTGCCCCAGTTTATTAGATGGTCAACAATTAAATGATGCCGTGCCCAGCAATTTGACATTTTTGTTTCTTGACAACTTTCTACGTCTTTTTAGTAGGTTTTGTTTTGGACAAGGTTCTTCTGTGTGTTCACTGTCTCTTCTAAACCAAGCGCTACGTGTGGTGTCCAGATATATTGTGAATAAGCAGAATTTGTTAGCTGGTTAAAAATGAAATTATTCTTAGTTAGCACAGAGTATAATTCTATACTTAGGTTTCTGACTCTCATTTATATTTGGCAGCACAACTTTGGACCTTAGATGCACACTTTCAGTGCTACAAATTAATTTTTGAGGTCCTTGCTTTTGTAGTAGTAGTGACTAATTTACACGCCTGCCTCCGCTCCCTTTCCAGCCTTCTATTCATAAGCAACATATCAAGGGTGGATGGATGCCAGCAGAACAGCCTGTCTTCGGGAAGATGCTAGCTTTTTTTTCACCCTTGCTTGACTCTTGTGTTGGCACAGGAAGACTGTCAATACAACCTCCACCATTACCTTATTTTTCCTCATTTCCTTCTCTCCCACTCCGGGTCCCTCCAACACTTCAGTTTCTTTCTGATAAATATCTTGATGCTGAGGAAGGTGCTAACAGGAGTTTGTAAGTGTTTTAATTTAGAAGTCATTCTTTCTGAGATTGATTTAGAGGAAGGAAAAGTCTCTTTGTAACTGTCACCTGAATATTTCACATCTGATACAACTGTGTTGTCTTTTTTTGATCAGGTTTCTTATGATCTGTCCTGTAGTCACCGAAGCACTTGAGCTTCTTGCTGAAATTGCACCCAGCCTTTCCACACGGGGAGGGAGAAAGGAGGTCTGCAAGAGTTCATGCTAATAATGCCTCTCACTGCCCATTTCCCACACATCTTTGCTAGCACAAACAACTAAAATAGTCCACTTGCAGAGAACCTGATTCAGCTTTCTTGCATTCCACAATAACAGATGGATTGCTAGACTGTTTACTGTTGCTTCCCACAAACTTCCTGTTAGTAAACTCCTGTATTATTTATGAAACAGATAAATTACAAAGAAGTATCTTAGCTAATTACTGCCTGCTGGTGAACCTCTGCCAGAGAAACTTTTTACACAAATGTGAGTGTGGGAGCAAAGATCACTGCCGCTGCAGTTTTTTTGGTATTATTTTTACAGCTGTTTGTTTCACAACATAGGGTGATCCTGGCTGGACTGGTGGCCCTGTGGTGGTGAGCTCTGAGCAGGCATTTCCTGCACCCAGGCATGTGCAGCTGATCGAAGGAGTGAGGGGAAGGGAAAAAAAAAGGCATGCATGCCTGCAACAGAGATTAGCTATGAATAAGAAATGTTTTAAGGCCTTTTTGTTTTACAATTACAATCATGAATGAGATGTTACTAATGTGATACTAATCTCTGCTGACCTGGCTTAGGAAGCTATCTTGGAGCTGTTGGCAGAAAACAGTGAGAATAGTGCTGTATCGATCCCCTTCACGCTACTTCTGACAGAAGTACACAGTAAATGTGAAGAAACTTTATTTTCCTTTCAGTTTGGCTGTTAAATTTCACAAAACACGAGCTGAGAGCACTTTGTTTGCACTGCATACTGTAGGTTAGACTGATTTCTGACTCTTGGTGGGGTGAGAAGAGGCCAGCCTAAAATCTGTTTGTATAATTATATCAACAGAGCTAGTGAATTGTAAAAAATAGTCTGTAATCAAAAAGAGCAAAATGTCATGCAGAAATATGAAACTTACATATTATCAAAAGTACTTTTAGAGATTTTAGAAATAACACTTGACCTAATGTTGTCATTCTGGTTTTTTAAATAGTTGCTATTATATTTAACTGAGTCTCTCTTCTATTTATGTATTCTGTATGAACTAAGTGGCTGCTCCACCTAGTATTTATGATTGCAGACAGACATTACATATACATACAGAAACAATGAAAATTTTCCTGATCTGAGATGCAGATATATCTTTCTTGAGATTTTTTTGTTTGATGCCCTAACCTGAAAACAAAACTGGAAACAGCACTGCAGATCAAGCACTTTCTAATGTTAGCCCTGCTACCACAGATCATTTGTTGTGTAAAGTTTTAGAGAAAAAAGCTACTGTGCAGCTGGAACAGGGCATTTGCTGATCCTGGGGCAGAGCTGATTTGTGAGTGTTTGGGACAGGATCATGTAACCGAAACCACTCATTTCAAAGAACAGTAAGAATTTCACTTCTCTGATCAAATTCTCTCTTCTCTGCCTCCTTAAGTACCCTCACTCTGAGCTCCTATTGACAGAAAAATAATTCAATAATATTAAGGGCAGATGATCAATGGCAGTTTTCTCTTGATGCTTCAATCCACCAAGAATCTTGTAACAGATGTTTCTGTGCTTTATGCAAATAGGAACTTCATGGACCAGTTTTCCTTTCCTCCGTGGAATATTTGCAGCTGGAAAATAGAAATCCAGCTCCACGGCACGAGGCAAAAAAACCCCCAAAATGTGCTGCTGACCCAACAGGCAGCGGAGAGAAAGCAAGTGAGGCTTTGATGTGAAACTGAAATAACCATTCTGCAGGTTCTTAGTATCACCTCTGAGCGTCTCAGTCACGCAATGCACAGGATGGCAGGGGCTGTATGGGCTTTCTCTGCTGCAACGCTGTTGCTCACAAGTCATTTCTGAGAAAGGAAGAAGAATCTTTCACGGTTGTCTACAATGTTTCTTCACAAATCATTAATTTTTTTAATTCTTATTTTTATCTTTCTGAAAAGCTGTTTTCCTTCTCACAGTAGTTATGGATA
Source organism: Apus apus (assembly GCF_020740795.1). NCBI lineage: Eukaryota > Metazoa > Chordata > Aves > Apodiformes > Apodidae > Apus > Apus apus. The sequence continues at coordinate 29,211,805 of NC_067287.1, read as the reverse complement.
GCTGTATTAGGTAGGATCTATAAGTGTATTAAAAATAGCAAAGTTGAGTTTGCCTTGGAGAAAGGATTTTAGTTTCTTATATGATATAAATAGGGTAAAGACATTTATATAAATTGTATGTGTTTAGTTATGTTATTTAAAATAGCACAAAAAGCTGGATATGTGAAAATGATTTATGAAAAGAAGGTGGAAAATTTCCTTTCTATTTATTAAAAGGAAAAATCAGCCCCCAAACGTAGTGAATTAGTGAAGGTTTAAGGGAAATATAGTACTACAAATTATTGCATAATATATAAAAGAACACTTGTATTTAGTAATTTCTATAATATCAGGCAATAAGGACCTGTTATTACCCTAGAAAATAATAGGAAGTGGTCATCCTAAATGCAATGATTTAAAAAATCCTATTTTTATTCCTATTATTAAATAAAATTAGCATTGTTCTTTTTGGACTTTTTAATTTTATGTAGTCCTTTCAATATTTCTATGCTTTTTTTTTTAATAATCAGACATCAGAACAAGACTATCATGAATTGTTAGTCAACATATCTGTACCTTATTTTCTTGGCAAGGCTTTTGTTAATCTTCTCTATTTTAGGTGCTTTAAAATACATGGTGGGCCACAAAAAATCTTTACAAGATTTTAATTTAGAATTTAATTAAAAACCTGTATCTGGTAGTCTTATAAATATTCAGTTGGGAACTTTGATAAATAGTATTTACATGAAGCCTGATTTTATATCATGGTATTCTGTAGAGTCTTGTCTCCATTTCATGATTAGTCAATGCTGGGAAGAAATTTTTATTCAATTCAGATGCACCACATAATTTTGTTTTAAAGTCCCTTTCTGTACCTCTTTTTTCTAGTTAAACTTACAATAAACATTACTGATTTAAAAAAAAAAAGCTCCCCAAAATGAAGTGCCAATACTAGGAAAAGAGGGAAGAAAGGGACTACGTGTGTAAATAAATGACTATCATGCTGTACTGAATCTAATTCAGGTGAACAGCCAGTACGTTTGTACATGTTAGAGCATGTCTGCTTCAGCAAGATGTGCACCTATGATGTTCTGCAGGTAAAGTCCAGCTAAGACCTGTGTCTGAAGAGTCAAATACCATTCTAGAATCAAGTATTAATTTTAGTTTGTCATAAGTGCAGCTGCATTTTCTATTTAATTATAGGTTCCCACAGTAGTAATTTTTCCATGACCTGCTCAATCTCAAAAGTCAGAAAATTGCTTCTTTTTTAAAGCTGACAATAGCACGGTATGTTTCCAAAGGAAAAAGACAAATTACAGAAAATCATTACTTTAAGCATATTTAAATAGCCAGGAAGAAATCCTAATTGAAAAGTTTGCTAAAATGTGAAAAAGTTAGCAGTAGTTTTTTACATTTTTCTAAAAAAAAATATTATTCTTCAGTTGCTTAGTTGTTTGTAGCTTTACAATCTGCTTACCATACGATGCTTTTCCTCTCTCTGCACAGCCCCTAGCCCCCCTTCTTTTATCTCTGATAAGGTTAGAGAAAACGTTTTTAGGAAGCAAACATTTTAAGTGGAGAGCAATTAATTTTTGAAGCTGATGAAAAGGTAATGCGAATCTTTGTATTACTTTGCATGGGCTTCAGAGCAGTCGGTGAGACTTTATTTTCCAGTAGTAGCTAGTTTCCCTAGTGTTTTAAAAGAGTTTTGTAACCCTATAATTACTGTAATGTATGTAGAGGTGATATAGTAGCATATTTATGTTAAACTTTAACATGATTAGAGTAAATAATTGACCTAAAAATTGAGCAACGTTAGAGTAATCCTTAAATGAGCATGTTTAATGAAGTCGCTGGGCTGTGTCTGCGGGGCAGAGCCAGCAGGGCAGTGCAGTGTGGCTCTCCTGGCACCTCTGCCTGCACTTCAGGGATTGACCAGTGCTGTTTGCAGAGACACTGTTGTGTGCAGGTGGCGAGCCCTGGGATGGGGCTGTGGGGTGACTGCCACTGTTGATGGCCAGTCCCGGTTTCGGCCAGGTGAGGAGCACTGCTATGACTCCTCGGCTCTCTGTGCCCCTCACCATCCTGGCCAGCTGCCTACGTAGTTGACAGTTACCAGTCATTAACCAGTCATTAACTTCATTACTGCCAGTTAGGGTATTCCTACCTACAGTTGTTGAGAAAGGAAAAAAAAGGAGGCATCATAAAACAGACTTGACAATCATGGAGTGCACCCCACTCCTGCCAGACCCCTTCTCCCCAGTAAACCTGTACTCTTCTCACTTTCCTCTGGTTCCTCTCTTACTGTTTCCCACCTCCAAGCTTTTCCCCAGTGCAGCAGGGCCCAGGTCCTTTCCCTGGCTCATCTCCAGGATTTGGCCAGACCAGTGGAGAGCAGCTCCCAGGGAGCAGAGGCAGGGCTCTCTGGTGTTGTGCACGGGCAGTCCTAGGTCCACAGAGGATTTTGGAGGGGCTGGTGGATGCAGGAATTGCAGGAGGAGGTGGGCTGGCCTCTGGGAACCACTGCTGGCATCTCCTAATGGAAGAGAGAAGAAGGCCTTGACTGGAGTCCATTCTGTTGCCATAAGGTATCTGAAAAGAGCATTGTTTGCCAAGGTAGATAGCTATGGTCTTGTGCCTTCAGCAGTTTCACAGTAGCACAGAGGAGCTGCTATCCTTTATCTGCTGAAGCGGCCAAGCTCTTCCCCATATCTGTATTCTCCATTTCCCATCTCTAAATGACTGTAGCTCTTACAATTAAGCCCAGACCATAGTCCTGTGAGAGAAAGTGGTGATTAGCATGACTCTTACTACAAAGAAGACAACCATTAGAGGAGGAGTTTGTTGTATTTTTGTTTTATTTTCCATGAACCAGCAGGTCAGGTTGATCCAAGTGGCTCTTGCTGCAAGACACAGAATGAGTTCAGGAGAGTATTGTTGTCTCCACACAAACGCTGGGGCAGCTCCACTGGTGAAAAGAACAGTGGTAACTGCCTAAGTCTATTCAAGCTTTTACTCCATGATGTAAAGATATGGCCCAACCCATTTCTGCATGAGGCGCTCCAGATGTATTTATTAGTTTAAAATAAATAAATATTAAAAGTTTAAATTTAAGCTAATGCTTCAGGTTTTTGTTCTGGTTAACCATCCAGTACCTTAGACATGAAACAGTGTTGATCTAGACCTTAGACCTGAATCAGTGCAGAAGGACAATGAAGGGGCTGGTTCCCGGTGTCAGGGGCAAGCCGAAGCCAGCAGGGGGCAGGACCGCATCCTCCGTTGGTAGTTGTGCTGGCCTGGGTGTCCCGCAGCTGTTCAGAGAAGGGACCAAAGCAGACCCCATTTGTTCTGCTCTCAGTTGCAGTGCTGCTTCTCTTTTGGCTTGTACATCCAGAGGAGCTGTGTGCAGAAGTAATCAGGATCCAAGGATTGCTTTGGTCAGCAGTGTTTTTTATTTAAAGTAAAATGAAAAATGAGGTAAAGTTTGTCATACTTGCCTCATACTTTTGCTTTCTGCCACTTGGTTTCTTTTTTTTACTAGTGTGAAAAAATAGAAATTTACATATGAGGGGCACGTGTGCATCTTCTCAGTAGTTTGTTGTTGTTGGTGTTCTAATTTTTCAGTCATTTATCAGAGTATGCTGTTGTGTTTTCTGACCCACCTGATCCCAGACCATGCTGATCTACAGAGTCTTGGTTTGGTGACAGCTGGCTGAGCACGAGCACAGCTGAGTTGGGGGGACTCAATGTAAGGGCCTTGACCCCCCAGCCAGAATCTTGGGGAATTCTTTTTGTTGGGTGCTTTCAGGACGAGGCCTCCCCCAAAGATGAAGGTAATTTCTGTTTGACAAAGTGGGGAGACAACAGGAGGAAGAATAAAGATGAAAATGTTCTAAACAGTCAGCTGAACTTGTTCAGACTGATACCAGCCTGTGGCATTCAAACAGCAGCTAACCCAAGGTTTCCCTAACCTTGGCAGAAATGTGGGAAATAGTTGCAGAGGGATGAAGTGTTCTTGAACTGTTTCTCCAATGTATCAAGCACAAACAGGCTTTTCTTCAGTATTAAGCATATGCCTCTCTTTTCTTTCCCTTTAAAGAAACTTTTTATTGTAGATTATAAAAGGAAAAAAAAAATCAATCTCTCTCTGTTTGTGGACCCTTGTGCTGCCTCTACACTATCCAAGGACAAAGATGCAAATCAGGACCTCCCTGATATAATAGTATTTAGAAGGCAAATATCTTGCTAAAGTCTTACAGTAAAAACAAAAGGTTTCAAAAGAAATAGCTGTGCTCAAGTGTCATTTTAAACAAAAAGGAAAAAAAAATAATTAACCACATTCTTAAAAACATCAGCCAGAGCTTCCCTGGAAGCATCAAAAACAGCATTCCAGATAAAAGCAGCATGATGTGAAGAGACCTGATCAGCAACAGATTGATGTCTGGGCTTGGGGACTAATGTAAGAACTTAAAGACTTGGCTAGAGAATATATCTTGAGAAGCATAAACATACAAGAAGATGCCAAACCATGAAAGGCTTCCTTTGCAGTGAGAATTCAGAAATCGGCGTGTTGACAAGCACCAAAGCCAATGCTGCAAGCAAAGCACACAGGGTGATGAATAAACTCAGCCTTTGGGAGCCTAGGATGAGATCTAGAAAGGGGCCAACCTATTTAGCCACAGTTTTGGGTCTCTACACTCAGCATTAGGTGCCATCAAGTCTCAGTTCTCCCTACCTAGCTGCTGGTACTGTGTGTGCTCATGTTTGGTTTTAAGAGTGGAAGGAGAGACTTCCAAGAGGCTGACTTTGCAGCAGGCTGGTTGAGCCATTTGCTGAGGCAATCGGAGAGCCAGGTTTAATTTCCTGCTCAAATGCGCTGCATTTGCTGGCCACTGGCTTAGCAGTAGGCTCCTGGAGTGCTTCCCTGGAGGCCATATATACCTTCTCACGTGTACTGGGTGAGAGCTTGGAGGCTGTGTGGGGTCTGAGCTGCTCTTGGGCTGGCACAGCACGTCGGAGGCAGATGTGCATTTCTGTGACTGCAGTTTCCACGGCAGCCTCCATGGAGCTCCTGCAGCAGCAACGCCAGCTTTAAACACCTGAGCACCACGCAAAACAAGGGAACAGATAATGGCTTGTGGTGTTCTTACCTGTGAGACCTGGTCACAGTTTATTAACTGGAGGAGCCGCTCTGGAATGCTAGCAGTGAAGCAGTGTTCTTCTCTTGTGAAGAAAAAGAAAAGGTTTTCTTCTAGCTGTACTTAAAATGGGATAGGGCAATAGCCTAGAAATAAGAGATTTACATATGAAGCAAGATAGCTTATTAATGAGTTAAATAGATCCTAGCTAATGTGCACTCTGATTTCTGATAGATAAGCTCTGTTTAGAAGGTATATTTCTAAGGAAAATAGACATACCTGCAAAAATATGGGATGTGAACATTGCAGCTAATGAAGAGGAAAAAATGAGCTCTTTATCTAAAAGAGCAACTTGAGAGGGCAATCCATAGGAGAAAACAACAATGTCTTCATCTTTTATGTTTAGCAAAACCTTACATAGACTGCCCAAGCTAAACCCTGCATTCCTCTGGTTTGGGAGAGATCTTGAAAGTCCTTTCAACTTGTTGACTTGCTCCACTTTTGCCAGGCCTTCCTGCATAAGCACACTGATCCAAATGCAGTCATCCCTTGAGACGTACTCATGTTAATAGTCAGGTATCTCCTGGAGGCTGAACACCTACCCTGGGAAGACACCACTAAGTCCTGCAGGCACCTCTTCTTTCAGCAAAGCGCTTAACAACTGTGCAGCTGATGGCTCTCATTCTTGTTCACTTGGCAGGGATGGCATCACTAAACTTAAGCTCACTTGTCACAATGGCAGTAGAGCTGGAATTTAATTATCTGCTGGAGAGAAGCCCTGACAGCTGTGGCGTAGGTTTTTCAATGTGGATGTTGCCTGGATCACAAGAAAAACATCAAGGGCTGGTGTGAAGAGCCATGTTCTAAAAGCATCTCTGCCTGGGTTAGACCAGTGCCTACCGAAGAGGTATGTGCGATTATCTTGACGCTGCTTATTGACAGTCATGTCAGATTGTGATTAAAGTTTATCTTTACTGAAAGTTGTCCTCAGGAATCCTTTTACTTCATCACAAGTAACTTCTCCAGGGCTTAGGTTGGAAGCTCAGTGTTTGCTTACCATATTACCCCTGGGTTTGCCTCTGGCTTGTGCTTCCTGGAGGAAAGGTGATGGGTCTGGCTCCCAAAACAGTGCTGGTCTGTGGTGGCATTCAGGTAGTGAAACCATTCTACTAGCAGCAGCATCAGGTAAGATCTCATGATTTTTGTATGGTAATGGTTATAATAGATAAACTAAGGAAATGTTAGCTGAAAAAAAGGCCAGCTGTTTTTGTGGTTTGTTTTTTTTTTTATTGTAACGTTCACTTAGCTTGTTACGTGATGCCCATTCTTGTTGTCAGAACCAGGGCACTGGGCTCTTTTTATTTTTAGCTTTTTTTTTCTTCTTGGCAAACAAGTACTCATAGCAGTAGCTCCTGAAGTCACTGACATGCTCTGAGATGTGAAGGCACTTTTATAATTATTTCTGTTACACACTTGCAAAAGTAAAGGGCCTATGCTGTGAATAGGAAGTTGCCTCATTTGGCTTTTGGTTGCCCCACTGCCAACCTTGGAGGAGCACCACACTGCCCACAAACACACACACTTTGGGAGCCCTAAAGGCAGACCAAGATTTGCCTCCTGACTTTTGTCCCTGAATCTGCTTATGTCCCAGCATCCAAACATACTGCCCATCAAAGACTGAAAAAGCCCCTTTTCTGTGGGGAGTTTGTGAGTGCCAAGCGATGCCTAAGGACTTGCTTTCCTTCTCACACCCCAGAGGCTGCCCTGCATGCCTCCTGGAACCTCCTGGCTGCAGGTGGGCTCACCCTAACTCCTGGGGTATTTGGCTGCAGTCCTTCATTTGACCTCCAGGGATGAAAGCTGAAAGTCTGCTTTTCGTGGTGGAGGGGAAGCACTGTGTAACTTCCATCTAAAGAAGGGTGAGGCTGCCTTTGGCTCTGAAGATGTTTTTTCTGGACATTTCTGTTTGGAGCCTTTCCCTGTATTTAAGAATAGGTGACCTGGATGGTCACTTACACAGTCAGTCTTTAGGTCACCTTCAGACTAAACCATGTTTGACATGCCGTGTTTCTGGAGCCTCTCACCCTGGAGCTTCCTGGGCTAAATTTGGATGTTAGACCATATAACTGTACTGCCCAGGTGCCAGGCTAGGCAGGGACATCCCTGCCTGGGCCAGAGGTGAGCTGGTGAGGTGCCTTTGAAAGGCCCTGAGCTTCTAGCATGAGCTGAAAAGGAGAACCTGCCTGGGAGAGGGCTTTGGGCAGGACTTTCTTCTCCGTAAAGAATGTGTGTTGTAATCTGTTTGTATTATGCACTGGCAACTCTTGCTTATTGCTATTAGGATTAGAAAAAATTTGGAAATTCTGGAGTTAAAACTACAAATTGCATGAAGATAATACTTAATAAGCACAAATATATGGTAGGAGTTTTTTTTCCACCCTCTTTATATGACTTTTAGACTTACAAGCTTTTATCTTATTTTAAGAGGCCATGTGAAATAAATTAAATGTAACACAAGATGCTGTTAAAAAAGATTTAATGACATCAAGAACTGTTCTATATTAGTACCAGATCTTATACAGACTTATGGATGTGAGTGATTTTGCTCCCATAGATAAGCTATTGAATTAACCATGGCTAGCCATTAAAATGTTCAGAATCAGGCCCTCGTTTTGGACGCACTTCTCATTGTTAAATCAATGTGAAAGTGAAATCTGTCTCCTCTCAAAAGGAAATTGCCAAGACTTTCTACACTGAGATTTGGGATCTGTAGAAAATGAAGCCTTTTTATTTTTTCTTCCCTCCAATAATCTGTTCAGTGAACAAGCTGTGAAAAATAGTTCTATATTTTTTCCATGTGATGCAGCAGACGGTAAATTTCCATTTAAAAGAATGATCAGAGTAGCTGCTGGCACTGAACTCTGTTGTCTTAGTCAAATCTACTTACAAAGAGTTTACAGCAATACAATAGTTTATTATTTCACTCAACAAGAAATCAGATGAAAAAGGCAAAGGGGAAGCCTGAAGTAGGTTCATGGTCAGAATTCTTTTCTTTCTTAACATCTTGTTTTTTTAAATGCAGGAGTTGAGATCAGTAGTTTTATGTGTAAGGAGGAGAATATTTCTTTTCACCTCTACTTTTGTATGCTGTGAAATAATCAGACTTCACACGTCTATAGTGCCTTTCTTCTGGGGATCTGAAAGCACTTTACAAACATTAATTAAAGTCACACAAGACCCATGTGGAGGTAAAGAAGCATTGTTTGTGTATCTAATGCAGAATGCTTAACCTGATTCTTTAAGTACTATACAAGGACTACAGCAAAATAATGGAAGAGCCAAAGCAAATTAATCTAACTGAATTGCTAGGAGCGTATATATGTGTGTATATATGTATGTGCTCATGTATGTGTGCGTGTGTGTGTGCATGCCTGTGTCTGCAGATCTGTATCTTGCTATAGACTACACTTCATCTGCCCCATGTGTCCTGCCCATTGTTGTTTCAGGCAATAGGATGAGTGTTCCTGCTTCTCCCTGCATGGTTCCTCAGGTCCCCCTATAAATGTGTTTTTCCTAGGAAACCTGGGGAAATCTCTTATTGTCATTTAATAGACCAGGATTACTTTTAAAGATTTAAAAAGCAGAGGTATTATTTTTTTGATCACCAAGTTTGTGAACGGAAAGAAGAGGTGGTCTGTGGGAACCTAGGAGGGGTGTTTGTTCCCTGAGCTGAGGTACCGAGAACCTCTCCAGTGGAGGTGCTGGCACCTCTCCTCTTTGTCTGCCTCCTGGTGTCCCCAAACCTGATGGCCTTGCACTTGCTTCTGCCACCTGTAGCAGCTTGACATTGGGCTTGGCTATCCAAGATGTTAACAATGTCTATAGTAAAGTATGTTACATTATTTTATAGACTTTACAAGAACAGGTGTTATCCTCTGCAAGAGGGACTTTTAGCACCATTTCTGCAGAGGTGTATTCTTTGTTGCAGCCCATCTCTTCTTTTCCTCTGAGAAGTCAAATGAAAAATAGGTTTTCCTAGGGGCTAGAGGATTCTATTATTTTCTTTGTTTGGGTTAAAGCTGCAGGGAAGCTAGTCCACACTACCACCATGAGTTTGAAAGGTGGCTGGCTGGCTGCTAAAAGCAAAATGGGCGACGATGCTGCTAGGTTTCCTCAGCTCTTGTTCCATGTTCTGTTGCAATTTTAAAATGCTTTTGGGTCACCGTCGTTAGATCGGTCTCTTAATCTTCATCATGTCTTCTTTCTGCTAACTTACTTGCTTTGTTTGTCTGACATAGGCTGTAAGATCTTGAAGTGCAGAGAGAGCATCTTTTATCTCTGTAAAGTGTCATGCAAATTTAGGGTGGTACGTTAATATTTAATAATAGTATTAGCGATGGAGATTAGAATTCTGGAGGAACGTGCCTCCTTCCTTGCAGATGCAGAACATACAATGGTGAATTTTGTACTGTTTCATTTCCCTGGTGACATTTTCCCTGCTCACCCATTTTCAATTGTCCCTGGTAAGGCTATTGGGACACAGTAATTTGAATGGAAATTACTTAATTAGAACTGGACGAATAACTGCTTTTTCAGCTGAGACTTTGAAAGAAACTCCTCTAAAATAAAGATTTCCTTTTTTTTTCTCGTTAGAAAAATGAAAACTGGAAAAAGGGGCACACCTTCTGATATCTTCTTAACATAGAATCATAGAATGGTTTGGGTTGGAATGGACCTTAAAGATTCCAACCCTCTTGCATGGGCAGGGACACCTCCCACTAGACCACATTGCTCAAAGCCCCATCCAACCTGTCCTTGAATGCTTCCAAGGATGGGGCACCCACAACATCTCTGGGCAACCTATGCCAGTGTCTCACCACCCTCACAATAAATAATTTCTTCCTAATATCTCATCTAGATCTAACTTACTTCAGTCTGAATCCATTCCCCTCTTTTGTCCTGTCACTATGTGCCCTTGCCAAAAGTCTCTCTCCAGCTTTCTTGTAGGCCCCCTTCAGGACTGGGAAAAATCCACTTTTTTTTTAATTTCAACAATAATCTTCTCATCACCATCTGAGCAGCTGTGCAGCCAGGGCAGGGCTGGGGTGGAAACTATGTAGAGGTGTCCAAAAAGGGGTCATGTGTGAGCTCTTGTGGTGCTGGAGCTAGTGGGGGATCTGTGCTCCCTGCTGGGAGCAGAGGGGCTGCAGGGCACTCAGGCCTGGGGCAGCATCAAGGGCTGCGAGCAGCTCAGAACCATCCCCAGTGCTCTGCTCATCAATGCTGCTAACTTCTTCCTTTTTAGTAGCCTTAAGAATAATAATAATAAAATAAACAGTTTGGCTATATAACTAGATTAATTTTATAGGAGGAGGTTTATGCTGTACCTTGCTGAAATCTTAAATCCTCTAATCATTTTAGCCAATAGTAATTAATTTACAGTAATTAAGACATATACACATCAGATTGCCAAGCACAACATTTTTCTCATTCATTTATGACTTAATAGACTTCCGTGTATATGTTCAGTCTTTACTAATTGCACAGTTGATAATTCTTTATGACTTTGAGGAGTTCAATATTTTCTGTCTTTACTGGCTGCATCCTCTTAGTATAATCATAGGCTTAATTTTGTTTAACTTATGCTCAAAGAAAATATGAATCTAAACCACAGGAGGCAAATAAAACATGTCATTGTACAGTTTGCTACATTTTATAAGACCATTTTAAAATGGGAGCCATCCACCCGTTCTGTTCAATGGAGTAAATGGGACCTAACCATGCTTTAAGGACTGTGCTTATCTTTAAACTGATTAGTTTCTATCCTTATTACAAAACACAGGCATCTATAGCAGGTCTAATATCTAATTTTATATGCAATTAAATGGGCAAGCCCTACTGCCTCCAGCAAAATAATTTAATCCTTGTTATGTACCTTGAGGCTCCCTGGGCCAGATCAGAGCCCAGTTTTGCCCACTCCTGTGGAGGGCAGGATGAGTCTTCGTGCAGGGGGGCTGTATGGTCCTGACTGCAGTGGGCAGGATGGGGTGGAGATGCAGAGAGGGGCCAAGCTGACAGCCCAGGGTCAGTGGGAGACTGGGGAGAAAAGAACCTGTTGTCTGGTGCTGTGTGGGCAGCATGGATGGGGTGGGTGGGAAGGGATGAGCGGTGCTGATCTGGGATGCTGGAGCAGGCTGTGCCTATGTCCCTGTTGTGCAGGTTTTGGGGTATGGTGCCCATGCTTGATGCCATTGGGTGTGTGGACAGGGCAGAGGTGCTTGTGGGGCAGCTCTGGAGGTGGGTCTGGTGGGGCCAAGTGCTTTGGAGGATTCTGTGGGATGCAGCACTGTGGCCACAGGCAGGATCATACTCTGACCCAGGGCACCCAGATGGAGATGCATCTTCCCTGCTCTGTAGCCTGGCACATGGAAGGAAACAGTGCTTTACCCAAAGGTTAATGCTTAAAAAAACCGCCCCAAACTCTCACAGTTCTTTTTATTCCCCCCCCTCCCCAGACAGAAGTGCCTAGTGTGACTCCCTGAGGCAGCATTGTGCTGGAGGTCCCTCTGCCCCATACCCTCCAGGGCAGGGAGGAGAATGCCAGGGCTGGCACCCAGCTGGGAAGCCGGAGCCGAGGGGCGGCCGGGGCCCATTTGCTCATAGCGGCGGCTGGTTAAGCCCCAGCCAGCACACGGCTTTAACCAGGCGCCTGGGGGCCAGGCCAGGAGAGGGGCTGCCTTCGGACGTGTGCCTTTCACTCCCTCTTCTCTTTTTCATTCTTTTTTTGGAAATCGTGTTTAACACTTGTACAATTTGGTGAAATTACAAGCCTGAGAGGACAGAAGGAGAAGCCAGTCTGTTTAAAAAATAAAAAGAGGACATGATTACTTTGCCGAAGCCGTACTTTCTGTTTTCTCTTCCAAAAGAGACAAAGGGAATAAATACTTAAAACCCAGTGGTGACGACAGTGAAGCAATCATGCAGTTGCTGGATACCTTTGTCTCTGGGAGGCATATAGTAATTTTTACATGTCTGCCACTGGGTGTCAAACCTTTCTTTTCTTTCCCTTTCCATTTTGGATGGCCAAACTGATTATCTAAAATAGAAAATTAGCACACAATGGCTTTACTCTGTGATACCCCTTATGCAACTAATGGGCAAAGCTTGTTAATTGGTTGTAAATGCCAGCAGGTTGCCAAGATAATACTTCAGAAATAAGCGGGTATTCTGATAATTACAGCAATCTTCATCTATAAAAGCTTAAGTAGATGAAGTACTGGCTGGCTTAAAACCAAGATTTATCCCGCTGCACTCGCATTAAAAGAAAAAATAAGATGAAACAATAATGTAGCAAAACAATTATATAGCAGGAAGCGTTGTAGGTTTTAGAGATTGTGAAAACTCAGAAAGTAAAACAGTGCTGTAATAACCAGTTATGGAAAAATAGGCCATTTACATTTGTGTATAATTAAATAGTAGGCTATGCAATTTCACTTTTTAAAGTAAACTGCCTTTTCCTTTTTTTATAGGGCAACGTAGCCATAATTGCTGCATTAAAGCTTTAATGAAAGAAAAAAGCAGCAGATCAAGATTACATGTAACATCCACATTTGTACTGTGGCGTTCTGCTTGTTTAGTAATGGGAAGCTACTGAGGAGATTAAAATTGCAGAATTCTTCATAGGTTTTTTTTCCCCGAAAATTGCTACAGGAAGATCATTCAAAGTCTAAAATACATACAATTTATTTTTCTACCTTCAATCCATAAGGATTTAATGGCTTTCCTAACTCTTGGAGTGTCTGAAGAAATACTTTCTTGTAAAAGGGGGGTATTATTTCAGCTCATAAAAATTATCAAAAGTAAGCGACTCATACTTGAACTGTGGAGGTCTCACCTCATGTTTTAGACTATTACTGCAAATGCCGAACAGTATTTTTTAACTCGGTGCTGCTTTTGAGCTTTCCTGTCAGAATTATCAACAGGTCGATATGGAACCTTGTTATTTGGCATTTCGATATGTTTCTTTTTACATGTTAGAAACAAATTGTGAAGTGCAGTAAAGCCAGGCTCAGCTGGGTTAAAGCTTTGAAATAAGAGTAGAGCTTTTTTGTCTATGTAGAGATTTTCGTCTATGATAGTCAAACACAAGAGCTGACATTTGAGAAAAGTTATTTTTTTAAATGACCTTGGGTACATCTCATAGATGGTGTTTAATCACTGGTGGGCACATGAGGGCACGCTTTGGCTGCAGTGTACCCTGCAGAAGTGCAGCCTGGTGGAATGCTTATGGATATGCTGGAACTGAGGCTCAAGCACACGGTGCTGTGGAAGGCTAGATGTGGGTGGGTGCATTCTGTCCTGGCAGCCTGTTTCCAAATACTGCTCGGAGGGGCCGTGTCCAGGTGTGGTCATGGCAGCCTCAGGTTGAAATCTTTCCTCATGCAGTTTCCATAAAAAAATAAAAAAAGCCTATTGTGTAGAAGGGACAACTTGCTGTGGCAGCCAACCCCTTACATTTTGGCAAAGAAAGAGTTGCATCATGTTGCCTGAAACCTTCTGGGGGAAAGGAGGCATGAGAGCACCGGGCTGCTAGGGGAGCGGGGTGTGAGGCCATCCCCCCGCGCGCCAGCCCATGGCCCGCGCCGCGTAATGGACTTTCCTAGTTAGTACATAATATATGGCACTTGTCCAAAATGTGGCTGCAGGAACCAGTGGAGGAAGAAATAACTTGACAGGATCCTTTAATGGATCTGTCTCCCTCATCTTGCAGAAACAAAATAAATAGGAGACTTTTTCAACTGGCATGTATTTCCATTTATGCTTTAAAAATTCATGAGCATAGGTTTCATATGATGGTGTAGTTACTATGGTAATTGTTTATTAATCTGGACTAGCTTGGTAATTACCACAGTTCAGTTTATATAACCCAAACCTGGAGTTAATGTATGGGTATGATTTCTTTACGCATCCATCTTTTAGACACTTTTTTCAACCTTTTTTTGTTTTTTGTTTAGCAGAATACACGTTTTCCTCTCTCAGTTCTACTTTTATCCAAGTACATACATTTCTGGAAGTGTAGAGAGAGTGTAAAAATGAGCACGAGAAACTTGCTTGGAGTTGGCAGGCCAGGACAGCCAGGAAAAAAATAATGTGCAGAGTTAAGCAGCAGTTTCGTTTGGGCTATTTTTTTTAATTTAAACAAAAAAAGATATTTTTTTCCTTTCCCTGGAGGACAGCTCATTTGTGGGAGGGCAGCAAGGGGCAGAGGGAAGCAGGCTGCAGAGGGGGCGACACTGCAGGAGCCCCCGTGCCCAGCCCAGGACTGTCCCCCTGGCTGAGGAGGACACTGTGTGTCACCCTGCAGCTCTGCTATTTGTGTGTGCCAGGCACATGCGTGAGAGAAAACTCAAGAGCTGAGCTAAGAACAAACGTCTGTCTGGCTTTGGCATTTGTGGTTTTCTAGGGGCTATGTGTGATTTTGCTAGTGGAAAATTTAAGAGTGGTGAGATGCCCACTGAGTATGCCCCAGCCCTTCAGGAAGCCCTGCTGCCAGCTCACCTCAGCCAGTCTCCCAACTTTCCTGGAGAAACTTCATTGAAAAACTGAGCTTGTTCATTAAAAAAAATCTTTCTTGCTTGCTTTTTCAGAGAGGCACCATCAAGCCTGCTGTAAGGCAATTCTTTTGCAACAGGCACTGTGGTGGTGCTCTCCCAGAGACCCAGGAAGGAGAAAATGAGATTAATATTTTTGGTGAACTTTTTTTTCATTTATCTAAAGCTTCTTATTCCCAAAGAGTGAAAAATTTTGCCCACTGTGAGTCTTTTTCCTGTGTTTATTCTAGGTTAGAAACAACTGATTGTTGTTAGCTCCTTCCATAACAATCCTTAGTAAAACCAGGAGCAGCCTTGTTGGTGGGTGACCGACCCCTCCTCACCCACCCCTGCTTTGCTCCCCACCGGCTCGTGCGGCTGGCAGGCTGGAGAAACCCCCTGCTCCGCCTGGCTCTGCTGCCGAGAGATCCACATTATTTATATGGCAGAAGTGCAGGATGCCATCTCCCCGCTCGCTCTGCCTGCATAAATTGCGCGTGTTTATTATTCATCGTAACACAGCACATTCTCTGTTTCTGTGTCACTTGTCACTAATCACTTATGCATCTGATGTGCAGATCCAGAGCAGGTTCTTAGGCATTCTTGGCTTTGAAACATAAGATATGCATGGGTAAGAGTTTATCCCACCCCCAAAATAACAACTTTGATACATTTTCCAAAGGGAAAGTGCATATGTTACAGTACTCAGGAGCAGCAATAACCAAACTAGCTGAGAAGTGACACGGACTTGGGTTATTTTCTTGTTGTGGGTTTTTTGGTTTTGTTTTTTTTTTTTTTGTTTTGGGTTTTTTTTTTGTTGTTTCTCTTTAGTATTTCATGAAAGTGTGTAAAAATCTGAACATTTGAATGCCACACGCTTCGTTCTGCCTGCGAGATAAAGGACATTTCTCTAAAAGAAACATACGCTCCTTGTTCCTTGTTTTGATTCTCCATACAGCTTGTCACAATGCATTTACATTTTGTCCATACATTTGGATTTGACACTCGAGCTGTGCTTTTGAGGAAGGGATGCAAACTCTTCAACTTTTTGGAGGCAGTTCTGCACTGCCTGCAGCCTTGCCGCAAGCAGGGGACCCACGTTGCGCGCTCAGCCCTGCCAGGTGCCTCTGAGACCCCCTGCCTCGTGCTCCGGTGGAGGGGCTGGGCCGGCTGAGTTAGCCATCAGCTGGGGAAAAGCTCTTCCTTGGTTCTTTTCTCTCCTGTGCCATCTCACCCCCCTTCCCAGCCTGCCTCTCAATCCATAAAGTCAGTTGCCAAACCTCAGTGGATGGCGGAACTGTGCCTACTCCAGCTTTTCCCCCCAAATGTCTTCCTCCCATCTCTTGTAGACTCTGGGAAATGCCTGAAATTGCACTTCCCTTGCTTAGATCTTCTCTGGAAAGCACTGTGGAAACATGGGCAGCCCTAGAAACATTTAGTTTAAGACACTTGTCTTTTTTCCTCCTTTCTTATGGCACTGGATGAGCAGCATTAAGGGTGTGAGGCTAGGGATGGGGCTCCAGCAGGGGTAGTGCTGGTGTGGACAGCCCTGGTCTCCGGGAGTCTGGGTGTCAATGTGAATAATGGTTGTTCAGCTGGGCAAATCCCATCTATCATCTATTGAGAATACGGAAAACATTCCTGCATGTTCTGGTAGCTGACCTAATCCTGCTGTAATGCTGCAAACCTGGCATCTGCAGCCAGTGGCGGATCCTCCTACGGGTGTGAGTGCCTGTGCTGGACACCTGCAGTAGCTGGCTGTGCCATGTGTATGTTGGTCTTTGACTTGCCAGCACCACGTTAACCTGCAGCAGAGGACTTGTGATGTTGGCCTGGTCTCTTGGGAGAGCAACACGAGCCAGCTGGCAGAACAGTAATCAGGATGCCCTGTATTTACCAAAATAGTATTTAATTTTTTTTTGCACCAAGCATCTGCAGACCAAAAATTATTTTCTGTGCAAATACTGAAAAAGTCACAAACCAGGTCAAATTGTGTGATGTGAATGTTTTCTCCTCTCCCTAAGGCTGCTGAAATAGAGGACACCTTACTGATCTCCCCGTCTAAAAACACGGGGGGTTCATTCAAGAAGGTAATTTTAATTCCTTGTTCTGCTGATACCTGATGGGAACAATCTTAATAGCAAGTCCTCCTTCTTGAGTGAAGTCAGCCCTGTGATAACACCAGAGAGGCAGCTTGAAATTAGGATACAGAAAACTGATGCCAAAAATATGTCAGCTTGGAAGGTCATTAAGAATTACCCATTTGTGCATGTTCACATGCCAGCAGTACCTTAAGTGATTACCTTGGAGGGACAGATTTGTCTAATGAACATACGAATTAACAATATAAAATTGTGATTGATAAATCAAATAAGAATTTATAATTTGGCAATGAATCTAACCAGAATGGAGTTTCACTGGATGTGAATGTGAGAGGAGCTGTTGATGTTCTTTGCTAAAAATTACTCTTGGTGGTATTTTTCCACTTCATGACACCACAGTTGTAGGTGACTGATCTGAAAACCAGCCTGCCTGTACCTCAGGAAGAGACAAGTTGTTCTGAAGATCTTGGCTCATCATTTCCAGTAGATATTTTTTTAAAAAAAACCCTCTCCACCTACACCTTTGGTGATTATTATTATTTTTTTAATGTTCATCTTAGAAATTAACCTAGACTGGTCCTGGCATACAAAGTATAGTTTTTAAAATCATGTAAATAGTTGGTATCATTCTGGTTAAGTCTTCTTAAATTTAGGCACTCAGATAAAAGCAGCTGATGTTTAACTCTGCTTTTCTGCACTGACATAGCTCAGGAAGGAGTTTTGTTTTTTGTCTCTGAAAGATAGATTGCATTAGTAGAGCTGTGGATATATCTTCTTCATGAAGAGTTTTAAAAGTCTAAAAGAGCAAGATGTTTAGCTTTAAAAAACATCTTGTACGGGTGGGCTTTTTTTTTTCTTCGCCTTCTGAAGCTTTACCGTCTTACTGCTTGAAATCAATGCACTATACACATTGTTTTGTTCTAAATAAGCTCTTACTGGCAGATGTACTTCATTTAACATTTATTATAGACTCTTACGGATTCCTTACTGCATGTTCATCTTTTTTGGCTTGTGTCATTTTGGGTTTGGGGCACTCCTAGTGCACGAGAGAGCAGCAGCTCTACAAAATCCCTTTAGAGCTTCTACAGCCTAGCTCTTGTCAAACTGTGTATTAAAGACCCAGATCATAAGAAGGTACCAACAGAGTTATTACATTTCGTTACTCCCTGTGATTAATGCCTCCCTATGTGCTAATGAACCGAAGTTAGGTCATAATAGCTTTGAAATATAGGATTATTGAGGGTTTCTTTGACTTGATATAAAGGGGTAACTTTAGCTTGTTGGGTCTGTATAATTTAAAACTGCCATAGTAAAAGCTGCTCTTCAATTGAGGTGGAAATTTCAGAGGATGTTTGTGTTGGTTCTTACTTTTAAAATGGGTTGGGTAGTCATGAAATGGTCAAAATCCCCAGTACCAAAGCCCTACAAATCCTGAGCCCAGGCAGACACGGTGCCACTGTGGGGTCCCTCAGAGCACCCTGGCTGTGGAGCACAGCACGGGACCACATCCATCATGGAGCTGCGCATGCACTGGGAGTTGGCCCTGCTTCTCCTGCAGCACCTGTGAATCTCCGCCCCACAGAACTCACCAGACAGCCTCCCTTTGTTGGTAATTTTGTGGGATGTCCCCATAGGCTCCCAAGGGGTATGTTGCATGGAGCAGTGCCTCCTGACTCATAGCCTTCCCTTCTGTTTTCATCTCTCCTGTATCTAGCAGCTGTTGATTCAATTTTTTGCACCAATTATTTGTCCAAAATTTGCGGCACTTTCTGTGTGATTTATCACAGGCAATTTTTAAAGTGGAAAAAATTCTCTAAATGTAAAATAGGAAGAATGTGAAGGTAAAAGCACTGATGTTTGCTGCTATAGCCAGGAAACAGAGTAGTAGAGTATTAAGACTTGCTGTATACTTCAGAGATGTCACTGTGCCTATGGATGGTATGGATAAACATAGCAATGCTGCGCCGTGCAGTGGGGTTGGCAATGTGTAGGCTCCCCAGGGGACAGAAGGAGAGACAAAGCTCCTGAGGGCTGGTCTGTCACAGCAAGTTCCTGAAGGTCCACATGGTCACAGGCTGTGACCACATTCCCTCTGCTTGGAAAGAGTGAGATTATGTACATACTGTGTAAATTAAAAAAAAAAAAAACACCGTGTGAGTGTAAGGCAGTTGCTGTGTGCTGGTGTGGAGCAGCCCTCCTCGCACAAGAGGGAGGCTGGGGAGGAGGGCTCACGGGGCTGCAGCCCTGCAGCTCACAGCGTCCCGGGAGGCTGCGCAGCAAAGCATGACACAAGCCTTGAAACATTTAGGGAGGGGGCATGTTATTTTAATATCCTTTTTTTGTGCTTAATAGAAAAGGGGCTTGTGGTTAATTCTTTATTATCTCCGACAGCAGTTCTCGCTTTGGCTCCTCTTTCTTTAACTGCCAAGCTAGCATTTTCCTTTTTTATTGCTCCTTTCTTCGAGGTTTGCTTTGGAATAGTGCCAGTTATCATTTCCCATTAGGGCAAATATTGCATCAAACTCATGATTAGGGATTTGAAGGCTTGGGAATATCATTCTCTAACATTTGTGTTTCATTTTCTAAGAGTCTTTTTCTCTCGCTTTGTGTACACACATGTGCACACGCCTGTGTATCTGCAGATATAGGTGTGTGTGTGTGTATATATATATTTACAGAGAAGGAGAGAGTGCTGCATGTGTCTGATTACATGGTACTTTTACATGTCTAAATGTGTCTATTTGTACATAAAGTTTAAACCTCTTCATTTAGACAAAGCAAAAGGGAGTTCTCTGAGATTCCAGAGGACTCGGAAGGTTAATAAAGGAAGAGAATAACAGATTTGTTTGTATGTTTTGGGTTAAATACTTCAGTTTTGCAGTGAAGGAAGGTGTTAAGAACACACACTGTGACTGTGGAGATGAAGCCACTGCTAGGGAGCTGCTACCAGTTTCAGTGGCCCTACAAAACCAGGGGAACAACACTGCCTATTTTTGAGTGTGCCTTTTACTGTACCTTATTTATTACCTACCTGCACATACTTAGCCACTCCATTTGTAGAACATTCCTCTAATAAAGTGGCAGTAAATACTACATTTCTAGAAATTCCCTATTCTGCTGTAGTACCATATACTGCACCACCTATACTGAAGGGCTATACCTAGGCTCTGAGTTGGACATGCTGAATTGCTCTTAAAAGGTGCTGATTTCAGTTGGTCACACAAGCAAGCCCAAATGTCCTGAGGTGGACAAGAGATTGTGTTGGCACATGTACTCATGTGGGCTTCAAGGCATCTGGATTTTGACTCAGTCTACCTCTTCCTTCACTTACCTCCAACATTTAGACACTGCCGAGATGTTAAAAAATCGCTCCAGCTGCCACCTATTTCTGTTGCTGGCTCATAAAACCCCACACTCGCTTTCATTACCTTATTTTGGAGCGATTTTGGAAAAGTATATTTTTTTTGCTGGTGAAACTTTTTTTTTTTATACCCAGTCCGGTGGGGGGGGGGGCGGTTAGGTACATTGCAGGTGGTTCCTCCCCACCAGCTGCTCATATCGGGATGGGGAGGTGTTGGGGGGGCTGGTGGTGATGCCTGGGGTCTGTGGTTCCCCCTGGCCTGTCCCATACTGCCCTGCCCACCGCAGAAACGGGGCTTCCGAGAGCTAGGTGCCAGCCGCCTTCATGCCCAGCAAATCACTTAACGTCTCGGCACCTCGGCTTTCGCAGCTGTTAACACGGGGAATGGTTTCATTTTGCCTCCTCTTGTGAAGAGCATTGTGACTGACCAGGGGCCACAGCATTATTTCCACTTACAGATAAGCTGGATTTTGGCAGCCGGTGGGAGGGAGGGGAGCACATTCATCTGGGTAAAATGCCTTGGCTGGAGAAATAGCCAACGGGGAAGTTTTATAAGGCAGGCACAAAGCAGTATCAGCAATATCCAGAGCAAATCTTGTTTCGGAGCTGTCATTTTTGCTCTGGCCTGGCAGTGGCTGGCTGGGGATTTGAGGGGTCAGTGGGGAGACAAGAACAGGCAAGATGTGGAGTGGTGCCAGCCAGCTCAGCTCGGGGGTGCTGACACTTAGAGCCACCGACAGGTTCCTAAGTACATATATTTCCAGGCAGCCAATTTGTCTGCCTCCAAAAGATTTATTCTTCAAGGCTTGTTCCCATCTGCCAAAAGAAAACATGTCATTTAAAAAAAAAATCACCCCCCTAACACTGACAGACAGGAGTGTGTTGCTGAGCTAAAGCCCTCTGCTTTTACCTGAGCCAGGCACCGGCCCCGTGTGCTGAGACAGCCCTGTCACCCACATGCCTTATTAACCATCAGCAGTTAATCATGCTTCTCCCTGGCAAGACGACAAGTATTTTTCCTTTATTTCACTCTTCCCCCCATAACAAATACTGTGCTTACTTCATTTAGGTTTTTGGAAAAACAAGCCTGGGCGAAGTGACTCAGTCATTGTGCAGATGAAATACCATGGCATCTCTTTTCCTGCTTATAGTACAATAGCTGTAAGTTAAAATTAGTACACTAATTTATGCTGTAATTTCTTCTGCTAAACCTGATTGTGTGTTTCTAGCTCTGACCTGCTTCCTCTGCCCTCCCTTCCTGAAAAGGAAGTCATGATCCCCACATGGGAAAGCGTCATGTCAAGGGAAGGTACAGTAAGCTCCTAGTTGTTTTATAAATCTTAAAAGTGATTAAGGTGAAAGGGTGGTTAATTACAATATTCTATATTATATATATATATATTATAATATTCTAAAAACACAGCTGCTAAAAAAAAGTTTCAAGCAGCCAACAACTTGTTATTATTTTGTCATCATCTTATGACATACTTATGACACTTAAGACATATGGGGAAAATAAAAGATTAAATCTCCATCCCCAGGCTGCCCCTGCCCCTGCACAGCCTGGGGCCAGCAGCATCCTTTGAACTCCTGTCTACAGGATTGGGCATCAGCGGCCACAGCAATGTCTGTGGTGGCTGATGAGGAGAGGGGACTTTTTTATGACAAAGGTCTGACCCTCCCCTTGTTACAGTCCAGCCATAAAAGGTTAATGAACACAAGCATTAACCTTTGTGGTGTTAACAGTGTACAAGTTCCATATATACCAATTTATTGCTTTCAGTACGTGAAAGAGGCTGTGGCTGTAACAGGTTTGTACGAAGCCCTGGTTAAATAACCCATCCACATGGGGAGCACAGCAGTGTCCTTCATTTCCCACTATAAGCATCAACTATTCTGGCATGAGAGGGATGAGGCCATGCCAACCCACTACAGAAACACTCCCTGCTGCACCAGTGGTACTGGTGCAGCTTATGCAATGTGCAAAGTCTTTCTACACTCGCCCACTTACAGCAGACTCATCCCTAAACTTGCAAGGAACTGTCCATCCCCAGAAGGCTGTGAAGCAGCCACCTTCGGCCCCACACCAGCACAGCCAGATGTTGCACTGGCTTTCTGCTCCTGCAAAATACACCCACCTACACTCAGGTTTTTCCCATGAAAGGCACATCCAAGCACATTTACTATCACCATAGCTTGTCTTCACTTGGTATAACGCAGACCAGCTTAACTTTATAGTGCAGCTTTTTATAGAGGAGCATTTATTTCATGTACCAACTCTCAAGGATGTTTTATCTGTTTTATATCCCATTGAATCCTCTCTGAAATTGCACTAGTTTACAATAATTTTATTACTTTATTAATTAAACGTTTTCCAACAAGCTAGCTATGGCATTTCTTATCATCAAGGGTTCCATTAGTTTTTAATGGTGTGAAACAAAATTACCATTTACCCACATGCAATTTAAGAAGCATCATTAACACAGAGAAAGCACCAGGTGGGATTTCTAATAGTTACTGTTTCTCATTTTTGTTTTTATTTAAAAGGAATAACTGGTTTTGAGGTTTTTGCTGCAAGGTTGCCAAATCCTCACTTTATTTTTTTTATGTTCAAGATAATTTAAAATAATGTTCTTCTATCTCCTAAGGCTCTTCTCAACACTATTTCACTTATCTCCACATTGCTTGGTTTGTGCACACTGTTTTGGCGCAGCCGGGTGAGTGTGTCGTCTGCACAGTAATCACCCAGAACAAAGACTCATCTGCACGGTCAGTGAGCAGGGGTGAGGGGGAGCATGTGTGTGTGTGTGCGCGCGCATGCGCGCACTTGTGTGCTCATGTGTGTGCCTGGCAAAATGGCTGGGTTGGGGGCAGCCAAGCAGAGTGAGCCCCAAACCATAGGCAACCTGCCTTTCTGAAGTTCTTGGGAAACTTTGATGAAGCCCTTCTGCACAGATACTGGCTTTCCATGTGGAAAGACAATGGGAAAAAGCATGATTTAGTAAATATTTACCTTAAACAAAATGAGAATAATTAAATGGCAACTTAATTACTATATTCTATTCAGTTATGCTGACTACAGACTAATTGCTGACTCAGCCCATTTACATATTAATAAATGTCTAAGTTCCTCCTTGGTTAATTTTCTAGGTTTAACCATATGCAGGGGAGTTGCTGGGCTTTCTTTTTTTTCCTCCCCTGTCCACTCAGTGCTTGTGCCTAACTCCAGGACTGCCTGCTGCCATGCACCCAGGCGGCCACCCCACC
This sequence comes from Apus apus, assembly GCF_020740795.1. Lineage (NCBI taxonomy): Eukaryota > Metazoa > Chordata > Aves > Apodiformes > Apodidae > Apus > Apus apus. Next base: position 29,188,368 of record NC_067287.1, on the reverse strand, counting down.
CCACTGGTGTCTGGTGGGTCTGAGCTGGGTCCACGGAGGGTCTGAGCTGCAGCACCAGGGCCCAGATGGTGCACGATCCTGTGACGCCTGGGATGGTGTGAGGGGTATTTAGTGGGATGTGTTTGACAAGGTGTTTTCTTATTTAGAGGGGAGAAAAAGGCAGATGGTCTGGCTGTTTCTAATGACATTCCCTGGCTGGGTTTTTTAACAGCAGACATAAGAGGGGCACAAGCACCTGACATGCCTGTCTGCTCAGCTGCTGGGAGGGAAGGAGATGCTGACAGAACAGGTCCCACAGCCCTCCCCGTTACCTGTTCTACCTACTTATTTAATTTGCCAGGGTGCTGATGAGACTGATGGAGGGCTTTGCTTGGGGCTGGTGTCCCCGTTGCCACTGGTCCCTGCCGTACTCTGCCCACACATCAGTCATGCAGCTCAGGGGAAACAGCTCTTTCCCAGAAACCCCCCACCACCGCTTGCTCTCCCTGCATACCGCTCCCTCTGGCCTCACCCTGACTTATTTTCCTGCTGTCCTGACCCTCTGTTGGCCTAGGTGCCTGTGCCACCATTGCCATTTTTGTGCCATCACTTCCACCCCTGTGCCAGTCTGTCCCACTGCTGGTGTGGGTTGGTGCTGCTACTTGTCCCGCAGCCTCCCTGAAACACCTGGGGTGATGATCTGGGGAGGAGGGTTACAAATGATGTTTTCTTCTAGGAGGTTTTTAAGCTTGCTACAATCAGAAGCAGGCTGATCTATTTTATGGTTAGGAGTGTCTACTAAAATAGAAACAAATTTTGCATCTTCTAAATAGGCAGATAATTGTTTCATGATGAAGACAGTAAATACATGCAGAGGGATGGCCTCTGCCTTAAACGCATGCTGAACTGAACTCCTGGTCAGATAAATTTCTAATTAATTTGCTTGTGCGAGTCATGGAACAAAAGCTCTGATTATATATTAGAGCAAGAGGTGCAAAAATATCTTCCCACAGGCTTCCCTGCAGTCTTCCTTCTTGCCTGCAAAGGGGCTCTGGGGTGGCCATCCTTGGTGTCATGCCACTGCAAATCCTGGTGGAAGCCACTGAAGTACACTGACCGTCTGCAGCATCCCCCTCATGCTGGGACAAACTCCACCACCCCTGTGCCAGCCTGTGGCCAGGGACCCCCTTGTCTGGGTGGGTTTGGGAGCAGTGCCAGGTGGGTGGGCACTGGCGGACAGTGCAGAGCTGTGGCTGGCACTTTATGCTAATGGCTCAGTCATTATTTATTCCTTTGGAATTAATTACAATCGCATTATGTGGGATTGGCTCATTTAGCGTCATGAATGCATCCATAGGATTTTTTTTTTGTGACCTAATTAATAATGAATGATTCTATTTTAAAGCATCGCTGTATGCTGAGTTTTAAGGCAGACTTTGGAGTTGCAGCAAACTGCACCGAAGTGGCTCTGTGCCTCCTTGCAGCTCAGTGAGAAACGTGCAAGGATGTGCTGCTGCTCTGCCACCACGGCTCCTGGCCTGCACCAGCTGTGCTGGTGGTCAGGCATGGTGAGGAGAAAACCTTTACTGACAGAAATCTTATCTTACTTAAAACTAAATATTTTCTTTGAAATGGCACTTTCTAAAAAAACAAAACACTTCATAATTTTTACATGAAATTCCCATAAATACTTTAAAAGTAATTTTATTTTGAAAGCACTGAAGTACTGAATTTTCTCTATTTTTTTTCCTTCTCAGCACAAGAAACTTGGCAATACCCAGAAGCATACAGAGACTTTTGTTTTCAAGAAAGGTGCCACTCAGATCTTCTGCCAAGACCTGCTTCTAAGCCACCCCATACTGTCCATCTGAACAGACAGCAGCTCTATTTTCTCATTACAAGGCAGGACCATCAACAGGGAGGTGCTGGATGGGTGCAGCTGTTTTCTCTGGAAGGAGTCAGTGAGATAATTCACATGGTAAAACTGGTCACTAAATACTTAGCCAATCTCCACCTGAGGTAGTTTAACAGCTCTGCCTTCCTGGTGAAACCAAGAGAAAAAACTCGGCTCTCTCTGTCTCCCTATGGCCAAAGTAAAACTCATACCTTTGACACAAGCACTGTAGACAACTTCCTTTCAGGTTTTTTAAGGCTGACCCAATGACCTTGTTTAATTTTATTATAATTAATAATTGTAATTCAGGTAATCAACCTGAACAAACAGCTGACAGCAAAATCTGTGTCTGGTTGTGGAGCACTTTATATATATATATTGCTGATGCATGAGTTATTTTTCTTTTATGTAGTAATTGTTGGCATTGCATATGAGAGAATGACCCTCCTGCTCATCTCTGCCAAGAGTTTCCAGTCAGTGTAAGACCTTAAATTCTTTCTGAATGGCTGCAGGAAAAACATATGAAGGACTCGCTAACATAGGATACATTACACTAGTACTTCTGTTCCCAATCTCCCAAAGAAATGTTACAGCCCAGAAGGACTGCTAGAAATCTGTTCTTGCTCACGGCAAGACATTTTAAATAGCAAGGGGATGGGCTCCTCATTGACTTCCTCTGCAAAGCCTTCTAGCAGTGCCATGCCACTACCAGGTGGGAAATTCTGGATGAGCAGGACCTCCTGTCCTTGGCTGTGCTGCCACATGCTGCTGCAGGGCTGCAGCCCAGGGCTGCACTCCTCCCATGCTTTGCTACTGGCTTTAGGTCCTCACAGAGCAAACTACTTAAGTAAAGACTCTCTTTAAGGCTACAAGTAGAAGACACTTGTGTCAGGTGGAAATCACAAGCTCATCAGTTAGGACCTGCCCATGCAGCTTGCTGTTTGGCCATGTAATGCCTCTTTTCAGGTACTTAGGACAGTCTCACATGAATATTTACCTTAGAGAACATGGTTGCCCTTGGGACATGGCGATTTCCAGGGAAAGAACAAATCAATCTCATGCCTGAAGGGCTGGGCCCTTCCTCCAGTGCACAAGAAAGTAAAATACATCATTAGGAAGATCACTGTCCCACAGTGCATGTAGTAGCTGCCTGTTCCTGCAGAAGAGATGGTAGAGAGCCTGCCTGGGTGACAGAATTACAGCAGTGAGTAAAGGGGCACAGGGCTGGGCTCTGCTGCAAAGCCTTGGCTTAGGCCTGGTTGTCCTGTGGCTCCTGGGTGCTCCTCCTCTATAAAATCTAGGTGGTAACATCTCATGGGGATTTTATGAAGCTAAGTGTACGTTCAGAAGTTGCCTTCAGCCTTTGGGTGGAAACCAACTGCTGTCACCATAAAGTACTGCTGTCTCTCTGAGGACATAAATCCCATCAGAAGCTCATGAAGACTTCTCCAGTGAGGCAACCTGAGGAGCCGCACATCACCTGTCCACTTGTTTTTTTCTAAATAACCATATTCTAAATAAACTAAACTAAGCTACTCTGGCTGGTACATAAAACCACATAACACACCCGCCAGCAGACAAGTCTAGCAATAGTCATCTTGTGTGTCTATATATGTATGCACATAGACATACCTATACACAATTAATTATTGTATTGGCAAATGACATGAAGTTGGTGTCTGAAGGGGCTACACGTTTTCACTTGCATGATCACTGCAGCAAAATCCACGTTAAACGGGAAACTGGAGACTGTGTTTCTCTATATGAAATACAGCTCAATTTCACAGCAAATACCACTACAGGAAGCACTGCCAGAGTCTGTGTTGCACAACTCCAGACAGCATCTTTCATAAAACAATTACATTTTTTCTAGATGTAGTGAAAGCCTTGAGAAAGTTTACTTGATGTCTAACCAAGCAATGCTGCGTCTTCAGATTTGCAGGAGAGCTCAGAAAGTTAGGTTTTTATTATTCTTCATTTAAGTATTATTTTTTAATTGCAGCGTATTAAACATAAAATCTGGTACAATCTTTAAAAATAAATAGGACCTAACTATAAATGGGCCCTGTTGTGTTTTTATCTTTGACAAGCAAGTAATTGCTTCTCAAATTTATCAGTTTGTTTATGCAAAAACCATTTACCAAGCCTAGCTCAAAAGCATCAATTTCATCATTATCATCTTATTAATTTAGCCAAGCTATAACACAGCTGATTATTCCTGAGTAATATCCTCTGCAGCACATCATGTGTGGCAAAACCATCTGTACAGTACCTATTTAATAAATAAACCCTCGGCTAAATGTCTCTGTTTATTGAGAACTAATGTTTATAGAAAATATAATGGAACTCAATAAATAACTCAGCTTCATCAACCTGCATATGAATCAGTACAAAGAACGCTGACATCATCACCTTTCAAGTACCAGAGAAAGCAAAATTACCCAAAAGAGCTATAGAGTCAATATTAAGGCATTAAAACTGCAATGAAGGCATATTAATGCTTAAAACTTCATTGTTGGCAGTAGAATTGCCACCACGGACATATTTTATAACTCTAAGAATACTTAGGCTTTATGACTGTTTCTTTGTTGAGTGCCTTGCACTTAATGTAGTTTTCCACTTTAAATAAAAAAACCCCTCAAGATCTTAAAAAAAAAAGAAAAAAGAAAAAAGAAAATTGCTGATTCTGAGCATTCATTTTTAAAATAATGCAAACTGCTGATTCCAATTGTTCCGATGAAGGAAAAGGCGAACTTATTTAACTCCATGCTTCCTGAGCTCCTGGCAACAGGGACGGGTTTTGCCGAGGTGAGGATTGCTCGGCTGCACTGCACAAAGATTATGCAGCAACACATGCACAGCTAAAGATGTTACTAATATCCTGCCAGGGTTTAGGGGAAGAAAAATTAACTGAGTCGCCGCAGACATTGGGAAACTTACTGATTGCTGGTTGTTTCTACAAAGGCAGCTCTCACAAGTTTATTTGATTTGGTGCCTTACAACCTCTTCCACAAACCAGGTATTTAAAGCATACCTCTTATACCACCAACAAATACTAATAATTTCTTAAAACTCCTTTCCTGGGGCCCTTTGAGAACTATTCCCTGTGTATTTACATTTTCCTGTCTTTATTTCTGAGGAATGTTGCTCTGTACCCGCAGTTTAAGTGAGGACCCTGCCTGCCTGCAGGCATGGGATGGACAACCAACCTGCGTCACCTTCTGCAGCCCCACCTGAGATACCTCTAATGGGTCCCGATTTCACAGGAGATAGCTTTCCATTTGATGAACGCAAAGTCCTGTGATGCTGCATCAGTAACATGGTACCTCTATCTCTCATTAGGGATCAAGGGCACAATCTATGTTCTTAAAATCTTCTCACAGTACTTTCCTGCCCGTGGGTAGGTCCGGTCTCCTCCAGAGTCACTTCTGGGGCAGAAACCAGATCAGGAGGACCAAGTATAAGACAGAGAAAACATATTTCCTAATTCATCAATTAGCACACATATGAAGGGAAACGGGAGTGAATATTATTAACACTGTGTTTACATAAAAAAAATGTGATTTACACAAATCCTCATTTTCTATTCTGTATAAACTTGCCGCACCAATTAAAAACAGTCCACCACGCTTCCAGGGGAGAGACAAAAAAGGGACACTGAGGTTTGAAGAACAGTTTCCACCAGCTTCCTCACCAGAACAAACCGCAGGTGTTTAAGTGGGGTGGGATCTAGCCTGAAGAGTGGATATTGTAAGTTTGGGTTTTGAGGCTGTGCAGCAGGCAGCTGTGCTGTGGGGCTGCTCACACACAGTGTGCTGTGCTGCCTCCAGCGTCCACAGTGGTTTGAAGAAAATAAGAAAAAGGGAATGTTTGTGCTTCTGAGTTATTAAAAAACCATGCATTTCCAGTATTTGAAATATTTTGACCAACTAACTAGAGAAACACGGAAGCGATAAGCAAGAAATCCCTAAAAACTACAGATGCAAAAATTTGGGAGAGATTTTTTCAAATTTTCTCCAAATGGGAGAAAATCTGGGAGAGCCCCAAGCTGTCTGCCAGCCAGCCTGTGGATTGCTGTGGCACCCTGAGCTCTAGTTGTTGCCCAGTGTGGGGGCTTGGACTTGGGGTGGTTTCACCCCCAAAACTGTGGGCAGCAGTAATCCCTGCCACATTCCACTGCACCTTTTGTAAACCTTGCACAGAAAGTCTCACTGATATTTGAGGAGCGGTTGGCTCCTTGGCTCAAGAGGAGGCTGCTGGGCAGCAGAGACAAACCCCAGCAATACAGCCAACCTCCCCGCCAACCTGCAGCACACAAATCCACCTTCCTCAAGGACTTTTAGGCTGGCAAAGGCTGGGAGCATCACTGGCCTGAGCACCCTCATCTGCTAGCAACAAGGCTGATGGAAACGAGCTGGGAGCAATCCTGCATTAAATCAACATGTCCGAGCATCTCAGGCACTCTGCAAGTGCCTCGAGTTTTTCCCATTCTCCTCAACTTATGTTGCACATATGCAGCTCTTGTTTGCCTTCCTGAATAAAATAGCAGATCCACAGCGCTTCACTGCCTAATGAAACTGAACATATTTATAACATATGTGAGCCGGCTCATCGTGAAAAGAACCATTTGTGGTTAACGAAGAAAGTATTCATGGTTTTGCTGCTAATTGCAGGGCAGTCTGCCTTTTCTTTCTGAGAGAAGAAAAAGGTAGTGCCGCACTTGCAAGCACACAATAGAAGCGTGGTGCCTTTTCCCTTCCCCCCCCCCCGATTTTGAAGCCATTGGACAAGCAAACTGATCCGTGGGCTATTCTGCGGACAGGGAGAAAGATACCAGTGATAATCCTATGTGGCTGTACATCAGCTGAAAACCCACGTGTTCCTTTTAATCATTACTTGCACTGCACGTGAAAAGATGAGTATTTTTCCCACACAAAGTCACTGGGAAGTTTTATCTTCATTTTAATCTAGTGAGAGCAGACGACCAGCAGCACCCAGTGGCTCCTGTCCAGCAGCGCTGCCCACCCCAGCCAGGGCCCTGCCACAGGGACTAGCAGAGCTCCCTAACTCTCCCTCCTCCAGGGTGCTATTTCTTGACCTTTCAGCTTTCCTGGGAACTCAAGCTGCTCATAACAAATTTCATGAAGGCAACACCAGGTGATTTACTGAAAATAAGAAGTATTATTTTTAACCACCATAGTTCAACCTACTGCTCTGTGGCAGGCATCAACTATGCTAATTTTGGAGTATTGTATCAATACAAAATCTCCTAGCTGACGTGTTTTTTGTTTTAATTAATTGAAGTGTCTTATTATACTCTACTCTCAAAATTACCCCTGAACCTTGACTTCACTTCTAAAGCAAGTAAGTTTTTTTTATTTCAAAAAGAGAATAAAAATGGTAAGATCTCTTTCAGAAGTAGAAACTGTTATGTCTCCACATTATGAAATGTGAAAAATATCTTTTGTCACTGTCTTTACCAATTTTAGAAATCCATTATAATCTATGGCTTGAGAACATTAGTACATGAATGAACTGTTACCAAACAAATACAGAACTGATAAGTCCTAAATGAACCCTAAATTAGAAGTGTGTAAACCATCATGGCACTTGAATAGACAAGCAAGCATTTTAGCTGAGAAAAATCAGGATCAAAATATGAGATAAATGCCGCAGGGGAGAACATACAATTTTAAAGGCTTATTCATATGTTATACAGAGAGCTGAGCTGATGTTACACAGTCAGTGCAAATGTATCTGCCTGAGTGGGAGGCTGACAATTTAATTCAGAGAAGGAATTTGGGTTTTGAATGAGTTTGCACATGTACCAAGCTGCAAGTTCCAAGGCAAATGGCTTCATTTCTCCTGAAGGAGCATTTTAGGGGCCTGAGGTTTAACTTAAATTATTTGGTGTGCCTGGCTGCTGGCAAGATGGGAGTCACTGTAGGGGCATGATCACATCTGCACATTCCCATGCCACTTTGTGACAATTGTCCCTGAAGATGTGTGGCTGGAGAAGAAAACAGGAAGAAAGGACTCCATGGATGAAACCTGCTGTTTACATTAATAGCATGCTGACAGCAGAAGGATTGAAAGGCAAAGCTAACATTAGCGTCCAGGACACAATTTCTCAGGGTGGCCTCACTGCAAGGACAGCAAATTTTAACCTTATTTTTGACCCTGTAAACTCACACAGGCTGCCCATGCTCAGCTCAGGGGGCTGCAGGAGCTGGAGCACACCTCTGGCTGCAGGCTGATGCCAGCGGGCTGCAATTCAGTGTGAGGGGAGGAGAGCTGAGGACCTCGCTGCTTGTGGCCCAGTTGAAGCTCAGGTTCCTGCCTGTTTGCCTCAGTTTGGCAAGGGCTGCACCACAGCAGCCTTAGGATGCTGGTGATGGCTTTTCAGCTGGTTACACAACCCTTTGTCAGTGCCTTTTGATTTGTGGCAATGAATGCTTTCCTGAAGGGTGCCTGAACCACTGAAATGCCAGCAGCTGCAGGTGAATAAGCTGTGTGGCCCACCGTCAGTGGAGAGGGAGCAACTGAAATACAAAATGCAGACCAGATATTAATTGTTCCCTTTACAACCAACCACCTGGCTGCTTTTAAAAGGTACTCAAAAGGGACATATTTCTGATTACACCCTTCTGCCCCACTGCTCTGAAAGTCACATGTTGCTCTCTAGACCAAAATCAAACTAACTCAAATGCCTTCAGATAGGATGCACTTTTTAAATAGTGATTTACAGTGCACTATCACCTAGGCTAAGTCACGTAGCACCAATATGGCAAAAATATAGCCAGCATAGAAACAAATGTAGGACTTAGAAACAAATGTAGGGCTTGGACTGGAGTAAAACCACCAACAGGACGCTGCTATGGGGGACCACCTTGCTGAGGGGAAAACTGGGCTTTCCACCTCCTGCTCTCATGTTTCAGAGGGAAATTAAATGCCAACAGGTTTGTGCTTGGTACAATGACCTTACAGCAACTGGGAAGGAATGCAAGGAGATTATCTGAGCCAGATAGAAAAAAATGGAGTGAGACGAACACAGCAGACATCCTGCAGCTCAAGGTCCCTGACCACCAGCGTGTCCCACCAGGCTCTAGCCCTGCTGCCCCTTGCCCTGCCCACTGGCCAAGGTGGTAGGACGCACCGTGCCACCATCACAGTGAGAGTGCCGAAATAGCCTCTGCAAGGCTATCAAGAAACTAAATTACATCCTTGATGTCCGCTGGCTTCCAGAGGGCTGGTTTTGTATACAGAATGGGTTAGTGCCAGTGGATTCAGCACAGCAAGAATAGCAACCCCTTCATTACCATGAGGCTGGACAACAGATGAAGGGAAGGTCACGGTCTGGTTTTGTAACCACGGGGCAACCAAATGGTGCCTTGGTCTTTGGGGTCAAACAGATTTGGCCAGCAGCTCCCCAAACACCCCACCACAGGGAGGATTTTGGGTGCATGGCCCTCCTCTGCTTTGCTGATGAGGAAGCAGCTTGGTGTGCTCAGGGGTGCAGGTTGCACACAGAGCCATCATCAGTGGCTGCTGCCCACACTACAGCAGAATGACGCTTGCAGGAAGCTTGTGAGGTCAGGAACCAGTCCCCTGGGTTATTTCAGGTTGGTTATTGCAGGTTATGGCTTTTGTCCCCCACCACTGCTTGGCTCTAATGTGGTCTGATGGCAAGAGCAGCCAAGGGTGAGGAAGGGCTGTGAGGTTGCTCTGGGGTCAGGATCATTTGTGGTGGTAGAGCCACCCACAATTTCACTAGAAAGGTGAATAATTATCTGCCACCTTGACATCAAACCAAATGGTACTACTCAGTGCTGCCTCATGCTGCTTCAGCTGGGGCTGTCTGGACTGATACACCCTGCCACTGACTTCCTACTTTGCACAGCCACTTTCCAGCAGTGGCTCAGGGTTTATTCAGGGCTTGATTAATTTGACCACGTCTTTCAGCCCTTACATGATTCCTGACTGACATGCTCCCAGCTAATGACAGAAGTAATTATGAGTTCCTGAGTGCACAACCTTTGCTATTCCTTCCATGCACACCCTGCCTGTAGCCACCCAGCTGCCCCAGCACCATGTCCTGCCCTGCTCTCCCAAGCAAATTTCATCTGCACATTACTATGTCTATTCAAGATAAATGGTTAAAATTCTGAAGTCATCTGGTCCCAGGAATGATGCCTGAAAACCCAGACAAGAAACTACCCTCTCACACAACACATTGCCTTGAAGTGTATGAAGTCATCATCTCCATTCTGCTTGCTGCCCTGGTCATCCTGCAGCTCCTGTTCCCACCATCACCCACTTAGCCCTTAACTTCCCATAGGATGTCATATGAAATGGAATAAATGCCATTGCTTTGGAAAAATCCCTCACTAAATAAGGAAATGAGATTAGTCTGATACCAACAGCTTTGGTAAACCCATGCTAAATTTCACTGCATTTACCATTTACCTATCAATATTATTCCTGGCAAAAAGCATCCTGCATTACTCAGGAATGGGTGTTTTGCTCTCTGCTGCGCAGCGTGGAGGCTGAGCACTGCGAGGTGCGCACGCTGCTGCTGCCAGTGTGGATGTGGGGATTGCTGCCTCTGCACAGGCCACCCATTAGCTCTCACTCCCTACCTTCTCCTCCAGCACCACTATGTGCAATTATTTTGGGGCCACTTCAAAATAATCCTTGGTGCATTGTGCCCTCACTCCCCCGCCTTTGTTTTCTCCTTCATTCTGATAAAGAATTGTTTGTGGTTTTTCTTAATTTCTTTGCAAGGTCTACCACAGCCGCTGCAGAAGAAGCTACTCTTGCTCTTTGCATGATGCTTTGTAAAAGACAAAAGCTCTTGAATATGGAGTGAGTCAAAGAGCTTTATCTCTGCAGCGCCTCAGTAATAATGCAGACACCATCCTCTGCAAATAAGAAAATAATGTCATTGCCAGGTGAACTGTTGCTTCAGAAATACAGAATCCCTATTCCTGGAGGCAGCTGCTCTCTGTTTGATGAAGGAGCCCACAGGTCACTGTGGCAAACCAAATTAAAGCACAGCGTTACAGCTTTGCTGGGAGCTCTGACAGGGTGGAGGCCAGCCCTCCTCCTGCCAGGCCCCAGCCAGGGCAGGGGGATCTGCCATTAGCTCCCAACTCCTGGCATGCATCTGGGATGCTCGGGCTCCAAAGGGGCTGCACTGCATCCCAGCTCTCTGGGACTCCTCACTGACCAGTGCTGCTGAAACGGACTAAGGGTGTTATAGCTTGACCCACAATTACCCATTTGGGTTCTGCCCTGCTGGCAAAACGGTACATTAGCATGGAAAACAATAGGTTCCTCTGTGTGCCAAAAGTAGAAATAATTTCCATTGAAAGACATTTGACAGGAATGTAAATAAATAAAGATATGTTGAAACAGAAACACTGGAGAAAGGTTAATTTCTGAAATCTGTAAATCAGATGTCAGATTAGATTTGTGAAGTAGTGAAGAACATAAACAAGTAGATGAGAAGACTCGGATTAATGAAACTCCATTAACTAAGTAAGAGAGGCTTTTAAAACCTGAAAGATAAATCCAGGGGAGCAGACCTCTGCCAGAGTACTCTTGGTGCGGCAGCCAGGTGGGAACCAAGGATAGCTGAGGGCCAGGTCCCCTCTTGCCTTTTCCTCTGGGGATAGAGGAGCTGCATGGGGTTCCATGCCGGGGATGTGCCAGGCTCACATCCTGCCCCTGAGCTCTTCAAGTGTTGCTGACTCCTGGGACACATGGCCAACACCTGGTTGGGGAGGATCCCCTTCCAGGCCCCCCTTCCCCAGCACCAGCTGCTCACCAAGGTGGCCAGCCCTTCTCTCCAGCTGAAAAAAAAATAATAAATCTAAACCTCTAACCCTTAAAAGAAGAAAAAAAAAAATCACATGCACCCTCCCCTCCCAACATCTCATCTCCCCTGTGGTCCCAGGTGCCTTGGTACAAGGCAGAGCAGCCTCAGGGCTGCTCCCCATGCCATGTCCTCAATGCAGCATGGGGTCCTCACCTGGCCAGTGCTGCAGGAGGCCCCCTGGTGCAGGCCACAGGCTGACCCTGCTGGACGTGGCAGGGTTTGGCCACACATCCGCCAGCTGGGGCGAGAGCTCTGCCTCCCTGCCATTGGGTTTCCCCCGTCCCACAGCTATAATTAGATTTCTCAGCCTTAATACGCTGAATTAAACACCTACTTCTGGGAGGGGAGGAAAAGAGCATGCTGTATTTTTTTTTTCCCCCTCTGCAAGTAAGTAATTTGCTGCATGCTGTAATTTATCTGCACGCTGTCCTTTTTTTTTGGACACATGTAATTTTGCTTTGATGAATGACATACATTAGTGACAGTCCTCCTTGCCGGCCAGGCTGGGAAAGGAGGCACTGACAGCCTGTGGGATTCTTACAAAGAAACTCTGTCAGCAACTGCAGGAGCAAAGGCCTTTCCAAAGAACACAAGCTGTGAGAAGGGGGTTACGGAGAGACTGTGCTGGTGGCAGGTCAATGCTCTGCGGATGGGGAAACCCGAAGGGGAGCAGAATCCTAGCATGTCGTGACTTGGATGGATTTACCGCACAGTCCCTGTTTTTAAGCCAAAGATGAGGAAGGGTGGCAGGGAGATGCAGGAGGAGCAGGGTCTTGGCAGAGGCAAGTTCCTGCTGGGGAGGGGGTGGCAGGCAGCATGCTCCCCCCCAACATTCACCCCATAAGGGCTGACATACGGGCAGCAAACAAACGACTTGCCATTTCTCTTCTAATAGGGGCCGGTTGATGGGTGGCAGGAGACAGAAGCGGCGGTTTGTTTTGCAGCCTGCCAGCGAAATTGTGACTGCCATCCAAGCACCGGGGAAGCGACTGGCAGTAGGGGAAAGACCTTATGGCACGCAACAATATTTGGAAAACATTTTTTTTAAACCCTGGGGAAGAGAAGACTAAACATCTAGGGTTTCCATTAATAAGCTCTGTTAAATGATGAGCCTCAGCTCTCCTGTTGGTGCCTGCCCAGGATGGCCTTTTCTCACTGAAACAGGGTCCACGGGCTCAGCCACTGCAGGAGGAATCAAAGGCAGATAAGCCCTTGGTGCTGTTGGTAGAGTAGTGCTGTCTCCCTAGGTGTTTGAAATGTTTAGAGAGGAAATAATACATTTGTTCTGTAATCAACAACATTAAATTATAAATGATGCAGTGGTCTTGCCTAAGCACAGGTCCAGCGCAACCCAGGAACCAGGGAGGGATTCCTGCATCCACAGAATGTCTTTCTCCAGAGCTCCCTGCAAGCCCGAGCACAATTTTGGGGCAGCCTGACCCCCAGCCAAAGGGAAGAGGCTCTCCCTAAGCACGAAGAGAGACACAAATAAGAGCAGTTGCTTCCCAAGAGGCGACAACCATCTCTCTCTCGCACTCAGCTGTAGGAAGGGCTGACTGTCTCTCTTGGGAAAAGGGGGTCTCTCCCTCCTGCGCAGCCATTGCAGTGTCTGCTGATTCCTGAGAGCCTCTCACTATGACTGTCAGTGCTGGAGTGCACTTAACCTCCCCCAAACAAAGCTAGTAAAGATCCAGGTGGACTCTTAAGCAAGGGTCACCTTTCCCCCAGGTCAGACAGTTGCCACCAAGCCAGGTAACATGAATTACTACATTATGAACTTACTGCAGCCTTCATTTATTTAGTAAAATCTAAGATACCAAACCAAAGATACCACATTCCCATTGCTCTTGTGAAAGTTTTGATAGCAGAAGGCAGTGACTTCATCTTATTTGCCAAGTGGGTCCTGCTGGAGGGAGAGTTTGCAGGTCAGGTCCACCCTGCTGCCAGCACATTTGTGAAAACCTGCATGCTCACCATGGTCTCCCTCTTCCCTTTGATGTCAGGATCATTACTGTCCAAGCTGATTACTAGACTGGTGCAATTCCCTGTATAGCACATTGGCTGCTCCTACAGATGGGAATGGCTGGCTTAGACACTGCGAGACCACAGCTGGGCAGGAGGGTGGGCAGCTGCTGCCTTGCAAGCAGCTGGGGGAGTGCAAGACACAGCCCACCCCAAAAAACATGCTCTGCCACGTGCAGCTTGATCTGTCTGCTGGACTGGCCTCAGTGGGGTCACAGAGCAAAGGTTTTGGGTGTGGAACAGTGGGGGACTGCAGGGAGCAGGCAGAGCTCTACAAAACCCTATCAGACCTGTTTGATGCAGCCTCCTCTGCATCACCTTGTCGGGGATGGGATCTCCCATCTGTCAGCTGCCACAGGGTGACAGGGCCCAGGGCTTTCCAGTGGTTTGGGCTTCTCAGGGACTGGACTTGCTGTCCTGGAGGACAGGCAGCATGGGGGCACAGTGCCTGTGCCCACAGGAATGGGAAACCTGGGCAGGGAATAAACAAAATCCCATTCAGGGAAAATGCAAGCTGAAAAACAGCTGGGGAAAACTAATCCAAACCACATATGGTTTTTGTCTTCTTGAGTGTTCGGTATGACACATTTGTTCCTTCAAACGGGTGTCTTTTGTGGGGATGTGCCCTTGCGGGGCTGCGACAAGCAAATCTGTAGAAAACATAACAGGACCAGTGACCATAGACCGATATGGTACAAATGCTCATACGCTTCAACTTCTTCATATCACTATGCTCTCTGAGTAACAACATCTGGTCCTTCCTGCATCTAAGGACAGAAGTGCTGGAGGACCATCACAGTGCAGAACTGGCACTGGGTGAGCAGCACAGAGCCCTGGGCCAGCACAGAGCTGTGCCAATAGCACTGCATGGCAGGAAGGATCAATTCAAGAGCAGAAGGCAAATCCCATGGTTTCCCGCCCTTTCCACTTCTTTCTCTCTGCCTCTCTGGGTAAAAGGACTGGGGTGAGAAGTGGGGATGCCAGCTGGCAAGAAGGTCATCATGTTTTGCTGGGCTTATGCCCAGGTGCTCAGCACCCCTGCTGGGGCATCAGCGCCCAGTAGACAGTAACGGGCTGTCTCCTTTGCCCCACTTTCCTGGCATTTGGCAGTGCAGGTCACCAGAAACACATCAACGTGCTCTGTGTTCCTACCCTCTGCAGCACAGGGGAAAATAATTTATCTTAGCAATGCCAAGATTTAAATATTTACCACCAGCCTGCCTGGCTGGTCGCCTCCAAGCCAGAGGGATAGCAGGATGTGGGGCATTATGGTTGGCTTTGTGAATGGCAACAAGTGCTTTGAGTCAATGGAAATAAAAAGCATTGCAGGACCACTGGATGAGAAGCCCCACATTGTTCCCAAGTCCCTAAAACATCTCCCTGGATAACACAAACATATTTAAGAATGAGAAATAGAGGGCAAAGATTATTTTGAAGTGTGAAATTAACAGACTCTTCACCTCCCACCTGGGGAAAACTTTCAAGGCTTCCAAGGATAAAGAGAAAGACCCAAGGACATGAGCCACCTGCTATCTGCTGACGCCACCACTCCACGGACGCCAGAGACCTTGAAGCGAATACGTAAGGACTGAACAACACCAGGGACAGACAGGGATGCAGAAACCTTTTGCAAAATACTGAGGTGCCATTGACTGCCAAGACAATGCCTGGAAAAGCTTCACAGTGGATGGGAAATAACCAAGAGGCACTGAGGGCTCTGTCTCTCCCAGCTTGCAGGGCTGGAGTGGGGCTAAGGGCTTCCTTACAGCTTCAGCTGTATTCAGAAATGGATAGAGTGCAGACACCAGCCATGTGTGGTATGGAGCAGCTAGCTGCTGTCCTTGCAGCAGAAAGGGAGGAGAGCAGCTGAGAAATCAAAGGGAGAACGACAGCTTCAAGACTGTATAGAGCTCATCAGGTAGACTGGCTAGCTCAAATCAAATATTGCTTGTGGATCTGCAGAATTTAAGCCTGTAGGAAGAGAGCTAGGAGGCTCAAGATTAATCCTTAGAGCCTCTACAAAGGGGAGCAAAGAAGAGGTGCCAGTGAGGCAGCTTCAGAAAAAAAGATTTGTGCCAAGAGAAAGGAGGAAGAGGGTGTCAAAAAGGGATTGACATTTTTATTAAGTTTGAGCAAAGTAGCATCCCTAAAGGCAAACAGGTACATTCATGGATAGTGCTAAAATAATTCAGCTTTTTACAACTGGGTAGTTGGTGGTGTTCGAATATCATCCTTGTATTGGTTGTTCATCCCAACAAGTTGTCCCAGAGACATTTCTGAGTCCCCTGAACATTGTCCTGCTGCTCCCCAGCTCATAGGCAGGGCTGGGCAGGTACCCAGAGATCCCAAACCTTTGTGCATGGAGGACACTTGGGTGGTGCCTGGAGCCAGCTGCTGTGCTCCCTGTGCCTCGGTGCAAGAGCTGGGTGAGACTGCATCTCCATCCACTGAATACTTTCTTTAATCAGGTTGTTCTTAAGTGAGTTTACCCAAGTATGAGGAAACAAGAGATGAATAATCAGATAACTTCACCTAGACAAGACAACCAAAGCCACTCTTGGCTCTGCTACCTCTGCAGCCTGCCTGTACCAGAGAATGCCTACACCAAACTCTTGTAAGACTCTGAAGCCAAGAGCTCTCCATCTCTGACCATTATAGAGGTCGTTTCTAGCCCACTCAGACTGTGTGCTCTTAAAGTTGCTCATCTGCTCCTAAATTCACTCCCATTGATGTCAACAGGCATTTGACTAGGCAGCATTCAACAGTGCCATTGCAATGGCCTCAGGAATCCCACAGATCATTGTCAAATAACACATATGCCTCAGATATTTAGAGAGTCACCCAATCCTAACCAGAGCTCCTCAGCAGGTATTACTAATCTTTCCTTACATTAAATTTGGCCCTCATACCAAACTTTGCAAATGGGGAAAACCTCAACGGACAAGTACATGACTGCAAAACACAATGTGGAGCTTGCTGGTACATGCATTGAGGCTGAGAGGAAAGCAAGGGGAAGTAACAGTGATAGAAAACCAAAATAAAATTAAGGTGGGAGCAGGTTTATTTCCATTGCTCGGTGAATTTTGGGATTATTATTATTTTCTTTATGAAATAAATTACTTGGGAAAAAAGAACTCAAGCAGCAGGCCAATACAGCTCTGTCAGACAGACATGGGTCCTGCAAGAGGAGCCTGAGTGGGGTGCGAAGCTGCAAGGCACTGGCTGGGAGCACACAGCCTGCCTCCTGCCTCACCAGCACAGGCCATGTGGAGCCGGCCCCACTGCACGGAGCATCTGCAGGAGCAGCCCTCAGCCCTGCCTCTGTCACATCCTGGCATCTGCACACAGTGTCCATATGGATATGAACTATGGGAACTGATGCATTTGGTCCTATAGCATTATCGTGGAAGCCTCCTGTATCTTCTGGTGCTCCTGTTTGTCAAATAAAAAGAGTTCTACTACTTTGAACCATTGAGCCCCACACAAGTGCAATTCCAGCTGGGGTGAAACAGCTAAAAAAAGCAGGAGCAGTCCTGCCATACAGTGGAGAACAACCTCAGGAGTTCACCTAGGGTCAACAGCCAGACAAGAGCTTTTGTAACAGAAGTGGAAGATGCAAGAAGTAAAGCTGTAGCTCAGAGGATGATGCCATGAGGTGTTAGCCAAAAGCCTGCACTTCTTAGGGCAAACAGAAATAGGGCATTATCCAAAGCCCTGAAGCCAACAGAAAAAAAAGTCCTTCTGATTCCAGTGGTCTATGAACCAGGCACATGTGGATTTGGCTGGAAAAATGTTTTATTTCATAGTGCTGTACAACAAAATTGCTCACAGCGAGTCCTTGATGGCAACAGACCTTGAGGTTTTATGGGGCAATGGCATTTCAGCTTAAGAAACAGAGTGCAAAGACCACCGTCAGGAGTGGGTTTGACAGACACCATTTCACTAACCTAATTAGAAAAAGAAGGAATCCTGGAGAATGACAGCTGCCTCTTAAGATAATAGGAACCTGTCTCTTTAAATGTGCTGGGGTTTTTCAGTGCAGACCAGGCAGGGCTATAATCAGAGCTGCAGCGGGTCGGATTTAGGTTCAGTACAGTATAATTCCATTGCAGGGACCATCCAAGAATACTTTGGCAAGCTCAAATATATTGAAATTGTCTTGGCTAGTGGCTTACAAAATGGCTGTGGAAAGTCAAGATAATTAGAGCATTCTGGAGAGGAGAGACAGTAAAATAAAGGGTAGAAGACAAAAAAAGACAAGCCAATAAAAAAAGGATTACAAACATGAAGAAAGTTTCAGAACAGAGTAACTGAAGGAGAAAGCTGTACCCAGCAGACTGGAGTCATGTCATTTGTACAGGAGGAAGACACGCACCAAGTAAGAAACACCAACCTCTAAAAAATTTGAGATTAATAAATGAATTTAAAAGTGCCAAGAACATGACTGGGAGTTACATAGGGCTTCTGAATGGATTTAAATTAGAAATCACTGAGGAAGTGTAAGTAAAGAAAGATACTACTTTTGAAAGTAACATTTTGAGTTGGCTGTCTTGTTTGGCCTGACTGGGAGTAGGACAAGCCAAGTAATACAAAATCAGTTGTGTAACCTAAGAAGTCTTTCACTGAAGCAGCACCACCTTACTCCATGTTACCAAGTCTGAACCCCTTTCAGCCAGGTGATTGAATCATGCATCATGTCCCTTGTAACTGGAAACCTGAGATGACTATACATTGTAAAACACCCAAGCCAAAACGAATTTCACCAGCAACTACAATGGGATGAATTCTGCAGGCATCTGTTTAATAAAAAATAGAAGCTGGGCTAAAACTGGTGCACTGACAACACTCCCCTGGTGCTCCCTAGCTCTGGACTTGTTCAACCTCCCGTATGAAAACAACTGGTGCATCAACACCATACTTAAATACATAGAGTGTCTGCTCTCAGCTCTGGTATGTGTTTGCCATTGCTGTGTTAGTTTTGTAATCCTGATTTCTACTTTCTATGCCTTTTTTGTTTAAATATCCAACAAAAAGTATTTGCATAAGAGTTTGGGTCTACACAATGCTTCTCTCTTGCATAAGGAAAATTATGCTTCTACATATTACTTACACATGTGTACATAATTTATGTGTATACTTACTATAAACACATACATGCACGTATAACCATCCTTGTGCGGTTCCGTTTTCCACAGAGGAAGCAACTTCTAGGACTAATGAGTAACATTATCATCCATGTTGTCATAATCAATTCAAAAAGCAAGAACGATGGAGAGTTTCGGAGCATATGACCACAGCCCAGCTCTGCCAGCTGAAGGAGGCTGGGGCTGCAGGAATGGGTGGTGTTCTCAATAAACCCCACAGCCCTGAGCAAGATGGGTTGCCCACGAGGCTGCTCACCATGTGGCATGAAGCACAGCCTCCTGCAGAGGCCTGACAGCCCCTGCTCCCCTCTGATGTGCCACTGATACACTCCCTTTTCTGTTCTTGTACTGGGTAACCAGCTGCGACAGGTAAGGCTTATGGGCCTGATCCTCAGCTGGTGTAAGCTGACACAGCTGAACTGGGGTGGAGGAACATCACTAGGTTACAGGTAGACTTTGGGTCTTGCAGGCTGGTTTTACTCGCTGGCTGACAGAGATACTGCAGAGGGGGACATCAGCATGATCCTCCTTGTGTCAGGCAATTTGCACAACCATCACAAGACTTTCATTTGCTAGTACTAACCTTCACAGTAAAGGAAGAGGATTTGTAAAGAAACGGCAAGTCAGGACTGACAGTGTTCATTCACAAGTGCAGCAGGCAGAGCACATATCACTCCTGAAGATATGACACAACTGTTCATTGTCAGAGGTTCACTAACTGCTATTTCAAACTTGGCAGAACACAATTTCCCTCACCTTAAGTCTGCTCTTGCCACGGGTGAGGGCAGGCTGTGAGACTGGACAGACAGATGGCCCCTCCAGCTTGGAGATTTCTCTCTTCCTCTTTCTTACTCTTGTTTTCTGCTCAAAGAGGAGGAGCACCAAACCAAAAAACTCCCCAGACTGGCACCCCATGCAGACATCCCAGTGATAGGGGGTCACTGCACAGAACAGCACTGGTGGCACTTTGAATGTACAATAAACAACCTGTGTTCAATGGCATGATGTAGCTAGCCTGAGTTACGAAAATCATCACCAAAGGGAGCATGAACCACAGCCACTTTTAGTAAATATCCTTCAGGTATAGATGAGGAGCTCACAGACCACGGCCATGCCCTGGGAGGCAAATCTGCAGCACAGCTGAGCCTGCCTTGAGATGCATGTGACAGACAGGAGCAGAACAGACCCTGGCTGTGTCAGGGTGAGGGGTGCAGAGTTCCCGCACAGCCCTCACTGTCAGCAGCCCCAGCCCGTGATGAAATGGTCTCTGCCAAATGGACACTGCATCTGCAGCAGCAGTGGCTGCAGCTCGAGCTGTTCTGTGGCTGTTTCATCTCACAGGCTGTGACACACACGGGAACACATGAAAATGCTTTTCACTTCCTACCACACCAGGGTTTACTAGAAGCTTAACATCTTAGTGGGCAGCATGATGACAATCTCACTGGGGAGCTGTTCACAGCAGTTCTTGTGGATACTTGTCCCAGTCCCGCAGCCACCCCCTGCCAGCAGGCTCGAGATCCTGTGATGAATCATCTCAGTGTGCAACATTAAAAAATATTACCTGGAAACACCTGGACAGGCAACTCCTGATGCAACAAGAATCAGTCTCACTCTCTTCTCATCCTTGAAGATGTGCTTCATTATTAACTTTTCATGTGACTACTGTTTGTGCATTAAAAGTGCTTCACAAAACATAAATATTGGAAGTGAGGACTTGTAACAGCCCACATTAGCAGGTCCAGCCTTTTAAATGATGGTGAGTGGGAAACTGGAACACAAATCAAAAAGGTCTGTTTTGACCATCCTACTCTCATTGTCTCCTCTTCAATTAAACCATTGCTTTTAGCGATTCATTTTTATCAGTATTATATAAAACTAGGACAGAGTAAATGAAAATTTATAATTTATAAACAATCTGGGGAAAAAAATCACTTAATTATTAATGGCACTTTTGAAATATGTGTTTGTTACTTGTACAAAAATTAGTTGTTAGGTCTTAATCACAGCAGTGCCACAAATACGTTGGAAATTAGGACTCACAAATCTGCATGTTTGGAAAAAAAAACAAACCTGTAACTCTACCTACAAGTAGAAAACCCAAACCAAACTGATTCTGAGTGGTCTAGTTAAACAAGTGCCAATTATTGAATAATTCTTTGACCTAAACAGAAAGTTATTGTATATGGAAAGATTATTTTTTTTCTCCTGAAGAGTGCTTTATACCAGATGCCCTTTAAAATTGTTTTGAATTCTCTGTAGGCAGTAGATAACTAAACCTACAGAATGTAGTAATGGCAAAAAGGAAGCAATCAAGTTGGCCACTTCTAGTTAAGAGTCATGGAAAAGGCATCTGCTCTATATGAATTGCAGACTATAGGAACTTTGACAGTTCATAGACCAGACTTAATTTATTAAACTAAGTTTCTAATATAAACAGTAATTCGTTTCAGGCACTGACACTGAAGGTCTGGATTATGTGAACAAAATATAGAGACCTCCATCGGCCTCCCGAAAAAAAGTAGTTTTGCTGCATAGGAAGAAAATCAGTGAGTGTGCCTTCGCAACAGGCATCAGCACCAAGGCATGCCCTGCACACGCCCCTGGCCCAGCGTGTGCAGCCACCATTCCTGCCTGTGTTCATTCACCTGGGCACGGAGCATCCTCCAGATCCAGGATGGCAGTTCCCAGGTATCTCAGCACTACTGCATTTTGAAGTCTTCAGAGAGACATTCATTGCAACCAATGATTGCTGGGATGAGTGCTGGGAAAAAAGACCAAGAGAGGAATGCCTGGATGTCACGTGCCTGCTGCCATTCTGGGAAGGCTGTTACCCCAGACTAAGCCATGGCAGGGCCTTGTCATGGACCCACCTGCCCAGCCAGCTACACACCTGCCCCAGCAGGGTAGAGATGACCCTCTTAAGGGACACAACTGTGACCAATGCCTGTGGTGCACATATACATACATGTACAAAAATAATTTCTCAATGGCAGGACAGTATGAGGCCTGATGCAGATCAGCAAAGATTGCTACGAAATACCCAAACAAAATGCAATACTCAAAGCATGATTCACTGGAGAACCTCACTTTGCCTGCCTAGCCTCGGCTTCATCCAGGTCTGGGAGAAGCATGGATTAGGGGGTCTCAGAGTCTGATGTCAGCAAATGTTTATCTTCAAGGACTGTGGCAATTCAGGCAAATGCAGAAGGACTATTTCACTGCTTAAAATTAGGCAGGTACCTAAACAGTTTCCTGGATCAAGTTTACATCCATCTCAAGTTTCAAGCACTGGCTTTGCTGTCACTCTGACCAAAAGTTTGGTCACAACTCAGAAATCACACACAACTGTCTCCTTATGTCATCTACCCTCAGCAAAGACCAAGGATGAAAAACCTCAGTTAAGTGTTTTTTCCCCTTTCAAAAAGATATGGAAATAAGTGATGAGGTGAATGTGTTTTGCATTGGCACTGGCCAGTCCTTTGCTTTTGGTGAGATTGATGGACCAAAGTTTCTGGTGGCAGGAGTAGAAAAGCAGCCAGCCAACCCTCTCTCCAAAAGCTGAAGCAAGTTCCTTCTTGTCCCACACTCCAGCAGGCAGCAAGAGGTAGTTTTTGTGAAACGCTTTGTTCAGGCTGAACCCACTATGTTGCCAACCGCAGCTAATTGCTTGATTCCCCATCTCATTTGCCTGAGAATGACTGAGAATGTGAGACAGCGCAGGGTCTATAAAATCATTAATTGAATTACTAGTATGGAATAAGTAGTGCATCAATTTGAATTCACCATCATCCCCCTTCTCTCCTCCCCCATGTTTTAGAGACCAATCCTACTGTTGATATGTGTATAGCTTTGGAAGGAGGCTCAATAAATAGATGTGATATTCTAGCTAAACAAATTTATTTTTCCAGCTGTTCTACTGAATTAGTAAATTGTAATGTTGACTTCAGACTATCTTCCCCATAAAATACATGCTGGCCTGTATATTTTACTGGCATTTCTTTTGCAACACCTCATTAGGGGCTGATCCAATCCATATCCCAAGCTATTGGGGTTTTACTTTGACTCAACTAAGCTTTGGACCAGGATGCAACATTGAATCATTAGCAAGATCTCTTCAGGCTTTCCTTTTACTTGATTTTCTAAGAGATTTTAGGTTAGTAACTGCTGGTACGAGGGGGCTTGAAGATTTGTGTCAAATGTGTTGGCACAGGTCTGAGCACCTGTGGTTCCACCAGTGGATGCTGATGTTTTCTTGTCTGGGAAGAAATCAGGAATTTTTGTCCAGTGTCGGTATGGAAATTCCTCTTTAGCCTGCCCCTGCATTCAAAAGGACTCAAAAGGTTTTACAAATATGGTGGATTGGGTTTGCCATTGTTTGGCAAAATTTACACCAAAGCATAGCTAGCAGATGTGTTACTAGGTCACAACAGCAGCACTTCTATCTCCTACATTAATATAAATTAATTCTGGGCTACAGTTCAACTTTACCATTTCTAAAATGAACATCACATTTCAGCTGGCAGCTATCCAGGGAAGCTGAGCCTGGTGGCCTTTGCCCCATGGCCCCCATGCAGGGCAGTACACAGGCAGTCACTGCGACTTTGGGACTCCCAGATAGATGGGTGAGACAATTCGCAGAGCAGGGATGCAGCTCCAGACACCATGTCCCCAGGGTCTACCAGGCACCAGCAGAGCCAGGCAGGTTGCTAGCACAAGTGCAGCCGAGCACACGTCACCAAAACTTACTTGCTTTGGCAAATCAGCACAGTCCTGTGAAATGCAGGTTTGCTTTTTGTACACCAACATCCCAGCATTTGGGACCTGGATCCACCTTGTAAGATCCTAGACTGAAGTGGCTACCAGTTAAAAAGCTTGAAAGAAACACAACAAACAAACAAAAAAATAGTCTTTAGTAACACAAAAATCAATCTGAAGTCTAAACCCATCGGTCCAAGTCCAGAAACAGGAGCACCAGGCTGAGGAAAGGGACTGGAGCAATACCCTGTGCCCCCCACCAGGGGTGTAGGGCTGGTGGAGGTAGCATAGGGGCTCTTTGGGTGGGGCGGGGCCGGGGGAGAGGCGAGGGGCTGCAGCCGAGCGTCGGCACGGATTGGCTGCGGGCAGCTGTGCTGCAGCCGGGCTGGCCAGTCGGGGCGGGGGGGGCGAAGCAGAGAGGAACGTGCACACAGACAGTAAGGTCCTGCTGGGTCCCCTTCTCCTCTAGGTTAAAACTAATCCCAAACCAAACCAGAGTGAAACTTCAAAACAAGCAAAGAACAAATAACATCTTTTTAATGTCCTGATGCGAGAGGGGTCTAATACCAGCTCCACATCCATTAGGCAAATGATTTTGCTTGTTCCCTCACAAAGACTGAGCATTTTCAGTGGCTTTCCTTTAAATTAAGATGACAGGTTACTATTGCAGTGTTGTTAATCTTTTCCTAAAAGCTTAATGTTACTACTTAGTAGTTTACTAATAAATCAGAGAAAATATGTAATGTCATTTCAGTTTAGATATAGATGGATGTCTTCTTAGTATTTGTAAAGTTGTAAAACAGGTACTGTCAAGGCATTCAGCGAAAGGAGAGATACTTGGTGTAGAAGCTGTATTCCCTTCCGCCCCAAGATCACAGCACATTACACCATTCACACCATCAAAACCAATTCAATACTCTGTCATATATACTCTGCTAGTAACTGGCTTTCAGCTGTCTTTCATGCAAGATGTATTAAGGATGGTCATGAATTTTCATATGCTTTCCGTTACTTTGATCCTATTTTTTCATTATTTTAACCTTTCTTTGCCCTGAAAGTATTCTGATCATAACATTTCAGGTTTTTTTGTTTTGTTGTTGTTTGTTTTTTAAAACCATGCATCATTGCTGTTCTCATTCCAAAACTTAATTTTGCTGCTGAATTCCCTCCAGTTTGTGGATTTACTGCTTTCAATGCCATACTAGTGTGTTTAAATTGGTACCTGGGACATCCCCTTTTGTGTGCCCCTGATGATAGAACATGATGCATCTTCATGGAGACCTTCCTGAGAGGCAGCCTAAGTGGAGGAGGGTTTGACTGGCTTTATCTTTATTGTCAGATACTTTTATTTTACTGCCCCAGGAAATGGCTGACAAAATTGGAAGCAAAGAAAGCAACAGGGGGAAGGGACCTCATCCCTGCAGCAGGACAGGCAGCTGCTGGAGCATCTGCCTTGCACCCCCCATGCAGCACTGTGGGGCTTGCCTTAAGTTTCCAGAAGGGCTAACCTCGCCTTTACTGGTAGGTCTATCTTTCCCTATGTGAAGCAGGTGTCACAGAATGTTAGGGGTTGGAAGGACCTTCTTGGGCAGCCTGTTCCAGTGTTCTGTCACCCTCACAGTGAAATAGGTTTTCCTCACGTTTATGTGGAACATCCTATGCTCCAGCTTGCACCTGTTGCCCCTTGTCCTATCATTGGACATCACTGAGAAAAGCCTGGCTCTGTCCTCCTGACACTCGCCCTTTGCATATTTGTAGACATTAATAAGGTTGCCCCTCAGTCTTCTCTTCTCCAAGCTAGAGACCCAGCTCCCTCAGCTTCTCCTCGTAAGGGAGATATTCCAGTTCCTTAATCATCTTTGTGGCTGTGCTGGAATCTTTCTAGCAGTTCCCTGTCCTTCCTGAACTGAGGGGCCCTGAACTGGACACAATTATTCCAGATGTGGTCTCACCAAGGCAGAGTAGAGGAGAAGGAGTACTTCTCTTGACCTACTAACCACACCCTTTCTAATACACCCCAGGATGCCATTGGCTGCCTTGTCCACAAGGGCACATTGCTGGCTCATGGTCATCCTTCTATCCACCAGGACACCCCCAGGACCCTTTCTCCTACCCTGCTCTCCAACAGGTCAGTTCCTAACCTGTACTGGTACATGGGGTTGTTCTTTCCCAAATGCAAGACTCTACACTTGCCCTTGTTGTATTTAATTAAATTTCTTCCCACCCAACTTTCCAGCCTGTCTAGGTCTCACTGAACGGCAGCACAGCCTTCTGGTGTGTCAGCCACATCTCCCAGCTTGGTGTCATCAGAAAACTTGCTGACAGTATATTCTCTTCCCTCAGCCAGGTCATTGATGAATATATTGAATAGAACTGGTCCCAGTACTGACCCCTGACAGACTCCACTAGGTGCAGGTCTCCAACTAGACTCTATCCCATTGATCACAACTCTGACTTCTTTCCTTCAACCAGTTCACAATCCACCTCACTACCTGATCATCCAGACCACACTTCCTCAGTTTAGCTGTGAGGATGCTGTGGGAGATGGTGTCAGATGCTCTACTGAAATAAAGATAAACCACATCCACAGCACTATCATAATCTGTCCACCTGGTTATGTCCTCATAAAAGGCTATCAGGTTGGTTAAATATGACTTCCCCTTGGTAAAACTGTGTTGACTGCTCCTAATGGCCCTCTTATCCTTGATATGCTTAGAGACAGCACCAAGGATAAGCTGCTCCATCACCTTTCCTGGGGATGGAGATGAGACTGACTGGTCTATAGTTACCCGGGTCCTCCTTTTTACCCTTTTTGAAGACTGCAGTAACGTTTGCTTTCCTCCGGTCCTCAGGCAAGTGTCCTGTTCCCCATGACTTACCAAAGGTGATGGAGAGTGGCCTAGCAATGACTCCCACCAGCTCCCTCAGTACCCACCGGAGCATCCTATCACGATCCATGCATTTATGGATGTCCAGATTGCTTAACTGAATCTAACCCAGTCCTCACCAAACAAAGCAAACTCCCCCTTTATCCTGACTTCCTCTGGGGCCTCAGGGTTCTGGGGCTCCTGAGAACAGTGTCCAGCAGTAAAGACAGAGCCAAAGGCGGCATTCAGTAACTCCACCTTCTTTGTATCCTCTGTCCCTAAAAAACAGTGGTCACCAGTAACCTGTAGCACAGCACATGGGAGCAAAACCATGAGGAAAACTCACATGGTCCTAGTTCAGAAGCCAGCAGATGTTTCTGAAATCCCAGGCTTTCTAGGGATAGCCTTGGGCATGAGTTCTCCCACTGCATTGGTGTAAACCAGAAGTAACCTCATTCCAGTGAATAGGGTTAGTGTAAAACCAGTAGGATCAGGAAACAAAACACCTGTACCAATCCTACAAGGAAGAACTACTTGGCACAGAGCATTTGTCTTTCTGAAGGCATTTTTGCCTGGTTACCATTGCTACAGATAGCAAACAGCATCTTGTTTTACTCACAAGTGGCACAACCTATTCTGCAGAAAGACAGTGCCTCTCCAGAGAGAGAAGACAATCTCTAAGAGGAAACAGACAGAGGGGAAAATCTTCATTTTCATCCAGACCATTGCCTGCTGTTGCACAGGTCCTGACTGCAACTGCCCTTCAGAGGGCCTGCAGCTGTGCAGTAGGAGGAGGGACCAGAAATTCTGACAAAGGGCTGCTGCGCCACCCCTTGCCCAGTTCCCCCAGGCCAGGGGACAAAGCCTCAAGAAGGGGCCAAGAGCCTGTGCCTACCCTGCCCAAGGCCATACATGTCCTCATGCCAAGGTGAGGTGACCCCACATGACCCCCATGGGTGCAGACCTGAGGAGAAGGAGGACAAGGCCTGTCCCCATGCCAGGCCAACCAGGCACTGGCCATCTGAGGAGTTGGGAGCCACTTCCCCTTTACAAGAAATTTTTATGAGAAAAACCTGAGCAGCCAGTTTTGTACTTTCTGATGCCAGATCCTGTCTATATTCTTAGGTGCTCCTTAGGCCTGCTAATAATTGCTTCCTGGTTCTTTCTACTTCTCGTTACTAACTTAATAGGTTCTCTGATGAGCAGAGGCAACTGCAAGCACCCAGGAGCCACCACCAACCAACTCTTCTCGTTTAAACCAGGACTCATTATTTTGTGCTGGTGAAATACGCATTTTTTGATGCACAATAGATGGCAGTAGAGAAAAAAGGCTGAGACTAGGCAATTTATAGTTTGGAATATGCAACTCATTTTTTTTCCCTCAAATCACTATACAGTATTTGTTGCTTTTCTTCACAACAGAGAGCTTTCCTAGAAAAGGCAGTCTGGTGTGGATGAGGCTAGATGAAATAAAAGATTCATGCATGAATAATTAACATATTGGAGGCCTCACTTGAACTTGTTGCCTTAACCAGATGAATGAGTTAACATGTTGGAGATTATTATAAAGAGGGACTATTCTGCTCCAGTAGATCAAATCAGCTGAAAATGATGAAATATTGCTGCACATATAAATATATGCTTGGTACTTAAAAATAACCCTTCCAGTAAGTACAGTCATACTGGAGTTCAGCTACACTGACAGTCGCAGAGACAAGATAAAAAGATTTGGCATGAGTCATTCAGTTTGACTCTTGCACTGAAATGAGATGCAAGCCCGGAAACTTGCTCTATGTAGGGCAGCTCTCACCTCCCCGGTTTCGCAGTGTCGGGGAAGAGCGGTGATGAGCAGGGCGAGCACCTCAACTTCAACCCAAAGGCTGCTGAATTAATGGGCAGGGCTCACCAGCTCCTGCCTGCAACCCTGGCTGCTGCAGTCAGCAGGGACTCGCCCAAGTGCTGAGATGGATGCCGAGCGGGGCATTGCCTGGCAGCCACCAGGCCTGTGCTGGAGCTGGCAGAGAGCAACGGAGGCAGTCAGTGACCCTGCACCAAGCAGGAAGTGCCCCTTAGCTGTAAATGGCATGGTTTACCATAGTCTTTTTAATTTAGCAAATGCTTTCCATTACTGTCTACTTCTTTGAGAGCTAATTGCCTCAAAAAGGAGTCTTCCTTGTAAATCAACATCGGACTCTGGTTAACCACAGGACGGAGAGAAAATTTAATTACAAACTTTAATTCTTACCTCAGCTTTACTGATTTTTAATTTTGCCTAATAATAGTAAAAACCAAGTTGGGAAAAATGCAGGAGATTAAATTCACCACAAAGAAATTGCTAGATTTCCTACTTAAAGTATGTCATGGCTTTCCTGCCTATCCAAACCTCACAATATCCCACAACTCTTATAGTAAAATAAGGTCGGGAAAGAAAACTGTATCATCACCTTTCCCTGCCTCTGTTAAATAAAAGCTTTACGATGCAGGTGGCAGAAAGCTGTGGCAAGGCCAGCACATTTGTACTGCACACATTGCTTGTAGGGTGCCCGGGATGTGAAGGAACAGCAGCCATGAGCTACAGCTTCAACTGGTGTCCAGGCCAGGGCCAGGGACTCAGCAAGGCATTTGTATACCAACAGCACAGCACACACTGCCCTAGTTGTGGCTCTTATTGCATTAGCTCCATGTAAGTTACTCCAGAATCAAATTATTTTTCTTTCAACAAAAGCTCCTTTAACACCACTGCAGCCACAGCCCTAGCACACAGCACATTTTGGCAGCTGCAGCTTTAGTGCCAGCCCCAGGACCAAGCAACACAAGGTCATTCTGGCAGTCAGCACCATGCAGGTGATGGGTCGTCCCTGCATGGGCGTTCTTTTGCAGAGCGAGTTAGAGGTGCACTGTGCCATGACATTATCCAGGACTGCTTGAAAATAAAAATAGATTGGAAGTATTTTGCAGACATTTCTGTGTATTATCTCTTGGCTGCACAGTGCTGTCAAGCAAAACGTCTTCTTTCTTCAGTCAGTACATAAACGTAGACCAGATAGAGCAGACACAGAATTTGTGTGCAAAAAGGCCTGGTTTCTACAGACAACTCAATTTTCAACTAACTGAAAGTTACTGCTAGCAGCAGCCCTGGTCAAAGTGGAACTTTTCTTACAGCTCCCTGTGGTGAACCAGGGCTCCCTGGCTGCCTGTGGCCGGGCTTGGGCTGCCAAAAATTGGCAGACCCTGGGCAATGATTGAACACCACTTTTCTACACACAGGTCCCCCAGCTGCTCACACAGTAGTAAATTGATGCACTTTATTCACATGAGCCTCCAGTAAATCAATACTTCCCAAAACCTGGGCAGTAGCAGCACAGGAATGCAGGGCATGCCTCTCTCACCTGAGGGTTTATTTAGCTGTCCCTAAGGCTGCTCCTCAGCTTTGGCATAGGAGGGAGGCTAGCCTCTCTGCTGCTCAAGCACTGTGCTTCAGTGGGTGCTTGCTGATGAAACCATCCTGTTCAGCAGATAGTTAACGGATCCGGTAAGAAAACCTTCACCTGCTAACAATATTTTTCCACTTAGATCCATTCCTAAAGCTTATTGCCACATCAAATCCCATTATAGAAAATAAGGAAATGTTAAAATTAAGAACTAATGTTCACATGAAAGAATTTTTTTTACTATTTCCTTCAGCAAACCAATGAATGTTTAACAGTTGAAATTGCTTTGAAACAGCAATAAATTATTTCATGCATACATGCCAAATATTAAAACCAGAAGTTTTCTTAATATGAAGTCACTGGTACCGAGATTCATGTTTGCCTTTGTTAATTATCTACTTGTTTATTAGCTTAGTTTCACTGAGAAGCTGCTGATATCCCCAAGTTAAGAATTTTGGAGCTGTTCACAGGATGTAATAATACAGTTTTATTGGGTGCTTGTTAAGAAAATGTTTTCAGTTGCTTGCATTTAAGCAGTAAAACTGCCATTTCGCTCAGCCCGAAGCCCCTGCACAGATCCCTGCTGGCCCATGATCCCCCTGGGGCATTCTCCAGAGCCATGGGCATTGATGTGGAGGGCAAGCAGGATGCTGCTCTGGCACCCAGCTCATGCAGATCTCTCCTCTGGGCTAAAACCAGCCTCAGCCAGGACAAGCCTGGCCCAAGGCCACACTCCCCATGACCTGAGAGGTGCCACTCAGAAAGTCCCATTCTGAGTGGGCAAACCAAAAGAGACTCAACCTTTATTGTGGATTTAGTATTTTAAATTTGGGAAGACTGTTATTTTTTATTTATTATTTTTAAATCAGCAGATTGTGCATTCTCTACACAGCAAACTTCTCTAGGCTTCAAGGATTTCCTCTGGGAGGAAAAATCAGTGGCACAGACCCTGTTATTATTGACTAAATAATTTTTATCACTATGATTAGGGAGTTATTCCCTTAAGCATCACAATCACAGAACTGGGTCATTAGAGTTGACTTTAAGGAAAAAAGCTTCCAGTTGTACTGACTGCAAGGAAAGGCTTGAAATCTTCAGGTACATATAGGGTGAGAGAACAATTGCCTCCAAGTCTCACCAGTGAGCAAGACCTTGTGGTGTGTTCAACCCAGTCTCATCACCCTGGAGTACTTGATGCACTCGGTAATGGTGACATCCAAACCAAAAATCATCTTCCCATCTACCAACCTGCCTGAAGCACATGATGCCTTGGAACGGTCCTGCCTTTTGGGCACCTGTCCCTACACCATCTGGTAGCCCCTGCAAGGAGAGGGGCTAATTGCAGAGCAGGGTTGCTGCTATGGCAAAGGCTGCAGCACCATTTCCACAAAAAAACCCTGCTTGAAATTTGAAACGTGAGCATAAAGCTTTGCTCAGAGCCTTACATGTGGTTTTAAATGAAGCGCTCAGCCAAAGCCTATTTTCTTCAAATTCAAGCTCTCTGAAACAAAACCACTGTAGTCTTTCTTAAAGCGATACCAGTGTGAAGGGCAAGGCATGACAGGTCCCAGCTGTGGTTTGACACCTCTTTAGTCCAAGGGGCACAGCCAGATGGCACCAGCATCACAGGGGTACACTGTCCTGGTTCCCAGTAGATGCTGGCAGGTCCTTGCAGGCACACTGCACTGAACCACATCACATGGTGGCACTGCCAGGACAGCAGGCAGAGGTGCTGGGAAGCGCAGCCTGGCTGCAGGCAGGCACCCCTCACCTCCTGAACAAAAATGGGTGTTCTACTGACTATGGGTATGTTACACAGTATTTAGGGCAAACAAACCATCTTGCATTTTCCTCCCTCAAATCCAGAAAATGACCCTTTCAGAAACGTTTGTTACTTTTTTTTTTTCAAAGCAACTTGAGAAAACATCAGCTTTGGTTTTGAGAGCCTGCCATATTTTGAAACTAAACTCTTTCTACTGCTGCTTAAAATTCTTGGAAGTTTAACACACTGAGAACAGCCCAATTAAAAAAAAAAACATCCCACGAAGAACACATCTGCCCTACTCTTGTGCTTTTCAGCAGCAACACAGGCCCTGTGCTGCAACCTCCCAGGTAGGGTGCACACTCCTTTGGCCTGTGATGGTAATTCAGCTGTAGACTACTAGCAGACTTAGAGATGGGCTTTTCCAGAAAGAGAATATTTTTTGGGCATGTATGGCAGATGCGAGTGTTAACTCATAGTGTTAGGAGTTAACCTGTTTGTATTATAATGCTATAGCTCCACAGCTAATGCCCATCAGCACTGTGGGCCGTTTGCTTTATCATAAAATAAAATTGAGTGAAAATAAATTGCAGAGGGATACAGAAGATTTTGAGACCGTATACATGGCCTACGTATATGGTCTGTACCATATACGATAGCTTGAGTCTCCGGTGACACTTATGTTCATTAGGGAGGAAACTATTATTATTAATTCTCTCTTTAAAAATAAATATCCTGAGACTTCCAGCAAGCTTCACCGCATGGGCTGCGGATGCCCATATAGCTACGCAAGTATTACAATCTCTTTTCCTTTGAAGAAGGACTGTCAGACTCAGCAAAACATTATGGTAAGGCTGGATGCCGGTGCCCATGTCCCAGTGAAGCCTGTGGGCTATGGGGAGGCCAATGCAAGGGGCCCTGGTGCTGCTGCAGGAGCAGCACCCAATATCCCCACAGCCAGGTGAGCCGCAGGGAGCTGCCAGCTGGGCTGCGGGTGGCTGGAGTTAGCTAATGGGCTGCAATATTTCTAATGGAGAATGTTTATTTGAGTGCATGTGTGCATTTGCCAAGTATAGCAAAGTAATGACATTGAGGCTTATTGATAATATAGTTATAATTCCATGTAATGACCAACTGAGCAAAATGATACAACCATCTCTCCTTCATCTATTATGCTACTGTCCACAGAGACTTCTCAGTTAAGAGCTGTTTACTTCTGCAGTGAGACATAGACCAGATATGCAGACTATAAACCTTCCTATTAGGCCTCTAGTATACTTTTTTTCTTTTTGAGTCATTTAATGGTATGTAATTTTGAGGATCAGCTTTCTGACCTAAGACTCAGAAAAAGAGGTATGGCCATGATGCTGAGCAAGAGGTAACCACTCTGCCTGGTCTCATCCACAGGTACCTCCTGCACTCCCATGAGAGAAGCATTTATTTGTTTCCTTACAGGTCAGCCACAAATTCCCACCTGAATCAGCAATGGATTTCTACAGATCAGCCCTACTTAAAAGAGTTTCCCTAAAAAAACAGGAAAGGCAAAAGATTATTTTCTTTTTTTTGACATTTGTATCCAGTGGTCCCTCAAGCTGTGCGGTGTCAGCTCAGCACCAAGGAGCAGTGGATGTGCTGAGAACATTGCTCCTGTTGTGGTTGTTCAGGTCCCCTGCCAGCTCCTGACCTGAGCTTCCTCTACTACTCTTGGAGGGCTGGAGAGAGACCCTTGGGCTGCCTACCCAGCCTGCAGCCCCAGTCACCTTCTGGCTTTGTCTTCTGCAGATCTCTATTAAAATTCACATCTACTGACAGTAAATCCCTGCATTTGCTGATCAGCACCTATGAACGCATGAGTGTGAGGTTTCATTTACAAAACCACCCTGCCAAGTCACCCCTAACACTGCCTCCTTTCTTTAACTAGTACCAGGCACAAGATTTGTCAACCATGGGTGATATCTCCAGCCTGGTTGCTGAGAAGCCTGGCAGTAATAAACCTCCAAAGCACTGGACGAGTGGGAGGGGCCCTTTAAACTCACAGGCATTTTACTTTGTTATTGAAGACTCCACGTGCCTTTTACATTATGAGCTTTGTTCGCAGATCTCAGATCTCCGTACCACTCAAGGTTAATTGGATATACTTAATAGAAAAAGACATATTTGAAAGAGTTTCATACATTTATAGGATGGGATAACCCTCAAGCGCTTGACCAGCATGCAATGACTCCAGGTAGCAAGAACTTGCAATCACATTATTCTCTCCCCCAGATTTTGTTAGTGCTCAGCCCAGTGAGTGACCAGGGGTGCAGGTAGCAGTTATTGGGTTACATCACTCTGCATGCATAGCATGAGGTGAACGCTCGGTAGCAGTGCAGTCTTCAGGCACTGCTTTAGACATGCAGGAAGACAGATAAGATGCAAGGGATGTGGTTTAATTAGGCCACAACTTTATTAAGTTAACTCATCTGGGATCTATTCAGCATGACTCTTTCTTTAATCACTCCCATATGGTGGAGGGTTGCCATTAGCCCTCCTGCTCCCTACAGCTGGTAACCAGTCCTGTGCTGGGACTCTGCCACCCACTGCACGTATGAGGGTCAGGTCTTAGTTTTACAAGGGAAGATGCACCGTTGCTGCCATGGACACCATACCCAGCACTGGTACAGCTCAACACGGAAGCAGCTTGCTTTACTCCCATGAGGACAGCCTGCAAAGCACAACTCCTGTCCCTTTGCCACTGGCCCTGGTTTCATGACAGCCCAAAGATGCTGCTGGCACAGTGCAACAGTGTGCTTGGATACATGACCCCCTAAGATGCAATTAGCATAATGTCCTGGAATATAACTTTAAAAAAAAAAATAAATATATATTTTAGCCCTGAAGAAAGAGTGCAACAGCTAAGGTCTGTTTTAGCAAGGGAGATCTGTTTCCAAGGGAGAAAAGAGCTAGGCTTCTTCCAGCTATTGTCCACAGCATTGCACAGCAGCCAAACTGCTTTTTTCCCTCCTGACAAAACGCAGACTACCTTCCTGTGTTAGAGCATTTCGGCAGCTTTAATTACCCAGTTGTGTGTGTTTGGGGCAGTGAGAGAGAGAGGCAAGCCCGAATGCAGAACAGACATTACTCTGCACTGCCAAGTCCAGCACTGGTCACCAAATTGCAGCCAGGGGCTCTTCCCCTGTGCACTCGCACCTTACCGCCAGCATGTCTGAGCCAAACAATGTCAGTCATGCTACCATGCAGAAATATGGCCTGCATGTAGGTCAGGAGCAGCCAGTTTTTCATCTCCCTATGGGCTAAGTGTGCTGTTTTTGTGACCAAAAGTCAGCATAAAAAGTATCCTCTTAGGGTTGGCTCCAGCCCATGTGTGGCCTCCACATGCCAGGTAGGACTGCACTCCCCAGCTGGGGTGGCACGGTGCAGCTGGCAGGCAACATACCCTGCCTTTAGGTTGCTCACTGGCATGGTACAATGTTTCCACAGTCTAACTTGAACTAATAATGTTTATTGTGTAATGGACATTCCTTTTTTCTACAAAACATCAAGGGTCAGAGGAAAAAGGCATCATCTAATGCATGACTTTGTTATATGCTTGTTGCAGTGGAAGTGGCAGCATTTTGTCCAGGATCCACCGCAGCACCGTCTGTGAGGCTGTACCCATGTAATGGTGGCTGTTCCTTCTGCTACACAACCCTTGTTCCATGCTTTTCTCATACACAGCATTATGACTTTTTTTTTTTTTAATCTTCCAGATTATTATAAGCCTTTATTTGGCTGCTGCAACCCAAGGTCTTAATCAAGCTCAAGGCTAAATTATGCTGGAAATCCCCCAAGGGAACAAAGGTAATGCCAAGTTGTGGGCTCCCAGCTGGGGCCTTGCCTCTGACTCAGCAGCTGTGTGGCATTGTTTATTTTAAGCTATATATCTATGTGTACATATACAGAGAGCACGCAGATGCATGAGAGATCTGGGAGAGTCAGCAGCCTTGTCCTAAGCACAAATGCTGAGGCTGCTATTGCTGGAGTAGCCATGGTGTGCCTGTGTTTTAGCATTTCAGTGTTTCAGCAGCGTGGAAACTTTTTTTTCTAGCGTATCAAAATCTTGCTCTGCTTTCTCTCCAACTCCTCCTGAGGGGCTGACTCTGGGTGCCTGCCAAAGCAGTGGGAATCACGAGCCTCTGAGAAAGTCTGTCCTGCCAAACCAGCCCTTAGGGAAAGGAACCATCTCCTACCTCTCTCCTTGGAATTTTTGCTTTGAAGGAAATCTCTGACTGGGGGCAATCCCCCTAGCAACATGTTGTGGCTCGCTCCCCAAGACCTGTATAAAGTTACTGTCTCTCAAATGCTTTATGCCTTCTCAGGCTCCTTCCCAGCTCCACCAAAAAGCCAGGCCATCAAACTCTGGTGCTCATTTACCTGTTGCCAGTATTTGCTCCATACAAATACTGTAACATACCAGTCACATTTCTTAGGTGACACAAGGCTTCCTCCAGCAGAAGAACTGTGTCATGCTCTTTTTGCTGATGAACAAGAATAACTTCTGGGAAGCTGAGAAGCCCCCAGATCTCTCACAGATCCAGAACGAACCTGCCAAGGGGCCAGAGGAAACCATGCCTGTGTTTAGCCATCTATGCTTTCCCAGCAAGAACAATTCAAAGTGACACATGAAACAGAGGATCTTGCACCCCTTTCACTTGGAGTAGGCTGATGCCACAGACCAGCTATGGAGCCCAGGGATGCAGAAAGCCACCATTCCTCTGTATTTATCTGCTCGTTAATCATGCATCCACTTTCTGAATGTCACACCTAATGCAACATGGCTGTCATCACTCAATGACATAGCATCTTGTATAAACAAACCAAATAAAACCCTGAAGGTCAGCAAGCATCTGACTTCAGTCTGTAAGACAGCCCATCCACCAGGTACAGTAATCCAAACCCACACCTTCATCAATGGACAGTCAGAATTTAAGCAATGATCTTGAACCTGAAGCACAGCTACTGTACTTTTGACAAGAGCTTTTTTCCACACCATAAATACACATTTAGGGACACACAGTCTAAACAAAACAAAGAGGGTTTGCAGTTTTACTCAGTTATTAGCACCTTCTGTAACTTTGTTCACAGACACTATTTTAAAGCAGAGGCAAATAAAGTCGTATGAAGCTACACAGATTTCTAAAGGCCACAACATGCATTGTGTATTTATTTAAAAGATTTATGGCTCTGCTTTGCCCTCAGACAAGTAGAGTTGAACGCCATGCATCTGGGGACTTCAACCACAAGAAAATTCTTTTACGCCTCCCATCCCCAAGGTCTTCCCAGGATTTGAGTACCAGAGGATCTTACCACCTCTCCCCCCTTGCTCAGCTATAAAGTGAAAGGAAGAAATTGCACTTAATTTGATTACAGAAGGACGCGTAGTAAAGAGCACTTGCTCTCCAGGAACATTATCATGTCTTTAGCCTGGGACCAAACACAACAGCACAAGGTTTCCCTTAAAACCATTCCCCCTCCAAGTCTCCTTCTAAATCAGCTTGCTTGACAAGTACCTGAAGTCACACTGTAAGGTTGCTAGATCACTCACTGGTTGTAAACTATACAGAGTTTACCTTTTATCCAACCAATATAGGTTAGAGGTGGGCCTGCTGCAAAGCAGTTCTGAGGAGAAGGATCTGGGAGCCCTGGTAGACAGTAAATTATCCATGACTCAGCAACGTGCCCATGCCGCCAAGAACGCAAATGGAATCCTGGGGTGCATAAGGAAGACTGTGGCCAGTAGGGCAAAGGAGGTCATTCTCCCCCTCTACTCTGCCCTGGTGAGACCACAGATGGCATACTGTGTCCAGCTCTGGGCTCCCCAGTTCAAGAGAGACAGGGAACTACTAAGAAGAGTCCAGTGGAAGGCAACAAAGCTAATTGGGGAATTGGAGCCTCTC
Source organism: Apus apus (assembly GCF_020740795.1). Lineage (NCBI taxonomy): Eukaryota > Metazoa > Chordata > Aves > Apodiformes > Apodidae > Apus > Apus apus. Next base: position 29,150,695 of record NC_067287.1, on the reverse strand, counting down.
TCTTATGAGGAAAGGCTGAGAGCTGGGACTCTTTAGCCTGGAGAAGAGAAGGCTGAGGGGAGACCTTATTAATGCCTACAAGTATCTAAGGGGGGGGGGATGCAAAGAGGATGGCACCAGACTCCTTTCAGTAGCTCCCAGTGACAGGACGAGGGGCAACGGGCATAAGCTGGAACATAGGAAACTCCATCTGAATATAAGAAAAAACTTCTTTATGGTGAGGATGACAGAGCACTGGAGTAGACTGCTCAGGGAGGTTGTGGAGTCCCCTTCCCTGAAGATATTCAAGACCTGCATGGATGCAGTTCTGTGTAATGTGCTCTAGATGATCCTGCTTTAGCAGGGGTGTTGGACTAGATGATCTCTAGAAGTCCCTTCCAACTCCGACAATTCTGTGATTTTGTGAGGGTATTTTTCTGTTATGAAGATCTGTCACTAGAAGCATCAGCTCTTATTTTAATATACATGCTGTGTATTTCTGCTTGATGGAGTCAACAGGATCATGAAATGTGAGCAGCATGTCCTCCAAATGGTTTCCCAGGACATCCAGTTACCTGTGCAACTAAAGTGGAAACTCGGGGCATGCCACGTACAAGGCAGTTATACTCCAGGCATCATCAAGTCTCAGTCATCTCCTGTACTGTAGGCCTATCCTGGACCCTCAGACCAGATCTAAAAAGTTTTTATTCTTCACTTCAAAGCAACCAAGATGGAGGAGAGCAGGAAGCAAAGGTTGTGCTGCCTGGCTGAATGAATACTTAATATGCTCAAGGAATGTCACTGCTCCTTGACTGAGCATGCTTACACCCAAATCTTTCCTGAGGTTTATTTCTCCCCTGCTGTCTCACTGCTAACTCCCTCTCTCTTCCCCCAGATAAAGACTTCCCTGAGCTTCTGTCTGCTATCCCTCTTTGGGTTCAGTGCTCCATAGAAGTCAACACAGCTGATATCCCAAAAATACGAGCTTCCTCTCTATCTACTGGTATCTCTAAGGAACACGCTCACATTTGACCAGAAGCAGAGATATCAGAACAAGGATAGAAATTAATACTCATACTTGTAGCATTACTTCCTTCTATTTAGCATATAATGTCAGGGATGCCTCTTACAGTGCACACATTTCATCCCAAGTGCATAATTTTAATCTGTAGTGTGACTATCACAGTATTACATTCCAAAGCAAGATGACACTAATACCACATGTGGTATCCACAAAAGCCCACAGTCTCCTCTTATAAATCAGTTTATTCCACACACAGTTAACACCCCTTTTTATTTATGTAACTTGCATATTTTCCTCTGTGTCCCTCCAATAGGAGCCTTTCCCTCTTAGTGTAATGGAACATTTGCTTAGAGGAAAATTAACCTTTCTCACTGAGCAACTGGAGTTGCCCAGCTCTCACAGACCACACACACACTGTGAGCAAGGACAATGTGCTGGGGTCTGCAAAGGCTGACACATCAGCTACAAGAACACTTAGAAGATCAGGATCTCAGAAGATCAAGATCTGAACACATCTGCTTATGACTGTTTTCTTGATAATGTACAAGTCCATGCAGTAGGTTTGAACTTGAGATATGCAGCTTCCAAAATAGAGGGAAAGGCAAACCAATGCTGTGTTGGCTTTGGTCAGCATTGGCACTCACACACCCCCAGTGCCAAGACACACGCCACGTGTCCAGGCCCCTCCTTCCCTTCTTGCAGCTACTGATGGCGTATCAGCAGCTTGTCATTATGTAGGGATGTAATCTCAGCTGGCTGTTTTATAAGCCTCGCTATGTCCCATCTCTAAAATTAACATCTAGTATTAACATATTTGAACGTGACTTTAAAGCTTTCAAGCAAATACAAGTAGAGATAGACCCATATAAAGTAGGTTTCCTTGGAATGCCGACAAGCCTTCTGAAATGGCAGGCATGAAGGCTGCCTCTCTTCGTGGGGTACAGTGCATGCTTTGGAACTGTTTGATAGTTTTAAAATATTTCTGATGCAACGAGTTGTAATGCTTTCCAGATGTGTACAACGGGTGCAAAAGGTAATGGCACAGACACTTCACTGTTCTACCTCTCGTCCCCTTTCTGCCTATATTAGAAGAACTGGTACCATCTTATCTCTAGTTTACTAATAAATATCAGTTATTCCCTTCCCCCCATACTAAGCTAAAAATGTTGTTAAATGTACCATAAACAAAACTTATGAACTTTTTTAAAATATGATTAAAATGGTCATAACTATCTGATGTTTCTTGCTGATTGAATCTGCCACTTCCATTTACTAGGAAAATAAATAACACATGTTTGCTGTTTTTCTAAAAGGTTCCTATTTATTCTGTGGTCATTTCCCACTTATGATATTTCCAGCTTAATTTCATAAAACAGCTTTTACATGGCTAAAAAAAAAAAAGGCTCTTATTGTACATTGTCTTCAAAATATTTTGCCTTTGAGCTGTGGACTTTTATTTGTAGGAACAACCAACCACCCTCTTTGTGAGGCCTGTATTCCTCCAAATTAAAAAGAGAAACAGCTGTATGTCTTACAAATGTCTGCAGAGCTCCAGCAAGACATTGTTGAATTGTTTGCTTCCCTATCTTCCCACAGGATATGCCTCCTAAATCCACTGCATGAGAGAAAAACATAGGTAAAAGCCAAACAAATCTTCCCCTCTGGGCACATGCTTGTAGGCACAAGTCATCCATCCATCTCCAGCAGAGCATTTACAGCTACTTTTTGGGATTTACGGGATGTAAATACGAACACTGATTGTTTGATAAGAAATGATGAACGATTAACACACAAGTTGATTCGATTTTCTAAGCAAGGACCACAGCACCTAATTTATTAGTCATCAACACAGCACTAATTGCAGCCTGCTCTCAGCATTTCATTTCAAGGCGTTTTACTTCAAGCCCTGGGCTGCTGGATTCAAGGGATTCCTTGAACATTTCTATTTCTACTTTCATTGACCTCTTCAGATCATACAGGTGGCTCAAGGGAGGATTGCTTTTAAACTACTTGGTATCAGAGCTACAAGAACACCTTTGACAGCAGGAGGAACTGTAAAATCAAGGCTCTGGATAAAAAAAAGAAAGCCAAGTTAAGACAGAGCTGTAGCTGGTTTTGTTAGAACAACAACAACAACAATTCTGAGCTGATTTTTGCAGCCTACCTCATGGTCCATGAGTGTTTCAGGTGGCTCAAATTTTGCTGCCTGCTAACAATTACACACCATGTGCTCAGACCTCTCTAGGGTCCCAGAGGTCACTTGTAGTGACCAAGGCCTGGTCTCATCTCCTGGTTTGGGATGTGAACTGCAAAGCAGCACATCAGTCCTCCACATGCCTACCTTGTGCAGAGCTTCTGATTTTACAAGATGGGCTGTGTTGTGCTCACACATAATGATGAGCAGATTTGAGCCCTAAATCTGGAGAGCTCATCAGCTGCCCCCAAGTCAAATAGGAACAGAGACAATGCATAACTGAAATGGCAAGTCATGGGATAATTAAATTATTTGTGACAGTAAACCAAAATAGAAAGAAACAAAAAACCTAAAACAAACAAACAAACCAGACACAGAGCCATATGCTCCCATGTGCTGCACGCTGCAGAGCAAAGAGCATCATTCCAACGGAGTGCAGGGACCCCACAGCCCCAGCCAGTGGCTGTGCCCAGCAAGAGCCTCTGCACCATGTGAGGAAGGAGGCGAGATGAGACTGGACACACGTGCTCAGAGCCAGCATCTGCTGACTGGAGCAGGGGGTGATCCCCTCTGTCCCACACCCACACTGAGATGCATGGTGGCTTAGGCTGCAGCCACATGTGCTCTGTGTCCAGGCAGAGCTCTGGCAAGCTGCACTACCACCCCTGTTCTTTGCACCCTTTGGCTGGGCATCAGGGATGGAAGCTCCACAGCAGCATGTAATCACTCTGTTTTTCCTACTCATAACCTGTACCTGGGATAACCTGTGGTCTCCTATAAGCTCTGACCTTTAAATAAGCCTTTGAGGAAAGCACAGAAAGTCTGTGAAGGGGGTTACTGGATGGCAAAGGGCAGGCTGGGGAGGCAACAAAGGGCTCTAGTGACCCTGTGGCACTGGCTGTCACTGGGTCACAGGCCCTGCTTTGCTCCTGTGCACTTTCCTGTTTAAAACAGATTACTTGCAGAGCAGTAATATGAATATATGTTAATGTTTATAGGTGACAGCAGTCTCCACTTTCAGACGTTAATTATATATTAGAACTGGACAATGTATTCATTGGGAACAGTTTGGGCTCAGGGAAAAGAGTTTTCTCCTCTAAGTACTGCAACCAAAGCCTTTGTCAGGGCACTTGAAATATATGGAGCGGATTTGTATGCACACACATAACAGCAGGCCTGTGTTTAATGAACAGGACAATCTGTAGACTAGCTCAACAGTTTATGTATGTGTCCAACTTTACTTGCCTATAAATGGCTCAGAAGTATTCCCATATATTATTCTTCCTAAGACATCAACTCTGCCACACCGGATTTGAAGCCTTTGGTTTCAGCTTGTGTGCCTGCACCTATCCCTGCCTAGAAGTAAAACTGCCTGAGAGCTGGGTTTCCATGTGCTAGGCAAGGATTGCTGGGCTTTCCCACCCAAGAGAAGCACTTGTCATAGACTGTGTTCAGGCGAGAAAAATGTCAAAAACACTGCCTGCTAATAAGTCAGTGGAGAGCAGTCACCTTTTATAGTGGCTCAGGTTTCTTAAGTGTGCTAAGAAGTATTTGTCCCATCACCAGTGGCTGAAGCCTGGGCTGCCCAGAAAAGCTGAAGCCACATCATCCTTCCTGCAGCCAAACCCTACCCTACTCTACCCACACAAATGCAAATCTCAGACACTTTGCTCTTAATCTTTGACTAGCTTTCCAGGAGTACCGAAATTCCATTTTCACTATGGAGCACACCCAGAGTTATTTTTTTCATGTGAAAAACTACTGCTTTAATTAAGCTTTATAAATTTTAGGAAAACAAGGTCCTCATATGTAATTTGGTTGATGCTTTGAGAAGGGAAGAGAGGGAAACAAACTAGTATCAGAACTTTGGGTGGGATTTAAAAAATTAATTAAATTTAAAGGAAAAAAAAAAACAAAACACACAACACTGAAATAGAATGGAGTTAGTTATTTACAGCTTAATGTTTAAGTCAGAAGAAGAAAACTCTGGTTTTCCTTATTGACTGTTAACCACAATAACATAAGTCTTGCTCAATTTCATCTTTGTTCCCTTCATATTGGGAATTTCTTTTTTATTTTATTGACGAGGAAGCATCCAGTATTCTGGCTGGAGCCTATTATGCAGGGAAGCAGTATATTATGTACTACTAGCAGGGAAGCAAACAGAGTAACTATTATTTTCAGTGAGTTCAGCAGCTGGTAGCATTAGTATTTCAAACTGCCTTTATTGTATCCCATCTCCAAAACATTTTGGAATAACACCAATAGAAGATCTGACTACTATGTCATACACACAGGTATGTATGGTGGTTTGATGTATGTTACAAACAATACATTTACTAATACAGAATAGATTGCACTGCAACCTCCTTCAATGAACTGGCAATGTGTTTTACAGCAAAAGTGCTGGGATTCAGGGACTCCATTGTGAGCTCAGGGGGGTTCTCCATGCACTAATCCAGTTGCAGTGGGACTCAAGTGTGGCCAGACTGGTGGGGTGAGCTCTGGCTGTTGTGCCTGTGCCGTGCCTGCAGGTCCTGCGGCCTGGTCATGAGACTCTCCACTCAGAACACCTGGCTTTCCCCAAGGCTCCAGTCCCACTGAAAAAGGACACCTGGGAGATGGAAACTAGTCAAATCACAGGGACACTCAAAGAGATGGGGATGTATCCTTCCTTCTCTCCCAATGTGTCTCTCTGCAGCATCCCTTTTTTTCAGAGGCTGTCTGAATATTGCATAGGTTTGGAATACAGAATTCAAAATTTTTTGGGGGTAGAGTTTGTTGGTTGGTTGTTTTTGGGGGGGTTGTTATGTGTTTGGTTTTTCTTAACCCACACAGTAATTAAAGCAGTGGGTTAAACAGCAGAGAAGAGAATCTGCCTCAGGGCTGAGGGCTGCGGAATACCATCCCCACCAGAGACTAAACACGGCAAACCACTCTGCTGGTAATGGATGGGCACTGTAAAGGAGGTAAATGATAAACAGTGATGGAGCGTAATTGGTGCTGTTTGTTGTGCTCTTGCTGATGAAATGCCAGCAAAACTGAGTCACTTCAAAATGACATGTTTATGTGACATCAAAGAGGCTGAGCTGACTTTACATTATATCTGTGACAAATGTATATATTGGATTGCTGTTTGCCATTTAGACCTTCTCTGATTACTTCTCATTGTAAAGAGAAACATTTGCGATTCTGCTCACTTGGTAAATCTGTAGAGTGACTTGTTAGCAACACATGCAGGGAAAGTTGTTGAAAAGCCCTTCTGGGCCTACCGTAGTAAATATGTATTCACACACCCGATAATGTGCTGCTGCTTGTTGCCTGAAAGACGAATGCAGACAGAGAGGCACACACAGCAGTGCTTCCACGCCTGCTCCTAGCCAAGTATTTGCACTTCAGGCATTAAACCCAAGCTTCTTCCTTCTCCACCCCCTCAGACCCCCATGCAACCCCACTTAGTGAGCTTCTCACCATCACCCACCAGAGGTCTGCTTTGTTGCAGCAGCCCCAGGAAGCAATAGAAGCATAAAGTTGCTGCCTTTCCCAAAGATGTCTCTGGTGCCTTTGGCAGGGGAGGGGAATATCTGGGGAACTATTCAGCACTAACATACCCTGGGATGGCTGGGGTTTTTTGCTAAAAAACTAGCAGCTCTTGCCCTGGCAGTGCAGCAAGTCACACCACCCATCAGGAGGGCAGAGGCTGCAGATGCTGGAGCCGGCACAGCTCATCAGCCGGCTGACAGGCAGCACAGGTAGAGCACCTTAGCCACCCCATCCTCCAGAAACACCAGGCCACTCATCACAGGTTCTCTGGATACCTCTGGCTGCACCATGTGATGCCTGCATGTCTCCCAATCTCATGGGGAGGTGGGATGCAGTGGCAGAGTGGGATACCTCCATTCAGGGAGGCCCATGGGGAGCATGGGGTAGTTGGAAGAAAGCCAGGCAACTGGCTCTGTGTCTGTGAAGCTAGGCAAGCCCTTCTGGTAAAAGTAGTCTTACATGCATATCACCACTGTCAGTCACAGTTAATGCTGCTTCTGCTTACTAGGAAGCAGGTAACGTATCCAGGCTGAAGTGAGCGTTCTATGATTGGGATGGCTCAAGCATCTGTTTCTCCAGAAAAGCTAACAGCTCTCACAAAGTGAGGGAGTGGGGTGTAAGGAAAAAGCACTTCACTAAATGCTAATTCCTGCCCAGACCTCTGGGGTTAATGGCTCCTGCCAGACTGGCAACTTTGGGTGCCCCACAGAGAGCAAGCAGACACAGGCAACTCCTCTTGACCTTTCTTGCCCCCAAAAGATCCTGTCCATCAGTCCTGGCTAAGAAAAGCCTTGGAAGATGCTGCCCAAACTGCTCCCAGCAACACTGCAGGCCAGGGTACCACTGGGACCACCAGAGAACAAACCTGTGGCCAAACCTGGCACCATCATCAGATGACAAGGGGAGAAAAGAGAGCTCAGACAGTCACCTGCATCCTTGCCTGCTTGTGAGTAGTTAGTGCTCTTAGGGTACTTGCCCCTGAGCAAGCAGAACAAAGGCAAAGGAGCAGCAATTGCTTCATGCTGGGGACAGCTTGAGAAGCAGCATTATGCTCAGGACAAGGCAAAAGGGAGATGGAAACCCAAGCATATTTCATTGTTAGCTGAGTATCAGTGTACCTAGAACCTTAAAATCCATTTTAAAAACAAACAAAAAACCCTATGATACAGGTATTAGTCTTGTACTGCTTGCTGCTTCACATACAAACCTCACCCTCAGCACAGGACAGACAGCTAACAACAGCTGAACACATCACAAAGCTTCCCCCCTTCCTCTGTGGGTCGCTATGTAAATAGAGAAAAGATTTTCAACCTGCTTCCTATTACTTCTGTTATGTTTAACCTTCCTTTCCCCTCTGCCCCTGCCAGCCCCAGCCGTTTACCCAGCAGGCAGAGAGCAAGGCTGGCTCCTCTCACCTGCCCGCCAGTCACCACATTTCAGCCCTCACAATAGGCAGCAGCTCCACCGTCCTCGGAGAGGGTAGAGGCTGTCAGGACACACAAGTCTCAGCCTCACAGGCTGCAGCAGCCTCTTCCCACTGTCTGGCCAGCTTCTATGTTTTGTTTCAACCTTGTTAGCTTTTTTTTTTTTAAAAAAAAGCATGTTTATGATTATCATACTAGAGGAATGCACTAAATACATAGCATAACTGGAGGAAGGAATTATTGCTGGGAATGCTTAACATGTGTACATGGCTCTGTAATACTATCCTCAACTCATCGATCAACTCAGGCAGATATATTTGTAAATATTGCAGGGAGTGGGTGACCTCAGAGCTGATGCCCTGAGAGGGCTCGGGAAAGGCAGCTCACACCCCAGCTTCTGTGTCCCCCCCACAGGGCAGCTATACTGCCCCTTGGCCCCAGGAGGAGGGCAGCAGCATCTCTCCCACCAGCCCACCGCCCAAACTCGGCTGCGCTGTCTGCTGCTTGCACACACTGACACTAACAGCACATTCACCTGGGTGGGCTTTATCTGCTACAGAAAGGCTCAAGTTCCTCACACCAAAGCAGAGATCTGTCTTTGCCTCTCTTTAGGGCCATACCAACACAGCAGCCAGTGAGACTCACAAAACTTAATTTATTCCAGGGAAGAAATGAGAAGCCCAGCACTGGGCTTTTTCTGCATTTCACTTGATAGAGGTGTAATTCACATGGGTAAGGACTGCAGCTTAGTTTATTCTTGAATCAATACCATAAAAACACCACCACCACCTCTCTCCAGAGAGGAGAGCCTGAAGCTCCAGCTGTGCTTTGGCTTACCCATCATCATCATCCTTCCTGCAAGTCCTTCTTGGACTAGCTCCAAGAGCACTTCCCTGGGCACACCTGCACCCTGCAGGCTATGAATCACTGGTTCATGCCACCTCTGCTGCAAGTCACCCTGCTGCCACCAAAGCCTGCAATAGGGCCCAAGCACGGATGCCAAAATCACTCTGCTGGAGGGCAGACCTTGATTTTCTACTCATTAGACACCACCTTGTCTTGCAGCACCCTGCACCCAGCCTGTTCCCAACCCCAGAGGAGACAGTGCACTCCCAAATGCACTCCTGCCTTCTAACCTCTGCAGAGGACCACCAGATTTGGCCTAATGAACATGTTTACTGGTGGGTTACAAATAATTGTGCATGTTGATATGCGATTGTTAAGATGTCTGTTGATATTGATTAAATAAGGAGAAAGATGTTTCCCTTTTCTTTGGTGTGGCACTTTGCCTGTTTGTTTCTGGCTGGTGCCAGTGCTGAGCGCTGAGCAGCCGGAGCGACTGCCAGCAGTGCTTGGCCATGCCCGCACCGAGCAGCCGATTGGGAAACGGGCTTCATGGTGGATTTTGCAGAACAGTTTGGGCCAGCACTGAAAGCACAGCAAGCCTCTTGGGTCCTGCTGGGAGAAACACTTTGAAATTAAGCGTTTTTCCAGGATTAGGAATGTTTTGCTAAAGTTTGAGTTCCTCCCTCCCTAAACAAAGCTGGGATTGAATGCCTTCCACAGGCACCTAATTTTCTACATCAGCTCACACCAAAGACCACAGTTCACAAACAAAACACTTTTCCTTCCTGGCATGTCATCCCATGCATGAGCACAAACCCTCCTCTTCAGAGCTAGCAGAGAATGCTGTCAGCCCCAGTGCTCTTGCCACAGAAAGGACACAACATCACTAGCACTTCCAGAACCCGCTGGTGCAAAACCCTGCCCTCACCACCCACAAGGGACAGAGGTATGGCACCACCTCCGAGGACGGCTCAGACTAGGCCAACAGATCTCTTTGTCCACAGGCATGGTCTTTTGGCACATTCAGCCACCCAGCAGTAGTACTTTGGGAAGCCCCATCCAAGGGTGCAGGTCTGTTCCTCTTCCACCATGAGGTAGTCTGATGTCCTGGCCTCACCAGCTGTATATGTATGTGTGTGACTCATTTCAGCCCTGCAAGAGATCTGCAGCTTCCAGGGCACTTATTGAGGCAGAAAAACTGTTTGCAGGATCAGACCTTAATAAGAGAACAGTTGCACTCAAAGCACCATGTGAGTAAGCCCTGTATACCTTCAGCTGGGAATGTGGGAGATTACATGGCCCTGGCATTCCACAGTATTTTGTTAACATACATATTTTTCCCCAGTCTGGTTTCTTAAGGAAGAAGGACGTACACAACTGCACTAGTTACTTCCTAGTCCATTCCAGTTCTACTGCACTCTTATGGCTGATTTCAGCCAAATTTAATGGCTCAGAGGAATCTCAGAGCTACCAAATTCACATGAGTCTCAAGCAAATATGTAGAGAGACTTGAACCCCTGTCCCTTCTGAGGAACAAGGCTGCAATGTGAAGTCACCCATGCTGCTAGATACCACAGATCCTACATGGGAAAACAATGCTACAAATACTCCAGCCACAGGAAAAGCTTTAATCAGGATGAACACAAAACAATCAAGCCATGTGAGAGCACCAACGAAAAAACAGGATTAATAAATTCTGCTGCTCTTGCAGCAGTTCCACCCCCCTGCTTAAGAAGTGAATAATCAAGTGCCTCTTTTTCCAGCCTTCTGTTCACATGCTCTTTTAGTATTGCCCTTTCTTCAGCTGCTTGCACTCAGCACAGAGGTTACTGGCTTTATACTGCAGAGCATTCACCAGAGCCAGGGGCTGAGCAGGCATTGGCAGATACTTTAGTGACTGCACAGACGCATCCTCCAAAAGGAGAGAGGAAAGGAGGAAAACCTGTTGTCCATTTCCCTATCTGTGACAGCGTTTAGGGGGCAGCTTGCAGCATGCACATCCACAACACTGGTGGTGCAGCATCACCTGGATTTTTGCAGCAGGGTAAGCAAATGCCTTTTTGATGAGAGACAAAAAGCAGTCACTGGACAACAGATACCAAAGGTCCATGCCAGCTGTGCTTCCATGGGAAAGGAGACTGCACCAGCAGCTTGCTGCCTCTGCTTCTCACGCAGGCTGTGACTAAGGGGTCTGTGGAGCAGTGGCAGAGCTGAGCACTCCATGCTCAGATGCGCAGAGACCTGGATCAGGCTGATGCAGCTACAGCTCAGCAGCTTCCAGGCTTACTGGGCCAGGTTTTAGACAAAGCCACATGCTGGCCATGCTGTACCCAGTCATACCACCCAAGCCCCACTCAAAGCATGAAGGACACAAGGAGCCAGCAGGGTTCCCTGCCACCCCCCAGCAGCAGGTCCTGGGGGTGGACAGCAGCTCAGCAGGTCACGCTCTGCCACGCTCTGAATAGGGCAGCAAAGGCAAAAAGCAGAAGACCCAAGTACAGAAGAGCTGTCTGATGAGCTTAGTAACTACATCCTCTCTGTTGGGTTTCCTTCAGAGTGGCTGAAGAAGGAAGCATTACTACAGAAGCATTATTACTATTATTTTGTCTTAATCCCATGCTGGCAGGCAGTGCAAGGAGGTGCTCCTTGTTGGGCAAGCTTCCACTTTCCCACCCCATAGCTGCATTTCCTCTAATGCTCCTGACGTGCAGAGTTATATAGCCACTCCCTACAGCCACTTTTGTCCTTTCTAATGTGCCACTCCATGCAATACGACTGCTGCCATTCCTCCTGCACATCCTTTCTCTTCTCCACTGCCACAGACCAACCAGCCAACCATTCCGATCAGCGACATAAATCATCCCACCACTCATAGCCATCTCACAGGCATTTAGGTAACACCAATATAACGCACAAAACATTTTTACATATTCTGATAACATGCCACTTGCTTACACTCACCTGCAAATTGTAAGCTCTCTGGAAGAGACACACAACACTCTTGTTGCACAACACAGGTGTCCTGCTGAGCATGAGCAGTCCCTCCACTCTCAAACAGGGATAGAAGGCACTACCTTTCCCCTCTGGGTGACCCATACAGCCCAGAGAGAACTGATGTTGGTCTAACTCAAAGAGGTTAGGACTCTGACCTCCCCCCAGATTATGCCAAGCCCATCTGAACTGGTCACGGAAGAACACAGCTGCAGAAGGGACTGAGACACAACAAGAAAACACATTTGATCCAGGAACAAAACTACATGTTCCTCCTTCCTTAAGAGCATCTAGTTACCCTCTGCAAAACCACACCTCAAAGAAAAAAAGCAGCCTCTACAACCAATTTTAACTGTATTTTCCCAGTAATTTTCTTGATCAAGAAAGTGGGTGCAACTGGATTACTACTTTTTTTTTTTACTTACTGGTTTGTTGTTTTGTTTGTTTTGGTTTTTTTATTCACCTGTGAACAGGGTTGGTAAGTGCTTTGCAGGCATGGAATAGGGTTTTAAAGAAAAAGAAGGTCTATAGCTCTTAAGGAAACTTAACTGATTCCATCCACAGCTCCCTTATGCTATTGAACTCATTGCACACCTATGTTTTATGCATAATGACTTTTCTATCTGGTATCAGACAGTAATCATTCCAGAAGGCAAAAATCTCAAAATAACCACAGTATATGCATACAGAATACATTTAAAAGATAAATCTAAATTGACTGTTCAGACCTTCCCTCACTTGCCAGTGGATCTTCTCCAAACAGAAGGCATTCCAAGTCGGCGTAGGAAATGCTAAGATAGCATGCTTTCCATATTGTGTTATCAGAGTGTCTTCCAAAAACTCAAGCTTTCCCATACAACAAAATGTCATGAAGAAGGTTTTACTCTAGTCTGCGTATCACAGGCTGTACATACAGCTTCAGCTACTGTAACGTTGGCAAGCAAAGCTTATAATGACTTGAAGTACAGTTTAGTAGCAGAAAAACTTTGTTTCTGAGCCACTCGTTCACACTGTCTGATTTTCATTAGGAGGAGTTTGTGTGTATGTTTTTCCCCCCCAAGAACGAAGACAGAAATAAACGTCACAAAGGACTTTTTGGCTGTTTACTATATGGAGCCTGATTAATTGAGCTAATGTTGTATTTGCATTGAAGGAAAGAGGAGTTTCCCAGAACCAGCCAGCTTGGCTGAACAGAGAACTGGGTCAAACCCTGGCAATAGCAAGGCACTTGCAAGCACAGCAAGCATCTTTGTTTTTAAAACAGATTTTACACCCAAGTGGGTAGCTTCCCCCTTCTGTCCCACTAATATTAAATCACTTGCTCTCACCTCTATTTCTGTGAGGTCAGCAAGAATCAGTCTCTGCCATACTTCACTCAGGCACCATCAGAGCAAAACCAGCAGAACTGGGTTCAAACAACACAAAAGGCAAAAAGCAGCATCACTGCCAGGAAGCCAGGCAAAACAACCCACCAGAGCACCACAAAACCAGCCACCCGTTGGGGATACACGTTTACGCTACCTTACCTAGCAGAGTCCAAGCAGCTTGGTGGCCCCCATGCAGTGTTTCTGCTCCTGCTGCAGCGATGGCCAGTAGGCAATAAGGAACCTGAACTCAGAGTAGAGCCTAATCTCAGCTTCAGGAGCTCCAGAAAAGCATCCAAAGGCCCTTGCTGCACATTTCCCCATCAGGGCCAGGTGGAGATGGTCAGTCCTTCTCACAGCTGCAGGTCAGCACCACTCTCAGCCTTGTCCTTCTGGAACCCAGCTGTAATCAATGAAAAAAAAAAAATTAGCTCCCTCAGAGGTTAACTGAGAGCACCTGGTGTCCAGGCCCTGCCAGGGTCCTGCCCAGGGGGCATCTTGGAGGGCTGAGCTCAGCCCCCATGGCTGCCCCTTATGCAAGCCATGAGTGCTTGCAGGGCTTGGATATTACTCTGTTGCACCAAAATGGCCATGCAGGATGGTGCAGGGGCCTGATCCTATGGTCAGGCCTGGGCAAGAGGAAAAGGAAAGAGAGTTACACCTGAAACTTAAGTCTTTGGTACATGGAAACAAGTTAAGTTCTGAGTGAAACAAAATATGGTATAAGGGTTTTAATACAAAATTCATTTACCCAAATACAGTCCTCATTTTCCTTTTTTTCTTTTTTTTTTTTTTTTAACTGTCAAAGAATTTGACAAATTTGATCAGATCATATCACTGAGCAGAAAGTGTGAGTTCCAGGAACGAGCTATCTGCATCACTGCAGCTCCCCACCTACAGTCTTAGGCTTGCTATGCACTCCCCTCTCTGCCTACTCCACTATTACAACCCATCTGATCTTGGAAAAACGCACTTCAGCAGGCACGAAAGTTTTCATAACGAAAAGACAGAGCTCTCACCCACAGCCTAAAGAGGGCAGGTTGGGAGCCCTGCTGGACTGGTAGGTCTCACCCCTTTTAGTCCTTCAACAGCTGCAGCCCAGCCCCATGGGAGGGAGAGCCTCGGGGTGTGGAGCTCCATACAGTGCAGATGCTGGCTGCAAGTTGCTTGCTTTAAGTGCAAGGGCATGTGCAGATACACTTAGTTACGAAGGTATGCATAGGAAAGTTTGCTGAGCAACTCTTTGACCCCAGCTCTAGGTAGACTGGATGGCATAAGGTAGATCTTTCTGCTGGCAGCACTCAGGTGTGAATATTACATGTTACTCCCTCCCAAAAGAGAGCCATGTGCAAGATCTGCAGTTTAGCCGAGTTGCTGTGACTTCACCACAGCCACAGGAATGGTGGCCCTCTCCTTGGCCCTGGCCCAGGGGCTGCCAGCTTGTCATAGCTGTCTTTCATCACAAGATGCCAAGTGGAGCTCATGCATGTGTGCCACTTGCAGGCTCCAGGGCCTGCCTCTGCTGGGCAGCAGCCATCTCTTCAGGAGAAACAAAAAGGCTCCGCTCAGCAAATAAACAAAATGCGTTTCTGAAGACAAAAATACTGCTTTCATTTCTTTATTTTCAGTCCGCACATCAAATGCTCTGATAGGAGCAGGATCACTAGCAAGCCCTTCCCCTCTAAAATGCCAGTTTCCCTTGGGACAGGTCAGCACATCCCACAGCGGGGACTATGCCCCAGGCACCATCTATTCCCTCCAAGCAATAAATCCCAACAACCTACGCATAAGCATCTTCCAGTACTGGGGAGTCTCTAAATATGTCTTTTCCTAGGCAAAAAGGAAGCTTTAAAAGGAAGCACAGCAGCAAAGCTCCCCAGGCACAGGATATCACTGCAGCAGAAGCCACCCAGCAGCTCCAGCCATGGCCTTCTCAGTGCCCATTGAAGCAGGAGCCCACAGCTGGAACGTGGCAGTGCTCCACGTCATCCACCAGTGCTGTGGCATGAAAATGCCACCCTCATCAACCCACAGCTTTGTTGATCTGCCTGACTGCTTTGCCTGTTAGTCAGCAGAGGAATGTGCAAACACCCGTTCCTAACGGCGTGGGTTTGGGGAGCCTGGATTGTTCCTAAATGATAAAACTGTGGGTGAGGTATTCAGGACATCTCCTGCATGTGCTCACGGTGATGTGGACCATCAGGTGTTCAGCCTGAGCTAGTTTCCATAACAATTATGACACAAAACTGATTATTCTGGATAAAAGCTTGTGGTTTTGGATGTGGTGGTAACACTATGGTTTTAAGTTCATTCTTGTTTTGAGCCCTGTTGCCCATAAAGCCAGCATGCCAGAAAGGGTGAATTCACCTGCTCAGGCCTGGGATAAAAAATGAATGTGCATCCTTTCAAACACCTCAGGATGCCCCAAGATGTCCATCTCCCCTTACCAGGACCACTGTGATACTGCAATGCGCTGTTTGTCAGTTCTGAGATCCGACAAGTCAGCCAGGCAGGAGAGAAAAGCTGGCGGTTCCATCCTTACTCACTTCTAGTGGGAAGAGAGATGATGATGGTGGGGAAACAACTCCTGGGGAGCTTCTTCCCAAGACAAATTTTACTTTGAAGCACAGCCTCTTACAGCTACTCTGAGGTGAGAAGCAGCAGAAAGGAGGAGGAAAAGGAGGTGAATACATATATAGAAGTGCCTGGTGTTCTTTGGAGGCTTATTTTCCCTTAAAGAGGCCAAACCAGACAGTGTTTTCATCAGCAAAGTTGGAAGTCCTACGACACTGTGGAGCCAGGCATTAGCCTTGCTTTGTGGATGGTTTGTTTGCTCAGTCCATCATAAAGACTTGAAAAAATGGTACAAGCCATTAAAATACAGTCACTGAGTTATAGATTTCCATTTTTCCCTCTTATGACAG
Source organism: Apus apus (assembly GCF_020740795.1). Classification (NCBI taxonomy): domain Eukaryota; kingdom Metazoa; phylum Chordata; class Aves; order Apodiformes; family Apodidae; genus Apus; species Apus apus. The sequence continues at coordinate 29,134,406 of NC_067287.1, read as the reverse complement.
ACAGATGCTCTCTATTAGAACTGCTTTTATTCTATAAAGGGATTAGGAAAACAAAACCAAAAGAAACTTCTCCAGGTTCCAAATAATCACCAGTCCAAAAAGCTTTGAAATGCACTGTAACACAGAATTAAATCAGATACTGCGTTACTGTAAACCTGAAATGTCTCATAACATAATATTGATTTTTTTAATCTATAGTTTTCAAAAAAGTTTTATAAGACTACTAATAAAACTGTTTTTATAAAAACAGTTTCACATGAAAACTCAGAACATTCCCATCCCAATCTATAAGGCTGAATCCAGCTGTCTCAATCTGCTTATAATACTCTATTTTCACAAAACATTTTCTTTTGATGAAACAGCGTTTTTATGAGTGAATATTCCTGACCAGCTCCAAGTGCAAGTAAATATACAACAGTGAACAAGTCCAAGATTCAGATTCAAGCTCTCATATGCTGTGCTGGCCACTGGGAAATAAAGCTTTTACTCACAGACTGAACTTTTTTTGGCATGTGCTTGCTTAAATCTAATCAAGAGGAGACCCTGGAAAGCAAGTGCAGATAACAGCATTCGAGTGAAGCAGGCTGAATCTAAGCTTGTTTACCTCACAGGGTTGTTTCCTTTATGGGGAGTTTTTAGCTGAGGGGGAACACACAGCTATGGATTTGTCCAGTTTCCCACTTCCTTCCTGCAAGCATCTTCACTGGGAGCTTGCTGGGTTTACCGCATCCAATGGGAAAAGTTTTCTTGGCATGTCTGTGGTTACTGTATTAGCAGCAAGTTTCTGACAGTCAGTGCTGCCTTATAGTAACAATTTAATCTTTTGATCTCCTGAGACATTTGGCTTTCCAAGAGAGAAGTTTTTAAAGGAGGAAAAATATCCCTTTGAAGCATTGCAGAGGAGTATAGGGAAACAGGTTTCAAAAAGACCAGCATCTGCTGTGAGATCAGGTCAGGTGACCTGTCCAGGGTGGTGCTGCTCAGAATGGCAAAAGCGAACAGAAAGGCAGGTCTGTGTCTGAACACAGAACAAGTCATGGATTTGGGGGGCACATGCACACGCTGCCGCTCAGAATTGACATGCAGCATTGGCAGGGTTTGTATACTGAAAGTAATTACACAGGATGAGTATTCTTGCCATTTAACCATGTGCCTGTATTGGTTACTGGTATGTGCACAGGACAGTTTATCAATGGACTTTATCAGGGCACCAGTTCTCAGCAACTTGCCTCCCACCAGCACTGTAATAGTTAACACCTAACACACGCCTTGGCTGAGACCCTTCTGCTGTTTGATGGCTCAACTGAAGCTTGATGTTTATGGTGGAAATTGTCTTGATTTCTTTAGATAAGATGAGCATCCATGGAGTTTGAAAATGTGTTTTAATTAAGATTCTGCTAAATTCTACCAGACACCTACTTGGAAAACAAAGCAACTGAATAATTAACTCTGATGAGAGCAGATGCTGCTCTAATGACAACCTGTTACTGCTCAAGTGCATCATTAGTTGTTTTACTGTGTTCTTTTAATACGTCCAGAGATCCTCAGCTAATGACTATATTGGTAGCAACGCATCTAAAATAATTCTTCAGTGTTGACTGTTGCAATGAAAAAAAAAAAAAAAGCCAACAATCAAAAAAGCCCACAATGACTCAAATGAAATAGCGTTTCTGCTGGTCTGCACTGTGTGCTTGAAAGCAAACACTTCTTTACTTATCCTTGTGGGATTATTTTAGCCATACATCAAGTGCAGCTTACAAATTGCTGAGAATCTAATGATGCATTTATTTACAGATGTGCAGTTCTGTTCCCTCTTATGTTGCTGAGGGATGAGAAGACAGAAGGCTTTTTGTTTCCCCAATGTAACGTGCACAGTCCTGCATTTGACAAAGTGACTACAAAAATACCACCAGCATGATTTTACCCTGTTATTTCTAGCTCTCAAAAAATAAATCTGTATCATCTCCTAAAATATAGAGAGAACTCTTCAAAAGCAGAGAATGGAATATTTATACTTAAGTAATCCACTTTAATGACACGCTGGACTTCCTGTTTTCACAGTATCTTTGGTTTGATCTTAAAGCTTGTATTATTTTTGTATTAAATACAAAATTTTGGACTATCAGCATCAAGAAGGATTGGCCTGACCATAAAAGTAATGAGATGAAGTGCAATAAAGCAAGCAAAAACATCAAATGGGAGAATCTAGTCCAGACTTTTAAATTCCTTCTCTCTTTTTCTTTAAATGCAAGAACTATCCTTTTTGCCTTGAAATAACTACAAGATGAGTTGAGGAATGATTGAGGTCCCCTTAGAGATGTTTTTCAGAGTTCATTGAGCCCAAGAGACATCAGTTTAGTGGAGCCAAAGGCAGTGGAAAACTCTTTAACACCAGGAAAGGACCTGGAAATTGCTGGGAAATGTGCAGGGCATCTTCATTAGCCCCTGAGGAGCAGCACTGCTCACCTCCAGCCCAGCTTTGTACCTACAATGCAGTTTTTAAAGCCTCACGTCCCATAAATGATCAAATAATGCCAAGCCCAAGCTTCCCCCCCTGCGGGCCCCCTCGTGTGGGGCGGGCCTTGCCACAGCCCCAACCCCAGGGATGCCACGGCAGGTGGCAAAGCCCCATTGCCCATTTCTGAGGGGCTCAGCGGCTGCTGCCACACAGAGGCAGCAGCACTCTCCAAGGACTCACATTAAAATGGCTTAGCCCATCGCACATCACAGCCGGGCCACCCAGGAGCGAGGTCAGTGCCAGGTTACAGACTGAGAGCCACCAGCATCCAAAGGATGGGCTCACCAGGCCTTTCCAGCCCAGAGAGTCACTCCAGCTAAATCCTCCTCTGGCCTTGCCCTGGCAGCACCCCTGAGACCAGTGACACCATGCCAGCAGTGAGAGAGATCCACTCTCTGCAAGCCCCTGAGAGAGGACAGCCCGAGGAGCGCTGCCTGCCCAGGTCCTGCTGCACGGCACCTCTCGTGAGGACAAGGGCTGCAAAAGCAGCCCCGTGCACAGGAAGGGCCTGGCCCCCTGACACATACATGGCAACACACATGCCTGTGGTTTGCTATCTCTGAGCCCTTCTGTTGCCATCTCACCACCAGAAACCAATGCGGCTATTGCTACTTTGTTAATGCTTTCAAGCAAATTAAAAAAAGAAAAAAAAAAAAGAAAACCCCAAATAAACAAATAACCAAACCAATCAAAAGCATGTGAATATTCACTCATTTTCAAGAAAGCTAGTTAGCCAACTCAATTCAACCCAGCATCTAACACTACCCTTTTAACCATGCTTTACTGCAAACAAGCTAGCTGCATTCTTACTAAGGAGGGAAGGGGCAAAAAACCAAACCCAACAAAAGCAAAACACTTTTGACAAGTTTGCTTTTTCCTGTGACCAGTCCTAACTGCAGGATGCAGAGCTACACAAGTCACCTTTCCTACACAAAGGATAGCAAAGCTCTTTGAATTTATAGGGCTTGCAGCTGACTGCTATGCCTTTTGTGGAGACCTCTTTGGGTCTGATTAATTAGTAATTGGGGCAAGAGCCATGCACTTCAGTGACTCTTGGTGCCTTGAGTGTAAATTGCAATCTGGTGCTAAATCTCAGCAGGTCACATTGCTGTTTCTGCTGTGCCTCAGTGACACAACTGATTAAATCTGTGTAAACAGTATCGTAACAGAAACTGTTTTGAGGGATGGAGGGCTGCCTTCAGTTCACAAGATTTATTTATTTCTGAGGGTTCTGTTTGTTCTAAAGCATTTTCATCAAATGCCAGTCATTCCAATTGATCATGCAGCTAACTAATGGTTTTAATTTGGCCTTAGAAAGCTTGCCTACTGCGGGGGCTTTTAAACAGTGAGTCAGCACTCCATTCACACACGCAAGCTTAGGAGGTTAAACAAACACTATCCTGGGTAGCTTTGCAACTAAAGAAAGGACAAGGACAGTACTAACCCACAGTTTTTTCTATGTGTTTTCCTGCCTCCTGCCAGGAGGACCCGCAGGGCCTGGGCAGCTGCTTCCTCAGCAGGTGTGTGCAGTATGGGTTGTCTTGCTCATATGTTTTTGACCACAAGACAGAAGAAACGCAGAGCTATCTGCTTTCCAGGCTGTTTCAGAGCAAGTGGAGGACCTACACCGTCCAGTCCACCTCCAGTCCTCCAGCTGGGACACCAGATACCCCCACCTCTGTGCCTGCCCACACCAGGTCCTTGGTCTTGTTCCATTCTCCTCTTTCCCTGTGCAAGTGGGTCTACTTTTCCATGGTGTCAGAGTCCTTGCGTCACTTCCCCCACATGAGATGCTCCCATTTCTGCCTCTGTTATTGGTGTTCTCCCCACAAATCTTTCCTGCACTCCAGCCCATGGCTGCACTTTGCTGTGCAGGTCCACCTTGCCCCATATTTTGCAGGGTTGCACCCTGCCTACATGTTTGAAGAAAGGAAAGTGAAATGAGAGTTACTGTAAGATCATAGGAGAAATGTCTGACTTGTGACCTGCTTCAGAAGTCTGGTCATTAAACACCTAATTTTTCCCCCACTTAATTTGCAAAAGCATGTTAATAAATGTGGGATGCAAACCAGTGAGTCTGGAGTATCACTGCCTTTCTTCTGCTCCAGCTTCCAATCCAACCAGCATAGCTCAGTGCAGGTGATAGGTGCTTCTCAGATGGCTACATTTGAATTTTCTAAGAACAACTGCCATTGAAGAGATGAGAAATCATTTGCAATACACTACCAAGCTGAACAGCTGTTTTCATACGCTCTTTGGGAAGCAAGTGTGTTTTCTGCAGCTTTGATGAGCTGGAATGTTGTCCACGACCTTGCAGCAATTTTTTAACAACTGCTGAGAGGAGAAGAAGCCAGCCAGTTCTTTCCATAACCTTCTTTGGGGTGAGGAGGAGGGGGTGTTTACATTAATTTGCATTATACATACAAATCCAAGCCTAGGCTGTGAATTCCCACTTGAACTACCTGCTACTTATTGTGGTTGAACAGGATCTGGCCCAATTTTAAACAATGTAACTTAGATCTTTCAAACGCAGATGTTCAAATTAGTTCTGGAGAATCCGGTTCTGGCTCAAGAGCAAGAAATTTGGTCCTGGAGTTAAAGGCAGACTTAAAAAGCCAGTGGGCAGACCTGCTCTCTTGGATGAGGATGGCATTCATGCAGGAAAGGAAATAGCTGGGGGAGCCAGGGGAAAAGCAGGCAGCAGTCTCAGTGGTTTGCATGGCTCCTGGCCACTGTAATGGCTTTTCTGAGTGTGGTGTCCAGCTGGTGCCCAGCCTACATTTCCATCGTGGTCCCAGCTCCTGCGGGTTTGCTAAAAGCAGGAGATCTCAAGTGCAGAGTGAGGAGGGAAATATTCCAACCCCTAGACTTGTGAAAAGGAAACTAGTCAGGACAGAGCATCAAAACTCCCTTTCCAAATTTGGCATCAGAGTTGTGCAGACCTATCCAAAACTTCTTGCATTACAGACCTCTGGGATCTGGCACAGAGATTTTAAGAACCTTGGAAGATCAGAGGAATGTTTTTGGGTGGATTTCCAGCAGTTCATGAGGTTTTTTCCCACCATGGTGTTGCTGCAAGAACACTTTCCCGTGTGCTAATTTGTTACTTCCCCTCCTGATTCCAGAAAACAGCAGTAAAGCACACAGCAGTGGAGTAAAAACTATTGAACTTTCAGAAACCTCACATAAATAAGTCCTGGTTGGGTAAAAATCTAGTCTGACCTTATCTTGCTTGAAATTGTTTGCCCAGTCTAAAGCTTTAGCATGGTCCTACTATCTGCAGGGCTAGAAAGTTGGTCATGGAGTGCCAGACTGCCTCACTGATTGAGCTTGTAGTGATTAGAGATGGGCTCATGTCAGACAGTTCAAGTGGGGAACCATACACAGTTCCAGTGGGGGTTGCTTGGAGCCAGTGCTCAGGATAGGTCACTGGGGAAATAAATACAATTTTCAGAATTTAGCCATGGATTTTGACACCACAGACCTGAGGAGCCTTCAGTTCCGCTACTGCCACTGGGACTAGGATTGCTTCTCCTCATATCACTGCCTTGTTGGAGTGCAGCCTCTTATTGTCAAACATGCCACCAAGTAAGCTTCAGTCCTTGAAGCTCAGATGCTGTGACAGTGGTTCAGTGCAGTGATCAAGACTTTTTTCTTCCATAAAGTACAGTACACACAGCTGTGGGATTTAAAAGTTAAGCCCATTACATCAACGCTCATGGATACCAAAGAGGAATGCCCTGATGCCTTTAGTGGGGGTCAGGCTGAGGATTTCTTATTGAGAAGTGCAAGGCAAAGTCTAAGTGTCGCAAACTGACGGCATCATATCGGAGTGTAAATTTAGTCTTATGTGGGAGGAGAAGATGGGCTGTTTTCCACAAAGAGATATAAAAGCACTTGACAGAAGGCAAACAACAGGTCACAAGTAGCTATATTGCTCTGTCTCCTGAATGCTACAAGCCAGGACTTTACCTACTGGCCTCTCCAGCCTTTCAGTCAGTTCCTCAGCATGGATTCCTCTTCTCTTTCTCACATTTTTCCAGTGAAGGAAGAGTTCCCCAGCTGCTTCCAAACATAGCAGGTTTTATATGACTAACACTGAAGCGCCACTGAAGACATCAGGATTTTCTACCAACTTCAGTAGTCATGTCTGGAAATACTGGAGCATATGCTACACTAACTGCAGGATCTGAAGGATCACAGTGAATTAGAGGATCCCAAACTTGTGGATTCTTTCTCAGCCAGTGGCAACTATCAGTATCCTATTCCAGTAATTAACCATGAGGTTGTTTGAATTTCACTCTATTGTGAGACCTGAGTCCTGTGAAAGGCTGTTCAGACACAGGTAACTATCACCCAGCTTCTCCTATCTTTAGATATATGACCATATAATTTGTTAACTCTCTTTTTCCTTATTCCAATACCAAGATAAGGTTGACTTATTCAAATTTGGGTGTGCATTTTAAGTAAGAAAGTTACTGTGCTCTTATGTGCAGCCCAAATTGAACTGTCAGCTGATTCTAACTGTGTTTTGTGTTCTTTCTGAGCCAAGATAAAGGCACAGGGGTAAACCTGGGACATAGAAGAACAGGACAAATATTCTCATTCCACATGAGACTTTCCTTGCCCAAGCTGCTGGAGGGTCAGTTTAGCAGTTGCAGGTTGAAGGGAGTGTGGCTCCCATGTTCGGAGGAGCAGATTATTTCAGATGAGATGTTCCAACATAAACTTCTCATTCCAATCAGTAGGGCTTCTGTAGGGATTAGGCTTTGTAAATTGTCTTTAGGATTATTTATTGCCTGCTCCATACAAGACTTCCCTTTCTGCTTCCACTTCATCTATGGTGGCTGAGTCCTGAAACACCATTCTTGCATGTGATACCTCATTGTGTATCAGTATAAACCTTGGTGCTTCATCCTTTAGCGATTTAAACCAGCTGATTTTTCTGTGCTTGTGGCATTTTCTGTGTTGATTCTTGAGAAAACAGAGCAAGCATTTTGAGTGCAGCACTGGTTAGAATGAGTTGGAATTGACATTAGCAAACACAAAGATATGCTGCCAGTTTGTTCCTGGATCACACCTGGGCTGGGACAACTCAGCTGTGTGTTTATTCACTTGGAGCAGAGAGTCAGCAGGAGGTACTGAGCAGAGAACATACTTCCCTTCTTTGGGAAAAGTGCTTTTTCTATCACATTATACCAGGTCATCCTGGATTAATAACTGAAGGAAGTAGTTTTATACCTTTTGTACCATGCACTTAAAAGCACAAGCTGTTTAACCTCAAAGCTGGAGCAATAAATGGCTATCTGTATTGATGCCTATTTGCTGATAATGCTTTCAGAACAAACTATAAATTAGTCTAGTCAGGAATGCTCAAGAAGTGTTAGACATCAAGGTTTAAATTAAGCTTTAATAAGAATACAGAAGAAGCCCTTGCAATTTATGGAGGGTAGTCTTTTTGCTACTCTTTTATATGTTGGGTTTTTTGACTTGGGGTGAGGAAGGTTTACCATGCAGGATTAGGGTACTTTCTTTTCTATAACCATGGCACTAGGCTTGGCATTGGCATATGCCATGCTGCTCTCCATGCTTTCCACAAATAAAATTCTGAAAGGATTGCTGAAGTGACCCTCAGTGGTCAGGAGGTGATAGACTCCACTCTCCCCAGTGGAAGAGCCACCTCTCAGTCTGAGGGGTTTTAAGACAACTACTATGTGCAGAGGCTGACAGTGAGACAGGGATTTTGTGCATTGTCACGTAGGCAGAAGATGCTTAATTGAACAAGTATTGTCTCAGTGTGGATGGCAGGCTTCCTGGTCAAACAGGGCCTTTTCACCTCTTTCAGGATGACCAGTCAGCCTTTTTGGCTCTGGTCACTTCAGTCACAGCTGACATTGTTGGCTGTGTATATTTAGACCCCTTGTCCTGCAGTGGATATGCAGAGGATGACTTAGTTGGACTGCAGATGAATGTATGTCTCTGCTCACAATAATAACATTACAAGATCATGGCCAGCATCTGGAGCTTCTAAAAACAACATTCTCTCATCTGTTTGCCTAGCTGATGCATAACATATTTACATAGGCTCTCATCTTAGGAAGTTTCATCATCTCTTGCGTAGGAGAATGCTGAAGTGATGTTTGCACCATAATGTTCCAGATTGTACACATGCTTTCAGTTGCCCAGCATGGTCCTGCAGGCAAAACTATATGAACACCACTGTCCCATAGGGTAAAAGTAAAAGCAGTATGTACTGCAGTGGAGTTTTCCAGCTTATTCTCAGATCTAAAGTGTCCCAACCTTCAAATACTGGTGCAGGATTATTCACGTGCTCAAAATCAAATATATGCTTTAGTATTTTCATTAGCAGGATGTTAGGTTGATTCATCAAAATGCCAAAACCCAGGATTAACTTTAAAGATGTGAAATGTCAAGGCAAGAGGACCATTTGCCCACTTTAATAACTCAAGTCAGAGTTCAACCCCAGAATCAGTGCAGAATTTAAGCACTAACCACAAAATTGAAAACTACAATCTGAAATTTAGGAAGTGTGTTAAGACCAAATTAAACTGGAGCTAGGTACTTGGGAGACAGTCACCATAAAAGGAGCACATGTAGCCACAGCTGGGACAGAGGTGTTGCCCAGCCTCACTTTACGTTCCTCTTGTTATGTGAACTAGGAACACTGACAGCATAGGGTTAGTAGGTCTGCAGCCCCACAAACCCCCTCTTTGCCTCTCCCTCAGTTATTCCTTGAAACTCACTGCCACTAGCCCAATTCGTTATATTTTCTAGCCTCTAGCCTCTAGTTATGGTATTTTTTATCACATCAATATCAGCTTGCTATGCAGATAACAATTTCTCATGTCATCATATTGGGTGGTTAATACAAATTATTAATGTTTTCTGCTCTTGTATTACATCTTGCTATTTTGCAATCACATGGTTAAGCAAATTAAGAAACTGAACATCCTGTGTGCAAAATCTATTTGGGTGACACTAACATAAAATCAGCCAAGAAAGATAGCTGGAGCTAAGTGTTGAGCTTTCTGTGTTCACACAGACATCACTGCAGGAGGCTTGCAGTAATAAGAAAACCTCTGACAATGTACAAACACAGTGATTTTTGAAGGCTTTCTGCCTCAACTGAGGCCTCCAAACCACACTCAAGGTCCATGAAAACATGAATCATGTCAGTCCTGATGGGTTCTTAGTATCTCAGAAACAATTAAAAGTCACTCCATATGAAAGCTCTGAGAATGCTGGCTCCTAAGCACAAAGCTTAGGGAGCTGGGAAGCCAACAGAGAAAAAACCTACTTCAGAAATAGTAAAGATACAATACATTTGTTAAAATGAAAAGAACCATGTTGTCCTCCAAAACTGTTAATTTTCAACAAATCAGTAAATTCCAGTGTGTTCAAGTTGCTTTTAGGCAGACAAAAATAGCAGTAAGCACACTGCTGGCAGGACACTGCCCGCAGGTGTTATGAGAAGTTTTTTGCTGGCCTCCATAAGATACTGTTTAACATTTAACATGTTATGAAATGTGAAAGTTTTGTAATTGTACTTTAAATTCTTTAACTGATGCACAATGGAACTTACATATAAAGAGAAAACTGGGAAGTTTCACAAATATTATTGTGGGTTTTGTACTATTCTGACAGCTTGGTTGCCCAAGGAACTTGGTTGTCAATATGGAAAAGTGTGAAATGACAAATTAATGCTTAGGGAGGGTACTTTCATTAATTTTATCCAGCTTCCCTCATGGACTCAAATCTCTCAGTAATTTCAGTCCCAACCCTTGAGAGTGGCATGGACAAAGGCTGGGTTTGCAACAAAGACAAGGAGTTGGACACTAAGAGCAGATAAGCACAGCTTGCTCAAGGAAAACTTTCTGAATGAAGTAATTAACTTCTGGTTTGAATATAAATAGCTCTCACAGTCTCTGGTCCCCGTAAGATTTCTGCAGGCACACTATTTTATTGCACTTTGAAATCTACAGGACTCTTCAGGAATGGAAGGTTAAACATGCATGTAAGTGTTCAGGAAGCTGGAGCCTTATTTGACTAATTTATCCTAGGCTGATAATCAAATACTAAATAGTCCTGCCCCTTGGAGCAAACATTTCCCCCTAAGGACAAACTTCTTTACCGAACAATAGATCAGAAGTGAGATGGCACTCTGGAGTTCAAGACAGACCCACTGTAACTCAGTTAGAGCACAGCAATTTGGAGGTAGCAGAAGGATAGCAAATCCCACCTTGTTTCCTAATCTTCCCCAAAGGAACATATTTATTACAAACTCTTAAAATCACCTTTTGATAATGCTGAACAGCCTGTGAGGGGCCCATTAAGGCATACAAGGCAGACCTATTTTAATCCTTAAAACCACTTGAAGATCATCCATTTCAAATGGCCTTGCAGAGCTTATAATAATTTTGTAAACTGTTAAAAGGTATTAAAAAGCACTACTATATCTATCTGATTAGAAACACGGGGTCCTCCAGTCTGCCTGGCTGAAAACACTTTATCTTGTGACTGCCTGATGGTGATTCCAGCTGTGACAACCCAGATTCTCCCTAGTACAGAAATTTTCCAAGTTTCACTGAGAGTGAAGCATAGAATCACAGAATTAAGGTTAGAAAAGCCCTTCAAGATCATCAAGTCCAACCATAATCCAACTACCACAACCACAAAACTATCCTGAAGTGCCACATCTAAATGCTTCTTCAACACCTCCAGGGATGGTGACTCCAACACCTCTCTGAGCAGCTCATTCCAATGCCTCACCACTCTTTCAGTAATGAATTTTTTCCTAACATGCAACCTGAACCTCCCCTGGCACAACTGAAACCCATTCCCTCTCATCCTATCGCTAGTTACTTGGGCAAAGAGACCACCACTCCTTCCCTGTTTGTAAACAGCAGGTCTAGTGAGGCACCTCCTCTCATAGGCTCATTTACCAGCTTTGTCAGGAAGTTATCTTCCACACGCTCCAGGAACCTCTTAGATTGTTTCTTCTCTGCTGTGTTGCATTTCTAGTAGACATCTGGTAAACTGAAGTCCTCCATGAGAACAAGGGCTGGTGACTTGGAGACTTACCCATAAGCACTCAACCTTACCACCACATTTGTCAAATTCTGTTCAATCAAAACACTCTCTAACATACCGTGCCACTCCACCACCTCCTTCCCTGCCTATCCCTTCTGAAGAGCTTATAGCCCTTCACTGCAGTACTGCAGTCATGACAATCATCCCAACACATTTCTGTGATGGCAACTATGTCATAGTTATCCTGCTGCACAATGGCCTCCAGCTCCTCCTGGTTATTGACCATGATGTGTGCATTGGTGTAGATACACTTCAACCGGGCTAATGACCTTGTCACCATTTTGGGGAAAGAAGTCCTAATTGCTATCTGACCATTTCCAGCTATTTCCACGGTTACTAACCTATTAGTGAGCCCTGTGTTTTTGTTGCCACATGCATCACCATCTCCCACCTCAACTGAGACGGCAGACTGAAGGCTCAACTCTAGTGAGTCTGATTTTATTCTCTTCCCCCTTCAAGCCTAGTTTAAAGCCCTTTCAATGAGCTCTGCCAACTCTTGTGCGAGGAAGACTGTACTGTAGCTATCTGGGTAACTGCTTCTCAGGCTAAATGCTGAGATCTCATTTTCTTTCCTACATTGGGCACGGCCAATCAGAACCAAGAAAGCTAACTCAAAGCTGCCCATCTTTTTCAGGATACACAGTATCTGGCACTTAAAAGAACGTTGGTTTTCTGGAGTGTGGCTGAAATAGAGTGATCTTTAATTTGGTACTTCAAAAAAGCTCTCCCATCTCTCTTGAAGGCAAGTAAACCAAGCCATTTTGTGGCTCCAGGACTAGACGGTGGTTAACACTGGCTGAAGGCCTTCACACCCATTAGTAAAGGCAATGTGAGAATAATAATAATAATTTCCAAGGGGACTCAGGGTGCAGAGTTTACTTGTCTCCCCACTGAAGAGTGGGTGAACTAATTCTGTTCCTGAAAACTCATGAGATGCATCACAGAAGCTGCAGTTACTGTCCACAGCTCCATGGCAGTTTCTCTTGATGCACTTCTTTGGATGCAGCAGTTCCACACTGCTCCTAAACGCAAGCCACTGCATCAGTAACACAATCTGGCTGGAATCTGCCACCATCATGAAGGGATAGGTCAGCATGCATGTGACCTGCTGACATGTAAACTTGTAACTGAATGAGCTGGCTCCTTCTCGTTCCATCAGTTGCCTTCACTAAATGAAGGACTATTACATTTACAGGGCTAAATGCTAAAGGAAAAGAAATGTGAGCTCAGGAGAAAAATGCAGCATTGCATGTTTGTCCTTCAAAGTAAGGAAACCCAGGAGAGCAGGCACAGAGTAACAAAAATCATACAAGACATGGAATGAGTGGGTTTGCTTGGTAAAATGTGCTGCTAATTACCCTGGCTTGAGCCAGGTAAGCTGGGCTTCTCCCACAGCAATGCCCATACCACATCTAAAGTCTGACCTGCAACACTAGTCGGGGCTTGTGAGGAGAAAAGTGTTCAACCTGAAACCAAAGAGATAAGAAGTGAAGGGAGGCTGCCAAACTAATTTTCACTGAGGATGTGAACCACAATTCAGTTCAGGTGACATTTTACATATTTTCACCATTGTTTTTGTTTGATTTGTGAAAGCAATTACACAGTCAATTGAACAGTCTAAAGCAACTGCTGCAATAGTCAGTATTTCAGTGAGTTACAGCACAACTCAGCTTTCCCAGTTAAGGATATTCAGGCATAGCCCTACATTATCTACACCATCCATCACTGACATTGCCATCTGGCTTACCTGAATCCTCCCCAACTACTACTTGTGCTGAACAAATGTGACTTTTCCTTGGGCTCCTTTCGAGGAAAGCAAGGCAATGAAACACCCTGCACTGCTGGTGATATGGACAATGTTAGCTGTCATTCTCAGCTCTTAATTGAAGTGTGACAGGGGACAGCTAAGTGACAGATGAGGCCAAAAACACTGGGTCTCTGGGTGGTCACTTTGATGCAGGTAATTAATAGCTCACCCTATTGAATTACACAGTGTAAACATGTAATATTAGACCCCTACAGCACTGCTTTACCCTCATGTCATGTCAGCTGAACTCCGCTGATTCTTATTGCTGTGGCTGAAATCAAACCTACTTCTCTTTGGTGTGGTGTTGCACAGGAACCCCTCCTACCCCACAGGCAAGGGATGGGCCAGCAGGACTCAATTTGCTGACAGGGCTGTGGTGGGACAAATTGGTGATACAGGCGAGTTGCTGAGGTGGTGGAACACTGTCAGTAGAGTAGGAGATAACTGTGCACACATGTACGCTGGGAGATGGCAGCAGTACCGCTGTGTTACCTATGATAAATAGCCTGTGTCACCACAGTAGCCGGTCTCCAGATTGAAGCAGACTTTTGCGAATCAGCAAGGTCAGCATTTGAAAAGCATGTGAATATTGTGCACTTGTAAATATTTGAGCACATCTGTTTCGCTCCCTCTCAAAAACCACTGGGAAAAACTACTTCACATTGTGCCATGCAATGCTGTTACCCTGCTCTAATTGTCAAATCTGTTGAGTATTTTTCTCATGCACACAGAAATTAAAAATTACTATCCTCATTCATGATTAATTCAGCTGCAGTGCTACACTGTGTCACACTGCATTTTTTAAAGTATTAAATTCCACCTCATAATCAAAAGAATTTTAATTAACTTTTTGCCAGTTCATCTTTTTTTTTCCTCCTTCACAGACCCACAGACAATCTCCAGAGCTGCTCTCCCTGCAAACATCTCCTTGGATGCTACCAACAGAGTGAAGGATTGCCAAGTTGGCACTGTGAAGATTGCCTGCACCAACCCAAAACTGTTTGCCTCTTCCATGTCTCCCTGCTACAGGCCTGAGGTCAGCTGCCTGTCTGTGCACAGATCACTTGGCCAGGGCAGGACAGAGATCTACCCATAGCATTTCTTAGTTGATTGGGAAGAGCATCTGGCTACTACTTCCCCTCAGCCCAAAACTTCTAGCAGGTATGGAACTGGTCTCTAATATTAAACCTTTAGAGAAGTGATAGAGAAAACTTCAGAGAACCAATATGTCTGTCATTTTTCTGTAAAAGTATCTGTCCTCTTCCCTGCACCTGGTGCACCACAGGATTGCTCCAAACTGCGCCCTTTATAGCTTTGCAGAGGAACTTTCCAGGCAAGGATGTTTTCAAGTAGGAAGAGTCATGTTCCTTCTCTTTCCCAAGGTGTCCCTGATGACTCAACTCCCTCCCACAGGTTTCATGAGCCTTTCTGGACCAGTGTGATTTTTTTTAGACTCAACTTGGAAGTGACTGATGAACCAACAGGCAGGTGGGCTTGAGCAGATTTGGATGCTGACATTGGAGTTTTCCTGGTGAGCACCAAGCACAGAAAAAAAGCAGTAGAAGATCCTATTCCTGCCTCTGCCCCTGTGGAACTCTGACAGAAAACTGCCTTGGCAACATGACCCTGCTGCCTCTAGATGGCTTCTCCTTGCAGGACCAGCACTTACTCAGCGCATCTTCTTAGGTTTTTCTGACCTTGCCAATATTACAAGGGTCGCATTTTCACATGGCTGAATTGTTCCTGAACAATTTCTCCAATGTATTAGGCACAAACATGCTTTCTGTCAGCATCAGGCATGTCTAATCTTTCCACCTGCTTTCTCCCTCAGCAGTTACATTTGGTATCTGTTGCATGGAAAATCCCACTTCTTTTTTTTTTTTGTAGTAGTAGCAAATTCCCACTGCAGGCTGAGGGACAAATCAATCTTTGGAGGAATGGGGGCCAACTGGATGAAATTTACTTTGCTTTCCTCACTAAAACTACTTTCTGAGTCTCTGATTTGTATTAACTAATACCACTGACTGGCATTCCCTCAAAGGGATGTCACATGTCCTTTTTTGGGTCCAAGGGCATCCTTATGTCACCTTGTTGATGGGTGACACCTCTACCAAGAGGATGCCTGTGCAGTGACCCTGCAGCTCTGGCCTCAAGGCTTTGAGACACCTGTATGGCCAAATGCTTCTTCTTTAACAGGGGTAAGGTCTCACCTTACTAGCAGGCAGGGTGAGCAGCAACCTCCTGAGAGGGACTGCTCAGGAACACAAGTACTTTGAGTCCCTATGCTCCCCCAGGAGGTGAAGGTGGCTGTGCTGAAAGGGAGCAGGCAGGGGTCAGGACAGAAATGTCCTGTGCACTCTCCCTGGGCTGGCTGTGAGAAGGGAGGTTTTGGTGGAGTGGAAGCTGTGTGTGACTGCTCTGCCACTCCTCCTTGCCAGCAACAAGGCCTCACTTCCCTAATAAATCAGCACCGACAGGTTTTAGGGCAGAATTGGTACCAGTGAAGGCTCGAATCCCTCCTACAGGGAAAAAGGCTGAAGGGAGTTGTAAAAGGGGCCCCTCCACCCACATCGGGACAACTGTGCCACAACATGCAGCATGACAATGCCTCTCACAGGGTGCAGGAACTGAGAGACGGAGGATATGCAGTTTGACAGAGTTGATGCTGCTCAATGAGGCCCTGAACAACACGGACAAGATACAAGCAATATGAAAATGGAAAGCAAACAGAAAAGGAAGAGACTAGGATCAATCGCGGATTTCATTATGGGAATTTCAGACAGTGCTTTACTGCGTATCTGAATGCAGAAAGATGGGCAGTGGCCGTTCACACCAGCCCCAATCCAAAGGGACAGGAGGATACTTCAAGTGCAGAGGCAACGTTGATTTGCTGCTCACACATTACACCTTCCAATGTCCACTGATTTTCTGCTATTTCTGTGTCCCTTTAAGGATCACATTGCCTTGAAAGCTCTCTGTGCCTCTGGAAGGAGCTGTGAATCCCATCAGTATTTTAGAGGATAAAATGTGGTTATATTTGATACATGAGGCCAGAAGAAACATCATCTAAAATATTTGCTTTTCAGTAAGAAAACAAGTAAAGGCATTCCTGGCCCAGAGGCATTTTTAGTAGGATTTCCTTAATAGTTTTTTCCTAACACCTCCTGTCCAATTTCGCCCAGCTGTGAACCCACTCATGTGTCACATAGGTTGGAAACAATCTGTCCCCACGCCAGAGCAGTATGAACCCTGTCTAAGTGGGAGATTCCCTGGGCATGACTCCTCCTTCCAAGCTTGTATTTGCCCAGCACAGCTTGTATTTGCCCGGCACAGCTTGTATTGCTTTCAGGAATGAAAGAAGCCGTACATACCAAGAGACTTTCATGCCGTTATTTTGTATTTGGTGTCAAAACAGATGTCTGCACATGATAGCTTTACCCCAGTTCTATAGTGGTCAAATCGTTACCAGTCATTTTGTAATAAACTCGTTTAATGACCAGGCCCATGATTGTTAGGGCAAGTCTTAAGAGAGCAATCCTGTCTGCTCTGGGTTTTAACCAGCACAGGTTTCCAAGGGATAAGTCTCTGCAAAGGCTGTAATGATTCAAACTACACATCCAGTTAAAACTGTGAAGCCCCCACTCTTGCTAGACTGGATTCGATTTGCTAACAATCCTGGCTCCTGCACAAGAGGAAGAAGATCCTATAGAATTTTAGCTTTTTATGGTTCTGCTGTGCACTATCTCACCCTCCCAGCACAGTGCGGTACCCCTGTACAAAGGCAGCTACCAGCTGCCCTAGGACAGCAGTTTGGTCTTCCTTCCTCTCCTATCCCAATTACAGTTATGGGAGGGGAAATGTTAATTGGAGCATCATGTAGGAAAACTTCCTTTCTTTCCCTTCTGCTGGGTTTCTTATGTTAACTAATATAAAAAGTGAACTTCTTCATTTCATTTTTTTTGCACTACTTTTCTGCCACCCCCAGCAAACACCCAGTATAGGCAGACCCTCTCCAGACTTTCCTGTACAGCCTCCTGTACTACATTAGCTGAAGAGTTGCCCCTCGGAAATATAGCCTTCCTAATGCCTGGAGTTTGCTTTGCAGACGTTTCAGTGATCGACAATTTTTCACAAATTAGTATATCCAAAATACTGCACAATCTCTTACCTTCAGGAACTCCTCAGGACAACTCCTGTGCAGGAAGGAAGGGCCATTTCTTTCATCTCTGAAGCATGATGGGCTGAAAACAGATCAGAAACATTTTATGAAATAAAAATAAGAAGGGCCACCAAAATTAACCATGGCTGATATTTATAGGTGAGCAGTGCGAGGCTTTACCACTAAAATTAATCAGAGACACGTATTTCAGTCCCCTAGGCTGATTTGAAAGTACAGCAGTGGGGCTCAAATGTACCATGCATGTATGTAATTGTCAGCTGGAGTTTAGTTTTACTACATGCAAGGTAAGATAAAATAGAAAAAAATGCAGGCACTCGGGTATATCCTGAATTTGGCAGAAAGAAGTGCAACACCCACCTATCTTCCTGACAGTCATTTGGAAGTGCTCATCAATCCTGCACGGTCAGCTTGCAAGTTATTATCAGAAAACTGCATTACCTATTTTTGCTCAGAAGAAACAGGTAAAAGCCAGGCCAAACCCACAGATTTAAAGGAACCTCTCTCTGCAAACACTGTAATTCCTCCTCTGCTAGAGGCTGTCCCTCTCACCAGCCCAGCTACCCAGCCTCATGCCACACATAGCTTTGTTGCCTTTTGCCAATTGCTCATTAGTGCTGCCACAGAGACCAGTGCTTTTGCACAAGAGGGCTGTTACCAGCCTCTCTGCTTGAGAATCTCAGAATCTGCTTGAATAGGTGATGCCCTGTGCCATTACCCTCTCTATTGTGTCAAGGATGTTCTATCTGTAGGCCATGGATGTGGTTTGCTGGGTTTACTCAGTAGATTTTCCAGGTACCACGAAGTTCTGTATTCCCCCTGCTTGAGGATAAAAAGGTGCTTTGGTTGCTATTTGATGCCTAGTGCATCTCTTTCCATACAAGTATTTTTCCTTAAGTAACCACAAACACAGAATACACGGAGTCACACAGTATCAGTGAAAAGAACACATTCATGCATGAAACACCATTATACTTTAACAAACACCCTCAAAGTGAAGAGGACATAGGAAGAGACTGTACTCCAGATAAGCTTTTGAAAGGGGCAAGTTCACTTTAAGGTGGTCAACAAAACAATACTGAAAGGCTCTTCATGAGTTTTCTGACTGTTCAGCATGATGAGTTATAATGGATAAGCAGAGAAGAGAACTCCCCAGAGCAAAAGGAATATGGTAGGTCCCATGGGTATGTCAAAGGATAAAATAAGATTCCCCAAAAATAGCCAGGTAACAAAAACAGAGTTAAACACAGCTGCTTAGAATTATTTACAGAATATTTTTTGTTATAAAAGGCCATTATTAAGATCTGAAAGTTAACAAAAAAGTGTTTTCACTGGGTCTGGAAAAGGAAATTTGGAAATGTTCTTTATCTTAATTTTACTTTTTTTTTTTATCCTTCACAGTCTCTCCACCTTTCTGCAGTAGGGTATGGGATAAGGGGTAACAAAGGAGAGGAGGGAGAGGAGTTAGAAGTATATTCAGAAAGAAGCATGCAAAAACAAATAATATAGAAAGAACTGAACAACTAAACATGAGATCTTTCAACTGCAATTATTTTCCCTAAATTTCAATGAAACCATTCAGGAAAACAAAATATTGCTAATTCTCTCTCCAGAAGTTTTTGAAATGGTTTCAACATTCTTCCCCAGCCTGGTTTTCTCCCATCTCCAAGCCACTGTGATGAGTGGTGCCAGAGGAGCCACTCCACCAGAGCAAGAGCTGGGGAACAGGCCATTGTGCTGTCAGAGGACACATTGCCTGGATTAAGAAATCACCAGGGTCAGGCTGAATCCACTGGGCCTTCAAAGGAATGCACTGTTCATCCCCTTACCTCATCTTCCTACATTCCAAACCCAGTTTTATCTAGTATGGAATGTATTCTGTTATTTAGAGAGCTGGCAATGTAAACATCTGACTGGCTGAGGATCTAGAAACAAAACCTCTAAACATGAGGAGCTCCTGGGTTGGGGCCAGCCTGCTACACCAACTTCACAATACCAGCTTCTGTGTACACCTTGGCTGGTAGAGATGAATGTGCTAACTTAACCCAGAGAGGAAATGTAGGCAGTTGTAGGACCTCCACAGCACTTCACCCATGTGCAGGCCTTGGGCAGATTCCCTTGCTACCAGGTAGGGAATGTACTCGTGAAGGGGGTGCTGGACTTCTAAAACCAGAAAGAAGTGCTGGCTCACAGAGTACTGCAAGCACTGATCTGAACAGCTTGTGAACCATTACTATCTAGAAGTGTCAAGAAAGATCAGAACAAACATCAAGCAAAGATGAAATAAACAGCTATTGTATGGGCAGAAATGGATTTTCAGTTTCCACAGTAAATAAAATAAATGTGCTGCCTTAGTCAGTGCCCCTGTGATGATACAGTTTGCAGGATTTTTACTGGCAAGCTGCCATACTTACTTTCATTTATCTGCCTCAAAGCACCATTTCAAAAGTGCAAAAGCATGTTGTTGATAGAGTAGATTGTTTATAGCTGAATTGAGTATTTCAGAACAACACACATTGTAATAAAGTGGGGGAGGGGATGAGGAAGCCAGCACAGCTGCAGCTTCTTGAATCCTTTATCAAAAACCAATGCCAGAAAGCTGAGACGTATTTGTTCTGTCTTGGGAAAAGCAACATGCAGCCCCCTGGCAGCTCTGCTCCATGACAAGTGCTAACAAAGGCCCATGGTACCACCAAGGCTTCCCGAGCACCTTGCACCAATGCTGCTGGAACCCCTGGATGGCTAAGAAGTGGTTGGCACCACACTCCCTGACAGCTTCTTTGTGGCCAGTGGAGCCTGAGGACCCATCACTCGCGTGTGCCATTACAGCTCTGCTGCTGCACATACACGACGTGGAACACATGGTGCAGTAACTCCTCCAGCAATCTAAAGACCATGCGGGAGTGTCAAGAGGGAGAAGGGTATTAAAAATAATAATGTAAATAAAACCAAAGTGCTTCAGGAGCACAGTGCAGCCCTCATCACTAGGTTGGCCACCTGCCACTGCTGGAGTGAGGTGAGAAACCAGGGCAGCCCACTGCAGGTAGCAAGTGGTGGCTGAATCAGAAAGGCAGCTTGTCCCAGTTCACCAGCCTCCCTTGCACTCACAGTATCTTCAAATGGACAGTAAGTCACACAGACTGGTCCTCCGTGTTGAAAAACTGCATGAAAGGCACATGCCTCTGGAGGTTTCCACTGTTAACAAGGGCTGGTTTCCTCAGCACAAACAATAAAAAGCTGATGAGTGAGGACTTTGGTTCCCCTGATACCACTGCATCTAAACAAATAACAGACTGAAAAATAAGACTAGATTTAAGGTAAAAGAGAACAAGCCTTTATGGGAGGACAAACACAGCTGTTACCCTGAGTTAGAGGACATGGGGAAAATGTGAGAGTCTCCTTCTCCAGTCTGCTGGCCCCAGAATAAAATGTCTCACACTCCCACTACACTTGGGGACAGCAGCTCCTCTGGCCCGTATTCCTGCAGTTTACTGGAGCTGACAGGGGTGGTACTGCCTTCATCCTGGCAGTGGAGGGTGCTGGACTATGGGTGCTGAGAGATACACAGCCTTTGTTTCCTGCCTCAGTCCAGCTTCCTGAGAGACCTGCCCCATGGCCTCACGGCCAGCCAGAGCTGCATGGGCTCTGCCACTTGCTCCTAGCCACTTGGGGCCCAGGCCAGCCTGAGAAAAAGCTGTGCTGGGGCACCTCAGTTGCGTGAGTGACTCTCACTTTGCCTACAGCCCTGGGATGTCCCAGCTGACACCAAATGTTCTTGGGATGTTCATTATGAGCACAGTTCTCTCAGGCACCATAGGCTTTCAGGAGATACTGCGGTTCCTCAGCTCCCTGTGTCAGCAGGAGCTCCTGGTGGTGCTCAGCACCCCAAAGGAACACTTCATCCTTTCCAGAATCAAGCCCTATTAAGCATATTTCCAGGCATTTAGAGATGCCATATTTTCTACATTAATATTTAACCCACCAAGTCTTTCAAAGCCCATCTTTCCAAACCTCAAGTTCCCAGATGCTTTTTAATGCCCTTCTCAATAGGGCAATAAAAGTCTGATATTTTATTACTCCCATGAATTATTATCCTAATTTGTAATTTGCCAGACTTTCTTAAACTTCAAAATCTGTACTGTATTTTCCCACACACACACACAAAAAAAAAAAAAAAAAAAAAGCTGTGCACAACACATTTTTCATTAACAAGCTGAAGCCTAATATTTAAATAGAGACAATGATTTTTCTGAAAGGGCACACTATCTTTGTCACTGTCAGTAAGGTTGTTTTATGTCATACCAAATCATGTTCAAAGGTTTTCCTAAAATAAAAAGGGTAACTCAGAACTGTGCACAGAAGACTAGAAGCAGAATGAAATGGCTAGGCATTCTTCTGAACTTTGATGCAATACAAACTTCCAGGATGGTTTACAGGCACCATTTTTATTTTTTTTAAGAAGCAATCATCTTGATTATCTGGAATGCAGATGCTGGGCAAATTCAGAAGCTCTGGAATGCCTGCAAGCTGTGCTCCCTATGCAGTAGACGCCAAAGATAAATGGAGCAAAAGACACTTGAGATCTCATCCAGCATCCATTGAAGTCAACAAGGGCTGTTTTACTGACTGAGCTGAGCTGTGGATGAAGCCCCCAAAGAGCACCTTCCCATCAGTAAACTAGAGACTTGACTGAATCCAGAACACCACAAATGAGGCATGTCAAATAAAAGGCAAACTCAGTACACGAAGGGTGTCTGAACAGGGCAAGACTCCTAAAGACACAAGGCTGATGTCCTGCTTCTTTTGACATGGCTGCTCAGGAAAGCAGAGGTCTGTTTTTATTGGCAATGACCGATCTACTAATATGAGGATGGACACCTACATTTGTCATCCAGTGAGAAATGAGGGTTTAATAATGAAAACTCACAAAAGTGCCTTCCACTGGCATCTCAGTGCTATGTTCTGGAGAAGCAAAAGTGAAAGTTGCTTGAAACTATTTGCTTTTTTTCTCCTGCAGACGTATTAAAAATGAAGATAGGAAACTTCTGTGGAGCTGTCTGTAATAGTTCAGAGCTGGCCACAGCTTTCTACTGCATGCTATATTGGTAACTTGACTGGAAGGAGGCAAAAAGCTTTTATTTTTCTGAGTGGAAGCATGGCACCACACATCCCACAGGTTCAGGCTATGTCATCCTGGAATGAGCAGCTTAATTGCTCATGCAGAACTTGCAACATTTGAGTATTATCTAAACACTTGAATCCTGGAGCATTTAAATGCATCTGTAGAAAAATCTATGCCAGAGATGTGAGAAAGCCTTAGCTGGAGAACCTCGATTGAAAACTGACTGAAAAAGTGCTACACTTTCAGTATTGTTTTCTAAGGATCCTTTTCTACTGTGGGAGAGATCCACCTTGAAGTGGACCTTTCAAGGTCTATTTTCAGGTTCATAAGAGCTTTGGATATTACACTCTCCTCAGAGGAGTGATTCCTAGTGATGCAAATAGATTTCCACAGAGCGTCTGTGCAGGTGGGTGAGAAGATTCTTCACAGGGACCTGCTCTACTAATCCTGCTTGTTCTGCTTTTGGCCCCTTCAATGATGCCCCATGCAAGGCCACTTAAAATTCACAACAGAGCAAAAGTTTGCAAAAAAAAAAAAAACAACAACCCTGCAAAAAATACTCATGTTCTGCCCAGGCTCTCTACCCCAGTATACTTACCTCCTTTTCTCTCATCCCCCTTGGTTCCCCTCAGGCTTTCCAGTTGTGGGAAATCCTTTTGCCCAGTAACTCTTGCACAATTATCTGTTTGCAAACTTACAAAGGAAAAGTGGAATCCAGAGTTATTAGAAGGGATTTACAAATGCTGTGTGGAGGTTGAGGGAGCTGAAAGTTGCAAATTCCTTTCAGCATTCAGGGACCCACAGTCAAGTAGGTAACACAATACAGGAAAGACACACAGCTACACTACAGGTTGAAACACAAACATAAATAGGGACAGTACTGCCTCAAACTATCACATATCTCAAAGAGTCTTTCAAAGGCAGTGAGGCAGAATTGTGAAAGCCAGGGAGGAAAGTCAAATACATTCTTCTGAAGGCCACTGAAGAGGAATTCAGAAAGTTGCTCGTGTTTTCAGCTCAGGCAACCATGCTAGTAATAATACCATCAGAAGATTGTTATTGGGACTGAGCCAGCTGTGTTGTCATTTTCCCCCTTGCATCCCTTCCATCACCCCCCTGGGCTAATCCAAAAGCAGAAACATGTCTATCTGCAAAGCAGGAAAAGCCTCTGTGAGCAAGAACAGAGATGATATGCAAGAGTCTGGCTTAGTACCCAATAGCATGTGTATATGATCGATGGCCTCTGTGTGGCACTTGCCCTCTGTTTATTTCTCAGGGCTGCAACTTATTAACAGTATTAGCTTTTCTGCTGAAATATCATCACCCCACGTAAACATCAGTGGCAGGCACTAGTTTCAGACAATGCCCTTAATAAAAAATTGAACATTAATAAGCATAGACCTTGAGAAGTAACACAATGAGACACTTGTACTTAATTACTAAAGAGTACTTCTCATGAAGAAAATCCTCTCCTTTTGTTCCTAAAAAGGTCAAAGTCTTGTTTTCTCTGTTTGACAAGGAGAAAAACCACACATAGTAGAGCATATCTAGGCTGCTTTATGTGGCTTAGATTATTTCCATCCATGCGTAAAAAACATTCTTTTTCAAAGATGTTCACCAAGTTTTTGTATGTGATGTACAGCTTCCAGAGACTCTGTTCCTGAAATTATTAGGTCAGCTGCTGAAAGCAGCAATCAAGTTTTACTGTTAATCTTAAAAGCTAATCCTTTTTATTGACTTACCAGTCAATAAACTTGTAGGTCTGAAACTACTTTCAGGTTTTCTTAAGTAATAAGAGGGTCTGCATGTACCCGTGCAACGTGTTTGAAGCTGCTAATTTCCTTGCTGAGTAAGTTGCACTCATAGGTTAAAACTATAAAGCAATTTGCTTTATCTCCTGACATAGAGTCCTACATCCCTGGAACTAAGAACAAGGTCTGAGCTGAGAGGACTCAGAAAGTAAGGTCAGGATGCTCATCTGGTCACAGTTTATGGGGGATTGTTACAGGGAGTGAATCTTCCAGAAGAACTGAAAGGATAAGGAGAAGGTGTGGGTTTTTTTACCTTTTGTTTTTTTAAAGAAACCTAGCCAATGTAGTCTTGTCCCTACTCTTGAATTAAAATCTAACCCAGAGAACTAAAGAATAGTTAAGCATCACACATTTATTGTTCCTCAGCTCTAGCCGAAGAAAAGGGAATGGAGGACATGCCAGATGTCTCAGACTGCTTCAAGTTGCTGTAAAACCAGTGTGGCTGTGTTCAGCCATGCAGAAGCCCTGCTCACATGTCTCCTCTTAAGCCAGTAACCAGCAGCATAGGACTCCCCAGAAGCCCCAGCATCACCTCAGCAACAAGGGGACACAGTGTGGGAGAAGAAAAGCAGGTCTGTTCTCAGCTTATGTAGTATGTTGATCACTAAAATATAAATAGACTTCCAAACAGCAGGGAAAACATGAAGGCTTCCTTGACTTTTTAATTTGTGGTGGGATCTTCTTCTGGTGAGCAGTAAGCAAGCTCTGACTGAAGCTCTTCCCACTGGTGGGGGGCATTCAGGCTGCCGCTGACACAGCAGCCCTTCCCTCTGCAGCAGGATTAATGCTCTTTCTCTTTGTCCATCACCAGTTTCATGCAGGCTGCCAGAATTAAAATCTTTATCATTCATAGCCACTGCTTGAGCTCAGTAGAGACCAGACCCTGGGTTCAAAAGGTGCAGAGGGAAATTTTCCCCTCCCTCACTAAGTCTGAAGATGTCTCTCAGACTAATCCCCTTTCCAAGACCAGACAGTGAGCTGCTATCCAACCTTTGGTTGCACCAGGAGACCACAAACATCTGAGTACTTCTCCCATCTAGTGTGCAGCAACTTGCAGCCTCACATTTGTGCTCATGTTTCAGGTGAGCCTGTTCCATGCCTGCTCTTAGCATGTACAGAAAGCTTCATGCTCTTAACATTTACCAGAAATTCAAAGTGACAGAACCGGAGGTACTGCAATCTGGAACTCTTAACTTTTGTAAACTGGTGAGAATACTGGAATGTGCGTGTTCCTTATTTAACTGCTCCACCAGCTCTTCTTATATGCTGCTCAGCACAGCCGTTCAGGATACATATTAGACAACTAACATCTGGACTGTATATCTATTAGGACCATATGCTCTACTCAGCTACAGCATCATGTTGGAGATTGGGAAAATCCAAACCAAACGGAGGTATCAGAAACTTTCAAGGGTCAAAAATAAAGTAATTTTGGTTTTTCCAGCCCTGATGAATATGGTATATTGGCCTGCGGTCTATGCCTCATGAGAAAGTCTCATTGTAGAAATAACCTGACTTAAAAAATGAAACACAACTTGACCATTGTGGTTGAAAACAATCTATCTTGATTATTTTTTCCCTAGTAAAGTTTTGAGCAAAGCAATACTGAATACCTTTGTCCTAAATGAGAACAAACGCTACAAGCCCCAACCTTTACTTTCCTGTCCCTACTTCAGGATCGTGTTTTCACGGTGGGTGTGATTGTTTCCAGTTTTGCCCCAACAGGATTCTCCTGGTTTACAGCCAAAAAGGTTACATGTGTCCTAAAAGGCTGTGCCTTGAAACGTATCACATAAACAGAAGTGGTGCTTAAATGCTATAAAAGCCCCTGAAGATAGTTGATGGAGTACAATGTGACTCTCTCATGAGTGAATAAGGAATTGAGACCACTAAGCAGCTAAACCATTTTATACATGAAAGGAAGAAGTCAGGAGTCACTTTAACTGGCTTTGAGACCTCTTAAGGAAAAAAATCAGATCACCCACAGTCTCACAAATACCTCATGCAGGAGGAGGCACCTTAGTGCATTTACAAAGTTAGAGTTAAAGCCCATTGTCACTAGAGGCTAAGAATGGTCTTTAGATAAGTGTATTATTTGTACCTACATGAATTTGCTGTGACCAAGTTAAGGAAAACAAACACTTGACTGGGGTAAGAAGCAGAACTTAATACTTTGGCTTCTCATACTGCTGCCACTTCAGATATGCTTTGGGGCAGCGCACATCTCAGTGGTGTCTCAGGCCCCAGATAAAGGGATTTCTACCTACCTACCTACCTAGTGAGGGAACCACTGATTCCTGTATTTATAAAATCTGTCATAAAAAATCGGAAAAACCTTTTTTTAACAAGTGGGAGTATTTTCTTCACAGATCAACACAATAAAGGTGGAGTAAAAGAGTGCATAGGGTGGATATTTCTGGTTCAGAAGAGGTGAACAAAAGAGCTAGATGATGGGAATGATAGAAATGGGTTGGGATTCAATATCACCCGATATTGTGTGATTACACCCAACGGTAAGTGTAAGCTGTAAGGACTCAGAGCAGCATCGCTGCTGTGCCCTGGGAGCTCACTGGCTGAGACTGACAGCAGATAAGAAGAGCCTGGAGGTATTGGCTGGTTCCAGGACAAGCATAAGTCACCTGCACAACTTGGCCTTGAGAAAAGGAGGAGTCAGCTGTGGCAGGTGAGGCAAGGTAATTCCCCCAGAGATAAGGCAGAAGCAACAGCCCTGTTCAAGGACAGGAGACCTTGCCAGGAGCACAGCCAAGTCTTATCACCACCCACATTCAGGAAAGATGAAAGAGGTAGAGAAGAAGGCTATTAGGGCAACCAAGCAAGTGCATACAAAGGAACTTGGCTGGTCTAGCCTAGCAAAATAAAGCCAGAAGTGGACCATAATGGTGGCTGCAGATTCATGGCAGAGCAAAAGAAAAACAAGGAATAAGCACCACAGAAGGAATTTCTTTTCAATAATTGTGTTGGCACAATATACATAACAAGCAGTTAACTAGCCATAAATGAACACAAATGTTTTCTTCAGGGTGTTAAACTGAACTAGAGTCTCTCAGGCACAGAAAAAGAGTGAGTCTTGATGATCATCCCAAAGCATAGACATTCCACTGAAGTCAATGACAAATTACTGCCCTTCATCCTTGTGACTGGCTGCCCATGGACTCAAGCAGATGTTACTGAACTCCTAAGTTTCAACTTCTTTCTGAAGCCTTTTTTTTTTAAAGAAAAAACAAAACCTCTGAGGTCTTCCTTTTCTTCAGATGAGAGATTAGATTTTGTCAGCTCTGAGTACATATGTGGGCTGATTTGGCCTATGGGCCGTATGTTTGACACCTCTAGTATACTGTGTTATTGTACCCGGGGGAGGTGACGGGAACTTATTTATAGAGACAGTGTCTGTCAGGAGAAGTTATACATGCGATCTGTGTGGGTTAAAATAGGAAGAATATGTACTCCCTTAAGTGGACACTCCTTTGATTTTAGGCATGGTCAGGGTGACTGCTCTTAGTGAATCTTAATAACAGTTTTCAATTTATTACTTTTTTTTGGTGGTAAGATGCAGTATTTTTAGAATCCTCAGTATATCTTTAAACTTGGAGAAATGACAAGTCCAGGGACTTCTGGGACACTTGAAGCAGATCTAACCTGTCATCTGTGCTGTGAGTAGCTGCAGACACCACTGCAGAGTTAGTGCAAACGCTGCCTCGCTGCAGGGGTGGTGCTCAGCACCCACACAACACAAGGGCAACACGGAGCTGGGGCTAACAGGGCTTTGGTCCTCCAAGCCCCCAAACCGCATTGAGCCAGGCTCTCTCCTGCGTGTTAGCTGCTCTCCCTTCCTGTCACAGAGACATTTAAATAAACACAACACACCGCACAAGCCTGATGTTCTGGAAGATAACTTCTTCCAAAATGCCTTAAAATGAAATAAAAACCACCTTGGATTTAAAAAAGAGAAAAAACATATCCTGTTGACTTCATGACAGCAGCCTGGGGCTTCACCCTGTCTCACTGAATCTGTTCCTTCTCTAGTGCAAATTACTTGAGAAGGAAAGTTTCCTGATATTAGCATTTCACACATCACCAAGCACATTGCTGGTGCTTGAGAAATGGCCAACAAAAATAACTTCTTTGCAGGGTCTAAGTACATAAGACTTAAAGTAGCCAATGAAGTTTTCAGACTCCTAACACTTCAAACAGAAAAGCTCCAACAGCAAGCACACAGCTTAAAAATGTTAATCAAATGCACTAGTTCACAGCATGAGCAAACAGATAAAATAGATGCAAGATTTCCAGACCAAGTCATTCTCACATACGGTAACACCATACTCTCTTAGGGGAAAGCAATGATGGCAAACAATGAAAATGCCCTTATTTAAAAAAAATCCTTAGTATGTCCAAACTGCCATCTGTGTTTAATCTCAAACTTAGAAAAAACAATTCCCTTGGTTAGAGATCTGCCAATACTTCAGGTTTTACCAAAAAACTACCCACCCCACCCCCCAATTTCCTAGACTTGCTGCTGTGCAAGTCAGAGTGAGGGAAATTGCTCAAGAAACTTATCTCAGATTCTTGTTTCTAATACAGCATGTCAGGACAGTATCCATAAACGTGGGGTCCACACTGTATTAGTCCACTGCCACAGGTCCCTAATGTTTCACCAGCAGTTGGTAATACAGCTGGGACCTCCTGCAGCCTCTGCGTGGCAACCATAAAACAGAACTGGCCTGCTTGTACTTGAATTTCCTGTACCACTCCTCACATTTAATCAAAAGGGTTTTTTTCTTTCTCTGGTCTGGACTGGATGTGGCTCATGATCTCACTGATGAAATAGCCAATAATTCACCTCACTAGTCAGGCCTGTATTTTCTATGTTCATTTATTAAATTAAATTCCAGCTGTTACCAACTATTCATATGCTCTCTTTTGTGTGTACACATTGACATTCACCAAAAAAGCAATGTTTATTAAAAGGTAGTACTGTTAGGGCTCCCCACCTAACAGCAAGCTTTTTAAGAACTGATTTTGGGGAAAACGAAAGCTGTGAAATCAGTACTGGCTAATGTAGAATGAGAGAAATAACAGACTGGCTTCCTAGGTACATATATTAGCACAACACCACTGGGTGAGGTGAGACTGCCCTCTCACATCTGGTGAGGGTCTGCCCCTTTGCTGTTATCATTAGTACCCTTTTTCTCAGGATATTGAGAAAAATAAATGCAGCAGCAGATTTTTTTTGCAAGCTGTTGACTCAGAGGACAGGTCCAGGGCTGCAGCACTGGTGCTAGACATAAGAACAGCCATGTGCCTGTGCTCAGCAAGGCTTGCTTCAGCTCCTTGTGAACCCTCTTCTCATGCATGAGCTGAAGAGGTGGATTAAGGCTGCTTTGGTTTGCTGACTTCCCAAGAGGGAACACGTAACTTCTACTCTCTAGAAAACAGGGAGTCACTCAGTGGTGGTGAACTTAGGAAACACCTGCTCCCTGATGCATTTTGGCTGTCCCCTACCCCACGTTTTGACCACTTAGAAATAAAACTGGAAACTGGGTGTAATTTGCAGGCAGGATCACACCTTGAGCTGGTGCAAACTGGATCCCACTGTACTGGATCTGAGGAGGGATCAGTCTGGACACCCCAGCTGAGAATCTGCCCCCCCATGCCATGGCTATGGGGCAGTGGGAACACTGTGCCAGTGCATACAAAGTACTTGCAGAACACGTAACCTGGGTGATCGTGCAGCTCTCCAGGTGGCAGATTAGTAACAACTAAATCCAGAGCTCCTCCTGAAACTGAAACAGTATCAGCTTTGAGCAAACAGTTGTCCTAAATGAAAATTCATCCCCCTCTAAATTTAACCAGGTTGCATGACAGCACATATGTGTTGATTTCAGAGAGGTTTCTGAAGCATGAGGGAGATCATAAATAGGCCTTAACATCTGAGAAAAGTAGACAGAAAACACAGTTTTACTTCCTGTGACACTTTTGTTTAGAATTTAGCTCAGTATCTGCTCTTCCTTAAATGTCCTGGTATACAACCTAATTATTAGCATGGTTTCCTTCAGGGGGAATCACAGAATCATCAGAGTTGGCAAGGACCTCTAAGATCACCAAGTCCAACCATCAACACAAAAAAACCCCAAAAACAACAACAAAATACCCCAACAAACACCAAACACAATCTCAGCCAATAGAGCATGTTCTGAAGTACCAAATCTACACAGCTTTTAAATACCTCCAGGGACGGAGACCCAAACACCTCCCTGGGCAGGCTGTTCCAGTGTCTGACCACTCTTTCAGTATAGAAATTCTTCCTAATATCCAATCTAAACCTCCCCTGACAAGCAAAAAGCAGAAAAGGTTAAGTTTATTTCAGTGTCATACACAAAATTTGGGGGAAAAATTATTTGCAAAGTCAGAGTTTTCAGCTTCTGCAAACTGTGAACCTGGCTCCTGGAACCCCAAGTATCATAAACTCTCCATTAATTCATTCTGCTTGATGTCAGACAGCCAATAATCACCCGAACACTGTGAATGGTGAATGACACAAAGCCAAATACACAGATTTTCTAACCATGGACCTCAAGTTTGGTGAGACCAGGACATCTAGACCTATGTCCAGCAGAGTAAACATCCAGCTGAGCATGGAGCACGGCTGCCATTAGTAGGGAATACTAACCTATTTCAGTTATTTATCTGAAATTGAGTGAAAGGATGAGGAAAAGAGCCATTTCAAGGGCTCTTGGTTTTATATCTGATGTCCTCCAGATAATACTAAATTGTTTGATAATAGCAAGCATTGTGAAATCTTCGCCATCTGCTAGTTTGATTTTCCTCAAGCCTAAAAGAAGTAAATTCTCTTAAAAAATTAAAAAGTACATTCCTAATAAATGACTGATTTTCACAATTCGGAAACATGCATGAGGTTCACAAATCATTCCCCAGCTTCTAGTATTTCTTTAGAAAGCAATGAAGCAGACAGGAAAAGCTGCACCATGTGTTGCCTCCCCTTGCACAGCAGGTTTGAAGAAGCCAGGAGAATGTGACATATCTGAAGCCAGTCCTCTTGGGAGCAGAGCTGAGTGACTGGGCAGTGCATGAGCACCACTCCCTTTCCTCTTTGGCAGCTACTTAACGTGTTTCCCCTACCCAGGATACACAGAGCAAGGACTAATCAAGTAAATAGTGGTATTAAGTAAATGTTAATGTAAAATACCATCACAGCAGACCTTGTCATTGCATAAATCTCTCCACTCAAAGTTAAACTGCATTTACCTTAGTATTGCCAAACATTATTTGTAACTGATAAGACACCCTCTTATCCGCTTGGGAGGAACACACCAAAGCTTATAAAGCTCTCTCACAGTCAATGTCAAGAAGAGAGAGGTTGTAACTTTTTCACTAGGATAGTAGGTCACACTTCAAATCCTTTATTCCAAGATTCTCAGATTTGAAGCCATTATTCTCAACAAAGCAGTTGATTTGTTTACACATAATTAAACAAATTAAAAAGAAGATATAATTTTCCTTTAGATTTTTGGCAACTTGAATTTTTTTCTGCAGCTTAGGCACAAGTAACATGTGTTTTATGTTTTTCCCAAGAAGTAATCAGAAGTGGTACGCTGGGGTCTTCTAAATGCCACACACCATGGTCAGATGAACCATCTGGATGCTCAGCACACAAGATTTTCTATATTTAAGAGTATCACTTTGGAAGTTTTGGTTTTACATGAAAATATCACAAAACTGGAGGGGGTGAGGCTGAATACAAGTTCTCCGTTGTCCTGGGAATTTTGCTATCTCTTTGTTTGGCCCTGCTCTCAGGTCCTTGGAAGAACATGCAGCTCCTTCCTGGTGCTGCAGACTGTGGCAGAAAAAACTAAGCATGAAGGGTGTTTGAGAATGCCAGAAAAGCAGTAGGATGAATGTTCTGGTTTGCTTTGGTGGGTTTTTCGGTAGCAGGGGAAGGGCCACAGGAGTGGCTTCGGTAAGAAGCTGAGAATCTCCCCCTGCTCCAAAACCAGCCAAAGAGCCATTAGAGGGACAACAGATGTGCCTCAGCGATTCACATAAGAAAGAACAGCTATAACACCTGAGCAGAGAAGGAGGGGGAGAAGGGCTGTGCTGGAGGAGAAGAGCGGTGCTGGTGGTTGGTGAGGAAGAAGGGGAAGAAGGTGCCCAAGCAGAAGTTTCCCTGCAACCCATGGCAAGATGGCAGGCTGTCCCCCTGCACTTGTGGACTTGGCAGAGGAAAACTATGATTGTGTTGGTAGGCTACTCAAACTGTGCAAAAATGTTTTCCTTTTACATGTTGTACTCAAACTGAAATTTCTGGGCTTCAACATATGAATTTCTGGGTAACTTCCTTGGGGTAGCAGGATTATTTTTTTACATTTACATATAAAAATATTTTAAAGCTTTTATCTCTGTGTATAAACTACTTTTTTTAAATTTTGTTTCCCTCATCGGCTCAAAGAAAGTCTGCCATATGAGCACAAATACCTGTGCCTACTATTGTTACTGCTAAAACCCACAGAAAACTTTGCAAAAGGTGCATCTTGCAGGACATAGCCAGACTAACAACCTAAGTCCATACAGGGGTACGTTTGGATTATGCATAAACAGAGCACAAAGCCAAAGAGAGCTAGAATAAAAATGTTACTATTTGGGAATATGAAATTTCCCCATCTGTTTCTGTCAGACATAGCTGAGTGAACGCTTCAGCATCCCCAAAGGAATGTCTCTGTTAGGGGGACAATGTTTTCTACTCAAAGCTTCTGAATACTCAGATTTTTAAAATTGAATTGAATTTCATTTTTTAAGGAAAAGCCCAAATCACACAAGGACCCATTAAAACAAACTGAAACCATTTAGAGGTGGGAAAAAAGGCAGAAAGAATAGCAGATAAATCCGATTGCACAGGAATCATGCCAACTCATGCCTTCAGATTTTCCTAGAAATGTCCAGCTACTAATGAGATCTGGTCAGTCTCTTCTGGGATACTCAGAGTTCAAATTCTCTGATAGCGAGTAAGGCGTATTTACTCAATACACTTCATCCCTTAAACCAAGATAATGCTCTTGGCAAAGAAACATGTTCAAATCTAAAGGGAGTGATCTCCATCTTCTTAGGCTTCTACATGGAGAAAGGAAAAAAGAATAAGAATTTACTTCTCCCCTGGGTCAAAATCTCAGTTTACCCCATGAAAACATATATGCCTTACATGCAATGTAATTACAAGTCAGCTGAGAAACTTGGAATGAAGGAAACCAGATCCATACATTGGCAAACTCATGTAGTCCCTCAGCTTTGAGAGATGCCAACAAATCCGTTACTGCAATAACATTTTGCACTGAGTCCCACATCAGGATTTACAGGCTTAATATACGGAACTTAGGCTGGAAAGAAAAAAGATTCCTCTCCCATTCAGTCTTTCCAATGGAAAAGGATTTTTCCCAAGTGAAAAGTAAATTGCTGAGAAAATGCAACTGAAATGATTAAAATTGCTGAAGTTTTTCTCCTTAATTTTGTTCCTGTTCTTCTTCCCCTAAAATTCCCACAACAGTCAATGTCAGAAGACTTCACTTACTTTTTCCTCCTCCCGAATCATAAATATTTATCACGTGAATGGGGTCCTTACAAGTCTCTCACATTTCTGAAAGAAATGTGTTTGCTGCAGGATTTGACCTTGAAAATCTTCCCTAGTCTCACTGACAGCTAATGCTATTTTTCCTTTTTAATAGCCTTGGAAACTTGTGCCAGACGGACAGAACAGCCAGACAGACCACACGCAAATTATTAAAAACAGTTACGGGTGTGTGATTTTGGTATAGGGACATAATGGCCACTGCATTATGGACAAATGGGAGGCGGTAGGGGCAGGAGGAGGGATTGTTCATTAATGAACATAAATAATGAGAAGAAATGGGAGCATGGTTAATTCAACATAAGCCAACTTCTTCAGCTACAAAATGCAATCAATTGTCTGAAGTAACAGTGGAGTAAGAAAACACCATCAACCTTTATGTTTTGGATTTCTAGGCATCTATTAGATTTGAATCTTGGAAAAAGCATTACAGTACTGCCTAAAAAGCAAGAGAGTAGATGGTATGCACTACGGTCATCTCTTCCACAAACCACTGTACTGAAATAACTAAAGTGCTTGTAGCCCCCAGTGCAGACCTCTGCCATATCTTACACAGATGAACAGCAAATTGCAGTCTATGCTGGAAACTTTATCACTGAATAGGCAACACAGCCCAAGGCAGATGATAATGGACCAGGGAGCAAGAAGCAATGCTGCTTTGGCTGGCTCTGCTGTGAGAAGCAGGAGGAGGCATTTTGTTTCCCTGTATCTGTGCTTTCCTCCTCCATATCTTCTGTCAGATCTGTAAGAGTGCCTGGTCATGGGGCTTGCAGCAAAGACCTGACTCACATCCAGTCCTCAAGAGAAGCATGGAAGTGCAGAACTTACATACACACCCCTTCACTACACCCTAAGCACTGTCACCCTGCACTTGCTCCTTTGACTATCACTATCTTTTTTTAAAAAAAACCACCAAACTCAACATGAAAATCAGTTACTCCAAGGGAAGCCAAAGACATTGGGAATCACAGACAGCTGCCTGAGGTGGGCTTGCTCTTGTTTTTATTGAGAAAAATTTTGACAACTTTGTTGAGTGTTGGATTATGAGATGAATCTGACTCCCACGTTAAAATAACACTAGCCAGAGCACAGACCCAATATAAAGATATCAATGGAGGGGGTTACACAATCAGAGAAAGCTTCCTGAGAAGCTACCTTGCCAACACCAGAAAAGAGGTCACATAAATACCTCAGGATTTGCATTGATGCTTGTGACACAGAAAGAATCCCTGGGTCCATACTGAAGCCCACTGAATTTGTCAACCAAGAAAAGGGACAGTGAACAAATCCTGCAGGACAGAGGAACTTCTGGTCCTATGGCCAAGGAAGCTGACATGGTCAGGAAACCCACTGCATGTCCCTTCTTTCCTGGAGTCTACCCACCTACTCCTTTATCTTCCCATGGATGTTGTGATAAAAATGAGGTAAAAACAACGTTGTTTTTAGAAAAACAACCTTGGTTTCCCAAGGCCATATGCTGAAACACAAAGACGTTCTGGCCAGGTTTCCTCCTTCATCTCACTTCTGTGACACACAATAGCCTCATTCTGGTGACAGGAAGAAACTACTCGGGGTATCTCTGGCAAAGGAACATTTCAATTGAGAAACGGCTTTTGGAAAACCCACTTGTTTTCCATTGGCCTTAAAAAGACCATTGACTGAAAAGGCCTCTCCATTTGAAATCCTGGTTTAAGGTCGGGAGTCTTGTCTGAGAGAGAGAGAGAGAGAGAGAAAGAAAGAGAAAGAAAAAGAGAGAGAGAAAGAGAGAAACAGAGAGAAAGAAAAGAAAGAAAGAAAAGAAAGAAAAGAAAGAAAGAAAGAAAGAAAGAAAGAAAGAAAGAAAGAAAGAAAGAAAGAAAGAAAGAAAGAAAGAAAGAAAGAAAGAAAGAAAGAAAGAAAGAAAGAAAGAAAGAAAGAAAGAAAGAAAGAAAGAAAGAAAGAAAGAAAGAAAGAAAGGAAAGAAAGAAAGAAAGTTAGTTAGTTCTTTAAATATTCTTCAGGAAGCAAAAAATGGGCATGTATCACAAAGCAGAAGAAATATTTTCCATCACCACAATGAAATATTTATTAATAGCAGACACTAAATAATCTAGTACAGACTTGTTCACCAGAGTGCAGATTTTAGCGGAAGTCTCTGAGAACCAAAGCACATTTAATTGTAATGAATAATAGCACAGATTTCCTA
This sequence comes from Apus apus, assembly GCF_020740795.1. Lineage (NCBI taxonomy): Eukaryota > Metazoa > Chordata > Aves > Apodiformes > Apodidae > Apus > Apus apus. The sequence continues at coordinate 29,098,020 of NC_067287.1, read as the reverse complement.
TATTTGGCCTCATACTTTGCAAAAAGCATTAGCAAGTAAACATGGATATTCCCAAACTGTGAATATTTAGTTAAGTTCTATTCTGATGTTCCTTGCTCTGAATATTACTCTATGAATTATTAAATTGAAACTGATTTTCATAAGGATTATTCTTTTGTTTGTTTGCAAAAATTGCTGCTTTCTTCCACCTGAAGCTAAATCCACTACACATGGAGACAACTAGAGGCAATATATTCTCTAAAAGGAACGTAAGATCCGAGCCAAAGTATATATCGGATGAAAACCAGAAATGCTACTCTTGTTCAAGTGCCATACACCCATAATGGCTTCAGACAAATGAAAATTTTTACCAAATGGCTTACTAGTATTAAAAGTTCACAAGTAGAGATTGGTTTAGTTGAGAACAAGCTACTGACTGAGCACTTTTACTTTATTTACACCTCAAGTCTCTGACCAGAAATATGCAAAACCCTTCATATTCTAAATGCAGAGCGTAGGGACAAGGAAGAGGAGTCTGGAGGGGAGAAAGCAAGTGCTCTCCATGCATGAGTCACTGCACTGGGAGGGGATGCAACCCAAGCTGCTGCCTCATCCCAAGCTGCTGCATGGCACCAAAATGCCCATCTCATGCTGGGTGGTGGAGGGGAGCCAAGAATACATGCTCAGGTGGAAACAAGTGTCCTGCATTAAAAAACAAACAAACAAACAAACAAAAAAACCAAACACAACAATTTTTGTTCACCACACTTGCTTAAAACTCTCCCACTCTCTCCTTTGAGACTGGACACTGCTGGGGGCAGGAACTCCTCCCTGTGGGTTTGTGTGAGAACGGAGAAAATTATCAAGGCCTCACAAGAGCTTCATCTGTGCTCCTCTAATCTGCGGAGATGAAGGGTGTTCATGCCACAGTGATGTTACTAGTGAAGAGACAGAGAACAGACCTCCAGCAGCTGAACTCTCTAGGGGCAAAGGAAGGGGATACTTTTAAATGTACATAACAAAAGCATCACGTACATTTAACAATAAATGATGGTCATAACAGAGGTGTAAAAGTGCAGAGAAATAATAAACATTAACACCATTTCTCAAATTGAGAGTCAGCTACTTGCATTCCTGCTTCCAGAAGTATCACTACTATTGTCATGCAGGCACAGTGGAAATACCCTTTACTTCTGCAGAAAACATTTTACTAATACTGAGCCTATATACAGAGAAGGGAGAAAAATGTGTGTGCCTATAGCTAAATGACCTATAGTAAGGTTTACTGCTCATGTCTCAGCATACAGACATACTGAAGGGGTCAAGCCTTTGCTGATGCTTTCATGGCAATTTCCACAGCACAGCTCATAATGTTTCATGATTCATCTTTTAAGAAAATGACACTCTTACAAGTATCAAGTGTCAGTGCTAAGCCTATTTAAACACTCTACTGCTAGCTTGCATTGAAAGCTCAGGCTAGGCTTATAGGTACCTTACAATTGTCCTGCCCATTTTAATACACCATACAAAAAGCTGCAAATCAGCCTCACAGCACAGAGAAGCCTCTGATTAGACAGCAAACTTAACTTTCTGTACTTTTACAATGTAACATTTTCATTCTTACACATGTGCATGCTCATTTGGGAAGCATCCGAGTAGTTCTGGCATCAGATTTGGACACCTCAATGTGTGTATCTTTTGCACAGTCTCATAGCACTGAATAACACATGAAGCTGCATTTGCCTAGAGGTCTGCTCAGTTTGGCCTGGGCAGGTGAAGAGGCAGACACTTTATTTACAAGGCTGCCAACAGGGGGGAGATCCCAATGGCCTGGTGCAGGGTGTGCAGTACCTGACTACAAGCTGAGCTCCTGGTTCAGTGCAAGGCACTGCACCGCTGGAGCCGATGCCGGTCCTCGTCTTCGAGCCTTGAGGTCAGCAGTGCTGGGGGCAAACAAAACGGCTGCCCTTTGCCAGCACTTCTCACAGGCTATCTGCAAAGCACTTGTATTTAGAACATAAACCACAATGCCTATGTAATATTTGTCAGCAAATACTGGCTTTCAATGGCAAGTTGCTAGTGATAAGCACAAATTTACTTGACAAACCATTTCCTGTCATAGAAAGAAAACGAAACACTTCTTGCAGAGAAAAAACATCCTTTAATGTTAGATAGCTTAGGGTTAGGCCAGCATAGCTTAACTTCTTCAGAGAAGCTTAGCCTAGCTTCTCTCTCCACTACCACAATATACTCTGGAAGAGGTACCAGGAATCATCTGATAGCTAGGTCATTCCTACAGCAGAAAGTAGACTTTGAATGGAAAATCCCATCATTTTCTTGCATAAGCAAGTCCAAAATGCATTTATAGCATAGTTTTGTTTTTTTTTCAGCTTGCAAGAGGGGTCTTGTTTTTTGGTTTTTTGTTTTTTTTTTTTCCTTGCCACATAAACTGCCAATTAAACTGAGAATCAGAAATCCTAAACAATAGTTTAAAACCAACCACCAACTCTTTAGAAACCGAAAAAGAAACTCTACTAGGAAATCAGCCCTTTTAAGACAGTATTCCAGTAAGATGCCAGTGGCAGGTCACTTGGTTGTCGCATTGGAATAACCACATTTTAGGTTTTCAGAATAAAATATATGAGGTTGGGCAGCCAAGAGGGTTAGTACAGGGTTCAGATTTTAATACAAACAAAGGGTAATCTGGTGTGGTGCAGTCTGGTCACTGCAGCAGTGTATCTGAAGGTTAGGTTTTATGTTTATTAGCATCATCCAGATGGCGCTTTATGTCCTTAATAACTTTGTCCCTGACTAAGCCATGAACCTACTGTTCGACAAACACTGTAGGAAATACCCATCAGCAGAAAAGCCATTTTGTAACGAGGGGAAAGCTGGCGTGTTTTAGATGCTTACAATTTACTTCTAAGTACCTGTCACCTTTTGCTGTGTACACTTAACGTTGTAAAGTACTTAAAGCAGTTGTCCTTAAGCTAAGGGGTCTGGACAAATGAGTTTGGTATGTTTGCCGACTCCAGGGAGCCCTGCAGCTCCTCCCAGCACCATGCGGAGTGGCGTGGGCTTCTCATACCCTGGCCCTTCTGCATGCTCAGCCCCACCAAGGAAGGAGGGCAGAGACTTTGGCATGGTGCTGGGGCTGGCTTCTGCTCTCCCCTCCAACCCCCCCCCCAGCAAGTTGCACCACACTTGCTAATTCACACCAAGAATCTTGAGCTCAGGCGCTTTCTGGAAGTTGGGACAAACCCACCTTTCACACAAAGTTGTCACAGTATCAATTATCTCTGCTTACAGAGCGCCTTGCAATCCCCCAGAACACGTTCTGTACTTCATTAGCAGAGATATCTTATCTCCGACATATTGTCCCAAACACCGTATGCCTCACAGAACTTGCAGGATGACAGACAGGAAAGTACCACTTCTAATTAGTGGGACTTTTGAGTTTATATGCAAAACTATTTCAGTTTCTAAGTGTTAAAATAAAAGGATCACTGATGCCTGTTTTAGCAAGACACCCCTTGGCCTGTAGGACAGCTCTGCAATCCAGTAGCTTCTTTCAGCACCTCAACGGTGTATAAGCTTTTCACTTTCAATCTAAACTCAAAAATGTTTTATTTCTGCCTAGCTGCAACAACACAGGGCCAAAACATTCCCCTGAAATGAGGAGCTACTGCATGTGTGCAGAGAGCAAAGGCTTGAGCACAGGCCCCGCAGGGCTCCCCTCACCGTGCCAGTGTTCGCACACCCGTGGCTGCCCGTACAGTTGTGTGATTTCATACCAAGGCAGCCTTGTGCGTAAATGCCTACATGATATTTCAAACGTGAGCTGTGGCCAGCTATCATATACCCGATCAAACGTATGCCATAAAAGATAATGAGTTTTAACAATCCAGGAGACTCTACATGCTTGTTCCTCTGGTTTACTGATCCAATTGAAGCTAAATTGGTTCAGCCTAATGATTCAGGCAAGATCAGAACGAATGTTAGCAGCATTTTTGGTGTTTCATGACACAATTTACTTCAAATTAAAGCAACTGGAAAAAACCTTGTGCTCAGGCAAGTATGTATGTATCGCTGTTGAAGCAGACACTGGCAGTAGTGACATCAGCATGTTTTTTTAAGCATACGTTCGTCTTTTGCAGGGATATTTTGAGACCCCAAAAATGTCACTACAGAACTGTCCCAGTTTTTGATTTTGAAAATGTCACCTGTGTCATCATTGGAACTGGGCTGTTATTTCCAGAACTAACCATTTGGGGAATGGTTTACGTGAAACTGAAACCTTAGCACCAGCTCTGCAGTGAAAGAGAGGAGGCAAAAGTGCTGGCACTCACAGTGGCGGTGGAGTCATCCAGGAATTGGCTGGCTTACCCCAGGCCAGCCTTTTGCTTGCCAGAATTCAGAAATTCACATTTCTTTTCAAATTTGCTATTTTCTTTAGGCATTCATTTTGAACGTGACCAGCTGTTCTCAGAACAGGGATCTGTAGCCATATTCTGTATTTTTAGAGCAGGCATCTTTCCTGTTAAACAGAAAGATGAGAAACTCCAAATTAGAATGTGGTTAGAAGGAACAGAAGAAAATTTGCAATCTCAAAGCTGCTGCTGTTCACCCAAAAGGCTTGCAACAGAAGATGCAGGACAACTTTCCTAATACTAACAATGGTTTACCAGGAGCAGTAAAGCAGGGGTAATCACACAACAAACGAATAGCTCACTAAGAGCCACAGGGTTCAGTGTCATGACATGCAGAAAGTACCAAAAGGGGCAGTCCCACCCTGGTATAGGCTCCTGCTCATCCATTGGCGCAGCACCAACACTGACAAAACTGTCTCAGGGACTAGATCAAGGACCTCATCAAGCTACAGAGAAAGATGGCAAAAAAAACCCAAACAACTTTTGGACAGAACGAGTCACTTGGTGGCTTCACACTGTGCATACTGGTACTGCCATAATGACTGGGGTGGGAATGGGAAGACAGGACTGGGACAGACAGCTGGACTAGCACTTTTGGCAGCAAAGTGCCAGCACATGTGCAACCTAAGTAAAATTACCATGCATCTCCAACAGAACTGGAAATAACAAAGCCTGAGCTCACAGGGCCCTAGGCTGTGATCTGCTAGCCAAGTGTTGCAGGTACTTGGGCTGTACAGCACAGCTTCTCCAGGCATGCTCACCTGTGATGCCTGGCAACGTGTATTCGAGCCACATCCTTTTCATCAGTCAAAATGGACAGAGCTTTTCTGCCCTAACCAACCACATATACACCTAAAACTTGTAGGAAATTAATTATCCTTGATGCCTTTACATTAACCAGTTTGGTTGAGGATAGCCAACAGCTTCTATTGCCTTAGAATGTGGTAAAAAATTACACAAAACTACTCATAAGAAATCTCATTTCCCTAACAAATCATCCAACAGAAGAATCAAAACACCACCAAAAAATTTCCAAAACAGATCTAAACATCAACACCAAGCTTAAGCATTTAGATGACCATCCTTGGGGCACTGTCTCCAAAATGTCTTTGTCTTGAGTGGTCAGTCCTCTCAAGAGGTCCCCAGCTCCTTTGGCAGCCAGTGATTTTAAGCTGATTTACAGGTTGGAAGCTGAAGAACAAGGGAGGAAGACACAGTGCGACTTCAATAGAGAATCAATTTGGCTTCCTTACCACTAGGTAGCGACACTTCTTTTTGGTTTGTTTCGATGTTGCCCATCTTAGAGATTTCTAAAAAAAATACATTATAAACCCCAAAATACTGAAATACCGGCCTCAAATGATAATCTATAATTGCTCATGCTGTTCCAAATTCTCAACAAGTTAACCAAAACTTCAAAATGTTATGCTGTTAAAAACCCCTACATTTATCATTTGACTGCACGTGCAGGTCCTATCATTTTGCCATTATTAAGCATTTCCCTTTTAGACAAAGCTTTTGTTTATTCCACATGACCACACTTCTGAAACAAATTATTTAAATTTGTAGCAAGGTAAATTGAAAAGTTTCACTTATCCAGTCTGTGCTCTCAGGATATACAAATCCAGATGAAATGCTCTGTGGAGACCTTACCCCTAATTATGCATTTAACTAAGGGAATTTATCCCTCCTCAGTGGAGGTCCCTCTTCTGCTCCTGAATGAATTGCACCGACAACTCAGAGGAGATGCTTTAAAGGACCAGACTCTGCTCCCTTCTCACCAGCCCTTGGCCAGCAGCATGAGTGGGACACTGCCAGCACACAGACAACCTGACCCCCTCTCCCATGTGAATCTAAGGGGCCACTCACCCTCTAGGCAGAGTGTGTAAAACCCCCTTTTTTACAGGAACTCAAAGAAGGAGGACAATTTCAAAGGACCTTCAAAGGTTCTCTCCTTCATTTGAGAAGGAAGAATCAGAAGAATTCAAGGCTGTATTTCAGCAAGACAGCATGGTTTATGGTTGGACTCAGTGATGCCAAGGGTCTTTTCCAACCTGAACAGTGCTATGATTCTATGATCACATCTTTTCCCATCTCTTGGCTGTAGGAGAACAAACATTTTAGATGAAGGTGAATGAAGATTTCTCATGCAAGTGGATGCCTATTTCCCCCCAATATCATTCAGAAGAGATAGCCACTTGGAGCAGTGAGGGATTCTCACATAACATACTATACACTTCTCGCAGTCCCAAAGAAAAACATGGGCTCCAGTGAGTAAACCTGTGAGAAGACAGAGTACGTTTACTTTACATTCGTAATTTTAAAGATGAAAGGGTATGAAACACCCTTGGTTTGTTACTAGGAAATGCCTTGTTAGCCACTTTCTTTTGAGTTCACTCAGTGCCATTTGTAGAAAAGCCATTTCTCCTCAGGAACCATTTCTTTTCAGATTGCTTTTTCTCCTGCTTCCCAGCATTTTCTGTTTTCAAAGTAATGAAGACCAATGCGGTTCTCTTCTACACCAGTTCACTACATCTACATTTTTTAAAATAATTGATCATATCTGTGTAATTTTATACTTCTATTCTAAAACATAGGATACATACAGTCACTACTCAGCATGACCAGTGAATTATGGCTTATTTGGGATTTTAAATACAAAGATTATAAAAGCGTTGGTTAAAGAGCTGCCAACTGAACTAAACCTAGTGTTCATGGTATCTGGTTAAATATATGTTTTTAAGTAATAAGAAGGAGTTGTTATTGAAACTGCAATCATCTTTCACAATAAATACTGTTTTACTTGCAGGCTTCTATGCAATAGTTATATCAGTACTTGGGCATGGTGTATTTATAATCAAGGCAAATATACGGAAAACATACTAATGTTTCCTTGAGCTGCATTTGTTTTCCCTTATGCTAATGCAAAGAAAAATTTGGTGTGCCACATGCACCAAGGATCAATAAAGGCATGGCTGAATATTGGGCAAAGATATCTACTCAGAGGTTATCAGCTTGGACAGTGGTAAGCTGGAGCATTATCAAATGCAATCAATGTATTAAAGAGGTATGGCTCAAACTGTTACTAGGAAAGACCTTGGGGCTAAATGATGCTGATGATATTGTTTAGGCACAGATTTCCTAGGTATGTTCAAAACTGTGTAAATACAGCCTAGATGAACACTCCTGAGACTTGCTGAACTCATGTGAACTCTGTCAGGACAAAAGTTCTGCAAAATTAGCAGCTAGCATTATATTTCAGACACATGTACTCCAGTGAAAAAATAAGCTTCATCATGAGATCTAAAAGCCAGGCTTTTAAGCATTTAAAAACCAAATTTTTGTTTTCTCTCTGCCATAACTAAAGGCAATTGAAAAACACTAAATTTTTACTTTGAAATATGTATATACACATTTAAATAATATACATATAAATACAAAATATATATTAAATATATATATGGCTTTCCTAAGCAGATCACAGTGATAAAGTATATGCAGTAACAGGATTGCCTGCAGTATCAGGAAAGCAATAAGGAAAAGTTATAAATGGTCCATTTACTTGGGAGGAAGATTATTGAATAGAGTTTGACATTGAAAGAGGCTGGAGTTTTTTTCTCTTCTATACAAAAACATTCTAGCTGTTGTTTCTGTCACGAAAAGTTGAACTTCGCTTTTATAAAGCATCCTGCAAATTGCCCTCACATATTTTACTAAAATAATGTCACTCATCCTGGTAAGATCAATGAGGCATTAAACACCTAAATAACTAAGGTTCAGGACCCTCCATGCCTATTTATTGTAGTACCTTCTGTGTCCCTTCCCTCTTGCAGGGGGTTGTATTGCACACATGCATGCACTTTACAAGCCTTGAAGAATGAACACATCTTTCACATGAAAGCAACCTGGGGTGTTCTGTTGTCACCATCAGAGTACCCCTTCAGGATCCTAAATACAACTGGTATCCACACAGGAGTATCATGCAGCTGTTCCCATATAGAGGACTGATGTCCCTTCTCATGGGACCTCTCCAGATAAATGGGGACAAGAGTGGCACAGATGAACTAGGGACCATGCAGGGTTGCTAAATTTTCCACTGGTGATGAAGCTGCAGAGTCTGTCCCAAGACTTCTCTTCCTGCCCTGGCTCTGACAGAAATGGGGTTGTTGCTTCCCATACAACATGATGAGGAGGAGACAGCCCTGCTGGCCACGCGGGTGCAGGCAGGCAAGGGACAGAGGGAGCGAGGGAGGAACCCACAGATTTGTCCTTCATCCCTGACTGCTCCATGGCTGAAACATACAAAAGTGTCAAACCCAAAAATGTCAGTACAGCATCTGACATTTCAGACATACAAGTCTGTAAGAAACTCTTTGATCAACTGTATTCAGGGAGTCTTCATCCTGGATGCCTTTCAAATAAGATGGTTTGTGGACACAGGCTGGAAAGCACACCTGGCACATCAAGCCTTGCCTGTGTCTGGGAGGGCCTGATGAAGGGGATACCTTAGGGCCCATGTCTTCTCTTGCTGCGCTCCGTTTCTTTGCTTGTGCTCACCCTCAAAACACTGTGGGGACACACCACCACCTGACATCACCTAACACCCACCCAAAGACAGCTGGTCTCTTCAACTCCTCAAGCTCAGACTAAACGGGCAGCTGCTGGCTGCAGTTCAGCACCACGTTAGAGCTGGTCCAGCTGCCTCAGACAACAAGGTTTGTCTCCAGAAAAAACAGGTGATTTCTAGAACTTGAAACTTTTTCATGTGAAATGGCAGTTTTGACAAAGGCTTTTCATTCTGTGATGGAGATAATCAAAATGAAAAATCTCTTCTTGAATCAAAATGAAAAGGGAAAACTGAAACAGTTACACTTTCTGTTTTGACATTTCCCATTCAAAACTCCTCAGAATCCTTTCCCTGCTGTGTGAAAATGTTCCTTTTTAAAAAAAAAAATAAATTTTATTTGTTTCACTGGGGGAAAAGAATTTGGAAATGCTGACATTTCTTGCATGAGATATTTCAAGCTTTATCTAGAGAAGTTGTGCCTACAAGTACATTGAGTAAGGCTTGGTTCCTTGCACCCCACCCCAAAAGTATCTTAGAAGAGTTGTTGGAAAATACAAAATTGATATAATACCATTCCAATATTGAAAGCAAAGTTACTGGGTTATATTTTTCTCTTTGAATCCAAACACTTTCCTGGGATTTCAAACATTAAAAGGTAATCAGATTTAAAACCAATCTGAGAGCAGAAATCCTTCCATAGAAAATGATATACCAGCTGATGCAACTGGCAAAATTCACACTTTTAATTAAAATGATTAAACACAACTGACCCCATTGCCTCTTTTATGCATAAAACAACAACAAAGTAAGGATTTATGAAATAAATATGTTTCTATGTATCTTAAAGGAAAAATCTGAGAATTACATTTAAATTGAGTATTTTTATATGAGGTGTTGAAACTCTCTCTCCAAACTACTAGTACAAATCTTAGACTAGCCCAATGTTCAAATGTTATGCTACCAAAGGCAATCTGCTGCTATACATTTCTTCTACATTATCTATCTACATATATACCCTGGAACTCTGTGTTAATTTCCGTCATATTCCAGCAGTAAATACAACACAAAATTAAACTTTTGCTCGATGGTCAAAGGTGTTCCTACTGCAAAAACAAGTATCTTCTGAAATACTATGTATTTTTACTGTGCTCTTTTACAAGTGTTACCCAACAATGTGTATTTTGTAATGCAGAAGTCCTCTGAAGCAAATAAACAGCTTACATAAGGAGATCAAGAGAAATTTATATATTTAGCAATATTAAATGTATTTATAATTTTATACTCAGGTTATCTGCAAAATAATACCATATTCTGTCTATAGCTCTTCCTCTTAATAAGCTCAGTAGAGGTATCTTATTAATTTTTGGGGAAGCAATGCTCTATATAATTATTTGTAAATGCAGTTAAATTAACATCTTCAACTGCTTTTGCTCCACAATCACAAAAATAACTATATCCAGAATCATTTCACTTTAAAAAAGTCATTTTAGCCTAAAGTTTGGCAAAAAAATAAACTGAAATGCTTTGAAATTTACATTTTTGTCACTCCATAAATCAAAACTTACTTTACATATTAGAACAATTTTTGTGAGAATTTTGGATCTGAGCTGATAACCTTTTGCCAAGTTTTAACGAAATGCAAATTGAAACATCTGAGATATTAAACAGACAATCGAGGTTTATGGTTACATCATAAGATTATTGCCCAGTAACACTGCATGCTATGGCCCCAATTCTGAAACACTCACAGGCTTTATGTATGCAAGCAACCCTTGTGAACACAAATATGAGTGCTAATATAACCTCATGGCACCGAGAACACAATGTTGTATCAGCAATTGACATGCAAACTGTTTTGCTAAGGGAACATTTCTCCAAAAGATGTAAGAGGCTGTATGTGTAGAAAAGGGCAGCAAATGATGGCAGAAGCTTAATTATAGAATCACTAATGGAATGAACAGAACACAGCTCTGAAGGCAGTGTTAGCTCAGAACAGCTAGAGAGCATACAGGAGCAGCTCCCCAGCTTGCGTCAACTGGAATGGGTTCACTGGAGTCACACTGCATTGATGTTTTACCAGATGAGGTATCTGACCCATATCTGTAGCAGTTGTATAAAGCAAAAAAGCCACTGGCTGACAAAGAACAAAAACTAGGTATTCTCCTTGTAGGTCACCAAGAAGCATCCTGGTACTAATGTCTTCTCCCTCAGAAGCCCACACTGTAGATGCACACCATAATGCAGATCTTATATAGTGCTGAGGGAAGTGATAATTAAATCCTCAGAGGGAAGACTGGCATTGGGCCTTAAGGTGAGGCTGGCATTTGTTTCATTAACAGGATGAAGATGCTCCTCCCTTTGTGTCTAAAGCAGAGGAGGCAACAGTAAATCCTTTCAGGGGGTCCACAGTATATTTAAGAAGATGCCAAGTGCTAAAAAAATAGGTGCACCTCAAACAGTTCGCCATGAGGTTACTAAGGAGTGGATGCCCTCTAAGTCTTGTTCAGCTCTTCTCACCAAATAAATTGAGAGTAAATTGTAGGCTAAGCTTTTCTCTGGTAGAAAAATGTTCCCACTCAAATTTCAGTGTTCTAATTGCAGAAGCTAGAAATAAAAATACTTTAATTCAAATAACCAGCATTCAAAATGCTTTCAGCTGGACTTTGCCTCCCAAAAGAAGCAAAGTCACATGAAGGATGTTCCGTATTATCAGTTTTATTGGCATTATGGGCCAGGGCCCCATAGGTGCTGTCCTACCACAAAACGAAGATTATTATGCCTACTTCAAATAATATTTTATGACAACAGTTTATAGTTCTTATTTAATCATCTCAGCATGGATTGCGTGGAGTCTGTAGTGGAATGAATTCATTTCTAGCAAGTATTGGGCCAAATTGTGCTTTTAGTCCCTGGAGGAGGGGTGGGGGTAAAATATACAGAACAGCTGGGGCCACCCAGTAGTTCAGCAAGGCACTAAGAGCAGCAATGGCAGATACAAGCAGAAAACATCTTTAAAGAGCCCTCAATTCTTCAGAAAGCCATAATTATATTCTGAACATTTTTTCCATAATCATTTTCATCCAAAAATTTGCCAAAAAAATTCATTGTGAAAGGCGTAGAAATCTACATTTTTGACACTCCATAAATCAAAAGCTTATTTTACATAGCAGAACCAAATTGCAGTATATTTTACCTCAATCATACTGTCTTTTAGCATTACCTGCTCCGTTTCCAGACTTGAGGATTTTTACATACCCTTTCACTGCTTCTACTCAATTTTTTAAATTCACCATCCTCTTCATTAAAACTTTAAAAATATCATTTCTCAAAATCTACCCCCTTGAAGTGCAAGGGACAAACTAGCTCAGTTTCTGCTATGATGATGTAGAGCAACCTGGGATCACTCACGCACCATTTCCCATCCCTCTAGGTTCCCACTGAGCTCTTTCCCACAGGTTAGCAATACTCCCTCTCATGCCAAAAGTAAGCCTTTTGAGAACACACCCAAGCTGAAAAGAGCGCAGAATTGACTTCCAGTGCAGCCAGGTCATCCTGGAGGGCAGAATGGTTTCCCCTAGGGAGGAAACATTTAGAAGCATTGATTCCAAGAGGGAGGGTGAGCAAGCCCTCATTTATTATTTCTGCCTAAAAAACCCTTTCTCTTCAGTTTCAACTCTGATTTCTTTTTTAAACTAGAATGAGTCACCTTTTTATATGGGAAACTGGATCACAAATTCATATACTCCAGCCACAACCAAAACAAAACAAAATACAAGTGAATCTGAGAATAATAGTGACTTTCAGACATGATCAAGCTGGGTTTGATTTGTGTTATTTATCAAGAGTTAAGAAACCTTGTTTCCCTCCACCAGTCCCCTGAGCCACTAACTTTCACATTGCACCACATTCTTATAAGATTATGGGAATTTTCAGTTTAGAAAATCCAAAGCATTTTGCAGCTGAGCCTATTAAGTTGCATTTTCCAGTTCTATTTTAAAGTAATACCACTACATCTGATACCCCATACTTGTCTGTGACAAATGTAATATGCAAACATCTTCCATTGCATAAATGACAGAGGAATGGCAATAACAACACGATGAATATCTAACTCCAATTGTCTGGAGAGCAGTCTTACTGTTGCTGAGTTAATGAGCATTGTGGTCTAAGTGTCGTGTAAATAATGGTTTCCTTTAAAAAACAAAACAAACAAACAAAAAAAGAACCAAAAAACCAACACTGTACCACCACACCCTAGCCATCTCAAAATACAAAACTCCAGAGGGTTCCCACAGACAAATATATAAACCAGTGCTGAATTTCTCCCGTTTCCCCCTTTCTAAGGCAGCTAGTTTAGTGGTCTCTCTCTTTCTGGAACCTATTTTTTCTGACAAAATGCAGCTAAAACATTATGTGGTTTTCCTATGAACAGGAGTAAAATGCACTCAATGTAGACCAACCCCTTCCCTGGTGGGAAGGTCATCCACCAAAGCTGCTGAGTGGCAATGCAAGCCACTCTCACAGAGATATAAATCTCTTCTTCTATCTGCGTCTTTTTATGCATAAAGCAGTGAGGTCCAAGTCCTCCCTGCCTCGTCCTGGGCTGTGCTGCCCCACCTTTTACACCAACAAGGAGCACGTGTCTGGAAGGGTGTGCAGATATCAACAAATGCTTGGATGCAATTCCATACAGCCATGGTGCTGCTGCCAGGAACATGGTGAGGATACCTTTTAAGCAGGTTTTGGAAAGGGAAAGGGAACAAAACATACCTAACTGAGCTATGAGTTATAGTAACAACAGCAGTTAGAAAGGATATGAAAGGCTAAGCATTTCACGACTTGGGTCAGTATGAGCACACAGAAGCCAAGGTAGAGAAGGAAAGGGAGAGCTGACCAAACTAACCTGGGAATTCAGCCTTGCGTGAAACCAGGCTCCCAAATTACCATACAACATCCTGTTCTACTGCCACAGACACAGAAGTAGATGCTTCTTCCCCAAAAACCTCCTGAAGAAGTGTGAAATTTACACTGACAATCTTTGGGTAAAACTATCTGCAATCTGTCACAGGCTTTGTATCTGACATCTGGCAAGATGAATAGCCAACCACAATGTTTTACAAGGATGCAGGGGATAGCCTACTAAATGGTCAAGAGCTTCAGTTGTTTATCTGTGCTTTTGTTACTTTTCTGTAATTTCCTGGTGTGCTGCTTGTCAGTGGGGATGCACAAAACAATTTAAAGAGTCAGGTACTCTAATCCCACTGAAACTGAAGAAGAGAGGTACCCAAATCCTTGAGCACATGAGAAGGTATCAGCCTTGCCACCTGCAGCCATTCATTCTGGTTGAAGTCTGAATGGTGTTTACTGGGAGCAGTTCTACTGTGATACATTCACACAGTATGCATCTCAAATTAGGATGAACTTGCACTGCTTTCACTCCATAACAAATACATGTCTTTTTGTTTTGCTAGCACCAGTGACTCCTGGGTTAACAGAAAGCTCAGATGAAAAACCAAGTAATCTGTTCCATCAAAACAGGAAAGGTTCAAGTAGTTGAGGCTTGCAATTTAGATTATGGATAATAGTAATAAACCTTTCCTTAACAGGACATTCCTTATTTTATCATGATGTTCCAGAACTCATTTTGGAGCACCTGAAATTAATAGCCCTTGTTTGAACTGCAGTAGCAGCCCTTGGAGCTTCAGCTGCAAGTCAAGACCCAGGTCAGTTTGCTGGTGGCTGCACCAGGAAACATCACAGCAGCTTGTCCTTGCTTTGGATTGTTTACAGTGTAAATATTGAGTGATAGACAAAAACAAGCCCATAGAGAGGGAGCACAGAAAAATGATGAGTGAGATTGGTGTTCTCTTTCTTTCATCAGTCAAAACATCTGGAGCTTTTAAATGTTGTTTTCTTTTTAGCTGTACAGCATACTGATCTGTAGGGCAGGATTCACTTGTGCAGATAGTCAGCTGGAGCGATGTGATAAAAACATTGTTTGAAAAGTTTAAGACATGCAGATTCCATCAAAGCTGGCCTTCCTGTCAACGTGAAAAGTAAAAGCTGGGTCTTTCTCAAGGTGAAGTTAATACAGTGCACATGTAATTTGAAAAGGTCCTTCACTCTGACAAATAACTGGATTACCCTCCTGACAGTAGATCTCAGACCAGTAACATCAGAATCTCTAAAGAGAAAGATGGACTGTCTTCTCCAATCTAACAGTGAGCTTCTTTATTAAAGGACGATATGTAAAACTTTAAGGGCAGGACTTACCTAAAATGTGTCATTTCTAGGTGCCAGGTGTGCTGTATATTTCCCTGTTTAATACACAATGTTATTTACTAAAGTTTTAGACAGGCATTCCTAGGAAAGATTTGAAGAAGATAAAAGGTATTCCAACAGTAAAACTAAAATCTATTTTGTTCTGAATTAGCATGGGGCTTTTTTGCCCCACCTTCACTTTCCACAGCTTATTTTTGTGAGGCAGACTGGAGTATCAGACTTAGCAAAATAACGACTTTAAGATCCACTACAGAACTAAAAAGTTTCCAAACCGAAATGCACATCCAGTACTCATTAAGATTTAACTCACCTATGGCCACCCTGCCATTCCAACCATGGTCCCATGTACAGCTGCATGACAGAAGTTACACTAATCAACACAAAAAAACTTATCAAGGCAAAAACTCGAACAACCATAGAATCATAGACCCATTCAGGTTGGAAAAGGCCCTTGGGATCACCAAGTCCAACCATCATTCCTACTCTACAAAGTTCTCCCCTAAACCATATCCACCAACACCACACCCAAATGACCCTTAAACACATCCAGGGATGGTGACTCAACCACCTCCCTGGGCAGCCTATTCTAGTATCTAACCACTCTTTCTGTGAAAAAAAAATTCCTAATGTCTAGTCTAAACCTACCCTGTTGCAGCTTGAAGCCGTTCCCTCTTGTTCTATTGCTAATTACCTGTGAGAAGAGACCAGCACCAACCTCTCTACATTGTTCTTTCAGGTAGTTGTGGAGACTGATGAGGTCTCCCCTCAACCTTCTCTTTCTCAAACTAAACATTCCCAGCTCCTTCAAGCGTTCTTCATAAGATTTATTCTCTAGGCCCTTCACCAGCTTTGTTGCCCTCCTCTGTACTCGCTCCAGCACCTTGATATCTCTCGAGTTGAGGTGTCCAAAACTGGATGCAATACTCCACGTGTGGCCTCACCAGTGCTGAGTACAGGGGGACAATCACCTCTCTACCTGTGCTTGTCACTTCTGCTGCTATTTCTAATACAAGCCAGGATGCCATTGACTTTCTTGGCCACCTGGGCACACTGCTGGCTCATATTCAGCCACTTGTCAATTAGAACCCCCAGGTCCTTTTCTGCCAGACACTTTCCAGCCACACTTCCCCAAGCTTGGAGCGTTGCATAGGGCTGTTGGGCCCAAGTGCAGGACCTGGCACTTGGCCTTGTTGAAGCCCACACTATTAACACTAGCCTAACAATCTAATCTATCCAAGTCTCTCTGTAGAGAGATCATCATACAACATAATTGCCAGAATCACAGCTAATATGAGATCCATGTGACTCGACTGCTAGGCAAAAAATGCAGGATTTTCTGAGGCAGTGCCAACCCTGTCTGGCCTAAAGGGTGGTGCAGACTACTTGAAAAGATGGGAAACACTTTGCATTCACCAAGTCCTGGTCCCCTGGGTATGATCAGGTGGCACAATGGGCCAGGCTCTGAACACGGGTTATAAAACCATGTTCAATATGGGTCATTAGCTCTTCGCTTTATTTCTGAGCACATTCAATCACTTCTTTTGCCTATGCTCCCATTTCCCACTTTACTATGTTTTGACTGCACACCTCCGGGCTGAGATACTTTTAGTATTATTAGGCATTGCACAGTAATGATTTTCAAGTATTTCAACTGGCCAATACTGAAGTTCAGCAGAGAAGATGCAGGCTTGTTTATTAGTGATTTATGCCTATATAAAAAAAATACGTGTTCTTCCTAGTTCCATCCACCACGACTCTCAGAAAAGACTATGAAACTCCAGGCTCCACCCAACGCAGGCTGTGGGACAATATCTTCATTATAGCTAGAGCTACCAAGCACAACAGTAATGTCAACATAATGTTTTTGGCTGGGTTTTAAAAATGCAAGTCTAACTCATAACATGTTTTTCTGATACAAAGTCTCCTCCCACTAATGACTACCAGATTATCAGCAATTGACGAACCTACAGAAACATGTTGAAGATAAATCATTCAAGGAAACCAATGGGTCGCTGGAGGTGGGAAGAGTACCAAAAAAGCTAAATGGGTGGCAGGGTCCAAGCAGGCAAAGCATTAATAGTATGTCAGCACTCAAAAGCATAGCTAACCTGGGACCTCCTCGCTGCAGGAGTTAAAAGTTAAACAGGATCAGAAAGCAATGGGACAGTTCTGTTGATACATGAGACCCTCCCCTTTCAGGAATTCACTGAACCATGCAATGTCAGAGGCTGTGCCAGGATCAGATCCTCCTGCCCCATTTGTATCCTTTTACTACTGTAAGAAGCAACCTGGTATAGATATTCCCAGAGCTTTTCTCTTGGTTTACAGAGACAGATTTGAGTCTGAGTCAGGCATGTCCCTATCACATCCCTGCACACTCTGTGTGGCACTCTCTGCCCTGTGCAGAGATGTGACAGGGACATGCCTTTCGGGTAGACATTCCTTCTTTCAATTTTCTTTAGTGATTTAATGCAGACAAACAAGGACTTCTCCTGACATACATGAACATTTGTAACATCTACTGAAACATTCTGCAGTCACTTCTGTGCTCCACTCACCTCAGACCATCAGTGACCCAAGAAGAAGTGGAGCACTGGCAAAATAATAGTAAGAACAAAAAAGAATACTTGAATAATGAGGAATGTTAATACCCTTGCCCAGAAAGCTCATATTTGGAGATGTGCAACATGCTGGCTTTAATTACAATAAATCCTCTAGTCTTTACTCATGTTCTTCCTCCTAGAAGCTGAGGGCCTTGGGGGGCTGCTGTTTTTTCTGACACTGTATTCTGAGCATCAGACCCCTTCACCCAGCCACCATTTCCAGCCTGCCATTCTGAAGGTTTGTATGGGCTCCATTATCAGGACAAATGGAGACCTGATGCTTTAAACAGCCCCTGCAGCTGGGTCCTCCTCCTTGGGATCCCCAATCTCCTTTACCCCATCTGCACCACCTGCCACAGCTCCCATGTTCCTTCTCCCAGTATTTGGGCAAGAGAGCAATGCTCCTGCCTTTCCTTGCCCTTCCATCATCTTTCACTCAGCTCAGGAGGACTTGGGGATGAGGATCATTTCCAAATGTAGTTTAGTAGAAAACAAGATGAACTGGTACTGCAGTATGTCAGTGGGCATTACTCCACACAACAGGAGGCCTGGTGTGGTAAGCAGGAGGGGTATGAAAGCAACAGTGAGGGATCATGGTGAGTCACAGAGGTTTCCTTCATGGTATCTTTCTGGAGCTTGCAGGTTTTATCAGCATCACCGCTTGGGATTTCAGACTAGCATTCTTTCAAAAATTCTGGCAATTCAGAACTCTGCCCACCACATCCACTACTGTTTCACCAAACACATATAGCCTAATCTTTAATAAGCTCCACCCCTTATTTACCTTCTTATTGGAAAGCCTAGCCAGTAGCTTTTTCTAAACACTGTATTTTCTTCAATACCTTCCCACTACTTGAGAAATACAATGTAAAAGTTGGATATTTTTGGATCCATGTAATAAACTGCTAGTGTTGCTAGTGAAGTCTTTCACTCTGATCCCAGGATTTAGGTAATACAGACTGCAGAATACTGTAGTTTTTTTGTGGGCACAGAAGTTAATTTAAATGCCAGTTTTTGTACCTGAGATACTGTAAACGACTATCTTCAACTTATATTGCCCATTGTAAACTTTTTTAACCTGTGAGTCATTTTCAAAATAATAAACGTAACTATTCCATAAAAATATCTCAACACAGAAGAGCCAGAAAAGTGAAGGACATGAACAGATGGCACATCAATCTTCTGCATTTATACAATTTGTTTTTTAATGCAAATAGTGTGGGTTGCCTGCTCTTGCCTTGGATATTGTTCCAAAGACGAGCACATTTTCTTATCTTTCTGGATCAATGTGACATTTGCAGTTATCATAAAGTGGGAGCCCATTTAATGATGTTAATGCTTCCTTAATGTAAAAATAAAATCACCTCCTTTATAAAAGCAAACAGATTAAAAGTCCCAAAGAGACCATTGAAATCTGTGACATTTGCAGTTACTGGTGGCTAGATGACTTGATTATGCACAGGTAAAAGATATCTTAAAAGCATTGTTTACACTCATTAATCAGAACATTAAATAGGAATGCAGGAGTCCCCTCAGTTAGAATCAGCTTTAAAAATCTATTAGTAAAAAAATGGAGGCATCATTTCATGCAGCCTGTTTAGATGGTTCAAAAAAACAAAAACTGCAAACAACTAAACTTATGGCCTTATGGCAGCTTGGTAAATCTTGAGACCCCAGATGTAATATGTGGTCTGCATTTTTATTTGCACATATTGGAAAGTGACTCTGCCAACAGTCCCTGATTCATGCCTGCACCATTCCCTCCGAAGTGCCACCAAGCAAGTGGCACATCACTAATATTTCTGTTCTTGCCCTGGGGGAAAATCTGAATCTTTAGTTTTTCTAAGGGAAGAAGGGGGGGGGGGAAAAAGTGCCACCAAGCCCCCCCCCCAAAAAAAACCCACAAAACCAAACAAACATACCAACCCCCAAAAAACAACCATAAAAAATTATCTTCTGTTATTTTTTCTTTGGAAAACAGAATTAAAACATTAATTAAATATCTCACTTGAAACTAATCTGAGTACAATGTATTCCAGATTCCTAGGCTGCCAAATGTGGCTAGGCCTACACAACATCTCTGTAATTCTAAGAGGAAAAAAGTAAATGGCACAAAGAACAAGCTATTTTTCATTGAAAAATATTTTAGGTAAAGATTTCTTTTTTAAACAGCACAACATTTTTGATTTGTTATTGTTTGAAAATCATAGTGTGATGATGGTTTCAACAGAACCCTTTTGAACAAAAAACACCCAACACAACCACATAACCTCACTCATGATTCTGTTCAGAAGAAAGGCCACTGCTTCCCCAGTGAAAACAGGAAAGCTCTGCACACCCTGGGAAGGCAGCAGTGATACCTCCAACAGTACGAGCAGGCAGGAGGCAGCCACCACAGCCTGCTGACCCCCAACACAGTCTGTGACAAATAACTCCACACATTATTTTATTTTAAAGATTTTAGAGTGAAGGATGCATGAATGTTATACGTGGGAAGGGCTGGAGGGAATAATCATAGAATAAGAGTAACTGGGTAATCCACACATTCCTCGTCTGCACACTATCCCCTACCACTTCTCAGGCTTCTTTCCAGACCTGATGCTTCTTATAATCACCCCTTTTCCCTTTGCTGTCCCAAGTCCTGCCCAAAAGAGCGCAGTTTGTGCAGCTGTACACACAGGGTAGATCCTCACCAACCACTCCCTGTACAGTATCTGCAAAGCTGGTTTAAGAAACAGGCAAGGTGCTAGAAAGCTGAACTTAACGTACAGCCCAGAGAGGAACACTTCTCTTTTACTGTTTTGGAGATGCTACCCTCAGACACAATGGGGTGTCTGTTGTTATGGGGAACAAACCCCTTTGAAATACTCCACTAACTGGAAAGGAGAATGAAAAAACGCCTTCTAATTTGCTGTCCTTCCCCTTCTGAATGAGCTGTTAAAAGACCAAAAAAAAAAAACCTGTTATAGTGATGCCATAAAAAGAAAAAAGCCCCCAAAAAACAAAGAGCACTCAGCTCCAGGCATGTCCGAGGGGCTGGCAGGGAGAGACAGCGCCCACATGGGAAAGTTCTGTCACCCCATCTGAGATATCACTTAGTGGTGGCAGCTCTCCAGAGGCAGAACGGGTCCCACCTGTTTGCAATGTGTTTAGCTATTAATATTTATATAGTAGTTCAAGTGGGTATAAAAAAAAGGGGGGGGATGAAATTCATCAAATTTTATGTCATCTCTTGGTCGTGTAAAATAAAATCCATTGCAGCAGGGGGAGAGGAGAATGGCTTGTTTTCTTGCCTTTCTGCAGAGCAAAAGGTCATTGTTCCCAAGATGTCTCAGTGCAAAGCATTTGGCAATCACCTTGGTGTGATCTACACCTTGACATCCGGGCTAAATATCATGGTCACAGCCTGGCCCCAAAACCACAAGGCTTTGAATAGCACCACACAGATAACACATTTATCAGCTCTGTGGCTCAACTTACACAAGGCAGAGGAAGCAAAAAAAAAAAATAAAAGCAAAAAAGATTCATGTTGATGTGGAAGTAATTTTCTTAAGCTTTGCTTTAATTTTTTGTTTTTCTAAGGTACTGATTTATGGATTGCTGTGAGGGTGAGAGACATCCAAGGGGAGCCTGTCTTTATCCACAGAGGTGAAGTCCCAGGGATACTTCCTAACTAAGATAATATGGGTATCCCAGATGTGCTGCTGGTGTTCAATCCTTCTGGACTTATTTTGCTTTCTATACAATATTTCAATATTCATTGAAGCAAAGGAGAGGAGAATGACTGATCAGTCAGTAATAACTTCATCATCATTCTCAATACATATTTGAAGTGAAAGTAAATATTATAGATGAAAAGGATAATTTCAGCATGGGAAAGACAAAAACATTCACTCTAGGTGTCCCATACCACAGAGCATGGAGCACTTCCAAGGCAGGCAAGAGGCTGGGGCGGAGGATGCTGCTCTAATAATATAAGTCTTGCACATTTAAAATTAATTTGCATAACATAATTAAGATTTAAACCACAATAAATGGAAGGGTTTTAATAGGAAAAAAACTAAAAGCCATTTGTGCCAAAATGAATACCCATCTTTGGGTGGTGGCCTGAGTATTCACATTCTCTCTGCATAAATGGGAAGGTTGCCTGCCCCCGAGGCGTGTCCCCTGAACAACGGACAGGCAAAGAAGGTAGGAATCCAAACTGGATTTTCTGTTCAATCCTGTGAATATTATCCCATAATTTTTCAAAACTGAGTCCAGTCAGGAAACTCAAATGAAATCTCGCAATTTCGGGACTTCTCAAATGTCTTTTGTCAGTTAATTAAGTATTTGCCAAAACAAGAGCAGAAATTGCCCAACCTCTGCACTGAATTGGAACAGCACCCAAGAGCCTCCTGAAAGGTGATAGGGATCTCCTCTGACCACTGAGGAGAGTGTATGTGCACGCAACCAGCAAAGAATGGAAGGGAAACAAAGCTTCCCTTTCCACATGCAGACGGTTTTTGGTCAGGAATGATTTCCACACCATCACACCAATCTTTGGTGTTCCCACCAAAACACCAACAGTCAAAACAGTTTGGCTGTGGGTAGTGGGAAGAGCCCAGGATAGGTGACGGGGACTGGGTTGCTGTCCTTTTGCAGGATATTTTTTACATACACAGCACAGAACGAAGAGGAGAGTGGTTCTTTTCTCCTTGTCCACGCTCATATGTAGCCTTCTGTAAGTTGATCTAATTCCTGCATCTGTTTCATCTACCTAGATATTAACTGAATGAAATTAGTCAAAAACCTCAGCAAGCTGGAGACCACAACTCCAACCACTGCCACAGACCATGCCTGCAGCAGGATAGTGTGCAAACAACAGAACTTAGTGCGTAGCAAAGGTAGGACCCAAATCTGTCAACTGTTACGCTTCTCTCTTCCCTCTCAGTCCACATGCACAAAACCCATGCCCTCTACTGCACAGTATCACAGTCCAGGGGAGGAATGGGTGGAGAAAAGTAAGACAAAGAAACATTAGAAAGAAGGAAATTATAAATCAGAACAACATACAGTAATAATAAAAAGTCTAAATTTGATCATGCCAGGAAATGTACAGTAGCATGCATTTTATTTATCAAGCTCAAGTAACCAACAGGCCATGTGTGACAAAGTCACCACAAGCCCTGAATCATATTTGGCTCAGCTCTCTCCAGCAGTTACTTCTATTTTATGTTTAGTCTTAATCCAATTTCTCCAAAAGCTTTCATTCTCATTAGCCTTATCAAAGCCTTCATAGTCGCTATCATAAATTTTCAGCATTACATTCATGAAATCAATATAAAGTTCTGTACACTCTTGTAGTGAATTAATTTGAATTACAACACTTGTCTCTGCAGTATCAATGTATTATAGGTATTTTGAAACCTGAGTTCCCTTCCCTCCCTGAAATAAAAGCAAAGCAACTCTTTCCTCCATCTTCAGCTTCTATCCACATGAGCATTTTCAGAGTTTGCAATTTAAATTTAATTTTTTTTAGATGTCACCCTTCTCAAGGTCCTCTTGTTGGTAGAGAGGGCTAAGTAAATTTCTGCATGTATAAGTAAGGGAACACTTTGCTCTAGAAGCAGAGAGGATGGAAGCATACAGATTAGCCAATCTGCCATTCTATTCAAATAATAGGCAACGTGCAGAAAAAGAGAGGAATAGGACTAGCCTGCATGGAAATACACTTTTAAGATAGCCAACACAGTGACTGGACTAATGAAGGAAACCTTTTCCCTGCCTTGTTCAACTGTGAGGTTTATACAAAGAGAAAGTCATTTAACTTTCTCTCTCCTATCCTTAGTAGTATTTTTATCAGGTAAGTATGTCTGGATGAAAATGTGGGCAATTGAAAGGTTAATCTATTAAGGTTGGCTTAGCCAAAGAGTATAAAATTCTAGAAGAGTTAAAGAAAGTGTTTTGTCTTTTCATTCTCCTACCTAGATTTTAGGGGTCTGTGGGAGCACAGCACTCTTTGCTGATTTTGGCTACACTAAATCTTGTTAAAAATTTTGTGTCACAGATAAGGATGCTCTCTCTGCAAGGCAGTCTTCAACAAAAGTTTTCTGCAAAGAAACTGGAAAGCTTAAGAGAGGGAAACCCATGAAAGCACAGATTCAAGGCGTTCTGCTTTTCAGGCACTGTGTGTAAGAACTCAAACATACTCGGGTGGATAAAGGAGGAATGGGTTGTCTTACTCCCCTTCAAAGCCACCTTGGCTGATTCCGTCAGCACAAAGATCTGCAAGCAGACCAAGGCAGATGCAGTCCCTCCTCCTTCCAAAGCTCAGAGCCAACTTACATGTCTCAAGGGAAAATGGAAGCCACTTTTGGCCAGGGAGCTCAGAGCCTGAGGAAGTCTCCAAACTGTAGGGAAGGCAGCAGCCAATCTTGTTTCTTTTTCCTTCCTGCATGATTTCAAGCTTGGAGGATAAAGTACATTCCTTTGGCTGTGACTCTAAAGGGGGGGGGGGAAATTCCTAATTTTGAGGTCTACATACCAATTAAAAGTCTTGCATATCTTCACATTTCCTCTTCTTACAATCTCAATAAGGAGCACTGAATTTAACCCACCTATTACCTTTCCCCTGCACAACTTGAATACAAGGAAAATCTTGTGTGAATGTGGATTCAATTTATTATTAAAAAACCCCACACACCCTGAGCTTTTCATAAAACATAGTATGTCAAAAATGAAAGATCAAATACTCAAGAATGCAAAATAACACTGTAAGTCAAATAAAGTTCCATCTAGGTTGTCACTTTATCTCCCAGAGGAACTGGAAGTGGATATTAAGCTAAGTGAGTATAATTTCCATTTAAAGAATGTGAGAACTCCTTACGATGAACAAAGAAAGAATTCAAATCCTGTCCCTGAATGGCTACTGAAACACCATCACTTCTAACCTATGTCAGCAAAATGCTTCATCAGCCTCAAACTTGTTGCAATTTAATTTTTTGCCAAACTAATCCCAGTCCTAGGAATCAAGAAATTGGTTTAATGGAAATAAGCTTTTCTCCATTGCAAAACCACAACAAGACCACAGCATGCACACATGACATGTCTGACAAAAGCCCAGATGCTTCCCTGTTGTGCCATCCCCTCTGCTTCCTTCCCCAAATGCGTCACACCAGTGCAGATTGCATGTGTCCTCCCACCTCTCTCAGAGGACAGGCAGAAGAACAGGACTGAGGGCAGAGAGCAGGACTGTGGGGCTGGCAAATCTCTTCTTCTGCCTCACCACTCTCAGAGACAAGGGCACCCAAAACCTCAGTGAGGCAGTGATGCCACCTGCTCTCCTGGACTGAGGGAAACACTTCGGCAGCCATGTCGAGAAGTACTCAGTGCCTGTTTTGCTTGCCTCATGTATCTGCTCTGTGGTGCAGAAGAGACACCATTAAACAGCTACATATATTCCCACTTCAACATGTTTAATTCAATTCCACCTCCGTTCAGATGAGTGTTGAAACGCCCATGTGGCTGGCAATTCCTAGAAGAGGACAGATCTCTTCCAAAAGCTAGGCTGAACTTAAAGTAGATACAAAATAATACTATAGATTTTCTTTCTCTCTCTCACTCATCACAGCCCTAAGATTAGCATAAAAATGTGCTATCCTAACTAAGCAGTCTGTTAACTGATAAGCTATCAAAAATCATCTGTTATTTTTATAGCTCAAAGGCAGATGCCATTTCAAGAACCAGAGTTGATTGAGTAGGATTTTTAGTGCTTCGTAGATTTATCATTGTAAACTCGAGGTATTTTAAAACAGAATGATTCAAGACTTGAAATATTACCTCAGGAGCAATCAAGCACTAAGATTTTTGCTGGTCTTCAGCTTTATCTGGGATGAAATAATTTAATCTCGTATCGTAAAGAATATGAGTTGTTTTCTAATGCACACACTAAAATCTTTTCTGCATTACGGTCCAAACCAATGTAATTACTCAAAAGCATGGATGTCAAAGCTTCCCAGCTCCTCCTGCAGGGCCCCCTTCTGCACGTTCTGTTCATACTCTCCTTCTCAGGAGCATACTTGGTGAGGACCTCAGACAGCCAGTTGCAATCAAGCTTACTGTATCAGGTTTAATGGTTTAATTGGCTTGGCACTGATGAGATGCCCTGCCAATATCTGTCCAATTATCTTGCTGTGTGTTGTACAGACCCTTTATTGTAAAGCTGAAGGACACATGCCGCTGCAGGTAAGGAGACAGACTACCAACATGCATGTTGCACACAGTAAATCAAGTATGCAGTTTTTCGAAAGTAGGCAGAATGGAACTGGGCCAACACACAACTCGCAGGAGGAGAGAGGAAAAGGTGGAAAAACACTAACCTCACACAATGTGTGATATGGCAGCTGCATCAGGAAAGTGTGTAACGCTGTGGAAAGCCATCAGCAATAGAGAGAGCACTGAAAAGCTCCAATGGAGGGATTTCTCCTTTTGTAATGAGACACAGGTGCCAATAGGAATTAAAAGTCTGCAACCAGTTATTGCGATTAACATTGAACTTTTGTGTGGACTACAAGCTTTCACATCAAGGCATGGGCATGCTGGCCTTCCAGGGCAGCTCTTCCACATGTTATACCAGTCAAAACAATTAGACATACCTCCAAGCTGATGTCCTGTGATAAACAGGCATGACATTACCCCCAAAAGAGAAATAACAGGAGTGTCAAAACATTCATATCACCCATTTTCAGAGGAACTTGCCTCCGAAATAATTCAGTGCTTACAACAGCATGAGCCTGCAGGGTTTATTGGGATGAATCTGCTTTCTCACTAGCTTTTACTTAGTTCAGGATTCTCTGTGCAAGAAAGGAAATCGCACCAGTCAGAAAACAGACTGTAAGACTTTTTTTTTTTTGCTGTTGAGCAAGACACACTCAACCAGCCAAAAGAGAAAGCAAAGAGACACAGAATACCCAGATGTAGCCTGCCAGACCAAGAATGTGTTTTTGTCGTTGTTGGTTCAGTGCAACTGACATTTCAAAATGCCCCATAAATGGGCTTATCACTAATTAATCCCAATGCAC
The DNA here is from genome assembly GCF_020740795.1 of Apus apus. NCBI lineage: Eukaryota > Metazoa > Chordata > Aves > Apodiformes > Apodidae > Apus > Apus apus. Next base: position 29,071,097 of record NC_067287.1, on the reverse strand, counting down.
AGTCTCTTGCACTGATGCTCCACATAGTGATGTGTATGCAGTTGGTTGAGAGCTGCCATCACATCGTGTGGTGCTGGGAGCCTGGTGCAAGTTTCCTGAAGCATCGCCGTTTCCATAAACTCCTGACTTCTCCTGCAGGCAACTGAGCTTTGTTACACTGCAAATATGCACCTTTCCCAAAGCACATCAGGCTTTACTCCCTCATCGCCTTCAGGGGCAGAAGACCTAGCAAAATATTTCATGAGGTTAAGAACAGTACTAATTTATCTTCCTTAGTCTATGGGATATCCAACCTACACCTTTTTCCCTCAGCTCACACACTTGCCCCCTCTACATGTTATTTCAAGGGGATCCTGCTGTCTTTGGAGGACAGCGAAGGCAGCATGGTAGGTGGCTTTTCTACCTGCCTGTGTGTGACGTGTTGAGCTTTCAGGTGCCCTGTCTCCCTCTCCACCACACAGCAGGGGTCACTTGGATTGGAGGAATACCTATAGCTTGGAAAAGGGCAAAAACCACTCTGATATTGTCTACCAGGAAGAGATGTGTTTTTCATGCAGAGTAACTGTCTTTTGTTAAAGACATAAGCTGACCCTGCCCTTGCTCCAGCCCAACCAGAAGCTGTGTTGGTGTGGTCAGTGCTGGGCTCAAGCCCAGTTTGTGTATTTATCTGCCAGGTAAACAGAGACCCCTGGGTCCTCACGATCAAGGCCGGCACACAAAGAGCCAGAGTACTTCAGCTGCCTACCCTAACACCCCAGCTGGCATCATGGTGGCCTGAAGAGATAACCTCACCAAGCTACCTTGCAGTAAACATTAGAAGCCTCTGCCTACTTCTAGGGTTTTACAGAGGTTATGCTACGGGAAGTAAAACATAAATAGAAAAAGAAACCCAAACCAGAATAAAAATATCCACCAGTTTTTCAAACTGCAAAGACAAAGCTCTCCACATAGTAACAACTGCCCCCTGAACAGGTGATGGGTGATCTGAAAACCCTCTGCCACTGCTAGGAATAGATTCAGGTTTCAGCCTCTGTCAGAAGTGTGCTAGGTGAATTGGTTTGGGAAGCAGCACCACGTGCTTTGATACATGCTATCAAAACTACAAAACTACTGTGGCATCCTAGAGATTCATATGCTCCAAATTAATTAATTCTAAAAATCAAGCACAACAAAATACTGGAGCAGGTTAAAAGTCACTGTGTCAAAGCTGAAAGAGCTTTAATGGTACAGGGACACCTCACCTCATGCATGAATTTGCCGCATTAGTTTTACTAGCCAATTACCTAAGAAGCCTCAACTTTTGCCTGCTATCTCCCAAAGACAAGGGCAGAGATGTTTTTCTTACCCAAAATAGTTAAAAGTCATCAAACAGCTCTGTATTTAAGAGGCCAACCTTTCCTGACCTTTCTGGCTAGACCAACTCCTGTTACATTAACCTCTGACCTCCAGTCTCCTTAATAGCAATATTCCTGGGCACTGTAATTTCCCTCCCACTGTGTTGGCTCAAGGAAATATTTACTATCTTGGCTTCATAATTTATTTTTCAACAGAAGTGGCAGGGACCACCCTATTCCACCCCCTCCTCATGCAGTAAAAGTGAAGTAATTCCTGAGATATTATTTTACCGAACAAATGTGCTTCAGAGCCTCCTTAGCTTTGTACGAAGCCCTGACTTCCTATCAAAATCAAACAGGGACCCTGTCAGATTTGAGATGGATATAAACAAGAAATGGGAGCTCGTAATTGGTGATGGAAATCAGATAAGCCCCTTTTAAATACAACCATTGATAGAGAAATGGGAACTCAAATTACCTTTGATTAAGTCTCTTAAGAAAACAAAGTGAGGGGGAGGGAAGGGAGGGTATGGCTTAGTAAAACCACCCTCATGGATAAAATCACTGGAAAAGGAGTGGAAGGAGATGGCTGTTGCTTGTGAAACTCCCCAGGTTGGATGCAGTGGTACTGGAACCAAGGAGAAATTCCTCACGCACCATAAGCAGTGTCAGTACTTGCAACGGAGGGTCCCACAGAAGGAGCCACAGCTGGCATAGTCTTTTTGGCCTCGATGCCTCCATTACTCTGGCCTCTCTAGCCAGTGACCATGAAGAGGTTATGCATAGAAAGAAACTGTAAAGCAGATGGGAGCACATGATACCAGTTTTTTCCAGGATTTTTGGACTTGTGGGGTTTGTCTCATTGTTTCTGCATTTAGGTAAATCAAATTATTTAAAAACTGGACTATGAGGACTAAGAAACTTGCTTGATGATTTCAGGGCAAACCAGTTATGGATTTGTTTGAAAGCCTGCCTTGTGCACCTATGAACAGGAGAAAAAACTCCATTTTGTTGCTAGAGATCCAGCTGACTTCTTCAGCTAACCTGAACTTCTCACCATTTAATTATAGCCAATTGTAGTGACCAGGCACTTGTAGATATTTCATCCAATTGGGATGAAATTAAATTTTTGGATGTACACCAAGCAGGGGAGAAAGAATGACTTCCAAAATGGAACTGAAGTAAGCAACAAAGGAGGAACTTCCTCCATGCAACATACCAGCCTTTTTTTCCATTTCCATTACTTGCTCCCTTTTCTTACCTCTCCCCACCTCCCTGACATGGCTTCTTACATACTTAAATCTGAAAGCAAAGAAGTGAGCAGCTCTACTCAGCTGATGACCAGCAGATGCTGAGCCCTGGTCATGGTACTGTCTGGGAGCTGCAGACTGCAAAGGACCACCAGCACAGGTGTTCAGCACCTTGCCCAGGAGAGCCACCACTGCCTGTTTCATGCCAGCAAACGGGGATGGACTCACTCCTTACAAATTCACTCCCAAAAGCTGTTTCAGAGTTCTGCTAGTGCTGAGCCTGCAGAAACCTGCAGCAGCTGTGAGGCAACCACCACATGCCTATTAACTACTCCTCTCCCTACTGAGTTGGGAAGGGCTTTGAAAAGGAGACATGGGTGTGGTACCTGCTGCCATGCGGAGAACAGCTGATGGCTCCTGCTATGCAGCACAGAACCAAGCTGTGTATGTGACTCCATGTGTTCTGAACCTGAGGATGCTGTGGTGCCACTCCTCCTGACAGGGTGGAATGAGGGCAGCACACTTAAGGAAGCCTACTCCTGACCACGGACTGGCAGACACTGTGGGGAAGAAGTTAGCATTGTGGGAGAAGAGAAAGCCTGAGCACAAGCAGCAGGGCAGGGGAAGCTGCCTCCCCAGGCAGTGCTAGGAGGTGTGCAAGGAAAGATCAGGGGGAGAAACACTGAGCTTGGCTTGATTTTCATTTAGGGATGCCAGGCAAAGCTGGGTCTTTTCTGTACTAAGCACCTTATGCTCATATGCAGACAGCCCAACTCCCTGGAGTTTCCCAGGTTACCGAGTCATGCCAGAGAAAGCCACAGCAAGGGCTGCTCCCTGAACCTGCACAGCCACAGGCCCGGGGTGCCTGGGTGACAACACAGCACACAGGAACAATTAAGGGGACACATGCTGTGTTAGATGTCAAAAGCTCGTTTTTACACAGTACACCACCCAGCACTGAATGTGATCCAAAACCACGTCCTTCAGCAGTGCATGCCAATGTAACTGTGCTGAAGTCAAGGTCATCCCCCAGCCTGTCACCATGTCACCTCACCCAAAACTACAGGTTGATTTGCTCCAGCACTCCTGAGTTCCAGATCAGGCAGCCGAGGCTCAGGACAGATACAATTACTAAGCTACTGTAAGTAATACCTTTGGCTCAATTACAGACCAAAACTCTATTTGCGGGTCAATACTCTGTCAGAATAAATAAGCATTTTCACACAGTGTTACATTTCTCTGCTTCCTTTGGCTGATAATATTGGATACTGCCCAAGCCTGTCCCTAATGACCACAATAATCATTCTTATCTGGACTCTAATCAGTGTCATATGTAACCTTATCACGCACACATCTTTGTAAACATGCAGTGTTTAAACAAGTGTAAGGTCATAAGGAACTCTTTTTAGCAAGTTTGTGAAACACAAACTACCCAGTTTTTTAAGAATTGTTAAAATTAAAACTTCTGATTCTGGAAAACTGGATATTTGGGGGCTATTGGATTGAAATCGAGTTGCGTGCAAAATTAATCTTTATAGTGATGGATGAGTCCCTATGTGCAGATAAAACCTAGATTTAAAATATTTCTCTTAATTGTTATTGTCTTTCCGCTCAAGGACTGATTGTGGGAAAAATGCCATTCTCTGACCATAAAAATAAAAAGAAAATATAATAAAGCTGTAATTGGTCAGTGATGATTGAACTAACGACTTTACAGTGCCAGTCAAACACACATAATAATTGCTCTTTGGACTCTTTATGAAGGTACACCACTGTTTCATAAGACTAATTCAGCATTATAAATTCTCCATTTTATGTCAGTTTCCGCCATTACCACGTAAGCCTTATGATAAATTGCATATATTATTAAAGTTTCCTGATTTAGACAATGTAACACATCATGAAAGTAAAGGGTTATCTCCACTGAAAGCAGGTCAGATGCAAGTTGTCACCAAGATGGCAATAATTTTTATTTTTTTTTAATTCATTGGGTGCTATGATCTGCCCACTCCTCCTGCAGTGGGAAGCAGAAAGTTCACAACAAGCTCTGGGGAGCTGTGCAGGGAGCTCACCTGCCTGTGCCCCCCCCATCCCACTGACAGTACAGCTGAACTCATCGACAGTCAGCTTCCCAGGATGAGGACACAGCACACCATGGCTCAGCCACCTCAACTGCCCTGAGAGCAGTGTGTTGATCTGCTCTAGTCACTGCGGCAGCCATGCTCTGTAACTTTGAAACCTGTAACTGCTCTCATGACAGCCAGCACTTCAGAAAGGAAAGGCATACTGCCTGCCAGCAAGCCAGAGCACCTGGCAACAGCCAAAGGGTTTGGGGCATTGCCCAAGTTTTCTTGCATCCAGCTGTGACATGCTGCTGTAGCAGATTACTGAGCTGCCTGACTTCTACTCTGAGGAAGAGAAGAGAGGAGCTTCATGGAACAAATAATAGGGAACGTTTTGAGGTATTATTACCTACTGTCTTGGTTGCATCAAATGGTGCCTGCTGAGATCAGGGCTTGCCTGTGCTGTCATTCAACAGCAGGTGAGTCCCCACCTGTAAGCACTCCCAACACAGACATGGCTAGGAGCAGAGGGAGGAGAGCACTAAATTTATCAGTGTCTCTGTGCAGAGACACAATGTGCCTGAGGAAAGACAACAGACTCTCCTGAGAACCCTTAATTGCAGGAGGAGGAGAAGAGGGGTTCTTTTCCCCCAACATCACTGTTAACAGCATACAGACAGACCGTAAATTCTTGGTGGTGTTAAATGAAGATGGGAAACCTTTCTGTTTCCCTTAGCACGTATCTGGAGCCTAACAGTGCTCGCAGGACTCATATTTTACTTTTTTGACTTCTCTCTCTTAAATGTAGTCTTGGAAATGTATCAGGAGAAGACCATTATTTAATTTGCATTATTAGTATAAGCTCCTCTGGCAATTCTCCATCCTGGTTGCACCCTTGCCCCTAGTCCCAGATCTTTTCTGCAGGACATGCTGAAGAAGCTGGCGCTCCACTCCAATGAAATCATATGGGATACTTTCTCTGTGTGGTCAATTCTGAGACTTGACAGTCTCTGTCAAGCATGCTAATAAAGTTCTCAGTAGTTGACTGTGTGATTGTCTATCAAACATGACCACAAAGGAAAGCGTTTGCCCTCCACAGCAGCATTTAGTCCTTGCAAGCTGGCAGGGGCCATCTCCACCCTCTGCCTGGACAGTCTTTTCAGTCTCTTCTCAAAATGACTGGCCAAAGCACAAAGTGACACAGACTCTGTGCCAGAAAACCCTGTGTGGTGCTATAGACTTATATTAGCATGACTCTTGGCATTTCTGTATTACCCAGGAAGCTATGCCAGCTTCCCCTAGCACAGGCTCTGCCATGGTAGAAAGCCATGGCATGAAGCAGCCTCAAACCAGAGGTGCTCAGGGATCCAGACATGTCCTTTGCATGCTTCAAGTTGTGTAAAAAAAAAAAATTAAAAAAATAAAAATCAGATAGAGATAAAACCCTCACATGGAGGAGATAAAATGAGCCTGTATGGCAGTGAAATTTCTACAGCACCAAATCACACTATACACTTGGCATATCCACATACAAACACATAAGGGAAGAAAGCAGAATTCCTTAGGTCACAGAGTAAAGTACTGAAACAGTATTGCTCCAATCATATGCTGTTAACACGCATTGGCACTGCAGGACTTACAGCTCCAGTTGCAATCACATCTCCAGTGGAATGGATGAAGATACAAGCCAAAAGAACAAGGAGGAATTTGCAGTATAAGGAAAACTGCGAGGGGAATCTGTGCATTAGAGTCACTGTTAGGCAGTGGGGGTCCCCCTGCTATAGGATACTGTATGGGACCATGCTCCCACGTCTGCCACAATTTTTGTGTCAGAGAAGCTGAGGTTGTGGTAAGGGAGGATGCACCCATGTGCACTGTGTGTGGGTGTCCACAACCTGCTTCTGCTTGGCACATGGAGCTGTTGTTGCATGTTGTCATGCTGGCTCAGGGCAGGGGCAGAACAGCTGGCATACACAGGCTGTCTCCCAGAGAGCCATGCCAGGGAAGCAGAGGTGAGTGGCTGAAATGTGGTCTTTAATTAAGTTTTGTCCACTGTACGTTAACTTGACGAATGCCAAGAGAAAAATATATCTTAGTCACAGAGCTCTGAAAGGATGAAATTTTGGCTTTCCTCTGCATTAGGGACTTACATACATACATTATCCAAATGCAATCCAGGAACATGTTAAAGGAAAAACACTAGAATGAGCCCCAACTGTGGAAGACAAAGCCTTTCTTGTACCACAGTGGACTCGAAGCACACCTGAATGACAACGTTAAGAGTTACAGCTTTAGCTCATGGCACAAAGATCCTCAGACCTGACCTTGACAGCTTCTGGAGAGGAGAGCAGCTCTGTCAGTCTCTGCAACACCAAGAATAAATGCCTGGTAGGAATTTAGAAATAGTAATTTCATCCTGAAATGCCATCAGACAACAATGCTATTTCAACACAGGGGACATGGGCTGGGGCTGAGGCTGTACCCAGGAATGCACTGCAGCCTTTAACTGTCCTGTGCCCGCAACCCAGATGCACCACCCAGCCCAACAGCTCCAGGGCGAGGGGATTGTCAGAGGCTGGCCACTGACATTTTAAATGCTGAATACTTGCTGTACTGATGAAAATTTATATTTGCTCGGTGCAGGCAGCAGTTTCGAGCATCAAAGCTTCTGTTTCAACACTGTGCCAAAACCCATAAAGTTTAAGGCTTGACCAAGCATTGATTCAGCACTAAAGCAGAAGCCTGGGCTCTGGAGACTACTGAATAGCTGGATTAAGTAAACACTTTAAAAATACCTCTCGTGCTGCTAATAAAAACTGTGACTAACTAAATGCATGGATGAATTGTTGTCTGAGTTTTTATATTTATAATAATTATACCTACAATGAGAAAAATATTTCCTAAATTAACTCTATAAATAAAAACATTCATGGTGAAATCAAGGTGCTACACATGAGTATTTTAAGACACAGGTAAAATTAATTGTATTTGACACTTTTTAACAGGTTTCAAGGGTTCTGCCAACACTTTCTGTCCCTCTTATGGAGAAGGAAGTCAAGGAAAGATCAGTAGGAGTGAAAGAGAAGAGAAGATGTGGGTTAGAGCAGCCTCTGTGTCAAGCCAGCACAGCTTCAATGTTTCAAAGATTCAAAGGATCAAACAAAAAACTACATACTTTTTGCGACAAAGTTATCTGAGCTTTCAATCAGGCTATGACAAACGTTAGCTAGGCAGCACAACCGTGTACCTACAAGCTGCTTAACGTCCCAAGCTTGCACTGACCAGGGCACAACATATACATGGCCACTCTTCTCTCCTTATGTAAGCACAGCCTGATGAGTACACCTCCAAGAGCAGAAAGGCCATAAACAAAACTGAAAATACAGTGAAACCACAGATGAAGTTGTGTGCACCATTGGTTTCTCTTAAACCTGCCATCCTAGAGTCAGGTGATTCCACAGAAATAAAACTTAGTTAATAGATAGCATTTAAACCTCTGGAAGCAGCTGGGAGTAAAGGTATAATAGGAAAGAGAGCATGCAAGCTTCCAGACTTACAGTAAGGTTCAAAAAATGTGCTTGGAGTTAACAAAGAAAATCTCATCCTTGTATATGTGGGATTGCGCAGGCGAGGAAAGAATGTGAAGACCCTTTCTAGGTTCCAGTGCTATGACCAGGGCAATACAGAGAGAGCTACCCAAGGGAGCTCCTCTGAGATAGCATCTTGGTTTAAGAGGGGGAGGGCAGCTGTATATCACACTACTTGGGATTACCTGGCTGAGCAGCACAGTCTAGTCCATCTGGAAGGAATAACTAATTACAGCCCACCTCTATTTATGTCTAATTTTAACAGCAAATTTCTGAGGATATAAAACATGATCTGTTACCAGTCAGGCTCAGCGCTCACAAATATCAATGAGCACAGTGTTACTTCAGCACTAACTGTTTTTGAGTGTCTCCATTAGTGCTTTGGATTTAAAGAACAAATTAAGCATATTTTGAAATCTATCTTTATAAAACAGCCTAGTCAAGAAAAGCCTTTCTCAGGATTTTTTTTTCATCTTTCAAAAAGTTGGCACCATTAAAAACCAACAGACTCAAAAAAAACCCAAAGATCTGATAGATCTGATTAAAAGAAGTTATAGCCTGGCTAGAGTGAAAACAAAGTTAAAGGCTGGCCCACAAAGCCTCTCACGGCCTCAGCACAGAAAAGAAGGGTCATCAAAAGTGTAACAGTAAAACACAACTACCCCAAAACCCTAATAAAGTTTCTTTGTAATTTGCTCTACCGATTAAAGTAACTGACTTGATCTTTCTCCTCATAGTATTTATTTGCTGCCAAAACCCACTTGATGTCCCATGGTTAATATTCCCCGGGGCTTCCCTATGTTGTCCTTCCAGTGCCTACTTGGGACATGCACTGTTTGTGCTATCCATGAGTCTTAACAGGGCTAAGAGCTGCTAAAATCTACCTAAAATGTTTCCACTCCAACAGAACTATTCTCAAAACTTTCTTCCATTCTAATGAATTAGTTTATATTCTTGTCTACTATTAATCTTCTATCATTTGGTTTGACAACCTTAAGGGCTTGAACAAGCAATCGGCAAAGAAAGTTGATGGAGAGCATGCAAGAGGCAAAGACAAGTAAGGCCACAAAGTGCAGTTACAAAGTGATGGTTACTCCTGCCCTCACTAGTAAACAACTGGGTAACTTACAGTAACCCAGTGAGCTGGGAAGATGCTGAGGGAATTATAGTAATCAAGTCTCTTGGTCAAAAAGACCAGGGCTGCTCCTAGTAGCTCACTGCAGGACACAAAAGGGCTCACCACAGCCTACACAAATTTTACAACAGGAAAAAAACCACAACCCAAGACCAAACCCTTTGATATCACATCATCACAGCAGATTTCCGGAGAACGTGTGGGATCAAAAGTCTTGCTAGGGCTGACAGATCAAAGAACTACCTCTGAATGTCCCTTCTCACTAGGAAAGGGAAGAGTGGAAGAAGCAGCTTTCTCCTACTATACTGCTGCCCCATGCAGGAGTCCTTGGCTGAAAAGAAAACTGCTTGGACATTCATTTCAGCATAAGTCTCCCAGAGCACTGTCCACAGATGAAAAAAATACTCATGTAGGACAGTCATGAACCAAAAATTTCATCTTCTCCTTATAAGTGACCTACCAACCTAGCTTCACATATATGATGTCCACAGGTACTTGTGTGATTTTTTTCCTAGGTGCTGCATACTAGACCCTTTAATGGTACACATGGGCATGCTGATACCCCTTATCTTCTAAACAGCAGGAGCCAGAGCAACATCAGCTGTACCTGCCAGTCATCAGTTCAGCTCTGGGCAGCAAGTGCTGCTAGGTGGTCCAACAAGCCACCCAGGAACCTCATATTAAAGCAATGAGAGGGCCTTTCCAGGATGGTATCTCTACACCACGGAATCCCTGGTATCCAAGCCAGCTTGGGATAGCAAAATAATGTGGGTTTGGTCAAGTCAGCAGATGACGAAACATCTTTGAAGGGAGAAAGCTTAGCGTCAGCCCATAGCAGCAAACCTGCTTCCAACTCTGCTATGAAGGCAGGCTGAAAGAGTTGGGGCTGTTCAGCCTGGAGAAGAGAAGGCTCCAGTGAGACCTTTCACCAGAGAGGGCAGTGACAGGAAATGAAGTAATGGTTTTAAAATGAAAGAGGGCAGATTTAGGTTAGACATCAGGCAGAAATTCTTCACCATGATAGTACAGTAAGGTGCTGGAATAGGTTGTCTAGGAGGTTGTGGATGCCCCCTACCTAGAGGTGTTTAAGGCCACACTGGATGAGGCTGATGATATTTAAGTTCACTTCCAACCTTAACCATTCTATGATTCTACAACATTCTCCTTAAGAATAACTTTGGGCAGAAACGTCCCAGGGAGACCTAGCGCATCTCTTTTCTCTCCCTTAAGTGACATGTAAGACTTCTCCTTATATACCTTTTAAATCCCACAATGAGTAAAACCTGAGGACCTCATCGCTCAAGCCTATAGTCAAAGCATTCCCCTTCTTTAAATGTATTTTCCTGTTTCTGCAAAGTTCTCAGATACATAGGTACCTTGGTGCCAATCAGCCACTGATCTTGGTAACTGGCAAGAATTACTAGCCTTTATTTTTCAGAGCACTGAACTTGGATTGCAGAATGAGACTGCAGCTTGGATTTGAGGTTTTCTGTAGTAACTTGGTTGATGAAAGATGTCATAGCCTTTTAATCTCAGAAGCAAACAGCAGTCTGAGTGCCAAATCATGAGAAAGTCACTGATTGAATCTGGAGGAACTACCTTTCTGTAAAAGAGCCAGGACAGTGAGATGCAACAAGTTTCTGAAGCAGCAGTGGGGGTGTTATGTGAGCAGGGTTGCAGTGGAGGTTTAACCGCAGCCAATCAACTGTGATCCTTCTGCTGCAGAAAGTCAACCTTGTATTTTGTTTATCACCAAACTTGTGCACTTCACTACCTGTCACACATAGCAGAAAGCTCTGACCCAGAACAATTTCCTTCACATCTATGAGAGCAACATGACTGTATAGAGTTATGCTGGTTTATAAAACTGTGTAAGAACAGAGCTAACTATACAAACAGTGAAGTTAACACTCCATGAGAACTACTGCAGCATGGAACACAAGGCTAGCAATCTCATATAGGAGCCCGGAACTGCAAGGAAAGGTCAAAATTAGCCCTCTGGGACACGTGATTTGCTACTCTGCCTGTTTAAATAAACTTATTTTTTAAATTTCACTAACAGGAGGCACCTTCTGCCACCAGTTTAATTCTGAGAGGTGAATTTCTCAGGCCCTGAAGCTATAAGACAAGCAGTCAGCACCTCAAAAAGAAAATCAGAGAGTTTTCTTCTCTGCTCCAGCCCCTCTAGCCCCATCTCTGAGCCCACAACAGCGATGTCCCTGTGCTGACAGAGATGCACTGAAGTCATGCTTTATACAAGAACAAAACAGCTGACAAACACCTGAAAATGTTGTCCATTAACCTTTTTCTAATACGTCTGGTTTTACAGCTACCACATTTTTTCATGGCTGAGCTGCACTTTCTCTTTAACTTGGGTTTTATTACTCTAGAAATATTTAGGGATTGATGAATTTAGTCAGCGAATAATCTAGGGGCTCTGTTCCTCTGAACCGAAGACTTAGAATTAAATAAAAGTTCCTTTTCTGGTACTAAAACTGCCCAATAGCGCTGTCACATTTGGGCACTTTTAGATGTGTTGAGACCATCTTCCTGCATAAGGACTGTGAGCCTCTTCAAGGACCTCTAGCCACTCTAATGGCACAGCAGGGTCAATGGCCCCTCATTCAGCCCAACTTCCCTTTCCTCATTATTCCTTCTCTCTGCCCACCATCCATCTCGGCTGCAAAGGGTCTCTCCAGAGCCCTGCCAGAGCCATGTGTCCTACTGGTCCCTTGTTTCCATTTTTTCCCCCCTCTTGGATCACACTCCACTGTTTTGAACAAACTAAAGGCATCTCAATTACCCACTCCCTGAGCCAAAGGTACAGTGCAGACAAGTCTCCTTTCCCCACCTGCCTCTGGAGCAGAGCCTAGAATTCAGTTTCTGCAGGACTTGAGCATGCCTGAGGAAAGACACTGTCCTACAAAAAGAGGCATACGATTGCAGGGGAAAAATCCACGTGAAATGAGTGAGACCTTTGTGGCAATAGTCTCTGAGTATTCTCCTAGTGCTAAAGGCACATGCGGGCTCTGGGCTCTCCAAGCTATAGGCAGCACAGGCCATGCTCTGATGGTGGGAGATGACAGCACAAGCAAAGGAATGCCTCTGCACTTGCCCAGCCATCCCCAGCACCCACTTCCAAAATACTCCATCTACTCAAGTTTCTATTGGCTTACTGAAACCTTCTAACACAGGTTCCCAGACAATGAAGAAACAATTTTCTTTTTAAAATGGAAACATCATGATACTTCTGACTTGCAAAAACCAACAAAAAATTACCATCAGATATGTTTGTGCTGCAAGCTCATTCTTCCCTTTTTATAAAGCCACAAGAGATATAAAATATAGAACATCCAAGGACCACATGAAAAGGATGTCTGGATCTGTTAAAACACAAAGAAGGCTCTACCAGCCAAGGGCAAAAGTTTAGCAACAATAAAAGTGTCTTTAGGGTTTTCTTTTTCAAATGCACAGAGAGACGAAAAGAGCTTGTGGTCATGTTTTCCAGCTTTATGTATATTTGTCTATCATTTTAATATAAACAGGGTGTATTTATAAAGCCTAAAGAAATGCAAAACAGATCCATTGGTTTCTAAATGCCAAGAAGCCTCTTCAAGGATGATAAGCAATTAAAGAGGAAAATCAATCAAACTTTTATGACACTTCTGACCAAGGGTTTCATTTTTATTGCACAAAATCCAATGTGACAACAGATATATACAGTAGCAGCACCCACCCGTTCTCCTGTTGTGAGGGGCCTGCCAGAATTTCCAGTAAAATCCCACTTCTGAGGGGAAAACAATACTTGAATTCACATACCCTTTGACAGAAGAATTCTCAGCCCTTTTGAATCTACTAATATACACAGAAAACATATAGAAATGGATACATGAGTACAATTGCCATATACACTCACAAGTACTTTTTTAGAACAATTCTCCACACAGTCTCTAAGGAAATATGATCTGTTTTCTATAGTAAATGCTCAGGGGAGTCCAGAAATCCTTCAGTAGCCCTGAAAAAATTAAGCAGAAATGGAACAAAGTAGGAAAGCAGACAATGCAGCTGGTGCGTTATTTTGCACTAGTCCCAAATATCCAGCTTGCACAGTGGTACAGACAATTTTATATTGACAAGGCAGAACTGCAGTTGTCAGGTTTTGACAGGCCATTTTGGTAGTGAAGAAGGTTTGGCTTTTCCCTGGGAGAGGGGGAAGGGGGAGAGGAGTGAAGGTGCTAATTAAAGACATAGAGCATATTATATGCCCGTAGAAAGATAATTGGAAAATTTTCTTAATGGCTCTTCTGATAAAGGATATCCAAAAACTGTGACTAAAATACAGTGCAGTGGAAGGGTATGTATATTTTATAGAAGAGGTGTGTGCTCCAAAATGTACACTTCCTATCTACAAGAAGCAGTTAGGAATTTTGACTCTAACTCATGAAGAATGTTTCAGGAGATATGAGTTTTGCATCATTAAGCAACTGCAACTTATATATCAAGTAGCGAGAAAAGGAAAAGAAGGGTGAGGCAAGGGAAAAATTATTAACAAGCTTTTTGAGATATAATACCTTTAAAAATATAATTATTATTATTATTTTTTATATTGTATTATTCCTGTGATAACTCAGTCACTGGTACTGACCTGGAGAGCAGGGAGCCTCATTGTACCACCTGTAGTTGTGACACAAATGCATCCTCCATGGATTTATCCTTTTACTTTGAGCATAGCCCTTTGGCTAGAAACCAGCTCAAGCCACAGAAGCCCAGCTATGTACTGTACTACATAGGAACCAGTAGAAGGGGCAGGCAGGGGGCAGAAGGGGAAGCTGGCAGCAAAAAAGGCTGCTTTCAGTTACAGTAAGTTGTAGTATATGATGGAGAATGTTTCTGTATAATGAGTAAGGGTTGATTTTTAAGATCTTAATTTTAGTGGCATTTCTCATCCTTGCCACAAACTAGATAACAGTAGATAGGAAAACATTTACAGCACTGGGCGCTCTGGAGATGTGGCACCCATACTGTCCCACGCTGCAGCCCACCTTCCTGCTGACAGAGCACCCCACTCTTCCTGCCCACTCCTACAGCACACAGGCATCACCACATCTGACTGCCTCCTGTCTTTGCAGGGAAAGTGAGGTCTGAGTTGTCTAACCCTTTTAAAAAAAATATTTTAAATGGGTCACTTCTGAAGTACTTAAAATAGCTTGGTTCACTGTGCTGCTTTGTGTTGGCTTTTTTTTTCCTCATGTCCTTCAGCTTAATAGCTCTTGAGAGTTACCTGCCAGAATGCAAAGCTCCTTCGCTTTTTCTATCATCACTTGGGATGAGCATCCTCGAGGGACTGAAGCGTTTATATTTTGTTCAAGTTTTGGCACAGACACTCTGAACTTTGTTTTATCTGTCAGATGAAATACATCCTGGTGTAAATCCAGAGCAAATCCCAAGCAACTCTAGTAAGTCACTGAAATTTTTCCAAAATTATACATGTAGGATTTGACCCTGAAATTGCAACAGGCTTTCCTTCAGACAAGCTAAGCCCCAGTCCCTTCTCAGCCCATCAGTTAGAACAGCCACCTGTGTGCTACCCACATAAACCCAGCAGCTCATGGGCAGGCAAGCACTGAGCCTCTCTGGCATGGTTTGCGAAAGAGATGAGCACAACAACAAGGCCACAAACAATTACAGCTGAGGAACGTGGGTGTCCTTTGCTGTCTTGGTTTTATTGTAAGCTAAAAGTGGTTTTATTCTTTTTGAACGCAGGCTCACAACTTCCACTGTCCTGAGAGGATGTGTTCATGTACAACCAAGGACTGATCCCTTAGGAACAGTCAGGTTATCAAACAACTCATGTACTGCAGAGCTGTTTGAGCCAGAGCACTTCTACTACCTCCCTTGCTGGTAGATTTTATTCAGGATGGCAGAAAAGTTAAATATATCGTGAAATGAAAAATAGAAGGAGGTATCAGCAATGAACTGATAAAGCAAACTGTCTTTCCTCTAAAATGCCAGGAGACTGCTCTACGTTAGTCAAGCGCAATTAAAAAATTCACATTGAGTAATCTGGAAAACTAGCGTTCCTTTTGACTATGCTTCCAAGCAGCTTACAATTTGGTTTTATTCATTATTCTTGGAAACATCTATGAATAATTCTGAGTTCACTAGAATTGCAGTGGGAAGCAAATTCAAAAAAGGGAATAAGCACAGCTTCGGCCAATACAGCCAATTTTTTTTGTTCAGATGTATATAGTGGTCAGCTGACTATACTGTCAATGTTGAAGTATTTGCTTACCTCCCCAGCTACTGCCCCATTTTCTCCACTAACAAGACAAAACACTAAACATTTTCACATTTGGTCTGAGGTACCACAACAATATATAGTTGTTTTCTATGTCTGTTTGAAATTTCATTTAGCAAGAAGAGGAAAGTGGAAGAAGGCAGAGGAAATGTAATTTATTTTGTGGAAGCCAAACCTGATACCACCTGGCCTTCCCTGGTGTCCCCTTCCCAGAAAGGATTTGTACAGAGCAGAGCTGATCCCTGCTGCTCGCCACTTCCCAGCTTTGCAACCTGGAGCAGCCAGCACCAGCTGAGAGGAAGAAGAGGAGGAGAGAGCCTGAAGGCCCAGGAATCAACACAGCAAGCGAGAAGAAAGATCCACCTCAAATCTAAATATGATTCAGGTTGCGTTTCTGGCTACAGATTAAGAAATTATAAGGAGGAGAAACTGCATGCTGTATGTTTCTAGTTTGATTCCAGGTCTTTGCAAAAGATGAGGTCTCTCAAGGTCCTTCCTGCCCTACATTTCTAGGATTTAAAAAAACATCAGGAAAAGGTTCTGGGTAATACAGAGCTGGTGGTGAATTGCATCATCCAACATTCTGATTTCATTAATGAAAACCCACACAACCAGCACTACAGATAGAGTCAGCTGAATCCTGAACTTCCTTGCTTTTCTGGGATTAGTCAAACCCATAACAGTCCTTTAAAGCTTTTTTTAAACTTGTGGTTAAATTTTTTATCATGCTTATCATCCAGGGAGCTCCTAGAAATAATAGCAAACATACGTCCGTGAGGGTCCCATAACTGCTAAAATGTTAATGCAGTTTATTCTCTCTGGATTCTGCAGTTCTCCTGACCCAAGAAGTTTGTACTTCTGCTAACAAGAATGAAGGAAAGTTTCCAGAATTCTACTTATTACTCTAGAATAATAAGCTTGTATATTTTTTTGTTAGGTGCAAGGATACAAAACTCTGAAGATGCTAAAAGATTTATACTGTTTATCTGGGAATCTGAGTAAAGGCAAAGCCTTCCTCTAAAATATTTTTCATCTCTACTGCTGAGCAGCTTTTGGTTTCAAGTCATCTGAAGTCCTCACAGTCTCATCAAGGAATGGTTCTGCTAACAAGCAATGCCACACAGTGACAAAATGGGGCTTTCTGTTTGCTAAGAGCAACTGCACTGGCCATACAGGTGCCTTTCCTGAGCACAGACTGCCCAAGCAGCCACACACAACCTCAGTGATGAGGTCACTTCTCTCCAGTGACAGCAATTAACCAGAGGCTTCAGGAAGTCAGTGGGAACTTTTTCCATTAGTTTAAACACAGACCTCCTTTTGCACCCCTCTCCCTATCCCACACTCTCTTTCTCTTCATCTCCCACCCAAACACATGCACACCAAAGCCAAACCTCTTAGGCTACTAAGAGCTCCTTACCCTGGGCACCCACAGCCCTACCTCAGGAATTACTCTGAGCCTTGCACAACTCTTCTCAGGGTTCCCTGCCACACAGTGACAACAAAACTGTCCAAAAGGTGGAAGGGCACATCCCCAGGAGGAAGCGTGAAGCTGGGCATCAATGGGGTCCTGCCAGGGCAGGGCTTTCTGCTGCAATTTTTTCAAGCATGGTGAAAATGCTCAGTGCTGATTTCAGTTGAAGCCACACTGGGCTGGAAAGCACAAGCACACTACTAACACACAGCTCATATCTCACCCTTCTGACTGCCTGCAACAAGGATCAACTCAACTTTGTCAAATATGCAGGCAGGCTGGACACAGGCAGGTGAGAGCTGTCATGGACAACATAGTCCAGGGACTGTTTGAATGTAGCATCCAGCCTCCAAAGGCTGTCAATGCCGGGAGTCAAACTGCTTCCTTCAGTGCAGCCATGAAGCATGCAACACAACACTCAATGCTCTGAGGACTAGTGAATGGTGAGAAAGGATAAAGGGGGAAAAAAACATAATATGAGAGGAAAAATAGCATCAGACACCAACTTCTTATGCTCAGAACTGCAGAAGATAGGGTGCACACTGTCCCATGTTCCTGCTTACCACAAGCGTGTCTCTAAGCCTAGTGTCTGATCAGGCAGCCAAGCAGCTGCTAATGGCACCATACAAAGGAAGTACTTGGGGGCAGTGCATATCATGGGAGGCAACACTGTCCATCACTTTCGTGTGATGTCCCCTAGCTCTTGCAAAAGAAAAAAAATTTAAAAATGCACAAGCAGACCATATCCACCCTCCCACTACCAGCCATGATTTTACAGACAAAACCTCTTCAGGACCTTTATCACAGCATTTGTTTAATTTCTCTCATTTTAATCAGGATCACAACTCAGTTCTAGCCACATTTCTATGAATACAAGGTATGAAGATGGTAAAAAATTACTTACAGTCATACATATGCACACAAATTGAACAAAATTAACTTTTAGCCATGTTTGTGCTGCCAAAACTAAAATTAGGCACTGACTCTGCCCAGGCTCCACCTTTAGGTAATGGGAAATGCTGGCGTTCATCAGATGGAGACACAAAGTACCTCAGTCAGGCTCTCACTCTGAAATGCCCTTTGGGGAAGGTCTGTGCTTTGCATCAGCCTCATAAGAAATGCTCTAAGCAAGTCACTGTGAAACTCCCCAAACTCACACACCTCCAAGGTTTTATTTTTAATTTCTTATTTGCATCTTTATTAAACAAATGGAAATGCAGGGGGTCAATTTCTGAAGCCCAACAGTGCGAAGATCACTATTCCCTTCCTATTCCTTTGTTTTTTCTGCTGATAAAAGTGAAATTATTTTGGGTTTCTAACAGAATGGAAACAGTAAAATTAAACATAAGTAGAAGTTTGCCACATTATTTTTTTTCCAGCAAATCAAAACCATTTTTTTCAAGTAAAAAAAATATTTTTATGAAAAATTACAACCACTTTTCAGTGAAATGATTTTATTGCTTCTCTTAATCTAACATAGATACCAACACAGAGGCTGCATTGTTTAACCAGCTGTAGCATCCCCCAAAACAGTTCCACTCTACAGAGCTTCCTGCTGAGCAGTAAAGATATTTATAGCCTGGATTCCCAGAAGGGAAATCTCCAAGGTGCCAGTAATTAGTTCTCCTAATGCCCTGTTAATAAAAAAGGGAAACACAACTTCCCTCATGAACAACAGATTTGTTGCTGTTAGTAATAGGAGCTAGGATAACCCGCAAGTGTTACTCATTCCATGGCCAAAATCTGGATCTCCTCCAGCAGTTTCCATTCAGAAGGAGGATCCAACTGCCATGTTTGTGGGGAGTAGCAATGGCCACATTCAGCCTGGAACTGAGCTCCTGGCCACCTGTCACCTTCACCCTCGGGTGAGGACTCATTCTGCACCAGTGTTCTGTGCCTAGTTTCCACACAGAGGAAAACCAAGGTTGGGGCTAGAAAGGGGCCCTGCTGCATCCAGGGCAGGTGCTCAGACAGACTGATGGGCAGGTCTCAGGAGAGAGCTGTGACAAGTCCTACAACTGTGATTCCCTTTGAACTAGGCATTTTCACAGGTATTTGACCTGGGGAATTTACTGCTGGAGTTAAATCCTATCTTTATTTCCAATAGCAGGTGACTTGTAACAATCCCACAGTAAGCAAAACTACATCTACTTCCACTGAGAAACAAATAGAAGCCGCAGTCTGAAAGAACTGTGTAGAAAACATCACCAAATCGTCACAACCTGTCTGCTCAGGCATGTTTCACCCAGTAAATGGCTACCTGCTGAAGAAACGGTGAATAGACAGTAAATAAACTCTACCACCTCAAATTCCACTACCTTCTGGACAAAGTGGGAGGCATGGATTGGAATCTCTTACTATCCTGATCCATAAAGACAGGAGCCCTTGCAAATTTTCCAGTTCCTACACTAACTATTTTAGTAACAGTCCTGTTAAAATGCTCACCACAAATCAGAGCTTTGCTTGCCACCTTCTCTCAGCCCCCTACAGAATTAAGTGGCTGTTACCCAGTTGACCCCCACCCCTGCAGGTACCATATATCTAACTCTTTGAAAGATGTGACACTTCCTTTTTGCCAAGAAGGCAGTCAGTCACATGCTGCCACGGCTCAGAGTGCTAGCCTGTGCTCATCCTTTTACATTAAGTACGAATTCACATGGGGGAGCATCTGGACAGAGATCACAAGAGCTAAGGAATAAGGAGTAAAAAATTAAAAAATGCAAGATACTAAATTCTTGCAAGCCTGTAATGCTATTGCCGAGACTCCCTAAAGACAGGTTTGAAAAGCTAACCCATGTCTACAACTACCTATAACTTTGTCTGAGTTAAATAGCTGCTGATTCAGATGAAATTACTGCTTATTCTATCTTCTCATGGACAGGATCACTGAACAACAAGAAAATGTTGGTTTTCTGAGAACAGCGGTTTATTTTTCACAGGACATGTGCAAAAAGCTCTTAGGGCCACATTCTTGAAAACTTTCTTCTGCAATCACTTCACATATTCTACTGTATTCAAATTAGAAAAAAACAGGCATTGGAACTGGAAAACAGTCTTTGTGAAGGAAAAATATTTAAGGGAAATAAAATCTGGAATAATGTTAAAAAAATGTACTATTGTCATGCCTCAGTGCAATTGTTTTCACCTGTCACATATCCAGGATAGAGAGAGGAAGTTACCTGCACCACACAAAAGGATGCCTTCTATATAACATGGTGAATAAAAATAATTATTATTTCCAATAAATTTAAGCCACATTCATGTTTGGCAACTTTCCTTTCGTGCTAAGAATTTATCCAACGCCCTTTTTATTTATGATGAGACAAAAGTGACGTAACACTTTGTCATGAAAGAAGGCTGCAAATGATGCTTTTTAAATTATATACACTGGTGTTCTTGAAGCAACTCTCCAATAATTTGTTTATAGTCCTTCACACATGCTGCAGAAGTGCATATAAAATGCAGCTGCGGTCAGTGATTTCAGTCTGATGCTAGCTCAGCATTAAGACTGGAAGAAGAGGGAGCAGACACTCCAACAAGTGCTTTTCCCTCCCCCAGTGTTATTGATGTACCGACTTACCAAAAATCAGATGTTTACAGCCAGTCAGGCTACAAAAAACGAAAACATCTTGGAAGCCAAATGTGAATGCTGGTGAGTCTTCAGCAGATGAAGAGCAGCAGCAGAAAATGCTGATTTCTGCTGAAAATTTGGAGCAAGAAGAGAACAAGTGCATACTGTGTTTTTTCCAGCATCTCACAGCATCATAGTGATCCCTTTTACTTACAAACACTCAGGTTGCTTCAGGAGACTGAGATGTCAATAACAGCATCTAAGACTGTCTATGCTTTCCTTCTCATGCTCACCTTCCCTAGCTCCTCAAATACTGTTAAAGCAAATATTTACAGATTTCTGAATATTACTCTTCTTATGCTTCACTGCAGCTTCACTGCAGCCATCATAGAGAAGAATGTGTCTAATGACACAACAGACCAGAATTTGCTGCTATTTGGGGCCCTCAGAGAATATATGGGTTTGCAGTGGTAACAAGAATTAATTTTTCTTAACCTGTCTCCTGGTTATCCTTTCCAATATAGACAATGAACTTTATTCACTATGAATAAAAAGTGCCAAAGCAATGAGTTCTCAAGTCCTTTGAACTCGGGATATAAAGGCATCAAGAATGTGAAAACTCAGACGTACAAGAGCTTTAAGATGCCACAACTCTCTACCGACCTCAGCCAATTAATCTAAGTGAATACATCAGAGCAAACCAAGTAGAAAGCACTAACATCTCTACTTTGAGCTATCAAACTACTCATTGTAGAAGTCAATGAAAGATCAGGGCTACTGTGAATTGTGTCCCATCTATAAATTGCAAGTTAAAGCTATTAAACAGACAAATGGATAGCAACATAAACAGAAACTGATGTGTGACTTCAGAGAAGTGATGATATGACCACTGAGAACTGTTCGCACTTATGTAGGCTTAAAAGAACACAAAATGCAAAGATGATCAAGGAAGAAATAGGCTTCTCCAAAAATGGACAGGTATGTATTCTGATCTTTGCTTTAGGTAGTATTTAACACATACACATCTTTTCATCTTCTGGTTTTCCCCCACACACATCACAACATTTTACTTTTCACATTTATAAACTTAACACCTCCGTTCCTTCCGAAACTCAAAACCCTGTAGGGTCCAAAATTCTCCAGAGTTAGAAGCTAAATTCAGTTCTGATCAAACATGGTTAGTTTGAGGATAAAGGACGAATCTTCAGTGTCTTGCTGAACAGAACATACAGCTCTTTTCTCTGGTTTCCTTTCAACATGCAAGTTTGGTCCACTATTCTACCTAAGATTTCTGACTTCCAAATAAAATAATCCTTTGAGTTCAGATGATTAGAAGAGCCAAAAGGCATTGTTTTAGTTTTTGCTACATTTAAAACCAGTTTGTTTTCCTTGAACCAGTCTGTCAAAGTCTTTTTGCAGTTCAGGCGTTATGTGAGAAACAGATTTGCCATTAAAATGCACAGTCGTGCCATCTGTAAAAAAATGTATAGCACAGTAATGACATAGCCTTGCAAAATCATTAATAAAAAGAAAAAAACAGGAATGACTGACACTACTCAACTCGGGGAGGGGGGAGGATAGAGGGGAGAGACATTGACACCTTTGGCTGACAAAGGGGGGGAAGAGGCAGCCCTGTGAAGAGAAACAGATTGATGCTTCTCCCAGATTCTTTGTCTTCCTGACAGAGTATGGGCAGCAGCACAGGCCACCTACTTGCTGCGCTGAAGCCTGCAGCACATTAGGCCAAAAGCTTTGGTGAAGTTAGTTAAGAAAGACTTCCACTACATTTTCATTCATTTTGGGTATGTTTGAAAGAATTCGTTATTAAATGCTTGCTTAGAAATCCTGTTTCACCAGGACCTGTTCCTCTGCACCCCTGCAGCAGCAAGGGGCATCATGTTTGGACCCTCTGCAGCTCTCCTCAGCCAGGCTGTTATTGCCTTGTGCTGGCCAGGTAGCCTTCCACTGATAATGCACCTGCTTTCAATACCACAATTCAGAACCTTTATACTGTCCAGGCCAGCCCTCCATGGTGCTGACAACCCCCAGATGCACTGCTTACTAGTGGGATTGCTACCTATGTACCCTTAATTGTCCTGCATCACCCTTACACCAGAGCTCTCTGTTCAAATACTAGCAGGCACCCAGCTCTTTCCACTCCCAGGCAGAGGTGATGTTGTAATGGCCATGTCCTTCAGGTTCTCCCTTACAGGGACAATACCATGAGCTGAGGGAACAGTAATGCAGAGTTCCTTCAGTGGCCTTGTAAAGGAATGTTGAGTGCTGGCAGCCCTCACATCACACCTACTAGGTATGATTTAGGTTCAGAGTTGACATGTGTTGGTCCCACCTCACTCTGACAAGCCAGCAGGATACAGAGATTCAGGGGGGTAGACATACGAGTCTTCCAAAAATACGCCGGGGAGGAAAAAAATTATGAGGGCATCTGAGAAAGATGCACATATGGGTTTTCTGCTGGCAAAACAATAACCAGTTGTCAATCTTTTCCTCAGGTCACACAGGTGAACATTTTCCTTAGGCTGAAGCCTTCTAAAAATACAATTAAAAAGATTAATTTTTGGCTATGTTGAGTTTAACAAGTGTCCCTTAAGCTTTGTTTACCCATCATCTTGTCAACGTGGCATATGCATCACTTTGCTATCAACTATGAGCTCCACCCTTTGCATCTGGCCAAGTACTGAGAGCTGACTGCAACCCACAGCCTCCAAACAGTCCTGGGTCACAGCCCAGGTCTTTTGCTGAATTTAATGACATGTGCTGAAAATGCAAAAGCACCAAAACAATAAAAGCCATAAGAAGATCTTTACAAGGTATTTGCTAGCATTCACCCCAGGGACTTCACTATCATCTGAGCGAAAACACTGTAATTGTGGTAGAATGATAGATTACAGTTTTACTCGGACTTCCTAAAGTTAACCTCTACCATTACAGACCTAAATTTGGAGAGGTTCGTTGTGCCACTTGGAGGAAAGCCACCATTTCAACACTAGCAACTTCAGTGTATAAAAAGAACTTTTTAAATGATGATTTGTATTTCATAAGCATTGCACTATTTTTAGAAAGATGAGAAAGTAAAATATGCCTCCTTTTAAATCTGGCTTTTACTGCACCCTGTAATTTATGGCAGTATAATAAGTAATTTGAAAATAAAGATTTGAGACAACATTTTAGCATTAGTGTTTTTAAGACAAAACAAACATTCAAAATAAAACCTAAGCCACAGCAATGAAATCTATCATTAAATGCCTACTTACTGCTAAATTTGTAGTTATGGAAGCTTAAATCTCAAACATTTGTTTCAACCTCTTGCAAAGTAAAAATAATCGTATTATTCACTGTGGTTCAAGACCAATATAGGGTATTATTTCATCCTAGCCTTAAGTATTTATGGAATTATATAGTGTATCTTTTTAGACTGTATTAATTACTCTTTGTTGAGTCCAAGTGTCTGCTGGTTTTCAGAAAGAAATATATATCACCTCATTGTATTTGCTTTATTTGTGAAGGCTAACACTTTTTAGACTCATTTATGCACAATATATCAGATGTGACCTGTTTAATCATAAAATCACAAAATGGTTTGGGTTGGAAGGAACCTTAAAGATCCTATAGTTCCAGCCTCCCTGCATGGGCAGGGACACTGTCTACTAGACCACGTTGCTCAAAGCCCTGGCCAACCAGGCCTTGAACACTTCCAGGGAGGGGGCATCCACAACCTTCCTGGGCATTGCCAAAGTTGTTCTTAATTAGTATCTGTGTACAAGTTTATTACATACAAAGACTTTTGACCGTTAATGGAAAAATTCAGACACTCTTTTTCTCTTGCTCGCTGAGTAAAAGATGCTACTGTACTGTGGTGCCAAAACTCAGTGTTAGACTGCAGTGAGTAACACATGACAAGCAGTTTAACCAAGTCCATTAAACAGTCTCAGAGATTCCGTATGGCTGTCTCTGCTTATCACATAGGTGTATTTCCAAGAGAAGGAGAGTCCCTCTGCATGGGAACCAGCCCTGGGCTGGGATAGGGCATTAATGCCACTTGGTAATTACATGACTTGATCATTAAAAAAAAGTGTTCTTTTACCTTGGCTTTTAGGAAAGGAAATATCATACTGAAAAGTCTTCCAGAAACTGTTACATACAAGTGCCAAGTACTACGTATTTTCAAGGCCAAGCACCATAGGAGATGGGCTGAACATAAGAAACCTTCTTCAGGCAAAGAGGGGGAATTTGTAGGTAGGGAAGGTAACCAATTTTCTTCCTCCTAGGATTTCTGAAAAGGTAACATTTACTGAAGAAGAAATAGAAGAGATTTCTATTAAAATATTAATATCTTTTGAGCTCCAGACTCAAACATCTAGTATTGTTCCCTTCATTTTTCAAATCCATCCAAGACCTGTACTATGAACCATACAAGTGTAGTACCAAAT
The DNA here is from genome assembly GCF_020740795.1 of Apus apus. Classification (NCBI taxonomy): domain Eukaryota; kingdom Metazoa; phylum Chordata; class Aves; order Apodiformes; family Apodidae; genus Apus; species Apus apus. Next base: position 29,045,937 of record NC_067287.1, on the reverse strand, counting down.
CATGCCTGTAGCCATGCACGCGCATCTCAGAGAGGGAAGAATGTTTTTCCTATTTAAAAAGACAAGTGAATTGATATTGAGGAGCCAGAGAGAACTGTCATAGCTTTTGAAGGGCAGCTATAATCTGATCTACAAACCAGATCCAAAACTGGTAAGTCTCTAATTTTATAAGGGACCAACAAACCAGAAATGGCCATCTAAACATCAAGGGTTTACAACCAAATTCTACGCAAGCAGAAGAACCCTTTAGGTTCAAAATTAATATTTAACCATTGAAATCCTTCTCTGGATTCCCAAACATTCTTGGTCTTTCCTCAAACTCAGAGCTGCCAAGTGCTCACCTTGTCTGACAATCCAGAGCATTTACACTTAGAAATCAGGCTTCATAGTTTTGTCACTTGAGATCCATCAATCCACCGCCCCCCAAGAGGCAAATGAGAGCTGTATAGCAAAAAATATAGATTGACATTCTCTCTGGGTTTACACCCAAACCAGCTTGCTGACTGCAGTGTGGCTTGGCAGGTGCAAACAAGATGAGAGTTTAGCTCTTGCTTTTTATTTTTTGAGTTCCTTAGGCTGTTGTTGTTGTTTTAGATCAAGAAAAACATACACATTAAGAGAGAAAAAAAAAGTTAATATGTTTTGCTCTTTTTTCTATCGTTATGCAAATTACTTTCTTTGTAATTAACAACTGATCTTTAGTATGGCTTTCTGTGCTTTATAACATAATATTAGTACCCATTTGTAATATTTTGTTCTATTCTTAAATACCTTTATTAACTTTGCTATCACCTGTACTAAGTCTGGATATTTTTTTCCTGATGACAATTTTTCAACAACATTAACTTGAATTTGTGAGGATGGTATAAAAGGAGAAGCAGAAAAGGCAAAGAAAGAGACAGAAAATTCATTTTAATGGTAGCTGGCAACTCTAAGCAAACACAAATGCTGTTTTCTGCTTACTTGAATATGAAATCCTCTGTGATGGTTCCTCTCTGGAGAGCTGAACCGAGGAAGTGGACAACTTGTGGAAGACAACTTGGGCAAATGCACAAACAGCACTCGTTGTGTTTCTTCTTGACCCTGAGACAAATTAAATTCATGCTCAAGGGTCAATGAGAGCTTGAAGTTTGTCCCCACTGAAGCTGAGCTGTTGCTCTCAGTCTCTCTGGAAGAGCTAGGTTCAAGAAAGACTAAGTGCAACAAATGATGCTAGACCCAGACTTGCATGACTTAAGGAGATGGCAGTGGTGTCCCTCTGGCTAACCTGAACAAGCAGCCTTGATGGAGGAAGGAGCAGGAGAGGAAGCATCACTTCTCATCATGTGGCTGCACAAAAGCCTACAGGCACCAGCCTAACCTAGTAGCAGGGCACCTGCCCTTTTCCCTTTTCCAGGTATGTTAGCATTTATGGAACACTTCAGGTTTGGAAGCAAGATGTCAAGAGGTCTCTGTTGCAAATACCTCTTTCCCATCCCTCTTCTTGAAATGTGTGGAACTCCTCATATTTATAGCTGTTTTTTCCTTTAACTAAACACAGCCTTTGAGAGACAAAAAAAGCTTTTTCACAAAATGGTGATGAACTTCACCAAAATGTGGGGTTCACAGGGAAAATACAAGTTTCCTTTCATAAATCAGAAGTGCAATTTAATCTGTCATTGTAGCAGTAGTTTTTAAACTGGGGGAAGATACAGAAAATACTCAAACATACTGATATAATTTAAAAACAAAAAGGGCAAGCAGATAGGGAACTGATTCATTTTTAACTTTCATAAAAAAACAATTTCAAGAACATTGTAGATGTTCAAGAAAATAAGATTTTTCATTTACTATCAGCTCTTGTGGAAAAAAACTCATACTTAAACTCTTTTGAGTCTCATAATCTACTAATTCACAACACACCAGACACAAAGAAATGGTAAAACACATTCATAAACATGAGTGCCAATATGCATGCATCTGAAAAAGCTAGTAATTTAGGACTCTGAAGTGGAACTGTTCCCCAAAGGAGGTTATTAAAAACTGTTGCAAGTAAAATAATGTTAGTAAACACCTTTATGATGGAATAATTGTGGAAAGCACTGTCACAGTAGAACATGGACCTATAGCCAAGGACAATTGCTCTACTATGCTTAATTCATTTATGAAACATGAGGTGTCAGTTTTACATGGTTTGGCTGAGATTAGTGTGGATAATTTATTTATTTTTAATTATTCCTACAAGGCTAATGGATAATAACATACATTTTGCCAGAGATTGCATTCCATAGCACATATTTTATAAAGAGGTTGTATGATGTATTCAAGGTTTACTTTCCCCGTGAATTAATGAATCAACAAACATCTACCTATTGTGTAAGATAGTATTGTTGTATTTAAGATTATTTGCTCAGAGCATTGTGAAGTTATGAAAGGAAGAGGGCTGCACTAGCCAAGTGACAATTGATGAAAACAGACATTGAGCAGATCAAAGACTTGCCACGGCATGGACAAGTTCATAAGTCACTTGTTCACAGCCTTCAAGTCATCTTCACAGCATACAATGCAGAACAGGAGCATTTTAAAAGCAGAGTAGTTTAAAAGGTTAGAGGCCTTTTCTACTTCTACAGAGCAAACTCAGCCTAGAAACATAAGCCCTTGAATTAATACTGTTTAATGGCTGCATGATGCTGTACTTGCCTTGACAGAGTAGAGACACCCAAAGACAGGGCTTTTAGCTCTTGTCTGAAATCCCTCATGCTGTGCTGTTCTCAAGCCTCAGGGCTCTCTTTACTAAAGAAAGCTGAACTCCACACCATGCCAGATTACCAGCCCTTTCTGCCAACTCTGTGCTAGGACAGCCCTCTACGGGGACAACTCTCCACAGACTGGTAGATGACACAGGGCTGTGCCACTCCTCCCTGGTCACTTTCAATACTGTTAATGTTTTTTAATACTGTTTTAAGGCACGTAAAAAACAAAACAGTTTTAAAAGTGATGTCACACAAATGCAATTACACAACATATAACAAATATGGGGCACAGATCACGGCAACCACACACATAGGCTCAGAAGCACATTTCCTAATTCAGACTTGCCTCTGAAGGAGACACCCTTTTCATCATGGCCTAAGCACCTACTTCTCTAGTGGCACATTGCCCCTCTCTCATTCCAGAGGTCTCTGTCCACACTCGCTCCCTTAAAATGGACAAGGGACTGTGTTGACTTGAACTATACACGTGCAGGTAAAACACTTAAGCAGGCTCATCCAGCTACATTTGCTCCAAGCTTCTTAGCTCTCCTGATTTCAGCACTGCCCTATTTTAGTCTTCAGCTGTTTGCTCAAAGGGATCAGTGGAAAGAAGCGCAGGTAGTGGGATCTCTATGCTGGTGACAGGGGATGCAGAAAACAAACACGTAAGGGAACAGTAACAAGCACAGATTGACGATGCAACAGCAGCAGGGTGTCCAGCAATCAGACTCCTCCCCACAAGAGGCAGATTGTTCTGGGGAAGAGAAACACCCAGACATACAAGCCTAGCCATGCAGAACACAACACTGAGTCTGTCAACCCCAGGGAGCTCCCCATCAAGCTGTGGGGCACCCTCTACCTCTGTAACAGCAAAGCTACATGTGGACAGCAGGGCAGAGAAAAGTACTCCTTACTGGGATAGTCTTTTACAAGTGAAATTACTTTTCTCTACCAAAGTAATTTAATTGCTATTGTATAATACAGATGGAGAAAAAAAAACCTTTTCTTTTCTACTAACCAGGTTTTCGCACCACCTACAATCCAGGATTAAACTTCAGAGGCAGTTACATAAATAAAAGGATTTCTGTAAAGAAATCAATCAATCATTTGTCAATTGTGGGTTCAGCACCTCTGAAAACCAAGCCGTATCTCAGATACATGAAGATACGAGATCTTTATTTAAACCACCTCCAACGTCTCGCACTGCAGTTTCAGAAAACTGTGACCTAAATTCCTTAAAGGAGCTTGGCTTTCAATAACAGCCTCTTTGGGGCTGAGACTAAAACTCCTCAGCATCACCAGCTCATGTTTCCTTTCAAAATCTGTGTGGAGAGGCAATTCCCACCATCCACAGAGAAATCAGCCAGCTTTTATTGCATCAGTTGCATGAGAGGCTATGGGGGTTGCTGTTGCTTACAACCATCTTACTGCTCTAACGCGGGAAGCTACAGCTTTCAGGAATCTGAACACTCAGAAGGACGGTCTTTGACATACTGCCCTGTCCCCCTTCCCCCAGCTTCATTAACCTTCTCCTCTTTCACATACTAATTTAAAGCCCTTTGTTATTTATAAACTTTTAGGACTCCACTGTTTTATAAGCATGGTCAGAGCTCCTGAAAAGTCAGACCCCATTTTCATCTTTTTTTTTCTTTTCTTTTTTTTTAATTGTATGTACACAAATAGAGTAGGTGGGACCGATCCATCAACACCTGCAGTCCACTGTGGGTAACTGAAGATATCTCCTTACCTGGAATAACTTCAGTCCTTTTCCATAAAGTCATTCAAACTCTTAAATGCTTAATGGTACACCAAGGCCAACAATTCAGGAAAAAAAAAATATGGTTCAGACCACAGGATTAAATCAGAGCATTTCACCAATTTGAATACATTCGTTGGACATCTCTACCGCATCAGATACTCTAAAAGAAGGGAGGGGGTTATAAACCGAGCAATACTACTACTGCCATTTTAGCCACTTTCTTCTAAAGCATAGCTCCAGCTCACGGTTGGTGCAGGGTCAGGAGAGGCCACACCAGTTGCCTCAGCATGGGAAGCAGCAGCACACTGCTGTGAGAGTATGGGTAAGCAGCTCTGTAGCTGCCCTCGCAAGGATTTGCCCTCATTCATCCAATGGTGCAAAGGAACTGACAGTCGGGCTGCAAAAGCAGCTCTGGAAACGACCTGCAAATGGCCTCCCAGCGCAAGCACAGTCCCTTTGGGTGGCTTCACAGCTCATGTGCTCTCCCAGCCAAAACCAAATGCAAGCAGTAGCCACTGTGTGTGAAACATGTCTCTAAGCCCCCACACTCATGCACGGGGGGAGAACTGCACCAGTGGTAGGGTAGACACTGCCGTGCCCTTGGGCTCTGTACCTGTTGCTTGTCTGGGGCTGCATTCAGGAGAGATGCCCTTTCAGCAGGTGCACAAGCTGTCTCACATTAGAGAGAGTTAAGCACATGGTCATGTGCTGTGCTTCATCCCTGCACACAAGAACATTTTTATTACACGGTGCATAGTGTTTAGAGGCTCAATATCTGCTGCACTTTGCTCACGGCTCCTGGGAGAGGCATCACTGGAGGGCTGTGATTTACCACTTTCATATTTATTTTGATTTGTGTCTCAAGAAGAGTGGCAATTTGCCAGATGTGGAAGTGCTTAATAGGATCTGATGGGCAGATTAATTAGTGCAGGTCACAGCACTAGTTGCCTTCCGGAAACATTACCTTTTTTATTTATTTTTTTGTTAAGGTAAAGCAGGAAGAGGGTCAATGCTGCCAGCATGTTTTATATTTTACTGGTTTAAGTCTTATGGGTTTATTTCATTTTGCCTGAGTAAATGAACTTTGATTTTATTTCTGCCATATCAACACACTAAAAAAAAATTAATAAAAAAACCTGGAATGCAGAAAGACAAAAATCTTATCTCCCCCTTCTTTCCATACTGTTGATAGTAATCTTCTCCCCACCACCACAGTTACTGCCCCTCCAGTACGAACCTCTTGGTATCTTTCCTTCTTTGAAAAGAGGTGTTTTGGAGTACAGAGCATTTTCATACACACACACATATATATATATATATACAGACATCTATTTTTCTTAAATATAGGTATATGTACAAATATATACATACAGAGAGAGAGAGAGAGAGAGAGAGAGGCAGACATGCTATTTGGCTAACCATTATACCAGATTCAACAATTATAAACTCAGCTGGATTATTCTTAATTTTCACCAGCCTGATCAAAATTTGAATGTGGCCAATTATGTATAGACTGACAAACCAGAGAACATCAAGATTAATTTTTTATGCCTACAAAATCATTTGCACTCCATAACCTTGGGAGTGACACACTGCTGGTAATCAGGGACAGACATTGTTGTCATGCCACCATGGTAAACGTGAAAGGACCTTCTGCATCTGTCACAGCACAGAAGGCAGGAGTGGCATATGGAGTGCCAAACCTCCCCAGGACATCACAGGGACCACACTACTTCTGAACAAAGGAGAAAATATATTTCCCCGATTTTTCCCCTTACAAGAAGGTGCTACTTTGGACTTCAAAAAGCAAGGGGGGGACCATCAGCATGGGGACCAGGCACACCTACAGTTCCAGGACTCCAGCACCTGGCCCAAGAAAAGTTCTAACCACCTACCATGGGGATTCCAGAGGACAGGATTTGGCCCTTGTTGTTTCCCTAATACAGAGCACTGCTGTGCATAAAACACTCATTTGCATAAAATGCTCATTTACAACTTCTGGGGACCATTAACAGGAAGAAGGCCCAAGACACCTCCACACAACTGAGCAACATACTGGGAAGTGAGGGGATCCAGCAGGTTGCTATGAAGATTTTCTAACTTTCTCCATTCTAAGTTTCAGTAAATATGCTTGTTTTCCTTTCCACTAGCACCCAGATTTATCACAGCACTAAGGGGAGAGAGAAACTCTCTCCAACATTATATCCAAGCCCACACATCCACACAGGATTTTGCAGGTAGATGTGAGATGCATCTCCCTGTGCCCATAGCCTTCTAGAAGTGACTACACAGTAAGCAGCTGGGTAGGAGGCTCCTGGCTGCCCTGAGCAGGAAGGTTAGCTTACAAGAGGGGAAAAAATATTTGCAAACTCAGCCAGTGAAGAGGAAGTTTGGGTAGGACTCCACAGAGCAATAAAGCTAAGCTGGTTAGGAAGGATATAAACTGAGTTATTTTCTTTCTTATTTTTTAAGACGTATTGTCCCTCTTACACACATACCCTGAGAAAAAGAACGACCACATCTCTAGAGCCAAACACCTGCTCAATAAAACAAGCAGAGAATATATTTTCACATTTCCCTATTTACTCTGACTCATTTTATTAAGTAAGTTCAAGATGATAATTTTTATGCACATTTATGACCACGTTTCCAATACATGTGCCACCCTGTAAAACCTATCACTGTCACACTCCACCCAGGGCTGTACTCCAGCTTTTCCTGCATTCTGAGATTCCTGTAACGTGGCACAGCAGTACCACGGCAGGTCAGGCTAGGTCAACAGTTTCATTCAAACCCTTTTTCGGATGGGTATCCTAGGACATGGCTTTGAATTTAGCTGGGCTTTGTTTGACACAGTGGGGCAAATTCACTTCCCTCCACATTATTTAAGGAAAAAACCAAAACAAACAAAGAACAACAACAACAAAAAACCACGAAAAAAACCACCAACAAAACCATATTGCCTTATTTTGATTTAATGAAGAGGAAGAAGTGGAGAAGGAGAACCACTGACTTTTGTTTGAACACGTATTTGTCTTTCATTATCTCCAGGGGTCCTACTCCAGTGGGACAGGTGGTTACAAGATGCTAACTTTTCTCTACAAACATCCCTCATGCATGCTCAGTTTCCCACTACTAAAGCAGATGGCACAGTTTATTCCAGGGCCACCTCCCCTTTTTGCAGCAGCAATTAATAACCACAAAACTTGCACCTGTAATTTTAAACACACATTTGAACCGTGGGCAGAAGTCAAGTATGTTCTGCTTTTGTGTGAAGCCAGGTCACAAAACAGGCCACCACATCCTCAGCATTTTCCCAACATAGGAAAGAAGATATTTCAGGTACAACTGGCAAGATGTGTTCAGCCCCATACAAACAAAAGCAAGTTTTCAGCTATTTTCAGTGACAGTGACGTTTCTCATTCCCTTGGTTAGAAGGTAAACCTTCCATGCTGTGATGTAAGGCCAGACTACTGGCTGGAGCTGCTGGAATGCTCCAACAATAGTGAGAAGAGATTTAAGATGCTGCCTTTAATCAAAAGGGAGTGTTTAGGCTGTAGTTTAATGATGACAATGTGAATGTCAACACTGTTAACAGTTTCACTGCTGATTTGATTAGCAGGAAAACCCAGCTTGTCCAGGGTTGTGGGTAATTCAAGTACTTTCCCACCCCTTCACACCCAATCCATCACTTGACTCTAACTTAAAAGAACTGTTAACTTTTATATAAGCCAGATACTTCATAGGCTCAGTCCTTCCTCTGGAATGGCAGCAGCTGTTATGTATTTATTTTCAAATAAAAAAATAAAATAGCTTAAGCAGTCACATCCATATTAATTTTTTCTGGGCAGGGCCCATCTTTATGTTCTGTGCTTGTACAGCATCTAATTCAATCTGGATAAAAATTAAAAGTAACAACTGTTTAAATTATTACTGTAGCATTAACTGACACAATGGTCTACTTGAGATGAGCCTAAATACACCCTCAGTCTCAAACACTGGCTTCTTAGCACTGTGTGAGCACCCCCCATAGCTCCTCATCACTATTACAGATCTGTCACCACGTGACATTCTTACGTGAATTTTCATTTAAATAATTATTTGCTCTCAGCACAAGCTGTACTACCAAAACAGGCTCAAGCCAACCAGAAGCAGCTCTCTACCTTTACTAGGCCAAGCTGCCTACTTTGAAATTCACTCTCACCACAAATACATACCTGCATTAATATATAGCAACTCTCCAAAACAATTCTTGGGGTTATATTGGTAAGTTACAGAGGACAAACTCTGCATCTCACAGAGAGATCACTGTTCCAGAGTTTCAGAAGTTGGTTCTCTGTTTCTCTCTCACTTGCAGCTCAGAGATGTCATGGTTTAGAAGAGTAATGCACACAAAGCAAATCCCCCTCCCACCTTCACTGACACCCTCAGAGCTCCATATACCCAGGGACTATGCCAAACTCAGCTGGACCTGCACTGGAAAAACTAATAATTTTTTTGAATTCACATTAGATCTGACTGGTATATTTATTTTTACTACCATGAAATGAGGCAAGAACAGCCCTTCTGACTGAAGTCTTGCACCAGACAAACCATCTTCCTGCTTCTGGGTCCATGGTCTTGGTTTTCATTGTTCTATGATAGCAATGCCCACTGACATTAGTGCAAGTCATGCATGAAAACTGAATAATTAATCCCCAGATGAAGTATTTTAAAAGCTACATTTTGGGGGCAATTTCTTTTCACAAGGAAATAAATTACGCCTGATCAACGAAGTGCCTTAAATGCTTCAAAACATTATACATACATATGTATGTATGATACAGAAACTGAAAACGAAGAATGAAAGCACGTCTGTAATTTAAAGATAAAAAACTTACAAGGATGTTACAAACTTCAGTCTAGAAAAAACTGTGGATATTGGCAACTAGAGCTACCTATTCCATCAGCTGTTTTCTGCACAGCTATTACAAGGGGCTCTGCAGCTTCTCCACCTACTGCAGGCTGCAAACCACCCTGCAACAAATTTAAAATCATGTAGCAAAGGACTGAACCACCTACTGTAAAAAGCCTTAAGAGAGAAAGAATTTAAGATGTTTCCCAATGCAAATACTGGACAAACTTGGGTCCTACTCTATAGAGAATACAAAACATGAAAATCTGACTCCAGGGAAAAATCCAGTCCTGGCCCAAAACTAGCAGTTATTTTAGTAGTCTGAGCATTTGAGCATTAACTGAACACATGAACATTTGATACTGCTTGTGGCTCACAGACTCAGCAAGTGCAGACTTAAAAGGCAAAATTAAAGTTACCCAGGTCTCCAAAAGCTCTGGGCATACACTGCCTTTGACTCAGAACTGTAAAGCTGCCCAGTCCTCATGCCAGACAATAACTGTCTGATTAGTAGTTGCGATCTCTCAGTAGATTAATATTGATTTTACAGATCTGAAGTTCAAAGATTTGAGGCAGCCAGATTTGTTTAATTTGCATTCTCCTGTCTCAGAATACGTTTCTGAATTCTACAGAGAAATGATGGCAAAGATTTTTAGGAGCGGGATGGAACACCTGAAAGAAGACAAGAAGCAACATACCTGCTTTAGACCACAAATCTAAGGGTAATCTGATGGCTGTAGGAGTCTCAGCTCATGCCCACTGGCAAGAACGTGGAGTCTTCCATGTATAACTAATCTCTAAAGAAATTATCTGATAAACTTAGCAACAGGACAGGCTTCTCTCCACAACTGTCTTCAAACTAAGAGCTCCATCACAGGCCCAAATGAGTCAAAAAGGTAACATCAGCTTAGCTTCCAGATGGGGCAACTGTCCCCTGTCCATGGCTGTACGTGAGACCTCATTTTTACAGTGTGCTTTGGGTCACAGGCTTAGTCACCCTAGTAAGCAGCACACTGCATGGCATCTAAACACTCATGTCAGAATGTGTTTGCCTTGGTAGCCAAGGGCAAAGGACACATCAAAAAGTCACAGTATCTCTAGTAGCAGATTTGCCCCTTTTTTCCCTGTTGCTGCAAGTTGCATTACTCAGTGGCATTAACGAGGCTGGCATTGCTGGAATAGAGAACACCAGCCAATATCTCAGATACAAGTAGCTTTAAGGCTACTACACTTCTTCACACAATACTCCATCCTACCCTGTGCCAAGGAAACAAGTAGCATCCATGCAAACCTTCCGGGCACTGGTGGCCACAAGACACAGAGCATTTTAAGAATAAGAGCTGGGTAAAAATCTCCTGACGGTAGCCCTTCATAGAGCTAAGATATGCCTGTGTACCTCTCTGCCCAGTGCCAGTCCTGAACTGAGGTGGCGCAATGGCTGCTCCAGTCCTAGAGCTCCTTCAGGCAACAGCTAAACAGTTTGAAGGACAGCACTCTTCTGAATAAATCCATAGTAGGAATTAAATAACAGTCATCAATATACCACCATCATGGGAATTTCTTCAGTACAACCAAAACTGACCATATGACAACATAGACAGTTTGAAGAGTTTGCTCTGGTTCACTAGTGCCACCCAGAACAGAAAGATGGACTGTGATTCAGCAAGGAACCTCATTTTGATTGGTTTTAACAAACTAATAGACTCACTTGTAAAATTCACAAAATTCATCACATAGCCTAAGCAAAACTGCACATTTAAAAATGCAGAAAAGTGCAGGTTTCATGCAGAAAAGTGTTAAGGCTGTGCCAGGAGTTAGGCCTGGGGCCACCAAAGGCCCTTCAGTACCCATCACAGCAAGTAACCCATAGAAAAGAGGGTAACAGAGAACTGAAATAACGAAGGACACCTTCTACTGGTGTTAGAGACGTGTGTTATCCATATTAAACTAATGCAATATGGGAGGTGAGTCCAGGAAAAGCTGCCCACCAAGCAACTCGGACAAACTCCTACCACATTCTACATGCATGGGACATTAATTTAAGAGGTAATAAACTACAGAAAATTAAATACATCATTTGCTTACTACCAGGTTTGCACTAAAGCATTACCCTCTTCATCATTATCAGCAGCAGGACATCTATCATTATTTAGTAGCAGCACAATCTGTATCAGTGAAAAGGCAAACAAAAGCCAAAAGGTACTTATCTCATTTAATGGGAAGCCTACTCCTGTAGAAGGAATAGGTCACTTGAGATGCAGCAGTGATTAGACTGTCAATAAGGTACCAGTGGAGATGGAACAGCACTGGTAGGCAGGGGCTGCTCCCACTGCTGATGGATGCTGGGAGCTTCCTCCCAGGCAGTTCTGATAAAATGCTTTTCCACTGGGAAATGGGATGAGAGTATTTGCTCATCTTAAATACATTGAACAGTCACTAAATGGCACAATTGCTTCTGGTGACCTAGACCAAATTAAAACCAGTGTCTTGGAAACAAGCTAATCTGTGCCACTTCACCAACTTCCACAAGTATCAATCGTTCCTTAAAAAGAAATCACAAAATAAGGAGGAATTTAAATGACATAACAGAAAGAAATGGAAAGCACAGCAATTCAGATATCATATGGAACAAACACATACAGACACTCAACCTTTTCCAAATAACTCTGCAAATAAAATTATCTTCCGACAAGGGCACACTGGCAATGAACATGAGCAGCCACTTGTTGTTCTTCCCCTGTTGACTGTGATGTTCAGCCAGTCATTCAAATCTGCCTGGGGACTAGAGTGAGCTTCCTCCATACCTGCAGTCTTCCAGAGGACCCACACAGTCGCTCACAGAAGTACAGTGCATCATAATGAAGATCAAGGACTTCCTGATTACAGCAGCAAAGTGATACTGAACATCTGCTAATGCTAGAAAAGGTACTTCAAAGAATGAGGACAGCTGGACATCACATAAAACAAAATCACAAAGTGTTTATGTGTGAGGCTGCAGGTAGGGCACACAGGCTCCCAATAGCTGGACCAGAAATGGATCCACCCTGCTGTGGACAAGGTGACTCTGCAGGGAGAGCAGCAAAAGTCACTTTCACAACAGGCCTACAAACCCTCAGCTGCTCTGCTCTACCCAAGGAAGCGGTTCCAGGGGCACCCATGTGCATCTGGATGGTACTTAAGTTTTCCCCATTTCCACTTTCTGTGGTGTAAACTTGGTCTCCCCTCTTCATTCATGAAAAATTGTGAAGCCTGGAGATCAACTGAATTTCCGTATTTGACACTGCATGTAGCTGAAAACCAAATTCACACCTTCCTCCAATCCCTTCCAAGTCTCAGAAAAATTTAGATTTTCTTATAGATTAAAAAATATTTTCACTTCAGCTTAGTACTAATGAAATCATTCATAACTATACTGCTAAAACCTTTTCTTTCAGAAATATAGGGAAAAAAACCCAAAAACCCTAAGGCAGGCCAGACCTCAACATTTACATTTCATGAAAAATTTGAGCTGATTTTGGAATTTGGCTTTGTTGTCAGTCAGAAATAAAATATAAAAATAAAAACAATTTCTGCGTCTAACATTGTTGTTGATGATCTTTTCAAAATATTTTGTCTCAAAAGTAGCAAAGCAAATACCAAATTTTCAGTTTCCTGTAAAATAAATGTAAACTCTATGTGCTTTTTTTATGAGCCAACCTTATTGATGATGAACAGGTAAAATGAAGGGAGTTGTGAGATGAAAGGACAATACAATGAACCATACAAAATATTGGAAATCAGACAAAGTTACTCAAAATTAACACACTCCACAATTACCTCTATTTTTTCTAGAAACTTTTGCTCAAACATTTAAAAGTGACAATCTCACAGAGAAATCAATTGACAAAATCACATTTTTGAGTTTTCTAAACAATTCTCGGTAAGCCTGTTATTTTGACACTGTCAAAACAAAATTGTTTTGTCAAGCAATGCGGGGGGGTGGAAAAAGGCCATCACCGTTTTTTCATCCTGCAAATATAAACAATTTACCTGCTCTCATGAAGACCTTTTATTTCAATGAAACTGCACCATGGAAAAATGTATGCCACCTGTAGTTAAATCTCTGAGATGTGCCACCAGCCTCTACTCCCCAGCTAGCCCTGTGCACTCAGCTTCAATCCCAGCTGCTCTCCCTAATACACCAAAGAAGCAAGTTTAACACCACAAAAACAACCTAGTTCTCCAGCTTCTCTGTTGCTGCTCGTACCACTGCTGTTGATGCCAGCTCCAGTGCTGTTATGATCAAACAAGAAACAAAGTGCTGTTTTCTCTAAATGTTCCCCTTTTGTCTTCCTAAATATACATCCTTGGGGAAAAAAAGATCTTACTGATTCTTGTTCACAGAAGATAAAGTGTTTTCTTATTTAAACCAATTTTTGCCAAATTATAAGATCTTTTACACATGGCAGTTGTCTACTCATTATAAAAAAAAAAAAAAAAAAAAAGAAGGAAATATTAGAGGTAAAATGAGGAAAGAACAAAAAACTAACACATAACATGTACTGAAAACGAGTCATTGTTAAGAAGCACTGAACACTTGCAAGTTTAATGCAGGACAGAATCAAATTAAACTGGTAAAGAGGGGGTAAGTTTATTCTAACAAAGGGCAACTTTCAGCCCCCAGTGTGTTCCCTCATCCTCGTGGCTGAGCAAGGGTGTTTACTGGGAAGTTGCAGGGAGCTATGCTGCTACGCAGACCCTCTTTATCACTGACGTGCAGCTACAGGGATGTGCTACTAACTGCATTATGAAGTCTTTTGTCTGTTTGCTCTCCTTCTGAGCAACTGTAGCTGCCTCCTCATTCCAGCTCAGGAGCTTGAAGTGATTATAATTTCCACTAGAAACTTAACTCCCTGACTTTCTGATTTTTAACACCCAAATGGAACACAAATTCATATTATAAGAGTAGCAGAGATTAAACAAGGCAGAATTCATTAATGTGCCAAAAATACGTGCCAATGTGTCTCCAACTAGTTAAGAGACAAATACACAGATTGATATTTTTTTTCTCTCCCAGTACATCCCACATTGCCTATTTCCCAAAACCTTCTGTCAAATGCATAATCGACTGCTATGTCTTTAAAAATAGCACCTTTTATAATCATTCATCTAGATATTTGGGAGTAGATGTTGCACTGCCTGTCATGCCCATGCAAGAATGGAACACGGAAAGCATGGGCATCTCTGCTGACAGTCTGGATAGGAACTTTGTGCTACTGTACACTGTGCAGGACAGCAGGTTGGAAAAGCTGGCTGAGGGCACATGGCAGAAAGGGTAGCTTTGCATCAAAGGCTGTGCTGGCTGCAGAGCAGTTATCTGCAGCCTCTGGTTCCCTGCTTCTTGGCAGCTGGGGACCAGACTCACGTGGGTCCTCAAAGGTCTACATACCTACAAGCAAGTCCCCAGAAGCCCTGGAGGCTGACAGGGCAGCTACAAAGCAAGAGCATCCCAAGCAGAATGACTTCTTTCCCAGAGGTAAAACCAGGAAGAATCAACTTTCCTTCAGAGCTGTCAATAGAGCATACTAACTTTCCTGCAGAATATTTTAACACACTAGTTCACAAATACAGTCAGCTTGTCATTACCAGACAAGGTTTTTCTGAACAGATGATCACATCTGCTATGTAACCAGTAAAGCATACTCATCTCTAAGGAAAAAAACAGCTTTTCATTTTGTACAGAAAAAACCAAGCCTACACTAGCCTATTTTACTTGTGAGTTAAACAAAACAGGAACACCTCTGTGCGAGTGTAGCCACACAAAGGCAAATGTAGAACAGGATCTCCTAGCTTTTACGGCATTTGGCCAAGCCTAGTCTTGTCTTCCCCTGAGGTAATACAGCTTCCCAAATCTACTTCCGCAGGTCATTCCTCAGATCATGGACTCGTATCACCCCTGTCAGTGCCTAAGCAGAGGAGCGATTCCCTATTCTGCACTAATTTTATGTTGCTGATCTGAACCAGAGTCTTTTTGATTCTCTGCAGCTCCAGGGTGTCAGCCACCACGCTTAACCCTTTTCCCTTGTCCTTCTCAGCCTCCTCGTTGTATCAAATCCGGTTCAGCACAACACCCTCCCTCTTTCCAGCAAGACAACTTGACTCCATTTCTCATAGCAGCCATGCTTCTGGAGTGTGTGCTGCTATGCAAAAGTAGCCAAGCTGTGTTTAACAACTACCTACAAAGCAGAAGGAGCAGAAATGCACAGAGATAATCCAGAGTAAGGTGAGCAGTAAACTCCTCCTGTTACAGCAGCTAGCAACTAGCTGTGATTTTTCTTTTCTTCTTTAGTGCTGTAAGAATTACTGTAGATTTTATATGCCTACCTCAGGGGAGCTGCTATTGTATCCCATTTCCATTTTTATACTGAAAATGTGTATTGTAAAATTTACTACATTATAAGAGGAGTTTAAAATCACAGCCATTAGACTCTTACAACTTTACTAATGCCACTTTTATAGGTTCTGGCTACAATCCTAGTTTACCATTTCATCACAGAAATAGATGCTGTACTACAGCTCCCAGTAGTGACCAAGATTTGTGACTTAAATAAAGGGGGCTTGGGAAGTCTCCCAGTCCGTTTTCTTCTCAAAAAAGAACAACAGTTAACAGAAAGAGATCTTTCAAAAATGATTGGTAGGAACAACACTGCTAAAGCGTAAATTATAAGGTGGTGGGAAAAAGTAGAACAAAACGGTTCCCACTTGTTTTTAAGCAGCAGCAAAGAAACATTTAACTGAAAAGAAATAAATAGAAGGCCAGTAAGAAGAGAACATGATTTCTTGAGTTTGGCTTACGAACATTGAGATCAACGATTTATCAGTATTAAGAAGGGTTTTCATGCCTATACTTAGAGCTTAGGGCAAAAAAAAAAAAAATGCCCCAGGGCCAATTACTCCTTTGGCACAAACAAGGTTTGTTTCATCCCTTTCTGAGCTGCAACAGGCTACGACAGCTGGGCCCTGTCCACTTGCCTCTTGGCACCATCAGGCTCACCTGCTGTTGAGGGACGTGAGACCCATGCAAATCTTCCATCGCTGGAGCTGGCTGCAGGGATCACTGCAGGCCCTGCTTTGGGATGCAGGGGACATCCACCTAAAATGTCTCTTTGGGTAGAGCCTTTATGTTAAAGGGGAGGTGTAAAATGAAGTTCAGGGACAGCTTTACTACCACAGCCCAGTCATGTGTTCTGGCACTCGCCAGGTCCACGTGAAGCCTCCCCTGCTAACCTCCAAACACCTCCTCCCTGAGGCACCAAGTTCCTTTCTCTTGCCACAGCATTTCCTCTCTGTGTCCAGTGGCTCAGCCAGTGATAGGAAAAGGGAACACCTGTCCCAGCCCACTCATATTTCCCACTCATATTTGCAGATGTGTCCATTCATTCTTCTCTCCTAAGCAATCTCTCTGCCCCAAAGGCAGTGCTTACCATCAGTTAGGACTGAGTGCTTGGGGTAACAGGCAGGGACTATTAATAAACTCTACACTGAAATCCTTGTGGACTCTAGTGACAGAGAGAGGAAGAGACCTGTTCTAAGAAGAATTTCTAAAGCACAAAAACCAGCATATCTGAATCACCAAATCCATATTTTATTTTTAAACTGGGTTTATGAACCAGAACATTGGACAATAATGGATTCCACAAAATATCAAAATAGATAAATAGAAGGATTAGTTGTCAAATCCAACCATGGAGATGAAAATGG
Organism: Apus apus; assembly: GCF_020740795.1. Taxonomy (NCBI): domain Eukaryota; kingdom Metazoa; phylum Chordata; class Aves; order Apodiformes; family Apodidae; genus Apus; species Apus apus. The sequence goes on along the minus strand of NC_067287.1, from coordinate 29,028,812 downwards.
CTCACAATTAGCTTTAAAGCAGGAAGGGAACACAGATGCCAAGAGATAACTAAGCTTACTTGATCTTTAAAAGAATGAGTGTGGTAAGTATGACCATAAGTATACTTTTGACAGCCATGTAGGCATACTGTTAAGTGATACCATATGACCCTACATGGCCCTAAACACTACAAACACTGTTACGGGAAAAGAGCAGAAGCTAGTGTTGCTCTGCAGTACAACTCTACTTCCACTGTTAATGAACAGATTTGAACCATGCTGCTGGCAGCACTAACCCTCCTGCGTAAGTAAAAGATCAATGAAGCAGCAGCCTGCAGGCTCATTAAAGAAAAGGAGCAGAAATGTTTGGGCAGCACCAAAGCTAGAGGTGTAGCTTCAGCTTCAAATGCCATGTACAACCAGGCAGCTGTGGCTGAGTTGGGACAGGGTGAGGCCAGCCCAACCACCACTTTCCAAGCAGCCAAGTGTGGGCAGGCACACCCACTTCCTATTAGGCCTGCACCCACACAAAGTCTACTTACATTTTGCATCCAGCACTGCACTGCAAGCTGGATTTCAAAACCATGGATTTCTTTCTTCCCTCCCCTGTGTCCTTTTCCTAGAGCAGGCAATCCTTTAACTTTACTCAATCCTTTAACTTTTATGATGCCAGGCTGTGTTGGTTCCCATACCTCCCTCCAGCTAAAAATAACAAAAAAACCCCAAGGTTTATTTAAATAGAGCCCATGGTTTATTAAACACATTTTTCTTCAAACCATATGGGTTCCTCTGAAAAGGAAGCAGGTTCAATGCCAGTAGGAGATGGTGCCTTCTTACCAGGGGGCCTCAGAGGCTGTTGTACTTAATTGCTGGACTGATCCTTGCATGTGGTGAGAACATCTGCCCCCGAAAGACAATATACTTCACTTGGAACAGTAGCTGAGGAGGGGAAGGGCTATGGGAGGCTTGTCACCTGCAATATGACATCAAGGAGAGCAATACCCTCCCAGGCTTGCTTAGATCCATCTGAAGGCTGGGTTTCTTTTTCTTTCTGTTCTTTCACTTCAAACACTGCTAAAGTCTATTTGGTTTACTTATGCTTTTACCCTGCCACGTGAAATGTGGTTAATGGAAAATACTGCCATTCCCTAAAATAACATCTGGTATGGTAATGTATACAAGTACAGACAGTCACAGAATCACTTCCTCAGACCTGCCTGGCTTTCCAGTTGGTCATTGAGACTCATGGGTCTGAGACTGCTCCCTCCCACAGCAGGAACCCACCAGCCTTGGCACAAGTCTGTGCAACTGCCAGGCTACTGGCAAACAGAGCCCACTGCAGGATCAACCTGCTGGGGCTGCATCTCCCCTTCCCTCGCTTTCAAGTAGGTGGTAAGAGAAGTCCTGAACATCTTCCTTTGTCTTTCTTTCATCATCACAACAGAGGGTCTCCCCCTAAGCCCTGGCACAACCACTTCCTTCCCAGGAGGGTTTTGGGGAGGAAGAGCACAACCTCTCAACCTGTCTGTTCTGGTCTGGTTTTGGGCAGCATGACAGTCTTCTCCTGATTGAATCCAGATGTCTCATCTGGAGAGCAACAGGTTCCTGTGGGAACACCACTACAGACTGAGCTTCTCTAGCCACCAAGCACAGCACAAGCCTTTTGGGTCCCCTCTGAGCTGACCTTGAAGCATTTTACCTTGCCTTTAGGCAAAAATTAAGACTAACTACTATGCCGCTATAGGAAAGTGTGATAAAAATGAATAAACCATTGTTTCCACCACTGCTACTTTCTCTGGAGCTGCACCAGTGCTAGAACAAAGATGAGAAACTGTCCAAGTTATAAACAAAAGCCCGAGAAGCAACTGGGGCCAGCAGTCCAGGAGCAGCTGCCAGCAGAGGAAAATGCTTGGCTCAGAGCAGAGAGCTGTGACCCTGCAGTTAAGGTGAGCCCATGCAGCAGTACAAGGCCACTGCTCCTCTGGGCAATGGGCAGCAGGGGAGGCAGCAGAATGAAAGGGAAACAAACCTGAAGAGGAAAGTAGAGACACCCTGTGCTGAGAAGAGAGAGACCTGAGCCTTAAGAGAATGAGAGAGGTCTTTCTGCAAATCCTTCATCTGCCATTTCCCAGCTGAACTTGGGAATCCACTTTCAGCAGCCAGCATAAGCCACCTATCACTGTTCAAAGTCTTACCTTCCTAAGAGTAAGAAACACAGGGCAGAAAGGTAGGAGCTTTCTACTCCAGTAAGGGCCACTCCAGGCCTGGCCCGCCCATCCCAGCTTTGGCAAGCTCCAGCTCAACCTGGGTCAGTGCACAAAGCAGTAACCTGCTTCAGTACCCTGCCACACACAGGTAGGTCTTGTCAATCTCTCAGTGCTTACATGTCTGTACTTCAAACCAGTCATCATAGATGTCAAAGCACTGTGGTTACACTCAAGACTTTAGGACACTGTCAGATTCTTATTTGAAAAGTTAATAAATGGGCTTTTTAGTATCTAACTTTCCTTTGAAAAAGGAGAGAGAGAAAGTAAAACAAAATAACAAAAAACAGTAAAAGTAGTTTTCTTTCTTTTATCAAAGTTAAACAGTAGCACTGAAGCATTTCTCCATTTTAAACTAAAGAACAAAATCTCTGCTCTCCTCTCCCTCCCGCTTTGGGCAAAAAATTTTCACAGGAAATTGCTGAAGTTTAAAAACAAAAATGCAAAAAGGTGCAAATACATCCATACTCAGCTTGATCCTGGCAGACTGTGTGATGTTCTAGATGTTCCCAGCCCTCCTTCTTAACCGGTATCTGCTGTGTCCCCAAATTGCTATGCTTTGTCCATTGATGTCTCTCTGCAGATCTAACCTGTGCTGTTTCACACATTCTCTCAGTCACACCACCGCTGGTACCTCTTTCTTTGCTGACACTGTCCAAGTAATAGACCTTCTGGCTGAGGAGACACATTAAACTGCAAGAGTTAATGCTGCTCCTGCCTGCAAAAATAGTTTGGCAGATCTTGAGCTTTCCTGTGCTGTCAAAACCAGCATGCCCCGAGTGTGGTAACAGTCCTGAGCCCCACGAGCCAGAAAACAAGAAGCAGTTTCCACTTCTTGTATGCGATGCTGGGAGGACTGACAGTTCTTCCTCAGAAATGGAAATAACCCCTGTATTTCCACCCCAACAAATTTCTTCTGCACCTTTCCCAGTGTAGGGCTGCCAGGTGAGTTTTTTTGTAGGTTAATTTTTTTTTTTTTTTTCCCCAAATGTCCTAGTGTATTTCTCTTCTTTGGCACAGGAAAACTACCCTAACGTGGTTGAATCGCTAAGCACAAGAGAACTGTCAAACACACTAATTCAAAAGCCCTGCATCCTCTCCTAAGTGAGACATTAAGAGGTCAAGGCGAAGGGGCTGGAATGGGTGTTTTAGGCTAATGGCACAGCACATCAACACCTCTCACCCCTGTACATCAGGCAGCTCAGAAGATTTCACTCAAGCAACTCCTTGCACCACACAGTGTTCATTAGCCAGAGAAGCCTGAGAAGGGCATCCCTCCTGCAAGGGAACTCTTCTAGGTGCCCTTGCTAGCCCACGGAGGAGGTAGTGCCCTGTCCCCAAGAGCAGAGGAGCATAAGCTCACCAAGGAAGCCGAGAACCCCAGGGACTTAAGAGGGGCAGGCAGGTGGTCAGGACAAGGTCAGGAAAACACTCTTTAAGAATAGTTACAAAGAGGCAGGATTTGCACTAAACATTTCTGTAAAAAGCTACCTGTATTCTAGAAATGTTCCTAAGAATAATAGGGTTTTTTTTATTATTTTTTTTTAATTTCCTCTGAGCATGGAAGAAATTAATCACTTAACAATAGTGTCAGCCAGAGAGGTAACTGAAGGTCTCCAGCAGTTCACCTTCCTTCCCCTGACTGTAAACAGTCCCTTTGCATTGCATCACAAAAAAAAAAAAAAGGCTAGAATTATCCCTAGCTCTACTTCAGTTGTCTGTGATAGTTTGTAACCAACATAGCTAAGCATGATCAACAGAATTGCTGGTGTGTTGGTTTTTTTTCTGTGCAACTCAATATACTAGCAGAGCTGCTTCTATTTTTGACTCATTTGAAGCTTGAGTACTGTAGAAACCTGTTTGCTCAATAGTTTAAAGAAACAATCTTTGACCCATGGGATGCTTTTTGGTTATGATAACTCTTGCTATAGAGCCCAAGAGCAGTCACATGGTGCTGACAGCTTCCACTGGCACACTTGAACGGTTCCTGCTGTACATGGGCTGCAGACAGGGTTACGGGGTCATCGTGGTTGGGGTCTTTTGAGAGAGGTAACTAAGAATTCACCAATAGTAAATTATTAAATTGCACATGTGTGTGTAGCCATGTACACACTACTATGAAGAACACCTACCCAAGTGACATGCTGGAGGTGTTGTGTAATCAAACATCCTAGGAATTTCCAAACATTACAGCTGATAATTTCTTAACTCAATAAAGATTTAATCCAGCATGGAGGAATTCTATACTAGACCTCATTTGAACAGATAAAGAACTACTGATCACAGAACTAACAATTAGTGGTGGCTTACATACAAGTGATCGTGACTTGATTACATTTACATGCAAACAGAACAAAGCCCAAAAACTAGGAAGTTACATATGTGGTTGCTGAAAAAAAGGTAAGTTTTACAAAGCTGAAAACAATTATGGACCAAATCAGTTAGGAAAAAGGTTTTGCATAGAAAAACATGAATGATAACTGGGAGCTACTTAAGAATTTATTACTAGATACACAAAAGCTTCAATCAAGAAAAAAAGGCCACACTGATAAGGAATTCCACCAGGCCCAGGGGAAGTCAGAGCAACCAGAATAAATTAAATGCACACCCCAAAATAGAAATGTAAGGAGGGGAAAAAAAAAAAAAGCAGGTAGTAATAAATACAACAAAATAGAAACTATAGAAAATTGATAAATACACAGAAATTACAATGAGCACGAGGAGGACAATATAGAGCTCTATGTGTATTGCAACTAATTAAACAGCGCTATCTGGAAAGATGAGGCAGACTTGTCAGTATTAACACAGAAAATACTTCATTGGCAAATGTGTATTAAAATTCTACTTGGGGAGAGGGGTGGAAATCAAGCAGGTGCTAAGGTTTATCTCAAAAATTCTCGCCCACGTATTTTAAAGGTAAAGACCAGGGCTCTCTGAATAATTAGAGCTGATTTTCAATAATTTTTTGAATACTGGGACAGAACCAGGTCAATGAAACGAAACTAATGCTGAGGCAATGCTTTGGTAAGAGAAATGGAACAGCTCAAACAAATACTGACTTACAGAACAAAGAATCATCCCAGGTAGAATAATGGATAAGCAGATACAGGATTCAATCAATTAAAAATTAAAGAAAGGTAATATAACTAATACTGAACAGCAAAGGTTTATGGAAAACAGAGCTCCTCAAACTCATTTGACATCTTTTCTCTAAATAAAATTTGTGTTGCTACTAAATGTAATAGTACTGAGGTAACATACATATTTCTACTAAGACAGTGGACTGCGTGACATGTTGATTAAGATACTAGAACAACATAAAAAGAGTCAGCTTGGCATCTATTAATGCTTTAAGAATGGTGAGCTAACAAATCAGGATATATAGAAAGGAAGATCTCACTGAGCAGATGTGTCCCAGCTTTCAGCCCTGTGCTCTGCTTTCACTGACCTGAGAGAAAACTTATCATTAGCAATAAAGGAGGTTGATGATACAGATGAAAGAGAGGTAAGTAAACAAGAGTAAGGCTAACTTGGATTGCTTTGTAACCTGAGTGCTAATAGCTACAAACAAGTGAGTTCTACCTTCTGGGGGTGGTGAAGAGAGGACTATCTTCAACTCAGAGTCCAACTTAGAGCATCCTGGTGGACAACCACCTGCACAGGAAGTCTCCCGGTGAGAGCTTAGGCAAAAGGACAAACACCCTCTCTTCAGAAGAAGGGGCACTGCCAGGAGGAGCAGGAACCTGGAAGTACCTATGATTTTGCACTAGCTGTAACTGCTACTGGATTGCTGTGTGCTGCCTGGTGTTTGACGGAAAGTGCTGAAGAGCTGTAACAACTTTGCAGGAGCACCATAAAAATAACCAAAAATATTTAGAAAGCATTAAACAGAAACAGAGTCCTAATCTATGCAGTTAGGAACACTAGACGGCATGGAATTAAGCAGCGTGACGCAACTGTGTTCCTTGACAGTCTATCCAATAAAAATCAGCTTTAATTCAAACTGCAGTTAATGCATGGTAGGTAACAGTAGATCACAGCAAGCATGTCTTCATACTGAAATAAAGCAAGCATACTGAGAGGTCAACTGAAATTTGATAGCTCATGCAAGCTTGTAGCACGTCTGTCTACAAAGTAGAGTGAAGTACCCCATGCACATACACACATTTAGATGCTCAAACCACCTTATGCTAAATTTACTGGTTTAGGGCTGTCCCTTCAGGATACACTGTCTCACATGAGCACATGACCTTCCCACAGTCCCACCAACACAGACTGGGTGTGCTCACTCACCATAGCTCCTTGTTCTGAAGAGGCAGGGGACAGTGAAGAATCACCTCTTCGATCAGAGGCCCAGAAGGGGATTCCAGCTCTGATTGCACTCCATCTTGCATATTTTTATTGTATAGTAGATTACAATTCTGTTAATAACTTGGGGCTTGCAGACCTATGCACACCTAGTTAAATGAGCCAAACTGAGCTTGGGAGTGCTCCAGAGGTGCATCAGACTATCACAGCTTACTTTACAGCTGCAAATACCGTTAAGCTTTGCATAGTTTGGGCTTTACTTAAAACATTAACTAGTGTCTTTACATTCAGAGTTTGACTAGGCTTTGCTCAGCATCATAAACACAGGCACTAAATTCAGGAGTCTCTGCCTCAGTAGTATTAATTCTGTATTTGAAATTATGTTGAAACAAAGTCCCCACACCTGTCCAAGCCATAAGTGAACCATTGGAGAGGACAGCAGATAACCCCAGTGTCCTGGACTACATCTCCTCGCTGTAAACAGTCTTTACGTCCAAGGTCATACAAGATACAACTGAATATAAGTTGCAAGCCACCATGCTTGCTGGTACAGCTGTTGCATTTGCAAGTACTTAACACCTTGCCTTCTGAACAGGCGTAGGGTGCTTAAAATGAAGCAGCAAAAAACATTTATTCCCTTGCACTGTAGACATTCACATAGATTACAGCCTCAACATGAATCATACTGACTACCACCTAGCTGAAACACATACCCCCTGCACCTCTTGTGGATTTATTTATTTATATATATATATATATATATATAAAAAATACTTTCCAATTACATTTTACTCTGAATACACAAACTACAGGTCCAGTTTGATTTCATGCAAATCCACATGCAAAGAAGAGCAGAATTCAGTCCAGGCTGCATTCACCATGAAAACAAGAAGAAAAGGCCATTAAAAATTTTACCCTGTTAGCTAACAGCCCCCTCCCTAGGGATCAGAGGCAGATTTTTATGCTGAGTTTTTTTCCTCTTCTACAAGAAAATTAGATAGTTGTCTTTTAAGAAGTGAATGCCTTGCTGCATTTGAAGGCAAGTACAAGTCTAGCAACAGCAGTATTAATACCTAAGTAGGTCAGTCTTCTGTGTGGTCCTCCAGTGTTTCATCACAGAAGTAGTCCATTGATATTAATGGGAGGTACTCCTCCCTAGTCCCCACACACCACAATGACAATCCAGCTCAGCATGGTAATTAATGCTGCTTCTGAGATGGCTTCAAGTCCAGTAATTCTGCCTTTCATGGTGCTCAGAAAACATACTTGTGGGACAAAGCAGCAAAAGCACAAACCACAGAAAAGCAGAGCAACCCCACTCCAACAGTATTTCTTTGTATAATAAAATACATGTACTTGATTCTCTGTGGATGTATGTCTACAGAGACACGGTGACCTGTCTATGCTCCAAGCTGGCCAGATATTAGCCAGCTCTGGACTGGAAGCTGAAAAGCCCTTCTAAGGGAGTGAACACAGGGTGCAGGAGCACCTAAGGCTCGCAGGACAGAGCTGAATCACACACAGCCAGCTCCAAGTCAGCACCAGAGGCCATGTTTGCATGTACCTCTGGGTATAAACATTCGGTTCAGTTGCTCAGTATCATTTAAGTGAGCTGGATTTTCTAGTATCACGTTCCCATCGACCCACACTTTTTTTCTTGCTCAAAGATATAATTTGCTAGGACAAATTACACAGATCTTGCTGCAGGCTGTAACTTCCTCCCGTCATTATTAGCTTTCAGCAACTCCAAGTAAAAGGTAAATCTCTTGAAGAAGCAGTATTTAACTTTATATGATCAGTATTTTCTCTTTACCACTAATTAGTTTCATAATATACCACTGCAGAACCACAACAAGGTATTTATGAACAGCATTCGACCCACCTTAGCAAAATACTATCTAAATTACATATTTCTTTTTTAAAGAGAGGCACATATTCTTCAATATCAAACCTTCGCACCAATTCCTCAATTTCCTATTTTATACTAAATACATTATCTGGGATAAAACTCTGGCATAATTCCAATTAAAGATAGCAATGTTTTTTCCTGAATATGAAATAAAATCTTGACATCAACCCTTCAAATATTTTCTACAAGGAGAGACAAAGTAGAGAACAGCTACTGCAATTATGAAAGTCATGACTGAAAGTCCTTAGGAATATGACTTGATCCAGAAAAGGTCTTGATCCAAGAAAAAATTTTAATCATTTTGCAAAAATCTCAGAGTCTGAGACACGTTTTATTGACCTGTAACATTGCCACCATCTTGTCAAAATATTTTCAAACTGGATCAAGCTGAAGCATGCTATTTTATGATACCACATATTTCTTTCCTCCAAAGGAATACAGCGAACTGTATAATAACTCTGAGACAGGCAAATATTCTGACCTTTTTTTCTTTCAGAATTCCTATCTTGGTGACCCAGCAATAAATGTATTTTTGAAATGTCAAATTTGTTTCCATGGTAACATGAAATGTCACTCCTGGAGATTATGTTCAATACAAATGTGAAGAGTTGAAGGCTATTTAACATGTTTTCAGTTGCACCTATTCAGCAATCGTTGTTATACTTCAAAACTCAATAAAGAAATTTAAATTTATTTATCAAAATTTGATCTCTGGCAAAGTGACTTTTACACCTCACATTATTGCCTGCAACAACACTCACTAATGAGAAGCCCCTTTAAGTACTTGTCTGCTGGTGGAGTATGGAAACATTTTCTATTGTATTTATAGTCATTGACAAGTTCAATTCTCTTATTTTCCAAAGAAAAGGAAAGGTTCAATCTACCATTTCTACCCAAATCTCTTTTGCACAAATAGACCATGGGAAGGAGAAGAAACAAAGAAGAAAAAAAATAACTACTAGGGCAGCTAAAGGGGAAAAATGTTTTTTTTGTCTCCATAAGAACAGACATAATGTGATCCATTCATACATATTACATATACTATAGACTGCCTATATATATATACACTAACACATAAAGATAACTAATTAATCAAAAGTTTTCTAGCATTTTTTTCTATTTACATCATCTGCCATCAGACTCCCTCTCTCCATCCTCAATAAGAAGTGGCAAAGGGGTGCACAATGGTTTGCACATGAAGGCAGACTGATTTTATGTCCCATTCAGTGTCACCCCACTGAAGATGTAGCTGAGTCCTCGGGCAGAGAGGCTGACATCTGGCCTGAGGTCTGACCTGTGGCCTAAGCCCACATCAAGGACAGCAGGAGCAGGTCTGCTGTGGGAAGGGAAGTCTGTGGCCTATCAGAACCAGAGGGTTTGTTCCCTGCCTATGGTCGGGCTGAGGAGAAAACAAGCCCTTAAGGAAGAAGAGATATGAGCCCTCCCTACTCTGAGCAGTGGTTCTGCTCCACAGCTCTCAGGGGTTGCTCTAAAAGAAAAAAAAATGACAAAAACTGTTCCCCAACATTCATAAATAATATATGAACAATTACGTCTATTTTTATGGATGTTTCATCAAATATTAATCCAATTTTATTTTCATAAATTTTACAATTTACAAGTTGTTGTTGTCTTGATTTTATGTTAACAAGGCATTTGAAGCTGACAAATTTGGTTTCAGGTATAATACAATCAACTTTAAAAAATTAAGAAAAAAAAAGAAGTAAAACTTTCCATGTTCAGTCTCAAATATCACAGAGGAAGTTAGGACAGAATGATGGAGCTAGCTCTTTCTCTCATGATACTAACTGCATTCACAGTGTCCATCCCAACAGACACTTAGGCCAGGTATACATGGTGTTTTATTATGCTGCTGTCTGAACATATCTGTTCTGTAACTAAGGAAAAAACACCTGTGAATAAGCAGCAAAGAAGATTATTCTAAAGAACTGGAAGACTGGGTATTGCTTATATCCTTAGAAGATCCTAAATAGCTGAGGCAGAACCTCTGAAATGAAAAATTAATAACAAGTAGATGTATTACATTTAGGGCTATGCATAGAGAAGCATAAATGCTGAACTATTCACATACACACATGCACTACAGCAGAGGCATGAACCAAAGACAGCTGTCTTGCCAGGCCACCTAGGCTGCCAAGCAAAAAGGTTACAGCATTTCACTTTCTCTGGGCTTATTCCTGTTTTTCCCCACAGGATGAGCCTATATTCAGGTCTTTCTGAAAAGATGCAAAGAGACCAAGCAGGGATAAGAGATGATGAAAGTGAAGGCAGCAGAAACAAGAAAGTATATCCTAGAAATATCACAGGGATAAAGGATCTGGGGCAGGTTGCCAGAAGCCAACCATTAATATTTCTGTAGTTTTTAAGAAATACAACTTGTTTGATACGATCTATTACAGAGCTGCAGACCAGATCTATACATTCCAGAACATCTGGAGAAACACAGTGAAAAACTGTGGAAAGGGGGCAACTGCAGAAGGAGGAAAGCAAAATAGAAAAGTTATGAAATAGCTGTTCAAAAACAGTTCTAGATGGTCAGTATGAGAGAACCCTTTATCAAAACCCTGACCTAACTCTGTGTGACTGATTAAAAGAACCTTAATTTCCAAAACCTTGTTATTTTGTTGTTCTATATTTTCAAAATGTTAAAGTTCTGCAGATTCCAGGCTATTTTTGTTAGTGAAATAATGGAGGAAGAAAAACCTGTGCATTAGTTTAAGATGACAGATGCCAGGCATCCCAGCAGAACATATTAGGGGGGTCACTTTGACTGTTCTAGCATGAGTTAAAATTGATGTCCCAAGAAATTTTTCTTAGGTAACTTAGTTACATAGCTCCAAATTTTGCCTCTTGGTTCAATTTAGGTAGTTCTGCAGTATGGTGTGGGTGCGGCAGTGACAACAGCAAGAAATCTCTAAAGACATTAATGCAATTCCCACCACAGCAGAAATACTGCTTCAGCACCATGCATCTTGATGACTGTTTTCCTCTGAGCTTCACTGACCAGTGTCATTCTAACAACAAAAATAGATGGTGGAAGTAATATGAAGCCAGGGGAAATAGTTCATTAAAAAGTAAAGGCATGCACTCTCATACACAAACTTGCATGCCCTCAAAGCAGCCAGCTGTTTTAAAACAGACTAATTTTTTCTAAATGCAATAAAAGGGATCCAGTATATTTTACAGTGGTAAAAAACTCAAGTACAACTGAAGCAGTCACCGATTTCCAGAAAAATAATGGCAAAGCAGGCCCATGGAGGACCAGAGGACTTCCAGTGACACGGACCTAGGTGAACAATTGTGAGCTTGGAGGGGGGAAATTCATTACACTTTCCTGAAGTCATTGGTGGGACAGGAGCCAGCCTCCCTTTATGGCCATCAAACCCAGGCAGCCCAGCTTCTCCTGGAGAAGCTGGTAGAAAACAGGAAGCTCTCCACTGTGCCAGTATCTGAGCTGGAGTTAATTCAGATACCTAACTTACACCTTCCAAGTGCCTTCATGCAAGTCAAACCCTTTTCCAACTTCTGAGCCATTCAGTGCAGGTACCTGAAGGGAGTATGGGTTGCATCGTATCTGAAACCCTTCTAAGCAGATGTAACCCTGAACAAACTATGAGCTGCTCTGACACACATTTGGTTTAATAGCCCTGTAGTGATTTCTACAAGCTGCAGATCACAAGATAGCACAGCCATCACTGAGAGGTACACATAACTTTTTACAGAACTATCAGGAGAAGCACCTCTGCATTATGCACAGCCAGTTTTGCATTGCCAAACTGCAGTGTTGCACCTCTACTTCATTTAGATTAATAGATTTGGTCTCAGCTTATGGCAGTCTCAGCAGAGACCCCGAGGACAGAACTAGGTGGCTGTAGGGGAGGAGTGTTTATTGTGAAAGCCTGATAAAGCTCGCATGGGTGCTGGGATACATTGCCCAGGGCTGTCAACCTGGCATCTCTAGCAAGCACTGCAAGGAAGTTACTATCACATGAGGCAAACATAATTTCAGCACTTACAGAAACCAGAAACATTACTCCTTTATTCACTTCTGTTTAGAAACCCACCCAAATTCTTCTCTAATTTGTGTCTGTGCAGACAGACTGAGGTCAGTGCTGCACAAGGTGAAAATGAGGTCAGGGTCTGGCCTAAAATCTTCCTGGGGAGTGGGTGGCAGGTGACATCTCTACTGCTCAGAGGTACTTGGCAGATGGGGGTAGTTCTACCCTCAGTCACACCATCACCGACTTCCCCCTTACTGATCTGTAAGAAGGCTTGTTTTTCCTCATTTCTATTTTTTTTTTCACTTCACTCACACCTTTAATTTACTTTACAGGTTTATTTTAAAGAGTTGTTACTGATGTTCTAGCTTAATTTGCCTTTGTTTTTCTCTTGCTCAGGCCAGGACCTCAGATAAAAATGAGAACTGAGCCTTAGTAATATCCCGGTGTGCTTTGTGAATAAATAAAACCAAGGTCATTCAATAAATGCCACTCAATTTTGTTAAACTCCTTACACATGTAGAAATGCCATTTAATCCTCCAGTAAGCGACTGACTCCAAACGGGGATCCAAGTGTAATGAACACATTGCTTCAACATAGAAAGAATTTTAAAAAATAATAATTCCATTAAAAAAAAAAATATTCTAAGAGGAGAAAACCTCAAGGAAACAAGAAAGCTTAAGCCAACTATAATATGTAGAAACCAAATATCCCACAAACTGAAAATAACTCCAAAATCCAGTAACATAAAAATGCTTTATAAGGTTTTCCTTTTGGGTTGGGTGGATTCCAAAAGGTTCTGCAATGCAGAACCAACAAAATAACACACAGACATGCCTTTGCTTTCTGTGTCTTTGCTCCAAGTGACAGCTTTCATGGTAAACTTTTGTTTAGAAACAAAAGATTACAAGATAAGGCTTTCCCAAAAGAGGTTATGAAAAAGACACTGAACAATTGCTCTCCAGCAATATTAGAAATAGCACAGAAGTAAATTGCCCTGATTCAGAGCAATTCTCATCATTATTAGGAAGAAAAAAAATGTACACATAACTCAGCACTTGAACAAGACCTCATGGGGAGATTACAAGACCTCTGTCTTTGAAAGTTACCTAACAAAGGAGAAAACTGCCTTCAAAGATGGGCTAGGGATTCTTGGCATGGGCTCAGAGTGTGTACACCCCCAAACTCTTATTTTTTCCTTATATTTGAGAGATTCTTGCAGCTTTTATCTAAGAAACACCAGTGCATTCTGTCTTGGAGCACACACTTTCATGGGAAATCCAGTCAGACTTACTTATCCAAGCTGCAGGCTTTTCAGACACTTCTGCAGATACCTGTAGGCCCCCACAGGAACACAACTTACATTCATACCCTGCTCCCCAGCTATGTCCATGATTCCCCATTACTATGCTGCTATCTGTCTCTTGCAGCTCCAGAAGCCTGGGGCTTTCCAGTTCTGTATTTACCAGCCTTCCATTGCTGGGACTGAGGGACAGCAAAAGCATCAGGTTATGGTATTCCCCCCTCCCTGCATACACCTGGGACCTCATACAAGCTGTCACATGAGGGAGAGTCACTCATTTCACAGAGCTTGGTGCTCGAGTTTCCATGTCAAGGTACTTCTGACTTCAGAGTCTCATGGCCTTGACCCATCCCCAGCAGAGACATATACAGATAACTATACAAGGCTTTGTTGGTGAAAATTAACACATGGCAGGAGTTAGACTGCATGACCACCAACACACCACAGCAAACACGTCCCACGGTGTATGAAAAAGAAACAAAGAAAAAACAAAAAACCCTCAGTGATTTAACTACTCTTATAAATACACATACACACAAAGACCCCAACTGAATTATTCTGTCATTTCCAAGCTTTGAAGGCCCTGATTTTTTAACCTTAACACTTCTCTACCAGATTTACAGGGTGTAAATGTCATTTGCAGTCACTCTTAACTTTACGATACATTCTGAATCCAACACCTACTAGCTGACTCTCTGCCAAAAGGCAATATTTTTATGTAAAATGTGATCAAAAAACCATTCAGCTATATAAACATATACATACACAAGGCCTGGGATTTTTTTTTTTAAAGCAGCTCAGTGTGGAAAGATGGAATTTGGCAAGAAAAGAGCCTTCAAAGAAGAACAGCCTCTATGCGTTTGTGGTAAAAACTGGGTTTGATTTCATCCAGTTTTAAGAGTTTTAATATCACACGTTGGGCATGCAGTGTTCACACTGTGACATTTTGAAGTCATTTTCGGAGTCCTACCAAGGAAGGGCTGCTGTACAGCACATGCCTTAGCTGTGCAGTGAACACATCTTTCTCCCCAAGAGCAATACTGAAGGCAGAAGGCTTTTCCTCAAGTCTGTGCTGCAAACTGTGCAGCTGAAAACTTCATGCTTCCAGCAAAGGAAGAGGTTTTGGCATATGTGTGTCCCAGAATTCAAGGAGCACAGCTGAAGTGGGAGAAGAAATGATCAAAGATGTGAGAGAGACTGAGAGCTGCCTGTTGATTATTTTTAAATTTGGAGGAAGATTGAGATATGCCTTCATGTGAAAGTTTTTCTTACTGAGGACATTGTAGTTACCTATTTACAGCCCAGGAAGATACAGATGTTGCCGGAAGGATCTCAGGCCCAAAGACCCAACCCTAGGGCTACCACTTACCCATTAGCAGGAGGAGCAGCTTGAACAAGCCCTACCTCTGTGGGTGCCATAAGCCACACAAAAGCATCTGCCCCAGACACATGGAGCTCAGCCCCACAGTGTCCCTTCCTCAGCCCTGCAGAAGACATGCAGACAACTCCCCGAGTGCATCTCCCATCAGACCTTGTCCCCTTCCTGTGGGCAGCAGCACGCTCCATTCCCATGTACCTGTTACCAGTATTACCTGTTACCAGACCAGTATCAGAGCTCACCAGTCAGCTCTGAGCCTGAGCACCACAACATTTAAGACTTTGAGAATTTATTTCTGCTTGTTAACACCAAGTTTACCCCCTTAACCAGAATGGATGGGAGTTTTTCAGTGTTCAAAAATCACACCAAGAACACCTGAATAACAAGCTTGAATAATCTGAGTGTTCAGCAGGAGGTGGCGTTCCTGACCATTTCACCCAAGCTCAGGGCTCTTCCTACAAGAAAGGCTAAACATGGAAAATGCTCTGTACCAATCAGTCACTCCAGAAAAGCTCCCACAGTCCTTCCTTACACTGCCTCACCAGCTCTGACTGTGCTGCCAAGCATGGAGCCCACAGAGCCTCTGGTTCACCACATCCTGCTTTCTACAAGGTGTTCACAGCTGAAACCATGTTGCAAGTCTCAGGGGAACAAAAAAGCTCAGGGAACAGAGGTGACATCTCAACTTCCAGGGTCTACATGTCTTGGCTTTCAAAGAAATGATCCCTCTCTCCATCTTTCCAAAATAAATGCTTTCCAACATATTAAGCTTTTCTATGTTATTTTTTCCCCCTGTAGTTAATTAATTCCTATTGTTTTATTGTGAATTATTTATTCATTAAACAAGGTTTGCATTAAAAGTAGCAAGTCCAGCAAGCCTACAGAGGCTGCCACACAGCATGTTGGTACAAGAAGTGTGACTACAACAGGGCAGTGACTGTACTCTCATCTCCACCAGCAGCATGTGGGTCCTTAGCAAGGAGGAACCTCTGGGCAGGGTGGGCAGGAGCAGGGCCATGGCGACCAACAGACTGCTCCACAGCAGCTAGCAACCGTGGGACTGTCAGCACCACCAGACACGGCCATGGGCAAGCCCAGGGAATAGGAGGCACAAAGGAAAGACCCTCATGATCAAGAAACTCAGTTCCTCCTCCTTGAAATGGGAATGTATAGTAGCAGCCACTTAATCCTTCATTCCATTTATGTTGCATGAGCTTTATTAAACACCAATTAATAAAACCCCTGGAGTGAGTAACGAATTTAGTCCTGCTCCTGCAGGAGTCTGAGGGAAAAGCAATGCAGCTACCCCCCTGAACAAGAGTGGGGACCCACAACAGGCCCAGCGCTGCACACCAAGGCAAGCAGCCTTTGAGAGTTCAGTTTCTACAGAAACAAGATGGAAGATGGGAGAAAAATGTTATTAATCCCTTCTGCAGAAATAAGCCACAGAAATTTGCTGTCTGTTCAAAGTCAGTCTGCTGCACAGCTGGGAACTGATCTCTTATCTCAAGTACCAGTCTAGTGCCTAAACCACAAAAGGGCTCTTTCCTCCACTCCTTCAACATGCAAATACAATATAATTGTATAGGCATGTTTACCATAAACAACTAGCAGAACTTGGCATCATGCTAATGGGATTTTTATTAGCCAAGTATTTCTTTGGTAACCAGGTCAAAGAATCACGTTCTCTTTTGTTTCCTGTTATGAAATGAAACTGAAAAAATATGCCACTTAAAAAAATAAGAAGCAGCCCGACTAGTCCTTTTTTTCATAAAGAAAACAATATGCTTAATGCAGAATAAACCACATTTTATGAAAAGAGGTCATCTTTGGGGGGAGGGAGAAAAACAATTGAAAAGAAAAAATGTAGCACAAGAGGGAATTATGAATCTTTTTTTTCTTATGGAAAGTATTTACATGTTTATTTTAAGCCTAACATAAATGTAAATATTTTAAACAAACAAAAACACACCAGGGGTAACAATAGAGTATTGTTGGTTTTTTTTTATGTTGAATAAAAACTGCCAGGGCAGTGCATGTATATTTTTAAACTTGCTGCTTCAAAAAGCAGGATGCAAGGGATGTTGCATCTTTAATTTTTCTGTTAATTATGGATTGAGCATTGTTGTGAGTCTTGTCCTCAAAACCCAGCTCAGAAAATAAGAGCAGATGCTCATACCCAGGTTTGGCTCATATGGGAATTGAACAGAACATATTGGTTTATAATTAATGTAATTTGTTGGATTATCTTTTGTGAAGGAGCTAAGGTAAACAACCTTGCAGCATTGTAGTGAAATTCTTCTGCGCTCAGAGCCTCTCTATTTGATGGAGGATGACAAAAACCCTACCCTTCCTCCTGGATTGCAGGGAGATTTGGAAATGTCTGTCATATTCAAGCATATTTTAATTAACTCAAAGGAAAGAATTAGGCTACAGACCCTAAAGCAAATTACAAATAGTGTTTAAAATCGGTGCTAATGATTCCCCAATTGACTATTCTGATTAATAGAACTCTTTTCTGGTTTGCTGTAATTTTGTTATGGGGCAAAGATAGAGGAGGGACAACCTTTTCTGCTGTTAAAACAGTAGGGTCTTCAGACCAAGTTTACTGGCCCAAAAGCCTCCTCCCCTGACTAGCATTCCTTTCTGGCCACACACTACTGGGGCAAGCAGGGCACCAAGTGGCAACTTAAAGGGGAAAAAATCTATATTCAAAAAGGCATTATTATATAATGTGAGACTTTCCAAAATACTTTTCTTCAAGAACTCACAGGACTTTGTTAAGCACCAATGAACAACACTTTAGTCTCTAGGAAAACAAAAACAAAAACAAACAAACAAACAAGCACTGTGTTCATATTAAAGTGTAGGGGTAACAACTGCAGAAAAATGTGCCAAAAGCTTGGCTGTGTGTCACTGGACAACGGCACCCATCCTGATTCCAAATTATGACAGTAAACCTTAGCTCTATTTCTCCATGCTATTCATGTAAGAACAAAATGTGAAAGCAGCAGCTTGGGCAAGCTCAGGCTTGCTGTTTCTCCAGGCCCACAGACAGAATGACACAGAATCATATGCTTAACTTTTTAATCCTTTGTGCATTTAAGTCCTCCTTCCTTCAAAGCACTCATGAGTTCCCCTTGCCTTACCAGGGTCCCCACTTCAGCCCTGCTGCCAGGTACCAATGAGGAGCTGTTGACCATACCGGAGAGCTGGCCAGCACAACAGGAAGCTGGCCCACAGCCAGAAAGAATTTTTCAAGTGAAACACACATGGCCTGGACCCTTTGCCTTAAAGGGCTTCATTCAACAGCAAACATCTGTCTTGCTTAGGCCTTGCAGCTTATATAGGTAGCAGGATACCTATGGATCATGTGTTCTGGAAGAAAACAGAAAAAAAGAGACCTTGTCTCAGGCTATTGATGCTACCCCCACTGATCAGGAGCTGGAGAATCACAGAAGCATAGAATGCCAGGTAGAAAGGGACCCAAAGATTATCTGGTCCAAACTTTTTAGGTAATACTATAGTTATTATGACATGGCTCAGCACTCTGTCAAGCTGAGAATTAAAACTGCCAATGTGGGGGCATCCACCGCTTCCCTTGGGAGACTATTCCAATGTTTGACTGGCCTCCTGGAGAAAAATGTACCTCGTGTCCAATTGGAATCTCCCCAGGAGCAAGTTATGCCCATTACCCCTTGTAAATGGGGAGTCTCCATCTTCTTGGTAGCCATCCTTTAAATACTGGAACATGATAATAAGGTCTCTCCTAAGCCTTCTTTTCTCAAGGCTGAACAAAGCCAGTTCTCTCAGCCTCTCCTCATACGGCAGGTCCTCCAGTTCTCTGATCATTCCTGCGGCCCTTCTCTGGACCCTCTCCAGCCTCTCTGCATCCCTTTTGTAGAGTGGGGACCAAAACTGAATGCAATACTGAATGCTGAGTAGAGCAGGATAATAACTTCTTTCTCTCTGCTGGTGATGCCCTGTTGATGCAGTCCAGCATCCTGTTGGCTTTGCCACTGCAGCACACTGTTCACTCATGTTAAGCCTGTTATCCACCAAGACCCCAAGGTCTCTTTCCACAGGGTTGCTCTCCAGCCCAGTGGATCCCAGTCTAAACTGCACTCCTGGGTTATGTTTCCCAGGTGCAAGACTTTACAATTATCCCCATTTAACTTCATAGGGTTCCTGCTAGCCCACTCCTCCAGTCTGTTCAGGTCATCCTGGAGGGTGGCTCACTCTTCTGGAGTGTCAGCCTCTCCACTCATCTTGGTGCTCTTGATCCCAGCATCCAGGTCACTTACGAAGATGTTAAAATTGGGCCCAATATTGATCCTTGGAGGACCCCACTTGTGACAGGTTGCCAGTTTGAAGAGGAATGACTTACTATCACCCTCTGGGTATGGTCTGTCAGCCAGTTCCCCACCTACTCCACAGACCACTTGTCAAGGCTGTAACGAGTCAGTTTTTCCAGAAGCAGGCTGTGATGGACTTTATCAAAAGCCTTGGAAAAGTCCAGGTAGATGATGTCCACCGCTCGCCCTGCATCAACTGAGCAGGTTACTTTGTTGTAGAAGGTTTGTCAAGCATGATTTACCCCTGGTAAATCCATGATAGCTTTTCCCAATCATGTGCTTCAATTGACTTGTCACAGTTCCCAGGAGGATTTGCTCCCTGACTTTCCTAGGGACTGAAGTGAGGCTAAGGGGTCTATAATTACCTGGGTCCTCCTTTGAACACTTCTTATAGATGGGGTGACATTAGCCTTCCTTCAGTCTTCATGGACATTTCCCAATCTCCATGACTTCTCAGAGATTATGGAGAGTGGCTTTGCAATGACATCATCCAGCGCTCTCAGCACCCTAGGGTGGATGGCATTTGTGCCCATTGATTTGCATGGGTCAAGATCCTGGAACAGTTGACACACCAATTCTTCCTTCACTGATGGCAGGTCTATCTCTGCATCCACCTGGATTTTTGTTCCTACAGCCTGGGATCCAGCACTGATAACGACAGAGGTGAAGAAGGTGTTGAGGACCTCTGCCTTTTCAGCATTGTTGGTGACTAGTTCACCTCTCCTGTTTAATAGTGGGTCAATACTACCTGTTTCTGCTTGTTAACATTTCTGAAAAACCCTTTCTTGAACTTTTTGACATCTCTGGCCAATTTCAGCTCAAGCTGAGCTTTTGTTTTCCTAACTGCATCTCTGCATACCCTTGTAATTTTCAAGAGGTAACATTCCACTTTTCCATCTCTGGTACATTTCCCTTTTGGTTCTGAGCAGACCCAGAAGCTTGCAGTTAAGCCAAGGGGGTCTCTTGCTCTACCTACTTCCCTTGCCTCTAGAGCAGAAGAACTGTTTTTGTGTATCTAGGGGAGTGTTCTTTAAAACTTATTAGCACTCCCTAGCTCCTTTACCCTCCATGGAAACTTCCCATGGGATCCCTTCCAACTGAGCCCTGAGAGAGCTGAAGTTTGCTCTTTAAAATCTAAGCCTTTGTCTTGGAACTAACCTTCATGCTCAGAAACATGCCGCCAGCACAATGGGGACAGAGGCTGATCAGCAAGTCATCTCAGTATTGCCTTGGGACCTCTAGTTTGCAACAGGGCAACTCATGGAACAAACCTCAAGCACCTTCAGCTGCCTGAAAACATGGCATAGCTCTAGGGCATCTGCCAGCATCCCACAGGCATACTGCCTTTGGCCACAGTTAGGGGGCTAGCATCACACAAGAACTTTACCTTACAGAAGCCACAGCCTACGTCTCAGCTGGTAGACTGGCAGGGAGGCATAGTTTTAAACAAATGCAGTAGTGCCAAACTTTCGGTATGCTTCTAAAGACAAAGAAAGATAAAAGTAGACATTGAGTGGATGTTTTCTCTTTCAGGACCACCAGGAGCTAGTGCTGCTTATGTTCATTAACCAGATCATCCTCTTCCCATGACAAAAACAGTTTTTAAAACCAGGCATTTATTCTGGCACTAGCCTAATTTGCTTTCAGGTTCCACCAAGACTTGGAGAGGTTTTTCCAGGTGAGTTGCAAGCTGGTAGTGACCATCCTGGAGATAGCTTGCCCCTTTTCCAATGCTGCCCTCCCAGAGAAATGGCACCCCAGAAAGCACATTAACACACCAGGCATGCAAAACATGAAACACTTTGTCTGCCAAAGTTTTTTTACTCCTAAAGTAAGTCATCAGCCGCTCTTCAAACTGCACATACAGATTATTTTGAAAAAGTCTTTCCTGGATACATATCACTTCTGCAGCTTTCTGAGAGATACAGTAGCAGACAATTTGGGACACTTGTTCACCAAGTTTTAAGGCATAAATTAAGTGGATTTCCAGCTCAGAAATGTACACTACTAATGAGCTACAGGCACAGCTGATACACTAATAGTTCCATCCCATATTCACAAGAACAATGCTCAGTCATGGGGAACAACAGTCTTATCAGACTGGTAACTTTATCTCAGATATAATTTTCAAATTTTTATATCCTTATAAATTAAGAAATACTAGAATGAAGTGACCAGATGTTCAAGTCTCCTCTGCAGCACATTCATTACCAGGTGCACATTTAAGATGCATGCAAATCTGGTAGGACTCTTCTCTGCAGAGACTCACTCCTCTTAGTGTTCCTTGATTTTGCTAGCACAAGGTCTTTAGCACCTCAGCCCAGAGGAAACTTCTATCTCCACAATTACAACATCCCAGGACTACTAATGACCTGTATTGTTTCCACTGGGCTTAGGAAAAAGAAAACATCATTTCTCCTTTCAAGCCAGAACCAGAGATAGAGAGAAGAGAGGGAGAACACAAAGGAAAGGCCGAAGAATGTTACTGTTTCGTGCAAGAGTCCTTGCTTTACTCAGTTTCCCCATCTTCTTCACTACTGTGTAGCATCACATTCAAAACTTCATTTTCATTTAATGTATGCTTTTGTTCCATCTTAGCCAGGCACCTCATCTCCTCAGGGATTGCCAGCCCTAGCTGCTGGGTCTTGAATCTCTACCATTACAATACTATCAATCATATCCCTGCCCTTCAGCACTGTTCAGAATGTAAATTCATAGTATAAGTCTTCTGATAATAGTATCAGTGAATGTCTGTGTATAGACTTATACACTCCCTTTGATAGCTTACTATTGTTTCTGAAAGATATGGAATGTAACACTAATATGATTAAAATTAATCAGAAATTTAAGAATAAACATGTAGGTCCATGAAAGTGAGAAATGTTGAGAACTGACCTATAGAGCATCTTAAATCACTTATTAGTCTTTTCCTGTGCTGTTCTAATGCCAAAAGTGCAATACTTTCTTCGCAAAGTCTGTAAAAGAAAAAGTATAAACCAAACAGGCTGTTCTCTGGCTGAGACCTTGGATTCCTTGGCATCTAATATAACAACAAAAAATTAATTTCACATCATACTGGCAATAGCTTATATTAAAATCACATTCTTGCTATTTTGACATTACTGCACATGGATCTTTTTGTTCTACATAAGTAGTGGGGCTTTTTTTTAACTAGCTAGTACTCCCTCCATCAATTCAATAGGATACACGAGACTAGCATTTTTCTACTTGCTCACATATCCATGAAAACTGTTCCTCTTTCCTTTTATTGCTGCAAGTAAACAGGCATGCCACAATCCCTATGGACATCCTATGTGTGACCCTGGCCTTCTCCCCAGTACTTGTTCTGTGAGCCAACTGCATTGTCCAGAGAAGCCTTACAGTTAGGGACATTCAGCTGGAGATCCACAGACAATTCACCCATAAGAAAAGCCTGCATCTTCTTGTCTCAGACACAACTAAGGGACAGCAAAACTCTACAGAAGACCAATGAAAGGAGAGCTCCTAGCGTTAAGCATTGCTATGAAAGGGCAAGTCAGATTCCCTTCCATGTACAGAAACCCAAGGCGGCTGCTCTGCTCCTTGTCCTACTGCTCACCAGGCATCGCCACTCACAAGAGACACGAGTAAGACCAAATACACGCATTTTTGTCATCCATGCCACAGCCCTCAAAGCTGGGCTATTCTCTGTATTTTCCTGTACTCTGTCCCATCCCAGCTGAGGAGTTTCAAGTGTCTGTATATCCAGAGAAAATGTAAGGCAGCAACTCCTTCAGGCACTTAACCATTCCTCTGTCCCAGCTGACCTCAAAACCATCTCTTCCCCATGCTCAAAAGCAATTAACACAGGTCTGGATCCAGTCGATAATGGCCCTTCTCCTTCCTTTGGTAGACAAAGCTGTCTGGTCATCTTAGACGCAGAAAACTTGCATAGCTGCAAGAATTTGGAACACGAAAATCCAGAAGAAACCAGGCATGGATTTCTAGTACAGAAACTCTCTATGAAGCCAATATAAGGTTCTACTGTCTCAGCAGATACCAAAAGCATTAATTGCTCAGACTGTTTACTATTGTATTTTGTCAGTATTTGATCCGCTGCTGGTTTGGGTTTTCTCCCAGTAGTGGGAGGATAGTCTTTTCATTACAACACTAATAAGAGAAATTCGTATTTACTGAAAATGTAATTATGTCATTTTAAAGTATTGTTTATTTGTTGCCTCCATAGACTCCACAATGGGATGAGACTTTGGGAAGGCAAAAAACATTTACGTGAAAGGGTCATGTCCTCAAAATAAGGGAAGATGAAAGGAAAAAAAAGAAAGAACAGAGAGAAACCAGCTTTTAACCCCTCTATCTTGTATCCTAATACTATTGTGTTGGTAAATAAAGCAGTGGGAGGGAGTGGAAGTGAACCATAGGAATTACTCTTTATTCAGCAGAACTGAGGAGATGAAAGCATCTGGCCAGGTCAAATGGGTTTGTGGTTTTTCACAATACGGGTTGCCACATCAGGAGGGTACCAAGTTTTTACTGGAAATTTGTTGGCCATAATGGTTTCTGTGGTCTTCAAAACTGAAAAATTGCAAGGCAGAAGTTTTGCACCTTGATGTGGTAAATTAGCTAAGAAAATTTAGACTTAAGGAGAAAGAAGTATTAAAAAAAAGAAAAAACAACCCAAAACAAACCAACAAAAATATCACAATGACTACAGTTACTGCAGTTTTTGCTCATCATCAGAAACTCACAGAAATTAGCTGCAGCCATCAATTACTATAAGAGCAGTTATCTCCATTTGGAGGAGCATGCGTGTCTGTGGCCAGGTAGATGATGTCTCATTAGCAGCTGGCATCTTTGATCAAGGAAGTTGCGCATATTGCACAAGACCATTGCAAGTTGTGCATATCATACCTGGCAAAGGCAGACATGACAAAGGTTTGTCCTCAGCCTAGAAGTCTAATTCAGTGGTATCCTAAACAGTGCATGCTGGAAAAAAACAAACACTACTGTGCTCAAGTTTTTTTCTAAGATTAGATCTGACCTCAAGGGTAAGGAAAGTTAAAAGAAGTATGATCATTCCCATTTTACAGAGCGGAAAAGACGACATTTTAAAGTCAAAACGTCTTCTTTTACAAATAAGCTTCTTTGATCTAGCATCTTCTCTCACTGAGTGTCTGAACTACAAGCATATTTAAAGTGGTACTATGTTGGACAGTACAATCTCTGAGAATGTTGTCTCATCAAAAAAGGCTGTCCCAGGTTTGGTATCTCAGCACTGGCATCTTCTGAACATGGTATGTTTCTCCTTCATGAGAGCCAGATTAGGGAACAGATGGTGGTTCTCTGTCATTTGAAGTGTAAGAGAAGATACAGATAATCTTGCAGATTAGGATGCCTGAGGCATTTGATATCCTGAAGACTAAAATTACTGCCTTGAACCCAACACAAGCCCACAGCAAAATACACTACTTAATAGACAGGCTGTGCTTCCTGTAGTAGCCCAACTTCCTGGGTTAAACTCAGCTCTTGTCAAATGCATGGCAATAACCTTGCATCCACAGAAAAATAAAGGTGATAGACGCACTGTTTAGACATTCAGGAGAATAGCATGTGGAATGTCTAGAAGATACAGGAGCATCTCAGCATACAGAAGCATTTCAGAGCATCTATTGTACTTATTTTCATAGGCAGTTGGGAACTTCAGGAGCAAGCAAAATTGAGAACCAGCAGACCTGCCTACTCTACAGGTATGGCATGCTGCAAATAGGATGACATGAAGCAATCTTTATGATTTGCAGTACATTGCTAAGAGTTTTGACCTTGTTGCACCCTTGAAAGAAAGACTGGAAATTTGGAGAATTTATGGCTAAACAAGATTGATTCAGTGCTTTTCTCACCCTTCTTCATTATCTCACAAGATAATGGGTTCCCCACTACAAGAAATACATTAAGGTGCTGGAGTAAGTCCAGAGAAGGGCAACAAAGCTAGTGAAGGGTCTGGAGAATAAGTCTTATGAGGACCATCTGAGGGAACTGGAGTTGTTTAGCCTGGAGAAAAAAGGCAGCTGAGGGGAGACCTTATCACTCTCTACTACTTGAAAGGAGGTTGTAGCCAGGTGCGCGTTCAGCTCTCCTCACTAGCAACAAGCAACAGGACAAGAGGAAATGGCCTTAAGTTGCACCAGGAGAGGTTTAGATTGGTTATTAGAAGAAACTTCTCCACTGAAATTGTTATCAAACACTGAAATAGGCTTCCCAGGGAGGTGGTTGATCACCACTCCTGGAAGTGTTTTAAAAGATGAGTAAATGTGGTGCATAGGAATATGGTTGAGCATTGGACTTGAGTTAGGTTTACGGTTGGACTTGATGACCTCAAAGGTCTTTTTCAACATGGACGATTCTGTGATTCTGTATGATCATAATTTAAAACAAATTTCCAGAACAAAGCATTATTCAGTGAGAACAAAGGAAAGACTCATCTTCACAGAAACAGCTACTGAGGAAGCTGAAGAGACTATTCTACAACAGGAATAGCTATATACAGAATAGCTGTAACAAATTTACTTCAAAATAGACTTCATCACCATTTCACTTTGCATACACACATCCCAAAGACCAGCTTTATGCATTCTGTCACTCTGCACATAGCAGAAACACACTTTCAAATTCAAAGATGACATGTTCTCAGCTCTTGCTTTCAGGAGGTAGCTGTAGTTCAGATAAGCACTATGTACTCTTAAGCAGCAAACTGCACACAATTATATATTTTCTTAAGGTGCCCTGCATTATTAAAGCCTCTTTAAGGAAAACAAAACTGAACATAGTTTAAGTACATGACTGCACAGCTAAGCTACATACCAGAACAGAAATGGACAACAACTGTGCTCTTTTGCTCATCCCACATTAACCAGCTCTAGAGATAGAGGAATAAAAGCAAAGCATTTGCAGACACATTTGTCACCACCTTTCAGCTGTATTTGTCCAATGAGCTAAAAGAACTGCAGAAGCCACAGACCTTACCACATCTAACTAACAAAACACCATTTCTGATAAACTCCTAGACAAATCACTCTTAATCAAGATTTGGACATGACATCACAAACGAAGACAACAGTTTCTCTGAAACTACCTTGAAACCAAGATGAGAAGATACATGAGATGTTCAGGTAGCATAAGAGAAAGCAGCTCCACTTACTGAAAATGGGGCCACATATTTTCCCTAAAATAGACCACCAGAAATTATTTAGTACAATCAATAACTTACATCCAATGAGATTCATGTTGCTGTTTGATTAAAACCCCAAGAATTTGTTCCTGGAATACAAACTTTGACTGTCAGGGAATACAGGAACATAATAGACTTTTGGCTTTAACAGTGAGGATACTGAAGCAGAGTAGTGTGATACGTACTCACCACATTGTAGAGAGTTTGGAACATGCCCAAGTCTATTTTAGGCCCTTGCCTCAGGGTACATCTCTGAGGAAACAGGAAACTTTGATTTAATACCAAAGCTAAACCTAGACTACAGTTTCCAAAGAATTTTCCTCCCCCTCTTCTGCCTCTTTTCTGAGTTTTCTTCCTAAATTTCAGATTCCAAACACACTTTTCACTCATGATGTAACACCAATACTTTGCTTATCCCACTATCATCTCCCTGGGAGCCCTTGGCCTGGCCATCATGTTCCACACAGCACTTCCCTGCTCCAGACACACTAGAGCAGAGTCCCTGCCAATCCCTTTCCCAAAATGTTCCTTAGAGCTACACCATCTAGCTAGATATGCCCTTCTTCTGTGGGAAGAAGCACCAATTGCTCTTCTTAATGGAGAGATGCAGTAAGATGAAGGAGCACTTTCCTGGAATCTGATTTAGAATTCAAGACATCTGCCTTTTGTGGCAGTTGTGCTCCTAGGTAGTCAGTCCAAAATTTCTTGGTTATTCATGCAGGTTATTAACTATCAGATGTTACAACCTTCTGGAGCATGTACATAATTTTCCTATGTTTCTACCATCACGTGCACCTACAGAGCATTTGAGTTTAAACAAATCTGCAGCTGTAACTGAAATTTGAATTATTGAAAGTTTAGAAGAAATGCTAATTACTTCCAAACAAGGTCCAAAAGATCTAGTTAAATACTCCTTAGAATGTATATAGCACATTCAAGAATACTGACTATTCCACAAAGGTTTGTATCTGCTAAGCTTAAAAATTCATGTAAGTCTTCAAAATGAATACTGCATGACCATGTGTATCATCTAGAACCACGACAATTACAATAAAGGTGCTTTAATTTGTTATCAAGTTATTTTCATCATAATCTGATGCTAAGTACCACAGCATTTAATAATTATCCCTTTACTATAATGTATTAACAATATGTCCAAATATTTACACTAGAATATAAGCTGATTTTCAGTTCTCACTTCTCTTACAAACAAATTGTTCTGAGAGGTTCTTGAAACAGGTCACATCCTAAGATTTCTCTGGCAACAGTTTCTCTTTCAAGCTAGAACACGACAGCAAAACCGAAGTATTTCCTAATTCCTAGCATTGTGACCGGAAAACATCACGTTCTTTACAAAGCAAGTCCCCAGTCTTGAAGCCTTGCAGATTCTGAACTTTGAATTAAATTGTTTCACTCATGTGCATCAAATCTAGCATAAACTTAAGTTCCTGCAGCTTCAAACTGCAAAAAAAAATTCCAATATATCAGCTATACTTTTCTTCATCTAGCTTTACATGAACCAGTTAATCAAAACTGCTACATACAGGACAGTGCTTTAAGACTTGTAGCACAAAACTAGTGTGGAGCAAGTCGTTGCACCAAAACTAGTGTGGAGCAAGTCGTTGCACCAAACCCAAAGATAAACAATGACATTGACCCAAATTCTGCAGATTTTGTTCCTGACTAATAAAAACACCCCTCACAAAGTTCCTCTCTAAGTGAGTGGCGACAGTTCCTTCCCCATCCCTCTAGGCAAGGCTAAGGGAGAACACTTGGCACATTGGGGTTTTTAACAAATTTTTTACATGGGTCAGTCAGTGACACCCTGATTTATGTACAGACTCTTGTTTCCTCCTGAGATCTGTCCTTCCATTCATCAGCTGGGATTTTAGCTCCTAAATTCAGACCTGTCCTTAGTCTGAGCTGCTAAGGGTCGCCTATGGCAAAATGTCTCTGTCTTGGTACAAGACTGCTGGCTCAACTGTGCTGCTCTGATCCCAGACAGGACTGGTAGGTGTCTGTGGACACAGGAGTACAGGCCTGCCAGCCAGATCCAGGCCAGACCCCTCCTGCT